>NC_087073.1:12915836-15337086 GCF_026151205.1 Bolinopsis microptera
TCTCTATCTCTCTCTCTATCCACCTATCACTGCTCCCAGATGACACTCCCCATCACATGTGATCTCTTTACCAGTATCTCCAAATCACTTTTCAGGACCTTCTTTTTTATCAAACTGCTCAAACAAAAGTCTGCTTGTAAAATCCGGATCTGAACATGTTTCTTGAGTAAAATTTGTACTGATCCCGTTTATTGTAACAAGGAAAAGGCTCTTGTTGCAATACAAATTGTAACCCAGAAACTAAAGTGCTTGTTACCCAATATCTAGATCTCGCTCGTCTTATCAATCCCAGGGGGTACAGGACACAGGTGTGTACTTCATTAAGTCTATTAATGCTTTTCAAACAAAGTTACAACGAATTCTTCATGTAGTGCATCCTGGGTTTGGACAGGATATATGCCCGTTTAAAATATTTCCATCACGTTACATTACAGAATTCTCAATAAATGTAATAGATTTGTAGTGTTGTAATTAGTTTTAAAAACTATGCAATATTCTGCCAAATAATCGGAAAGTCTATGATTAGGGTTGAATGAGAAGTTTCAATTAGAAATTATTCACTCAGGGAGTACAGTAAAACCCCGATAGAGGAATATAGCAAGGCAAATCACCAAGCCTGACAAGTTTGCTTGACATCAGGGTCCTGTTTATTAGCCATACTATAAAGGATGATGTAATATCAAATTAAAAAGTTATCTGTTTTTCATATCAATCAGGGGGAAGTCAAGCGAAGAGATATGGTTTTATTCTATTGAACAGCAGTTTCCCAATTATTTTATTGTAAATGTTTTGCTTGAACTTATATATAGTTCTAGTCACCTGGCTCAGTCAATATGACCATAAATTGTGAACACCAGGCCACATTAACTTAAATTTTAAAACAACAGTAATTAAATCAGACTTATTACTACAATAAAACCCAGATTTCCTGCAGAGTTTGGGGGAAAGGTAGGAGGCACAGTTAATCGGGTCTGCTGTAAATCAGGGTTTTGATTGTTTACATTTACATGTTTGTTCTTAATTTGGGGGAAGGTAATCAGAAATTGCCACAGTAAATTTGGTTTGTAGTAAATGGAAGTGTTATAAATCAGGGTTTTACTATACAACTTAAAGGAAGATTTTAGATTGTAACAGAATTATTATTACAGGATGAGTTCTATAGGTTCCGGGTATGATTTATCTGCTGGACAGTTCTCCCCTGATGGCAGAGTCTTCCAAGTAGAATATGCCATTAAAGCTGTTGAAAACAGTGGATCAGTCATTGCTCTTCGTGGAAAAGACGGAGTAGTTTTTGGTGTCGAAAAAATTATAACATCTAAACTATACGAGGAAGGATCAAACAGACGCGTTCACAGTATAGACGGCCACATTGGAGCAGCAGTTGCAGGTCTGCTCTCAGACGCCCGTGCTGTGGTGAACCGTGCCCGCGATGAGGCTGCTAACTACAGAGATACTTACCAGGTCCCTATACCTCTCAAGGCTCTGACAGAACGTCTGGGAAAATACATGCACTACTTCACAGTTTACGGTAGTCTCAGACCTTTTGGAGTCAGGTAATCATGATTTCATTTTTTTGTATGATTTGTAACTCGGTACAGGTTGTCCGAAAAGACCAAGTGGGTTTTTACTCATTTATGAGCAGCAAATCCAGTATCCACTCTGCAAAAACCTGCCCATCTGGTAACTAGACAGCAGCTGAGTAGCTGATCACCTGTTTAACTGACCATGACCCGATCTGGGAGCCAATCAGCTCACGCCAACAAATTAATTACTGATTTAACGATATCTCGCATATTTTAAAATTAGCCAGATAAATTATATCGCTACCACGCCCTCTCGGATGAACGAAATGTTTGAAAAATATGTCATTGCCTACGGAGGTCATAACTGTAATTACTGATAAATGAGGTTGTTAATCAGTTACTAACAAACATCACAAGTTGGTCGTGTTTTTAGGACACCCTGTATTTAGCTTGCATTTTAATCAGTCAACTCTTTGATTTTGAATCATGCTTATATTTTTTTAAAACTTCTAATTCAATTTGTTGATAGTTCGTAATTATGAACGAATCTGATATTAATTCTCGTGTCTAATTTCAGTATACTCCTTGGAACCTGGGATGAGACTAACGGGCCAAAGCTCATGGAGATCGATCCCTCTGGCACAGCTCGCGGCTTCTACGGTTGTGCTGTTGGCAAAGGAAAACAAAACGCCAAGACAGAAATCGAAAAACTAGACCTTTCGAACATGACCTGCAAAGAACTTGTCAAAGAAGTAGCAAAAGTTATCTACAGTGTGCACGACGAAGTAAAAGACAAACATTTTGAGCTAGAACTGAGCTGGATTGGAAAAGAAACCAGAGGTACCCACCAGCTTGTCCCTCAGGACATCTATAACGAGGCTAAGACATATGCAGAGGAGGCACTCAACGATTCAGACGATGATGATACGGACATGTAATCTTTAAACATGTTGACATAATACCTTTTTATTTGAGAAATTATGTTGTAAGTTTATAGATAGGCCCCGTTTTTATTTCTCGTAGTATATCATGTGATAAATGGCGCTGGTTGCTAAATTTAGAAACCTTCAGTCTTAGAAAATGTGGCCTCATTGTCTTACAATAGTGTGCAATTCATTACTTGTTACTACATCCCAGATTATGTTGGATTATCAAAATTCTTTGGTGCTGTTGTACTCTTATTATTCCACTTTTCATCCTGTTACAAGAGTACAAAAGTGTGAAATTGACGGATTTCTTAATCATGGGCGTGACTTACCTTTCTGTAATGAGACACCACTTGTCAAATGTCATGATAAAATATCGGGTTAAATTACTGTCTTTGTCTCTATTTCAGCTTCATACGTTCGCATTGTTTATCGTGCTGCTTAAAGTTAGCTTACAATGTTTTTTGGATTATTATTGTACATTATTCGTACAAATTTGCGATTTGCAACATGGTATCAAATTTTCTTGTTTTCTAAAGTTTAGCCTGCACTAATTCTACTGCTGCAAGCGTTATAAACTTGACCAAACTTAACATCTCTACGTACAATACAATCAAACCTGAACAATGAACTGTAGTGTCCCTAGTCACATACATTGTATAGCGCGTGTATTATTACTACATGTAAGTCTTCATCCCTCATAGACTGGCCATCTGCCCACATACACTCACTCTGTAAACTTATAATCTAATTTGTACCCTGAGCTGCATCTCTGCAGCTTTATTAGAAAGTCTTTGAATAGTAAGATCGTTCCTTGTCTCCGATTGTCTGTGTGTTATGGAAGTACGGAATATATCAGTGCCTAGTTTACATTAAGCTCATCCGACATTCCTTTTCCATCATGATAACATTCCAATAACGTACAATTTGTGTACACCTCAACAGATACTAGCTTAGTGCGTAATGCGTATGTTCATCGCTTGTGAAATTTGATTTGTGTGCACAGTACATTTTATAATACTACTGTGTTAGTGTACATGTTTATACATGTATACGGATATCGGTTTTATAGTTTGCCAAACTTTGAAATTACTTGTTTTACGAAATGAAGATAAAAACTTCCAATTTAATATTTATCTGTACTGTTAGAAAATAACAATTTCTCTTCTTTTAGGGTCTGGTATGATATAAAGATATGATTATAAAAGAGTTGTAAGTATTCTTTTTTATTATTTGCTTTAATAATCATAAACCTTTATACATAGGGTATTGATGAAATGATAAACCTTTCTGATATCAGCAATTATACTGCAAATGAGCTGTGGTCTCTCTAGCTAACCTTTTTACGGTTGTTTTGTTTGCACAGCATATATACTGCTGATTGAATGATTCAGCTTGATTTTCTTGATAATTGAATTGTTGGACACCTAAAATTAAGTCAAATCAAATCAAAACATAATGATACCTAAGATTAATAATTCAAATTATAAGTTCATAAAGTTAATTATGAAGGCCCAATAGCCCTAGTTCAAATTAATAAACTTCGTTGCTAAATATAGATGGAACCACAGATAATCATTATGATTACTCTTTTCCTCCAAATAATTATCTCCTTCGGATCTACTTATCACATCATCAGACACTTTCAAAGCTTTTCCAATGATAATAATCTTAAGTAAATTACAATTATTCTTATGACAAATTCTAGATGTATCTTTAAGTTATTTACACTGTAAGAGTTCTCAACATCCACTGCTGCTGTATGGCAGTGTGCCAATACCCTCAGTTAAGCGGGTAAACTGATGTTGGACAGCTTCCAACTCAAGAGTGATTCGAACCTAACAGAACAGAAGCTGTTGTTCAAGTATAATAAAACAATCCTCTCCTCGCAGCCGAGTCGTTCTGCCCCTCACAGTTGAGGAATACCAAGTCGGTCAGTTGTACGCCGTTGTAGAAGCCAGTAAAGCAGAGACTGGCGGTGGCGATGGCGTAGAGGTGCTGAAGAACGAGCCCTTCACTGACCACCCTGAGTTCGGTAGTGGACAGTACACTCATAAGATCTATCATCTGCAAAGGTTTGATATCTCAGCAAGAGCTGCTTTACCAGCAGAACATGTAATGGTGATTCTTTTTCTTTAAAAACCTTCATATCATGTCCAACATTTCCCTGGACACCTGTATTGAGGCTGAGTTAAATTTGAGCTACATTCAAAGACTACACGTACTGGGGTGTGTTTCAAATAAAGTTGTTACTCTAAAATAATAACTTCAGTAAAGTTCCCGGATGGATAAAAGCGATCGCCCCCGAGGGAGCCCTCAGACTTCAAGAAGAAGCTTGGAATGCTTATCCTTACTGTAAAACTGTTCTTACAAATCCAGATTATATGAAGGTTAATAAATGGTTTCGACAGCTCTACGTTACGTTAGGTCAAGAATCTATACCATACAGTATGCAACCCCAGTACATATTAAATTAAAACAAGCTAATATTGTACGTATCATGTAAGACTAAGAGTCTATCCTCCGTTATGTGTGGGATTACATACTGTGCTGTTCCCTGGACTATTTCTTTACACGTGCTATTTACGGTAGTGTGCAATTTAAATGTACACAACTCTATTGTTCCCCTATTAAGTTTTCACTACACTCCGCAGAAAGGATTCACATTGTCGATAACCACGTGGCATAAGCCCGGAAGAGGAGAGATAGATAACGTTCACAGTTTAGAGGCTTCAAAACTGGCACTCAGAGAAGTTGTGCCTATTGATATCGCCAACGATGTGATCAAATCAGGGGTAGGTAGTGCCAAAGCTTACATCTTTCTTTTCACTTGCACATTTTACAGGATAACAGGATTTTGTCCTTTTCAATTTGTATTAAATTGAAATGGTATAGGCACAGTAAAGTTTAAATTTTATATCGGATATAATCGATCTGTAAGTTACCTTTTATCAGCTAACGGCTCGTGGTCTGTCTTATCAGTTAAACTTAAAGCTCATATTTTTCAAAGAAAGTATAATTTCACAAGTAAAATACAATTTCAGGATTACAAAGAAGAATTCGATCCCGCGAAATACAACCACCCGCGAGGGCCTCTTACCACTACCGATTGGAGGGTAAATATTTGTAGCTAATTTCTACAGAAAAGTGACTTTGCGGTGGCCTAGTTCGCGGTCTGTAATCAGTTCCATTTTAATCGTATATATACGATTATATATATACAATAAATCAGCCAAATGAATTCCACGAGTTAAAGTAGTTAGAAATTTCTAGTGCAGGCTAGTTAAAACATGGAAAATTACATGGAATATTCTCGAATATACTTTTTAAAACCGGCACAGATTGATAAAGTGATAAGATTACTGTGCTTAGATTAGAGAGATAAAAACTGACACGTAATGAAAAATGAAATTACATAAAGTTTCGCCAGTGGGCGTATTTAAATTCTGACATTTGTTTGAACGGCCAGTGGTAATTGTAAGCCAGAAAGAGAAACCAAACAGAGCGTAATAAATTCTTTGCGTGGTCAAGTTCAAGAAAATATTGCACATGAATTATCCTTCTTAGCGATTTATCGCATGAAAATAATTGTGTACTGAGTAAACTTTTGACCAATACAGTAATCATATCACTCGGGATGCGAGTACTAGCCACTTGGAATTCATTAAGATTAAATTTTGCATTTTCCCATTTTTTGGTGCACAGTATTATTTTTGCCGTCACAAAAGCCACCATAGGCCACACCCTCGGCCCTTTATTTGATCTTCAGCTAATAAGAATTTGCTCATAAAGCCGGCTCTCGCCCAGATTGGAGTGGGTTATTTTCTATTATCCAAGTGAGCGCGATCTTCGATCAGCTGATGTACTTCGCACATGCAAATTGCAGCGTCACTTCGCTTTGTCAAGATCTTCGCTCAGCCGTGATTGCGATTGTCTCTCTTGCATGTCCAACCTAGGCGGTACCAGAATGGAACTTTTGCTTGCGTAGCGCGCGATCCAATTTTAGTATAGAAACTAAACCCCTCGAACTAATTTCTGTGCACTGCTTGATAAAACTAGAAAGACGCAGTGTCGATTAGAATACACTCATTTATTCTACTCTAAACTGTTACATATTATGTTATCTGGGATTAACCTATATCTATAAAATTGCATAATTCGAACGAAATTCTGTCAAACAGTACGATGATATTCGATCATTCGAATACCTAGGAAGTAGGCTCAACCTTGTTGGTCACTTTGGTTGCTTCAGGGCGTCGTTTAGCAGCACGCACGCCTACGTGCTTGATAATATGAGATATCACGTACTGTCATGATTGTGCAAGCGGTAATTATCGAAGTGATAAAACTGTCATGATTTTACCATCGTTCAGTTTTTAAATTGCTTCCGCAACAATCATTTTGATCGTAACAAGAACTTGCACCTCTCGTCATATAATTCTTTTAATGACTTATGTTATTATCAGCAAACTGTGGAGCCTGTCATGACCTGTTACAAACTGGTGGAAATAGAGTTCATCTGGAGGCTCATTCAGGGGAAAGTGGAGCGATTTATCGGCGATGTAAGTTATTCTTGTTAATATTAAATATATACTGCTTCCTCCTAAATTTGTAATAAGAATTGACTGCTTAAACTTATTTAACATGATGTGGTACATTTTAAGTTTACCTCAGGTTGAAAGGCGATTGTTTACAAACTTCCATCGTCAACTCTTCTGTACTCATAAAACATGGGGTAGTATGACTATGGTAGATATTCGAGCTCTGGAGGATACCACCAAAGCTGAACTTGATAAGGTAAGTTGCTGTAGAATCTCTTTTAAATAGTTTGAGGTTTCTCATAATTCCAAACACGAACTTCTCGAACGGTTCTACGTTGTGAACTCGACCATCATATTTATCATGCGCACGACAGAGCATTATCTGAACTTTTTAGTTCACAATGCAGTGGCGTAACGAAGGGCCCCGCTGACCCCGCTGTGCGGGGGGGGGGGGGGGGGCGCCAAATCGTCGTTTGAATGTGGGACAATTTCGAAAACTTAACTAAAGTACTAGCAAAACTGCGCGTTTTGCTCTAGATACACACTTTTATAGAGATTTTACCGGCGTATCCTCTAAAAGCACCTAATTTGTTCAATTTTAGGGAGGGGCACCAATACCTTGGGTACCTTGGGTTCGTTTCGGGCTAGCACGCCCAGGCCAAGACATCTTGCGTCTCCACCACCGGTGTCTCCGTTATCATGTCTTGCTCACAGCCCATTCCAAGATTGAATTGCCATTTGCCCCTGTATATCCAGGGGTAGGAGGGGTGTCGGGGACGGTATGGAGAAAGCGATCAAGTGCTGCCTTGAATTTTGGCAAGGTTGGGATAGACTTGATGTCGTGAGGCACAACGTTATACAAAGCAGAGGCCACTGAAGGGAAAGAATGGAACCTCATGGTGTTGATGCTTTTGTATTTTGATCCGCCAAGAGGACGAAGACTTGTAACTCCTCTTCTTTGAGAGTGTTGGAAAGAAATGTTTACACTGTTGGGAATCTCACCGTAGTAAATTTTCCAGACAAGGATGATCATGTACCTCTCGCGGCGGCGCTGTAGGGAGTAGAGATCAAGCTGCTTCAGGCGCTCCCAGTAGCTAAGATGCTTGTATCCTGCTATTTTCGCAGTGAATGAGCGTTGGATCGACTCAATCATGATTATGTCACACTGCAGGTGAGGCGACCAGAGAGCACAGCAATACTCGGTAATAGAGCGGACGTATGTCTTGAAGAGCATCATCATCGTGTCTTTGTCTCTGGTAGAGAAAGTTCTCAGTACCCATCCAGCTTTGCTCGCTGCCTCAGAAGACTTTCTTGTGATGTGTTGACGCCAGGAGAGATCACTGTCAACATACACACCGAGATCTTTCACGACATCATCAGAAGATATCGATGCACCAGATGGTAAAATGTAGGGTTTCTTTAGCTCAGGGTTCTTACCATGCTGGAGAAGTTGGAACTTACTTTCGTTTAGCTCCATGTTGTTTGCTACTGCCCATCGCACTACTGCACAGAGATCTTCCTGGAGACATTTGCAGTCGGACGGGGAGCTGATGTTTTTGTGGAGCTTGGAGTCATCAGCAAACACTTTTACTTTGCAATGTCTTACAACTAGGAACAGGTCGTTGATATACAAAATAAATAGCAGTGGGCCTAACACAGTGCCCTGTGGTACCCCACTTAGCACCATTATGACGAGAGATTCAATACCATCGACAACGACATGTTGGGTTCTTCCACTGAGGAAGCTTTCCAGCCAGCGGTGGGCGTTGCCCTGGATACCGTACATATGGAGCTTCTTCAATAGTATAGCGTGATCTACCTTATCGAAGGCTTTGCTGAAATCAAGATACAGAATATCAGCATTTTCGTCACCATCTAAGTCATCCATGATGTCTTGGACGTGGTGAAGAAGTTGAGTAAGACAGCTTCTTCCAGCTTGAAAGCCGTGTTGATCGTGGTTGATGATGTCTTGAGCTACAATGTAGTCAACCAGCTTAGCGCGGACGACCCTCTCGAACATCTTTATGAGGTTGGATGTTAGAGATACCGGTCGATAGTTGGCAGCAATCGACCTTTTCCCCTTTTTAAAAAGGGGGATAATACTCTGGTTCTTGAATTTTGTAGCTATTTCACCAGAGCTTAGCGAAGCTTTCCAAAGCTTGGTTATCACAAAGCTAGGACAATTCCACATTCCTTGAGGATTAGGACTGGGAACTTGTCAGGTCCGACTGCTGAGAAACGATTCATCGCTTTGATGGCGTCGAGGATATCTTGCTCATTAAAGTCGATGTCTGTGATAGAATGAGGTTGCTCAATGACCTTGGACGTCCGGACTTCGGCTAGATTTGCCTTTTTAGGGTCACTGAAAGCACTCGCATATTGATCCTGTAAGATATTACCCATAGTGGCTGGATCAGACTGGAGCTTGTCATCACTATCCAATAGGGGTCCGACAGATGCAGCAGGGGTTTTAAACCTCTTTGCGAAGGTATAAAACGCCTTAGGATTAGTCTTGATCTTACTAAGAGCAACAAGTTCTTCTCTGGCTCGCTGCTGTTTAATGTCCGCTTTAAGGAGCATCTCGACAGCAGCCCTCTCTTCATCCAGCTTGCGAATCTTGACATTATTGCGAGGCGGAGAAGGGCCACAAAATCTGTATTTAATACAGTTGATCCTGGCATTAAGGCGCTTTTTCTTTCTAAGGAGAGCCACCCTTGACCTTGGGATTTTTGAAGATGCTGCGGCTTGACGATTGTGGCTATGAGAAGGTGCGTGTTTCTTGCAGATCTGCACAAGGATCCCTTCAAACATATCCCATGCAGCATCTTGGCTAGTTGAAGGGTTGGTTACTGTCGACCAGTCTACAGTAGTGAGTTCCTTGTTAATCAAGGCCCAGTCAGCAGCATTGAAGTTGATGTCATCAAGTGCTGTGGCAAGACTGTACTCTTTCCTTGCTGGTTGCTCAAGTAGGAACTGCGGGTGGAGGAGAGTACAGGTCACTATGTCGTGGTCTGATTTCTCCGTCTTTGACACTGATAAACCGTGGATTAAGTCGGAGTTGTTGAATAGGATCAGGTCAAGGATGTTTTGGTCCTTCCTAGTGGGTTCATCGACTAGCTGCTCTAGGAAGTTTGAAGATATGAACTCCATAAAGGCTAGTCCCGAGTTCGTGTCGGAAGCCGATTTGCTGGAGTTTGGTTTGATCGACTTACTGGACCAGTAGGGGCGCCAACAGGGGGGGGGGGGGGGGGCGCTTTTTCGGCGGGAGGGCGCCAACAGGCAACGTTACACCACTGACACAATGTGAGATCGAATTGTAACCCATTGATTACGGTATGATTCAATTTATGATCTGGGTAATATTTTCAGCAACGAGAGAAAGAAGGCCTGAAAGGAACAGCGGAGATGTAGGAATTTCGATAGATATAATTTAGTCGAAGTTTGATGCATACATTATCAATTGTTGTTAGACTCTTTTTACCTCTTTTGTTGAGATTCTCTTACATATTTGCGTATTAAAGTAATAGCATAATATAATAATAATATGTATTTGTACAATAATAAGTTGTAATTAGATAATTGGGGTTTGTTTACATTTAAATTAATTCTTTAGCACTTTTATGACAAACATGAATCAGAAAGACACGACCGTTGCAAATTGCATTGTGGGTCTCGGGCTCGATCTCTATACGTTATAATATCGTGGTGTTGTTGTGTTAATGTTGCTTATTATATATCTAATATATTAGTGATGATTACATACCAGACCCTTGGGTTATGTTTAACCTGCTGCCATAAAAACAGAGCTACCTTATTTATATCTCTTCTGCTTTTTACGCAGTGATAACTAGGCTTGTTTCATTAATGAATGTTTAAAAAAGTGAAAATGTTCAACAACTGTCGTACAATACGATCCTTTTGTAGTAAATTATCAGAAATGTTAGTTTAACTTTAGCAACTAAAAACAAAAAACAAATTGTATCTAGACAAATTAAGAAAATAAAATTTATCAAAGCAGCTATTTAAGGTATAGCATTAAAAGGGGTTACGTCCTCTGGCCGGACCTTGCTCTTAAAATCCTCCTGCATTTTAGTTAACATATTTAAACATTTTAACAGTGTTCGCTATTTTGTCATCTTGGTCGTTTACCGACTTGGGATTTGTATTGTTTGCTCTCCAGAAAACTAAGGGCTTTCTTCAGCCATTCTCCGTAGTCCGCAAATTCCGAGAGTGGCGTCGTGGAATCAGTCAAACTGCCCTCACAAAACTTCACTAATGCCCCATATCTGTCAGCTAGATCAAACTTCAAGGCTTCCTGAAAAGGATGTTTGCTTCCGTGAATGATTCGCAACGATAATCATAAATGATTGAAGACTTAAGAGCAAACATTATATATTTTTATAACTAGACAGTAGACTTCCTACTGATTATGGCTTATGAGAAGCAACTGCACTATGCACTAGATATCATTAATACGAATGAAATAGACGATCAGAAATCCGTTTGAAATTATCCAGCACTGAACCAAATGTAGCCGTTAAATAAAACAAGTACCACCTATTAGACCTTCAAATGTCGCCAATTTGTACTTCAAACATTGCTAACTAAACTTTTATCTATTTGAACGAGAAAGCCATTTGATCGACTGCTTCGTTGATTGATATTTGTGTCGGTAATTGGAACAAATTTTGACAAATGACTTAAATCCATTTTTGGTCATCCGTTATAATTAGATAAATACACATTTGACTTCAAACCAAGTTACGGGTATATGCCTCACAGAATGGCCAAAAAAAAGGAAGGTCTCTCAAAATCACAAAACACACTTTATTCCAGTTTTTATCTCATAAGAAGCTAAGTTGACACTCATATTTTTCTTCCCGGGGGTTGATTTAATCTCATAACCAATTTTTCTTTGAGAAAAATTGGCCGGAAAATCTTCCTCCAAAAAAACATGCCTCACAGAATGGCCAAATCTGAATTTCTATAATTGTTTGATAGAGATACTTTTTAAATTTCTATCACCACACGTTGTTAGAAAACCTGTTAAGGAATGGGGTAATAACCTAAAACTCACGAAAAAACTGAGCTGTCAAAAATTATTTCACAAACAAAAAAAAAGCCTCACAAAATGGCCAAAAAAAGAAAGAAAACGAGAAAAATTTTTTTTTCTAAAACCTTTGGATCTTGTTTCAGGTATGCTGCTTGTATATATATGCCTTGTTAACACCCCCATATAGGTGAAATTTCTTAGAACTGAATGCAAAGGGCATAATTTCCTACACCAAAAATGGCCATTTTGTTCATATTCCCTGATTTCATGATTTATAACCTTCATTCGGCTGTAAAAACACTCCATCTGGGGTGTTATTGTATGGTAAATAGCTTGGGAATACTTTAGACCATCAAAACTAACATTTCTACATCAATAAAAGGAGTTTTAAATTTTTGCCATTTTGGCCATTTTGTGAGGCGTGTAGCCATTTTAGCATTTTTTTTCTTCCTATATTGAACAATGTTCGTTTTGTTTGATGAATACTATTCTTTAAACATCTTCTGTCATACTGGTGCCAGAAGTTCTCACCAAAATGCAAACTTAGTTCAAAAATTTTTTTCTACATAAACAGTCATATTTATGCCACAAAATGTGGTCCTAGTTAATGATTTCACCACAGGAAGTGTTGCCAGAAGACTTTTGTTTCATATGGTATCCACAAAACCTACCAGTCTTATATACAAAATTAGTTACAAAAACATTTACAAATTTGGCCATTCTGTGAGGCTAGCCATTCTGTGAGGCATATACCCGTATGATTATAAATAAGTTTACTCTGGCCTGCCAGTCCTATCAATATCGGTCAATCCTGCTACTATAATACTTGACCGGTTAAACCACTGCATCACGTTTCAAAAACTATTCCAGTAAAACCCCGATTATTTACCGTAGCCATCTCCTTTCCCCCAAATAATAAGGCTTAACATGTATATAAATATTATGTATTAACAAACAAACCCCGATTTACCGCGGATGCATTTCCTTTCCCACAAACTTCACGGTAAATCCAAAATCGTCCTAATTTTCGTTGTACTATATTCCCAAGGAGAAGGAATTGTTAGTTTTTCCAATTCATTCAAAATAAAAAACTTCACCTTTTGCCATCTTTCAAAATCCTTATGCAATTTCAGATAGCCATTTTAATTTGTAGGTAACTATCTTTACATAATGAAAGGTGAAACAGTAAATTAAATTAAACTTGTTTGTGAAAGGGGGAACTAGTACACTACTGTTACTTCAGGAGAAAAACCCCTTGTCTATTGTTGATTGTTAACTTAAAATTTAAAACATTATTTTCCATCAGTGATAACCACGGTCTTATCTGTTCTTTCAAGAAACTGTACATCGTACTTGTTCCCAAGAGCAAGGAAACCCTTGCTATCTCTAATAAGGGAAAACTGAGGACACAAATTTTATGAAAAAAAAAGGATGGCACCGTTAAAAGGGGCCGGAAATGTGCGTCGTTCTTGAGAAGATAAACCATGGTCTAACTGTTATGAAAGGAACTACCTAGTTGGGTTTTACTGTATATGGATCCATATTGCCATGTGGCATGGTATCATGGTCCCCTCAACACGATAGATGCGCAGCTGATGAATGATGAATCAAAAAATCTCGATCCAATATTTAAATTTAATTGATTCACAAATCACAATACGAATGCTCTGCTCGTTTTACAATTTAAGGTAAAGTTTCTTCGGTTTGTTTTAACTTTTATAGATGAAATGGACAGTTCATTTCAAAATCAAACGGTTGGCATTCGGGCAGGAGTCGCTGTCGGACTATACAGTCGTGTAATAGTTGGCCATTGTTAATAATAATGGTCTGGACCGGCGCGCGCTACTTCGAAGAAATCTAGACCGAGACGATTAACATCCGTCAAGTGTATAGCAGATACCTTACTCGGGATTATTATGACCAGGATAATGTGGTGGGTTTAGGGTAATTTCGCCATATTTTTCCCGAACCACATTTTCACCGGTCGTTAATATTAACGACCGGTGAAAATGTGGTTCGGGAAAAATATGGCGAAATTACCCTAAACCCACCACATTATCCTGGTCATTAAAATATGAGCACCCATACCCCTTGGGAACCCTAAAAGCTGAGTAGGCGGGTTTATATAAACCCGCCTACTCAGCTTTTAGGGTTCCCAAGGGGTATGGGTGCTCATATTTTAATCGTTGTCTTATATTCACTAAAGAAGACTATTGGGACACTTGTTGTAGGTTTTTCGACTTCATTTGGCTAAAATTACAAAAAATTCACCTTTTTGCCCAATTCTTGTCATATATCCTTATTGTCAAATTTGATTTAAATAGGCCAATTTTTAATTTCTTAGGTATTGACTATCTTTACATAATGAAATAGGACTCAAAGTAAAAGTAACAGTTAAATTAAAACTTGAATTAATTAAAACTGATGAAAGGGATGATCCAGATGAAGATAACGAAGATGATTACAACTTATTGGGAGACTAAACAGCTCTCCCTTTATCTTAATATCGATCTGGTTGTTAATACGCTTCAAATGTTTAAAATTATTTTCCATCTAGTTTGATTAACCACGAGTCATTATTTCTGTCTACTTTCAACAATTATTGATAATTCGACTTGTTTCACAAGTTTTAGCAATGCGAAAATTTCTAAACTTGCTTATCTCTAATAAGGAAATTTACATCTGAGACAAAATTTTTTAATCTAAAATTGAAAGGTTGGACACCGGTAAAATGGCGACCGGGAAAATGTGGTGGGTTTTGAGCAATTTCGCCATATTTTTCCCGAACCATATTTTAACCGGTCGTTAATGAACCCGTCGTAATAATCCCGAGTAAGGTATATAGGATCTGGGTATCCAAATATTCTAGGTTGAAAGTTGTGCACTGCGCGCATGCGTGCATGAGCCAGAAAGACGGACGCGCGCACGTACGACCGATTGCATGATATGATATAAATTGTTGCACTGAACAACCAGTCATTTCATTTAGTACATTATATTTGCATCGCGCGGTACAACTATAAATACCGTAATTCAAATATAGAATGACTGGCGTTGTTTGCACGAGGAGCCAAGGCTAAATTTATGCTGTGGCTTCAGATTTGCCATAACAGAAATTATACAAAAGAAAGATTCTTGAGTGGAACTAACGAAAATGCAAGATCTTAATTAATGCATTAATTAAAGAAGATCTCAGATCTGATGTGTAGAAATTAGAATTCTATTAATAAACCGAACCTGGGCGTTGGTTGTTCACTGCTAGATTTGGTTATTTAATTACCGACTTTTGCCCATTGTCTGTTTTCAATTCATCAGGCTAAACATAACTCTTAGATAATGTATGATCCATTGTATATCCACGTAAATATCTCTCACACAAAATGAACCTTATGTATTTCAAATATGGACCATGTCAAATGTGTGCTTGTATTATACGAGTCATGAAGGTGCACAACATCTGCTAAAAATTGACGTGCTATACGTGAATTGATGCTTGTCAGGATGCCATCTTCTGATGCATATCAAGAAATTGGCTGGATCTCAATCCACCATTCTCATAGTGGCTGTACACGAGAGCAATGGACTCGCCTAGTAGTAATTCAATCAGTTCTGTTACATTTTTAACAGTGCAAATTGTTAAGTTTCAAAACATCTTAATCCCATTATTCGACAGACTTGTAACTACAAATATTACCAGTTGCAACACATCGTTATCTTATACAGAGTCACGGCACAGGTTATATCAGTTTACCAAAAATATATTAAAAAGGGCATTTGAGTAGCACACATTTCACAAAGTGGGCGGTAATGAACTGATCAATAATGTAAGGTGCAGGCTTTATTTACCAAACTCATTACTTATTATATTACTTAGAAAATGGCTGGTCAGTTCGAGTGTTGTTAAACCGAAATCTACCCAAGATTATCTATAAATCCAGCGTAGAGTAAAAATAGTTGGATAGTCACATTCACATGAAATAGTATATCTCACCTTGAGCTATTTTGTTTTATCTCGTGTATGTGATAAACAAGTTCCCTCAACTACGTGATACACTACTTCTTCTCAGTCAGAAAGTAGGAGACGCCTACAATAACTACATAATATACTGATATACAAGCGTGACAAAGTAAATTATGTCCAACTAAATGTTTCAATGTGGATGTGCGAACAACAATCCCTGAAGATTGTTGTTCACACATCCACATGAAACTTTTAGTTGCACGATAACATCGTTTACTTTGTCACGCTTATAGAAAGCTCATATTCATTAGTTGAGCACTTTGCTGAGAGGAGAAACAAACACGCTTGTATACTGATATATACATTATACATGTATGCACGAAGTCTGCACTACTACTAGCGCTGCACTGCGCCATGTATATACCGTCTACTTAGCACAAGTGTATTGTGCTGTAAATTTTAAACCCTCTGAACTGATTGGTGACTTTGCGTCACCAGAAAGGTTGTTAATACTGTTCTGTTGAAGTGTCAAAAGTTCAAAACATAGCCGCCAAAACTTGAAATTAATTAATTATTAAAGACGATATGAATATTATAACTGATAAACTGTCAAACTGTCAAAGCATCGCCGCCCAGACTTTAAATTACTCAATCATTAAAGACGATAAGAATATTATCACTTATAATAAAGATTCGTTTACAACTGCTGAACACTGTAAATACCTGAAGTTTTCTGAGACATATAGGACAGAGGGAAGCAGCTCGTCGATCACTCTCCGCAAGATGGTTGCTGCCGTTCATTGCACAGTTGTGATATACACAGTGTTTTATCCCAAACATATGCCCGATTTCGTGTGTCATTACCTGGGATTGGAGCTTGATAATATAATATAATACAATATAATATCAATAAAGGATATATCATGTATCATATTATATATTAATAATTTACAATCATTAAGTCACTTTAAGTGGCGTCCGATAATTGCCTAGGAGCTATCTGTGGTGTACATCAGTCTGCCGGCCTAGTTTCCTGAACTGCTATTGAGTGCAAGCTGCTAGAGGTCGGTAGTCTGAAAACAGACGTTGTCATCGCGAGGAGAGAGTGTCGTCAATTGTCATCAGTTTTCTATTTACCCTCATTGAGCCTCTATTTAACATCATTGAGCCTCTATTTACCCTCATTGAGCCTCTATTTACCCTCATTGAGCCTCTATTTACCCTCATTGAGCCTCTATTTATCCTCACAGACACTCCTCAAATCCACAGCAGTAATTCCGTCGAAATTTATGTTTGATTATTCGACCATAAATCATCATTATTAAATAAATAATAACAAGAGCTAAACCATAAGCTAAATTACGGAGATAATACAGATCAAAAATATTATTCATATAAAGATTTCTTTTACATAGATTTTATTTATCACCCAGCAGGATGAGTTATACATAAAAACTGATACGACTAAAGCATTGTACAGTATTAGACGTTTGTTTAGAGACAGTTTATTACTCAAGACCTTCTTGTAGTTTTCGAAGGCAGCATTTTCCAGATTAATGCGACGCTGAATATCAGCTTTGCTACACAGGACGGACCCGAGAGTGATACTTTTCCTCCATGTTTCATTCCCCGACAATAATTTTCCATCATCATTATTTGCATACAAATTTGAAAGCTTCACAATTCGGAACTCAATGTAATTGAACCACCAAGCAAGAAATGTTTGTCACCATCTATAAATCTGTTATGGGAGAGAAAGTTTGACCGCCACAAAAGATTACGCTTGCTATTGGAGTTATTGCGGTGATCATGTCACTATTGTGCATTATGCAATGTCTTAACACAATGTATCTATTCTTAGCTAAACCATCAATGTTGCCATCCGTAACTCCATTAATACTTTTAACGGCTAAATTATTCAAAAAATGTGTTACATCTTCATTGTCGCTAAAATTGAAGTGAGCCGCATACTTTTACGCACTGTAAAAATAGATTCACGTTCTTTTTATGTTACATTAAAACATTTTTACTTTACGTGAAATTTGTCTGGGCAGGCCGTGACTGGAGCAGTTCGCTATAAACAGTTAGTCAAAATATTAATTAGTTATGGCCAATTGTAAGGACTGTAATTAAAATTTATCAAGTTAATGAAAGTTCTGCCCAACTTTTTTATATGGCGAGTTAAATAAGACATCGATTCCGCAGGATTATGGGAAATGTATTTATGGAATGCTAAATTAATTTAATCGGTATTGTATACTATACTATATAATGTATTGTATATAATGTATTGTATATATGACATAAATTTTCGCATAATTATCAATCGCCGGGAATATTTATTGTTTCTTAAAATATCAATTCTCAGTAATACGAAACACCAGCATTTTATGGTGGTCCAGGAAAAACGTACTGAAACTACAGTAACTAACCACACTTTGACACTAGAGCTAGAGAAATTATTGTTATTGAGCTCGCGGAAATGCAGTATGGAAATGCAGTATGGAAATGCAGTGTGGTACCACGAGCCATTAACCTGTTTATTAATTGGCCGTCAATTATAAGAGTGAAGACAGCCAGTTTCCTAAAGTTGCTTCTCGTACTAACTCTCGACAGTTAACTGTGCTGTAATTGCGCTGTAAAGTTGTGGACACGTTACTAGCTGCAGTTGCACGGCTTCCTTCATATCAAGTCGATCCACTCAGATACATATCAAAAGCAATCCTATGATAGTTCAATATGCCTTTTTATAAGAATCGCTCAAAACTCGAAGCCATACCAACACAACATCACGCCATAATCCGACACATAACAGTAAGAACAAAGACTCAAATTTGGCAGAAAGATACCTTGCAAGCTCTCCAGAGCAATTTAGCAGTAATATCAGAACACATATAGTTCTCTGTGCTCTCCTTGGCGGGCGGGGTCCGGTAGAAAGTGTCAGTGTAACGCGCAAAACTGAAAACTCCCACTCCATACGTTAGACTCGCTAAACCTGTGGGTTGGAAATAGTTGTTTCAGTTTATAAGGATATTCTTTGTTATCTTTGACAATGAAAATTAAAGCCTGGAAATTCTCACACTTTTATTCTGAATTCTTACAGTTTCATTCTGTTTCTAAATAATCATCTTGACGTGGCAAATCACTGTACATTGTACATCTCGGCAATATGTGTAATGCCAGACGCTTCTAAGGAATTGGCGCGCGTTAAATGTATATGATATATTTAAGATATTATGTGTATTATATGTACATTGCACACAGAGTACATGTGTTTAGTAAATGAGATAGTAATTGGAAGGATGAAACATTCTTATCATGCGATTATACATCTGGGCAAGGAATATACACTTGCAGATATTCTTGACAGATGATGATATCCGTCTTAATCAAATTGAGCAAATGAGGATAAAAAGTTTAACTTCGGCTAGTTATGCAGCGGTGACTGCTAATTAATGAAAAAATTACAATTTATCTGAGCGATAGCAGTCATATTAGGTATATTGAGCTCCCAGTTCCTGAATGTAAGTCATGTTAAAGCAAATTGCTTCACGAAGTTTCAAGCTATTATATTCATTAGTATTTAGTATTTAGTCATTGACTTTAGTTTAACGGGGATTGAGTAAGTATTCAGTCTGCTGGGCACGGAAATATTTCAGGAGAATGGGGAAAAGTGCGCACAAGATCCATCAACTTTAAGACGGTTAGTTGCCATCGGATAACGCGGACAGAGACGCTACATTTACTAGAACCACACGTTTTAAAACGCTCAATTCCCATCGGATGACGCGTATAGAAGCTCACCAAATACAAAGTTCCAGGATTCCTTCGGGTACAAGTCGATCATTGTGACCGCTACGGTACAAAGTGCATGCGGCTTGCGAGCTGAAATAGTGTCTGTTAGTGGAGGGTCCTAACCAATGCTCTGTCCGTTTTTTGCTGTGACCTACGTCATTGAAATAATCGTGATGTATCAACTGTCGGCCAAGCTAGAGAATCCAAATAACGGCAACAGAAATTAGTTACTATAAAACCAATAGTATATATAAAATAATATTATATTGTGAGTGCAGAGTCTTTTTGCTTAACACCTAGAAATTTTACAATATTTCAAGCTGCAACTTGTAATTTGTAGAGCTGCGAGGTTATGACATTTTAAATTTTCACCCTGTCAAAAGGTGAAAGGTTACGGCGTGTTCCCGTGTCATCGCGGGTTGAGAAAATGAGAAAAGATCTGCTAACTTTGTTAAGATCTGCGAGTTAAAAAACAGGAATCTATCAACACATGTGCGGATATATACTATATAGCCGACACCTGCGACACCATTAGAATGAATACTTTCAGTTTAAACTTTTAAGATTAAGGATAACACACTGGTCACATACTAACGTCTGGCAAGTTAGAGCAATACCGCTCTGTCTCGCGGAATAAAGGATTACATGCAATGTCATGTTACATTCGTGAATATAAATTCAGTGTGGTTTTGAGTTGCAGTCACAGTAGTCAGAATTAACGAGTGTGAATTCTAACTCAAACGGAACGATTAAACTTGAAATTTAGAGATTTCAAAAGACACCGTGATCACTGAAAACATCTGAAATAGCCGAATAAAATATCCTAAATATGTGGTGTAATTTGAGTGAAATGTACTCACTTTGTTTTAGATGATCTATGATGTCGGTTGCCCGCAATTGGCACCTCCTTGTTTCAGGGTTTATTCTGCACTTGCATCCTATTTTAGAGGCACTGACTGGCGGCAACACCGCTACCTGTGTGGCAAATCCGTAGTGCAATATTACGCGGCAATATACAAATTATAACTTGTAAATAATTATTATGATTATACTATTATAGTTCTAGAATAAGTTCTACATACAACTTTGCGATTCATAGTAGATAATCATATTGGTCTTCAGTCCATATAAACCAAATATTATCAACTTTGATCTCAAACGTTCGTCATATTATAATCACATTCTTAAGCTAGACCCTACGTGACACGTTGGTCAGTTGGTTGGTTGGTGGGCCGTTATAATGACATGGACCTTAGTGGGCCACATAACATGCATACTTTATGACACTAAACTTGTAGGATGCCCAGTTAAGCTCTTGAGTGAGCGACTAGGGTTTCTGGTACACTAATTTTATCAAGATACTGAGTTTTGCTTGGTTGATGGGCGATTTCGCACAAATTGAGTGTGATAAACATTAATTCCGAGTTTGGATTGCACTTATTACATGATACATGGTAACATGTGTAACACTGGTGTCTTAGACTACTATATTTCATAGCAAACGCTCTTAGCTCTCAGAGCAGTAAATCCTTGGTTTATCGGGCTTTACTGAATATTCGATTAATATTTTATTTTTCTCCCAATAAGTAGTTGTATGTGTTACATTATGTAAATCTGGCCTAAGTTTAGAGAGCGATTCGATTGATGTTTGATTTCCTTTCTCCAAGAGGCTCGATAATAAAGTGACTACTGTAATATGGTACCTGAACTCCGAAATAGAAGGCAGAGCAGAAGGATTGGAGCCATGATAACAGTTTCTGACCAGGACCGGAGAAGTCACCAATAGGTTGAATACAAATCCTACTCTTCGTGCTCTTAACCACACTGTATGACTTGCACCAGTCCTAGATTGAGGAATTTGGTTAGCACAGTTTACTTAGAGTACTTACTTTGAGTACTTTGAGTAGGTTTGGCTGGGATTGCTTCAGGACAACACTATCAACTGTACGTCCTCCTATCACTCCATTGGGGTCTTTTTGTAAGACTTACCATTCCAACTTCCAAGAGTGAGTTGTTGTTAGTAACGGTGTATCCTTTAGAGGAACTGCGAACCCTGATGCGGGACAGGGATATATCATGGAAGGGGTTATCTGGCGTAGATCGGACTTAGTTCCGACAAAGTAGTAGTAGTAGTATCCTTTAGTAGGGGGCGTGTCGGGAAATTCTTTAAGGAATTTAGTCAGTGACGATTTTAACAGGTCCAGTAGAGATGGAATTTATTTCTTCGGAAAGAAGATTGCACAGCTGTGCCTCTTTCACTCCAAATGAGGTTTCATAGTGTGTTGCCACAGAGTGCTGTGATTTGTTGTTCAATGCCGGTAAAGTAGCTTTTATTCCATGTCGGGGGTTGATTTTGAACAGCATGCCAATATCACTTGGGGCCAGGCCATTGAGAATTTTCCATATGTGGATCAAGATGTACAAGATGTACAAAGTAGTGGTATTATCCTTTAGTAGGGAGGGTGTCGGGGAATTCTTTAAGGAATTTAGTCAGTGACGATTTGAACAGGTCCAAAGTAGAAATGGAATTTATTTCTTCTGCATATTGTTTCTTCGAGCCCAAGCAATAACATTGAAAAATTTCTTCTTGTAGCGATGGTGGCCAGGTCCAATATCTTGCCGATGAGTTTGGTGTCATCAGCAAATATCTTTAGGTAAGAAGTGTATCCAATTGGTTATCGGCGTAGAGAGTGATGGGATGTGATAAGTCTGAAGAGCAGCATCATTGTGATGTGAAAATAAATGTGATCAGCTAAATAAGATAATGATTGTTTCAATATTATTGTTGTTCTTTATTTGATGAACGTTTCAAATCAAATCATAAAGTCTTGATAATAGGATTATAATTACTAAAACTATCGGAAGAAATATGACAGTAGGACGGGTTATAATATCGAATATCAATTTAATAAGATACTCACATTAAACGTTTGCTCATCTGACTGGTGGTTGACAATCCAATCATTTTCATCCTGTACTGCAATATCGTTGAAAAGCTTGCTGTTGCACATGGACACGAATATAGATTCTATAATTCTGTAATGCTGAAAACTAATTGTGTTAAGTGCTTCTTAAGTACAGTCCGGAGACATCAACATGTTCTAGACACTAAGCTGTTAGCTGATAGCCTATTGGTGTTAAAATGTAAAGATTTTTTAATTGTTCCGTGACAGGTGGGAACATTAATGTCAGGTTCTCAAAAAACTAAATTACGTGTAATTGTTACCCTGGATGTTTTGGATATGTCTCTGAGTGCCATTAACTTTGAAGCCTTGGAACGTTTCCGGAACACAATGCCATCACACTCTGTGTCATTCATCTGGTAACAGGTTATTTTTCAGGAATAAACGTTGTGATAATTTAACAAATTTTATAAACTGATTGAGACTATTAGTGGGCGGAATTCGATGCAAAGTCTATCGAACGTGTATCAAAAGAACAGAGCATTGCAATTGTTGAGGTAACACTAGGTAATAAAAAAAGAAAAGAAGCGAATTTCATTAACTTAGTTCAACAAAATTCGTAAGACAAAATTCTACCTCTAGAAATTCTTGGCATTTCTATTCTTAGCCAGCCTTCCTGGGCTGTATGTGATGCATTTGTACGCTTTGAATAATTTAACAAAACTGACGACCTCTCTTGTAGACCGATCAATTCAGTAAATTCAACTAACATGCTTTTTGACAGGTCAGAGTTAGAAAGCGTAGGAGCAGCTTAACCTCATATCTAGTCACAGAGTTAAAATTACAGTTGTAAGGAGAACGAGAGTCGTCATTAACATACTGAAGGTGAGCTTCCACTAAATTTTATCTTTGTAGACGTAATTGCATTAATCAAGTTTATGTCTAGGTCAAGGTAAAGAATTCCTAGGATGAAATAGTTTAGGAGGTCCATAGTAATGGAGATGTTGGACAGTTGGACATTCAAATCCCATAATTTGGGCTAAATTATTCAGCTTAAGTAATGCAACCAAATCTCCTCAGGATAAGATGCCTTTGTATTATTTGGTTAACAGCAAAGCCTAGAAGAACTGAATAACTTTTTTCACTATTCGTGCATCCAATTCGCAATGACACAAATAGGCAGACTCCAATACTTTTGGAAAAATATGAATTAAATAATAAATTCCATTTGTCCAAAATTTCTTTAAAAACCTTAATACAATAATACAAATTAGTTTCCTATTGAACAATCGACCGGCAATATTTATCTCAATCATCCTGCTTTGTAAATCATTAATCTGTTTGACATTTCAGTGTGTTATAAAGCGTCCAAGTTTCGTCAACAATATTACAGAAACCTTTTGGGAATTTTTCCTTGAAAATTTGCCATGAAAAATGCCCAAGAAAGCTATATTGGTCTCAGTCTGGTTAGGATAATGATAAATCACTCTACACTGGTATATAACGTGACGACAGAGAAAAATCTAAATTGCCAACTCACGACTCACACAAAAGCTATCTTCAACAAAATAGGAATTTTGGCTCTTCCTAGTCATATTGCAAAAAGCTGTCTAACTTTAACGCTCAAGGTTTATATGGGCGTAGCACCGAGAGTAGCACTGAGAGTTACAGATAATAATAGATAATATATGACAGCAAATATTCGAAGCTAAGATGCAACTTATAAATTTGATTATTATATAGCAGGCAGCAGCAACTTCATGGATGCTGATATAAAATTAAAAATTGAATTAGATTTTTTATACATCATCTAATTTATCAAATTTCTAAACATATGGTAAATGTTAAGTGATCGATATCAATTAATTATTGAAAACGTTTAATCTTACTATATATAAAGCGAGACGATATATATATATATATCAAGTTTACAATGTCGACACCTTCTACAGAGGGAACTGAATTTCTAGACCTGTTTATTTACTCGAAAAATTGCAAGCTAGAAACTAGGACGTACTGCAAACCTAGTGATGCCCATAGCTATTTACTCCCACAATCCTGCCACCCTACACACATAGCAGAGAATATTCCATATGGAGTAGCACATCGAGTGTTAAAAAACTGTTCAGAGGAAGAAGAGTATTTGAAATGTAAAATTGAATTCAGTGAATATCTAGAAGATAGGAATTACAATAAAGATCTTATCCATAAATCCTTTGAGAAAGTTGAGTTACTTAAACGGGATGATCTGATTTCAAAAAACCTTACAAGCTCTAATAGTAAGAATAGTGAAAGATGTTTTCCTTTAGTTTGTGATTTTGACCCTAACTTACCTCCAATTGGTAAAATAGTTAACAAGAATAAATTTATCCTTGGCCTAGACCCCCTTTTAAAGTCTGTGATCCAGCCTAGTAAAGTATTTGTTTCATATCGTGGTAATAAAACTATCAAAGAAACTTTAGTTCCGAGTAAACTTTCAGAAGATCGTAAGTATCATGAAGATAGTAATGTTATAGCTTTAAACTCTAACACTGAAAATGTGGCTCTGCCTACTAGTATAGAAGAGGGGGGATGTTATCATTGTAACTCCAGATGTAAAGCCTGTAGAATGTATATTTGTGAATCAAAAACAGCTCAGAGCTACCACTCGGGGTACACTGTTAACATCATTGGACAACTAGACTGCAACACAGTAGGGGTGTGCTATCTAGTAAGGGATAAAGTCTGCAGACGTGCTTCAGTAGGAAGCACAGTTAACAATTTTAAGACCAGATGGCAGAACCACAAATCACATATTAGGAAAGCGGTTAGGAGTGGTGAAATTTCTTGTCATTTTAACGATAACCAGTTTCATAATCTTACCAAAGAGCCCTTAAAAACGTTTGACAATGAGTTATCCGATCAGATAGAGGTTATTATTTTTGAAAAGCTAGATTTTATAAAATGTTTAACCTTAGAAGATAGAAGTAGGGTTGCTAAAGAAAGAGAATCATTTTGGAAAAACCAGCTTATGACCCTCAGTGATTTTGGAGGACTTAATAAACGTAGTGCTCTTAATGAAATAAAAAATTGACCTTTATATGATATGCTTTAATATTTAATCTTTCCACAGACACTTGCATTTTGTTGTTTACTTTCACCTCTGCATCTTTTGTTTATATCTTATGATTGAATGAGACTTACTCACAAATTTCCCATCTCAGTATTGATATATTTTTGTCATGTTTTTAATTTACTTCATAGAACAGTTATTTTAATAAACTTGCTTTCAGAATGAGACATGTAAAGATTACACAATCGATAGCTTAATGTGAATTTCGTGTTTTACTGTTTCACTGAATGTCTCAAATATATATATATCTGTGCCATTTTACTGACACCACGGCATCAACTTTAACGCGACTTTCTGCAAAAACCGTAAAAGATATACAACTGAAACTTTTTTGGCTTGGTCAAATGCTTTAATGGCCTCCAAATCAATATGAAAAAATAAAAAATTGGCCAAGGAATAATGATTTTAGAGCCGAAAATTTGGACTCCCAAGTGGTGTCAAAAACGCGAATTAAATAGGTAATAATTATTTTAGTATCTTGAGTCTTGACACCGTTTAGGGTTATATTATACGGGTTCCTGCTAGCAAAAAGGTTAAAAGAGCTCTGCATTCTAAACTTATTAACACCTCTACTCAGGTCGGCAGCAGTAGCAGCAGCAGCGGCACCACCAGTGTAGAACACAGCTTTAGGAGAGGGAGCAAAAAACAATACAGGCATACAGCGCAGACATTTATCAGGACTTCAAAAGTAACATTAATAACAATAAAGCTTTGGTGCAACTGGCATACATTGCAGACGACTGAACATTGCGAAAATTGTAAAAGCAGTTTAACTGTCAATCTGCAATCTGCATTAGATGTACTATACACTCATGCGCAGTAGTAGCTGGAAAATCTAGCAAAATGTTTCCAAGTAGCCACCCTCCCCACCCACACCCCCAAGTAGTTTAGATAGGCTTACCTACGCGTGTCTCCAAGTATATCTACTCAATCAGAAAAATAGAGACATCTTGGTATTGGCACTACTATACATTAATTACCCTCAAGTGTCAACATCAGGGTTAATTAGTCACAATATAAAATTGCTTGAAGTATGGACCCGGTTTGACAGAAGGCAGTGACAGGAAGACAGGGACATGGGAGGACAATGCACCATACGGACAGAATACTGCAGCCGAGTTGACAAGTACTTGATTGTAAATGAGTCTCTTATCCATTAAAAAGAAGTGTGATCATAGTTTGAGAGTATATCAGGCTGCCATGCTACAGCTGCTGCAAGGTTAACAATGGGGATCCAAAGTTGAGAGTATGACATAAATAGAAATTATGGAATACGGAATAGAATTGCGTAGCTGTTGTTAAGTGTAGCGCTGCACTAGTTTGCACGATTTACCACGCTCACTGTTTAAACG
The DNA here is from genome assembly GCF_026151205.1 of Bolinopsis microptera. Lineage (NCBI taxonomy): Eukaryota > Metazoa > Ctenophora > Tentaculata > Lobata > Bolinopsidae > Bolinopsis > Bolinopsis microptera. Next base: position 12,943,003 of record NC_087073.1, read on the forward strand.
ATAGAATTTTAAAATAAATTGTCCACTTTCAACCCTTCTCAGTTGGTGTTGATAAAATTAAAAGTATACAATCAATTAATGTAAGCAATACAGTATATATAACCTCTTCATACCTGGCGTCTTGGGCAAAGCAAAAAACGGATGGTATAGAAATAATACATTATAGTGAGGTTCGTATGATTCCAATCTCCAGTATCTGTATCCCTTTAAATAACATATGAATTGCCTTTCATATTAGGAATAAGGATGCAGACTGCAGTGAAACTATCAGTCAGTCAAGCAACATTTCAGTCAAACAAAAATTTCAATTTTATGCCATGTATTTAATAAAAATGAGGGTAAAACAGTTCAATCCGATATTTGAAGGAACTTGAAAGCCTTATATGCATACTAGTAGTGGTTGTCACTCTTTAAGAAGTTTAGATATAGGTTTATGGGGTAAACAGGTGTGCGTGCTATGTACTATTGCTCACACCAAACGGTAACCTAGTAAAAGATTAATATGGACACTGGTTTAAATACGACAGAGTTGGGATTGCGATATTCTAGATTTATAGTAGGCTGTCACTTTATTAATGCCCCATACTGCTAGTTCTATTCCGTTTAAAACTATCGCGATATTGTTTGATACTCCTCGGCCATGTACGAGCTAGGAGTCTCATTATGGTTGTACATTGTTTGTACAAAATGGTGTTTTTAAAATGATACTCCTCAGCCACCATAGATTAAACGAAACTAATTTGTTTATCGCAATATTGTAAAATATATATAACTCTAAAACTCTGGTCACAAGAGAAACTGCCTTAAAGTGCAGAAGTGAAAACAAATACATAAAAAATACTACTAGCAGTCCTTAAAATTCGCAATAAATAAATTCGTTCAATGTCATCAAATTCTTTAAAAAACCACATATATGTGACCAGTAAATAATTTAATTGGTCTATAGACTACTGTATAAAATTCTCAATATAAACTTTTTAACAATAATAAATAAATTAAAAACACACAATAACCTTTGATGTGTAAGAGTGATAAAACAGCCTCTATTTGACATAAAATATCATTCATAATATTATATTAATATTATAGTATATGCTATAATATTAAAACTGTTTAGTCGAGTTCAGGTAACAGAATTTAACTGTTATAGCACCTCTGCAGTATTATCCCTTGTTGAGATTTTAGGGCCTCCTTTATTTATACTTTTTCTTAATGACATTACAGAGGATTTGTCACCGGAAACAAATATAACCATGTATGCTGATGATACAAAAATATGGCGTAGAATCACGTCCCAGGATGACCATTGGCTGCTCCAGCGGGATATTAACAGTCTTCAAAATTGGGCTCATCATAATAAGATGGTGTTTCACCCTTCAAAAAGTCACGTTCTTTCTATTACCCGAGCATATTCTATGAATCGTAGTGTTAATTTTGTGTACTCAATGAATGAAACGGCTATCGAATACACAGACATTGAAAAAGATCTTGGAGTACATATCAATAGTAAGTTAGATTGGTCACATCACTGTGATATGATATACTCTAAGGCTAGTCAGAGGTTAGGCCTTCTAAAAAGAACATGTTACTTCACAAAGAACACTAAAAAACGTCGGGCCTTCTATCTATCTCAGGTTAGAAGTCATTTCGAACACTGCACAATTGTCTGGCGGCCTCATTCAGAAACCTCGGTGGAGAAACTTGAATCGATACAAAAAAGAGGTATCAAGTGGATCCTTAATGATATTTACTTGAGCCTTAGGGACAAAAAAAGGTATTTCATAGCGTGTAAGGAACTAAATATCCTTCCACTCTCGGTAAGGTTTGATTACAAGGATATATTATATTTTCATAATATTTTTTATGACATGTCAGTTGTGACATTTCCACCTTACTTACGACGTTTCATGGGAAGTAGGTTAAGGCGATCACATCTAGACGATCTCAGTATGATTAGTGACATTTCTCCTCAAGTTCCACAAAACCTTACGTCAAGCCAGACCAGATGTTCAGGCATATCTAAGTCTTACTTTTACAGAGCACACATTCTTTGGAATAAACTTCCTTATGAATTAAGGGAAATCTCAAGGCCATCCGTGTTTAAAACCCATTTAATTAAGTACCTCTGGACAGTTCTAAACGACCATATAACATCCTCTGACAGTTAAACAATTTACCTTAATGTAACTATATTGTCTAAATATAAATTGATAAAAAGTATAATTAATAAAATATGTTAAATAAAGTGTGTTTATAATTATGATTTATGGTACATTGTTATCTATTATATTTATATTTTAGGCTGTAACCTTATTAGTTCAATGGAATAAACCTAGCATGCCTTGGTTGCAGCATCGCTTCACTTATAGGTGCATTTAGGGCCCGATGTAATTGCTATGATCAGTTTACTGGTCAACTGGTGTTTCGGTGTCCCTTATTTTGTTTACACTCGGTCACTTGTCAAGGCATGTAAGGTCATTCGGCGATATTTTCTTTGAAATAAAATGATGTATTTGTGTAACAATTTGAAAGTTTATTGATTAAAAAAAAAAAAAAAAAGATGTAGCCATATTTTCGTCCGGTCTAACATTGAACCCGGCTCATGATATAAATGCTTCGTCCGGTCTGACATTGAACCCTGCTCACTATCAAACGATGTACAACCAAAAATGAGGCCATGGCCGAGGAGTCTCATTTTATAAATTTTTAAATTGTGTTTTTAAAATAACACTCCTCGTAAACAAAATTAAATCTTTATTTAATTCAAATATTCTCGTCACGTCATCAATGAAAACAAATTAGGTTGCAATTGTCTGATTCCCCCTATGTTATACTGCAGGTACATTCATATTAGGTGTTATTAGGTGTACATATTAGCAATTAGGTGTAAATAGCGAATATAACAAGTGAGCATTGACATTGTAAATAAAAACAAAGGGATTGCTAAATCACTTTACAGTTGAATCCAACCTGCAGTGTCAAGTGTACTTTATATTCCGAATCACCCCACATGACAAAAAAAAATTAAAATGGTTTCGGCCCTGGCGAGATTTGTATCACGTGGTGACCCCACTGTCGCTTCACTATAGTGAGTAGAGTTTCGACAATACAAGGGGGAGCGGCGCACTCGTGCGCGGCGGGTCATACAACGTATGACAAGCAGACAAGGCGAGATATTAGCGAAAAAAGCCACAATCACGTATATTATATGACTTGCTCAGATCCAAAATCACTGCGGGTGCACTTTTTTGCAACACAGGCGCATGTGCTTATAAGCAAAATGATAAAGGTTATTTCAATTGTATGTTATAAATATGCTAAATTCAAAATTGTTCTTAACGGGTGATTCTCTTGACCATTGTTAATGGTCTGGCCCGGCGCGCGCTACTTCGTAGCACTTGCCATCGGGCCATAACATTTCGAGAAGAAAGCGGCGCGCGCTACTTCGAAGGAATTTAGACGAGTAACATCCGTCAAGTGATTCTCGCAAAATATTTGTTTCGAATTACAAAACCGTCGACAAGTTCAACTCGGCACGCATCTTGTATTAGTTTACCCAGGGACACCAGGCTATTATGTTAATAAAAATAGCCTGGCATAATTGAACCTGTTAGAATCTTAATTCTATTTGTAGCTTGTTTTTGTACTTACATATTACTAACCCTGTATCTCACTTTAGCAAAGGTTTAGTTCCAGTGATTGTATATACAGTGTTGGGGTAAAGGGACTCCAGAAGGCAGACAAGGCTCGACTCCAGACTCTAGTTGAAGTAACAGAAGAGAGAGGAGTGTCCAGTGTTTAGTTGACTCCAGACTCTAGCGTAGCAGAAGGGAGAGGAGTGACGTTGTCGACTCCAGACTCTAGCGTAGCAGAAGGGAGAGGAGTGACGTTGTTTTAGTGATCCCACAGATTCCAGTCGACAGATACTATCTGTGTTCTGTGACGTGGAAAGTAAAACAAATTTTTTAGTAAAACAAATTTAAATTTTGGTATTTATTAATAACAATCAAAACATATCATATCATAAAAATAAAGCCGCGCGTTGGTTGACTGCCTCAGTATGGTGAATAATTTAAGCTTGAAGGTGCCCTGCGCATTTACAGAACATTATGCGGCGATCACATGATCACGAGGACCGTACCTGTGAGCGCCAAATTTAATTTAAACTTTCTAGAAATCGTACATCACTACGAGTTACTCATGCTTTTGAATTATAGGAGTGCGGATTGTCATGTATTTCATTCATTCATACTTAATCGGTTTAAAGCTGTATATTTAGAGCTCACTATTGTTTGAACTATGAAAGCAGAACGTAAATAATGGACAATATACCGACGACAATACCAAGGACCCGAGTGCCGCATTGACTTTTCCGGATCCGTTTTTACCGAAGGCTTATCCACCAGTTACTCATGCTGCATGTATAGTCTGATAATATTTTGTTTTATCTCTAGCAAGCATTCTGTAAGTTGGAGTGTCGTATTTATTATAGAAGAGCCAGCCAACCTCCGCATTACAATCTTTTGTATGCCAGGTTCGTTTATAAAATCTAATCATATAATAAGATTGATCCAATAGTCTAAGATGAACGGTATATCTTAGCTCATCGTTATTAAAATCCTAATGGATGAATTAATCAAGTAATGTTCCCTTCCAACACAACTAAACAACAAACAAATGCTTGCTCACCAGTGGTGACGCAATCGTAGGGGCATGCAGTTGGTTCAGATAACTCTCACCCCGACGACAGCGTCGAGAAATTATCAAATGATGCATTTGCGCCATACTGGACACATTTTATATTTAATATTTTGTGGTTTGTAGAAATTAGTGTCATCTAAAGTATAGCTTAACTGGCGAGCAAGCATCGTCCCACTCGGCGGGGACGAAAATACCGAGTCCAATCACAGAAAGTTAACCAAAAGATAAAAACAAGAGCTCGGATATCAACAAAAATCACACGCTCCAGACGACGGGGGAAGAGAGGATAGGAAGTAAGCTGCTGGGCTCAACAAATTTTGATAATTGTAAACAAATTTGTTCTTGTGCCCTATAATAATTTGGTATTGAGGTATGACCCTGTACTGTGCGTGATAGTGAAAATGAAAGTGAATGTGAATCTGTAATGCGAACGAAATGAGTTATGGCCAGACGATTCTTCAATTTCAAAATAATAAAGTCAAAGGACTCTGTTTTAAAATACAAGCTCATTCTTATCGAAGTTTAATTCTGTCCATTCTAAATCTTCGTACCTGGACTGTATCTTGAGTAGCTCACTTTTCAGTGTTACTTTAACTAAGTTCGTTGACTTAGTAAAGCTTATCATACTGTCAATTTTTCGACAGTCGTTCCACATTTTTGTTGATTGATAAATGAAAGAGGAGGATGGGTTCGGGGTGATGAACTGGTCTGAACGTCTTTGTGATGGTGATCTGTGGAGTAAAGATAGGAGTGAGATTGGAGATTCTAATCTGACAATTTTGAACAGTTCTAATAGACATGTGTATTTGTACAGGTTGTGGACGGTAAGAAGGCCGTTCTTGTTAAACAACGGCTTTGTATGCTCTTTTTCAAAGAATTCTCTTCCTAGGATTTGTTCATCTATACAACGTGTTCTGGCACATGTTCTAAATTTATCTAGATATGCTTCAAGGTCACCAAATAGTATTCTGATACATTTTTTCTGAGTGATGAAGATAGGTTGAAGCATATTATTACTCGACCCACCCCATACCGATATTCCAAATCTTAGGTGTGACTCAAATAACGTGTGGTACAATTCTTTATGGTGTTTTTTCGGGATAACGTGTCGTATTCTACTGAGTCTTCCGATCTCACACCTAAGTTTCGAGTTGAGGGCTCTTATTTGAACATCCCATTTTAGCTTTTCGTCAATAATAACACCTAAAAACTTGGTCTCTTTAACTTGCTTTATTACCGTATTATTTAGAGTTAGTATATATTCTGATTCGTTATCTGCCTCATTATCAGTAGCTGTACGTGACGGATTGAAGTGAATGTAGCAGCATTTCTTTATATTTATATGTAATAGATTGCATTTCATGTACTGGTGTAACAAACGGAGAATTTCGTTTGCTCTTGCATACAGTTTTTTTCTACATTCATCTACTACGAATATGTTTGTGTCATCTGCAAATAGTATGAACTTGCCCAGATCAGTTGTTCTAAATAAGTCGTTAACATATATTATAAATAGCAAGGGTCCGAGACAAGAGCCTTGGGGAACTCCAAAGAGAACAGGCAGCTTGTCAGACTCTTCGCCCAGTACAGAGACATATTGATATCTATTAGAGAGATAACTAGCGATGAGTCTATTGGCGTTTCCACGTATTACTTAAAGAGTAGTAAGTAGTTTATAGTTATAGTTTAGTAGTTTAGTCTAGGAGTTCCCGCTTCCTCTTTCACTTTCATTTATAGTTTCACGTGGATTACCTTTCACTTTACTCACGGTAGTTTTCCCCCAGGGTTTTTATTATAGTTATCAGTTCCAGTTTAGTTGAAGTCCTCATCATTAAGAAGTCCCTCATATAGTAAGAAGAACATCATCATCAGAGTAGTAGTTTTAATTTAATAGTTGTTTAATCTAATAGTAAAAAGACATTATTTAGTTTAGTATTGAATTGTGTATTAGTTAGAGCAGTGTGAGTAACTGAGTCACACCAATCACCTTTTAATCACTCATACACTATTTGAGGGTGAGTACATAGAGTAACAAGGTTACATTTGAAACACCATTTATTTGTATAACCTCTTTATTCATCTAATTTGTATTTATAATAATTGAGTATTATTTGTTATTTAATTAACCCAAGAGCAGGGTTCCAACAGAACCCTCTAAAACACGTAAATAGTTACTGGGCCGCGCTCAATCTCTATTCTGGACATGATCCCAGCAATCCTTACTGGCTAGCGATATTACTACAGGGTGATCGCCTTTTCACAGCATGTTGAACTCCGCGCGCGCTCGCTAGTTCATTGCATTTGCACGCTTCAAATATTCTAAGAACGCAATTGTACCGCGTACCACGTGATACGATTCAGCCAATCAGAGAACAACAATCTGCAAAGTTAAAGCTACCCAGTTATATAAGGCCTAAAATATGACTTTTCGCAATAATTCAAAATCTACGTTGTTTTCAATTTTCCCCCTGGGGGAAACGTTATTTTTGCGAAACGAACATTTTGCAAAAAACCGGAAGACTAGACGCTATCTCTTTTACTTTCAAAGTTAGGCTCCAGCCAGTAAGGTTTCTTGGGATAGCCTGAGGTCCCCAGGTAAGCCCGAAGTGGCGCGAAAGCACATGGTTAGGCGAAGTTTGTGGCAGTTGCTTTGCACTTTCAACTTTGCTCCTCCTGTGCGTAGGAGGAGCAAAGTTGAAAATGCAAAGCAACTGCCACAAACTTCGCCTAACCATGTGCTTTCTTGTAGGTTCACAACCTTCCAGGACGCGCACCGATTTGGACTCGTCGACGGTCCAATATATGGAACAGATATTTTACGAGTATCACCCGTTAATGTGCTTTCGCGCCACTTCGGGCTTACATGGGGACCCCAGGTTATAATGTTTCGCCGAATAGAAATTCGGAAATATTATCTCTGATATTGGGATACGAAACATGTATCTATAAATATACTAAATTGTTCTTAACGGGTGATTCTCGTAAAATATTTGTTTCAAATTACAAAACCGTCGACTACTTCAACTCGGCACGCATCTTGTATTAGTTTACCTTGGGATCCCAGGCTATTATGTTAATAAAAATAGCCTGGCGTAATTGAACCCTCTAAAACGCGTAAATAGTTACTGGGCCGCGCTCAGTCTGTCATTCCGCCGAATTTCTATTCTGAACATGATAGCCTGAGGTCCCCAGGTAAGCCCGAAGTGGCGCGAAAGCACATGGTTAGGCGAAATTTGTGGCAGTTGCTTTGCACTTTCAACTTTGCTAATCATGTGCGTATAGCTTGACCGTTCATGGCTCCGCGCACAAATGCCGCCCATGTTGATCCTTAGTGACCTTACTCCATAAATTTCACCTGGGGACCTCAGGTTATTATGTTCCGCCGAATATGGAAGAGACAGGCTGAGCGCGGCCCAGTAACATAAATTATAAAATTATTTTGTGCTATATCCTGAATTAAATTATTGTTGCATTGTGTGTAATTGGTGCGCAGCGCTGAAATGATAAATTGTTAAATGTACTCAGTACTGGGTTATATAGTCCATTGACAATGATACAATTTAAATGATAAAGGTTATTCCAATTGTATGTTAAAAATATGCTAAATTGTTTTAAACGGGTGATTCTCGTGAAATATTTGTTTCAAATCACAAGACCGTTGAAGAGTTCAACTCGGCGCGCGTCTTGTATTCGTTAACCTGGGGACCCCAGGCTATTATGTTCATAAACATAGCCTGGCGTAATTTAACGGGTGATACTCGTAAAATATCTGTTCCATCGACGAGTTTGACCATTGTTAATGATCTGGCCCAGCGCGCGCTATTTCGTAGCACTTGCCATCGAGAAGAAAGCGGCGCGCTACTTCGAATAAATGTAGACGAGTAACATCAATCAATCGACGAGTCCAACTTGGCGCGCGTGCTGGTAGGTTGCAAACCTACAAGGCGCAATCGAACCCTCTAAAACGCGCAAACAGGCGCGTTTATGCAATTTTACAATCAAATCATCAGATTTTACAATCTAACTCAGCGCGCGGCTCTTGTAGCGAGCTTGACCATTGTTAATGGTCTGGCCCGGCGCGCGCTACTTCGTAGCACTTGCCATCGGGCCATTTCGAGAAGAAAGCGGCGCGCGCTACTTCGAAGAAATTTAGACGAGTTACATCCGTCAATTGTAGCGCATACGTCAATCCTTTTTTGTTTTTTATTGGCGGCTGTAATTGGTTCTGAACGATCACGTGAATGCGAGTCACGTGCGCTCTAACATCCAATGACCATTTGCATTTTTTCAGGGCGATGGAGGTCGTAATTCACTCAGCCCGAATAAAAATTCGGCGGAATGACAGGCTGAGCGCCGCCCAATAACTATCGGTAGGTTATAAACATACAATAGTGTATAGATACAGTGTATTTTAACATTCGACATTCAAAATTATTCAGTACCCACCTTGTTTTGTGAAAGTGACCCTTTGACTTCCAGATCGTTGCTCTGCGATTTAACAAAGCAAAGATCTCGTCGGTGAACGATATCGTCAGTCAACGATCTCGTCAGTCAACGATATCGTCAGTCAACAATCTCGTCAGTCAACAATCTCGTCAGTCAACAATCTCGTCAGTCAACGATCTCGTCAGTCAACGATCTCGTCAGTCAACTTCGATGCGAAGAAAGAATGATAGTTTTTGCGGCGCATCGAAGCGGCGAAATCCTCCAACCCAGCTTGCTGGTCCATTTTTATTTATTTATTACAATGCATTTAATTACAATACATGGCTAACGAATTTTTTTGGAGATGAAAGGGAAATACATTTTTTAGGCGGCGCTAAGCCTGTTATTCCGCCGTAGTTTTCTGCTTTCTCTTTATGAACAGAAAATTATTGAGGTCTATTGGGAAAAAACAAAAGTGCGCACTCATAGGTAGTGAGATGACGCGCAAAATCTTATTGCTATAAACATTTAGATGTGTTCGAAGTCTTCCTTCGATTGATTGATTTTAAATCGTAAAAAAGACTCTCGTGACTGTGAAATCTTGAGTCGTGTCATTTGTTGCTTCTAGCGTTTTCTGAGTTTTTACCTTGTACGGTGCAGTGTGCACCCCTATTGGATATGGAAATAATCTTGATATGTGACGGTTTACTATTTCGTGTGTTTGAATGAAGGTTATCATTCCCATGCTTAACTTAAAATGTTATTCTTGTCTCATCAATTCATAGAGGAAATCCAGAACTGCTTTTTGTTGTGATGTGAATTTGTGGATTTTATTTTTAGTTGACCATTTTTATATTACGAAGGGTTATATTTTTTACCCAGTTTTTTAAAATTTGTACCTTTTTTTAGCATTTAATCTATTGAAGAGTTTTTGATGTAAGTGTCAAATCTATGCCATATTATTTCATATTCTAAAGTAACATCACATGATTGTTGTTAGCTATCCAGAACTGTTATAAATCAGATCACGTGTACATCGTTCCTTTTTTTACGACACAGTAATTTATTGACACTCACATCTAAAATTTTAACCATTGAATCAGTATTTTTATCTGTGCTCTGCGAATGCATCACATGAATCAGTTTTTTAATCTATTAACTTATTACACATTTGTGCTCTGCTTTAGCATCACTTGACTATTTTAAAAAAATTGTTTGTTCAGGCCATGACCTTATAGTCAGCCAATTGGCCATTGCTATATTATGTGTATATTGTTTGAAAAAAAAAAAAAAAAAAGAACTGTTATAAACTCAAATCGGTTGCTCTTACAAAGATAAAATATATTATTTCTGCTCTAAATGACGTGTACTGAAGCCCTCCTCTCCATAAGCCACTTTAAACATAGCAATTGCAATTTCCGACATTTCAAATTTGGCCCAACAGCCCTAGTTCAAATTAGCAACTTCTTCTCTGCTAAATATGGATGGAATAATCTTTATAGTAAAATATATATATATATGGAATAATCTTTATGATTACTCTTGTTCTCCTCTTATCACCTCATCAAACACTTACCAATGATGATGATTAGAACAAATTCCATCAAGGGTACAATTCTTCTACAAAATATTGTAGATTTATCTTAAAATCGAAAAGCTTTACTTAGTTTCCTTAATTTAGAGCGTTTGATGGTGTTCTACAAAAATGAGATCATCCTGTTAAAATGTTGAATGCCACTTGATCTTTAGTTAAATGTCGTATTTAGTTGTACCAAAAAGCCAGCTTACACAAAACATCTGACATTGAAAGAATTTATAAGAAAGGGTTAAAACTGTAAGGAGATTTCAAACACCAACAATCTCTGTTCTTGGAGATTCTACCATTTTCCCCTCCCCTGTTTAAAACTTATATAATAAATGTAAACTGTTCAGGGTGGATGTATTGATGATATTGGCCAGATAATAGTGCCTTCTTCTTAGCCTGTAAGTACAAGTTATCATTATTATTCTTACTGTGTAACTTTTAATCCAAGGCATATTGTTTTCATATCAAGTGGGTTTGATCCAAATACAAGATTACCATGGCCATGGTGTGGCACGTTCTACTTCTCACTTATAAATATAACCATGACCAAAAATACTTATCATTTCTGGACCAGATATAACCTAATTTAAACATTTTCTTGACAGATTCTCACAGTTAGGGCTTGGTCAATTTGAAAATGATCATAGGTAAAGTGAACAAATTGACCATGACTGGATAGCTCATCATAAATCTTAACACTTTTCCGACGTCCATGGACGGTATCGGTTACTGAAGAATGGAAATTGTGTTTGGTCAGCAATCATGATTTTTAAATATCCAAATTGTTAATCATTTACTAATCCGATAATGACAATTTCAGGCGATTGGTAGTATGGCATCAGATAAACATTTTCTATATCACCTTATTATAAGGTTAGTACTTCTTATAGGATTTCTTAGAATATTACCAAGTTCTGGGGACTACAAACCCCCTATAGCCAGTTTCAAGCTTGTTGTGTTGATTATTATCATAGTGAGCTGTAAAATAAATCAATCAAGAAATATCATTAACTAAACTTATCCAACTACTATAACATAGCTTGACAATGTTTCGCTAAATACTCTAAAATCAACACAATATTACAAATAGTAGCACATACATAAAATGTAACTTGAACTTATTTGAGCACTGATCTTTTTGGAATTGGCGACCTTTATACCGTTAATCGTTAAATACTCATTTATACGTTAATAATAATGATTAAAATTTAATTAATTTCAGTCAGTTGTATCACGACGGGTTTGGGCCACATGCTAGTTTATTGGAACAGGCAGCACTGAACACCAATCGTGCTGTGGGACCATCTGACAGGCTTAAGCAGATGTTATCATTGTGCGCACACACAGTTAGAGAGGTTGACAACTACTTCGACGACAAATTCTCCACTCAGCCATGTACGTATTTTAATTTTAGTAATATTATCTTTGGTAATGCTTGTTTCTACACCTAAGTTCTAGAAGGCACCCCACAATTTAATAAGATTTGGCACCTCTTTCTATCCCATGATGTAACAACTATAATTAGTCAACAATATAGAGTTTATGTTCTTCAAAACCGTAATTATATATTTTGTGCCTAATTACTTTGCTCAACAATAAACATCTTCTGCGGAACATCTCAGAAATGTTTGGTGTTTAAATAGCGCTCCCAGTGCCGTACTATTCCCACTATTGCACAATACTCGAGATATTTTAATTGTTACGTGAGGACGTGACCCCCGGGCCCCGCCTCATTGTGATGTTGAGAACGTGGCCGAGAGCGGAGAGCGGAGAGCCTATAGTAAAGTTGAAGAGGCCATTTATAATAGCACAGTATGTAGTAAAATTATTGTACGTGACCGACTCTCGCTCTATGTTAATGAATAAAAGCACGTTGCAACAGCAATATAATGCATTAATGCAGTCTGTACAGAGTCGGGCAGGAGGAGTACTTTTGTCATTTAATGAGCTGGTAAATAGACGTGGTCTGAAATATCTATTATCGTATGAATGTGTATAGCGCGAGTTCAGTTATAAACATGGACAAGAGCAGCATTGGATGGAAAATATATGGTATTTAGGCTAATGTATCATGACTAGTTTTAGTATCTTATTTTAACATGCTAGCACTGTAGAGTATGTACAGACAGGCTAATATTAACTCCTTTCAGTTCAAGAGGATGTTGTCAAATCTACAAGCTACGTTCCAGCTGAAAGAATGGTCAGAAGTAACACACCTTCCCACTTCCACACATTTGCCAGGAGGCGCCTCACGGCCGCTAAGAGGCATTCTTTCATGAGCATGAACAGAGCCAAACAGCTGAAATCGAGCCCTAAAACCCTATTCTCCAATACCTGCCCAAAGACCAGCCATGTTCCCATAATCTACTCCTCTGCATCGGAGAGTCCGGTAGTTCATGACACACAAAATAGCCTGCAAGGGTTGTTCAATTCTGCTAACCAGGGTTCCGGCGGCATGTTTGTCAACGACGTGGAGAAAGCTAAATCAGCTGAAGCTGTCAGAGTCCTTCAGAACATATTCCAGCAGAAGCGTGACATGTTACCAACTGTAACCAGCGTGGAAACTGTTCAATCCGAGATCAGCCAGGACCTGAACACTCTAATAAACGCAACAACCAGTGCGCTCAGTCAAAGTTCCACCTCTCCCACAACATCTCAACATTCCCTGACAGGATCTCCCAAACAAAACAGCCCCCACACTCCAGATCACATGGACCTGACCACCTCCCCAGTTTCCGGATCAAACAGATCCGCTTTTTCACCGCCGACCCGCACTTCCAATGCTAACTCGGTTGTGGAGAGTATGGTGACGGACACGGAGCCTCCAGAAATGATGGAGAAAAGTGGGAATGTGCCGAGTGAGGATCAAAGATTGAGCCCTGATGTTGTGAGTTCTACAGCCAGCCAATTTCTCCAGGAACCAGTGGTCGAGAAACATCCGACTAGCCCTGAAGTGCTGAACCTGAAAGAAGAAGCAGAGGATGCTGACTGTATAGATGGAGTGGATGCAGGGAAGATTTACCCCCCTGCTTCACAAGACATCATTGATCAGCTGAACTCCCTGTCAGCCTCCGGTATAGGCAACATACAGAACCTGGCAAACTCGCTTACCAGCAGTTTTTGTGATACAACGCTTAGTGAGGGTAATCTAGCAAGCCTCTCAACCCTTTCAATGGAATCCCTGGCCTCTTCCCTCAACCTATCTGTAGCTAACGTGACGGGTCTGGATGGACAGAACGTGCCGACGTCCCGCGCTGGTGGTGGTTACACTGGATCTGGTAACAAACTGGACTTTCTCAGCCGACTAGAGGGAGACAGTCCCAGCATGCTGAGTATGATGAGCTCCCAGAACAGAGCCTCCAGTTCTAGCACCACCCCACCAACACCAGGTACATTTGATTACAGTTACCTTGACACTTGAACAGCACTGATCTTTCTTATAAAACAATTGAATTTGAGTTTCGTTTCTTTAAAGTAGTACATAATACATGTCAAGAATCAAAATGTTTAATAGTTATTATCTAGAATGTAATTAGCACTAATTAGAATGTAATTAGTACTAATTAGCATTATAGGCCAACTAGACTAAAGCTCAATGGGACACGCGTCACACATGTTCGCTCTATAATATAACCAGGGTCACATAAACACACGGTACTCACATGGTACACTGTACAGCTCACATGATCCCTCATCATTGTAACCTCCACCTTGTAGTTTGTAGTTCACAGTAGAACCTGTTAGTTCATTATACCGCAAACCTGTTCTTTGTGCCTAGTCCTCATACCAAACTGTTCTTTGTGCCTGTCCTCATACCAAACTATTCTTTGTGCCTGTACTCCGACCAAACTGTTCTTTGTACATGTCCTCTGTGTTGAATTGTCGTAGCATAATAATACAGCCGTGTTAACTATGATGATGTTGTTTTTTGCACTCCCGTGTAGCCCCACAGAAAGCAAAAACGACAAGTTTAGATAATGTAAATGTGTCTGTGTTTCATAATTGATTGTAAACTTTAGATCAATGTCCACTACTATTTTGTGTGTGTTGACGTATGATACTGAATTATCTCTGTGCGATAAATTAAAAATGTATGTGTTAAAAGTCGAGCCTCACTTTTTCCGTAGAAAAATTGAGGCTCGGGTAATTAGCTTTGCCAATCCACGTTGATGATATCATGATACTATGCCTTTCAATCTCGAAAAAATCCAAAATTAGGATTTAGGAACAAAGCTGATTTTTGCTGACGTACAATGAATAGTGAGTGTGGTGTTAGATCGCATTCTTTCACTGTTTGTAAATCTTAATCGCTTTATCATTGTTACAAGGTGTTTTCCCGATCCATCTAGACAACATAGTAACCTTATAACACTGCACTCTAGAACTCTAACTATAACCACAAACCGGCCGTCCTACGCACGTGTAGTACTACGCCCCCATTTGCGCTGTTAGCTAGTTGGTATATACTACAAGCTCGCTCCAAATTCCATAACTACCACCATAACTACCACCCCAAATGTGAGGTTACTTTCTTTTTTGGAAAGAAAGATCAGTGCTGCTCGAGAGCTCCTCTCCTGCTCAGAGAGCTCCTCTCATTTAACATCCCTCCTCCGGACATGTTATCATGTTTGTAATTCCTTTCTAAAGCCCCGTGATTTGATTACACACAGTCAATATTCGATTCATTTAAAAGCAAAATTTCTAGAGATAGATCTGGAAAACACCTTGCATCTCTAAAGTGCCTGTTTCTTTCTTAATGTTATGTTACCGTTAATATATATATATATATATATGTGTATTGATCGATTACCCAGTATGTGTTATCTTCCTATCGTCTCTTGCCTTGTTGCATAATAAGGATAACCACATATTTTACCGATTACATTTTCTCCCTTTGGTATGAGAGATATACGTATATAACTTATAACTCTGCGCAAAAGTAAAAACAATTTACAACTGCACTGGGATTACATGCCATTTTTCTCTCTCGATAATATATTTCAAATTCAATAAACTATTTCCCTAGTTATTTAGAGTGTGACACACCGGACTAATCCTGCATTCCACGCAGCCAGCTCGATTGTGTTACACAAAATTACATCGGCCTATCGAACAACCCCGATAGGCACTAAACATGGTGTACAGCTTGTGATTGTTACAGGGCGAAACTATTAATCTACGTGATGCTTTAATGTCGCCAATACGATGTGTTACGTCCAATATTTGTGAAACCAACAACATATCATTAGCTGTAGTGGTGTTAAATTCGCCGGTAGATCGCGGCAACTATGACACGGAAATTGGCCATCCTTTTCCTTTCCTGAATTGAAGATATTCCCCTAGACTGGGGATGTGAGTGAATGAAAATCAAATTAAACTTTTAAAATTAACCCAGATGAAACCTAAAATCGAATCTCTTATAAAAAATATACCTTTAGTCAATTCAGGTCCACAGTTTGATTCAAATCACCATTCCTAGAGGCACCTACAATCTACATGCGCTTCTCCATGGTTCTGCTTCTGTGCTTCATTTGGTAGGTGGTGGTTGATAGCCATTAATCAGGCGAGGATTTTCAGGTCATAGCTTCCCACTTCCCAGCTTCTTTTAATGTTTACAATTAGAGTTTAAAATTGGAGTTAAAATACATATTAGTATTAAACGGTCTGCAAAGCCAACAGTAATTTACGTGCTATATCAATACTAATAGTAATACCTAGTAATACTAATAATACAGAATACCTAGTGTAGATCTACTGTTTAACTGTGAAATAGATACACCAAGGCTGGCAGTTCAAGTTATATTGTTCTATATGGTCTGCAAAGTAAGTGTAAAAATAGCTCTGACCTGGCTGTATGTTGACAAGACAGTGAAGGTTGATGAACTGCAGTTTATATGAAAAATGTGGGGCTATCAGTTTCCCCTAATAGTGTTCCGAAGGAGTGCCAGTATTTGTGGTTCTGCAATGTAGCACAGCATGCCGACCATATTTAACTTTTAAAGCTCTGGTCAGTCTTTTGTGGCTTACGTAGTTTCCTTGTACCAGAGAATCGGGAATTTATCCGTGCAATCAGGAAGTGTACCAATGTGGGGAACCCTAAGAGTGAACTGTGAGATATTAGAGGGGAACCCTAAGAGTGAACTGTGAGATATTAGAGGGGAACCCTAAGAGTGAACTGTGAGATATTAGAGGGGAACCCTAAGAGTGAACTGTGAGATATTAGAGGGAACCCTAAGAGTGAACTGTGAGATATTAGAGGGGAACCCTAAGAGTGAACTGTGAGATATTAGAGGGGAACCCTAAGAGTGAACTGTGAGATATTAGAGGGGAACCCTAAGAGTGAACTGTGAGATATTAGAGGGGAACCCTAAGAGTGAACTGTGAGATATTAGAGGGGAACCCTAAGAGTGAACTGTGCGATATTAGAAGGGAACCCTAAGAGTGAACTGTGAGATATTAGAGGGGAACCCTAAGAGTGAACTGTGAGATATTAGAGGGGAACCCTAAGAGTGAACTGTGAGATATTAGTGGGGAACCCTAAGAGTGAACTGTGAGATATTAGAGGGGAACCCTAAGAGTGAACTGTGAGATATTAGAAGGGAACCCTAAGAGTGAACTGTGAGATATTAGAGGGGAACCCTAAGAGTGAACTGTGAGATATTAGAAGGGAACCCTAAGAGTGAACTGTGAGATATTAGAGGGGAACCCTAAGAGTGAACTGTGAGATATTAGAGGGGAACCCTAAGAGTGAACTGTGAGATAATTGAGGGTAACCCTAAGAGTGAACTGTGAGATATTAGAGGGGAACCCTAAGAGTGAACTGTGAGATATTAGTGGGGAACCCTAAGAGTGAACTGTGAGATATTAGAGGGGAACCCTAAGAGTGAACTGTGAGATATTAGAGGGAACCCTAAGAGTGAACTGTGAGATATTAGAGGGGAACCCTAAGAGTGAACTGTGAGATATTAGTGGGGAACCCTAAGAGTGAACTGTGAGATATTAGTGGGGAACCCTAAGAGTGAACTGTGAGATATTAGAAGGGAACCCTAAGAGTGAACTGTGAGATATTAGAGGGGAACCCTAAGAGTGAACTGTGAGATATTAGTGGGGAACCCTAAGAGTGAACTGTGAGATATTAGTGGGGAACCCTAAGAGTGAACTGTGAGATATTAGTGGGGAACCCTAAGAGTGAACTGTGAGATTTTTAGAGGGAACTACTAGCACTACTACTAAGAGTGAACTGGTAATTGGATTTCTGGGCTTCTGCCGTTAAAAGTTTTAAGGAAACCTTTCCAACTAGAACTATCTTGTTCAATTCACAACTATAACTAGACTGTCCACTTTCCAACTAAACTGAACCAGTTTTGCCATTTCCAATATTTGGAAACCTTCCCAACTAAAGCTGTCCTGTCCAATTCCCAACTAAAACTCTCATGTCCATTACTCAACTAAACCTAAAACTAGGTCCGTCCTGGCTCCTGTCTTATGACAGACGGATGCTAATGACACATTAAATGCAGCTAGGAGGTGTCATTATAATTGTATAACTGCTTAATCTCGCCAAATCATCCTCTGAAGTTCAAACAGAAGATGAATTGAGGTGACCGTGTGTTGTTTCCAACTCGACGGGTCAATGTCACGTAGCAGATAAAGTGACAGGTAGTTCATTTCAACTTCTGTAGTTCAACTTATAATTACTAGGCCTACATCTTTGTTAGGACGAATAAATGAATTACAATTACAATATAAAGAGCCTTTAACTCATATGTAATAAAACATGAAGTCACCAGTTATACGCCGAATAAATTGCATTATCTAGCTCATAAAAAAGAAGAGCATTGTTGAGTTGGAGTGTTTGAAAAGACCTCGAGGTTGCCTTGAAAGAAACATTTAAACTGTGTCTCTGTAGTATGAGGTGGTGTATGCGAGTTAAGAGAGAGCCCAATAATTGATTTACCTCCGGCCCAATGCCACAATTTAAGTTCCTTCCTCCCTCCAAATTGTATTAAACGCGGCTCGCTTCAGTTCTCCGATACCTCTGCATAAATTTCCTTCTTGAGAAATGATTTTTTAAATTTTCCCTTCCGTGCATATGACTAAGGAAACATCTAATAAAATACACATCTAATAAAATACACATAACATGTAAGTGGATATTGAAAAGAATGCCGACTACAAGCTGCTTGATACGGTGTGTTTTGATCTCTCTCTCTCTCTGATTGGGATACGGAGCAGTTAGTTGAAGGTCGCTAATCAGTGAATAGTGCACGTTCCTCTTATCTGGAATGGAGATCACGCGATACAGGCGCAGTAATTGAAATAGCCGACATGGACATTAACTTCCTCCACTAATCAACTAGGATATTACAACTTCCTGCAATAATCAAAGATCACCTTGAAAGTGTTAACACAAGTTCTCACATATTTCACATGGGTTCTGATTGGAGGTGATGCTTGCCGAACTTTACAATTTGGCGGGTTAATTTGGAGTCGAGTTTATTGCGGAACTATTCCGAAAAGAAATACCTTCCTCACAGCAATGTTAATTAGAAAGTGGCCTGTACTTTCTGGCCTCTTATTTTTCTTAATTTTACGGCTTCCTCGAAAAAATGTCCATACCATGTACATATTATTATAGAGGTTTATTAACGTGATATTATTAAAGTTTCATCAGAACATCCCCACATAATTAACTGCTCGCAGTGTATGGGGTTGGTATAGATACAGTTGGTCTGGGCAAACATGATAATATTACATTGCTAAAGTCAGCGAACAAATTATATTGGTTTCCTTTCGTGGCACAAATTAAGAAGAGGGAAATCTCGTTCCATCACACAAATTGGCGCCAGACAGTACCTGGCAAGATAGATACTATGCTGCGTTATGCTGCATTTCAGGTGTCACAACCAAGTCTCACGTAGCCTTGAAGCCCCAAGTCAAGCAACCCCCCAGCTTCTCTCTCTCTCTCTCTTCCCCCTCTCTCTCTCTCTCTCTCTCTCTCTCTCTCTCTCTCTCTCTCTCTCTCTCTCTCTCTCTCTCTCTCTCTCTCTTTCTCCCTACAGTACAGAGCTAGCTGAGGTAGCTCACTCTCTCTCTCCCTCGCTAGCTCTCTCTCTCTCTCTCCCTCGCTGTGAGGGGGTGGTGTGAGTTAATAGTCACAACCTGGCAGAGGCGAGATGCTGTAGAGCGCTCTAACACGATGGCACCCGAATGTATCCCGGAACCTGTCATCAAAAGTCTGCAGGTTAACTTGGTCCTCCTAATCCGCTCGCGCCTCTCTGTCAACCCAAAATCCTTCAAGTGTCCTTGATACAGTTGTTAGTGGCCGAAACCACCTAAAATTCCTGCATTCTTTTGTCATTACCTATATATCTGCTGCACTTTACACTGAAACCTTAAATCTTGCCATCATTAATTTTAACCCAAGTTAATTTTCTATCGGATCAATTATGGCTCCAGGGCAGTATTGGATTGGTTAGTTGGATTGTCAACTCTGGATCTTTTGCCCAGGTGTGTCTTAATAGAACATGTGTCGAGCTCATTGCAACAATTTCAAGAGAGAGGTTGCCGCCCCAAGCGGGTTTATTAGAACCTTGGTGCGTGTGTATGAGTGTGTGTGTGTGTGTGTGTGTAAGATTGGAAGTGCCTCAAACACTCCTTCTATTTAGTCTCGCCTACTGAGTCCTGTTTCACCCCTATTGTAGGGCTATTCTTCCCGATAGGGCTCATGGGATGCTGAACATTAGAAGGAAACAATAAGCTGGCACTTATGTAACTCGGTTTGGGAGACCTCATGACTTCTCGGCACACATGGACAATAACTGGTTGGTGTTTAGAGGGCTTTCCAAAACAATGTTAAATGTAACATGGATTGAGAGTGGAGACGATCAGGAGGCAAGCAGACTGCGCCGTGAACAAGCCATGAAGTAGCCCAATATAAAGCTGGGAGTCGCCCTGGAACTGGCACCAATCGATCAATGTCTCTCGACTCATGTCGTGTTTCAAATCACATACGAAAACTCCTCCATTTAGTGTAGAACGGCTCAAGACAACGAGTCTCAAACGATTGCAACATTATTCTCTAAAATGACGCTCCGAACCGGTATTTGAGTTATGGGACTAGGTGATCGTGTAAATATTGTGAGCTGCAACATTCACAAAGCCAGGATAGGTAGCTGTCGTGCGTGATTACGTGATAGCATTTAGGAAATAGGAGGCATGATCTAATGATAGGACTTATTATCTGCAGTGTTTACTTTGGAGATGGTGTACCATTGCTCCATGCGACCTGCAGTCTCAATATTTCATTCCATTTATGTCCCAAAACGTTCATATTTTCAGCCTACATTCACGCTAACAATATTCCAGAAAGTTCGTTACTTTACCACCAAGAATTCTAGTTCACGTGCAGGAAAAGCTCTATAGTACATGCCGTATATTACCGCATATTACCGCATATTGCCGGAGCTCAAGTAACATGTCGCCAGGCAGGCCACGATCAGCGGGCCTCAAACAGTTCTACACTTCAGTGTATATTCACCTACTAACGTTTACAGTTGTTATAACGCCAGCTACCAGCTATATATGTGATTGTCCACCCGGTAGTAATGAAATTGAATTAAAGAGTGACTGGGGGAGATCTTGGAGGGATTTAACCGATATTCGAGGATTGTCGGTGCTCTTAAATAGTCTACCCACATCATCACAGCCTACACTGGCTGCTTTCCCGGAAGAACGGTTATAGGTATACATGTACAAATATAAATGTCGATAATAATTACAACAACTCATTAAAATCCCATGGTCTGGTCTGGCCAGCTGCAAATTAACGTATCCATTAGGCTCGTTTCAGCGTACGTTCACGGGTGGTACTGGTTGTGGTCTCTTTTACCGAAATTGTGTGTCACATGACCAGTGTCACATGACTTGCCTTAGTAGACCTAATTCTCTGGGAGGGGTCTCATGATGGGCTGGTAGGCCACAAATGTCAGTATTATGTGGCTGCGACACTGCACTATTTGCCAGGGTAAGGTATACGCTATAATACTATCTCTGAATTACTTTCTTCCCCACACACTGAACTGCGAGGTAACCCGTCACTAATACACACGACTTATGGATATATGGAAACTTATACCTTCAATGAAAACCTACCAGTCTTGCTGACGTACACCTTTTGAAGCGCAGAACAACCCTTATTTAAGGCTGCTCCTGTTGAAATGTTTGCATGCCGAAACACACCCCGTGATCTGGTGAGTTACACCGGTTTCCTGGCCTATTCAACCGTTCTCGTCCTTACAGGCCTCAACCTTCCAAGACCACAAACCGGCCTTCGTGCCGGTCGATATAATCAGATATAGAGTTCAGCAGCGAGACAGTGTAATTCATACCTTCAAATTATTGTTTATATTCGAACCAATAGGTAGCCGGACCCGTCTATGAGATTGACCAATGACTGGGCTGCAAGCCTGTCACGTGGCCCCCGCCTGACAAAATATCCGACCTCACGGGCAGTTAAAACTCAAGACCTACATGTATCCTTCACCACCAATAAAATTACATGTAATTATAGAGTTTCCCTGGATAGCAAAGTGGCTCCCGGTATACCGGCAAAAATATTTTACTGATAGCTCACTTGCACTAACGAGTTTAGTGTGCGTATATCTGAACCACTAGATTTCTTTGTTCTTACCCCCGCATAATCGGATACAGCCAGCCTATAGTAAGCAAATGAATTAGGGACTTTTTGACGCCAAAGTAAACTTAGGGTTTCAAACGAATAATGTTTGTGGCAAAATTGAGTTACGTGCATTATATATATGCCAATATCTGTGCCAGACTGCATATTTTATGATACGGTCTGAAGAGGGAACTAAGGGCCGGAAAACAGTAACCTGACTACATGATTGAATCATCCCATATTATGATATGATCTCCCAATAGTTAGGATCGCCACGCTCCATGGAATATATACTCTGTTTTCTTCTGCCCACACACGCAATACCCAACATGATTGATTCTCCGCTAAGCCCGACGTGACCATTTAAATCAACCCAATTTGACAAACTCTCATTGCACCATCATTTCTCTCGGCCATTTACAACTTTGCATGTCTCTTGCTCATATATAGTATAAACACTAGCGATCTGAGCCAACATCAACCCATATATTTTATATGTCCCCAATCTCTCTCTCACTGCCGCTCTCTCACTGCTGCTCTCTCTCTCTCTCTCTCTCTCTCTCTCTCTCTCTCTCTCTCTCTCTCTCTCTCTCTCTCTCTCTCTCTCTCTCTCTCTCTCTCTCTCTCTCTCTCTCTCTCTCTCTCTCTCTCTCTCTCTCTCTCTCTCTCTCTCTCTCTCTCTATCTATCTCTATCTATCTCTATCTCACTATATCTCTCTATATATCTCTCTATATCTCTCTTAGTGCTAAATCAAAAGGTTGGGAGGGATCGTAGCATCGCGATTTTGACATTTAACCATTAACAATTAATATACGAGTCACTTTAAGGAAACGTTCCAAGCCAACGTATTATGGAAGTTGTTGTCCAGTTAAACGGTTAAAAGCAACTTTTAGATGCAGGTTAAGGTGATTGGATAGAATGTAACTCTGAGCATTAGATTGACAAGCTATATGTATATCCGGGAAAGTTTGTGGATCTCTCCCTGGAAGTTGGTTCCTGAAAACAGCATGAAGTTCCAGAATATATTGAGAAATCGAACAGTCTAAATGGCTAAAATAGAGGTGCCTGGGAATCTAAATAGGGTAAAATTCATGATCCTCGTGATCTGTCAATTCGGATAATCCATTATCAAGTTAAAACTAGGTCAGTAACTTCCGCTGCTGACAGCTTATTTGCCATAGCCATGGAATATTGAATATTGCTGAAAAATAACTGATCTTATTATCCAGTGGTTGCTGAGTATTCGCACATGAAATAGCCTTGTCTCCTCTAGTTCTCCATTTACCACCTGCATGGCAGTGTTACCGATATTTTGTTCTAGCGGTTTCTAGACCTGCCACGCGTAGCTTGGCCCCTCTGCTCTGCCTCCAATCACCATCCCTCAACATATAAAATATAATCCTCCTCCAATCAGGTTGAAGCCGTTTTAAACATCTGTGAAGGAGATATAAATATAGTGATTGCATCATGCTGTAAATTCATTGCTAGTCCACATGCATAAAATCAATTGAATTTAAAAGTGGTCGGATTTTTTGTTTAGCCGAATGAAAGCGAATCTATTTCCTTTAAAAAAAGATATTAGCGTGATCATATTTCGACGTGGTCCGGGCCCGTACAACTGACTAATGTTACACCTAATCGACTTACTTGTGTCCCAAGAGTAGCTTGTCTTAACAAGATGAGGCATTATTATATGGAACTCGGAGAAAGAGTCCACATATTATGACCATATTACCAGAACCAGAATAAAAACATAAAAGGGACTTGAATCCGGAGGAGAAGGAGCAGTATTTGTTAAGATTCGGTGGAGAGAGAGAGAGAGAGAGAGAGAGAGAGAGAGAGAGAGAGAGAGAGAGAGAGAGAGAGAGAGAGAGAAAGAGATCGGGTGATTAGCACAACATGGCAACCTGCCCCGAACTCCCTCCCAGGCAAGCTCCAAGCCTCACTCCACTGGGCATCCTTAGGAACACTTTCCATTGACACTTGACCCAAACCTTTAAGTGTGCAAATCCTCCAGTCACATTGTGATAATTTCAGAAGCCCTTTTAACCCTTGTCATTAGCTGTAGCACGTGTTAAAGGGCGGACCGAGGAATGTCCTAGACCTCTCGGAACTCCGGGCCGGTAAATAGCGCTGATCAGGAGGCTATCCTGGTGGGAATGTAGTGTGTGAGACTCACTACATTCTACTGTCAAATAATAGCATCCTCTCCGATTGTGTTGAGGCTAATCTCAGTGTCTGTTATGTTCATTGTTATTAAGGAGGCAGATTGAAATGGTGGGCAGTTTATTCAATAGACTTACACATTACACGGAACTCATCAAATTCTTGCAACAAGGAGCCTTGTTACTGCTGGTGTTCTCTAATTCTCGGATTCAGTTAGTGAACTTTTGTATTCGGTAAGCAAAAACCAGTGAAACGACTGTGAATTCCAAACTAAAAGGCTCGTGAATTTTACAAGTGAACGCAACTTTAATTACGGTTTGACAAAGGGTTGAAGATCAAAGTGTGAAAAAGGCCTTTTCCACATTTAGTGGAAGTATAAATTAGGGATGGACCTACACCGACCTACACTATATTGAACTATTGAATTTGACAGTAACTGTTCAACGTTTTTCTTTCTCCAGAATCTGCGCCACTTTAATCATGGACTGAAAGATTGAAGATTAGATTGAGAACTAGGTCACATACATTTTGTTCAAAAAAAAGATGATCATTTGAAGGGCTGGCCGGCGGAAAAGTTGTTTTGATTCTCAAAAAATGCTTTTTAATTCCATAACTCGTGTAATTACGAAAGATCACCTGAATAACATGCATTTGCCGTTGAGCCATGACACACCTTTTCGCGAAGTTTTCCGCGACTTACATGATCGTCATTCTAGAAAACTTTCAATTACACAGTGCACACGTACAAGCTATGCCGCTTCAGCTCAAAATCATTCCATCATATCAGCCAATAATTTGAAATAATCAATCAACAATGAGAGTGGTAGTCACGTGGCAATCACGTGTCCAGGCCGTCCTTAATTATCCGGCCACACTGTGCCTCCCCGTACAACATTATATAATATAGTTTTTCCGTGCAACAATCCTATTTCTCCACACTAATGATCTACACTCGGGTCTTGGGTTGGAACACAAAGGTTGTGAAGTTCCGGGCTATTCTCATGGAATTGAATTACATTAATTAGAGAGGGTTAGAGGGTTGGACAGAGAGAGAGAGTGTAGGTTTCTGTGTTATCTCTCGGTGCACGTGTTGACAAGAAATATGTGGGCCCCATTGAACAGAACCACGATAATAATACCTGATGTGGTGGTGTTATCTACCTGGCCTAGTGTGTGTAAGGGGAACTCTACACTGGTAGGACCCCGCTAGTAGGACCCCGCTAGTAGGATTTCAACTAGTGTGTGTAGGGGGAGCTGTAGGACCCCGCTAGTAGGACCTCAACTAGTGTGTGTAGGGGTAGCTGTAGGACCCCGCTAGTAGGACCTCAACTAGCGTGTGTAGGGGGAGTTGTAGGACCCCGCTAGTAGGACCTCAACTAGTGTGTGTAGGGGGAGCTGTAGGACCCCGCTAGTAGGACCTCAACTAGTGTGTATAGGGGTAGCTGTAGGACCCCGCTAGTAGGACCTCAACTAGTGTGTGTAGGGGTAGCTGTAGGACCCCGCTAGTAGGACCTCAACTAGTGTGTGTAGGGGTAGCTGTAGGACCCCGCTAGTAGGACCTCAACTAGTGTGTGTAGGGGGAGCTGTAGGACCCCGCTAGTAGGACCTCAACTCCCTGATGAGATTAACACTAGAGGGTAAGTTGTGGCCTGCTGATGCATCTCACTCCTCTCGGAATGGTCCTGTGAAAAGAAAATTAGATTGCTTTAACCCCAGCTAGGTTTACTTGAAGAACATGCATGCAATGTGTGATCTTCTCAGGAGGATGAGTGTCATTTCTTATAGTGATTAGTCGACTGATTTCAGTGCGGCGGCCCAGGTTGCAAGGTTAGTCGGGCAGTGTGAGTGGGGGCCTGTATGTGAGTTAGAGTGCAAGGTTACTCGGGCTGGACAGTCAGATTTGGGGCCTGTAATCTGTATGTGAGTCAGAGTGCATTAGCACCATCCCTACCACCTTGCACTATTAATAGGGGACAATGTCTTGACTTAGTTCTCGTAGCTTAGTCGATTGTGCAATCTGTATCCCTGCTATAATTCACTTTCCATCCCATTTTAATTACTTTATGCCCAGAAAGCTCTCAAGGTGTCCGTTCTAAGAGCTCCAACCAATGTGCAGTGTGCACTCATTAATCTCCGTCAAAACTTGAGCTTGTCAGAGCACTAGTAGGAGATTATATCACAGTAAACTCTGCTGTATTAATCTGCTTTACAATGTTATCCTTAGACTAAAAATACAGCACATACACAGTACACACCTTAACTAATAGCGTCAGGCCACACCACACCATGTCCGTGGTTGTGGACCAGTCCAAATTTAGCTGGTATTTCCTGCTATCTGAACTAACAACACGGCGGAGTGTGTAACACACCGGCCACAATAACTTGTGTTTCTGTGACAACTCGGGACAGTGTGAAATGGTACGTGGTTGGTAAGATAGCTATGTAAATATTATCCTTGTAAATAATATCCTGGTGTTGAGACTTGAGGGGGAAGTAAGCAGAAAAGCTAATTTTACAATAGTGAGATTACAGTGAGGTGACAGTGAGGTTGTAGTAATAGGATTGACGTTGTGGGATTGGGGTTTTGACACTGAGCTCCTGAAATTTAAGTTCGCACAGCCAGGTTTTGAGACCGGTTTCCATAATAGTGCAGGTTACTAGCCTGGTAATAACCAGGCTGGTAACACGTACTATTGCCACTCTAGAATGGGTTTTACATTGCGGCTGTGACATGTGGGTCTCAATTGAGGCCGGTGTCTCAGTTTGTGATCTCAAATGTAGAGAGTACCGTGTGTGTGTGTTCACAGAGACTACAGAGTACAGGAAGTAGCAGTCACGTGATGTACCTGACGTTTTCAATTAGGCCACATGCTTATATCTAGGCCACGTTGCTAGGCCACGTTGCTAGGCTACAAGTTATGCCTGTGGTCTGCATTTCACTAGTCCAGTTCAGACTGCTTATAGGCAAATGCAATACTATTGCATTTGTGGCTTAGTGCGCCTCCGCCGCTGGGTTTGTCCAAACAAGGGTTGGTATATAATATATGGCAAGGAGAACCAATGTTTGTTTAAGAAACTGTTGTGATAAGTTGTCAGCTGATCCGGTTAGGATGAAGTGACCAACCAGTCATTTTCAATCCTGTAAGCAGTAAATAGATTAGATTTGCCTGGGGCCGGATGACGGTGGGAGCCAGGATTAATAAATAAATTGCATCGTGGTCTCCAGGTTGGATTATTGTCTCAAAGGGCCAGGTTGTTGCCATGAACCATTGCAGTATAATAAGGTTTACACTCCAATCGCAATTCCTGTTCTGTGTTTCTTGTCCTAAATTCCCGTTTCTACACTTCCGGCAACCTTGTTGCCAGAGAACATCGTGAATAGTAGCAGTGTTAAATTATGCACATGATAGACGGGGCCCTACAACAAAGCAGTCTAAACTAGACCACGTGACCCACATACACCTATTTAATTGGTGTTTTTCCTGGCTCAGACAATCAAGCAAAGCCTCACAAGGCTACACTGGGCCATGTCTACTATTATAGGGGTCTGCTATTAAAAGGACACACGTGGGCGCTCCTTTACTTTGTTTTCCGACCCGGGACAAAAGTAGCTACTTAGTACTAGTGGCCACTTAACCGGATATTTGGTGTGTGGTGTAGGTTTATAACACCAGTCTAGACACACACTCACCACTACCCACCTTTAACTGAGCAGTCGAGGAAATGAAAACTATAAAATAAATATCCCCACATTTTATTCAAAACTCAATATTATTCAGAATTATGCTTTTAAGAAAGTTGCCCGGATTTGCTCCTGAATAAATACACACCTTTGGGTTATAAAGTCCTCTCTAATATTCGGCACTGGACCTCTATTATTTACAGTGGCGAGTGACCCGCTATGTAACCTCCTTCAGCCTCTTTGTAATTCGAGTAAATGTGATAATATTGTATCGACGGGAATGCAGCTAATTATTCATGCTAGTTGTGGCAATTCAATGGAGCGTAAATCCTCTCCAGTCTCCATCTTAGACCCATATTATACAAGACTACAATAAACCGTGATAAATATTCATATAACGATTAACGCTGGCGCAGGCAATGCTCGTAAATATATTGTGTTCATCCACGTTCATTCAAGTGAATCGCTCTCTCCCAGTCTCTAGTCGTGCATGTATTGTGTGCGTGATGAATATACAAGTTTAAACTCGCTTGTATTAAACTGAAGCAGCATATTCATATACCTTAGAGGCTATCTATTTCTAATATTTGTTACATGTTTATGAAACGGATAATGCTGAATGCGTAAGAAGAACACGTACAGTAAATTACTTTTAATTTATAGTAATTGACATATACCACCTACTTATACCATCTACCAAAAAGTACAGCTAATTCTCTAATTTCAACAAAAAATCCCAAAAATTAACGGCGGGCACGTAACTGATGTATATTGTATATTAATGTGTATCTGTCAATCACCATAATATCCTATACTACTGTTACACTGTGTCCAATATTAACATGGGTTTTATACCGAGGGTAGGTCTGCACGGAGCCTTCTAACTAACTTGTTTAACTATGAGCCCTGCTAGTCCACCAGTTGTAACACGGCTATCTAGTGCTGGATAGTGCTACTATCTAGTGCTGGATATAGTAGACCAGGTTAGGCACAGAACCAACTTGTATCTACATCCGACAATTAGGGTGCATTGTGCTGTTGCACGTAAATCACACTGCCTTACATATACTACATCCTCTCTGCTGCTGGAGCCGTCTTATTTTTAACCATCAAAGAGAAAACCTGTGTGACGTCACGTGACATCGCACGTGACATGTATGGCTGAAGATTAACATGAACTGCTGACACTGGTTAGTCAGTGTAGCTGTAGCCTTTAATACTGTCGTACTTCTCTGTTTATTCCATCTCGAGCGAGAGAGAGAGAGAGAAAGTGAGCGAGTAAGAGACAGTAAAATGTAATATAATGACAAAACTACCTCATAAACAATACAACCTGGTGTATAGTAGTAAAGCTAGACCTCGTGTAGTTTACACATTACCGCACTGAGTACACTGATAATAATATAATAACAATAACCCGATATTAGTCACCCAATATTAACGTAGTCTGCATTGGCCACATTATATAATGTTACGTTATATAATGCTTATATTACCACATATAATGTGTTCTAATTATTGTAAATTATGAGAAATATGTTTCATCAATATTTTGATTGTTTGATAAATTCCTAAAACATGAACCCTTTTTAAAGCCTGCTGAGAAATGCTTCTTGAAGGTTAATTCCTATAATTTCGCTGGTCTGGTACCTGATTCTTATTCGCTGGGGTCGGCGTATCAGATCAAAAGAGGATAGGTCCTCATGAAGACTCCGCTATCATACAAGCTGATCTCGAGTTAAAACTTTTATTGTAGTACTTTTCCATATAAAGCTATATAAATTAATATTACGTAATATTTTGCGGAAAGTCAGGAAACTACCATTTAACAAACTACTATTTACTCAACTTAAAAACCAATTCTTAACGCTGAAGAAAAGATTCTTTACCCTAAATAAATCCATAAAATCAGCAAAAATCAGTTCTTTATTCTTAACTTCATCAGTCATCCCATTAAGAACTTAAAATGTGTATCTTGAAATTAAAGCATTAAAATATCATGTTGTTTTTAACATACAAGATACAACTCTTTAACTCTTCATTACCGTGGTTCTTAAGCTCATGCAACGTTTTTGTTAACTTTTCGAAATGTGTGTGTTAAATGTTTAATTCATGATAAAGCTGTTTTGGTAAGTAGTGCGTACAGCTTGTGTGGGGTTTGATTCTTATTAATGATATGCCAAATTGGATAGTAGTTACCCGTTCAATCAATAGCAGTGATATCATGTTCGCGTTGTTGTGATTTAAGCTTATAAAAATTGCGTTAACTTACATTTTACTTAAACTTACTAAACTTACCAACTATTCCGTTGGCTACTTAACGAATAATGTTTAAAGTATTGTGTCTGTCAAAAGTCGTTCACCAAAAGTTTGACTTAACTAAGTTCAAATGTTAGCATAAAAACTGTAAAGTATCTACCAGAGCTGTAATTACCTTGTTAATGTTGGTTTAAAATGTTTCGACTCATAATGGATGTTTATTATTTCTCTTCATACAGTTCACACTTCCTACGCATACAATTCACACTCCCTGTATTTCATGAAAAAAAGATGCGTTTCTTTGAGTTCCACGTGTCACCATGGTGACCACGTGACTCAAAAACTTTCAGACGTCAGCTGAGAGTGTGGTGACGAGAACTATTGAGCTCTAGTCTAGTTCTTAAGTTATTTCTGTGTGTGTTTCTCTTTTAAGCAGGGTTGGCAGAAGCGTCTCTTTTGCCTCCTGGTTTTCCGCAAAAAATAAACCACAAAAAATTTGCGCACACCGAGAAAATGAATGGCGGATGGAAATGGCTGCCAGCCCTGTTGAACTGCTACGAGTAACCTGGTCACGTGTGTCCCAAGAGCGAGAGAATGCAGTTTTAATTATTTCAGGTCGTCGGTTCCAGTGCCCTCACTGCAACAAGTGTTATGCGTCGTACGATTGTCTGTCACGACACAAGCGCATCCACACTGGCGCAAACAAGAAGACTTGCCCCACGTGCTTTAGGTTGTTTTTCAGAGCAGATCACTTCAAAACCCACACTTCAACGTGCAGCAAAAAGCAGTCTACTAGCCCCAAACTACCAGTGCCTACTCCCGTCACCAGCACTGCTTCTCTTCCTGTCAGCCAGCTTCCTGAGAAGAAGGCTCGGACCACCTCAAGCTCCTTCCCTGCTGAGAACGGAACTTACCCTGGACCTGGTGCCACGGAGAACGGATTCGACATCCAGTACAGGCCCTCGGAGTATGTCTGGGCTACCCAGCTGATTGATAAGCTGCACTCTCGACCTAGACGGATGGGGATAAACTCACCGAACCCTGGATTACTTGTGCCCCGGATCACTAGCATATCAAGCGGGGTATGCGGAGGAGAGATGTGAACTGTTTAGAAGGTTTGTCTGTCTCTAGTTTGAGACAAGTATGTCAGAGAACTCTATTATCGATTTTTTGTTTTGAGGATGGACTTGGGAGACTGAGTAGCTTGTGTTTGTCCCCATATAAGTTGAAATCTGAGAGAAAATCAGGCCTGTTGGACAATAATTCACAAAAACTTGTCAAAAATTTCCGGGTTCGTGGACAAATAAGCAGTTAAATTTCTAGGAACACTGTTACATGCCCGTGTAGATATTACAATACCCCAGCATATTACACCTTCTATTATAGTTCCTCATTCCGGTCATCTCATTAGTCTCCTGTACTGCTTAAATTCCAGAGGTCATTAATTAGGGAAACCTACATTAAGTGGACCGCAGATTTGAACTGGTCTGCAGAACTACTAGGTTTGCAGTAGACATGATGGATGTGCAAGTCGGCAAGCACTGTCTGGTATATGACTAATGTAGATCTCATAGCTCATGAGGCCGGGCCACAATACACCTGTACTAAAGTTCCCTCTTTGGATACGTCCATGAGACCATAGCCATGTAGGTTGGTGCTACCTTATTACCGAGGAGGTCGGTGTTACCTAATTACCAAGGAGGTCGGTGTTACCTAATTTACAAGGAGGTCGGTCTTACCTAATTACATATATTCTGCACCTGCGATATAATTGAAATAATATGAGCAATTAATTTTCGGCGCACACATACTTGCAACATGGCTCCATTATCCATGGGCTCTAGAATTATATAATATTCATGAGTTCTATTATTAGATATAGCACGGAACAAAAACAGTTAGAGTTTTGGCAAAGCAGGAAAGTTCAAACTTTAGTCGTGGAAAATTGTAATGGCGGTTCAGCGTCCGCTAGACGGCGGCAACAGCCACCAACAGGCGACTTATCTCAGATTTCACTTCTATGGGAACCAGAGTTCAGCTCTGTCGATTGTTTGCTTTACTCGTGCACACTTCTCTCCCCCACTTTCCAAAGTTGAGTTGATGAAAATATAAAAGAGTCGGAGAGGGGTGTGCCTTTAGCTCCGTATATCATCGTGGTTGGTTTTAAGAGGAAGGTTCGCAAAGGACCTCCCAACATTTCTTGTTTGGCTCAACGACCTTACTTGATCCTTGTCAGCTGTCGTTAAACTTACCAACAATTTGATTATTGAAGTTGAAAACCAAATATTTTGTGATCAGTTGATTAAGTTAACTTCAGTAAGGGTAGCTGGTGGGGTGCTCCACAAAGTACCCCCAGCCCCACTGCCGGGGACGGTGACCCCGTCTCCGGACCCGACAAGATGTAAGGTCTGAGCCTCCAAATAGCATCTCTTCAGATATAGAAGCACTGCCATGTGCCTGAAGTGTGTGCATGTGTTTGCTCGTGTTTTGTTATCCTGGATTAGGACCAGGCCACACCAAGGTGTGGTTTTTCATTTTTACAGAATTAATCTGATTTTCTCGTATAAGGTCCATCTTGCCACAGGTCGCTACAATTTTTGGTGTTTCAATTACCACTGATTATATTTGAGATTTTGTAATTGGCAAGATGGATTTTGAGATTTGTCAGGAATGTTACTTATAGCTGTCTGAACTTATTGTTAGTTCATAGGGTTGTGCTGTGCCGGAGTGATTCGTGCCAGCCGCCTCCTTTTTTTGGGGCATGCCAACCTCCTTTCTCACGACTATTTTTAGCTTCAGATTAAGTCATAAAAATTGACTTTTTACTGAGGTTGAAAACCTATCCAAGTCTCCTAAACCCTATTTTAACCAAAATTAAACGATTCCCTCGAATTACCTAAATGCTATTTGACGTCCATGGCATGCCCCAATCATTTTACATTATCCGTTGTAACGATTATTAGAGTTTTATCGCTTAAACCTATTTATAGCTGCGCAATGTTTTGGGAAGAAAATAGTGTAGGGTTTAAATACGTATAAATACGTTGAAATACGTGTTCCACGTGGTTGACTCGATTGCGAACACGAAAACAAACTTCTAGTTCCCAGGCCCCTCCCTTTGAATTAGGCCTCACGTTCATGTGACCCTTATTATGAGGTGACGGTGTATTTGGTTACTAGAGGTTCTGATGTAATACGATCTGCAGTCGTGGTTGAAAACTTTCAACCAGCTGACTGGTCCGTTTGGTTGGGTCAACCACTTGGTTGTAGCTATTCAATGTTAGATAATACAAATTTTAATAACTTTAACTGTTACACCCCATATCTTCGTTTCTTGATGAAAGACCACGGAATTTTACATCCAGTTTTCAATGTAATCTTATGACCACTTTCCTAAAATGAGAGCATGGCAACTATGTCTTGAAACGAACGATAATAGTACTATGTATATTATTAATATCATGCACAATAATGAAGCGTGGTGTATACATTTGTTATGTTGTTATACACATAAATGTTATGAGTTAGGATTTGAATTGTTCAATTAAATTGATTTAAGATAATCCTGCGATTAACTCAACGGGCAGTTAAGTTATAAAGAAAAATAATAAAGTTGATGTAGCTGCTCCATATAATATATACATGGTAAATTTATGATATGTAATACAATCTAGTACCTAAATGATGTATTATTCAAGGGAATTTTCATATTGATATTAACCTCAGTTTTTGTTTGGACCAGTTAATGGGTCAACCTAGGGTCAAATGTAGAATGTAGTACTTTGCTTAATTTTTCTCAAGGTCTCTAGATTCTACCATGTTTTAGTAGTATTATCTACAAATTATTATACAAATGAACAAGGACATCCTCCACGGAATTTGTTTGTAAAAGTTTCTTCAGTAAGTGCATGGCATTTGGCGCACTGCCAGACATAAGTATGTGAGCTCACGTCCGTTAAAACTCCATCAATAACGGAGCGAAATTCCTAGAATCCTCCTAAGATAAATAAGCAGGGCCCACAAACACAACAATTTCCAACCTGGGGCTACATATTTATATAGCCTAAAAGAATTAGCCGTTACAGCTGTGTGTAGGAAAAGTATGCGCTGTAACAAGTAAGATAGGGGTAAAGGCAGGTACACACCAGTTGATTAAGGTGCCAGCCTGGCGATGAGAGCTCTTTGTGTTCGCTGAGCTGGCAACTAAGATAGATATACTTACACAGGCTGATAATTAGCTCTGAAAATAGCGCTGTTATGGGCTTACGTGGCCTCTTTCTTGCACAAACAAATGAAATGGGGGAGGTACGACCTTGTTCACGTCGTGTGTTAACCTCGCTTTTAGCTACGGAGAAAGATTGAATTTGAAACATTGCAAACTTATATTATCATATGTATGTATTTTATACGTTATAATTGCTGTACTGTGTTTGAAAAGTATATAATTAATTAAACATCGCGTGACTGGAATTATGTTGTACACATCAAAGAGGGATTATTTAAATCTTTTGCATCTTAGTAACAGTTGACCTTATTGGGAATAAATGCTCTCTGAAAGCTTGATTCGTTTCCATCAAGCTACCGAACAAGTTCCAAGACTTCTAATTAGCCTTGATCCTTTAACTTCAGAGAATCGCTTTTTCTGGATGGCTGAGAAAGCAACGCAGAAATGGTTTCTGCTTAGGCCTACAGTAAAATCTGACCAACATGTTGTAAATTCGACTGAATGGTCTTTAAGAAAGTTGTCCATTGTCTAAAATAAATTGAGCTTTGATGTAATGCCCAAAATGGAGGTCATCTGAAATCTTCTGCGGAACACAGTAAAATTTGCTTTTCTGTGGAATGAGAATCGAGACTATTCAGAGAAATTGTTCCCAATAAAGGTAGATTAAATTTGTTTGGAACACTGCTTCCAATTTAAAATCTGATTTAAGGCTAAGTTATTTTCTTTGGAACACCGCTTTCAATTAAGGTATATCATATTGTCTGGAACATAGCTTCCAATGAAGGTTAATTCAATTTTGTTGAACTTAAAGTCCCCTCTAGTTCATATTTTGATATTAATTTAATGTTTTGTGATCTTAACTAATGGTCTACCCAAGGGATTAATTAAAAATTTTGTCTCAATTTAAATGGTTTCTATGTTTGAAATTTACACCATTTTTTGAGGTCCTCCTTTGCTGCCAGTTTGATTATAAATTGGCCGTGAAGGAAACCGGGCCACAGGTATAAATCATACAAGATTTATTATTAGATATACTACAATACTTTTAAAATAGTATAGAATATAAATGTTTAAAAACCTATCATTTCCAGAGTTTTTACTAGTACTTTTCATTGCACGCGTATATTAAATACAATATGAAATATATAATATAACGGATCAAGCACCACCAACTATGAAGTGGGCCTGTTGTTGATCTATATGTTTTAGTAAGAGCTGCATTTTTGGGAAGAAAAACGTTCAAAGGATAAGAATTGTAGTTGAAAGCTGAACTGTGTATTGTATAATGAGCGTGTAATAGTATGTTAGAATACTGAATATGATAATGAGATTTGTGTTTTGCTATAGTAGGAAATGTGCCTCTCCTGCAATAATTGCAAATGTGTTGCCTACTAATTGAGTGTCACTATCAGATTACGCTACACTCTTGTTTTTAATTTTGTTCCTGCAATTTAGCGATTAGCTAATTAGTTCCTTACTCAATTTTTACTCTGGACTAATGTGTTTGTCATTGGTAATGATCCTTAAAAATATTTTAAGGCAGTAGGTATACAGTGGTATATCCCTACTAGTGCCGCTCCTTCCTTTGTAAAGGTTTCTCTACGAAAGAAAAATAATTTCGACCAAGGTCTGCTGCTAAAACTTTGCTCTATTTTATCGCTCCCTACTTTTTAGATACCAAATTCGCACCGGTCGGCTTAAAGTGGGTTCATTAAGATTGTGACATAACAGATTAATGAGAAAGAAGGTAACCACGTACTTATCAGTACTCGGTTGAAGAGGGAGGGATCACCTTTCCTTTTTCCTGGAAAATGTGTTCCTGACCTCTAGATAAGAGGTCGGACTTCTTAGATACTACCGTGTAATTGAGAGGAACGTAATGGGAGCCGGAGGGGGCCGAGGTTTCTATTTTCTGTTTTTCCGCAAAATTTTCCAACTACATAAATGCGAAAAACTTCAACGGATTTGCAACCGTGAGCTTTTAATGCAATTTATTATGAACTATAAGATAGATTAGGAGAAGTTTAATTTAATTACACATCAGTTTCCAGTTAACGCGAAACCTCTAAAACCTCTTTCCAGCAGCAGACCTTAAGGCAAATTCGATATTTGATCCGCCTCTTCCACCTTAACTAAAATGATTTATAAAAAATGCAGTTTTCTATTCTAAACAACGTGCTGCCTTTGAATTAGTCACTGAACAGTGTACAAAATATTTTTCTAAAGACGAAAAAATGTTGTGTTTATTGTGACAGACAGATCTCCGCGCTGTCAACTCTAGTGTATGGTATTGGAAACTCTAATGATTTTAGAAACACTTTTAGAAACTCTGTAATTTATAAATTAGATCCCGAGCTTGTGTTTCCTCCGGTAGTTCATCAATGAGTTTCTGGTAAAAACACTGAGTTGAAAATGCCATGTTTTGTGTACTGTATGAAAAATTGTTCGAAATTCGTTAAAAATATCTCTTGTTTTCCTGATCTATACTACTCAATATCTACAAACACTTGTCATGAAGGCGGTGTCATGTGTTTCGCAAAATGGAATTTCTCCGAAAAAGTAAGTTTAAACTCAGCCAATTTCTCGGAATTTCTAATTTGCATTTCCGTGGACAGTCAAAGTGATAAGAAATGTCAGATATTAGTGTTACCCATAATTAGAATTTATTATCTAATTTAAAACTTGACCCTGTATATCTAATGACCCCCTTGTACTACACATCTTTTTTACATCTCATACACACATATACATTGTAAATTGAGGTTTTTTCCTCCTCCTTCTTGCAACAAATTCCCCGCATTTTCTACCTACCTTCTTATCAGTGCTCAGTCCTCATGAACCTCAAATCACGCACTTTAAAGATATTGAACCTGAATTAAGAAGCACATTCAAATGGTGACATATACAGTGAACTAGTGAGTCAGTAAGACTCTCTGTATACAGAAAGTGAACCTGAAGTGAGCTGTACACACAGATAACGTATTAATCAGCCTGACATGAGAAGTACACTTGTAATATCGAGTTTAGCAGTGTAAAACATTTCCACCGGCCCCTCTTCGTGACGGACGGTGTGTTTATGTGTGCTTGCCATGCTTGCCTTGACACAACATCTGATAGTCTGTTCTAGCATGCTGTATCAGGACTGTGCTGTGGCCGAGGAGGTCACGTGCGAGGTAGCATGTGGCCGGGGAGTCACGTGCAAGGTAGCATGGCAACACGGTGTATTTCTGTCGCGTGATTCTAGTCACTTGCTCTTTACAAAGCAGTGCTCAGATATAATTTACCTGATATAGTCGAGACAGAGTGTAAACGGGTCACCACCCTCCCTGAGAGTTTAGCCGATACAGAATAAACCATTAATTCTATTTCCTATTACAACTATAATATACAGTAAAACCCCAATTTATAGCGGAGTTTGGGAAAAGGTATTATTTTACCTATTATTTCGTAAATCGAGGTTTACGATAAATCGGGGTTTGATGCGCAATATCTCAGGAATGCTAGGTCCGATTTTGATGCTTTTTTTTTCTAGTCGTTCGTCTCCAGCAGCTCTGTCGCGTATGATACAAAAACTGAAAAAAAAGAGTTTTGCCGCAGCAAAACGGGGCACGGTAAATAGGGGTAACTGTATATAATATGTAAGAGTATGTGTGTGGATATGCAAGATATATATAAAACTGCAATTGATCTCCATTTTCTCCTCCATTATTAACTCTTCTATTATTCTCTCCTCTTAATTAGAATTTCTGCGAAAGAGCCTGGGAAGAGATAATAGAAATTGAGGTTACCCTCCCCCCTCAATAAACGTTAGCACTGTAAAAGTCACTTACATCCTACAGTGTAATGTTCTATACACTTACACATGGACAACACAGCTCCAATCTCAATACTCAAAACGGTGCTGTATTGTCAAAACGACAGATATTATTATTATTAGACTGACTCTATTTACTTAATATCCAATCTAGAAACTTCCGTTCCGGTGTTTATGTTAAGTGTTCTGATTGATTGATTATGTGTATGGACATTCTCCGTTTTGTCCACAATTAATACACGTGTACTGAATGATATTTTTGTGCGTATTGTGCGGTGAACTCTTATATAAACTATTAGAGGATGTATGAGGTCTGTATGTGTGCCTATTTTTAGAGGTCTCGAAAGAACACTTTGCACGCTCCATTTGCATCAGTTCCATTGTTTGTGCTGGACATCATAGAAACCGACCCAATCCTGTTGTTCTTTGAGAACAACTATAATACCCATTGATTTCCTAGCAAATCTATGTACTATCCAGCTGCAGCCGTTAATACGTACATCCACATTATGAGTATTTCAATGTGTTGCGTCATAGACGGACCTCATACGGTTTTACTTTCGATAAGGCAGCGAGTCCTCAATGTTCTATAAATAGTTTTGAGTCTGAGCAAGCTGCATCTTTCAAGATTAACTAATAATCAAAAGGACTAAGCCCGACTCACCCCAGTGACCCCTTTTAATGCCTCTGATAAGTCGAGCGTAAAACACGAACAGACAAATTTCTTGGTCAATATGATACAGATCCACAAAAATCATCGGTAAATATTCAGCGTTAAATTTACTCGAAGATTTTGTAAGAATTAGTCAAATAATATAAAGGTTATGAAGCTAAAACACGCAGTCCTAAAAGGAAGTGTCCCTCCTTAAACTTGAATAGCTGGAAAATATGCAGGTCAAAGTCCACTGGGATTAAACCAGGATGCAACCTTTTAAACATGGGGAATTTAAAAACGGGACGTGAGAAATTCTTAGATCAAGACCAGGCCGTCGTCTTCTGACATACGTTATTCTGCAACGTGAGGAACATTTATGAGAGTGCCCAAGACACGTTACATTCACATATAAAATGGTGAAAAATAATTCTGGTTAATTAGCTTGCTATGGAAGTGTATCTCTTATGGGCTGCGGTCTTAATTGCTTAATTAGAACAGTACAGCTATATTATTTAGATATTAATTAGTATTCCTGAGTTTTAAGTCCACTTAATGTCCGATCGCCATGCCGCCCTCTTAAATGTTAATTAATACTTGAATTTTGGCCTGGCACCGGAGCTATGAATCTCACTTGCACTTGTCATGTCCATATATAAACATTGCGCTCGGGGCAGCCACTTGTAACTTAAACGATATATCGGTAGTGCTACCTGCTACCAGGTGATGCTGTGCCTAATTGCATCGACCTCAATTCTGATATGATTGTGACTGAGCACTCCGCACAGTTTTAGTACAAAATACAAGAGTCTCAAGCAAGCTCAAACTCGATTCTTTCGGGTATAATTAATTCATTCGTGTAAGTCAACCTAACGTGACGCGCGGTCGCATTCATCGTGGTAATAATCTAGTGCGCGTTACGTGCGCAGCACGTACGCCCACTTTCGTGGCTCGCTTGCTACTATAAATTGCTACATAGAAAGTCTGTCACTCTTACTCGCTTTTGGCTTTGCCTTGACCAGTCAATGGGTGTAAGCTTAATTATTAATAACTGATAAGAATGTCACATCAATCATTATGTAGAAGGATATTATATATATGAATTTTGCGGAAATGTTCATCTGAAATCAAACACGGATAAGTTTACCCACGTGAACTTGGTCCAGTAAGTAGTAACCTAATCTAATAGTAAGCAAGCGTTAGGGGTTGCGCATCGATTATTTGTTTTATATTAGTGGTAAAATGTGGCCAGTATTGCACATAATATCACTAAAGTAACATATTAGCATATATGCGGGAAATTACTTTAACTAAACTTTGAAATGGCTGATCATATCTTCGAATAAACCAATCATTGTTGCGGTTTTGACAAACAGAGGCAAATTTTGTGACCGAAACGGAGATGAAATTTAATAAAAACAGCTAATATAAAATAATTTATCAAAATTTTGCTCGACTGACCTGTCCTAATACGTTGATTTATGGTTATTTTTCTGCAAGAAACTCAAAAACTGGTTAAATTGTAAAATTTCATTCAAACTGCTGGAGTTATTAATGTAATCCTAACAGCTGGTTGAAATTGTATGCGTTGTTTTGTCAGATAGTGACCAATTCGTATCTAAAAGTAGCTACATTCACAGTATAAGCTTATATATAAGATTTTGTGGCGGCCCTATTGAGAATATCACAGATATGATTCCCTTGCGTTACAATGCAAGATATCCCGGTAATAAATAATAAGCCTTTTGGGAGAATTTTGAGATAAAATTGATACCTCGGACGTTACCCCATTAGTAACACTATATCATAGTATGTAGTATAACTATTAGTATAACTATATAGTAAATCAACAGTTGTCTAGACTCTAGGGCTGAACTGAAGCTGGGAGCTGGGTCTCATTGCGTGCGGAGTCCGAGAATCTACAGCAGTAATGTATCACTTACTAAAATAATCAAGGAGTGTTTTAAGCTTTGATTTGTAGAGTTGGGAATTTAATCACACGTGGAGGAGATCATCTGCACACCCTGCACTAGTTTGAAGTCAGTTTGACTCACCTGAGAAGTTCATGAAATGCCTTTTTTTGGGGCTTCGTTCAGTTCGTAAAGACTGGGGGTTGTTGGAATGCGATGCCAATTTATTGGGATACGCGACAACGATTTAACATTTATTAATATGTGTGATTGGTGGTTTCTGGAATTCAGCTAGCGGACTGTTTGATAGCCGTCACGTGTAGAGCTGCCATTACATACCTCACTACCGGTTTCCCGCCCATTCTTCAAATTTTGACTGAAGTTTTAAGGTTTCATTGGTCAATAGTATTGATATACTATCGGTATCACAGGAAATGTATATGGCCTATTCTTGGAAGATAATTGGAAGGTTTCATTGGTATTGGCCCTTTTGGATGTCTCTACGGTATTTTCAGATATATTTATATCAGTTCATCCTCTAGATTGTCGTCATCTGTCCCTGCGTTCATATTTTTAAAAATAAAAGTCCAAATTAATCATATTTTCTCATTGATCCTATGGCCATGTAGGCATCTCTATTTTTCTTACGAAACTCTGAACTAAACAGGAAATTGCGTGTAATTTATCTCCCTAATTAGAAATCAAATTTAAAGGTCTTTATCTTTAAAGGTCTTTATCGGTCTTTATCGGTGTCTTCACTCGAGCAGCTGTATTCTATTATTCTGGCACCATTTTCCAAGTATTTCACTTCAAATATCGTTCCTGAAGAACCACGTAATAAATCTAATAAAGGTTTACGTTCTAACTTTCAAAAAACCAAAGATACTAAACAAGATAATATAGAACAAGCTGTGCTGTGTGTATGTGTCGTGTTAAGACTGTTTCCTGTGTAAATGTATGTTTAAAGTACCTGTGTTTGACCAAGGTTGGCATGTGTGTGGCGTGTGTCCCACTGCTGCACGTGCTACTGCGCGAGTCCCACTCCCGCACGTGCTGTTAAATCAGATCACATCACCCCGAGTGTGTTACAGATTGGAGTGGGTGGTCGCCAGGGAACGGCACATGTACCAGTGGCAACGGTCTCCCAACATCTGGCGAGGAGAAGTTCTACCAGTGTCCCTACTGCCCTAAGATCTACACCACTACCCAGTCCCTACATCGCCACAAGCACTCCCACACTGGTACCAACATGAAGGCGTGTCCTCTTTGCGGCAAGACTTCTTACCGGGTTGACAACCTCAAGTCTCACATAAGGAACTGTTACAAGAAACGTCTCCGATTGGAGAACATGCCCGAGTTTACGGGAGAGAACGCGTGTACCCTGACTGAAAGTACTTAGAACAAACTAAAGATCATGTGTTCACGTGACAGTGAGATGTAACCATGGTGACACGTGGTCGTGCGCGCGCGTTACTTTTGTCACGTGACACGCAACGGCGGACTCTGTCGTGAAAACGTGGGCGTGGATATGTATTATTAATTAAAACAGACGGTTAAGGAGTGCTTTTATGTTGCGGATCTTAACATCTAATATTCATTCTTAAGATCTTTAAATCTCTAATCTCTTCATCAAACTGTTTTTTGTAGGTTGTAATACTCCTGACTATTAAACAGGAAGTGTGCAACAAGGTGCTTTTCTAGCTGCTTTGTTACGTTCGAGAATTAATGATATGATATGAAAGTGAAAGTTGAAACTAGTATTGGTTGAAAGCAATATTACCTAACAAACAAGGAAATATATAGAACAAGTCTTGTGTGTGTATATATAAGCTAACGAGAAACTGAATTGCTGAATAGATATAATGTTTTTATTTATATTAGTTATGTTGAACAGTTTAATTTATTCAGTATTTGAGGGCCCCTTAAATAAAGCGAAGGGCGGGGTTTATGAGTTGACCCATCAAACATTTTGTAACTAGAGCTCATTTTATTTAGTTGCTAGCATTATAATAGTGCTCTTGCTCCATTGCAAGCTGCAAGATCCAATCAAACTTAAAGGATTTCCGTCTTATTCCAGATCGGAAGATTTGCAGTTTGTTCTGGAGGGAGCATCATTACCCATTTGTTACATAATAATACGTATATATTCTTAAATTGGAGTACAAACCAACAACTAACAAAGGTCTTATGCTATTTACTGATAAGTGATTGTGTGTATTATTGTTTTAATTCTAAAAGTACCAAATCTTTCTTGTCGTAGTCGTTCTGAATGATTATATTATTATTTCTGTTTGTCTGTTTTAAAGCACTGTGTCTGCGTCTGTTATCTGTTTTTATTTGATTCTCGATATATGACCTATTTGGTTACCATGGTAACCTAGTCGGTCATGTTAGAGACACATTATAAGGTCGCCTGCTGCTTAACATTATATAGATCCTTACTTTGGGTATCGTAGAGTATTTTGGGACATCGTGGATTGTATTACTTGTACAATTAAATAATCTGGTGGACGATCGTTTCTTATGGGTTAAAATGTGAAGCAGCACGCAACTGTAAATTATATTTCTTAACTCCGTATTTAAATTCTGTAAAGCAGAGAGCTGTTCTGCGGTTAACTTTTTAAGTTTAACTTTTTAGTAGTTCTGATCTTTTGCCCCACGGGAAGATGATTTAGTTTAATAATTCTTGGTTAAATCGAGGTTAGTTCTTTAAAACTTTAAACGCGAGGCCTTTATCGGCAGCAATTATATTATCATATAATTTGCCATGAGAACTCATTTTAGCATGTTTATTTATATTTGATCTGTGATCAAAAGGTTGAAGGGTTATAAAATACATCGCTACAGGGTGATATATCATATACATCGCAGGGTGATTCCAAACAGAACGCCCCCTAGCGAGTGTGTTTTCAGTTTAATCAAGCGTATTTTGTCCCCTGTCGTGGCAAGTTTTTTATTAGACATGGTAGAATGTGAAGGCTCGTTTGTGGCCATGGATTTTGGGACGTATCTCTGTCACGTGTTTGCCACGTGGTTGTCACGTATTTATAATATGCTCTTCCAAGAGGAGCTGGTTTTAGATATACTTATTTGAAAATTGTCTTTTGTCTCTTACTCTCTTTTTTTGTGATGTAGTTGCGCTTGTTAGCGAGTACGGACTTTTTCAAAACCATATTTTCTAATTTGTAAACAGTGTGTGTATTTAAACGCATCTGCCGGTGCTTGATAACTTTGTAAGTTATTGCCGAGGAATTTTTTGATCAGTTTCCTGGGTTGAATTGGTTTCTCGATAGTATTGATAATGTTGGTTTCTATGCAACGTGTAGTCCGGTTTGGAATCTTAGATTTCTTATGTTTAAAAGTTTATGTGATCTTTCTGTGCCTGTGTTTAATCTTTTAATACTTGAGGGCGATGTCGCTGTAAACATGGTTAAACGTGTCCCCAAAAGATGATCTAGGTCAGGGCTGGGTGCTGTAATATAGAGATCTCTCCAGCACATTGAGCTACAATCTCA
This sequence comes from Bolinopsis microptera, assembly GCF_026151205.1. Classification (NCBI taxonomy): domain Eukaryota; kingdom Metazoa; phylum Ctenophora; class Tentaculata; order Lobata; family Bolinopsidae; genus Bolinopsis; species Bolinopsis microptera. The sequence goes on from NC_087073.1 coordinate 12,987,619, forward strand.
ACAGCCATGGCTAAGCTCATTGCACGGATAACTACCTAACTTCTGGCTGATTTAATAAAAATCGCGAGACTGAATGCCAAACTTTCTTGTAGAATCGTAACTGTGATCTTTTTGATCGAAGTTGGTTGCTGGAATGTTTGTCAGCGATGGTCGCAGTCAAATTTTAGCTTTTTGTTAGATATTTGTTATATAATATTACCGAATTATTATTACGAACCATAAATGCTTGGTGTAAGTAAAGTGAGAATGCTCTTGTTGAAGATAGAGACAAACGAAATTTATTAGTAGACTGATGATAACACATCACAGTGGGATGATCGCTTGTTGTTATGGCAACTAACACGTATTATGGCGAGATGGTTGGATTGTAACTTTAGTAGTAATACCTTTGGGGTGCACTTTAAATATAACTTATATACACTTTAAATATAACTTAAATAACTCCCCTACAATACATTAACGTGCTACAACGTGTTGACGAAAAACTTTACCCCTTAAAATAAGGTCCTTTATATAGGGGCTATATTGGGGCCTATATAGGGGCCTATAATATTGGGGCCTATAATATCCTTATCATTATTCGCCTCTGATTAACAGATTAAGACGATTTGTCATAGCCTGAGTCCTTCTCTCAGGGCCCATGAAACTACAATTTCAAACTATTTTAAACCTCCATTTCTTCAACACGTTGACTGTATTGATATAACAAAGCATCTTTTAATTGATATGATATAAACTTTGATAATTACCAATCGAACTCCTGATAGTGCTTATTAATATACAGACGTATTTGATTGAAAGTATTTGAGCTTTTGTTCCTACCATATAAACTAAGATTATCTCAAATTATGAATAATTAGCCTAGTACGGGTTTATGAGTAAAGATAATTATTGATAATATATTGTTACCTGCATGCTTGGCTATATGAAGACAAATAGTAATCGAGATAAGCACTCCCTGCCTCACTCCCTGAGGGTGGCTGCCATGTATTCGGCAAATTTGAGGGTTGGTAATAATATGACCCTGATGTTGTGTTCACGTAGTAAAACTACGTCAAATTACTCATTAAATTACTAATTAAGGGAGGGAGTGGTCAAGGAAATGCTTTAATCGATTTTATTTGCTTATCTAACCCCGAAAGAGAAAGAGAAGAAAGTTAAGATGACAAGATATAAAGCTTATTTCTTTATTCGTTGGGACAATGGTTCTTGTCATGAAGTTTGTGGTCACTGAACAGTGAACAGGTTTAGCAAACGTTCCAGTACAGATTATGTATTATTATTAAAGAGAAATGTTTCAAAATTTAACAACTGTACATTTAAAAGATTTGATATACCTCACCACCCCCAGCCAGATAATTCATCAATATATTCCGATCTGTAAAGGGAATGTTCTAGAATATGTTCATTTTGCAAGCATCGAACATTTACATTGTATGACCATGATGAAAGTTCCGATATGCAAGTTCAGGTTGTACTTCATATTCATAATATTGATCTGGTTATTTTGGGGCTGCTGAGGTATAACCTGGAGATATGTTATTCAGTGATCAAACCTTACGACGGTATAGACTACAACAAGGTGTCTGCATTAAGCTTCCAAAACCTGTATTTCCCGCTTACCAGTATACAGATGTACCAGTATAGTTATACAGATGTTCGCCGACTGTAAAATGACCCTGAAATGGCCATGAGATGGGCATTGTGTTCTGAACTTCGTCACTGTCCGTTACTGTCTGTTTCTTGAGAATATATGCTAAGTAACAGGGGCTGTTACTTTGGTACTGGATAAATAGCTGTAGACATCGGTAGCTGTACATGAAGAGGTATTTTACATGTCCTCTAAACGCACTTAACAAACAAAATCATCCAATTAAAGTTGGAATAATAAGTATTGATAAAAGAGTGTACTGTAGTGATATAAAGCGTCAAATCCGGTTGAAAAGACTACGTCCACAGTCCGTGTAACAGTCCGGTGAACTATTCGTATACCATCCAAAATTTCCAGTTGCGTGACCCATCTACATACTGTACCAGAATGGTGTTTCTTGAGCAGGTTTTGGGCTAAAATGCGACATAATTGAAATAACTTCACGTATTTACAAATTTAAAAGAGCCCAAGTTATTATGTACCGTGATACTGCATGAATTAGTCATTTCAAACTATAAAATCTGATCTTGGCGTTTTATTTGTCTCCTGAAAATTTATCAAAACCAAAAAGTTAGCTAAATCAATTATGATAGATAACTAGTAAATGGGAAACAAAATGATAAAAGAAATGATAAAAATTCACCTTTAAAAAAATCTTACAACAATTTTAAAGAAGTATTTTTGTTTTTACTCTGACTTTGCATGTGTCTGCCTATTTCTTCTTAGCCTTTGAACTTTTGTGTGTGTTAACTTTAAAGTGGGATCCCCATCTATACTGAGATTCGTAACCTTCTGGTGTGTGGGAATGAAGAATCTTGTTGTCAAAGAAGTCCTATCTGGCGGCCCTGGGGAGATGCAGGGTCTCATCTCCATTTCTCTGATCGCATGTGTCCGGGCTGTAACTCTCGTTAGCAGGGGGCATGAATACTCGTGGAAATGCCCGCAGGTTGGACGGCATGTGAGCATGATCCTAGTTGCATGGGGCATGGTCCTGTGAGAGACTGGTTCGCTAGACGGTAGAGAACAACACCCCACTCCTCTTTCAGCTGGCCGAGCAGGTCCCTCCTCCATTAAAGCGTTCCAGTGCGAGGAATGTCCCCGTTCCTACAGCAGCAAATACGCGCTGGTCCGTCACGCCCGCCAGCACACCAACTCCCACCTCCGCGCGTGTCCGTTCTGTGGCCGGACCAGCACCAGAGCCGACATCATCCGGGTTCACATGACCAACTGTGTGAAAAAGTATATCAGGAGTATAGAGGAGACAGCACTCCAGATGCAAGGAGCTGAGAGTCTGGCAGTGGGCCAGGATCCCGACAGCTATCTCCTAGCTATCACCCGTCTGGCGGCCGAGAAGGAGGCCTCCAAAGAGTCCGGTCCTGCCCCCACCACTCAGGCCGGCTCTGGTGATATGTAATAGTCACCATGGTGATACTGATATGTAATAGTCACCCAGACAACCCCCTTTTTGTTAGGTTAGCAACGTTACATAGATTGTGACATCGGGAAACAATTGTTAAATTCGAACTTTAGAGTTTAGGTTAAAACTGTATTTCAATTAATTCAACTCAATTTATCTTGTAAATGAACTAAGAATACGATACTTGCGAAAATTTTTAAGATTTTTATGGTTTTAATATTGTTTTAACAAACTCAGTCAATGACTGATATGGCTGTATATATTTGCGAGATCTAGAAAATTGGCCAGGGTTTTTTTTCATTTTTGGGGAGCTTCGTGGCAAGAACGGCATGTGGCTTGATATTCATATCTAGACCCATGAAAAGTCCATTAAAATCCATTAAAATCTAATAGCCTTTAATCTTTATTACTTAACTAAAACTAAATTGGTTTCGTTCTTGTCGCGAGGAGAAGTTATTTCAGGCAGAAACCTCATTCCTAGTTACCTAATATTTCTAGGCTGCCTGGTTGCCTTATATTTCCTGGCCGATAAGAAGCTTTAGTTAAAATTCTAAAATTTTATTTACTATTTCGTATGGCGCTAGACTTAAGATTTATGGTTACTATAATTAGGATTTGCTGTAAATTACTTTGTAAATATTCTCGTTTATGAATTTGAATTATATCTGTTCGAAAACCTTATGATTTAGGTGTTTTAAGGATTTTTAAAACGAATAAGGATTTAGAACTGTTGATAAACTTTTATTCTTGATATTCTGTTTCTTAAAAATCAATACCACTTAAAGTAAATGAACGGTATTGAAATTTTGAATGCGACCTATGAAAATTGATTTTAATAGTTCAATTTCATTCATCAAAACTAAATGTTGTGAGAGTTTGAAGAGTGGGATATTATAGAGTGGGATATTACTCTCAGGTTTGGATTTGCTGAAAGACTGTGGTTGGTATTCGTATGTGAACGGGCTGTTCGGTTAATATTCGCTGACTTTTAACCAGACTTAAGTATAAGTACAATTTTGCAAGATAAACATTTCTTTACTCGATGTATAAACTTCTGACTAATCGCTGGGCTTTAAGAAGGTTTAACTAACATGATTCATCGCAAATCACAAAAGTATTAGATATGATCATTCCAGACCCTCATTTCTTCATTGACATTGGTGTTCCGTGTCATTTCACCTTTACCCCCAAAATACCCCTCATTTCACCCTAATCCCCCTAATTGTACCCCACATTTCCCCTTGCCCCTAACATCCTGAGTTCTGACTTGTGGGTCTTGCAGGTAATCCTCCTGCCAGGCTACCGGAGCCAGAGCCGGACGGTATGAACTACCGGTGTCCCCACTGCCCTAAAACCTTCCTGAAAAGGACGTGGTATCGTCACGTGGCTACACATGACCCCACCAAGACCCTGAGATGCCCGCTGTGTGCCAAGTACACCACCACTAGGACTGACAAGATGAAAACACATTTGAATAGATGCTCGAGGGAGCTGGGCGTGAGGTTGCCAACTTAAGAGTTAGACTTAAGGGGCCGTTCACAGATGTGATCAGTTTTCAGCCATTTTGAGACCCCTTCCAAAATCAGTGCAACTATTTTCAAACGTCCCCATACCCCTTAATGTAATAGGTTAACGGCCCCTTAAGATAAATTTCCTGTGTTCGACGCGTTTTGTGTGTCCAATTTTCGTTCGTTTCACTCACGCTTGGCAAAGGAACAAATAATGTGTGTCTCAATCTCATGTGTCCTTATTTAGCTTGCATCACTCACATTTATAAACATTAAAAACACCAATCTAACATTTATAAACATCTGCCTAGCATTTATAAACACCAATCTAATATTCATTTAAACATCAATCTAACATTTATTTATAAACTCAAATGGAGAAATCATAAACATCTATCTGAAATGTCTAACAAGTGATTCTGATAAGGGTTTATAATGTTTTGTTAAAATAAAAAATGTTTTTTAAAATAAAAAAACTAAAAGGACAATCATTTATAAATTCACTGCTTTACACTGACCACCCTCACAATCACCTGTATTAGAGAATAGTGTGATGTCGGAAGGAACCTTGCAAGGCTGTGTAATCTCGATATTATCTTAATAACTAGTTCGCTGAGTCTTATTTGCTATGGTTTTAATCTTTTTAATCGACCCCTTTTCTTTATTTTTAATTTTTGATACCACTGGAATATAAAATCTTAAAAACAATGACCGGATTGCCGATATGATTTTGTAAATTTGCATGGTTTTTAATATGGCCTGGGTTGTTTTCGTTCGTTAGCCTATAAATATATTTCTATTAATTAAAGAAGGTTGAAAAACTAATGAGTGTAGGACGTTATCTGATAACGTGATGGTGAACCACTGTCGAAGGGTTGGGCATGTGTCGTATCATGTCCCGTGGATTGTTCTGGACTGGCATGTATTTTTTGTATCAATATAAATATAATTGGAAAGCGTACCGGTTACAGGTACAGAGTACCTGTTACAGGTACAGAGTCTTGAAATCTTGTACGAGGGATGAAAAGTTATCTTCTTTGATGTATTCTTAATTTTATATTTTACGATTCGACAATAAAACTCTTGAACCGCTAATTTTACGAGTATTCTTTATCTAAAATTTTCCTAAAATTATACGAAAACGTAATTTCAATCATAATTTTCCGCACAATATTAATTAATTAATTAATTAGTTAATTCCAATACCATTCAGCAGAAGCAGTAGTTTCCCCACAAAGCACCCGCACAAAAGTTAACCACACAAAGTTAACACTTGATTCCCAGCTCCCTCACCGTCACATGCTGTGCCTCTCTCAGCAATGATTCGAAGCACCCGATCCTAATATTAGCACCTCTCCTCGCCCCGATATCAGAGCCCCTCCTCCTCTGGACACGTGATCCTGGAGACACGTGATCCTCCTCTGGACACGTGATCCGATCCTGGGCAGGTGATCTGCCTCCCGCACTCACTGCCTCCCAGCCAACAGCAGCAGCTCTACAGACTCCGTGTACCAAACTCTTTCCAGGTGTACGAACTTTGAGCAGGACCAAGATCCAGTCTCCCTCTTCCCGGATCATCTGCCACATCTGCGGGAAGAGCTTCTCTGTTACTTGCAGTCTCAACAGACATCTCCGCATACACATCGGGTTTAAAGTTTCCTGTCCTGTCTGTAATGCACCCTTCTCCAGGAAGGATAACCTCATGAGTCATTTCCGCAAAGCTCATCAGCTCAAATAGACAATTAGGTATATTATTATTATAACATTTGAGCCCTACAAATTGGAGCCTATTTAAGCCTCTCAATTGACTGCGATCGAACAAAAAGAAGAGATTTTAATAAGGGCTCTCAGCTTAAAAATACGAGCTGATCCAAGGGAGTCAGTCGATACAAGTCTGATTCCTCATTCATTAACAGACAATATTTATTTATTTATTTATTATCATTACATTGAGGACAATAGAGTAGATCCTTTCATCTTGCTAGAGACTTAAATAAAGCGAGCACTTCACCAACAAGCTCATGAACTCTTGATTGGCGATCCTGATGCGCTACATTTTATCACCATTTTGATTTAAATACTTATTTGTAAACTTGTTTCCGACGAACGGACAATACAAGTAGCCACTCATCACTTTGGACCAATTTAACATATTTCATCATCAACTTGATTAAATGGGTAAAAGGATTAGGGACAATTTGGCTCATCTCCTTGATCAATGATGCCTTACTGCTGCAGGTCAAACTTAATATCACTTGTTACACACTCGGTACGGTTCTATTGGCACCAATCACCAGCCCACTTGTTGGCACCATACCATAGCTGTTCAGAGGGTGTTACTAGATTTCCATTTTGCAGCACCACAGTGAAGCCATACACTCGGGCCACTACTCAGTACTTCAGTAGCAGTACCACCAATTCGCCCCAGGATGGAGGACCTGCCACACTTACCAACCATGTTTAAGAGTCGTTCTGAGCCACCGTGCAGCTAACTACCTCGCACCAATATACCAGGACAAAGGGATGGTCTAATTGACGGTGGCATTTTCTCCTCCACCTTAATAAATGTTAGGAGCTTGGTGGCAGTTTGCGAGTGAGCTGGCCATGCATTCCATGCAACTGTTAGGCGCCATTCACAACTGCGGCTATCATGGTGTATCTGAGATGTACTATCACAGAATGAATTATCGCGGCACAAATGGAGGTAAAAAAGGAACCCATGGTGGCTTCTTTGAATGGTAACAACTATCTTGCATCTGTCCTGACCAATATGTGTTTTCCTCAATTGATTGAAATGTTGTTGAAAAGTCGGTTAAAAAAACGTAATAATATTTGGTCAATACAACTCAAAGCTATGGATTCTCCTCAAACTCCACAATGCGTGTATTGTGTAGGTTTCCTTGAGAAAGGATCCACAACTTTTAGTTTTACAGACCAAATATGGTATTGCATTGTTCAATCGTCTTTTCGACCAACCTATAATCGACTGATGAAGACACACATATATACACTAAAGTTCAGATGACATGGGCATTGTCACCACTCTCAACTTTAGTGCTTCCATACCTTCTGGCCCTGCCGACCGGTTGATATTTAAGTCATTGCTAGAGCATGTCATCCTGTGTGGCTGCTCCCACTTCAACGTACGTGTAACTTCATTGGTCGGTTAAAAGGTTGGTTGAAAAATAATTTTCGGCAATCACATATTTGGTCAATTCAAGCATTGGATTCTCCTTTTGGTCTGTTAAAAAAGAAAGTTTACTTTTTAAGCAATTATTACATCTATAGGATCCAAAACTTGTATTGAGCAAATATGGTCTTTCTGATTCGTATTTTGAACCGAATCTTCAGTTACCTTTCAATCGACGAAGACACACATGTCTTACTCTGATTTACGCCTTATTCGTAGAGCAGATTGCACAAGTGTGGTTGGTGATTGGCAATGAACTGTATGTTTGCTGATCCTTTAACCCCCAAATAAATTTATCTTTTCCTCAACGTGCTGATCGCTGTAATTTTTTACGATCGATTGTGCATTAATTTAAAACACCATGTAATTTCAGAGAGAATTCTTGGATCGTTAAATCTTGTCGATCAGCAATCAGCCCATGAAAAGGACTTTAAGTTAAGAGGCCATCATTCTTGTAATCATTTTAACAAGACCAGCTTGAGTCGACACAAACTAACAGACAAACAAAGCTCCATACACCTTGCTGGATAGTAATTCCTGGTCTGTTCTACTTCTAATAATGAGGTTCACTAAAGAGTAAAAGGAAGATATATGCTTATTTATTGTTTAATTTGCTGTATTCAGTATTGCCACAGACATGCCAACCAACTACTAGCCTTATACTAGAAGACATCTGAATTATTGCCAAATTCCAGTGGCAGTACTTGTCGATCCAATTCCAATGACCAATTTGCACAACAAAGACGATCGGCGACTAGACTTTTCCAGTCACTCCAGTAAATAGACTCGGTAGAGCATGTGAGTGATGCAAGTAGGGCCTGCGTTAAGTGTTATTGGCCATAACGTGTGAAGACATCAACCACAGGTTCCTCATCATTCCTCCATCACAGCAGCGAGTTTAAATTTTGAGGAGTAAAAATATTTTTGAATTAGTGATTTGACCAAAACCCATAATCATGGGTAGAGTGAACCGCTGCCAGTGTCTCTCTTTTCCAAACAAAAGAAAATGATATTAATTTGAGGAACCGTCCGCAAATGCAAATTGATACCGAGAATGAAATCGGTCGCTCGCTTTTCCCATTCAATAAGCTTTATTACAATACGTAAGCCGTGAATGAATGGGAAAAGCGAGCGACCGATTTCATTCTCGGTATCAATTTGCATTTGCGGACGGTTCCTCAAATTAATATCATTTTCTTTTGTTTGGAAAAGAGAGACACTGGCAGCGGTTCACTCTACCCATGATTATGGGTTTTGGTCAAATATCATCTCTTTTTGACTATAATGTCAGGATAATTTACACAGTCGAAACTTAATAAGGAGGTAATTTCAACGATTTCGAAATTTTACCTTTGAAAACGTTTCCTTGTGTTTAGGTAGGCATATCTGTCAATAACAGACTGAATATAGCACTTTTTACTCATTCAAGTTGGCATTAAATTCATGTATAATGCCATTTTAATATCGTGGGAAAGCAGAATATATTCGAAATCACGAATGAGCAAAATTCTCACCTTTCGCACGTGCAAACTTTGAGCGGACGTTGCGTGCGCATAAAATATTGAATCACCATAAATTTTTGCATAGTGTTATTTAATATATAGTTTGATAAGCATGAAAAGTTTCAGAAGATTTCAAAAAGAACTTGGATCACAACGGGACTCCAAAGTTGGTAAAAATCGTGAAAATAACAATTTTTAGTGATTTTAGCTATTTTAAATGAATTTGGGCGTGTCCCCACGTGTGCAACTTTTCGATTTTCAACTTTAAAACTAGCCTATAACACAATTTAGACCTTTAGGAAGCAAAATTGAGCTCCACAACCCAAGGGATGGCCCAACACCAGAGAATACTAATTCACAACTTTTGTGTTTTTATAAAATTATTCTTCAAAAAAGCACAAACTTCAATAGCGAATATCTTTATGAAGGAGCAAGGTAGGAAAACTTTCCGGTAGATTTTCAGAATGCTTGAACAATTATCTAAGGTGAAAATGTCCTCAGATTTTGAATAAAATTACTCCTTAATGCTTTAAAATCGATTTTAAAAGTTGTTATTTTGTCAAAAATCAAGTTTTAAAAACACTTAAATTGATGACGTCATCAAGTGATGATGATGACGATAAATTATTTTTCGATATAATGTAAACTAAAGTATAAACAATTATCTTTAAAACCTGTGGTTCGAAATGACTGTATCTTTTATACTTTTGAATCTACGGACACTTAAATGTAGGCTACAATTTACTGCAAAAGCGTCTATACATATATATATAGCTTCACGACAATCTGTTGTAAAACAGGGGTTCCAGAAAACCCACTTCCCGATACTCCTGCAACATGAAATTTTTTTTACAGTCGATTTGGACAAGGTCTAGACGCTCTGCAAAGTTTCAGATCTCTAACTCGATTTTAACATGGTTTTTAAGGCACCTGAATATGGCGATTTTGGGTTTTTTACCTAATTTCGTATAACATGCTGGCGCGTATTTTGCGCAAATTTCTTAAAAACCTCCACATAACTATTTCTTATTCCTGTCATCTTTAACATTGAATTAGAATGTTTTGAACTTAAATATACCTGCTGAACTACTTTCGATGAGTCTTAATGCCTGGAAAACAATAAAGGGGATATAATAGTATAGGGGGTACATAGTGTTGTGAATATAAGGGCAACGGTTATGCTTGCCAGCATTGTGATAATGATATGAGTCTGACGGATGAATAATATGATATTGAGTATGATTATGATGATATTCGTTACCGTTTATTATTAGTTAAACTGCGTGATTGCAGATTTGTAGCATTAATGATTGAGATAAGAATAATCATGGCAGATATAATTATAGCTGAACACTATTATTATTATTATTAAAGTTTCGCCACACTCCTTCCATTCAATATTGGTTATGTTTTTGTTAATGCGTCAGAGTTTTTGTCTTTTCCTTTCTTTCACTTTCAGTATATTAACGAACTAATTTAAGCTTTTCACCCATACCATTCCATGATTTAAAAAGGGAAAGATGTGATTTTCCACAAAAAATGACGCCGCAACTCTGGACTTTGCCAAATCCAAATTGGGATTCGGCTTCCTAGATATTTTTGAATTTGACCGATGGCTGATTATGTGATCGAAAATAACATTGACGTTTTACTTTTGATTTCATCGTAAATAAATGTTGCAATCATTTTTACACGTACTTCTACTTCTAGCTACCATTTATAGCTGACATGATAGGTATTTGATTTTATTTATTGTATCATTGTATCTTGTTTATTTTTACAAATATTTTGCTTAAATGTGCATTATTCTCCAAATAATCACTGACATGACAGTAATACTAACACCGCAATGCCAAAACCGTTATAATGGTGGTACTGATAAATGATTATTTGATTCCGTAACTAAAACCGCAAGCCTTAACAATTTTACTTCGATGCCTTCCCAATAAATGAACTATAAAGTTTCACCGCGATCCTCGATTTTAAAGCTAGTTTCTGAGCCGATTTTAAGTAACTACGCTGTATACATATATACGCTAGGCCAGCAGTTATAAATCACAAAATTTTCTGTGTTTTAAAAAAATATGAGCCAAAACAAATTTTAACTTGTTTAGTTATTTTTGGTTATAAATATAATTGGCTGTTTTTGGTTTTGCAGAACTGAGAACGCACAGAGCAAAATGATTTTTTAAAACCTGCTTTTGTGTTTTATACTCAACTTCATAGCAGATTGAGCGTCAATGGATTTTAAGGGATTTTTAGGATGACGATAAATCACTCTACACTCGACTGTCACGTGACTCTCAACCCGTTATCTAGCTGGTCCTGAACGACTATTCGAAACCCTAATCGGAACCCTCTAATCTGATCCTAACCCTAACCCAATCCTTAGCAAAAACATATGCTGAAACCCTAACGAGAAATTAGACTAACTTCCTTATAGCGTTATACCAATACGGTCATAATCATATCACGTGATCGAGACAGTTTTTCGGCAATATCTCGTCAGGGGAGCATTTTAACTCTAGGCCTATATAATGTCATGGGGGTGATTCGGAATCAGCGTCTGTGGTCTGAAAATACATCGATTGAAGTTGGTTTCAACTGTCAGAGGCCCATTTTGATTTAGAACAATCTCGAAAATCGACTGTAGAGTGATTTAGCACGCTCGGTATTTTTACTTTAGTACACAGTACCTCAATTTAGGTTATTGTCTACTAGTAGTAGTACTGTGCATTGTTGATTCACGATGTCAATCCTTCGCAGCTCGGTGAGGCACAGTGGTGCATCTCGCCGATCTACCGAAGAAGCATTATTTGATGCGCGCGCGACCCAGTAGTGCATCGCGCTACAATGTGCATTGTTAATTATTAATGGAATTGGACTGACCCGGCGCACGGTACGCTATATCAATATGTTGTAGGTTTATAACCTACCAGGACGCGCGCCGAGTTGGACTCGTCGACGGTCCTGTTCCAATATATGAAACAGATATTTTACGAGTATCACCCGTAAATCAATATGCTTCGTAGTAGCACTTTGACTCGATTCAAAATATGTCGAGAAGAAAGCGGTGGGGCAGAAATCCATTTAATGTGTCAAATTTCCGTTCAGAAGATAGTTGTCCATTGTTTATGGATTATGTTATTTGTCGGCCATAGTTTCACCTAACCATGTGCTTTCGCGCCGCTGCGGGCGCGCTTGTTTCACAAGTCAATCCGTGAGGCGGGCGCGCGCTACTGCAAGCGCAAGAGCTCTGGATAGAGCAATTGGCCATAGTCAATGGATTAGCCCGGCGCGCGCTTGATTCACGATGTCAATCCTTCGCATCTCGCCGATCTGCATACGTGTGTGGTTGCGAGAAGCATTATTTGATGCGCACGCGACCCAGTAGTGCATCCCGCTACAAGGCGCGCGCTACTAGACGTTGTAACACTTGCCTCGGGCTAACATTAATTTGAAAAAAAAATCAGCGCGATACGAAAAAATTAGACGAATAACATCCGTTTTCCCAGGAAACCTTATTGGCTGGGGCCTAACTCATAACTTCGAAAATAAAAAAGCTAGAGATTTTCGGTATTTTGCGAAATGTTCGCCTTATTTGTTATTGCTTATAAAAGTAAAGTTACCTCCCCGGCCCCAAAAGGAAAATGATCACCTCTGGCAAGCCCACTAGGCAGTAATTAATAAAGTTTCCTGGGCGAGAGAGCCGAGATTTCATAGTTCACATGCAGCGCTGCATGTGAACTATGAAATATTCATGGCAGCTGCAGATGAAAAAAGCACAAAGAGGAGGTATATTCACATAGCCATGTGTATTATACGCGTACTGCGTGACGCGCTTGTTTCGGCGGTCGCGCGCTACTGCAAGAGAGGGTATATAGTAGGAAATTGAGAAGGGGGGAAGTTTTGGGGGAGGGGGGATATTTCAATATAAGGCTTATTTTGACGGGAAAAGTATGAAGTTTAAAAAATCCAGGGATCCTCTTTTGTGTTGACAAAATTCTTTACTTTCTTCCGGTTTTTTTGCAAAATGTTCGCCTTGTAAAAGTAACGTTGAACGTTACCTCCTTGACCCTTGTTAATAACCTGGCCCGGCGCGCGCTACTTCGTAGCACTTGCCATCGGGCTAAATAACATTTCGAGAAGAAAGCGGCGCGCGCTACTTCGAAGAAATTTAGACGAGTAACAACCGTCAAGTTACCTCCCCGGCCCCAGAATGCAGAAGGAAAATTAAATGCTCTATCCAGAGCCCTCTCGTTTGCAGTAGCGCGCGACCGCCGAAGGTATATTCTCAATTCTACTTGTGAAAAAAGCGCGTCACGCAGTACCAAGTACGCGTATACACATCACACATGGCTATGCGAAGAAAATTAGGGGTATTGTAAATTTTGAGTTATCCCGAAAAGTATGATTTTGGGCCAAATAAAAGGTCGCAGCTTTATGACTTTGCAAATTAATGTGGTTGTCATTGCATGACTACATGGCTGAATTCAAATTGTAAAACGCCTGCGAGCAGCGAGCTTTATGCTTTACGTCACGCGCGACGATTGTAGCGCGATGCACTATTGGGCGGCCGCGCCGCGCATATTCTCGCAACCACCTTCCGTTGATCGGCGAGATTCACCACTGGGCCTCGCCGAGCTAGTAGGAAGGATTGACATCGTGAATCAATGATCAAGCGCGACGACAAACTTACCTGGGCATGGGGACCTCAGGCTATTGTATTTATGTTCATAATCACAACAGAGATTAGGCGGAATGACAGGCTGAGCGCCGCCCAGTAACGACAAACGTGCTATTGAAACATTATCACCTCTGGCAAGCCCGCCAGGCAGTAATGTTTCCTGGGCGAGTGAGCTGAGATTTCAGAGTTAATTTTTGGGGGAGGGGGGATTTTTCGATATAAGGATTATTTTGACGGGAAAAGTTTGAGTATGAAGTTTTAGTTAGTCAAGTTCAATTCAAATTACTAATTGGTTGCAGGTAAAAAACTGTAAAATTTCGGTCTTGTGACAATATGATTTTGCAATTATATTCGGGATTTTGACTCCCAGTACCTCAATTTGGTTTCATACCATCATCAATTAACTGACTAATTGGTTTCTGGGCAAAAAGTTCATCCAATCTGTCAAATTTGTGTTCAGAAACTTTCATAATCGATATTGGGACAGAATTTTGAAAATACAACTTTTGGTTTTGTTAAATTTTCTGCTGTGGGCTTCCTCCGACCGAAATCAAACTTCCAGCACCTCGATCGTGTTATTTGCCATCTATAGTTGACTTACTAATTGGTTGCGGGTGAAATAATCAGTAAAAACTGTAAATTTTCGGTCCTGGAAATTTCATCCTCAAAAACAGAAAATGGGACAGAGATTGGGACAAAGATTGGGACAGTATGATTTTGCAATTATATTCGGGATTTTGACTCCCAGTACCTCAATTTGGTTTCATACCATCATCAATTAACTGACTAATTGGTTTCTGGGCAAAAAAATCATCCAATCTGTCAAATCTGTGTTCAGAAAATTTCATATTCGAAAATGGGACAGTATTTTGAAAATACAACTTTTGGTTTTGTTAAGTTTTCTGCTGTGGGCTTCCTCCGACCGAAATCAAACTTCCAGCACCTCGATCGTGTTATTTGCCATCTATAGTTGACTTACTAATTGGTTGTGGGTGAAATAATCAGTAAAAACTGTAAATTTTCGGTCCTGGAAATTTCATCCTCAAAAACAGAAAATGGGACAGAGATTGGGACAATATGATTTTGCAATTATATTCGGGATTTTGACTCCCAGTACCTCAATTTGGTTTCATACCATCATCAATTAACTGACTAATTGGTTTCTGGGCAAAAATGTTCATCCAATCTGTCAAATTTGTGTTCAGAAAATTTCATATTCGAAAATGGGACAGAATTTTGAAAATACAACTTTTGGTTTTGTTAAGTTTTCTGCTGTGGGCTTCCTCCGACCGAAATCAAACTTCCAGCACCTCGATCGTGTTATTTGCCATCTATAGTTGACTTACTAATTGGTTGCGGGTGAAATAATCAGTAAAAACTGTAAATTTTCGGTCCTGGAAATTTCATCCTCAAAAACAGAAAATGGGACAGAGATTGGGACAGAGATTGAGACAATATGATTTTGCAATTATATTCGGGATTTTGACTCCCAGTACCTCAATTTGGTTTCATACCATCATCAATTAACTGACTAATTGGTTTCTGGGCATAAAGTTCATCCAATCTGTCAAATCTGTGTTCAGAAAATTTCATATTCAAAAATGGGACAGAATTTTGAAAGTACAACTTTTGGTTTTGTTAAACTTTCTGCTGTGGGCTTCCTCCGACCGAAATCAAACTTCCAGCACCTCGATCGTTTTATTTGCCATCTAAAGTTGACTTACTAATTGGTTGCGGGTAAAAAAATCAATCAAAACTGTAAAATTTCGGTCCTGGAAATTTCATTTTCAAAAACTGAAAATGGGATAGAGATTGGGACAGTATGATTTTGCAATTATATTCGGGATTTTGACTCCCAGTACCTAAATTTGGTTTCATACCATCATCAATTAACTGACTAATTGGTTTCTGGGCATAAAGTTCATCCAATCTGTCAAATCTGTGTTCAAAAAATTTCATATTTAAAAATGGGACAGAATTTTGAAAGTACAACTTTTGGTTTTGTTAAGCTTTCTGCTGTGGGCTTCCTCCGACAGAAATCAAACTTCCAGCACCTCGATCGTTTTATTTGCCATCTAAAGTTGACTTACTAATTGGTTGCGGGTGAAAAAATCAACCAAAACTGTAAAATGTCGGTCCTGGAAATTTCATCTTCAAAAACTGAAAATGGGACAGAGATTGGGACAATATGATTTTGCAATTTTATTCGGGATTTTGACTCCCAGTACCTCAATTTGGTTTCATACCATCATCAATTAACTGACTAATTGGTTTCTGGGCAAAAAGTTCATCCAATCTGTCAAATTTGTGTTCAGAAAATTTCATATTCGAAAATGGGACAGTATTTTGAAAATACAACTTTTGGTTTTGTTAAGTTTTCTGCTGTGGGCTTCCTTCGACCGAAATCAAACTTTCAGCACCTCAATAGTGTTATTTGCCATCTATAGTTGACTTACTAATTGGTTGCAGGTGAAATAATCAATAAAAACTGTAAAATTTCGGTCCTGGAAATTTCATCTTTAAAAACTGAAAATGGGACAGAGATTGGGACAATATGATTTTGCAATTTTATTCGGGATTTTGACTCCCAGTACCTCAATTTGGTTTCATACCATCATCAATTAACTGACTAATTGGTTTCTGGGCAAAAAGTTCATCCAATCTGTCAAATTTGTGTTCAGAAACTTTCATATTCGAAAATGGGACAGTATTTTGAAAATACAACTTTTGGTTTTGTTAAGTTTTCTGCTGTGGGCTTCCTCCGACCGAAATCAAACTTCCAGCACCTCAATAGTGTTATTTGCCATCTATAGTTGACTTACTAATTGGTTGCAGGTGAAATAATCAATAAAAACTGTAAAATTTCGGTCCTGGAAATTTCATCTTTAAAAACTGAAAATGGGACAGAGATTGGGACAATATGATTTTGCAATTTTATTAGGGATTTTGACTCCCATTACCTCAATTTGGTTTCATACCATCATCAATTAACTGACTAATTGGTTTCTGGGCAAAAAGTTCATCCAATCTGTCAAATTGTGTTCAGAAAATTTCATATTTGAAAATGGGACAGAATTTTTAAGGAAAATCCTAGACATACAACAGATTGAAGGAGTGCAGTGTTCTTTCACCTCAATGATTTGGGTTGTTTAACATTGTGAAGTATTGGTAGCGGCTCAAAGCATTCCTTCATTCTTAAATCGTTCCCAGATAACCCATCAGGCATCAGCGAGCAACTACAGCTGCCCAAATGAAAATTCTTTGCTGGATTGGAGTATGAACAAGGAAGCAGCAATGCTACAAGGGCGGTCGAACTATTCGATGACCCAGTAGATGACTATATTACACTTCCTGGAATCATGGATATATATGAGACTGGAAGCGCGTTTTTACGGCTGTGCCTGTACAAGTTCATTGACAGCTAAATTTGTCTGATATACCAATTTTCCATCACGTTATGAGGTGGACCTTTTGGTTTTTGGTCCAAACACTAACATAATTTGTCTACACAATAAAATAAGATAAATTTTTTGATAATTCAAAATAAACAGATCTACTCTAAGAGTAGCAAATCTTGATTAACAACGAATTCAGCATTAATGAACAGCAAAACTTGAATTTATGTTCTGGTATTTGATGAGTGTGTAAAACAGGATGGTTGCGTTGACCTTAAATGAATTTGAAGGTCAGAAACCACCAGTCAAGGTCAAAACCGCTCAGGCTTAATTTTAATTAATTATAAAGTCTGCTATAAGGAGCAAAATCCCAGATTATGCTCACGAGTTTCTAAAACTATCAAGTTAATAAAAGTAACTAGTACCATTATTGTTGAAAACATATAATAAAAACAGAATGTCAGCTCAAAAAAGCGGAATTTGGAATAACGTTTAGCTCAATTATCAATTACCATCTATTAACAAAGATATTGTATAGCTACCATCAAGAAACGTTTCAGATGTTCAATCGCTCATGCAACTGATGGTTTGATATAATTTGGACTGTAAGTTGTATCATAACAACCACAATAATCTTGAGCTTAACAATGACATCCTAATTGAGAGTCTTTCAAACAGAGCAAATTTTAAATTCAAGGTCAGAAAACTGATTATAGTGCAAACAAATTGCCTGAGTAATTAATTAAACCAAATGTAATGAATAGCAAATTCTTTAAATCGTTAGATAGTAGTCAAAAGTTAGCACTAGATTCAAACATTTACATTATGATCCTATAACTATAAGTCGAAACAGATGTTAATCAACAATTATAAACCAAAGTCATGAGCTGTTTGGACATATTGATATAATGCTCTTCGTTTTACATTCAGAAAGAATTTTTACAAAGATGAACTAATTAAGTTAACATTAAAACATAGAACGCTTTTACTTTCTTATCTTCTTCTCGACCCGCCTCAATATCTCCAGGACTCTCAGAGTCACTTCAACATCCCTACTACAGGGAACAGTTCAAACAGCAGCTCAAATAGTAGCTCCAACCATTTGGTTCATGCTCATGACGTTCTGAGAGATAGCAGAAGTCAGGGTAGCTGACATGACAGACGAGGGAGGTGAGCTCATGAGACCGGGAGCTGGGGGTGAGGAGAGGAGGGAGGGGAGAGTGGGACTCACTCTGGGTCTGGAGCCAACCTTTATTGGGGAACTGGTCGCTGTGTAGTGGCCCTGTGTGCAAATATGGGAGTTAGTTTCAGGAGCTTAAAATAGCGGAGTCAATTATGTAATGAATCATTTAAAGTGAGAATTTTCCAAGAATTAAAATGACGATCGTTGGGTTGGCAAATATTCAATCTTCAACCAACTCACAAATTGTATGGGGGAGTGGGGAGGAGAGCGTTTGAAAGAAGGAGAAGTCTTGAAGCTCTTCACGTTATCAGAGGTGTACGCGTGAATGTTCTCAATGGAGGAGCTGTTGCTGTTAGCTCCGTTGTTCTCCATAGGTTGTCCTCGTCTCCGGCTGATGGCTCGTTTGTTTTGGAACCAGTAGACCACAGTGTGGAGACTCAGAGACAACTTCTTGCACAGTTCCAGTCGGGATTCTCTGTCCAGGTACTGGGATTTGCCGTATGCTTCCTCGAGGCCCTGAAGTTGCTTCTCTGTAAACACTGTCCTCCTCCTCCTCTTGAACGGAGGTGTCATCTCGTAATCTGAAAATATCCGTGTTACAGAACTTCTTGCACGGTCCTCACTATTTTCAAGAAGAAACGAGGTCAATTCAATTTCTCATTGGTTAAAATAAGTGCTTAAGTGCTCGTTTACATTGAACAAGGTGCAACTAACCGTTCATCAGCTCAGATCTATTATACAGACAATTCTTCGTTCCCATTAGGTGTTCGTTCACTGAAATTCAGACTGTTATTTAAAAATACCCACTTAACAAGTTAAGCTCTAATAGCCTTGGGTCCAAACTTTGGGACAATCTGTACTAATGGTTCCGCACTAATCTGTACTTTAAGGTTACGTTTTACTATTTAGAGATCATGTCTGCAGATAAACGGAGATTATCTATATCAACTGTTGTCCTCCGGCGGAGCTGGGGTGCTGGACAAGGCACACTAATGGACCACGTGACCATCTCTACAGATCTGTTAATGTACTAGTGGACTAGCGATACTACTATCAACCCCTACTATTTAGAATAAATTAACAATACCATAACTATAACCATTAGAGGTACTAAAGTAATAATAAAGGGTAGTGGGTGGCGGCGGGGACGGTTTGACGTAAATGAACTGGTTTATTAAATTAGTTATCGGAATTTTAGTGGGGATTGTTGGGACAGTGGTCCGCTAATGGCATAGCCGGCTACCCTTAAATAAATACTTAACTAGGACAATAAATGTGTTCACTGTATATCATCGAAACCATTAACCCAGCTTCTTTCGTCACGACCAGTAATGTTTTATTATTCTCATCACGTGATCTAATGCAACCAATCAGGAGACAGTATTTCATTCATCTGACCAATCAGAGTAGAGTATTTTATAACTAAGGGAGAGATGACAGAGCTCTGTACAAACAAGTATTGAAGGACTAATCTTTGCATACCAAGCGTTTAATGAGTATGTTTATATTCGCTAAGAGCCTGGGACTTTTGGATGGTTATTGCTTGCTACCAATCGTCCAGCCACCTGTCAACGGACCAGAACCGCAAATACACATATCATAGACCAGGATATCATGTGATACTCATGCAGCTACAATTATAATAGGTGTTAAATATGTTGAGAGTTTAATTATTTGCCAGGGAAATTAGGAACGGAGAGATGCATGGTGGATTATTATTTAGATTATTTAGATACTACAACACCTGATACAATCACTAGGAGAATAAAACAGAGGCCTAGTATGTTCTCTGAATATCTTTGCTATAGCAGCAAAAATAATAGACCAGCCCCTCCCACGAAGTGTAGCTGGTTTGTTGACAATAATGCAAGGGCCGGGTCGTTCACATATTACGTAACCACTGAGGGGAGGGAAGGCCGGGTTTCTAAATGATTACGCCAGGGGAGGTTTACAAATTGTACAACCTAGTGACTCAAAGTACGCATAAGTACGTTTCAGAGTCCGTATAATCGTTTATAAACACTAAAAGGATAACAACTAGATCTGGGGTCAGGGGATATGTGGAGGAGGCGGGAAGGAAGGGAGGGGATATGTGGAGGAGGCGGGAAGGAAGGGAGGGGATATGTGGAGGAGGCGGGAAGAAAGGGAGGGGATATGTGGAGGAGGCGGGAAGGAAGGGAGGGGATATGTGGAGGAGCCGTGAAGGTACTCACGGTTGTTGGAGTTAGAGTCAGGCTTGTTGTTCATGTGTTCATCTATCACACTGTCCACCAAACTCTCAATGTCAACTTCTCTGTTGACTGAGGAATCTGTCAAACCTCGCTTGCCCTGAATTTAGATTAAATCATTAACGGCTGTCCGATTTTCTAAGTACACAATGATATTCTGTTAAGGGATTGGCAAATTAGATACTTGTATTAATTGATTAATAATACCATAACTAACGTTGGAATGTCTCAGCATAGTCGGGATGTTAACTGGGGGACTTGATCCACTTCTTATATAGTTCATTCCGTTCAGAAAACCTGAAATAAAATAAGTATTTAAAAAATACTATACCTCATGTGTGATTTCACTACGTTCTACCCAATAGTCTACCTAAAAGTCTACTATAGTCTACCTAATAGTCTAATGCTACCAAATAGCCGAAAGGGGTTCGAAGTTCCCCTCAGCCTCCCACCCCTGTCATCCTATGCCGTTTATTTTAGCCCACATTAGTTTGGCAGGGATAGCACTTAAGATACTCGTTTCTATTAATTATGAAACTGTCTTAGGAAGTAAGAAGTTGACAGAAGACAGAAGACACCTCATACATATTACATACCTCCAACGTGAGGGAAAGTAGCAGAGGGTGAGGAGGTTGCTAGCAGAGGAGACGGAAGAGTGGTGGGAGTCAACATTCCACTGTTCCTCAAGCCATTAGAGTTCAAAGAACTCGAGTTCAAAGCACTGGTGTTGAGACTGGTGCTGACAAGTCCACCAGTACACAGTCCACCGGAGGTGAGCAGAGTTGGGGTTGGTTTCAGGACGCTGTTAGAGCTCACAATATTGTGTCCTCGACCTGCCTGCTTGTTCGCCAGTTGCTGAATATTGATGAGGGTTAGATGTTGCAAATATTTGAAAATATTCTTTGTGTAACGTAATAAGGACATACAGAAAAGGCATCATAATCATTCTCCCACGGTTATCGTCGCGAAAGATGAAAATATATCATCTTCTTTTATCAGAAGATTAACGAATTAGGAACAAGAACACTGAACACCACTCTTTAATGACTAAACTAATCATCAGACTGCACCGACGCCGCCTTATTATTCACCTGATTGATATGGTTGAGAAGTGAAGCGTTGGTAGCCGAGTTGAGACTCTGACGATTGATCATGTCAAGCAATAAGGCGTACGACGTGAGTGGTAGAGAGTTCATGAGTCCCGGCTGGAACAGGGACATCAGAGAATCGTTACCTTCACCTAGAACAATATCAGTTGGTTAATTTATTAATGTAACTAAGAACTGTAATGAAGGGAAGCATACAGACTGGTCTATTTGTTGAAACAAAATTTGTAATAAAATTTGAGATTGATTGATTGTAAACCGAGACGATGCCCGGCTGGTTCTAATGACCAATTTTAATCTTAACAAATATATAATAAATATAGTTATAATCCCTCACGAGGGCACTGTACTCTTAATAGGAAAATGCCACATTGTGTAGATCAGCACTTAACGACGGAATTTAAACCTCATCTGACAAATATTGCGAAAACTTAAAGTTTTGTATGCTCCAACGGCCAGAAAGAATAACTCGACAAATAAAATTGTTTATCACAATGGGACGAGTCCCCATCCCCTTACAAACATTATCGTCCCTAATATAACAGCAAGACATTTATTGAAAAAATACACTCTAGTAAAAGCCATCACTCTCTCACTGATTTTTCTTCAGTATGAATTGTCCCTTCTTTGATACAGTGGTGGTTGTTTGGCTCAGCGTTCTTCTTCTTTTGCAACTTTTGAACAAGAAGTCTAACTCTATGCTTAACTCGATCCTCCAATGAGCGGCCTAGACTAATGAAGACTGAGCTAAACTTCGCTGATTGTCGCAGCTTTCGAGATTGACTGAGTATATGATAGGCTGTACTGGAACTGGAACTGGACAGACTAATCGGCCAGTCAAGGTTACTCTGTCACAGAGTAACCTTGACTGGCCGATTAGTCTTATCCTTCAACTTGCCAGCTCTACTGAGCTCCATTGCTGGTTTCAGTCCAATCTCCTCAAATATGTCTCCGACAGTTCTGTTCAAGTGTTTACTGGAATCTTCAGGCAAACCGAAAATCATGATATTTTTGCTCCGGTCTTCTGCTTGCACCACAGACTTGACGACTTCTTTGATCCTTCAAAGTCTCGGGGGTAACTGAACTTTCAGGTTGACAAACCATGATTTTTTCCTGAACTGCATCGCTGTACGATTTAAACTGACTTTCAACCGTGTCTTTAACGACGGTCCTGCAACTGTTTCTGCAACTGTTTCTCTTTGCAGTTAATTATTGATTCCTGAGCGCTGATAACCAATTTCTGATTCTCAATCAACTGATTCTTGGTTGAGCTTAGACCGATTTTCATCTGCTTTAACTTGTCATTTTGAGAGCGAACCAAATGAAACGATTCTGCCAGAAACGCTGCAAACTTTTCTTTCTCCTTTAATGACCTTTGAAGCAAAAAATTCTTGAACAGTACAGACGTCATGTCAACTGGTGCTTCACAACCGAACTGATTCATAGATTTTGCCATCCGAGCCTCAATTTTAAACATAATACTGTCAATCTCCGTGTCGTCCACAGCTGCTATGATGTAAGGCTAAGCTACAAGGTGAGAGGCACAATATCTCGCCGTTAAACAAGGCGAGATAAGAAAGCAGATAAGAGAGCGAATTAAACAAACGTATGCTATTACTGTAGGGCTGAACTAATGAGGAGTGGAATTTTGTCAATTCATTACGTATAACTAGATATAAGAAACTATCGGACTATGATGTATGGGGACTTGGTTTGTAATATATGTAATATTAACAGGAACTATTTTATTTTCAGTAAATGAATCATTTCGAAATCGTTTTCCTAGTTATTGACAAGTAGTTAACAAGCCAAGATGATCAAAGAGATTCTATCTAAAAGATTAAATACTTATATTGCAGATTGTAACATCTTAAAATAAACTATTGCACACACAACTGGCACCAACAACGGAACCAACGCGAAAGCGCCATAGTTAAATAGTAAACGAAAACGGGAGAATAACAAGACTTTGACACACACGAAGTCGAAACTCGAAGAAGGCCTGGGGGCAGTTATTAAGTTGTACTTGTTACTTCAAATCGTATTTTTAAACAGAAGGGACTGATGTTATTAAACTTTAACTAACCTAGTCCACGAAGTAGTTCACCGTTGGGTTGATCCTTGTTGATGACATTCTCGTGTAAAGACTGAGACTGGAGAGCTTTTATCTGGGTCTGGAGAATGGACTCAGGAGAGGGCAGTACAGCGCTGCACCTGGTAGGGCTCTGAGGAAATGTTGACGGGTCATGATAACGCTGCCTTCTCGGTGTAACCGGTCTGAATGCTCTGTCAGTCCTGATATTGTCGATCTGTCGTGGTGAGTCTTGGTGCCAGGTAACATTGTTAGGATCTCTGGTAGTAAGGCGAGACCGTGGTGTGACAGGTCTGAAAGATCTGTCTCCATGTTTAGAAGGAAGTTCCCTCCACAAGTGGGATCTGTAAAACCTGTTTGTGTCCAGAAGATGTGATCTGATTGGGTCACTATCAGATGGTTTCACTGAACTGTTCCTTTCTTTTTCTCTCGCTTTTCTGGTACCAAACACTGACTCACTGGACTTGCTATAAATTCCTTTTTGAACTGTATGCGGTCCTATTTTTGCATCAGCTTTATGTAATCCTCCATTTCTACTGATCTGGGTTCCCATGTTCACACTTGGTTGGGTCCTATGATCCTCACTTTTCTTAATCCCTCTTTTCTCACTCTCACTCGCAACAGTATTGTCAGTTTCTATACTCTCAATTGTTTTAGTCCCTCTACTGCTAGTCAGTTGTCTCTCTCTGTTCTCAACATAGTTACTCTCTCTACCTTCCCGCTGCCTCTTAACAGGTCGAGAAAACGCACCATTTGGTGTAGCACTAAGGTCTTGTCGTGTCAGTTCATTGGGACCCATGGGATGGGAGTTTGAGGTTTGTATGTCATTTCGTGTGTCCAAATGTGATGACTGCGATGATCTTATGACAGGTTTCTGTGAAAAATGATTAACTTGTCAGATGTTGTACGAGGCAGCTCTGCTAATTGCAAACTTTGACAATTCATAATTTAAACGTAACTTGTCTGTTGGGCACGAGAGAGGTTAAATGTTTCATTTGTTTGTCATGAACAGTAATTCCATGTCAAGTCGGTTTGTTACAATTTCCAATGATCAAATCTACAACCGTAAGTTCACAGATTGATTAACAATACTGTCAGACCAGACAGGTCTCTTAAAAGAGGTGCTGTCTAAAAGCACTACAGACCCCCGGGTAATGAAGCTAAAGTTATGAATGAAGACAGTTACCTGGCGGAGCTGCTGAAGAGCCTTTGCTGCCATGAAAGCAGCCTGGTCAGCCTGCGAAGAAGGAGGTGACGTACTGCCAGCTCTCTGCTTTATTGGAGACGGTCTGATAATGTGGGGTGTTATCAGTGGGGTCCTGGCTGAGGTCATGGGAACGGGTGCGTCCTCATACTGGCACCCTGCATCTCTAGTCAGGGGAGTCACTTGCGCTCCTCTACAAACCTGGGGTCATGTTAGGGTTACTAAGATGCTAGGTTAGTCCAGGTATTTCTCTGTAAAACACTGTGCCTATTTGGTGGCTGGGTTTGAACAATAAATACTCGCATTCCAGGTTGTCTCAAACAGAGCGGATGCATGGAGACCCTGTTTAATACGAAAATCCGGGGGTGTAAGTTGTCTGTTGCTTCATTTAACACTTGTTCAGCAATCAACGGACATGGTTAAAGAGACACGGTTAATCTGACCACTGTTGTAACCTTATTGTCTTACCTAATCTGTGTTTAAACAGTGGATTGAAATCATGATGGTATTAAAGTATCGATATGATAATTTCAACTGGGATAATCGATTATTCGTCTGACTATCGATTGAACGTTGGTCAAGATCAATGGAACACATTGGTACAGATAACTGATAAAGCTATGATTGATATTTCTCTCCAGGGCGAATAGTAAAGAAATAATCTCTACTGCACTGTTGAAGCAAACTTCTCGATCAGACTGAAGATAATTTTGCATTGTACCACACAAGAAACAAAAACAGACTAAAGAACAGACGCACAAAACAAAAGCCCAAGAAAATAACACACAGAAAAAATACGCACAAAAGTGGCACACGTAAAATAGTCCCCGACTTACAGTATCGGAAGCAGCCTGTATTCCACACTCCGAGGTAACAGTTGAGTCCATCATGTCTGCGTTGTGGAACTCTGTAGTCTGTGCGGGTACTGAGCTCTCCATCATCATGTGCATCCCTACAAGACAAGTGTGTTAAGCGAGAGTGGGAGTGAAAGTGAATGTCGTGGTAGAAATCGTGGTTGAGTTTAGTAGTTATGTACGTTTGTTAGTTAAGTTGTTTAGTTTAGTAGTTGCGTGGGTTAAGTGTCTTAGCTGATCGACTTAGTTAAGTAACTTAGTTAAATAGCAGAAACGGAATCGCCATAAAATCACCGTCACAGTAACCAAACTACCGAAGTGACTAAAAAACTTTCGCGGAAATTCGCCGTAATTTGATAACATGCTTTTGGGACAAAAAGTTAGTAACGTCACGCTATGGTTTAACTGTTCAAGTACGAATTTAACAATCTTTGAGGGATATTAGGTTAGGTTGTAAACAGCAAGTTACCTAGATATCCAATTTAATGTCACACTCAACAAAGCCACTTATAGATGTAATCATCATCATATCAATGGAACTTTATTGAGCAGTTGCAAAGGAAAAAGATCATAAGCTTATATATTTATCAATCTTGTGAAAATCTAACTTTTACCCATGCAGTTGAGCATGGTTCATTTTCATTTAAACGATCCAACACCTCTCTCGACAAGCGATTTAACTAACCTTAACAACATTGATCGATTTAGGGATTCAAATGTCAATCAGGACTTAACGGGCCCATAGCAAATTCTAGGAAAGCTTAAAATTAAAACCTTGACCAATAATACAGGCCAATAACAACCCTCATTCACCTTGATCTTGGATCAAAGACACGTGCGACAAGACACAATCAGTGAGCACGTCAGAAAATATAATTCGAACACGAATCTTGTTTTATCAACAATAATGATCATGTCAACTGCTTGATGGGAAGATCAGCTCAGTGTGATTTAAACGAGGCGGTTAACCTGCAAACAGGGCGGTGTGAGAGGGAGCGTGAGAAACGAGACATGCATGCCCCGGGATTTCTAATTAATGACAAGGGCTTTACAAAGTAAACAACTTAAGGGGCCGCCATAGCTCGCGGATAAACACCAAACACAAGCAATTACCTTAATAACATCAGCCCTCCAATCATAGAGGATATGTCGGATCGCGTGATTAGCAGCAACCAATGAGGAGCAAGCAGGAGTCACGTGATCAGGGAACCCTATAAGGTGAGTTAACAATTCCAGTAGACGAGAGCGAAGTGGTTATGTTACCGAGATGATGATCGTTCTACTGGAATACCCTGGCGGGTGTGTCCCCAAAACTCCAATCACCTCTTAACTTAAGTATGACAATAAGGTCCCAACTTGAAAATATTTCTCTGCTCCATTTAATCACTAAACTGATCATCAAAGCTTGCAACCTTAATCTAAACAATGAGGGCAATTTCATGGCCATCCGTACATCACTGCGATCAAATTCACACCAACGCCCACTCCCCATTTCACTCCTCACATCCCAGTTCTCCTGTCCCAACCCAAAGAGCTCCGGGTAACAAATTAATCTTGTACGAGAACTGAATACCCGGCCCCTCCAGCCAGTTGAGCGAGAACGTTATGATTACCGACGCCCGCTTGATGGGCTGTTTTTTGCAATCAGGGATTTTTAACGCCCGAGGTTAAAAAGTCACACGTAAGCTCCAGGTTTGAATCAGATGGGCTAGAGATTGAATTAAAGCAAGGATTCAGCAAATTCCACCACTGATTTCGAGGACAACGACGACAGAGGAGGGTGAAAATTTCATCCTATTAGCCTTTTTGCGACCTAGGACATTCGGTGGAAACCTCCTTGTTAATATTAGACGAACAAGGAGTCGTCACGTGCGTGCCCCGGACCAACAAATCACAAGTGGGCAAATTGCACGTGCAACTAGACAAATTGCACGTGCAACTAGACATCAGGCAAATCCGTGATTACTTTATCAGCTGAACATTATCGGGATTTTCTAAATTGGATTGCGCAGCAGAGCTCTTGGTAAATAAAACACCCTCAGTGGCCCCCGCGCCGGGTAAATAAAACAGCCTAATACGATAGTTGCTGTATTTGTAACTTATTAATCTTGGGCGGCAATGAGGCACTTTGAAAAGCAGGTGGGTATAAACACAAGGTGGAGAAAGCAGTCAGATGATGGTCAGTACGAGATCAGGAGAACAAGCAACTTTCTGTAAGCTCCCTCACTCTGAGGAGGGGCCTAGTAACAGTGGGAATAAAGGGGGCACGTAACAAAGGAGCACTTTATTCCATTAGCAGGGCAGTTGTTAGGCACCTTTAGCTGCCCTCACCTTCAATGAGCCCTAGAGCGGCAACCGAGATTCTTGGGCCATTAACAACGTGTCAGGCAGCCGACACTTGACAACTCCACCACTGACACGAATCAATTAGCTGCTCCATTGTACTAACTGGCATGTGAGGGGGTAACGCGCTCACGCGTCCCCATGACAACGAGGAACGGACACGTGACAAGCTCGCTGAGAACAGTAGCAGTTCCTTTTATATAGTCGAGTTAGAGTTTATCAGTGCAGCAGCATGTGTGCTGTGCAGTGTGCGTGTTGCTAGACTAGCAAACCGTTTAAATTTAATGAGGATTATTTTTAGAAACAAACTTATCAAGTAACTGATTCACAATAAAAGTAGAGGCAATCGAACTTGCCACAGGGTTTACTGTCAAAGACAAAGTGGTCGAATAATCATTAATCAAACAAAATACTAAATGGTAATTTAAACAAAAATCGCTTCCTCACCAACCTTTCAAGTTTGAATTGTCAGATATTTATTAACAAGATCACGAATCATTTAACGAAACACCACAAATAAATCTAATACCTAGCTATCGTCATTATATCTCCAATTTCCCTCAATTTAGGAACAAACACCTGGAGAGGGGTTAGAAGAAGTGGCTGGGGTATTAGCGGTTTGTAGGGGTCGTGCTGGTATCTCAATTATCAGGGGCAACCCCGCCACAAATTAGGACAAGCCACAACGCACGTGCTGATGTTGCCGTTATTACTTTCACATTTTAACCAGCCTCACTTTCATTTGTTTTGTACTAGCTGGGTGAATCAGCCGGTAAATTAACCACAGAGCCCTCATTGTGTGTGTTATAGAATATAGATAGCACTACTATAGTACTACTACTATCAACGCGGCACGAGTAAATTGGACGGTTAAAATAGAGCACATTGTAGAGGTCCTAGCTGCTATGGTTGTGATCATCTTGATCAGCAATTATATACTGTATAGGTTACGAATAGAGGTTACGACTATTCAAGTACTCATGGGTGGACAACTCGTTTAGCCATTTTTGGAAAGACAAGTACGCCACCAAGCACCAGGGTCACCTTTAAAATGCCCAAAAATACAGTAAATCAAATTTAAGGGGAAGAATTGAGATTCTAAGAAGGTCAATAGTTTTGAGAGGCTAAAACGATAAACGCCTTAGCATCCGCAGAAAGTAACCGCGTACAGAGTTTAAAAGTGAGTTTTATGGTCGCATTATAAGCGTTTACCGTCGGAGGGGTTAACGAATGAACTACACAACAACGTTTGATTTCATTTACACGGGTAGCGCAAAAGGTTTATAACACGACGAAAATTTGTATACGTTTTATAACCGATAAATATCATTGCAAGCAGTCGCAATTCCCTGCTTTAGTTACAAGTAAAATGCAACAACCTTTTAGTTTTGAGTTAGAATGGTAAACGACCTACCAATCACAAAGTCTGAAACTTTTGCCTCTGACGACAGAAGATGACATAAGATTTGATTTGATCTATCATGGGTAAAGCAGGGAATCTTATTAACTCGCAGCAAAATCCGAGCGCCACGAAACGCAGTTCTGGCAAACACGACCGTTCAGTTTTTATCTTGGTAAAACTGCAGAGTGCAGATTGGCATAATGAGCATTATTCATCCGTTTATCACTGTTATAAAGTTAGAATAGTGGTGAGGCAAGATTCGGTCCATATGTTATTATATTAACAAGTTTATTTCTCGATTAAACTATTAAAGTACATGATGTATCATGTCGTTAAGTCCTGGACTAGGAAGAAGTCTCCTGATGATATGAGATGCACCACTAGGGGGCGGGGTAATTTTTTTTCCTTTTTGGTCTTTGAGTTATAAATCACAGAGAATAATTTGTAGTTTAGGCTAACTTTTCATATAAAATTAGTCTCATTCAAAAATATTGAAATTTTATCAATTTATGGGCCAAACTGGATGAAAATTCATGTACGAGTTCAGAATTTGAGCTAGACTAATTTTGGGTAAATTAAACTTATTTTTACCATTAAATAATAATAACCTGTGAATAACAAAGGAAGAAGAAACATCGGAACAGTAGAAATATATTACAAGCAAAGCTGAATCATAACCAATTGTAGGGAAGACAAATTCGGTGCTGCAGTCAGAGCCTCGGTTGTTGCGTTAAATGCCGGTACAGTTTACGTTATAGTTAACAAGCCAACCTACAGGATAACTCATTAAACCCCTAATAAGGTTAACAGCCATTTAACCATCCCCCAGCTTATAGGGAGTTTAGAGGCAGCAGAGCTCGACCAGGAGACCACTAAACACTCCGGGGGAGAGAGAGAGAGAGAGAGACAGAATGGAGGGGGGGGAGAGAGAGAGAGAGAGGCCGGATCTTAGGGTGAATATTAAATAAGCTTGTTAGGAAAGCCATGGCCGGGAATGATCGCTTAGAGTCATAGTAGTAATAGTATGATATTGATTAATATGATGTGGTTCTGGTTTGAAGCTGTATGGGGTAACCAGCAAACCATTAACTCACAGAATCGGATCGAGATGCTTCCCGGCCTAATTGAGGCTGGTACTAAGCGAGGTACTGGAAGATTCCCGGAATTGAGAGTAAACTAAAAGGTAACACTTAGAGTACTCTAAATGGGTGTGTTATCCACATCTCTGTGATTAGATTCAATATTTAAATTTTATTTAGTTTCAATATGCAGTTATAATAATCAGCTGTGAGTGTGACGATATAACAGGGCCAGATTGTGCTGAACCTGGCCTTTGTGATTTTCTATTGGATGATCGCCATTGAGGTCAGTGACCATTTCCACTGGTAAGGTTGGTTAACTGAGAAGGCACACAAGCATAGATAGAAAAAATTGCCCATGATGAACTATTCCAAGAAAATGAAAATTATCGTTTCTCGAGAAGTTTTATACGGAAAATGCGATTAAAACTACCAAATGATGAAAATAAAACGCTCAGATTTAGTTAACAAAGTTAAACAGTTGTTAACAAACTAGGATGTGATAAACATTTGTTGGATCTTGTAGCAGCGTAATCGCAGTTAAATAAATGACAAGAAGTTTTAAAGATCAGAAGGAACTGTTATGAAATTTCTTTGTGACTTGTCAATTTCATAAGAATAACGCAAAGAATTCAAATGATTTATCAACAATATGTTTTATAAGGGTGATATCTGTCACACGAAGAGTAATTATTGAAATTAAATGATATTTTCAGAAAATATCAGCTACCTGTACTGACACAAAGTCGGCATTTAAAGTCTCCTCACGATAGGTGCGGTTATTATCAGCCGAATTTTCGTTATTCAAGGAAAACACTCAGTATGCGTTATTTTTAGTTGCGATAATTCTAGTTAACATTGCGTCATTTTACACACAAATAACGCGAGGGACGGCACAGCGCACTCTAAGTCAGATTCTGTGGGCCATGTTTCAGCTCCACACGTCACGATCTGTACGTTTATGAGAAATACTTAGTGGGAATAATGGAGAAAACAGGGAGAGTTGCATTGTGGTGAAGACAATAATACTGAGAGGTACCAGAGTAGGAACCAATAATAACGCTCTCTACAGTGAAGACAAGATGATTGGTGTTAGAGAGATTGAGAAGAACAATGAGACTCATCAGCCGCCAAGCTGAAGAAATCTAATAATGGGTAGTATAAAAGAATGGTTCATTGCAATAAAAACCAGGGTCAACAATAGCATACGAGAGTTCAATCCAGGTTGAGGAGGGATAATCGCTTAGATCAAACCGTTACTCAGCGAGAATATCAGGCGACTAACAAGCGAGCACCTCCAACACCCACGTGCTGCGACATAAAATCTCTGGGATCAGTCTCGGCCAATCAGCGGCGAGTACGGAAACAAGGCGACCAATCAGAGCACAGTTCAGGGTCACATGAGACGAGTTGAACAATTGTTTCTGGGATAGATAATCCGTAGCACAATGAGGCATGCTTTATAATAAGAGTGAGTATTATAACAAAGCAGGTAAAACAGAGCGGGCTTCTTCCCACCGGCCTGTGTTATCGACGCAGATCGTTCAAAAAATAGGACAATAGCTCTCACAACTCCCTAACTTCTCTTATTATAACTACTCCTATGTAGTTTCAGCATAATGTTTCTTTCAATTATATCCGGACAATAGCCGGCTGATATACCAAAACTTTTCTGAAAGGCAGGATTGAATCTACTTGATAGGTGCTTAGGATTAAAATGTCATGGGTCAAATTGAACATATTTGCGCCGATGTGGTATCCACCCACTGTCCATTGAAATTTCCAACACAAAAATGTTAGCAATTTTATCGACTAACACGGCGAACAGGCACTCATGGTTATTATTATTAAACTGTTATTGTGATGATACAAAATTTCACGACACAACCCACGTACGTTTAGCAATTTTCAAAGAAATTTTTGCAAACATGATGTAATCAAAATCTGTAGAAAAGATAAAATAAATTATTAACTCTTTATGGCAAGATTGTATTTGTATTGTTTGTATGGGACAGCCGAATCATGTATAGTTTTATACTTCATATTTTTCGTCCTCCCTGTTTTATTGCTCGATAAAACTATTTCTGTCAAAATGGTCTGAAATTTTAAATAATATTCCATAAAAAAGTAAAGCTTTAAGACATTCGAAAAATATTCATGACCTAAAGTTTCACAATAGTGATCTTGATCATTTTAAATCGCTCGACCTGGTTCAGACGCGCATCTTATTTGTTTGTGTGCATATATTTGTGTGCATCAAAGTTTTTGCACCTATTTTTTTTCAGAAATAGGGGCGCTTTTAATCCCGAATAACTTAACTCTTGTAATACAACAGCACTATAGATCGTTGAAACTCGTTGAAACTGTTCTAAATAAATTGAAAAATAGTCGATGCATTATAAACCATAGATACCCAATATTTTGTGCTGAATTAAAAGATCAGTCCTCGCAAATAATGTTGTAAGAACGTACTAATAATATCGTTGGATCACCCTTGCTGCTTGCGACCCTTAACAATCATTAATAATACAAGTGTTATAGCTCTCTGCTCTAACTCAAGCGATCTACGTAAGTTGAAACTTGCATAACGATTGTATCGTTAACAGCGGATACAACAGCTCATTCACTTTCCTAGAAACTCAGTTACTGTGTATTAATAGTATTACCGAGGAATTACAAAGTAAGTTTTTATTGAATTTTATTACATTCTGTTAGGCCCTCAGATAGTGAACTTTGGAATAGTTACTGCTGAATCGGTAAGCCGTTTGCATCTAATGCTTTCTCATATAGCATTGAAGTTGAACCCTGAGTAAGTATTGCTACTCGGCCATCGGGGCTATAATGGCGAAACAATGGAAAGAAAATACAAATGTAAAAAGTATCTGGAACGATTTAATAGTGAGGTCGGGAAGTACCAAAAAATATGAATAATTCGTTATCTGCTCGTTTAAAATTGAGGAAACTTATTTGAAAACTTCCACAAATCCTGGAATACAAATGCACGAAATAAAGAAAGTACGGATAACCAATCTGTGGTCCACAGTAAACGATCTCAAAATATCACCAAATAATACATTATAGAAACATGTACAAATATAATTAGCTCAGATCAAGCGGGTCTAGAAATAGAATAACGAGAGCTTGTTAAATTAACAGAGTCACGACATGAGCAGAGCGACCAGGAGAGAGAGCGGACTGTGGTAAAAGTAACATGGCAGTAATATCAACTAATAAACAATAAAATATCAACTTAACGCCAACTAAAACAACACTTCAACAGCTGATAACAACTATGAGCGAGGTACAAGTTCTGCTAGACCCAAGAAGTACTAGCGGTAACACGTTAGTCAGGACCGATCCACAATACGGGTGGACGAAGGTCGGTTACAGATCTGGGGAATAACAAGCAAGGTGTGGGAGGTATCGATATGTGTTCAAATAGCTTTGGTTAGCTGATGAACCAGAGAGAGATGCGGCTAAAGATATAATTTGATTTGCGATGGGTAAGAGTGGGGAGCTAACGAGATTAGTTAGCGGGCCTCTACCTCTCCAAGCAGGACTAGCCCGGGGCGGGGTGAGCTGAAACTTGTTGCCACTAAACAAATAGCACTGATCTGGCACAAAGTTACAGTGTGTCACAAATATATCGCATAACAGCTTTATTCGGAACGTAGAGGACTGCCCGGCGTGATTGGCCGGGGGGAGGGCGTGGGGTCACGTGACCCTGGATCAAGCCCCGGAGTGGAGCAGGGGGAACTGGGGGTGATCCATCTGAAGTACTCCGTCTCACTTACAAGCGATCTTCTACACGGGACATGATCAAATGAGCAGTAATTATCAATTACCCCCATTCCCGCGGAGGAGCACTATAAAAGAAACGATCCCCACCTCTACAAGTATCACATCGTCAAGCACAAAACATCCCACCAGCCATTACCTAACACACCACGTGACTCTCCAACACGTAGCGTTCCTCCCCGCTCATTGGCCCGACCAAAGTGGCAAGCTCTCCCATTGGTGGAGGAGTTATGTTGGAGTAGAGGGAGCTTGTCATGCACCCTAACTCGAGTAACAAGGACCGCCTTGTTAGGTGCTTGTACGACTAAATTGACACGTGTAGCTCGCGCATGATCACGTGCGATATAGCTGGTCACGTGGGTGGGGTCAGCCAGCAGCTAATAGGCGTTCTTTAGACGGGTCTGATTGCGGTGGAACGTCCTACCAATTACTTGCTTGATTCGAGCATTAGCAGATTGGTAAACTGCTCCACCAACTCCTACGCCAGCTGGCTTTTTTGAAAGTAATAATTTGATTGAAATTAAGAAATTAGGGAAGGATGGAAGATAAAGGAGCGTTACGATCAATTAATGTGCCACTTTGACAGTGTGATAGCCTGGCCGGTCTATCATTCTAACAACAAGCAGTATAGGAGGAGGGACCCTGGTCATTATCTCTAAGCTGTAATCTAACAACAAGCAGGAGGGAGTTAGAGGTCTGATCATGATCTCAACAACAACAACAACAACAACTAGCAGAAACAACCGCTCACAATAATAAAGTGACTGTTGGGGGTGGTGACTGTTAGGGGTGGTGACTGTTGGGGGTGGTGACTGTTGGGGGTGGTGACTGTTACAGGTGGAGATGGTTCTACCAGTGAACTGGTACTAACTGTAATGAAGGATTGCTAGGTAGAGAGAGTAGAGTAAAGCAAACAACAGAGTTGTGTTATTGTAACAGTTCTGCACGGAGGAGTTAACAACTCACAGTTGTCTATGTAGCTCCTGTCTGTCCGCCGCGGTGTGTTGTTAAGATAACACTGAGCTATCTGTTTGTTTACTCCTACACGCTCTCCAGTGCCCACGTGCGCGCGGCACCTCATCCCTGATTGGCCCGGGGGAACAGGGCTGCATCGTGGTACTGTATATTGTGTTAAACGGTGGTTATGTATACAGTTAGCATTGACTGTGACTACAATAACAAAGGTTCATCATGATTCGGTGCTTTGGTTTTGTCCTTTCTAATTGGTGTCTGGTGATGAGGGAGGAAATGCTGAGAAGGTTGGGTAATAATGACCATAAAACGGAGGAGTCAGGGTGTGCTTTGGATATCTGTCAGTGGTTATTGACCAATTAATAATTATACGGCAGATTTATCATCGCAATAAACATTCGATACGAAATGTTTGAGGGGATGATGTAATCTACATCCTAATAGTAATGGTGGAAGAGTCCTAAACAATAAGAAAGTTCCAGATTTTTTCATTGCTCCATAAAAATTTACAATCAAATTTAACATTAACAGAGAAATTATCGCCATTAAGACATCCGCAGTGCATCATGAACTATAAATAACGACTGTTGCACACAAAAAGCAATGCCGTCACTCAGCGAAATATCTGCTTATCGTTCAAAGTTCCCAAGCGGCCTACCGGGGTGATGTCTACACTATACATACATCACCCAGACACTGTGGTACCCCCAGGATGGCGCCGTCTTGAAGCTTCTTTGTTCTTAAGAGGGCAGTATCTAATAAAGCTCCCAAACGAATGAATACTATGCCCTGTTCCTTTCTTCAGAGGGGCTTCAATACACGTGAAATATTTAACGGACGTGGCCTCAGATTAGGAAAAGTGAGCGCCCAAAAAGTCAAAATTCTTGGTCTTTCACCAACTTATTAGCAAAACCACCCGTTAAAAATGTATTCTTAGTTGTTATTAAAGAAATGTTTCTATACAAACTATGATTACTATATGATATAATTAAAGTAATATTTTCTGAATAGATTTGTTTTTTTGAGATGATTTAGTTGTTTGTTGCTGGATATTTTCATCCCACCCTTTAGAACCGCTCTGACATGGTTAGTACCTGACACCTGTGTCAGTTGCTAACCATATGGGCGGTATACAAGCACATTATTTCATTTCCAGTTACCCAATCACCTAGCAAAATGTTTATAATTTAGTATTTATATTTGCAATAAAACGATTTTTGCTAAATTTGTACAGGTCGGTTTCGATATTAAAACGATATAATCTCATATTTGGAGCGCCAAAACGATTATACTTAGCATCGATAAAATGTGGGAAAACAGAACCAATAGCGCTTAGTCAAACTCATTTATCGTTGAGACTGATGAAGAGAGGCACTGGACGATATAAAGTTGTTCGAGGGATTAAGCACGCATAAACTTCTTTGGAAAATGAAGTTACGTTATCAGAGTATGAGGGGAAGAGTTTGTTATACGGGGAACAGCAGGTTGTTTGTTTAGACGGTACACAACAATTGAGCAGTTAAGCAGTGCTTGCAACCCCGGTTGTTTGGAGCGAGTTTAATAAGATAACTTGTACTGGACCAATAGCAGGCCCCTATATCCTTAAACCTAACTCGATTAGATGTCCAGTCAGTGTACCCGGAGAATCCCTCACCTTGTCACCAAGGTAACTAACCCCTGTCTCCCGGCCAATGCACGTGGAACACACGGTCATATCACCAATCAGAGGGAAAGTTTACTGATCATGTGACCAACATCACTGCTAACACCGCGCAAACGGAAAAACTCTGCTGTCGGTTGTTATAATTGAATTTTTAATACCCCCTTTTTGCTGAAGACTGTATGCGTATGCTGGATAATGTTTGCTTATTGAATAACAACAAAAAGACCAGACAGCTCTAAACTCAATCAGCACATACATATAACGGGCAAGGTGGTAAGTTGAAGATGATGCTGCTAATCTAAAAAGTAAAATCAAGTATCGACCACTATAAATATAACACCAAAAAATGAGTGTAAGTTAAATCCTTATAGCCGGACTTCTACTTCTAGCCTACCCACAATTTAAATGGTTAGTCTGTAGCTTCATGATAATGAGAAAAAGGATGATGATTTATGCGTGCCCACACCATGAGACTCAATTGCAACACTCAACAGCAACTCAAACTCTGAACAATGAGGCGGTGAGCCTCCGAGATGAGTTGCCGCGCGCACGTGGGCACTGGAGAGCCTCCGAGAAGCAGAGTCCGAGTGATGATGGATGAGAAATGGGGAGAAGAATGGCTTGCTTTGCACGAGTTACTGGTCACGTGTCAGCCTCTCTCGAGATGAGAAGATAGTAAATAGAAGAAAAAAGCTCTCCCTTAACGCGTGTTTCAAAAAAGCAAGGAGAACTCGGAGCAGAACAATAAAACTAGATTATTATTAATAAGGAGGGGTTAAAAGATGCACCTTAGAAAGGTTCCATAGAGGGCATAATGAGTAGCATTGTGGAGCAGCAACATGTTAGAATCGCGCCCAAACAATGCGATTTAACTCATGAGAGCTTGTTTTGTCTTCCCGGCTTCCACGGCACGATAAGAAGACTCAGTTTGAGCTTATCAGAGCGCTATTTCTAGCACCTCGACTCTCAACCAGTCATAGCTCGAACTGACATTATATAAGCTGCCTGTAGGGGAGCCGCTCACAGACACCTTATCTCGCTGAGATACCAGATGGAGATTGGTCTTGCACCACTTAATCTGACAAACAGGCACTGTATTTTGTAGGAATTGGTAAAACAAGTACATTCCCCAATTTAATGTCACGTGAGACTATTTCATGACACATGGGACTATTTCATGACACGTGTGGTGTATGGAAAATACTTCCAAGCTCACGATATAATTTAATATTCTTCTCACAGAGTTACTTAGAAACTGAAACTAGAGTGAAGAAGAATCAGAAGGGGTGTTTGAATCCTCCTTTCATGTGCAAACAAACAATTACAGCAATACAAAAGACCCAGAGATAGCAAGAATCAGCGATTATTAAGCAATTTCCATGGCTGAGTTCAGCGAATATTAAATAGGTGCTAAATCAGCCAACAATTTTATATTTCTACCCTCAAATCCTCATTTTAGTCTACACCCATGTCACGTGACATAACGAATTGTTATTGAGATAACATGAGATGAGAGCTGTGTTCTTAAATTCTAATTCTTGACCCCATTCATTACAAAAAAGGCATGATCACATTTTATCGTTTTAGCTGCGCAAGGAGACCGCAAAACTTTTATTTAGCCCCCATACATTTTCATGAATCCCAAGATATGATATAACGGTCCTTGAGGGCTCTCAAACACGTTTATCATCTGACGGACATTAATATCTGACGGACAAACATAGTTGTGATATGTGAGCCGTGAGGGAATAACCCTTCTGTATCAAATTCATCAATATCTATGGATACGCTTCTGAATTTAACAGTTTTGTCAATGATATGACCTAATATCCCTTTTTCTATTGTTATAGAACTGACAAAAAAGGCCTGTACAAGATCCCTGAATATTATTATGAATACATTAAAATGAAAGGAAATGAAAGTTAAAGAAAGTGTGCCTTCGAAATATTTTTCATGTACATAAGCAATGAATTGACCGGTAGTTGACATACCATTGCACTGTGTACAAACCTTACAATCTTCACCGATCTGAATATTTGTTATATTAATAATCATATTATATTTGTTTTCACTGTCAGTTTTATGCCTTCATTCCCCGAATACGTGAAATTGGTGCTCTGAACGTTACGTGCCTTTGTTTTGATATTTAGTAAATGAACAATCAGCGGTTACCTAAATTGAATAGGTAGATCTCGCATTCTACCTATTTCCCTCTCTCATGCTTAGGGCAAAAGAGTACTGTCAACCACTAAATCATAAATACAACAACAAAAGACTATCGAAGATGAAATATCAGCAAAAGTCACCTCAGAAACCGTCTAAAATGCAATATTCCGAAAAAACAAGAGTGTTATGATATAATGGGAACAGTCTCTGTAGACAAACCAGTTACCAGACAGCTAACACGAGGCATAACACGTGACACACCAGATGCTATAACAACGTGTGGTCACGTGAACAGTTGTTATGACAACGTGACCGCTGAGCCGCGGTAGACAACAAGTGAAGACAGTGTTAGGTCTCCAGCTAATCTCAATAGCATAACACAGTCCAATGTTACGATGCCTAATGTAGAAGCTAGTTCTGAGTACCTAGCTAGCCTCAGTTCTGCTTTTAGCCAGATTATACAGTTATCTAACGATATAGCTCACATTGGATTTAGGTAACTTACAGGAAGAGTTAGATGTCATCTGTCACCCGAAGACGATTTGCAGCAAATGGTTTATCAACACAAAAGCAGTAGAATACCTTCAACGTTTCTTGTAGCAAACAATTTGAGTATGTCAACATGAACTCAAATCACTTAGATATTACAAGGTATTCCGTTACTTCACCCTCGTGACCCTCCTTGATTACAATTTAACCAATGATACAGCTAAATGAAACTATGCACGGCACGCGGAATTCAAAATCAACAAACCATGGACAAAACTTAAGACCGGATTAATTTTGAAATACGAAAAAGTTCTGCCTTCAAGTTTGTTGAACAAGAATTATTCCATTAATTCGAAAGAAAGCAGTCAGTCTGGTTGCTTGAAGACATTACAACCAAACAAATATAATGCCGCACAATGCCTTGTCAACATTGACAAACCCTTTAAACCATCTCATTAAACCATTTAATTCCAATCGTTATGTCAAAGCTTCGAAATCGTTAAACACACTATATTAGCATTCATTGAAATCATATTATAAATAATCATATCAAATAGAGAGATGTTACAAGTACTTTATATCAAATAGAGAGATGTTACAAGTACTTTATATCAAATAGAGAGATGTTACAAGTACTTTACATCAAATAGAGAGATGTTACAAGTACTTTATATCAAATAGAGAGATGTTACAAGTACTTTATATCAAATAGAGAGATGTTACAAGTACTTTATATCGAATAGAGAGATGTTACAAGTACTTTATATCAAATAGAGAGATGTTACAAGTACTTTATATCAAATAGAGAGATGTTACAAGTACTTTATATCAACTAGAGAGATGTCACAAGTACTTTATATCAAATAGAGAGATGTAACAAGTACTTCATATCTTTATATCAAATAGAGAGATGTTACAAGTACTTTATAAGTTTATATCACAATGTCATTAAAAGAGTCACAAAGCGGCTCCCGGAGTGCACCATTTAGCGGAGAGAAATATTAAAGTGACAACGAGGACCTCAGGGCAATTTACTGCCAATCAAAAGGTGAGCTTCCAATCCTTATGTCAAAGCTTTAAAATCGTTAAACACATTGTATAAGCATTCGTTGAGATGTCGAATAGTTAAAAGGCAATTTACTGCCGATCAAACGGTGAGCAAGTATGAAGTAGTAACAACATTACCTTTAACTATTAAATTAATTGTTAACCTTAGTTTAATGGTGGGTCGACGGTGATATTTCAATCGTTCTGACGATGATCGTACTTCGAATGCAGAACGTATAATACAGCATAACATAAAATTATAACTAAGGCCAAGGTGCAGAAAGCATTTCATTTCCGTCCCCTAGATTAAACAGAGAGCTACTTATTTCGTTTTATTTACTGCATAACCAACAAGGTGTGTCAGTACAAGTGGTCATAGTAACCATGGTAACCGAAGTTTAAAATTAGACGTGAAAACTACAGTGTGAGTGAGCAATTCACCCTGTAGATCGGCAATGATAGCGAATTTAAGGTGAAGAATTCTTCAAGTTTGCTCTTTAAATTGACCATTGTGAGGCAACAGTAAAACTGTACTGCTGTGGATCATGAAAATTCATCACACCTTTCGATCATGTACAGTGTACACATTGAGTTGAAACTGTAATTTAAAAAGTTGTTAATGGTAAAAAGGCTGGCTTTGAGCCTTTTTACAAATACAATTTAATTAACACAATTTCAGAATATATGAGTATGACGTAAAAATTACGATACGTGCTTTATCTATTGACCTTCATTAGGACGTTGACGTCACAGAGTCCATTCAGAGAAACAATCAGAAATTTTCTTGAAAGAATTTTTAGAGCGATTATTTTTACAGTACTATCGGATAACCTAGCTGGCGGGCTAGCTGCAGGAAGGTTTTACGCGCGCTAACAAGACTTATTAAGATAACATCAGAAAGTTACGACGATGCATAGAACACCCTTACCATGAGAAGACAAAAGTACTTGAAAGACTGAAGAATACAGTCCACAATCTCCACCTTGCTAACCTAGCCCACTCCACCTCGCAAGATTGGCTAAAATCAGGCGGAAGAGCATATCACGTGACATGGCAATTAAACTCGAAATATAGTGCTTAACTACCTCACGCCTTTAAGTATAACGACTCTATTCTACGGGCTGTGATTGGCAGACGACAGGGAGGTCCTGTTCTGTGATTGGACAAGAGGTTGGAGCTGGTGTGTGATTGGAGGAAATGTAAAGTACTAACCGCGGAGAATGAAGTAGGTGGGTTGTCACGTGGGCTCTGTTTTCGTAACCACAGTCCTCTTTACCACCTGAAATTGTACGAGTTATTGTAACTATGAGAGTTATCGTTGTCATGACAATGCGGTTCACACCAACGTATAATCCACAAATCAGGACTAAACGATTAAATTATTGGTCCGGCGATTACTTTTAATTGAACGATTAAGAACACGGATTACCCTCTGATAAGTGGTATAAAAGGACAAGGAGTGATTTTAGAAGTAGTTGCTTACTAAACTAAAGCCACAATTCGAAGAGACCGTCCGGAAAATTGTCGGAATATTAGCTTCGAACCAATTATTCAGGGATCGGTAAAATAAGAGGTATTGTGGCCGGTGACGTGAGTACCTGAACTCTCTAAACAATTTACTTATTTACTTTAGGTAGGATTACAAGTACAACCAGCAACTTCAGTTCTATATTGGAAGTTAAAGTTAAAAAGAAAACATTATCATTATAAATATATAAGGTGTAGTGAATGATGAGTTCAATCACAATAAGCCCAATCTTCGTCCATACTGATAACACCTTAAAAGGTTCCTTATCCTGGGTCCATGGTATACTAGGTTTGAAAAACATAGTGGTTTTAATTAAAGTTAAACAAGCTGCTATTAAAGCTGCTGATAACATGTTCTACATTTAAATATCCTGGGTGAGAGCTAGTCTTTATAGTAGTAAGTAGTAGTCCATCATATTATAGAACTATAGAAACTGGACTATGTGCAGTTTCGCGGAAGTTTATAGATACTGAGAAACCATCCTTTGAAAGTTTGAAACTATGTTGAAACTTAAGTACCGTGCCAGCTTAGTACCATGCCAATTAGTATTACAATAACTACTAAAAGACGTGTGGTGGAACGAACGTCCCTTTTATTTATTTGCTTTGTCATTGAAAAACCGTTAAATGATGCGTGCTAAATGGTCTCGTGACTAAGTGACTTCTATATATAGCTTTACCACGTGACTATTGTAGCACATACCATGTAGATTGTAGGTGCTATTCAACTGTCGTCACAGTTAGGTACAATAATGTGTATGTGTCACAAACGACAGCTCTGAACATTTATCCAAACTCCCGGTCTCATCTGTAAATTACACTTCTTTAAATCCAACTTCTCTCTTCAATGATCTTTTAAGTGAACTAAACAGTAAACCCATAACTGCGTTTTTAGTAATCGCAAAGATAAACTCCTTGTGTGAACAACGTACTCGGCGACTATCTATCTGGTAGTTTCCATCGTTCAGTGCCTACCTTAGTGTATACTTATAGTCATAGTAGAGCAGCCTGAGGTAACCAACAAATGTAGTAAACTTGGAAGTGTAAAGTGCTGCAATAATTTCCTGATCCTGATCACACATGCCTGTCTTGTGTATACAAGTACACTTACCTGCCCCATTATATTATAAAACTCACCACATATTTCCTCAGCTGCTTTTCTTTCCGTATATAATCGCTTGATAGCCATGTTGTCTTTTCTCTTCCTTTTCTCAATGCTGAGTTCAGGTTTGTCCATAATCTTCCTTCCTAGTATTTATGATTTAGTGTTGGTAAATCTTAGCGTTCGATGAGATAAG
Source organism: Bolinopsis microptera (assembly GCF_026151205.1). Lineage (NCBI taxonomy): Eukaryota > Metazoa > Ctenophora > Tentaculata > Lobata > Bolinopsidae > Bolinopsis > Bolinopsis microptera. The sequence continues at coordinate 13,031,420 of NC_087073.1, forward strand.
ATGCACGTGGGTACCATGGTTACACTTACTATGGTTATTGGTTACTACTGGTGAGAGGCGTTCATTTGTTTTGGTACTGAGATTTGATTGGTCTAGCCGCTGATAGCTGTCCCAACAAAATTACGTGACTCTATATCTATCAGTGGTGGAGTTTATTTACTTGTTACTTGTTGAGGTAAAATCATGAATGCATCGGTTCGTCGTCTAGACACAATTTTACTGTTGGAGGACTTCGCCGCTTCGACGCGCTGCGCAAACTATCATTCTGACGAGATCGTTGCTCTGTTAATTTTCAGAGCAACGATCGGGAAGGGTTGACATCGTCAATCAAATTTTACCGGTAACATCCCTCAGCCATTGTATCAGCTTTTATCACAACTCTGAACGTATTGAAGGTCCAATATAACTGCTTGATATAAACCAGTATAACCTTGATATAAACCAGTTTTAACCTAGAATTGAGATTGATAAAGGAGATATTAATACTTAATAGTCTGCTTCGTAAGAAAAAGCAATATAGTTATATTATACAATACGTCGAAGTCGCCGATCTACGCGATGTTCATAACTAGGGGTAGTTACAATTAAATATTAACATTGATGAAGAAAAATAAACTTGTTCGAAGTTCTCGCACACACTTGGTCATGCTCATTGCAGTCTGCTTCCTTAGAAAGAGCAACTCAGTTATTCGGATATCAGACGTCGCTGACTCAGAAGATTAAAATTGACCTCAGCCAGGAGTAGCTGATAAAGAATCATGTAGGTATGCGTAATAACTAATATGTAATTTGTGATTGCGTCCGTAGGGAAAATTCGACATATTAATATCCAATATGTCCAAAACAGTGTTTAAATCACGGAAATTATAACAGCAGAAAATGTCAGAAAATTCTACATTCTAGAAAAATGTGATCTTATCGACACATTAAAATCCTGGATGCTGACATAAACAAATGGACGAAGTATACATGATTTGATTTGATACCTAACCAAAAAAAATAGCAAATATACATATGTACAGCAAATCGAACAAACATATAAAAATGGACTGAAATGCATATAGCCATGTAGAAGGACAAAAAAGTTTTATTGCCGCCAAAAGTCTCAACAATGTCACTCCCAGTTTTCATCTGGGAATAAAATAATGGATTGTGAGAAGTATGAAAATGATTTTGAAAAGTATGTAAACACACGATTGTCTCTAAAATACAGATAACTTACCCGTACCGGAAACTCATATAGTAGTAGTACTCGTTCGTACTGATAAGTGTTTTAGAGACATGAATTAGTTCATGGTCAATGCGGTATCTTTTTATCACGGCTACAGACCTTCCCGTACCGGATGTAGTGGTCGACGTGAGTGTGTTCAGCCCTTTCCTTCTTCAGATCAGTGACCCGATGCTTTCTCGTTGCACGCTCTTCGCTGGATCTATCTGAACAGATCCATGTGGATCTCAACTAGCCTCAGCTCCGTCCGAATATATGACGAATTCTGCAGCTCGGGAAAGTAATCTTCACTTGTCGGATAGCCGTACCTGGCCGCTTCCAGCTTCTTGTCGCTTCGAAATGAGGTTTCTCCCCAATCTCCCCCAAAACAGCGGATACCAAAGGTTATTAAAGCGGTTCTTCTTCTTCAGTTCTGCCATTTGGCCCTATTTTACAAACAATTCCATCTACAATTTATTGACCGATCCAAATCGCGATCATAACGGACTTCATCTGATGGTCGTTCCACTTCCATTGCACATAATATGGGCTATGGCCCCTATACTAATAGACGTAAATAACTTTCACTTTCACTGTACATAATACATTCCCTATAATGGAATAAATAAGTTTCACTTTCACTATCTACAGTAATTTAAATTAAACTGTACATAACATGACCCTCTATCTACATTCTACAGGAGTAAAAACAGAGTGTACTCCTGCTGTAGACGGACTCTTGGTTCAAGCAGCAAAAGTTATTCGGGATTCCACCGGTTAGTGACCAGTTTAAAACTGGTTTACCGTCATCATAACAATCGTAATTTTCGTAGTATTCTCACTCTGTCCTGTAAACCTACTACAAACCACCCTAGGTTCCCAAATGAGATCAGTAACCTGGGAAACAGGAACAGTTCTCACTTTGTCCTGTAAACCTACTACAAACCACCCTAGGTTCACAAATGAGATCAGTAACCTGGGAAACAGGAACAGTTCTCACTTTGTCCTGTAAACCTACTACAAACCTCCCTAGGTTCACAAATGAGATCAGTAACCTGGGAAACAGGAACAGTTCTCACTTTGTCCTGTAAACCTACTACAAACCACCCTAGGTTCACAAATGAGATCAGTAACCTGGGAAACAGGAACAGTTCTCACTTTGTCCTGTAAACCTACTACAAACCTCCCTATGTTCACAAATGAGATCAGTAACCTGGGAAACAGGAACAGTTCTCACTTTGTCCTGTAAACCTACTACAAACCACCCTAGGTTCACAAATGAGATCAGTAACCTGGGAAACAGGAACAGTTCTCACTTTGTCCTGTAAACCTACTACAAACCACCCTAGGTTCACAAATGAGATCAGTAACCTGGGAAACAGGAACAGTTCTCACTTTGTCCTGTAAACCTACTACAAACCTCCCTAGGTTCACAAATGAGATCAGTAACCTGGGAAACAGGAACAGTTCTCACTTTGTCCTGTAAACCTACTACAAACCACCCTAGGTTCACAAATGAGATCAGTAACCTGGGAAACAGGAACAGTTCTCACTTTGTCCTGTAAACCTACTACAAACCTCCCTAGGTTCCCAAATGAGATCAGTAACCTGGGAAACAGGAACAGTTCTCACTTTGTCCTGTAAACCTACTACAAACCTCCCTAGGTTCCCAAATGAGATCAGTAACCTGGGAAACAGGAACAGTTCTCACTCTGTCCTGTAAACCTACTACAAACCACCCTAGGTTCACAAATGAGATCAGTAACCTGGGAAACAGGAACAGTTCTCACTTTGTCCTGTAAACCTACTACAAACCTCCCTAGGTTCACAAATGAGATCAGTAACCTGGGAAACAGGAACAGTTCTCACTTTGTCCTGTAAACCTACTACAAACCACCCTAGGTTCACAAATGAGATCAGTAACCTGGGAAACAGGAACAGTTCTCACTCTGTCCTGTAAACCTACTACAAACCTCCCTAGGTTCACAAATGAGATCAGTAACCTGGGAAACAGGAACAGTTCTCACTTTGTCCTGTAAACCTACTACAAACCTCCCTAGGTTCACAAATGAGATCAGTAACCTGGGAAACAGGAACAGTTCTCACTTTGTCCTGTAAACCTACTACAAACCACCCTAGGTTCACAAATGAGATCAGTAACCTGGGAAACAGGAACAGTTCTCACTTTGTCCTGTAAACCTACTACAAACCTCCCTAGGTTCACAAATGAGATCAGTAACCTGGGAAACAGGAACAGTTCTCACTTTGTCCTGTAAACCTACTACAAACCTCCCTAGGTTCACAAATGAGATCAGTAACCTGGGAAACAGGAACAGTTCTCACTTTGTCCTGTAAACCTACTACAAACCTCCCTAGGTTCACAAATGAGATCAGTAACCTGGGAAACAGGAACAGTTCTCACTTTGTCCTGTAAACCTACTACAAACCTCCCTAGGTTCACAAATGAGATCAGTAACCTGGGAAACAGGAACAGTTCTCACTTTGTCCTGTAAACCTACTACAAACCACCCTAGGTTCACAAATGAGATCAGTAACCTGGGAAACAGGAACAGTTCTCACTTTGTCCTGTAAACCTACTACAAACCACCCTAGGTTCACAAATGAGATCAGTAACCTGGGAAACAGGAACAGTTCTCACTTTGTCCTGTAAACCTACTACAAACCACCCTAGGTTCACAAATGAGATCAGTAACCTGGGAAACAGGAACAGTTCTCACTTTGTCCTGTAAACCTACTACAAACCACCCTAGGTTCACAAATGAGATCAGTAACCTGGGAAACAGGAACAGTTCTCACTTTGTCCTGTAAACCTACTACAAACCACCCTAGGTTCACAAATGAGATCAGTAACCTGGGAAACAGGAACAGTTCTCACTCTGTCCTGTAAACCTACTACAAACCACCCTAGGTTCACAAATGAGATCAGTAACCTGGGAAACAGGAACAGTTCTCACTTTGTCCTGTAAACCTACTACAAACCACCCTAGGTTCACAAATGAGATCAGTAACCTGGGAAACAGGAACAGTTCTCACTTTGTCCTGTAAACCTACTACAAACCACCCTAGGTTCACAAATGAGATCAGTAACCTGGGAAACAGGAACAGTTCTCACTTTGTCCTGTAAACCTACTACAAACCACCCTAGGTTCCCAAATGAGATCAGTAACCTGGGAAACAGGAACAGTTCTCACTTTGTCCTGTAAACCTACTACAAACCACCCTAGGTTCCCAAATGAGATCAGTAACCTGGGAAACAGGAACAGTTCTCACTTTGTCCTGTAAACCTACTACAAACCACCCTAGGTTCCCAAATGAGATCAGTAACCTGGGAAACAGGAACAGTTCTCACTTTGTCCTGTAAACCTACTACAAACCACCCTAGGTTCCCAAATGAGATCAGTAACCTGAGAAACAGGAACAGTTCTCACTCTGTCCTGTAAACCTACTACAAACCACCCTAGGTTCACAAATGAGATCAGTAACCTGGGAAACAGGAACAGTTCTCACTTTAGCACTTTGTCCTGTAAACCTACTACAAACCACCCTAGGTTCACAAATGAGATCAGTAACCTGGGAAACAGGAACAGTTCTCACTCTGTCCTGTAAACCTACTACAAACCACCCTAGGTTCACAAATGAGATCAGTAACCTGGGAAACAGGAACAGTTCTCACTTTGTCCTGTAAACCTACTACAAACCACCCTAGGTTCACAAATGAGATCAGTAACCTGGGAAACAGGAACAGTTCTCACTTTGTCCTGTAAACCTACTACAAACCTCCCTAGGTTCCCAAATGAGATCAGTAACCTGGGAAACAGGAACAGTTCTCACTTTGTCCTGTAAACCTACTACAAACCACCCTAGGTTCCCAAATGAGATCAGTAACCTGGGAAACAGGAACAGTTCTCACTTTGTCCTGTAAACCTACTACAAACCACCCTAGGTTCACAAATGAGATCAGTAACCTGGGAAACAGGAACAGTTCTCACTCTGTCCTGTAAACCTACTACAAACCACCCTAGGTTCACAAATGAGATCAGTAACCTGGGAAACAGGAACAGTTCTCACTCTGTCCTGTAAACCTACTACAAACCACCCTAGGTTCACAAATGAGATCAGTAACCTGGGAAACAGGAACAGTTCTCACTTTAGCACTTTGTCCTGTAAACCTACTACAAACCACCCTAGGTTCACAAATGAGATCAGTAACCTGGGAAACAGGAACAGTTCTCACTTTGTCCTGTAAACCTACTACAAACCACCCTAGGTTCCCAAATGAGATCAGTAACCTGGGAAACAGGAACAGTTCTCACTTTGTCCTGTAAACCTACTACAAACCACCCTAGGTTCCCAAATGAGATCAGTAACCTGGGAAACAGGAACAGTTCTCACTTTGTCCTGTAAACCTACTACAAACCACCCTAGGTTCACAAATGAGATCAGTAACCTGGGAAACAGGAACAGTTCTCACTTTGTCCTGTAAACCTACTACAAACCTCCCTAGGTTCCCAAATGAGATCAGTAACCTGGGAAACAGGAACAGTTCTCACTTTGTCCTGTAAACCTACTACAAACCACCCTAGGTTCCCAAATGAGATCAGTAACCTGGGAAACAGGAACAGTTCTCACTTTGTCCTGTAAACCTACTACAAACCACCCTAGGTTCACAAATGAGATCAGTAACCTGGGAAACAGGAACAGTTCTCACTCTGTCCTGTAAACCTACTACAAACCACCCTAGGTTCACAAATGAGATCAGTAACCTGGGAAACAGGAACAGTTCTCACTCTGTCCTGTAAACCTACTACAAACCACCCTAGGTTCACAAATGAGATCAGTAACCTGGGAAACAGGAACAGTTCTCACTTTAGCACTTTGTCCTGTAAACCTACTACAAACCACCCTAGGTTCACAAATGAGATCAGTAACCTGGGAAACAGGAACAGTTCTCACTTTGTCCTGTAAACCTACTACAAACCACCCTAGGTTCCCAAATGAGATCAGTAACCTGGGAAACAGGAACAGTTCTCACTTTGTCCTGTAAACCTACTACAAACCACCCTAGGTTCCCAAATGAGATCAGTAACCTGGGAAACAGGAACAGTTCTCACTTTGTCCTGTAAACCTACTACAAACCACCCTAGGTTCACAAATGAGATCAGTAACCTGGGAAACAGGAACAGTTCTCACTTTGTCCTGTAAACCTACTACAAACCACCCTAGGTTCCCAAATGAGATCAGTAACCTGGGAAACAGGAACAGTTCTCACTTTGTCCTGTAAACCTACTACAAACCACCCTAGGTTCACAAATGAGATCAGCAACCTGGGAAACAGGAACATTTCTCACTTTGTCCTGTAAACCTACTATAAACCTCCCTAGGTTCCCAAATGAGATCAGTAACCTGGGAAACAGGAACAGTTCTCACTTTGTCCTGTAAACCTACTACAAACCTCCCTAGGTTCACAAATGAGATCAGTAACCTGGGAAACAGGAACAGTTCTCACTCTGTCCTGTAAACCTACTACAAACCACCCTAGGTTCACAAATGAGATCAGTAACCTGGGAAACAGGAACAGTTCTCACTTTGTCCTGTAAACCTACTATAGACCAGAAGCACCGGACTTGGACCAATAACATCAGAGCTCTAAACTCAGTGGACCAGACCCGAATAGATTAGTGAGTATTGAGTAAGTGTGAACTAGGACTGTAAGTGTGATGGAGCTAGGAATTTATCAAACTTGTAGTTTATTTGATGGCCCTTTTTAGGGATGATTAAGCAAGACCCAGAAATTCAAGATTTGCAAATCTTTACTTTTAGCATAGTTTTAAAAAGGTGATACAGCGAGGAATCAAGATTTCTGTAAGCAGTGCTTTCTAATTAAATTGAATAGAGTTTTACAATTTATAGTGTGGACAAGTTTGGAGAACAGAAACAGCAGATCGTGGTGAAGTGTGCCGGAAACGATTTTGTACCTGACATTTTTAACGGACAAGATTCTTGGTGTGAAGGTTAGTTCAGTTATCAAATGTTGGAGTAGTTCGCTGTTTATTAGTCTCGTGATTGAAATAGCCAACCGGATATCAACCAGCTATTACTATTAGTTGGTTTAGTTTTTATTCTATCCTCTAGATGTGAGATGGAGGGGGATTGTTGGTTGTGATGTCCCCCAACATGACTAGTATCACACTGGGGAGTGGGGGCTAAATTAATGCTACAAGTATAAATATCACACATAATGCTGGATGAATAGGTCTAGAAATGTTTCAAATTCATTCCACTGTGACCTTTAGCACTCAAAGAACGGTATGCGCATAGTAGCTCCATCAAACAACGGAATCCCTAAACGCACAATCAGCAGTGTTATCACTAATCACTGTTCAATAGGATGACATGCTCCAAACTGCACATTTATGTTACCCTCATTTCTTGAAAATTCCGTAACTTCTAGCTCACGGACATTCCGTAATAATTACAACTATAAGTCCACAGTCCGCAACTGCAAGTTTACTCTAAAACGGATTAAGTTGAAGGTCTGGGAATGGACAAGGTATTCCGTATTGTAAAATAACTGAAGGACGCACCGTGCTAAGTAACACTAGAGCTAATTTCACAGTTATCTAACATTTGTCCCCTTCAGTTGGCTGCGCCCCGATACCCGAGGATTATACTAACTTCTGGGCCCCAAACTACACTCAACGTTCTATGGGTCTAGCCTCTAAGGGGGTTCCTATTGCAGCTGACGCTGACTTGGTAATATTATTACATACTTTGCTCTTGCAGTTGTAAGAACTTACACAATCATAACTTATCACCATGATATTAGCAAATCTTTACAATCGGAATCTATGTTTAAAAACTAGCTGTACAAAACCATCTTGCTGCATAATCCAGTGCTCAGTCAGGGGTGTGTGCTGATCAGTCGAAAGCTTGAAAACGTGAATGGTTTTAATCTCCATATTAGTATTAATTTAGGAGCCATAATTTTATATTTTCTCAAACATGATACACGCCTACTCGCCTAGAAACTTATACTATGGTTGCATCTCCAGTACCACTGTGCTATGTGCTCAGCTGACTCACATCGCTAAATTACAGGAGATAAGTGTAGAATGTAAGGACGGATACTCCCAGAAGATTGGGGATGTTGGAGAGAAAAACGTGTTCTGTACTGAGTTCGGGTGGTCGCCGATCCTTCTACAACTTATTAACTGTGCTAGTGAGTTTAACTGCAGAGTATTTTAACTGCAGAGTATCCAGAACCTTCCAAATTGTCATACATCCGTCATCCACCCGACTACCATAAACTCACTCACAATCTGACTATTTATAGACTTTAACTCTTTCTGCCATATTAGTACAGTCGATATTTCAGCCGGCTGCCGGGATTTAACAGAAGAAATTAAAAACGGGGTTGCAATATATACCCCCGGCACTGTGACCTTCTCAATAGGTGAACGAGTCAGCTTCAGGTGTGATCCCAACTTTAAGTTAGACGGGAAAGAGGTATTGACTTGTGACTCAGGGCAACGGTGGACGGGAGACGTGCCGGGGTGTGTTCCAGATGGAACTGTCAAGTCTCAGGGCTACAGACTGATTTCCAGTTTGTGGCTTGGTTTCCTGCTTTATTTACATTAAACTTTAATGAAGGGCTTGTAAGACATCATTTCCAATGTATGTTTTGCCATATTATTAAGAGTTGATTATATTAGAGACAGATACTGATAGCATCCCTCTCTACGTAAACTGGACTGCTTAACGAGAAAATCTGATTTGACAACTTTATAGACAACTATGTTGTAACCATGACAAATATGAACGAACAAGATTATTTGTGAATCGCCATCTGATTCTGGTTAACGAGTCAATATGTCAGTATTATATATTATGCATAATTTCGCCTATTACATGTATGTTTAATATTGAGATAAACATAATTTAAATCATTACGCAGCCTCATATTTACAATCTAATATATACCGAATCTGCTGTATCAGAAACAGGAGAACACTTTGTTCCGTTAACACATGGATTTATTTGAATGTATCAACTGTACGATTTTAATTAAACCGGTTGCCAGAACAATACACTATTTATTATATTTGAAATAAGAATTATCTTCTTTATTATTAAATGTCCGTTCATTACTGATCACTTATCAAACTTGACTCCATTGAAGTAGTAAAGTCACGCTCAGCGGTCGATCATTCACCGTGTCTAATTAGCCTTTTCATTCAAGTGATTGTTGTATGTAGACATACGTTATAACGTTTAATAGGTCTGCTAGCAGTTTAACAGTCGGACAAGTGATACTACATAGTTCTGATGAAGCCGCAGTTACAAACAGATCTATCAATGTGCACTATTCCTTCTCATTATGACTTGCTTCCAGGAGATCTAATATTAACGTGAGACTCAAGTTTCAGGAGGCTGCAAAACAATGGCCCATCTTTATGTCATGTTAAATACATACATTTAGAAGTGATAGCAAATATTTCGTGCAATTTATTGCTCGTGGCCCATTTCTTATCAATATGATAGGAATACTAAAATTTTGTAAGCTTTAACCTCCCCATACAAGCCTTCATTGATCTGAATATGTGATGTTAGAAACTCTCATTCAATCATTGAATGGCACAATCAACGGAGCGGTCCACATATGGCGTGATGATTCCTATTATGAGATATTACTACACAAAATTAATATTCATATCTATTACTTAACTTCGCAATACATTTACAAGTGGTCGCTCACATGTTGCGTAATCCACTTTTTGGCAATCCTCCGTAATCAAGACCCCTTATGACAACAATATTAACGTGGGCAATATATATTGACGTGGGCAACTAAAATACACAGTATTAATTATTATAATCATAACGAAATAAAATTCTCAACCCCTGTTTAGACGTCAGAAAATGTATGATTTTTCTTCACATTTTTCGTTCACATAATCAGCCGAGAGGGGTTTTCCGAATGCTTACGGTTGACTACGGGGGAGGGGGGGGGGGGGGGGGGGTTTGTTCGTTGATTACGTAATAAAAATGTCCTTTTTTACCCTCTAGAATTATAACAATTTGACAATATTTTAATTCAAATTTCACTCTGATAGTGATAAAATTTAGAAATTGATCGGATATTCGACTATAGTAAGTAGTTTGAAAGGTGCTTGGCCGGATATCATAACAATGATTTCGGCTCATCATGATCAGGGTAGCATGAAACGTAAGGAAAAATTATTTCCAGGGAAAATATTCGAAAGGGGGGGGGGGGGGGGGGGGGGGGGGGGGCGGGGGTTGGGTCTTGATTACTCTTGAAATTTCTGGTTAATATCCAGCCAAGTACCTTCTAAACTGGACCGTATATTTAAGACATGATCTGACCCCTGGCCCTTACCAAGATCCCATAAAGAAATCTATTCTATTGAGGCTTATAATTCACATAACTCCTTACCGACCTGGCCTTGAGGTGACCAGTTTAAATCCCAGTTGGGTAAAATACCAAAACTGAAAGGAAGCCTTTACTCACCAAAACCATGGTGCGAATGGTAGTGGCTCTCATTAGAGCTGCGAAAATAACACGAGTGCATATGTGATATGTACTGGGTTATGTCCCGACAATGCTGCCATACGAAAAGGCCCCTCGTTCGTAGCTTTATTCGCCATGTCGTTGTCGTTACAACTGACTAATACCAACCCACCCATAGTGTGAAATGTGATGTTTTTAATAGAACTTCAGCTATGCAAACACATGCACCGTATGCAAATTGCGTTTCTGCGACCAACTTATTGTCTAAATGTTTATTTAAAATCAAAAATACCTATCATAGGAGGAGTGATCGTGTTTTTGGTACATTAAATATTAAGAATGAGTAGAGTTGGCGACTAGATGTGCCTAACGAGTCTTCAGCTACAACCAAGGGGGACTATTTGAACCGCGCACACAACTAGGAAGTTCTTTATGATCGGATAAAGCAGTTGGATGGTGTGATTAGTGGTATCTGATAGGACAATACCAACGTCAATACTTAAACCCCACGTGTTGTTCTGTGTGCTGGCAGTTTAATTACCAGCATGTTATGGGACGCACTCAACTACTTCCCGTCCCGAGGTCAAAGCAAAGTTATCGACCAGGCACTGCACCTGTCTGTTTTTTGGCTTAAAAATACCCATATTAGGAATTACTATTGGGAGATAAAATCCAGTCTGATCTAGTACGTACGTACGTTACAGTCTAGCTAGTTTCACTCACAAAGATCGCTCGTGCGCGCAAAGTAGTCGTGATACTACAATTCTGCTCGCGCGTGCCAGCCAAATAAGAAGTAGACCTACGTATAACTTATGACCTGATGTTATCGCGACCTTCACTAACCTGTTAACGTTATGCACAGATATGAAATCGTGAGACCTAACTTTACTACATTTTAACAGCATTCCATATAGTTATCAAGTGCATCTTCAAATTATCATAGCCCTTGTCAACAAAACATGATAAATCACGTTGAACTCATTATCTTGAATTAAGTAACTCAGATACTATAAATAGGATTATAAATAAACGCGTAAGATGAATGGAAATGCAAAACCAAACAATCAATATACACAATTAAGTTAAAGTGATTAAAACTATAAGTTGAATGCATCACGAGAAGTTGTATCACAAAATATACATCCCAAAAACGAAAGTTTCAGTACATAAGGCCGATCTGTTCAATTCTGGAGAAACCCAACCCCTCGCTATTCCGTGCTACCATTGGTCTAATCTCATGCCTGATCCACATCATTTCTATCTTACGGTAGATTTGAGGGGACAAAGTCAGTGCCTTATTCTTAGTGTATTTATATCCTTCTCCGTATTTGTCAACATAAGGTCCGTTAATGAAAATACCCTGAGTCCTGAGGGGGAGAAAGAGAACCTGACATTTTTCCAGGGTCAGGAAAACTCCCAAATCTCCGCTGCAACGGTGAGCATGCATGTTGCACGGTCCGAAGTTACTGTCGCCTATAGATTCCTGACAACAATAGCTCTGGAAGCAGACCAAATCCCCGCAAATTAGACAAACTGCCGTCGTCTGGATTTTACCAAACTTGATCTTAGGGCAGGTGTATTTGGATGCCTTCACCAATAAATCGACGAAATTTGTAGGTAAATCGATCAGTTTTGCTTCCCTTTTCGTTTTATTCACCTCTACAGTTGCCATAAACTTGTCCCTGTTCAAAGACCGGCACCACTTTTGGATGAGATCCAGCTTGTAGCCTGGATCGATAGTAAGAAGGTTGGTGAGAGACGAGATGTTGAGATAACGCATAAGCAGATTAAACTCTCCCTGTGGGCTCTGTATCTCCTTCATTGCAGCACAGCCTGTAATGGAAGTGGCGTATCTGAGGAAGAGCGCCAACTTTCTGAGGAGAGGAAGTAGATTGAGCTGTACTTTAGACACCAGATAAGTTGGGCACTTAAAGGGATCATCAGTGGAACTGAGCCCGCACATTTTCCTAACATAGCCCCACAAAGTAGCTAGCTGAATAGCATCACTGTCATCAGCACCAGTGTCAGCTCCAACAAGATCGTCCGGGGACACTGACAGTAGGATCTTGATGATCTTTGCAATGACACACAACTCAACCATTGCACTGTCGTAACTCTTACTTTCGTTGAAGATAACGAACCTCGCAGCGACGAACACAGTGAAGATATCAGTGTTGAGGATACTGGGTAAATCTACACTATCTGAGACCTGAGCGGAGAAAACGTAGAGCAATTCCCGAGTGAGTTCCTGGTTGTAGAGGTGGTCATTGAGCGTCATGCTCTTGTGAAGAGAATGGAGGAAAGACTCGAAGAATCCCTCTTGGTACTCGGCCAGCCCGGCTAACAGGGGCTTCTCCCTCAGTATCCGCTCCAACATGGAGAAAGTGTAGGATATCATCTTCAAAGTGAAGGGTGCATAGCACCTAGCTCCAATAGCGTCTTGGTCCAGGATATTCTTTGCTCTCCGGTAAAACCGTCTCATGTCCTCCTTAAACTTAGTACCAGGGTCCACTTGGTCAGGACCAGGAGATTCAGCTGCTGGCAGCTCTTCGCTCATTCGGTTGATTCTGTCATGGAGCATCGAATCTCTGAGAATTTCCATGAAGTTTTGTGCATCAGCCAAGTGATCTAAACCAACTATAGTTGGCATTGTAGGGCTCCTTGTGGCAGGGGACTCAGAGAACTCCAGCTCCATCAGTTCTATATCATTGTTAGCTTCCAAACTGTAGATCACATCTTTAAGGAAGTCCTCAGTGGAGATATCTTGAACGTCACGTGGTTCATAACCCACAACTGGCAGAGCACAGTTAGCTGCCATCTTACAGTAAGGACAGGAGAACTCTCCCTTGGGGAGGAAGAAGGAGTAGCGGTTCCTATCAGCTCCGGTCATAGTAAGGAGGTGTTGGAGAGCAGGAGACAGCTTCATGATGGACTGCAGACACTTGAGATGCATTGGGTGACCACATGACTGGATATGCAGGTTCTCTCCTCCTACTAGATAACTCATCCTGTAATCATCTGATATCTCGTTATCTTTATCCGTCTTCAGCACCACACTCTTCTCAATCAAACACCCGTACATCATAGTACTGTAACCAGTGTTAACCTTCTCACTGTCCTTACACAGGATACAGGTCAGGATATTGCTCTCTGGTCGTGGTATTGGACCCTTGTTTGGACCACACACGAAGTGCTCTGTTTCCTCTCCTGTCTCCATCAGTTCCTCTTCCGTTTTGTTCTCATCCTCAGCAATGTTATTAAACGCTTCCTGGTTCTCTACCATGAACTTGGCTTGCTGTGTTTTAAAGTTCTTCATCAGATGCTCGCGTCTTTTCTTCATCATCTCCTTGTGGGAATCTGCTCCTGATTTAGGGGATGATTCCACAATCGTCTCACTTTCTGTTCCCTCGGGCGTGCTGGCTGTGTCAGTCAGAATATCACACGTCTTCAAGATCCAGCGGATAAGAGGCTTTATCTCGTTAACACTCTTCACGTCCACAGAAAGGAGGTTTTTAAGGAGGGATACAATAGAACACTCTCCCTCTTCCTGGATCAGGTACGCTGGGTTGTCAGGTCTTGTTAGACAGTGAGAGAACTTTACCGGGAGAGGATTATCAGGGGTGTTCAGTTCGTCCAACACTCCGAACATGGTCAAGTAGAGAATTTGATGAAGGAGCAGGTCTGAGACGAGCGCGGAGGTGTCACTGTTGAATCTCTTGAGCACCACGTAGATAAAGCGCTGTATGATGGGACATGTAAGGTAATGTCTCAGTTGCCTTGTTAGTTTAGTGAAGCCAGGAAGAGGCGGAGGTTTGAACCCTTCAGTGTTGTTAGCTTGTCTCTGATAGTAGGTGTTCTCAGCACTCTGTCTTTGTCCATGAGAGTAGTGGTAGTAGAAGGGAGTAAACTCGTTGTAGTACTCTGGCTTCAGTTTCAGCATTGTCTTCACTCCATCCTTCACCGGGATCTTCTCCGCTATTATATCAAGTATCTCATCAATCTCGTCAGTCTTTGTAATGTCTTCCTCAAAATGGTCAAAGTTAGCCTCCAGAGTTTTAATTATCTTACTTCGGGGGACGTTACTAATGGCCAGGATGTGAACAGCATCTTTACGAATAATATCACACTCCTTCGCCTCACTAATGTTCAGCCTAAACCTCTCACAAATAACGTAGAGAAGAAGAGAAGAGAAAGCCTCAGCCATTCTGAGAAGAGGATCATAGCTAGTCTCGGAGCTGAGAAGCACCAGATACGGCTCAATCTTGTATTTTTGAACGATCTTCAGTATTGCATCCTCTGGGTGACAGAGTGTGAGGAGTAGCTGGACCGCCAGTAAATCCTTGTCCCACATTATAGACTTGTAGTGATCTCTGTAACACATACTCTGGTTCTCCATTGTTGTTCCATTTCTCTTCCACATGCTCGCCTCAATCTGCTGACTAAGGAGGATGGACCGGAGAGGTAGGTCCAACAGTTCCTCTGGAGTGAAGGTCTTCAGAAGCAGTTCTAGTGGCAGGTCAAACTTGGGGAAGTGAGAGAACACTATGGAGAACAACCTGGTCACCGGGATGTGGAATGAGACGGGATCTTTGAACATGTCGTGCTGAACGTAGCACATTTTGCGCGCAAAGAGAGGCTGATCACCTAGTTGGCGGTGCTGCTGCTCCCACTGCGCAGTAAGTGGACCACCACCCAGGGAGCGAACGAGGGATGCCAAGGAAACTGTAGAGGTCACAGCTGTTGGGTCACATAACTCAAACTTCTCACTGTTATCCAGCTGCGCTTTAATCAAGATTTCCAGAGACTTAACAAAGAGACGTGGGGTGGCCGTGCACCACCGTGCTACATACGACATTATCTGCCTTATCTCAGATATCTCGAGGATGAAGTACTGGTCCCACTCCTTCTCTCGGAGAATGTGGTTACCACTTTCTCTAATGTGAGGGTTCATTTCCTGCATATACGAAATGAAGTTCACGAACAGCTGCAAGAACGCCAGAAACGCGTCCTCCGTCGAGGATGGAATCTCATCAGGAATGTTTGTAAGAATGTACTTAGCGTCGAGTAGCACGTGGTTTATCCGTGTGCGCCGTTTAGAGATTGTAGAGTTGGACTGAAGGTTCTGGAACTTGGAGATGCCAGACTCCTGCTTAACAAACTTGCTGTAGAAGTCCACGAACTGCCTGAAGATGATTTCCAGTGCGGAGTACTCTGTCATGAGGATATTGGAGATGGAGGGCACAGTGAAGAGCTGGACTGTGAGCGATATTATACAGTAGGGGAACTCTCTGACCTTATCATCCTCCAGAAACGACCTGGTCAGGGGGAACGGTCATGTCACGTGATAAGCAGTTATCTAGTACAATACTATATATTGTATATATTGTCCAGAACTATCTCTTAATTAGAAACCGATTACTGCTGTCATATTGAACAATTTCAGTTTAAAATTTCAATGATAATTTCAGAAGCTAATTACGGAAATACATCATACAAATTAAGATTTAACAACATTGTTATTGAACAGGTTTACTACAAGTGCTAAAACTAAACCCACCTAAAGACCGCGCTGTAATTCTTAATGAAGAGCACACCAATATCCTTCTTGTAGAGAGAATCCCCGAAGTAAGCTGACATGAAGAGGTTATGCCAGGCGCACTTTACTTTCTTCCAGAAGTAAGGTTCGTGTAACATTACCCGCTCAATAAAACACTCCGAGTTGTCTTCTTCTTTGAAACTCACCTGTCATTTGTGGGCGATTAATTCAAGTGGGAGGTTGATAAATTGAGTTATTGATCACTGGGTGACTGGGTAGTTCTGAGAAGTGAGAGGAGCTTGTCAAATAACTAAAGATCAGGATCATTCTAATCAACTGTCAAGAACTTTGGGGAGCAAAATGCTGACAATAAATGAAATGGTAGTCCATATAAGGTAAATTATAGAGGCGAAACATGAAGATTGTTTAATGTGGTTCAATACTTCGTGTGACACAGCACAGAATGTTCCAGAAAAGAGATGCTGCTTACGTTACAAGCGATCCGTTTGAAAGCTGCATTTAATCGAGCTAGATCTGACAACCAGTCCACAACGTCCACCATGATATTCTGGAGAACGAACACAAACTCCGGCATTGATTTCGTCTGAAACATTTAAATGGTTATACTGAATATCACTTAAAGTACTGTTATACTGAATATGGTACTATAAATTTGAAATATTACCCTCATACCATCATTATGCTGTCAGATGATATACGCCTCAGACATTATCAAAACTACATCCTTTATTTCATATTTTTGCACAATGCATATTCGTTTTTTTTAATTCGAAGATTTCAAGAGCCTAAACTGTGTATGATTCGCCTCTCCAAACAAATCAAAAGCATATTCGTTTTTGGCTAAGGGAAAGGAAATTTTATACTCTGATGGTTTTAACACCATGCTATGGGAAAACACCTGATGCGACGCAAAAGTAGGGACTATGCTCATGCTGTTATCTACTCACGACTAAAGGTTCCTTGTTGAATCTGATTCTGGAATGTTCTCCAGGTTTGTAACTGAGGAACTGTCTGGTAAGTTCCTGACATTCCTCCTTGCCCGCAGTCCGTATCAGCATCCTTCCTTCTCTGTCGATAGACGTGGCGTAGGCAGAGGCTTCGCTGTGTGAACTCTTCAGCAGCTGCTTGAACTGTGCGATAACCTCGTCAAAATTGTGAACTTCGTCGTTATAGATCACTGTTACGTATCTGGAGAGGAAATTATCTTTTAGTCATTGTAATTTATATAACTCCATATTGAGTCTGTGCCAGTTTAGAGGATTCCATCAGGAAACCGATAAATGGGCTTAAATACATAATAATACACGTAGTGTGGCACAATCAACCTGCACCTCGTGACTTGAAATTCGTGATAAAACAATTACGCTCGTGCGAATCCAGTTCTTCAACTGTTGCTTAAATTAATTGAGATTACATTTCTGTTGAACTCATAATGCGTCATTTTCTTTCGCGGTAAAAAGCCGCTAATTACAGAAAAGAAGCAATATAAATGATATTGAAAGATATTCGGATTTCCACATACGAAATTTTGAATCAGGAATTATCTCTTTGAAAAATAAGATTATTGAAAGCTAAAGATCGACTAGAAGTGTATTAACTAAGCAACAAAAAGCGAACTATTATTACTCTATAAAATCTATAATGAGATAATAATTAACACACCATCAGTTAACTACTTGGATGTAGAACTCTCCCTGGGGGAGAACAACAACATCGACTACAGACTATTTAAGAAAGAGACTGATGCCAGGCTTTACCTTAATACTGATAGTTTCCACCCAAACCACGTCTTTAAATCAGTAGTATTCTCACAGATGATCCGAGTGATCAAGCGAAATTCGCAGGATCACACATGTGTGGAGGACCTGGAGGAACTTAAAGAAGACCTAATGAAAAGTGGACACAAGGAGGGGACCTTAACGGAAACAGAGCCTGAAGCAGTCTTGAGATCAATAGAACACGATTTGTATGAGAGGGAAGATAAGAAGCCAATCACTGACAAAGTTGTCTTTTCAGTGAAATTTTTCAAAGAGGTCACTGAACTTAGGAAGTTGGTACACTCTACTAGTGAGGACATCAAACAATTATGCGGAGACGTACAGATATTGTTTGCACTACGTAAACAGCCATCTATAGGCAACACAGTAGTGCGCAATAGAAAACTCAGTTCGTGCTCCGAAACGGATTCTTTCACCGTCAGCCAAAACTGTGGCGGGAGAGGCTGTGCAACCTGTCCCCAACTGTTCAACTCCAACGAAGTTATCACTGTCAATGGTTTGGATTTAACTCTGGATTTCCGGTTGACATGTAAGGACAGCAATATAATTTATGTCGCCCAATGCCAAATTTGTAATAAACTTCCCCAGAGCCTAAAAGACGATACCTATTTCGGCCAAACGGTTTCTCCATTTCATATCAGAATGAATGGACACAGAAACAAGTTTAAAATTGATAATGAATTGTCATTTGAGAAGTCGGCACTTTCCATGCATTGTTTTCTAGCGCATAAATCTGATTTCACTATGGGAGTTTTTAAATTAGGTGTAGTAAGAAAAGTCCGACCAACAGCACTTGATAGAGAAGAGAGCATTCTTATTTCAAAATTTAGAACTAATATTTTTGGGTTAAATAGGATTGTAGTTACTCGCTGAATAATCTGTTATGCTCTGTTGTCCATTCTACCTAGCACATTGAGCTCTTTAGTAAAGTTTCAGATTAAAATCTGTTTTAAATTTTCAAGTTGTTAACTTTTAAATTGCTTTCATTAGTCTAACCTAATTTTATTTTTATAGGCTAGTGATGTAAATATACGAAGAATTCACCTATATTTGTGCTGTCTTACTATGTGTCCAAACCAAATTGAATTAACACACCTGTCACTGGCATCTACACAGTCCCCAAAGGCTGGTAACACTGCCAGGGGGAGCTCGAACTGTTCATCATAACTCTCTCCCTTCTCAATGAACGCTTTCATTGCCAGCTCTAACAATTCCTGTTGAATAATGTTAATTGTTATGACATTTCTAGTAATTTAAACCACTGTGAAATTTAAATCTATAATTAGTCAGGAGTGGAGTTTGCATATAATTCTCTCGAAACAACTGTTGTTTGCAGAACATTGAAATAGATAAAATAGTTGTGTTAAAAGTAGAGATAACCATACCTTGAAGACAATAGTAGCAATGTTCCTGACTTTAGGAGGCAGCTTCATCTCCACAGCAGCGTCCTCCTCGTCTCCTTTGCCAGCGTGTACTGAGCAGGCGTGACCCTGTGTTCAGGTATTAGCATGTTAGCTATCATAAATCATTGTTTATGAGAGATTAAGTACTTTTGATGAGCACAACAATACC
Organism: Bolinopsis microptera; assembly: GCF_026151205.1. Taxonomy (NCBI): domain Eukaryota; kingdom Metazoa; phylum Ctenophora; class Tentaculata; order Lobata; family Bolinopsidae; genus Bolinopsis; species Bolinopsis microptera. The sequence continues at coordinate 13,051,084 of NC_087073.1, forward strand.
TAACGATGGTAACATCATCTGTGATCAGTAACGTGCCTTTATTAAACCTCTGTATAATTATTAACAACATTTAAAATGCGTTACAACTCTAATATCAGTGCATTCCATATTGTAGTTTCGACGAAAAAGCCACCTTCAAGCAGTTTTCAAGTTAATAAAAGGCAAAAATTAAACTCACATATTTCCAAGCCTCTACATCCCCACAGTCACACATTCCACTACCGTGAGAAGTGTTGACGTGAAGGTTGTGTTTCTCCGTGTGATGCGGACTCGCGTAATAACAGTCCATACACATGACACAGGTGCGGTCCAGCGCGCACTCCAAACAGCTAAACGTGGGCTCATTGTACTGGAGTATCTTACCACAAGGACCTCCAGCTCCAAGTGCCTTCTTCAGAAGGGGCAGCTCTGTTTCAGGATTCTTACCTGCGCAGATGAGCCGTGACAACGTGCTCACTATCTCGCGAGACAGAGCTTCATGAGGTTTACCAGAGTGGAGAGCTTCTAGCAGGACTGATTTTATGTATTGGAGCAGCACTTTGCCCTCAGGATCCACTGCATGGTCAGTTGCAGTGTAGACATTAAATAGCTGCGCGGTAGATGTTGCTACAAACTCGGTAACTGTGTTATCTTCCTCATCATCCATTTAGCATATCAATCTGTACTGCTAAATTATTTGATTTGTAATAATCATACTAATCATATTAATCATATTAATCATACTAATTATACTAATCATACTAATCATACTAATTATACTAGTCAATAATCATCATTCATAAAAGGTATGATACTGCCGTTTTCTGGCAAAAGTGCTTAAAGACCACTCAAAAATCCGAGGTTTTCAAGCACCTTTGACACATTTATGACAAATATTGGCATTTTAAGCGGTTTCATAAGGGGGTTTTGGAGGCCAGCCATTTGTTTTAATGGCTTCTGATGGTTTTCAGGGATAGTTCTTGACCCAAAAACCAAATTTGGGTTAAAGAATTCAGAATATCAAAAATGGTCTTTAAGCACATTTGTCAGAAAACGGCAGCATATCAGATGTGATCGATTTAAGCTTATATCAAATTGATCACAATTTCCATCAGGATATTCATTTGTAAAACTTTAAATGCCTATTAAATGAAAGTAAGAAAGTCACGTGATTAGTAACTGTTAATGAATAATAGGGGAAACTTTCAAACTTTGTTGTAGTAATTAAAACTAGCAATAAATTACATTTCTCACTGTTGATATTACAAGATAAGAAAATACATTAGAGAATGTTCACCCATCCAATCTTCTTTAAAAACCAACTAGTGACGTGAGTTACACTGCATCATTATGTCTAGACCACATATTTTAAAATGATGTAAACACAATTTGAAACTTTGAATCAACAAGCCAACGAAAGATTCATATTCTTTTCCATTTAGGTTTATGATCAAAATACTTTAAGTTCAATTGGTTTTGTACCCATGGATCTGATAACATAAGATTCCTGTCCTTCATTTCTCGTTTCAAACGTTTACCAAAATCAGTCTTGGTCCAGTAAGTACGACCACGGTCAAGCTTTCTACGACGTAGAGTTGTTGGCTGAAACTTCCATCTGGTCCTTCCTTCTCCTCGGTTCCATCCTTCCAACACACTTGAAGTGTGTATACATGCTACTCCAATTTGAGATGATATTGAACCTTGACAAACTCGTGATGTTATCTTGAACAACTGGCTGACTGATGATGACAGTACATTCATACTGAAACAACAATTAAGAAATGGTGAAAAAAAGTCCAGTATATTATCTCCAATATATATCTTGCAGTTTATCAGTTTAAAAGAATGATTGAGAAGAAACAATTTAAAGCCATTTTATTTTACTTTTTGCAGTCATAATTTTATTGATTTTTTGATTTATACAGTAAATAGATGGTTAGCAAAAAAAATAAATTGTGAAAATGGAAACTGGATAAAACGTGTACAAATATACAATTTATATACGCATTTCTATAAGATGAGGTAGAATAGAAAGGAATAGCATAAAATTTCACACAACTCTAAACTTCTACCAAACTCTGTAACATATAACTTATAAACTTAGATACTAAACTTTATATTATATTATTTAATAAAATAATGACAATGTCAATAAATTAATAAATAGTAATATTTGCCACACGAAAACATCCTTCAATCGGGAACAGGGTAGTGAAGAATCGACAACTTGGAAATAAGGCTGAATGTCCCCAAAAAACATCACAGAAGTGCTCAGCCCCTGGATGCAAGACTTGCCCGGTATTGTTCGATCTTGACTCTAAGATCATGGTCAACGGCATGGAGCTTAATCTAGACGAATCCCTCACGTGCAAAGATAAGCACATTATTTACGTTGCACAATGCCAGCAGTGTAGGGCTATTGAGGGATCTGAGGACACTTACTTTAGGCAGACGTTGCCTCCATTCCACATTAGGCTCAATGGGCACCGGAACAAGTTCAACATTGACGACCGTGCCCTCTACGAGCACTCAGCCTTATCAATGCATTGTTACGATGTACACAAGGACACTTTCAGTTTTGACTGTTTCAAATTCGGGATTGTGAAAAAGACTAAACCTTACCTATTAGATAGGGAAGAGGCTAGATTTTGTGCAAAGTTTAGGACTAATGTTTGGGGTTTAAACAGGATGGAAATTAAGAGATAGTTTTTTGTGGTTTTTACCAATATCTGTAATTTATTAATTTTACCAATTTTGTGCCAATTTTGCGTCATTTTTCTTTAAAATTTTATCTACCACGCTGACAGTGAAACAATTTTATCGTATTCCAATTTCTGATCGACTTTCATAATATTCTCTAAAGCTCTAATCATGACCTTTTTATAAATTTTTGAATCTCTTTGACTGAGTATTATGATTGATTTTATCTGACTAATTTATTTCTTTTTTGTAGGCTCTAGCGATGTATTAAACGAAGTTGCCAAGCCAAATTTGTGTGTTTCCCTTCGTGTCCAAAATCAATCATAAATAGTAATAAGTTAATGTGACATATATCTGTGGGGATTAATATATCTTTAAATTTATAAAGGAAATTGCATAAAAACCCACCTTAAAAATCAAAGTCAAAGCTATTAACAGATTTTTGAATTGTGAAGTAGACATAATTATTATAGTGAAACAAGATTTCAGCATTACCATAACTGAAAAACCAATCTTACTGTCAATATATTAGTCATTAATATTCCAAACAAAACAACATATGAAACTTTGACACACATTATATATATATTTTACACATTATATATATAATGTTAAGCGTTTTAACTCCTTAAAACAAAAGTTAGAAACTAGCATTTATAGAAATTAACAGATTTCGATATTAAAATTTTAGTAAATTCTATTCAAGTACAGGTCACCATCTTAAATACATCCTCAGCATAATGTTGACAATTATGATAAAACGGGTTGTAGAGTGCAGTCTGTTTTGCATCAAGGCTCAGTCCACCATCACAAAAAATGCAACAAGCGAGCTGAAGCAGTGGGATGAGAAAACTTGAATTCTCTGATCATCTGAGGTTTCCAAGAAAATGCTCGGGTTTTGTAATTGACGTACTGTACAACATCTGATATTCTTGAGCTAAGTTGCAGATCAAATCCTTCCATATTTTTTCCAATCGACCAATAAGATGTTACATCAGAAGGACCTTTAGTTTGATAAACCAGAAACTCATGATATATATCTTTTATTGAGAACCATCCATAAACAGGTGCCTTCCAGGTTGATATCATCTCCATCTTCTGGGACTGTAGGTGTTCACAAATATTCCTTAGGTCATGCTTTGATGTGTGATTGAAAACATCCTTGTTGTAAAGTGAGAAACGGACATTGCGATTCGGGTCTTTATCGTATTCTATATCCAAGAAGTTACAACAGGCAAGTTGAACCATGGATATCATTAGCACACTTCTCTGAATGCTAGACATAATGCTGTGATCTGTAAATGAATTGAGAAAAGAATATTCAAACAATATACACATAATATAGCAATGGCCAATTGGCTGACTATAAGGTCATGGCCCGAACAAACAATTTTTTAAAAAATAGCCAAGTGATGCTAAAGCAGAGCACAAATGTGTAATAAGTTAATAGATAAAAATACTGATTCAATGATTAAAATTATAGCTGTGAGTGTCAATAAATTACTGTGTCATAAAAAAAGGAACGATGTACACATGATCTGAGATACCAATATCTCAATATCAAAAGGATAGTGTCTAGAAACATTCATAGTCCATGGTGGCAGGTATCAAGTTAAACGAAGTTACACTGACTGGCAATGTATACGATTGCCGTCTCCCTCTCTCACCCCTGACCGCTATCAGGGTGCTCCTGAGGATTGAGAATCTAATCCTGGTGCGCATGTAACACATAATAGCCGCATAGTCTTCTCCTCTCTTCTGGGATAGTTTTTCAGCGAGTCTCTTGTGGTATCTTGTGGCTTGTGGACCCCATCCGCCATTTGTTGAGTATATAAGTGGGGTAAAGGTGCCTTTTTCCACCTGGATGATTCTGTTGTTGTACTTTTTCATCTTCCTCATTTCATGAGCTTTATAGATCTGTTCCATATCTTTTTTGTCATATGTGGGTGAGTTGGGGTGGGTAACACAGACATCAAAGAATGTTCGTTCAAATGTGCTCCAGAGACCTCGTGAGGATACATCAGGTGCAGCTCTATCAGCATTGGTACCAACAATTTCTTCATTATCAAGGGGTATCAATGCTGGCTCAGTCACTACATCTCTGCATACTTCACGCTGCAGCTCTGCATTTAGATCACGGATGTTGTTGTGTCTCATAGAAACATAGCCACCTTTCTTGCATATAAGTGTGTGATTCACATTATTTCTCTCTCCACAAGCACAGTGAAATGGGGTGTTTGGGATCTCCCAACCATAACGCAAGTACAGAGCATCACGGAACTCAATCTTGTTCAGGGAGTAGCCAAATCTCTTCAATGGAAGTGCAGTAAGCCAACATCCTGAACCTTTCTCTTTGATGAACTGGAGAGATCTCTTTAGGTTGGGATCTCTTACACTGTCCTCTATTGATTTGCTAACCGTAAATAAGTGTTTCTCCTTGATTGCCTTGAGACTTTTTATAGTGTCATTTTGAATTGACATGTTGTAATGTTCAAGGGTGTTTTGCTGGTTGATAATCAGGTCTGTGAGGTCTTTTGTGATGGTGACTGAGGCTGTGAATTCTCTATTGCAGTTTTCAACTGGGTTGGAGATACCTAGGCCACCATGTCTGACTGGCAATGCAAATATGGAGCGGTCCAAGTCTGACACGTTCTTACCCAAGATTGCTGGAATAAAATCTGTTCTGATGCAATCCTCCAATGGTTGAAACAAGTGACTTATACCCGGGATGGTCCTCTGAATGAACGTCCACCGGTGACAAATTCCCTTAGTATATGCAGTCAAAGCAGCTTGGGGCTCCTCAACAGCAATTGATGACAACAGCTTGATGTCCTGACACCATTTATGGACTTTATCTGAGACATATTTGTTCTTAAAAGCTTCGCTGCCAATTGCTGCACCCAAATGGCGTTCTCCTTCAGACTCAATTTTAATACCAGTGCCTGAGAATACTTTCTGCGCAAGATCTAGGTCCTCGCTATTCTTCACAATCAGGACGGTCTTACTGGCTTTTGGGTAATATCCATACTTTGGTCCTTGCTCCAACAGCGTATCCCACCATATCTTAATACCTTCAATCTTTCCACCAGCACTACTGTCGTCTGCATACCAAGACTGTTTGCAAACACTGGGCTTGGAGGCTGTGGCTAGGTCATCTACTAGAGGCTTGATCCCTAACGCATAGAATGCCATTGCTGCTACATCTCCCTGAGTTGAACCTTCCTCAGACTTAAGTTGGTAGTGGTCCTCGGTAGTATTAATGATCAGGTCTGCTGGCTTTTGGTAGTGGTTCTTTAGATACTGATAGAGCGGAGGACAGATCTCATGAACATTGTGAAGGGCTGCTTCTCTATTAAGACGATTGAACGCATTATCAGCGTCAACCTGTAGTATTGCTTCAGTGTCACTGTCTTCCCAGATCTGTCTCATTGCATGAATGGAAGCCTCTATTCCTGATTTGAGCCCTGCACAGGTCTGCAATGGGCCAGCAGCATATTGTATATCAGTTTTGAAAGACATTATAACTGCTTTTCCAATGATTCTGCGCAATATCTCGCCGATTCCAATTGGTCTTACACCAGGTTTCCCGTTCTTATCCTGGCCTTTATCAAGAGGGATTAATCTGCATGCAGTGAACTCTTTCAGACAGCTATGATGGATATCTTCTCTACAAAGGCGCCTTGCAACAATTGCTATAGACTCAGCAAGTGTCACTGATGCTTTGCCAAATGATTTGCTGCAGATGATATGCTTCCACAAATCTGAGTCCGTTAGTGTTGGGCCGCCTGATCCATCCAAATATAAACAAGCCCTCTTGACAGTCTCTGCGTCAATCCTCTCAAATATCACTTCCTGAGGTGGAGGAGTACTGTGAGGGTGCAGAACAACTGGATCTGCTTTAACAGCTGGAGGGTGTTTCTCCCCAAGGACCTGTTTAATGTTTGCTGTTAGGCTGTGAACTCCTAAGGTGTCATTGGAACTGTCAACAAATTTGGTGGCTTGTTTAACTTTCCCAAGAAGCATTAGTCGGCAGAAACTCTTCTTCCTGGATTCCTCGCTGATTTTTTGTTGCTGCACCAAGGCTTTCTGAATACTCCTGCAATGAATTGATTGTGAGTATAACAAATACTATTGCATAAAACGATTTGAAATTTTGTTAAACCTTTCAATTATGTTAAACATTTCAAAAGAAAACTAGGAGTCAAGAGTAATCTTACAACCAACAAAGTAATCCTACAACCTAAAAGTGTCAATGTTGTAAGCAACAGAACTCTTGAAAAAACAGTTTTGATTGAAATAAATTTTCGTGCACATACAGAATGAATGGTTAATAATTTAATATATATGTAGACCAAGCTCTGTGCACGGGATGCTTCCTGGAAGAATCCAGTTCTTTTAGCGGGGCACCCTACCTAAAGCCAAATTGAGATATAATAATCATATTCCTAGAGAAATAATCAGAAATCGAATACCAATCAAATAATATGATATATATGAGTAGTAACCATATTTACTATGCAAAATGCCCCAACCACATAGTGTAAATTTATATAGAATTCAAATTCCATATCATCATTAAACCTCAATACCTAGTCAATATAATAGCCCAAGCAAAATTAAATAACTTCTTATATACCTTACTGTCATACTACAAATTAATTAAACATTTGAAATCTGTTGACCAGAGAATAAATTTCTAAGCCTAATGCAAGTGAAATAATTTAGATGCAATAATGAATGCCTAATGTGAGTATCATTTGTCAATGTCCTTGTAAAAAAGTCTGTACAAGAGATATGAGTAACTAATATAGAAGAAAAAACAGGAAGTTGTCGTCTGTTGCAAAATAAATAAAATATCTAGAATATAAATTAGAATATAAAATAACATTCAGTCAATGTGTCGTCAATAAACTGTACAATTATCAAATGTTAAAACTGGGTGATACAGTCACCAAAAAAAAATACTAAGTATGATAAGTTAATAAATTAAATGTGGTCTATAAAACTACCACTAAGTATAATAGGTCAATAAATTAAAAGTGGTTTATAAAACTACCACTGTGGGAACCCCTTCTCCAGTTAAAACATGTCAGTCATGTGCAAAATCAATCAGAATGGTAAGGTGGTAAAAAAGGGAATATCTTTTCGATACATCATTTATATATGCCACTATAAGAGCCCAGATTTCCACTCAAATACTGGCCAATGCATAATGCTATAGGACCTCAAAAATAGTATTATAAAACATTTCTATTTTATCCCTACACATTTGTAAATAACTAGAATTGTGTAACCTTAAATTATTTCAGAATTATAACTATTGTGAATTCAATAAAATAATTATCACTTTTGTATCCTTGTATCCTTGTATCCTTGTATCCTTGTATCCTATGCCTCAGATTTAAAAGAATTAGAAGTTACTTAGTTATCGGCGACTATGATTGCAGTGTAAAATTTGTCATATGAATTGTCGACGGTATAATTAGGGTCTGTTGTTATAGATGATAGTAGCTGTTTCTTATACGAATCACTAAAGCTTTCAACATCGGGCAGATTTCGTAGATCTGTTGGAACATTATTCCAACATTTTGCCCCCAAGTATTGAAAGTTTTTATGTGATGTTGATCTATTGACATAAAGGTTGCAGCTTTCGCCGCTCCTACTACCTCCTGATATGTAACTAAATTTGTTCATAAAGTTTGTAGGACAATTGTCATGGATGATTCTAAACATATAATTTGACAGATGGAGTTGTCGTCTAAGATGGAGTGGTAACCATTTCATGTCTCTATAAACATTAAGGCTGCTCTCTGTTTTTGGAACGTTGAGAGCTATTTTGGCTACCTTTTTGTACAGAGTGTCAAGTTCAGCAAGTTTTGTCTTGCCAGCTCTACAATAGATCGTGTCTAAATAATCGAATTGTGGCAACATGAGTGCATTGGCAAACATTTTCCTATATTTAATGGGTAGCAGTGCTTTACTTCTATACATGGCACCAATTCTCTTCATGACCTTCCTAATAATATAATCTACATGGCTTTTGAAGTTTAATTTACTATCTAGAATGAGGCCAAGATATTTTGTCTCTTTGCACTCCTTGATTGTGAAAGTTACCTCATTACAATCAATGGTTATTTCATCATGTTGGTCAACAGAATCAAACAATAGGAATTCAGTCTTCTTTTCATTGAGTGATAATTTATTAACACTGAGCCATTTAAAGATTGTCATAAGTTCTATTTTCATGTTTATAAATGTGCTTCTGCAGGTTTGATCAAAGAATAGTGCACCATCATCTGCAAATAGAAAGGGCTTAGATAGGTTACAGGCATAAATGATGTCATTTATGAAGATACTAAATAATATAGGCCCAATGATGCTTCCTTGTGGTACACCACTCAGAACTTCTAAAAATGAGCTTAGATTGCCATTGATCCTAGTGCATTGATATCTACAAGATAAGAAGTTCTTAAACCAGGTTAAAGCAATGCCACCAATTCCATAATATGCCAATTTTTGAAGCAATATTTCATGATTCACTGTGTCAAAGGCCTTCTTAAGATCAAGAAAGATGATTCCTGGTTTATAAGACTTAGATTTACTCATATATATTTCGTCCATCAGATCGTACATCAGATAAGTTGTGGAGTGATTTTTCCGAAAGCCATATTGATGCCGGATGAAAAGTTAAAGTTAGTTTTATATTACGGTACTATTATTATACCGTAATTTGATATATTGATGATGAAAATCTTTTTAAAAATAACTGGCTACAATGAGCATTTTAATAACAATAAATCGCTCCTACTAAATCGCTCGCCCAAATTTTAAGAAAATTCTTGTGAAAAGGCCCTTTGGTTGTGAAATTGATCTAAATCGGTGTATTTTAGGACGCTGATTCCGAATCACCCCACATGGTACGTAGGGTAAAAATGCTTTCACGGAGAGTTATGGGCAAAAAACCGTTTTGGTCACGTGACAGGCTAGTAAACCATGAATTCGATTGTTTAGGGCTCGGGTTAGGGTTAGGGTTGTGGTAAGGGTTATGGTTAGCTCCGGGGTTATGGTTAGGGTTAGGGTTGGGATTAGGGTTTATGTAAATATTCCGTTTTGTACGGCTGCAAAACCATAAAAACCAAAGTCACGTGAAATTTTTGGGCGAGCGAATTAGTAAGAGCCACAATAAATAGTTTCCAAAAATACACCGATCCAGATCACTTTGCCTAAAAGGCCTTTTCACAAGAATTTTCTTAAAATTTGGGCGAGCGATTTAGTAGGAACGGCCTCACCGAGCTGCGAAGGATTGACATCGTGAATCAAGGAATAAGTTCCACATTTCTTACCACATTTCTTACCACCAGATGATTGAGAGGATTGAGAGGATGCTGCACGAAAAAAGTAAGCAATTTTAGTCGATTAAAATGGGCTTGGTGTGCTCTTTTTCGAAAAAAGCAGCTCCTAGCCTCTGTTTTGTATAAGGTCTGGTTCGTGCACAAGTGGCATGTTTGTCGAGGTATGCATTGAGCTCTCAAAGAATTTTTATACAACGTTTCTGAGTTAATTATGAATAGCTTATCGTTTGGTTGGTCTTTGAGCGCTGAGCCCAAACACTTATTCCGTAATTGATAAATGGATAATAAGCAAGGATTGCTTATTATTATATGTTTTACAAAATTTTTGTTTTATCACTGTCTCAAAATTGTTACATGACAATTGAAACAAAGATAGCACATTAATTTGCGCGGCGTCATGTCGAAGCGGCGAAGGCCTCTAATAAGGAATTGTATCACGTGGTGACCCCCACAGTCGCTTCACTGTAGAGTTTCGACGATACAGGGGAGCCGCGCACTCGTGCGCGGCGGGTCATACAACGTATGACAAATAAGGAATTATATATAATTATGATGGGACAGTTAAAATCATGGTACCGTAGATATTTTGATTAATTATGTCGCAAAATCTTGTTAATCATAACAATATTTAGAGTTTATGGTCATGGTCTAAGCGCGGTGCACCACTAGCTTTTCCATTTTCGGCGCTGTGTTGCTACAGTACGCTGTTTCACATAGCCATGTGTATACGCGTACTGCGTGACGCGCTTGTTTCACAAGTTTCCTTTGCCGCCTTCGGCGGTCGCGCGCTACTGCAAGTGAGAGGGCTCTGGTTAGAGCAAGTACGCTGTTGGCTGGATAGCATGTGGGTCAAGCGCGGTGCCGCGCCTAAGCAGCTAAAGAAATAAAAATAAATTATTTTAACATACTGTGTTCTTCCAATCAGTTCTGACTGTTCATATATTTTTTAAATTTGATAAAATTTATTTTTTATTTCAAATATGATGTTGAGTTTTTAATATGACGTAGAATTACAGTTATTTCCTTGACATACGTTGCATGCCACTTTTCGCGCGCGATCTGATCTATTGGGATACGAAACATGTATCAATTATTTCCGTACAGCCTAAGTATGCGCGTTTGAAGGACTATGAACATGCTAGCTCTTTTTATTTTGTTAGTCAGGCGGCATCTTGGGTTGTATTAACGGGTGATACTCGTAAAATATCTGTTCCATATATTGGACCGTCGACGAGTCCAACTCGGCGCGCGTCCTGGTAGGTTGTAAACCTACAAGGGTTGTACTGCAGACCTTGTAGCGCGATGCACTACTGGGCCGCGCCGCGCATCCAATAATACGTCGGTGAGATGCTTCACTGGGCTTCGCCGAGCTGTGAAGGATTGACATCGTAAATCAACTGCAGAAGACCTAACAAGTTTATTATCGGATGTCTACTTATAAATGTCTATTAATTATGATATCATTATTCCTTTTGTTTTACTTAAATTTTGTTTTCCTTTGTTGCCATTGTAATCAGGATCAATAGTCTTTGAGACATTTTATATTGATCTTCAATTAATTGCTCATTAAATGCAATTAAAAACAAAATTAATTATTTAGTAAGCACTTTAATTAATAAAAATTAACTATGATTTCATCGTGTTATTTTAACTATGAGCTTGTAATTTTTCATTGTGATCGATCAACTCCGAACTTCATTGCTTACTTTTTTGTTTTTCGCTCAAACGTATTAACCACGTTGTAGAGAGCTGGAAAGTCAAATCATTTTGTATGCAGTTACTTTTGCAGCAATTTTGGTCACGATTCTTTAAGTTCTTTCTCCAGCTTTATTAGTAAAACTACATTGAATTATTTTGCAGTCAGCACTTCGACTAACAGTCAATCGTGCAATATATTGCCTGTGTATTAATCTTTTATAACTTCAGTCAATTTCAGTTCCATTTTTATTCAAATTGGACAAATTGTTTTAGGTAAAACTGAATCCTTCATAATGTTTTAGCACAATTCTGTGAGACATAGAATTCCATCCACAGCATACGCTATTAAAATGGTCTGCTCTGTTATTCGTATTTCATAGTGCAGACCATTCAGACGTCTATGACAAAAGAGATATAACGGGTACCTCGATATACCGAGACTCTTCTTTTCTTGACGGATCATTCGAGACAGTTGCAGATACTGAGGATGGGATCATGCAAACGTTTCTCTATCGGTTTTTTATACTGTGAACTTTTCTTTTCCCCAAGGAGGCCCAATATTTCGAGGCTCGAAGGTCAGGGGTGAGAGAGGGAGACGGCAATCGTATACATTGCCAGTCAGTGTAACTTCGTTTAACTTGATACCTGCCACCATGGACTATGAATGTTTCTAGACACTATCCTTTCGATATTGAGATATTGGTATCTCAGATCACGTGTACATCGTTCCTTTTTTTATGACACAGTAATTTATTGACACTCACAGCTATAATTTTAATCATTGAATCAGTATTTTTATCTATTAACTTATTACACATTTGTGCTCTGCTTTAGCATCACTTGACTATTTAAAAAAAATTGTTTGTTCAGGCCATGACCTTATAGTCAGCCAATTGGCCATTGCTATATTATGTGTATATTGTTCTATTGTTAAAAAAAGGCTCGAAGGTAATAAGATTTAGCCTGTTCCACTTTTAGCTTGTTCTACTCAAGAAGCAAGATGCATCTAAGAGTGAACTATTGTAAACTGAATACATAACAATATGATCTCGGAAAGGTTAAGGATTTCTGCCTTTCACTCAAATAATTTGGGTTGCTTCTCCTTGAGTAGTGCTAAAAATTCCCAATCTATTTCAAAGTAATGATTTTGAAATAATCTTGCCTTATTCTTGTCATCATAAAATCTCGATTGCTGTAGAGTACAATGGCCCTGTAATTCAGTTCTTTGCAGTTCTTTGTATTTGTACCTCATTGACTCTTTTGATCAGATAAGGTAGTGTGCTAACGTTTCTGAAAAATTTTGCAACATGCACGAAAGTTTGACGTATGACATTTTTCCCGTTCACTCATTTTATTGAACACCCTCATCAAATTAAGAGTTCATTTATTTAGCTGGTTTCTTTGGAATCGCACCCTTGTCACTTTGGTCTGAATGTTTAGTCAGATAGTTGTTCTCCCTCCATACTGAAAAATGAGCTGTGTCTAAAGCTCCTCCTGCACCTGCAACTAGAGGCTACTATTGTTTGAAGGGTCCATTTTGACAAAATGACCCATTTTAAATTACAAGTTGTGCACAATGCACAATATCATTTCTCTCTCCGTTCTATTTTAACACCAACCAGCTTATTTTATCTCTGTTATTTTTCAGTGTTTTATGGCCGTCATCCTGCTCTTTCTTTTCCTTTGTCGCTATGGAAAGGTTCACTACCATGTGGTGTCAAATTTTTGTGCTTTCTGTCTTTTTTTTTGTCACCTGAGCTGTTTTTGTCTATTCTGTGGTGCCAATTGGAAATTTGGGCATTACCATATTTTGAAGTCAAGAACGTGCCCAGCTCATCATATATGGTCATCAAATCCGTTGTCTTTTGAATCTTTCAGTATTTTTTATTGCGAACGAATTGATAGTAGTACTTTTACAATCTCAAATCAACTTGTTCCTCGATTTGCGAATGAATTGATGGAGCCACATGTATAATCTGAAATTAGAAAACATAATTAGTTCACAGATGCCATAGTATGGCAGTGAAGGAACTATCATTTTGCCAGCCATCCTGTCCATGATTCGCCCAAGAGAAGTCGATATTCATGTTGGTGTACATGATCTGTAGCTACAATAAATAACCGAAATTACCTCCTAATTATAACGGTTAGGCTTGGTGTTTGTTCTCAGTTGGGCGGGGATTGAAGTCAACTAATGATTAGTTGAGTAATACTCTGCCTTGTAGCAAGGCAACATATTTAAGGCAACATATTTAACGAGACTCAATGATAACTACATAATATTACTAGCAATCTTCCACAGGGACAAAAGGATTTCGCGATTATTTTGGCAAAATTTCGCGATACCGCGAAATTTAACAGGCTATACATTAAACTATACATAAAATTTGTCGCGGAGAATGGGAAATTTCGCGATTTCGTACATGCCGCGAAATCCTTTTGTCCCTGATCTTCCATGATTACAAATTGAACTAATCCCCCAACCTTTTCCTTTCCAGATTGATAGGTTATGGTTAGAGACTTAAAAATGTTGCGGTTTAGAGTGGTGTTTACAGGACTTTTCTTATTACTTAGTAAGTTGTTGATTTATTGACTGAAACTTTTATGGTTCCATGGATACAGATTACAGTGCGAATTTACAGCATTCGATTAAAAGTAGTTACCGATCTCTTACAAATTTCACGTTTAAGAGATAGTCATGAACATTTCAAATCGTGTAATTCAGATTTTAACTTAACATTAAATTTCAGATAAAGTGTGTTTTGGGAGTACAGCACAGTTCAAAATAACTCCATTTTATGAATCATATTACGGTTTTAAATCAGAATATGTTGCACAAGCAGAGACCGCAGCAGATATCTTGTTCTATCAAATCAACGGAGGTAAATACCTCCATTTTTAACCCTATTTACCGTTTAACATAATTTAATCTGTGATTTTATCAAATTTGTTAATTTCTATGGGAAACGAAGTGGATTAAAGAAAACTGTTTTAGCTTAGAAATGAGGAAAGAGTAAAATTTTAAACAGAGTTGATTTTAATATAAAATTGTAATATAAAAGTGAGTGTTAAATTTAATTAATTAAATTAATTTCCAGGACTGAGGGTTGAGTGTAATGCTACGTTAAAGCAATCCGACCAGTCGGAGAAGATTCTACCTGTTACTTGGGTCGAGAGAAAAAAGAACACGTCAGTATTTTCACAGTTATTGTTCTTGTATATACAGGGTGTACCGTAGAAAGTGTGACTTTTTTCCACTTCTGTAATTTTTTCACAAAATCAAACTTCATAGTTATTTTTAACTAAATTTTTTTGATAGGAACAAAAGCAGATGATAGACATTACTCTTTACTGTCAAAAATAGCTAAAATATTGATTTCGAAAATTTTTTTCTTGAGACCCCTAAATTACAGCAAGCTTAAGTTCCTAAATTAGCACCATAACAAAATAGCAATTTGTGAGAAATCAAAAATTGATGGGGACTTGAAATTTGGTATGCATAAATTCGACACCTAGTGACACAATGTGATGAAGAGTTTTTAGCAACTGCTCCTTCATAATATTTTGTATCATTTCTCAAAAAAGTCACACTTTCTATGGTACACCCTGTACACGGTTGTAGTTAAAACTGAATTGTGAGAGAATCACAAACTTTTTAGACTTTAATTAGAAAATGTCTGGTTTAAATACAACAAAGAACAACTAAAATTCTTACACTCAGACTGAAAAGTTCAAAATTTCAAGTGCTTCACCACATTTCATTATGACATCTTACCAAACTTTTAAATACTACTGACTCACAGTCAGACTGAAATTCAATGACAACCGTGTACTCAAATGATTATACATGGTCGTTAATAACATAATTTTCAGGATCTCTTTTGATCCTATAAAAGGCCTTCATCTAGACATTTGGGGATATTTTAAAACAAAACAATGCGATACTCAATGAGTCTGTTCAGATATGATATTGATTAAATTAATTGACTGAACAGTAGATATTTAAATGCATTTCACTTTAAATAATGTCTGCATCTGAATGCAGCGTACTCAACAATGTGTATTATGTGGTTATATCCCAGACAGGACAGATTGAAATAAAACTAAGATTATTATTAAGAACTGCCAGTTAAAAAAAACACTTTTTTATTCCCCTGTATTGCCGATTAAGACAAAACTAGAAACACGCCAAATACACTGTATACTGTATCCCAGGCGGGTAAAAGAACATTTTTACAGTTACCATGCACCTGCCCGTCATTACTCTATTGAGGCTGATAAAGCAGCCACGTTAGATATTCTCTGATAACACCTCGTTTACATATTACCGGTGTTTGTGTGCTGCAGCCATTGTGCTCTTTAATATTACACGATCACAATGATCTGGAGGGGGGTTCTGGTAACATGTAATTTGTGGGAGGGGTTATTGTTTCAGACACTTTCAAATAACTTGAGTAGTCAGTTATTCGTCTGATCATGATTATAATATGTATCACGATAAAGATTATAATATTCATTGATATTGATAATATAATATTTTGAAAGAGCAGTTGTTAAACCATAGGTTAGGTATCTTCCTGGTTTTTAGAAAGAATTAAAGTTCTAATCTTTACCAAGGGTTGTATATCACGAATTAGAATGGTCCTATAATAAATTTGTATTCTATCATTAATTGTTGTCTGTACTTTGTATGGATTTGCAATTTACATATTATGCAAGAATACGCATATCATGACATGAATGATAACGATACTCACCGCAATTAATTATAATATGTTAATTATTCAAGATTTTATCAGGACTCCCCACTGATAGCAGCCATCAATAATATAACCAGTACATATTTCAACCTGTAGTATATAATTATAGATTCAGGCAAGGCTTTAGTTACTAGAACTACTAGCTACTAGTGCCATGCAGTATAAGGAAACATGTAGTTAACAAACCCTCCTGGCCTGCCATACCGTCTTAATTACTGAGCCGTTCCCTTCAATCAAATTGTAACGTTAATTTTACTATTTACACTCTCAACCTTGCTCACAGTAATGCAACCTCCCTATCACCAATAGACCTTCTAGGAATCTAGCACGACGTTTCCCACTTTTATCTAATTGGTTAAATAGCTGTGAAATATATCATGCTCTTGAGTCAATACTAATTCAGCGGGGGATATATATAATGGAAATATCACGAATTTTAGTGTGAGGAATATAATAAAAATAGTGTGCATTCCTGCAATTAACGATACGCCATTTTAGTAGATTTAGATAGGTCACTAACTTTGTGTCAATGGTAGCTAACTGTTCTCCAATTATAAAGTAAGCAGATTGTAGCTGCAGTGATCCGATTTGCTGATTCCAGTGACGTATATGTTGGATATTATATGAGCGGTATTTTTAATAGTGGAAAGATTTGAATATGGTGGATGAGAACACATTATCATCTATTTAAAATAGAACAAGAAGAATTGTCTGCCGCATGTTTGTTTGTCGGAAGTAATCGACCGGTCGAAAGTTTGATAGAAACTATAAACTAGATTGGTTTTAAATTCCATAAGTTATCACTTGTGCAAACGTTGCATCGGCTGTTACTGTTTAAAAAATAATCATCATTAACATGAAACACGCCCAGACATTATCTGAACATTTCAGTGATATTATTATTCACCAACTTCTAATCTTTCACTAGAGCGTTATCTACAATGTTAGAGCATGTTAAATGTGTACTAAGTTACTAAAACCCCTCACACAGAAGTAGAAGTAAGACTAGCAAGTTGAAACACTCGGAGTAGTCACTAGTCCAAACTGCATCTAGCGTAGAGAGTAATGTTACTGATCTTAGCTAGTGTTTCCTAAGGTGTACATGCGGGCTTTTCAGGATCATGAGTTAGATAATGAACATTTTCATGAGTTAGATAATGAACATTTTCGCTTCAGTAGTTACTCGTAATTTCTGCAGCTGTTGTTGCATTAAGTTGGCTTCGAGTAAGAGATTGGGAATTGTATTAAAAACCTGTCACGTCAAAAATTAAAAATATACATATAAATTAAAAATAACCTGAGCTGAGGCTGTAATTTGTTAGTGATCTCAGATCCAGCTTAATTCAGCTGAAATTTGACAAGTTGAAAACATTAAACTTTAACTCTTCCTGTACAGAGAAACTATTCTAGCCAAACGTACAGAGAAGCCTCCGACTTTATCTCTTTGACTGTTTTAATAATTTGATTGACATATCCATGATCAAGAGAAGCTCTTAGAAAGCTAGTATACCCTGATTACCATGGACAGTAAGAAGTTTCTAGTAAATTGTGATGTTGTATCTAGGTAGGTAAGGAAGGGTACCAGGGGTTGTTACTCCTCATGCAGTTCCTTCTCTTTAACAGTTACAGTTCTGACGTTAGTTGAATTACAGCGGCTCTCATGTTCATCAGATCTCTGACATCTGATTTAGAGACTGCCTCTACCATTACACTCTTTAGAAGGTAACTCTAACAACACACTATTTCCAGGTTTGTGGCTGTCAGCAGTGACCCTAGCACGGGGATCTACGATCCAGGCAACAAGACCCTAATCTTCTCCCCAGAGGCGTGCACACCGGAGCTGGCCGAGCGCGAGTTTGCGTGCAGGACCACCGAGAACGACCGGTACGAGTCCTTCTCAACTGCTCAAGCTATGACCCTTTCTTGTAAGTAAATTCTTGTCGTGCCCCAAGCTTGTTAACAAATTCCCGGCATTCCTACCAGATTGACGTGAAGGCAACTAGGCTAAGTGTCGGGATATGCAGGAGTTAGACAATGTTGGTCCCTGTTAAAACACACCTTTAATAATGTTTATTTTTGTGCATTATCAGATCTGGAGAGAGTTATAATATCTCCAAGAGGGATATAGAAAGCGTCTGTTTTATACCATGGTTAGAAGATATATTTCTACCATAGCCATGGTTTATATTAATACCAAAGTAAAAATCAGGTACTATACGTAGCCAAGAGGGTTTCTAAGAAATCAAAGATAAAAATTGGGAGTTCCCCAAAACATTTCCCAGGATATTCTTATCCTTCTCCCACTTTGGCATCTATACAACCTGTTAGAATTGTTATATTTCATTCCAGAATCTTTGCCAAAAATCGTGTCGGGGCTTCCGAAGCTGCCCCCAAATTGGCATTACAATCTGCTACAAATACCATTCCTTTTATTCTTACTATGTAAGTCTATTTTTCAAAATTTCCGGGTCTACGCCCCTGCTAAAATTCTCATTTTACATTGTTAGAATGCGGATACATCTTTTCCCTAAATCCCTCTATCCCTGTAAACAATCCTGGCTATGCCCCCTGGCTACGCCCCTGGTGTATATCGCCACAGTAACAGTGTATATTGCTATGCATACGGTAACAATCTATATAACCATGGTAACAGTGTGTATTATCTTTGTAACAGTCTAGGTTGCCATGGTAACCCTTATAACCATTAACCATGGTAACGAATATGTAAAATGTGTGTACCTGTCACCAGACAAGAGATGAAAGTGGCACCAAACATCACATGATCACATGGTGGGTCACCCTGTACATAAGCGTGTAGATACATCTACATGTTGACATGACAGTAATTAATCAGTTCCTAAACCCCGTATATTATCTAGTAACATGTTCCTCTCTCCTCTTCTCTCCTCTCTCGTCTGTAAATGTAGAAACACAGGGCCGCTAATTACAGACAAGCTCACTACAGAGCTGAGGAGGGTATTGAGTAAGCACCATTTCCCCACACATTTGTTACTTTTTCCCAGACTATTTAGAAAGAAGTAGTGTAACTAGGTGCACAGTAAGGCTGTTGACGCGAGGGAGTGCGGTGTACCACAACCAAGAGAGTGTGGTGTACCACAACCAAGGGAGTGTGGTGTACCTAAGAGAGTGTACCACACTCGGGAGAGTGTAGTATTGTGTGATAGCTGTGATTCTGCGGACAGTGCAAACTGTTTTAACACGACACCTACTTACTTGGTCGGTTAGCTGCTTACCAAGTGTTCTGAGAGCCTACAACCCTGCTACTACTAGTATATCCGGGGCTGTATTTTAAACGGCTGCCAAACTGTTATCAACTCTACGTCATCTTCCTCTTATCTTTCCAGTTTCTGACATCTAGTGTGCCCGGACGTAACTGAAAATTCCCTCGCACCAATTGCCTCGTAATGATTAAGTACAGAGGTCAGAGGCGGTAATGTTTCAATTTGAAAATGTTACAATCTCCCATGAGTTATCTTCTGTACTTCCTTAGTCTCACGGACCATTATATTGTAAGATGATAACTTGTCACGAGCCAAACAAATGAATTGCTCTCCCATAATTGAGAGTTATGTTACATAAAAGTAATTATTGTACTGTAGTCAATATACTAACCAGGGTAACATTTTACTAGTCACCAGTCAGGATTAACCGTCTTTTGATTATATCCGTTGAATGTACGACTGCGACATGCAATAAAGATATAAGAATACCTACTTCAATTAGAATTATCCACTTTTTAAAACAATTATAAGGTTTTACCTTAAGAAAAGTTAAACAGCAACTGTTTGACGTTTCCAAGTCACATGTCAGGTCCTATACTGGAGAAACATGGGACGTTTTGACAAATCTCCTTTTATAGAAGTTCCCTGGTCACAGAACAGGCTAGTTAAGAAGTTGCTAAGTTACTAACAAGTCGTTGCTAACTTACTAACAAGTTGGCTCATGGCTGCACGGGCTGCTGAGAAACATAGCTCTAAACAGGATATGAAGTGAGATGATTTGTCAGTGAAACAGTACAAGGAACACTGGGAACTTCCTTGTAAGATGAATTAACTGACGTGTTTAAACAACCCTGTTCTTTGTTAATACCGCCTCACTGCATGTAGCGGTGTGTGTGTGTGTGTGGGGTTTGCTCCGAGCAGTAGGCAACTAAGGTTTCTCATCCTGATACGTCATATCTCCCCTCTTTTCTACTTGTATCCTGGTTCCTGACTGATCTGATCAGGGGGATGAGCTTATGTTCCTGGCACTATGAGGTGTCATGTGACTCACTGTTTTGGTATTTGGTACTTTGATAAAATGATAAGCTCCCCCAGACATATAATAAAAACCAAGAACCGCCCCAAATTGACTTATGTTCCGCTCGGTCCTTATCCGACCCTGTTCCGCAGATGGCTTTGAAATCAGTTTACCTCCCCTAAAATCAGGTTAAACAGGGCAAATAATGACTGAACATGATTGTGTGAGCCGTGCTGCTCGACAGTTGTACTGAAGTGGAATGGCACATGTGAGAAATAGACAATGGTGTGATATAGATAGGAATTCAGGGAATCAGGGATGCAGTACCGCAACTGCACTTCTAGTCTTCACGCTAGCAAGAGAGGTGTGGTATTATTCACCAGGTTCATTGCTTCAGTACTTCATTACTACTTCCTCCTACATTAACCAGACCTTGAAACTAGGTTGTTAGTCCTCCAGTACTGGATATTGAATGGCGGGATAAGTTTAATGTACCCTCGGACGGATAGGACGTGCTATGAGAAGAAGGGAACTTCTAACTTCATACAGACTAGAGTTAGTGCAGAACTAGTATAGAGCTAGCACTGATACGCTGTACTGCTCGCTGTGCTCATCGTTTACAAGACTGGTTGATCGGTTGGAACTATTCAGGATTCCTATGATAATGAAAGGATACTATGCGGGTATAACACATTGGTTTTGTCTGAGAAGATGAAGTTGTAGAGGAGTAACCTTTGCTCTGATTTGTGCACTGTTCTTAGTCCAACAGTAGTACAAGTGCAGTGTTTGATCTAAACTACTGGCCTCTTTGATCAGTATGTTATAAAGTAAAACCCCGTTAGTTTTAAAAGTCAGAGCGGTATAGAAGGGTAAAGTAGTGGTATTAAACTATTGTGTGCTGGAGAAAGGGGGGATAAGTCAACACTTACATTGGGTTTTTGTCTGGGTAAGTGATGTTCCTGGGAAGTAACCTTAGTCTACTAGTACAAGTGCAGTGTTTGCCAACAAGTGCGCTGTTCTAGAGTTTGATCAAGGATATATTAGCAGTCCGCGGTATCGCTGTAGTGAGCTCTGTAAAGGTCAGGATGTATTCTGGGGCCGACGACTCCAGCACCCACGTGACCCAGTGCCCACGTGACCCGTTCAACCCTCGGTTACAAACTCCTACAACTTTCATCACTCAAATCGAGATTTAATCCGCGCTATTAATTCTCCTGTAAGTTGGGTGGATCTGTCATCATGGTATCGCGATCTATTCCTGTGCCCTCTCTTTCTCTTCAGAGTTTACTTCATCCTGGATAATACCAAATAAGGTCCGGGCACCGCTTGTCACTTTTATCCATTCCGGGCCAGAGATATTTACAGATTAGCTGATGACGTTTAGTAAACAGTCTCGAAGGTCCCGCTGTCAGAACGATCCAGCACCGATCAGATTGTGTAGGACAAGTGTGAACAAAAGAGTCTGAATACCTTCTAAACGGGACCCTACACTTGTGAATAACAAATTAGCCCCAGTAACAAATTGGAGTCCAGGTTAGGCGTTCCAGCCTGCCCCAGTGTCCTCCTACTGAAACTAGCTCTGTTAAGTCGGCCCTTCAGCCGCTGCTAATTCATGTAAAATTAGAGTAGATTTTATCAATACACTATTATATGGGGAGGGTCAGGTTTGTGATTAGCACTATAACAGGAGGGTAAGGGTTCTGGTTACATTCCCTGATCTCCAAACCACCCTCTCACTCTAAACATACTCTAATTCTCTAAACACACTTATAATAGTCATAACCGACTCTAAACTCGGCTATCTTTTCAAACCCTTAAAATCCGCAAATTAGATTTCTTCTCCTTTTTGAGATCTGAGATTTCATTACGAGGGGACTCTCTGAACATATGTAAGCTAAATTCCCAAGCCGTCTCTTATCAGTATACACGGGTCGTGGTTTATAGAGTATAATAAGATCACGTGTCAGCCACGTGTCTCACAACTTGTCGATCGGAGAGGTTTGAGTGGCTGGTCACCTCTGTATACGAGCATCAGAATGTCATTATTTAACAGAGATAAGACCCTCAAATCCCATGTATTCTAACTGTCAGCCGTGTTGGGTTACACAGTTGGAGAAATCAGTGCGTTCTAAAAATAAGTGTGCAATAACTTGGTGTGGGCAAAAACGCACTGACAAGCAACACATGAACGAGCCAAGTTGAGAAAACTCTAGTTGCGCACGTGTGTGTACTGCCATATCCGACTGTGGCCTGGGGCCGGTGGTCAGATCTGTTTCTAGTCCCCATGTTCAACAAACCTCCCAGCCAAGGTTGGGAACGAATCAGTACAAAGTAGAAAGTAGAAGTGTGAAGAAGTCACGTGATATCAGAAGCCGGTAAAGGAGGAGGAGGAGGAGAAGAAGCACGCTCTGAGAAAAGATAACTTCTCACTCCTCTATCTCGTTAAACACCGGCCACTACTTATCTTGCTTCAAGCCAGCACGGTTTATACTTGTCTAGCTTCTCAGGACCTGCCCTTGTCTCAATCAGAGGAGGAGAAGGAGAAGCGTGTGTAAGAAGAGGTAAAACTATCGAGGGGGTTAAAATGCGCTGATAAGATATCGATTGAACAGTATTGCCTGATTGTGTCCTCATCAGTCAAAGAAACGGTCTAAAGTTAGGTCGAGTCTTAAAAACTTGATTGGCTTTGACACTCTAAATGCGATCCCTTCTGTAATCTTTGCGTCAGACTTCGGTCGGAACTCCCCAATCAATCATCAGCTGGTCATTATTTGCATCACAAACATGAATCATTCCTGAACTGTACAATTTATGGACATTTAGAGGTACCGCATTGTTAAAGTTTGTACGGTCAGTAGTTCTATACCGATACAATGTAAATCAGCACACTATCCGAGTGAAAGTTTGATCCCAAGTTTAAAACATTCCCTGAGAGTGTGCAATGTTACTGTATCTTCTTGGGATCTGCTCTTACATCTTGGATAGGGATCTGTGTGTCACATTGCTGATAGGAGACATGGTCTAGGTTGTAATCTCTCACTATTTGGCAAAACATCAAGTTTTCAAGGTCTAGCTCCTTCTCCTGCAGCTCTCCCACAACTTACTGGTCATATTTATTCATGAGATAGTAACAAATAGTGCTGGCTCGAAGTTGACAGATTTTCACGCGGGAGGGGCCCAATGTTATGATTAATGAGGTGCACTGAGTGGAGACTTGGAAGCTAATTAGTGTAATTACTCGCTAATCACTAGTACCTTTAAATTGAAGCCTGATTTTATGGCCAATTAAGCACATTAACCATTGTACACATGCTTGTTAGGGCTTGTGTTTTAAAACATGGGCACCAGCATCATTGACCCCCATTGACTCAAAAAGGTAATCGTCAGGAATGTTTAATATTCATGTTTTGTCACATTAGCTTAATCTCTCACCCCCTCTCTCTGTTCTTCTCTCCTGAGGAGACCCTTTATAGGGATCTCAGACAAGTGCAGTATTTGCATAATCGCCGTTACCCTTATCACAACTGGAAAGAGTTTTGAAGAAGCCTCTCTCTCTCCACAGAGATCTAAACTATGTCCTTGACTTTGTTATGGAATTAAAAGAAAAGGAGTCCTATAAATATTCAAAGAATCTGGTGTGATATTCAAAGAATCTCCTGTGAGATCCGACTAAGGGGGGTGTTAGAACTGTGCATAGTTTGAAGGCAGGACGTGCAGAGGGACCACATGTGTCAATAACTTGACCCGGCTTTCCTTAGCCACGTGACACAGCTCTCATCTTCATGAATCATGACAATGAAATGCGCGGCACTGCCAGTTTCATAACAAGTACCAGGGTTACCAGGGTTACAGTTACTGAGTTACCAGGGTTACAGGCTGATAGCACATTCCTGAAGTACTATCACGTGACCAGACGATATCGGACAAAGAGTAGGGGGTCAAGTTTATTTGGAACTTCTTTGATTTAAAGATATTTGACACTGCAATTAACACTGGTAGGCGTTGGAGTGAACTTGTTAAGCTCATTGGTTTGATTCGAAACGCACAATTATATACCAACTTACCAAGCAGTCAAAACACACAATTTTGGCAGTTACACAGCGTCATATGACAGAGAAACACAGATAGAAACAGTGTCTACACCATCATATTGTGTAGTTAGAGTAAACTTCACTAGATACACAAGCTGTGTCTAGACCTGGTCAGTTCCACTGTCTCAATAGTAAAATAGCTGTAAATACTGGTGTTGACACAGCTGGGTGTGAGATAGCTAACTGTCATCTAGACAGTAGCCAAAGCAAACCTAGATTTAATAGTGCTACCCGATATATTTAATAGTAGTACCCGATAATATTGGTTTTAATAGTACCTGATTCTGGTAATGGACTTCACGGGAGTTCTAACTGCATTTGTTAAAAAAAATAATGTAGATAAAAGGGTTCCAGGGAACTTTCGAACTACGGACCATTTTATCTTCAATAAAATCGAACTTTAGGCGGCAGTAAGTTGCATTGGTTCAGTATGAAATGCTCTATTTGCATAAGATGCCCTATTTAGGCGGCAATAAGCTGGTTCAACAAGAGATGCCCTATTTGGTAGCTGCTAAAGAAATTGTATGGCCTGCAGACGTAAAAGTACGGTACTCAGCTGGTCCTGTCTAAATTTGGTTGGGTAGGAGTTGTTCCTGAATCCAGAGTATGGTGTTCCACAGCAGACAAAAATATTATTCATACCACAATATTTTAGTGTCGTTAGAAGAATTTGTCGCCCGAGACCACTGAAAATTACGCCATCCCTTTAATTCTCACCTTTATTTTTACTGTCGGTACTCAGGGCCCAGTTTCAGATTGTAACGTAGCTACATATTATTATTTCCAATGGTGTCTTTAAACTAGCAGTAAGTAACCTACCTTCCCTCTACGCATGAGTAACGGACCATGATCTCCACAAAAACCTTCCTCTGACACATGATACCTGACACGCGACGCAACAGCACCAAGTTTATATTACTTCATTGAGTTAGTACCCATATTTAATTGGGATATGTCCTCTTACAGTACTGATAAGGTGCAATGTAGGGCGCCCTAAAGACAGCTCTGTCCCTCTCCTCCCCCTCCTCCTCATGTAGATTGTCTGATTTAATTTCAGGCGTCATATATTTTGGTTATTATAATGAGTAACCGATGATATATTTCATCACAACGTAAGGGTAAGCCTTTTAACACCGTCAAGGAAACTGTATGTCTCCCTCCTTTATGTCGCAGTCAGCTGTGGATTGGCAGAGCCTTGTATGTGATAAGTTACTCATTAGAACCCCAGTGTAGAGTATAAAACTTTACAACTTCCTCTCTCACCAGATCTACAGTTTTACAGTTTTACTACGCTCCCCCTTTAAACTACTCATGTTTAAAGTTCCCCACTTTTTGCTCGGTTTTTCTCTCCTCACAGAGGATGCCTGTTAAATGTCTGGTAGGCAGACTAGGGGCTCCCGGAGCCTCGTGTTGTACGACTGTAGAGAACCTTGACTCCTCTGCTGTAGGGTGTGTCGCATATCTTGCAGCCGTTGTGTCCGAAACCCTAAAACCCAGGGGCAGGACCTGGCAGAACAAGTTCAACACGCACTCAGTACGCCACGTCAACACTGAAACATTACATTATCTTGGGAAAAAGTAAAACCTATGATTGTGTGGTTTCAACCACACCAGGTTGAGTTGTTACAATTTTAGACAGGAAAAAATAGGGTTGAACCGGAGTTTAGAGCCCCTATATTTCAGATATCGGAACAATCAGTTCAGAACCCTTATATTTCAGATATCGACGAGTTTGCCTTTTCCACGAATAAGACCCTGATGAGACCTCTGGGAGACCAGATGGTTATCTCGTGTCCAAAACCCTCCGGAGCACCCGAACCTGTCGTGTACTTCACACACAACGGTACTAAAATAGACTCCGAAAAAAACCCACGTTTTGTGATCCTGTCTTCCGACGGACTTAGTGGGAAGAACCTGACATTTGAAGACAGCGGCAGATACTGGTGCACTGCCGCTAACATTAACGGAGAGGTCATCTCTCCTATTACTACTGTCTCTGTTGAGTGTGAGTGGACAGCACGCTGCACTACCGTCTTACTGTGTGATTTTTAGCGCTTTGTGATTCCTAGCGCTGTGTGATTCCTAGCGCTTCAGACTTGATCAATGCTGATGACTGCAAATATAGCACTATGATTGGTAACTCTTGCCTGATTGAAACCAATTTGATAATGTTAAACGCTGATGAAATGAAGCACATTAATATGTTATAATGATTGTCGCCTGATTGCAACCAAATTAAGCTAAACTGAATTAAAACTTTTAGCTGCTGAAGAAATAAAACATTTATGATTTGAGATTGAATTTTGAATGTTTTGGACCATATTATGTATACTGGTCCGGTCTGACTTTTAGCGCTGAAACATTCCAAAGTTGAACCGAACTTGCTATTACCAGATTACTATTGCCTGATTGCAACCAAAGATTGATTATATTCTTATCTGCTATGCTCATTACTTTTTGATCGCTGACTGATCACAATATAACCGATAATTGAACCGCCAAAGCCTTATCTGCGCGGTGCCTCTCAGTTGAAGAGAGTGATAAAATGGGACGTTGGGCCCCACATTCACATCTCTCCGAAACATTAACACCTCTGTTTTTAGTGCCATTACGGCGGCCCACTCAATCATCCTATCGTATCTTTTCCTGAAAGCGTGAGAAATTTGGTTTTTTCCGGTTCGTGATATCCCAGGAAATTAAGGTGAAATATCATAGTTTCTGAATCGCTGTGAGTCTATTCATCGTCTGTAAAAGTAGGTGTAAACTGTAAGACCATGAAATTAACACTCGGGTTGAATGACCGCTAGTCGCACAGGAATTTACGAAGACTTATTATTATTGTTGCATTAATTCGCAATCCCAACAAATTTTTGGGGACAGTCACCCTATTGTACACAGTATTTGTTGGTCGCCATATTTATTCGACGAGAATTTCTGCCGTCCTGTAAGTCCTGCAAATACCTTCCAGGTGAATCATGAACTCTAGAAAACCAACAAATCGTAAGTCGTCTCAGATCTACAAAGACTGTTAGTTCGGCTCTCTCTCTTCACTGGAAACTGAAATTATCATTAGTAGATGAATTAAAAAGGGATCTGTAGGTGTGTAACGATAGAAAGTTGTCTTCTTTTAGCCTATTTATATAACATTAACGTTACTTAATGCATATAAGTAGCCGGCGCCTTTCCAAATTTAGAAATTTCGTGACGAAATTATAATTTTACCTTTCCTGGCTATAATGAATAAAGATTGTTGTCGCATAAAATTAGATTCTTGTTACAAAGCTTGTAGTATGAAAATTTAAGATCATTAAGTTTACATTAGACTCGGGCTGATCATTAGCCGCAATGTTGATAAAGTTGGAGAATTTGCATAATGAGCAAAGTATTTAGGGCCTGCTCCATTACATATCGTAAATAGTACAATCAAAGGAGCTTCAAAAAGCTCTGATCTATTCAACCGCTACATTTATCGGTAAAAATAGTAAGTTTTCCTTAAACGCCCCGAAATTCATTAATGATTGTGTACACTCAAAGTTACGTAACTTCGAGACGTCATGCGTCGTTGATTTAATTGGAGTTAGAAATTTCGACCAGCACGGGGCGAAAAACTATCACATAGTAACCTGTTTATTATATCTAAATTTTCATTTAATCGAATTCATTTATGTTATTAAATTCATTTGTCCAAATTTAAACGTTTCTTGGTGTTAACGGTAAATATGAACATTTTCCACGAAATTTTTGAGAAATCAAATTGGAGACCTATATCTATTAAAATTTTTAAAAGTCGTTTTTGAGGAAAACCATTAAAATCTGCTCAACAGACAGTTTCTTAATAAATACGTCTATGAGACGCTATAATTCAGTATTTCCGTAACATTTGCAACAGCTTTGCCGTAAGGGCTCAAATCATTTGCTACCGGGAGGGTGGTGTTAGAAATGTTTAAAACGCAAATAATTTCAATCCCTATAAAGGGACTGTTTCATGTTCAACATGCTATTTTTTACAAGACCCCTCAGCTGTAATTTTCTTATAGCGCCGGAATTAAATATCTCCAGTCTAGATTTAGAACCTTCCGGTTCAAGTCTAACAGTTCCGTTAGCTTGGAACAGAGAAACAGAATTGTGCATGTCAAAACTGCGACACTGGTGCGAAAATATAATTAAATTGTATCACGTACTTATTACAGCTAGCGGTGTGTAATAATTTCACAGATACGAGAGAGGCCGATGTTATCAAATTTAGATAAGAACTTGAAAATTGTCCCTTTGAAACCACTGGGAGTAATCTTGCACGTTACGTTATATGGGCATGATCCAAACTGCGCCGCCATAAATCTTCCTCTAATTCTGTGTTTGCAACTGTTGTCTCACACCTTTTCATACTTTTCACCCATTTTCACACATGACGGCAACAATATTTTGTCACATAGGTAAGTAGTGCAAGAGACTGAACTGCAGTTTGGTTTGGTTACATGTAGAAACATCAACACTGGAACTAATAGTCGTGAGTCTACTCTACAACCGGCTGTTAACGTTGATATGGTGTTTGACAGCTCACCATTTACCTTCACTACAAATTACACTTTACAATTACTGGATATGCCACATCACTACACTACCATGCTTCATAATATGGTGTTAATTTATAATTGATTATTGAATCTGTATTATAAATCATGTTATTTGGTTGCATCTCTAATTTTAAAATTGATGTAAATTTTTGAATCATTATTAAAGGGGAAACCCTATTCAGCCCTCGTACGTCTTGTAGGTTTGTAGCATGATTTTATTTTTGAACGAAACTGATTGGATGCCTGAAATTTGATCACCATTTACAGCAAAACAGCACATTGTAAATTTATTGTAATTTCGTACTTGTGAAGTGCAATAGACTTCTGATTTCTGAATGTGGTTGGATATCATAATATAATCATGATTACAGTTTCCCTGGACATTATGACGTAACAACTTATGTCGGCTTCTCATCTTTGCAGCTGAGCTCGTTCTATTTGAATCGTTCAAGCCTGGCGGTGCCAGTTGTTTTCCACCCGATGTTAAACTTGTCAGACAAGTGACAACTATCAGTCTGAATCATTATCTTTTCAGCCTCTCTGGCTAACTTAAGTTTCGTGGAAGAGCCCCGGAATGTATCAACTGTAACTGGAAGAACTGTCACACTTGTTTGCAAGTTTAACAGAATCCCTGAAACCTACGGATGGTAAGCAACATTTAAGAGTTGTAGGCGCGTCAAGGGCTGCGACCGTCTTCGCTTACTCAACTTTAACATTGGGCCGCAATTCTGGAAAGTGCGTTGGGCGCGATTCAAGTATATTCTGGAAGTCAGCACTCACTGTAACATAAAGTATGCCGCGCGCTTGTTCTTTTCAGCTAGCTGAGTTCGTTCAGTTTGAGCGAATAAAAGGTGTAATTAATTTATCAAATTTTTCGTTGAACAACGACTCTCTGATCATCAAAATTCCCCTTAACTAATTCCTGGATATCCACCAGGCAATACAAAACAAAGACCAACAACAAAGGAGCAGTCGGCGAGAGGGTGAAGTTGGCATCAGGAAAATGGATCCAATTAGACTCTGGAGACCTGGTCATCAATGATGTAGACAGAAATGATAGCGGGATTTACACTTGCTTTGGGCGAGATGATAACAATAACATCTTCTCTCACTCTGAAGTTGCTGTTAACTGTAAGTAACTTTTTATTCTAAGGCGTCTTTTCGTATACCACAAGGGGGGGGGGGGGGGGGGGGGGGGGGGGGGGGGGGGGGGGGTTTCCATTGTTATTTGTGACCAACCCGATGCAATCTACAGAAAATTCGCCAAATCCAACTCCACAGTTTTCCAACTTATCTGTCCATCCTGATTTAAGTCTTGTACATGATATCTCCCTTCTTGTTTTTTACCCGATGGTACCCCAGATTTCGATACAAGTGAAGCGACTGGCCCGGACTCAACTCAAGCAGTGGTAGGAGACCCGGTGACTCTGTCATGTTTAATTCCTGAGAGCTATCCTCCAGCTCAAGTTACCATGTTCAAAGATAGATCAGGGGATCAATTGGAGATGGTTGAGAACGCTACCGGATACAAGGTATATTGACCAACTTTTGTCTGGTTTCGAGCGTACAGCTCAGCTCTATTAACGCTCTCTGACTAGGTTTGGTCATAACCTAATCAGACATAAATGAAACAGTGACTTTTGCATGATCTAATGTTTATTGAAATGGGGTTAAAATTGGAAGCAGCCCACGTGCAAGGTTGTTAATGAATACTGTTAACGGCTATGTTAAAAAGCAGAGATGGTGGTGGCGTGTGCTGCCTCTCCTTAACAATTCAATAATAAACATTAAATAATAGTGACGTGTCTTGTTTTATGTAGTACTGTGGTAATAGTTAGGCTTCTTGCGGATGAATCAGCTAAAGCCATTTCATTTGATCACCCCTGATCAGATGTAAATGTCAAATATAAACTGGATTAGGAACTTGTGCGTGTTGCAACGTTTCCTTGTCATGATGCTATATTCGGATATTCACGACATCAAAGTTCTCTTTTAACTTAAGGTTTAACTTTTAATAGCAGAATGTAACAATTCGACCCTGTCACGAATACTGCTCTTTCTAAATTTAGAACTGAATAACGACGTTGAATCTCGACTCTTTTTCAGCTGCGACTCGATGACTCCAGATTTGAACTGACGATTGAAAACGCAACATTTGAGGATGAAGGAGATTATTTCTGCACCTCCATCAACTTGGTTAAAGTAGACGACGTACACCCCTGGCCGCAGCCTTACAACAGCCCTATGGGAGAGCTTACAGTCCGAGAGCGAGGAATCAGGCCCAGCAGCTTCATTGTGTCGAGCGCCAGGGTGTCCGGGGATCTGGGATCAACTGTAGTAGTAGAGGTCTCAACCATAGCAGACCCGGCTCCCAAAGTCACGTGGCAGGAATCTGTGCAGGGTGGAGACTTCAAGCCTATAGACAACTCATCGGGTAGAATGGAGACAAAGCTAGTGCAGGTTGACGAGAGATACAACTACTCTCTGACCATACATAACCTTAGTCTGTCAGATAACCTGGCTAAATACCAATTGAAGCTGCGCAACAAACTGGGAACCGTCAACAGCCCTAAGTTTACTATCCTGGTGAACCACTTGCTTTGCCAGACCAACAAGTTGCGGCAGGAGAAAACCTTCAACATTCAGGAACCTGTCCAGATAGCTTGTCCTCTCTCAGTGTCTGCTCATCCTAGCACCGCTGTACGTTGGATCTACAATAGCTCAACCAGGTCCGTTTACTTGGGAATACTTATAGTTCTCATCTACCATACTACCATCTTTTATATTTCAAATCCCAGTGATCCGAATCCTCCGTCTGTCTGGATTAACAGGTTCAAATTGCTACAGAGCTGTGATCTCGACTCAAGACTACTTATCGAGTCTGGATCTATCATGTCTCCTTCCTCCCGTTCCTCATTTAAATGTAAAATGATAGCAATATAACCTTTAAAATAACAACACTAACTGGTCTCTTTTTGTTCAGTTCACTGATAGTGGTCGGGAACACCCTTATCACTGACAGTCTTACCAAGGAAGATCAGGGTGACTACATTTGTGAGACGTTCAACAGTGCTGACACTTGTAGATACATCATCAACCTGAAAACCAGAACCATCGCCGGTGGTGAGTCCTCCTTTGAAGTTGTGATAATTTCGTGATAACCTAATATTTCGAGCTGAATTCACCAGTCAATTCCAAGCACTGGTACTTAATTTAGATAATGGAATTACATCAAAAGTCTAAAAGTCGCGATGTGCACTGATATAATTACGCACACTTAGTACTAGTTTTTAAAACTGATTTTATCTTAACTTACATTTTTTACCGAACGGATTAAAGAAACAATAAAATTTCAGAAGGAAACAGAACACTGATCCTGATCGTAGCAGCACTAGGTTTCATAGTACTCCTAGTCGTCCTGTTTGTAGCAATCCTCCAGCTGAGGAAACGAGCCAAGAAGAAGAAGATGGAGAGTAACGAGGCTCTGGAGCGTCTCAACCAGCCGGTCTTCTCTGCTAATGTTAACGGTTACGAGGACGGTCCTAGAGACGGTCTGTCACACTCCCCTACTTCCAACATGACTCATAACCAGCTCTACAGCGTGAGTTTTACAGTACCACTTTAAAGTTGCTGCTACTAAACGTGTGATGCGAGTCAGTATCGACTAGTTCAAGCCATTCTTAGTCGCCCCTAGGCTTCCAAGATCGTTCTGCTTCTGTGCTAAATACTTCGACTGTTATATCATAGCTCATCAATTTAAAGCGTCTTTACATCACCCAAATGGGCTGTTACTGACAGGCTCTATTTTCAGACCCTGTCAAAGTTTGGCAGCTGGCAGATAGCCAAGTCTAGGCTGAGAAACTTCTCTCTCCTGGGCGAGGGACAGTTCGGAAGTGTGTACAAGGCTGAGCTCAAAACTCTGGACGGTTCCCCTTCAGAGTTCGTTGCTATCAAACAGATCAAGGTTAGTCTTCATGTCATATCAGTGTTTTAAGTGTGAACATTCAGTTCAATAAAGCAACTAAACACAATAATATGATAAAATAAACACGTGATATTTCAACCCACCCCCAGTAAGTTATCCAGTTCAATTCGACCCTCAATCTTGACTATTCATTAACTCAACTCCTCCTCTACCAGGATGACCAGAGTGCTGACGCTATCAGAGAGTACGAGAAGGAGATGCTGATGATGACCCAACTCCATCACCCTAACATTGTTAAACTGGTGGGTCTGTGCACGGACTCCCCTCCTTACTACATTCTCACTGAGTATATGGAGAAAGGAAACCTGGCTGATTACCTCCAAGACATGGCTCAGTGCAAGACTGGAGCTCTTACATTAGAAGATCAGATCAAGATATGTGTTCAGATCGCTTCAGGTAAGCAGAAATTTTACCAAATCTGCTTTTTAATCGGACTTAGACGTGACATTATGGATTTCCAGATTATCTTTTTAGTTGATGACTATTTAGTTATTTACATAGCTAATCCTAACCTTGTCCAGGTTTGAACTACATGGCAGAGAAGGAGTTCGTACATAGAGATGTTGCAGCGAGGAACTGTCTTGTTGCTGGTAACCTCCTAGTTAAGGTAGCTGACTTTGGTCTCAGCAGATCGGTCCACGGCAGGGAAATATACCAGAAGGTATGAAGATTATATTTAACCACCTTGTCGATGCTACATTTTTCCGGGGAAATCGCAAAAACGGCGTATTTCCTCGGATATTTCCTCAAAAATACGCAAATAACTAGATTCTTTATAAATAAATTACCACCTCTCCTATTGATTCACTTTGACTTTGAGGCACATCAGCTTCCGATTCCACATTCCAACCCCGAACATAATTCCGAACGGCACGTACCCACTTCTAAGATTTTAAACCAGAAATTCTTTAAATATCACCAATAATAAGTACTAAAATACACGTGCAAGTTCGTTTCCTGGAAACATCGTGCCTGGTTTCATCGAATATTTGTTGGGAGTTGATACATATTTTCTGTAAAAACGTTCAGAAGGTCGTAGGGAGTCCAACAAGGGTTGCACTAATATAAAATTGCCACATGTATAGACTACTTATGAAGCTACATAAACTGTCATAATATGTCCTCTCAGCAATAGGTGTATCTTCTTACAATTATCCCTCCTTTCCCCTCCTTTTTCTCTTCTAACAGCCCCATTTCCCTTTCAGGACGGTGGAACTGTACCCATCAGATGGATGTCCCCAGAAGCCATCCAGTACGGTCAGTACACCACAAATAACGACGTGTGGGCCTTTGGAGTGACCATGTGGGAGGTGTTCAGTTACGGAGTCATCCCCTACTCAGCCTGGAACAACGAGGATGTTGCTGCTAACGTTCAAGCTGTAAGTTACAAATATTCTTAAACCTAATATATTTTTACTGGCGATCTTTTTATTGAGAATGTGAGATTGGATGTGTGTTCTTGAATCTCACGACGTTTGACTCCGGTCTCCGTGCTATATAAGACCCTTAAATGTGGCTCCATATAATAAGGTGTTCAATGAAGCTGAACTGTTCTACTTTTCAGGGAGCGAGGCTGATCAAGCCGGAAGTGTGTCCACAGACCTTATACAACATAATGTTGCACTGCTGGAGCGAGTTACCTGACTACAGACCGTCCTTCCGACAGATCATTGACTCTCTAAACGCGCTGTAGAGTGTCCCCATGGCGACCATGCGTTACCATGGCAACCACAATCACACCTCCCGTGTGAAATTTAGTTAAATGATAGCCAAGGGCAAGTTATTTGTTTGTTACTCAGTACAACAACGCTGTGAGTGACACTCCAAGTTGGCTAACAGCATTTAGGGGAACTGCTAGGCTGTTGCTGTGTTGAAAGTAATGACTATTTTCTGAGAGTTTGTTTCGATCTTGTCGGAAAGTTTTGGAAACCGGACAGAAAGACAATGTGTGAGGTGGTAAATATTCCGGTGTTTGATGATGACATTTTGATTATATCGTTTTAAGACTTTTCTCTCTCTTTTATTTTATAGAGAATTTTCTTAAAAACTTCTTCTTTTATAGAAATTCTTTTAACGTTTGTAAATAATTTATGTTAGATAATTTATATGATGCTGCATGGTTACAATGTTTGAGCCATTCACTTGTGCTACTTTTTTGCACACATAATCTGTTTCAAAGTCCACATCTGATCGAAATATTTACGAATTTGAAGATAAGACTTCGAGACGATCACATTTAAACTTCTTTTTAGACATGATTTTAAACCGACTTTAATTCTTGACGACACGTGAATTGAATATAATGCCGATTGACATTGATAATAATAAACCATGAACCTGAATTTGCATACGGATGCAGGCCCACACTGCACTAGAAACTTTCAGATAGGAAATAGGAAAACCAATAGAGGTTTCTAGTCAGCTTTACTTTGGATTCTTTGGGAACGAAGTGTATATACACTTACAGTATATACTACGAATTGTATGTGCTATCTAACTAATATTTTGGATAAACAGTATATTGAACTGGTTTTTGTTTTAAATTGGTGATTGCTCATTTAAGAGTGATATGGCATGGGACGTACTTCAAAAACATGACCTTTTTATTCTGAAAAAATGTAATTTTAATAAATCCAGAAAATTTTTCAAAGTTTGTTTTCCATGCCTATTGTGTTGATTTTAATCTCTATTTAAATTATCTTTCGTGGTGCAATACTGGATAATGTGTGAGCATGTCGAAATATCGGAAAAGTTCTGATCTTTCTTCCAAAATTCAATTCTTATCCAGTTCACCTGTGAGAAATGATTCGAATAAAATTTCAAATGTTTATCCTGTATTTGTTTGATTACAAAATTTAATCTATTTAAGAGAAACTATTTGTTTACTTCTTCTTTGGAGTTTAAAATCAGAGTCCGACAAGCTAAATCTTGCCCACTGAAGGAAGTTACATTCAGGGCCAGGGTACATTGATTATTTTTCTTTGTTGTTATTTTGTTGATTTACAGCATAGAACGTTGACAAAACCGACAAGAGTTAATGTTTATAATTATCAAATGCTTTACAAATACACAAAACAGTATATCATACTGTTACAGTGTTACATCAACTCAACACAAAACAAAACCTTCGTGGCAAACGAAAGAAGACCTGAAAAACAATCGACAAAGTTAAACATACGTATAAATTATAAATATAAGCCCAGTTACATAAAGAAAACATCGTACCGAGAGAGTACTAAGACAGTTTCTAAACTCTGTTATAGTGACACATGTGTTCGTGCTTGCAGACTCCGTCAGAACATCTCACAGTGCCAGTGGGACACTTTCCTCCGTTATTATCATTCGTTTCATCGTTATTATCTGCTCCCTCACAGATCCCACAGGTCTTTTTACAATTTTTAGTCATCCAACCGTAATACCTGCCTTTATCGCAGTGATCAGAGAACCTGTCGCAGTAAGTTTCCTTCTTCAGGTTCTTGCATTCCTTCTCTTCCTGCTCATCGAACTGGGGAGGGTTGCAATCTCCAGTGCACTGCATGATCGGACGGTAAATGTGCTCGGAGATCCCACAGTTGCTGGACACGTCCCTGGACATCCTGATGTAGCCTTTGTCTCCCCACTGGGCACCCCAGCTGTTCCTCACTTTCCAGTAGTTCTCACCTCCTGTATTCCCGTATCCAACTACTGAGACTGCGTGGTTTGGTGATTTATTCTGGCATCCCGAGACATCCTTGTAGATGCCGTTCTTGTAAACGTGGAAGGTGTTTCCGACATAGATTGCTACTGATACGACACCCTTGTTCAGACCTGAGATCAGACCTGAGTCTCCCTTGTAGGTCTGGTAGCCGGTAACTCTAGCTTTAGTTAGGGAGTTTGCAACTCTGGAGTAGGAGCAGGAGCCGTCTTCTTGGTTGTAAACTTTGTCTTCGCTGCTGGCTAGACGTCGGGCATGTTTGACGTAGTTAATAGGGTGGCTCAACCATCCTCCTTTGCAGCCATCAGTCTCGTAGGTACAGTCGAGAAGTTCTTGCTCGGCAAACGGTACCAGGTCCCCAGTCATAAGAAAGTAGGTACTCTCGATGGAGGATATCGTACCGAATGCCCAACAGCTACCACAACTTCCTTGGTTCTTCATTGGAGGATTCGCACCTCTAGACACCCAGTCGAGATACTTGGGTTGAGAGCTAGTTGGAAGGTTTGGTTCAGCAGAGAGGTGCAACTTTGTTTCTTCCTCCGCATACTTAGAGATATTCAGACCGGTGTACTGTCTCCGTTCCGCTTCTGTCAGAGTACTAAACATGTTCACCTCCGCACTGTACGGTATACTGTCGTCTCCGTTTATCCGGTCTATCTCCGTTTTGTACTGCTTGAAGTTCAGGAATCTCTCCCGTTCTGTCACCTTGTCTCCTCCAGACGGTAACCCTCCAGACATGAGACCTCGTGACATTCCGTGGTACTTATCCATCGCAGCGAAGAACTCCTGAACCAGAGGTATGCTGGAAGCAAGAGAGATGATGAGAGTTAGCAGAAGTAAGATCCTCATGATGGTTGTAGCACTGAACTGGAAGTAACTGTGAACTGATGATGAAGAGGGGTTATGAGGTGGTATTTATACTGGAGCTGGTGTACATGGTTAGCTGTATTCTTTTGTTCTTGGTTATCTCGTTAAGGATGAATGGTAATTGTTGCGACTAGTTAGTAGTGACAGTTGATGGTGGACCAGGTTCAAGTTTCGTTTGTTAATTTATAGTCCTCGTTACTGCAACAATGACAGACCTTTTTCTATCATTTGTTATTCGACTTGTTAATCCATGAGCACAATAACATAACGAACCTGTTAAGTTTTCCATTTTACTAGCAAGTTTGTGATAAACAAGTCTGTCTTACAGGTCGCTAATACTGCCTCCACACTGACTCCACACTGCATCCACACTGTCTCCACAATGCTTCCAGACTGTCTCCACACTGCTACTGCGAATATTCAGACACAACCCCATTATCGCCATTGGAAGGTATTCTCACGACAGAATGATTTCCAGGTTGAGTATAAGCCGAAATACATATCACTCTTAATGTAATGTCACTGACAAGTGGTCTAATGGTACTCAAAAACACATGTTAATGGACATGTTAGCAGCCCGTACGTTGTGGATCCTTCACCTGCTTGTTGTTTAGTTCTCACACTACCCATATCATGATATCGTCCCAGAATTAAAAAATAAACAAGACTAGATTGGATAATCCCCTTATTTTTACTCTCATCGGTCACATTTTTAACTTAAATATCGAGCTCTCGATGTAATTGGAGAAGAGGGAGAGCTAAGAAACCTACATAACTATGAAATCTCTGAGTTTAACTTTATTACAAACGTTTTAATAACTATAATAATACGTACGTTTTTGGTACGTTTTGGTGAGTTTGGCAGGGCGTGCTCAGGACAACTGCATCGAGTGCGTCCTCCTCCAGCTCAGCATTGAGTTATCGTTTGTCGGAGTGTACCCCGGAACCGGTGGTGTGTCTGGGTACTGTTCCATAAATCTGCCTAGACCAACTTTGAAACTGTCTAGCAATGTGATACTCCGGAGCTCCGATGGGAGCACGTTGAAGAGCTGAGCTGCTCTAACTCTAAAGCTGTTGTCGTAATCTGTTCTTACCGACAACTGTGCGTTTTTGTTCATGGCTGGGATCTCTGCCTTAATACCATGCCTTTGATGAGACTTGAACTCGAAGCCCGTATCGTTCGGAGCATGTTCATTAAGAATTTTCCATACATGAATATTGAATAATAGAATAACGCTCTCTCCGCCTCTGAAGGGACATCAACTTAAGCTTCTTCAGCCTGTCCCAGTACTGGAGATCACGGCAGCCAGATATCTTTCTAGTAAAGGATCTCTGTACAGTCTCCAGCTTTTGTATATCTGTGACTTTTGTAGGGTTCCAGACTGGACAGCAGTACTCTAGCTTCGAGCGAACCATGCTTTTGTATAAAGTCAGCATGAATACTTGTGACCGGTCTCTAAAGGCACTGCAAGCCAAAATAGACGCGATCTCAGAAAATACAACGGTGCCAGACATATACGTTGTTGGAGATAGGCATAGAGTTTATAGACCGTAACTTTCTAACACAGGTCGTAAACCAGTCGACAAGAGAAGGTAGCACCCTAGATCTTGTACTTACAAATGTTCCTAGGTATGTCGCAGAAGTAAAGGTGAACCCCACATCTTTATCAGACCACAGCTTGGTCGAAATTCAGCTTGGTTTTAATATGACTGGAAGAAAGAAGAACGAAACCAGCAAGATCGACCCAAACTCTTTCAGGGCAGTTGACTATCACAAAGCCGATTTTGTGGCAATCAGTGATTGCCTTCAGAAAGTCGACTGGCTTAAGCTCTGGGAACTCTGTGACGAGGACTTGAACTCTTTTCTGGAATTGTTCAAGCTAACAGTGCTCCAGATTACCTTGGAGTTCTCCCCAAAGAAAGAGAGTGCAGCGGAGATTACCTCAAGAAAGAGAAGAGGGAATAAGCACGTTTATGTCATGAAAAGAAGACTAAGGAAGATGAATGCTAGGATACGTGCATTCCAGGAAATGAATCCTAGCTCGAGTTTAATCCCTAAACTGAAAACGGAGGTTTCACTGCTGTGTTACTCCATACAGGAAGGGACCCTTGAGAAACTGAACAAAAAAGAACTCCGGGCAGTCGATGCAATAAAGAAGACATAGCACATGACCATGTTATTGCTTCTATCCTCGTAGTGATCGGTTTCTGTCACCACTAGCTGGTCATGAACATAGAGGAGGCAACCTCCTCCTACTCTCTCTGGTCTATCAGATCTAAAAGATTGATAGTCTTTTATTTGCACCTGAGCGTCAGAGATGTAGGATCATCATGTTTGAAATGAAAAAAAGTACCGCATGTTCAACAGTAAAATTGTGGTTTTAGATCTAACTTTAAGCTTTTAAGCTTTTAAGTGGTTAAAGTCAGGTGGTTTAGGAATTATCTAGTTATAATTCTAAATAAAACTGGTCACGCCTGAATAAATCTTACTCTCTTTTCCATCCCACACAAAAACAATACAATTGTTTTTGTAGAAGAAAAATTTGTAGAAGAAAAATATCCAGTAAATGCAGTCCAGGAAGCACGATCTGTGGTAACCACAGTGCATGGTGTAGTTACCAAGATCTGCTTACCACATTTCCTGTAAACCTATGTTATGTTATTTTAAGGAGTTTCATATTTACAGGATGCGATGTAACAGAGTCAAAATATTTTATGTTGCCATTTTTCCCATCCATCGCAGACAACTAGCCTCGTAATATATAATAATTGAAATGTATACTTATATATAAGCTTGATAACGTCATTCAGTGTCGTGTTGCTGCTTGCTCAATGTACTATGTAAATATCAACCTAATTTAGCCTGCCGAAAAATGTACAGTGGAGGAAATGATATTTCTCGTACATTTCTGGTTAAACTTAAATGTTTCTTAAACATTTATAATTTCGATTGTTTATACTATACCGTGTTGGTGTCTTTTTGTTAGCCGTTACAAATAGTGAAATAGTGAAATAGTGAAATAGTGAAATAGTGAAATAGTGTCTTGATGTTAGCTGTTACAAATAGTGAATCCCCTGACTCTGGACCACCATATCACACACAAAAGTCGGACCGAATAATTTCACCTATATGTATTTATTTCTTGCTACTCCTACAGTTTAATCAGCGTATTCTCAACTTAAACAGTTATTTTTGGACCATCATATTTAACATCTATTTCATTTTGCCTTTGGTCCGCAGTTCCAAGTAAAATATTTACTGTAGCTGAATGTTCTTTGCTTTACCATCCGTGGATAATATCTTTTGTCTACAATTAGCTTTACGTAGTTTGATCGTAGAACAGTGGCGTAACGAAGGGCCCCGCTGACCCCGCTGTGCGGGGGGCGCCATCTTAGGGGGGCGCAAAATCGTCGTTTGAATATGGGACAATTTTGAAAAACTTAATTGAGGTACTAGCAAAACTGCACGTTTTGCTCTAGAAACACACTTTTTTAGAGATTTTACTGGCGTATCCTCTAAAATCACCTAATTTGTTCAATTTTAGGGAGGGGCGCCAAAAGATGAAAGAGGAGGGGCGCATTTTCGGCGGGGGGGGGGGGGGGGGGGGGGGGGGGCCAACAGGCAACGTAACGCCACTGTCGTAGAAATCAAACTCTGGTTATACTTATAATTATAGAAACTAAAAATAAAGTAGTTGACTTTCATTCCTCAGATTTTTTGGCAATTGTACAATTTATGGTTGTCACTACTAGTACTACTATACTATGATTATCGTAGTTATTGTGGGATTTCTATAGTTGCGGGGAAAGTCCTATGTAATTCTTGCCTCACTCTTTTAACATCACATATCTGCAACGGCTGCCCCAGACATCAATTGTATACACAACTTTATAATGATACTAACCGGCACGTTTATTATGCGAATGACTAGCCTAAC
This sequence comes from Bolinopsis microptera, assembly GCF_026151205.1. Lineage (NCBI taxonomy): Eukaryota > Metazoa > Ctenophora > Tentaculata > Lobata > Bolinopsidae > Bolinopsis > Bolinopsis microptera. The sequence continues at coordinate 13,092,982 of NC_087073.1, forward strand.
ATTACAGGTAATTGTGGGTTCACCCTGATTTTTTTGTAAAACTTGGTTTCGAGATAGCAGTTGACCAACAAACTAGGACCAGTGACCAAACTTTTGAGGGGGTCCCGGACCCCAACCGCCATACGGTGCCCGCGGGGCAGCCACGCCTATATTTGGTCCATATCAGGCCCAATTTAGCCAAATACCCTGAACATGCCCAAAACCCAGATTTTAGGTGCTTTACTTGTAGCTAGTGGTCCCCTGAACTCGTATATGAAGTTTCATCAAGATTGGACAAAAAATGACTGAGTTATGAGCTAAAAACTATATACCCATATTTGGGCATACGCACTAAATTTGATCGATTTTGGCGGCCAAATTCTGAAAAATGCCGCCAAATTTTTTTAAAGGCCTAACTCAAAATTCTGTCCCAAAACTTAAGGTCATGAGACAATTCTACGTTGATTCTGAAAATTTCATGAACAAATATTGAAACCCTATTGAGTTCTATTGTTTTGAGCGAAGTCAGTTTTGCAAATATCGCGAACTGAGATATGGGCGATTTTGTTCATTTTTTGCGATTATTTGACCACAGAATCCACAGTTAGGTAGATATTGAGCTGATAATCATAGAGAATGTGTAGTGTAGGCTTACCTTTCATATAAAGTTAGTATCATTCAAAAATATTGATATTTGACCAATTTATGGGCCAAAATCGATCAAATTTAGTGCGTATGCCCAAATATGGGCATATAGTTTTAAGCTCATAACTCAGTAATTTTTTGTCCAATCTTGATGAAACTTCATATACGAGTTCAGGGGACCACTAGCTACAAGTAAAGCACCTAAAATCTGGGTTTTGGGCATGTTCAGGGTATTTGGCTAAATTGGGCCTGATTTGGACCAAATATGGGCGTGGCTGCCCCGCGGGCACCGTTTGGCGGTTGGGGTCCGGGACCCCCTCAAAAGTTTGGTCACTGGTCCTAGTTTGTTGGTCAACTGCTATCTCGAAACCAAGTTTCACAAAAAAATCAGGGTGAACACCCCCCTTAAGGACGAGTCTATTTATACTTCTGTAGAGCTGCAGATAGTGAAATAGTGAAATAGTCTCATTAACAATAAGTCCGGAAGCTTCAGTTGTATCTCAGAGCTGGTATTCTATTACAGCTAATAGCTCCACGTACAATTTGTTTTCGGTATCAGATGTTGTGCAGAATTACAGGTGTTTAGCTTCTAAGTTCCATGATCGTTCTTATAGGTCAGATCGCTGTCACGTGATACAAAGTTTAACAATAACGTTGTTCCTAATTCAGTTGTTGAGAGAGCTGTCTTTACCTGTACAGGGTTGAAGAGAGCTCGTGTTACCACAACGTATCACCGACCATTAGTATTACCACATCAATTACCGTTCGTAGGTCACAATCCTCTCCTATAATTCAATCTCCTACATTCCATTACCGCTTTTGAAGTTTGTCTTTTAAGATTTTAATTTTCCTCGTGCGTGCATCTGATTCGTTTTAACCTCTATGGTCCAATGATACTAATATTTTTCTTTTGTCCAAGAGATTTCTGCTAAAACCAATTTCATTTACGTAAACTACACTGATTATATTCCCAACCTACCTCCATGACAGAATAAAATATCTTCTTCCTTCTATTCACAACATTCACTTACTTTGTGTTCATCGCTTATATCTTCTTATTGTATTGTTTTTGTACGTCTTGTAGTTTCATTAGAACATTGTGTTACAGTATCACTAAAGTTTCTCTCTCTCTCTCTCTCTTGTAAGCTCGTATCCCTACCGGCTACCACACTTTTAATAATTAATTCTAACTGTTATTAATTTATATAGTCGTGGATTCGTAATGTGAATGTAATGAAGGTCATTCATTTTTGGTAAAAATACATTTTTAAATCAACTTTAAGATCAATTTACCTGCATTACTTCTGGAAATTGGTGCAGCTTTGTTCACAGTAAAACTTTTAAAACATTTCCCTTACAGGCTATTATAGAATGAAATCTTTAGGAGAACACGAAATAAAGTCGGTGTTGATCACAGGATGTAATCGAGGTATTGGGCTAGGAATGTTAAAGCACTTCGTAGCTAACTCTAATGAAGCTACTCAGCTCATATCCTGCTCCAGGAAATCTAGCCCCGAACTGGAGGAACTTGGAAAACGAGACAACGTCCATCTGTTAACCATGGACATCACTGACAAGGAATCTATTGTCAATGCTGTTGCTAAGGCTACCGAAATATTGGGAGGTAAAGGACTGAACCTGCTGGTTAACAACGCAGCGATCACTAGCCCGGAGATCTTCACAAAGGTGGTGGACACCACGCCCGAGGAACTGAACCATCTCTACAACATCGACGTGTCTTGCACCCACCTGGTTACCACCTCTTTCTTCCCTCTCTTAAAGGCATCTGCCTCAACTAACAGCAGCCTCCCCATGTGTGCTGCTCGGGGACTTGTTTGTAACTTTTCTTCCATAACAGCTAGCATCGAACTAGCCCCACCATTCGGTTCGGTCATGGTGTACTCTTATGCTCTAGCCAAATGTGCACTGAACATGATGACTAAGATGAGCGCCCACGAGTTCAAACAGGACGGTATTCTGTGTGTGGCAGTGCACCCTGGCTGGGTTAAATCTGATATGGGGGCTGCGGCTGGAGAGGACTTTGGGACTGGAGACGTCACTATTGATGAAGCTGCTCAGCATATGATAGAGATTATGCAGGGTTCTACAGAGGAGCATACTGGGATGTATATGCAGAAAGATCTGAAGAAACTACCGTTTTAGAGCGGTTTACTAATGCTGTAATATGTCAATAATAATAACTTACAGACTTACTTCCTTATTTTAGCGTATATTAGGTTTATTGCTATGACTCTGTCATGTATTATGATAAATGAGATTGTAATATTATGACTTATGATATTATAAAACTTATTACAATAACTTACCCCCTGAAACAAAACTTTCGTGTTTTTCTTCGGCCTCGAGCTTAGGCGCTAGTTACAATGCTTGATACTATATGGCGAATATGACTTAAAATTGTTCAATGATTTGACACTAAACCCTACCGAGACTCGGTTATATCCACCAGCGTGAGCTCTTTTTGCTACAGCGGGCCCGTGCAGCCCGCTAGTTAGACTTAGATGACCTGATATTTCTCTGATATAAAACCCGAACGGTATTATAGGGGATGCAAGACCTTACGTTAAATTATCATATATAATATCAGTAGTACTCCTCTAAATGATGATACAAATTTCAATAATAAACACTTATAAAGTGATGATTATTTATAGGGTTAAAAAAATCTCCGATTCACGGGTAGCAGTCAGATCGATAATGAAACTGACTACATTCTGTACTAAAGTTGCGATAGATAAACATGTTTTGGACAAATAGCCTCAAACTAAGACAGCATTTTAGATCATTCCAAAAGAAAATTTCTGTGTAGTACTGTGAAAATGATGGGCTGAAAAATTGAATTTTACATTTAGTGTTTAGAAACATCTTCGTAATAAATAGTTCCCAAGCAACATTCCCAAGCCGGCCAATGCGGATGCCACTAAATTTCATTCCCAACTATCAAGGATCTTGCTACTGAATGCTCGGTCCATCTCCCCAGCCGCAACCAGCACTGTACAATGGAAGTTTCCCTTTATTCAAAACCATATTCTTGATATGAAGGTATAGGAACTGGGTAGGGGGGGCCAACGCCCTAAAAGGCCCTAGACGCATTGAAAATCCGAAAAGGGGCCTAGAAATCGGGGCTTTTTGAGGCCTTTTGGGGCCTTTTGACCCTGATCACTATTTGATAGTTTTTATGGACCATAATCTCCATGTAAATACACTCAAATAAACATAAAAGTACTGTGCAAGTAGTCAGATAATATCATTAAAGCACTTAGCATATATCAAACTTGATGCAATTGAAGTTAATTCTAGGGCCCCAAAAGGCCCTACACATATCGAAAATCCAAAAAGGCCCTAGAAATCGGGGCTTTTTGGAGCCTTTTGGGGCCTTTTGACCCTGACCACTATTTGATAGTGTTTATGGACCATAATCTCCATGTAAATACACTCAAATAAACATAGAAGTACTGTGCAAGTAGTCAGATAATATCATTAAAGCACTTAGCATATATCAAACTTGATGAAATTGAAGTTAATTCTAGGGCCCCAAAAGGCCCTAGACGCATCGAAAATCCTAAAAGGGCCCTAGAAATCGGGGCTTTTTGGGGCCTTTTGTGGCGTTGGCCCCCCCCCCCCCCCCCCCCCCCTAGGTAGATCACCGGTCCCTATTGTCGCTATCATTGAATCGTGGTTGAAGTCATATATCAGTGACGCTCAGATAGCTATACTAGATGGGTACAACAGTCGACTAGAGCAGACCGACGAAGTAAAAAAGGTGGTGGTTGTGTGCTTTACGTTGAAAACTCGCTACTATGGCGAATATGACTTAAAATTGTTCAATGATTTGACACTAAACCCTACCGAGACTCGGTTATATCCACCAGCAGGCTCTTTTTGCTACAGTGGGCCTGCGCAGCCCGCTAGTTAGGTGGCCTGATATTTCTCTGATATAAAACCCGAACTGTATTAGGGGATGCAAGACATTACGTTAAATTATCATATATAATATCAGTAGTACTCCTCTAAATGATGATACAAATTTCAATAATAAACACTTATAAAGTGATGATTATTTATAGGGTTAAAAAAATCTCCGATTCACGGGTAGCAGTCAGATCGATAATGAAACTGACTACATTCTGTACTAAAGTTGCGATAGATAAACATGTTTTGGACAAATAGCCTCAAACTAAGACAGCATTTTAGATCATTCCAAAAGAAAATTTCTGTGTAGTACTGTGAAAATGATGGGCTGAAAAATTGAATTTTACATTTAGTGTTTAGAAACATCTTCGTAATAAATAGTTCCCAAGCAACATTCCCAAGCCGGCCAATGCGGATGCCACTAAATTTCATTCCCAACTATCAAGGATCTTGCTACTGAATGCTCGGTCCATCTCCCCAGCCGCAACCAGCACTGTACAATGGAAGTTTCCCTTTATTCAAAACCATATTCTTGATATGAAGGTATAGGAACTGGGTAGGGGGGGCCAACGCCCTAAAAGGCCCTAGACGCATTGAAAATCCGAAAAGGGGCCTAGAAATCGGGGCTTTTTGAGGCCTTTTGGGGCCTTTTGACCCTGATCACTATTTGATAGTTTTTATGGACCATAATCTCCATGTAAATACACTCAAATAAACATAAAAGTACTGTGCAAGTAGTCAGATAATATCATTAAAGCACTTAGCATATATCAAACTTGATGCAATTGAAGTTAATTCTAGGGCCCCAAAAGGCCCTACACATATCGAAAATCCAAAAAGGCCCTAGAAATCGGGGCTTTTTGGAGCCTTTTGGGGCCTTTTGACCCTGACCACTATTTGATAGTGTTTATGGACCATAATCTCCATGTAAATACACTCAAATAAACATAGAAGTACTGTGCAAGTAGTCAGATAATATCATTAAAGCACTTAGCATATATCAAACTTGATGAAATTGAAGTTAATTCTAGGGCCCCAAAAGGCCCTAGACGCATCGAAAATCCTAAAAGGGCCCTAGAAATCGGGGCTTTTTGGGGCCTTTTGTGGCGTTGGCCCCCCCCCCCCCCCCCCCCCCCCCCTAGGTAGATCACCGGTCCCTATTGTCGTCATCATTGAATCATGGTTGAAGCCATATATCAGTGACGCTCAAATAGCTATGGATGGGTACAACAGTCGACTAGAGCAGACCGACGAAGTAAAAAAGGTGGTGGTTGTGTGCTTTACGTTGAAAACTCGCTGCTGTAGTATCAGATACTGTATATTTTAGGGGCAAACATTGCAGAATGTTGCATTGTTCTGGTTCTGGTTCTGGTTCTGGTTCTGGTTCTGGTTCTGGTTCTGGTTCTGGTTCTGGTTCTGGTTCTGGTTCTGGTTCTGGTTCTGGTTCTGGTTCTGGTTCTGGTTCTGGTTCTGGTTCTGGTTCTGGTTCTGGTTCTGGTTCTGGTTCTGGTTCTGGTTCTGGTTCTGGTTCTGGTTCTGGTTCTGGTTCTGGTTCTGGTTCTGGTTCTGGTTCTGGTTCTGGTTCTGGTTCTGGTTCTGGTTCTGGTTCTGGTTCTGGTTCTGGTTCTGGTTCTGGTTCTCGAATGGTTGACCACTAGATGTACAAATCCATGCCGTGGAAGAGCACTGTTATGTAACCTTTCCACTTATCAGTCAAGATGGTAGTCGGGCGGCATCCAAGACACTGATGCTGTTGCAGAACATCCAGAGGAGGTGCAGGAAATTGCAGAGGGATATCTTGCGTTTGTGAAGAATACTTCCTTCTCGAATGGATAAATGGTGAGGGGCTCCTGGGCACGTCCAGCAGTAATTTTAATTAAATTACGTATTCATTGTTACTTATTATTTCACCAAAAGATTGTTTACCTTAGTCATTTTTGTCCCAAATGTGCCCCAACTGGTCCCCAACTGTATCTGCCCCAAGTGTGCCCCAAGTGTGCCCCAAGTGTGCCCCAAGTGTGCCCCAAGTGTGCCCCAAGTGTGCCCCAAGTGTGCCCCAAGTGTGCCTCAAGTAACTTTGTGCCCCAATTATCTCACAAAAATGCAGAATTTGGCCGCCAAATTTTTTTGGAGGCCTAAATCAAAAATCCGTTCTCAAAATAAGGTCGAAATGCAATTTCGAGTCGATTCAGAAAATTTCATGCGATAATTTTGAAAACTGATTGAGTTGTTACAATTTTAATGAGATCAATTCCGCGAATATCGCGAACCAAGATACGGGCAATTTAGTTCATTTTTTGTGGTTTTTTCGCCTTAGTATCCACATTTAAACAGATATAAAGCTATAAATTACAGAGAATACGTAGTTTAGCCTTACCTTTCATATAAAGTAAGTTTTATTCAAAAATATTGATATTTGCTCAATTTATGGGACGAAATCTACCAAATTTGGTGCGTATGCCCAAATATGGGCATATGGTTTTTGGCTCATTACTCAGTCATTTTTTGTCCAATCTTGATGAAATTTCATATACGAGTTCAAGAGACCACTAGCTACAAGTAGAGCACATAAAATATGGATATGGGGCATGTTCAGGGTATTTGGCTAAATTGGGCCTAATTTGGACCAAACCCCCCCCCTTAATGATAAATCCTATTTCAGGGTGCTTGCTTAAGGCTTGTCTCATGCAATAGTCAAGGGCTATAATGAACAAGTATGGTGCTAACGTATCCCCTTGAAGGACTCCTGCCAGGATATCAAATACCTTATCGGTCCTTATTTGGACGGACATTACTTGAACGGACACAATTATCACATATCATCTTCATCAAATGGGTTTTCGTGCAGGGAGATATCCCGGTTTGTCTTCTACTTTATCGAGATGGGTGGTATGGTAGAAGGTATCGTAGCTGACATAAGCCACCGAAGGTCGCCTATACCAAGTGGGGAGCTAGAAATAAAGCTTAAGCTGAACTTTAGACATTCAAGTATCTCTCTAGTAGAGCAGTTGGGATCGTTCATTGTCCGGTACGACTACGAGTTGGACAGACAACCAGTTGTAAGACAAAATGTGGAGGTAGAAGAAGCCGAAGATCAACTTCAAGATAGTGATCATGAAATAATGTGATATTTACATTTCAGATTGTTAAAATTTTATAATACCTTGTTTTTCTTGATTCAACGATATAGTTTAGTTTAATTTAATGATAGCTATTGAAATTTGGTTTGGACATGTTTCTAGAATGCCGGACACCAGGCTACCAAAGTATCTACTTGACTGGATACCTGCTCACGGCCGAAGATCACGTGGGCGGCCAAGAAAGAATTGGCGAACCTGTGTCCTGGAAGACGCAGTAACATTTACAGGAGATACAGACACTGTATTTGATAAGGTCCGAGAGTTGGCAGGAAATCGCAAGCACTGGAGAGAGATGATACGACATAAGCGGCAATTCCTTGGTGCAGGCCACTCGAATGATTGAGGAGACCTTATCAAGTATCAAGTAAAGTATTGAAATTGACTGAAATTAAAAAGTTGTCATATTCTGGACAAAAAGTTCGAAATGGAAAAATTTTTGAAAAAAATTCAACGGACTTTAACTTGGACGGACATTAATTGAACGGACTTTATTTGAACGGACATTAAGGTGAACGCTAGGGCCTCCAGCGTTCAAGTAATGTCCGTCTAAATAAGGTCCGATAAGGTAGCTCGGTATCCCCATCTGGTGTTATGAGATAATGAAAGCATGGGAAATTGCAAAGTTTGTTATTAAAGCAGCTTTGGATTATAACCATACCTATCTTTAGTCTCTACCCGATCACAAGAAAACCCGATGTACCACATGGCTGAGGACAAGCTCCCACAAACTTAATATCGAGACGGGGCGATATGGCTGGAAAAATTCAAGCATCTTCTGCAGAAGATGCTATGATATTATGTTTTTGTTTGGTTGAATTTTCATTTAACTGATTGGGATCTGACACATGTAATTTTGTAATGATCTTTCTAATTTCTAATTTCTAATTTCTAATTTCTAATTTCTAATTTCTAATTTCTAATTTCTAATTTCTAATTTCTAATTTCTAATTTCTAATTTCTAATTTCTAATTTCTAATTTCTAATTTCTAATTTCTAATTTCTAATTTCTAATTATTTCAGTTTCAATACTTTCAACACTACTATATAACAAATAATTTTAGGTCCCAATGTCAAAGCGATAGAAGAGACTATGACGTGACCGTTTGTATCCTAAGCAACGCATCTACTTCCTGGGCTACAGTATTGACTTCGCCATTTTCTCCTCCCTCACTGCCATTTTCTCCTCCCTCCTTCCATCACTATGGATCTGAATTCTGTTACCAATGTTTTAAACTCGTTTTCATTAAATGAGCTGAAAGCTCTTAAGGCCAGTGTTGAGAATGTCATGAAACTTAAGAGGGATTCTGTTAAATGCGAGGACTTCTTGGAGTTGCATTCAGATTTTGTTCAGAACAAGAGTGTTCAACATGGCACGTTGATGTCTGAACTTGAAACACTTATGGCCAAGCAAACTGCTGTGAAAACTGCCACAAAGTGGCTCACTTCCACTGGAGAAGAATATGTATGGTCTTCCTCAAATGGACACACCACGACTAAGGAGCCAATCGATATTTTAAATTATCCTGGGATATCAGAGCTTATGCATGATATCAACTCCAAGTTTGGCTGCAAGCTAAACTCATGCCTAGCAAGCATGTACAAGTCTGGTTCTTGTGCAACTAGGTACCACAACGACGACGAGACGTCTCTTGACCAGTCGCAAGGTATTTATGTAGTTTCATTTGGAGCTGAGAGGACCCTCGACATAATTCCAGAAAATGGGGATAAGCGATGTAACAGTAAATGCTATATCACCCCAAAGGACTGTAGTTTGTATATTATGAAACCGGGGTGTCAGGAATATTGTCTTCACAAGGTTCGTGCAGAGAGCTCAGTTAAGGGGACTCGGTATAGCTTATCTTTTCGCTGCCAGATACCGAAGACAGATACAAATGTAGTCAAGGAGCAGATTGCCCGCACTACAATTCCTATGCCGCCCACCACCACCTCAACACCAACCCTTTACTACCGAAATGCTCCAAGAAAACCGAAGAGCAGGAAAACCACTGTCCTGTTTGGAACGTCAATGACAAAATTCGTACGGACAAATAAGTTGGGATTCCGGGGAAGGAAAGTAATCAATGTGTCTCAAAGTGGTGCAAAAATTAGAGACATCACTGAAAACATTCATCATTTTCATAAAACTCATGCAGCTGCAGAAGCTGACGATATTGAAAAAATTATATTGAGTGTTGGTACAAATGACATAAAACATTCTAAGTATGGGGTTCAGTTCCTTAGGAAGTATCTTACTGAATTAATTGACACCACTAAGCAGTTATTTCCCGCTGCAATTATAATTATCCAATGTTGTCTTCCTATTAAGTGTTTATATTCCTACATAGCAAAGAATGTTCTAGATTTTAACAATCTACTTAAAGACTTATGCCTAAAGAATAATTGCGTGTTCCTAGACTGTTTCTCAGACTTTTTAACTCGAGACTTTAGATCATGTAATGAACTTCTATACCATGATTGGCTTCATCTCAACATGAGAGGAGTAGGTTTACTGTCCACTTGGCTTAAGTTTGTTGTAAACGAACACAGTTTTGACAGGGTTGTAAATAATCTTCTGGGAATTTAAATCTTTGATCTTTTCTTCCATTTAATATTTTGATTAAGACGTTGCGCCTAAAATTAAAACTCAAACAAATATCTGATTTAATCTTTTTCTCAATTTTATGCCTCCCATTTCAGGTACATTCGGTCACTGTCCATTTTCCAATATGTTAGACAATGAATCGTTTAGACTTAGAATAGGTCTTTTTGCATGCAAAAGGCCTCGTACACAGTCAAGAAATGCACTTATACATATCAACACGTTTATACCTAACAAAATTTACACATTTAAGTCTCCATACACCCCACACATCAACTACAATTATCATAATCATATGTTTCTCTTCTATTCTCTCATCATGACTTACTTTCTCCCAATTCTTCTCTCCACGGTTAGGTTCATGAACACCGTATTCCCCCTAGATTCTAATATTCATTCCTCTCTACTCCTTGACAGCCCACGTTATCTTATACCATTTCTTGCTTGCTCCCACATCAAACTTTTCTTTGTAATTATCTCCTCATGGTTTATAAGAAATGTTCTTCTCCCTGGTAAGATTAATAGAGTCAAGTATTCCAGCCGCCTCAGGCGTCTAGTCTCTTTATTCATTCTTTGGGTTTTCTCTCTTAACTTTCTTCTGATAACTCTTGTTAATCCTTCTATGCTTAATCCAGGTCCCAACTCCCTATCTGTACTATACCAAAATGTCCAAGGTCTTATTCCTTTCAGTAACCTAAGCTCCTCCCATCCCCTTCTTGATGGTAATAAGATTTCCGAACTTCAATCCTTTGCTAACATAGAGCAGCCTGACATAATTGCCCTAAATGAGACTTGGCTCAAAAAGTCTATTTCTAGCAACGAAATCTTTCCTTCTTCTCAATATGAAATCTTCCGCAATGACCGCACGAGAAAGACTCATCCTCAAGATCCTAATAACCCTAAAAAGTTTAGGGAAAATGGAGGTGGTGTTCTTTTGGCTGTTCGGTCTGATCTCGACGCCACTACAACCCGACTACCAGTTAGCCTAGGTGCAGAAATGCTTGCCGTTAAAATTGCTTTCCCTAACAAAGAGAGTATTGTAATCTGTACTTGTTATAGAGTAGAAACTCTTGGGTTACCTAATCATGATGTCATAGTTAGTTATATTCGCAAGCTAGTTTCCAAAAAGAATCCCCCTAAAATCTATCTTATTGGTGATTTTAATCTCCCCCATACAGACTGGCTATCTTCATCCAGTACCGTACCTATTGAGCAATCCTTCATAGATTCTTTCAGTGATCTTTCTCTCTCCCAGTTGATCACATCACCAACCCATAAAAGTGGTAATACATTAGACATTCTTCTCAGTAATTATGATAACACAATCGATAACTTGAATGTCTGTGATCCTCATTCCGTGTGCAAATCTGATTATTTTCCTGTCACTTTTTCAATTAAAAGCTCCTTTTCCCGTAAGAAAACTCCTAAACGTAAAATCTATAATTTTAAGAAAGCAAACTGGGACATGATTAATCGTGAATTATGCTCGATTAATTGGCAAGTCCTAGAATGCCTAGATCCTGATTCGTCTTGGAAGTTAGTTAAAGACTGCATTATGAATTTAGTTGATATACATATTCCTAAAGTAACTATTAAATCAGAGTTCCAACCCCCGTGGTTCGATAGTGAACTTTTTTCTTCATGCCGTAAAAAAGATAGACTCAGAGCTAAATTTAAAATTTCTGGTTCTATTTCTGATGAGTTAAAGTTTGTTACTAGCCGTAAAGATTTTAAGAGGTTTCATCAGCCAAAATAAGAGACAATCTTTTCAATAGTGATGATCCCGCGCTTATAACTAAGAAGTTTTGGTCACATGTTAAGTATCAATCTAACTCCTGCCGTATTCCTAATTGTGTTAGTTATTCTGGACAGCTTCGGTTCAAACCCAAAGATCAAGCTGAACTTTTCAATTCTTTCTTTTATAACCAGTTTTCGGATCCTTCACTTTATGACACTGACATCTCCTATGTCAATGATGTTGATTTTGATATTGACTTCGATCATCGGGATGTTCGTAAGCTTCTTTCAAATATTAATTCAAATAAAGCCCAGGGACCAGATGGCATACACGGTAAAATTCTAAAAAATTGTTCCGTAGGTTTAGCTTACCCTCTAACATGCATTTTTCGTGGATCCTACAACAGCGGCTACATTCCACAAGAATGGAAACTTGCAAATGTTGTCCCAATATTTAAGAAAGGTAAGAAAAGTGAGGTTGAAAACTATAGACCAATATCCCTTACTTGTTTAGTCATGAAAGTTTTTGAGCGCATTGTTAAACGTAAACTGCTTTCTTTGACAAGTACCCTTCTTGATCCCAGGCAGCATGGTTTTCTAGAGCACAAGTCATGCACAACCAATATGGTTGACTTTTGTGATAGCCTGGCATTGTCTCTTAACGAAAATATTATCAATCATGTTGTGTATTTTGATTTTGCTAAGGCATTTGATTCTGTAAATCATGATATCCTTCTTCATAAGCTAAAGACCTTATATAACATTGATGGTACACTTCTCAAATTTCTTACCAATTACCTTCAAGGCCGTTACCAAAGAGTGGTTATTGGTAATGAGATGTCATCTACCCTCTCAGTTAATTCTGGTGTCCCCCAGGGCTCTATCCTTGGTCCCTTACTTTTTGTATTGTTTATCAATGATATTCCTCTTGGCCTTTCGGATAATACTGATATTGTTTTGTATGCCGATGATACAAAAATCTGGCGTAAAATACATTCATCTTCTGATAACACTAATTTACAAATGGATATAGACTATCTCTCTGACTGGGCACTAAGAAACAAAATGCGATTCCATCCAGCAAAATGTAAAGTGCTTATTGTTTCAGGAAAACCATCTTTATCTCCTCCATTCGCATATAATCTTGATGGCTCTCCTCTTGTGTATGTAGAGTTAGAAAAAGATCTTGGAGTCGATGTTACTCCTAAGCTAAGTTGGAATAGTCAGTGCGACAGAATTTATACTAAGGCCTGCCAACAACTTGGTATGGTCAGAAGAAATGGCCATATTGTCATTGATCAGAAACGTCGCCGGGCGCTTTACCTTTCCCTGGTTCGTAGCCAATTCGAAAATTGTTCCATAATCTGGCGCCCTTGTAATAAATCACTTAATGATAAATTAGAAAGTCTCCAAAAGAGAGCTATTAAATGGATTCTGTCTGAAGAGGGCCGCAGTTATCCACCTGAGCAATATGTCAAAAAGTGCAAGCTTGTCGACATTCTCCCTTTGTCTCAAAAGTTTGACTTGAATGATCTTATTTTTTTCCACAAAGTTCTGAACAATTTAATTCCTGTATCGCTGCCTCACTATCTCTCTTTATATCAGGGCACTTCTCGACTAAGACGTTGCCACCTCGACAGTCTGTCTATTGTGTCATCAATTTTACCTAAGTTAAGTCAGAATTCACACACCATATGTAACTCAAATAGCCCACTGGCAAAATCATTTTTCTACAGAACACATATACTGTGGAATGGACTCCCTTTACAGGTAAGACAGATTGTGTCTACTAGTCTTTTCAAAGCTGAGGTCACTAAGCATCTGTGGAAATGTTTATTAGATAGTGAAACAACAGTCTAGCCAAGTCTCTTTGCTCCCCATATTATTATTTTTTGTTTTATTAAGTTTTTTTATCTACCTTCCTATACTTTCAACATCATATCACACTTCACCCGCACACCTTCTCACACATTAATGACCATATCAGACCTGTATCTAATGTATCTGGAATTTGACGTATGAAATACCAATTTTGACACTATATCCACAGTTATTCACCATGGATTTGTTTGTTATTAAATAGTTTTTCATAAATTTTTGGATTTAGATTAATTCGATGTAATGGGTCCAAGTTACTGCGGACATAGTTCACTATGTGTTTACCGTGTTTGGGTGCCCATCATATTTTACAGATGGGGGCGATATTTTGAACGATTCTATTTTATATTCATCTATTGCTGTACTCTGTAAAATTTGAAAAGTATTTAATAAAAAATAAAAAAATTTCTAATTTCTAATTTTTAATTTCTAATTTCTAATTTTTAATTTCTAATTTCTAATTTCTAATTTCTAATTTCTAATTTCTAATTTCTAATTTCTTATTTCTAATTTCTAATTTCTAATTTCTAATTTCTAATAAGATAAGTTAAATTGCATTTTGTCTTTGTACAGGATTAAATTACAGGTTCATATCTGCCGTTTTCTGACAAAAGTGCTTAAGTAACATTTTGGAAATTTCGGGTTTTTTGGTTTAACTTTTGTTTTTGGGTCAAGAACTATCCCTAAGGACCATTGGATACATTCGTCGACCCTCCAAAACCCCCTTTTTGGAACCCCCTAAAATGCAAAAAATGGTCATTTTTCTGAGAAAAGTGCATTAGTAACATTTTGGAAAACGGGTGCCGTTTATCTCAAAAATAGTGCCATTTCGGGAACTGAAAATGGCGGCATTGTTTTCTACGTCAAAAACTGGCCCAGTGACGGTGATTTGGTGATCGTGGGTCCTTTGGCTTGAAAAAAAGAACAATTTATTGCACTTAAGCAGTTTTGTGAAAACGAGCTCGTTTTCTCACAAAAGTGCTTAAGCTTGCCATTATACTTTTAATTAAATGTTGATTCTGTCAACTGAAGCTATATAATCGGTACTTACAAATTTAAATTTTCACGACGGATCGATTGGTGATGGTCATAAACTTCAGAAACGCTAGCTTCGCCGTAAAAATTGCCGATTTGTCAATGCAGAACCTTTCAAAATATACTTCAAAATTTGCTTTAAAATTTTGATTCTCTAATCAGTTGAGACTGCAGATTTTTAGCTTCCCTGACCTAAAATGAAGCAAATTGCTATTGCACTGGGAGGAAAGACGAGAACGTATCTTCAACCTGGGTCAAAGCTATAAGGTATTTTGCTGAAGGCAGAATTGGTGAAAGCTGGGAAATCATTTTGTGGGCAGACAATTGTTCCGCTCAGAACAAATGCTGGACGCTTTTCACTGTGTTATGTTCGCTCATAAACAGCCCTGACTTCGGGCTTGACACGATAACAGTGAAATATCTGGAGCCAGGCGATGCGTTCATGAGCGCTGACTCGTTCCACCATAAAGTGGAACTGTTCATCAAACAGTGCGGACAGCTACATAATTATGACTTGAGGACTTTGGTGGTACAGTGGAAAATGTGGGTACTGCTGTTTCTATGGCCTGTTCGGACTTTAATTCTTGGCCTATAAGGTCATATGAGACAAGCAACCGCTGCAAAACAGAAAGACCACTGCTCGAGAAGGTGAAAATTATCAGGTTTCAGCGTGGCTCGGTTCAAATGGAATGGAAATCAGAGCACAACGAGGTTTTCTTCCGTTCTGCTCCATTTCTGCGGCAGAAATAAAAGAGATTGATCCGGTTAGGTATAATCATAGCTTTCCCACAAAATCAATCACGGGGTATAGCGAGCGCTAAAAAGAAAGATATAGTTCAAAAACTTTGTAGACTTATGAGCCCCCGATTTTTTCGTCAAGTTTCAAATATAAATAGATATATTCTCAATAGTATTGCCTGAATAAATAGTATCTGAAGATTTGTAGGATACAATACTTGAGTAGGAACAGTGTGCCTCGTGACGTGTAAAGCTTCGCACGAAAATAGCTGGATAACGCAACATTTTTCACAGGTTTCGTGTACATTCTTAGCTTATCAATTACAGTGAATGGGATATTGACTTTGAGTAGGGAATGTTAGGACATGATTGGATCTTGTGATATAAAGTAAGAATATCTCATCGCATGTAATAGTTAATACTCAACAAGCTAATATATTTTTACTACAAGCTTACAGGAAAAATGTTTCATCCTTTTATTTTGTGCTCGATAGACTCGGCCTGGGTCAGCTGCCTTATAGAGCGAAAAATATATCTATTCATTTCTATAAGTCTATGGCTCATCTTATATACCACCTCATATCCACACTGTTATCAATCTACCTTTTTTTAGTATTGATTCGTGATCAAAGAGAAAGTTTTAATATTCCGTATCATTACAACCTGTTCCTGACCATACATTTTTCTTGTACGATTTCAAAGCTTTTTTCGAGTATGAGTGTTGTACCTTATAACATGGTAAACACTAAGTTATCTGCTTACCTAGCTCATAGGCTTCCTCAAACCTGTACATCCGCTACTTTTACTGCATCAAAAAACATCAATCACAACCAAAGTTATGACGTATCATAAAGCATGACAATTACGCACGTTGCTAATCTGTTCTTGCTCGCGCACGTGCAATCTTTTGATGTTGCTTATAAGCATTAAGCAACGACGCTGTTTACCTTTGTTAAAATAGCGCCATTATTCTAAAGTTTATTTCACCTCGCTTTCGACGTTAATTATAGAAAATCTAAAGCCTTAATCAAAATTCTTAGAATGCTATAGCCTATTATCCTATCCTTTGTTTACAACTCTGCTTAAAATGACGAGGTCTCAACTCCATTTGCGAGCTGAAATTGGTCACGCCAGAGGGTCATTTTTAGGTAAATTTTCAATGTTTTTTCTTCTATGTCCCCGTTGACGGGGGGAATTATTCGTCAAGTTTAAAATATAATATAGATATTGGCCTTTATGAAGAAAGCCTCATCTGAGTTTTTAATTTAATTTCTAAAGAGAGAAACTTATTTATTATTATCCCGTACTATCACCAATCGACTCTTCGTCAAAACAAGCGTCAAAATGCTGGTAGAATTCCGATTCGAAAACAAAATTTTATAAGGAATTGCAATGTCTCATTCCCGCTCGTTGCCACTATTTTTTAATCCGCTAAGGAGAAGGGAGTGTTTTGGTGTTCTTAAACCATCACCAATCATGATTTGTCGTAAAATTTTAGGTCACTGGAATGATCGCAGATAAAGTTACCACTAATGTTGGTGCACTTAAGCAATTTTCTAAGAAAACGAAATTTTAAAATTTTTTATTTCAGCCTGTCCCAATGGCAATATTACAACCAGAGTTTCATCACAACAGTTTAAGGCTAATTTTTCGTCTTATTTTCGATGACCAATAATGGTTTGAACGGGTCATTTTCATGAGAACATGGAGTTTTTGCCGATGTGGCTGTACTTAAGCACTTTTTTCAGAAAACGAAATTTTCAAATTTGTATTTCAGCGTGTCCCAATATTACAACCATGAGTGTTTCATCACAACAGTTTAAGGCTAATTTTTCGTCTTATTTTCGATGACCAATGGTTTCAACGGGTCATTTTCATCAGAACATGGAGTTTTTGCCCATGTGGCTGTACTTAAGCACTTTTCAAGAAATTCAAACTACAATTTGTGATTTTGAGGCACTTTCCGAGAAGTTATAGGATGATGAAACCTTGTCATAAGTCTCAAAAGTCGACAAAGCACCTTAGAAACATAGTGGGTGCAGTTTAAATTTGACAGCAGCTAACCCAGATCAATAACAGAATTGAAATCTTTAAAGTCAATTTGCACAAAATGAACCTTGTGTTACTTAAGCACTTTTGTCAGAAAACGACAGTGTTTTGATGAGCACCCGGACTCCTTAAATCTTAAGTATTTTAAAGTTGGCTTTGTTAAGAAATGTCCGGCAATGCAACTAGGAGCATCGTTTAATTTCCATATTCAGAACTAATATTTTGGGGATTAATAGAATTGAAGTTATATGTTGATAGTGATACGATTAGACATTTGTTTTCTGTCATTACCTTTTTTTGTAATTGTGATTTTGTCAGTTTGTATTCCTTTGGTTATGATTGGTGTCCCGTTACCCATGCGTTTTACAGTTTTACATCATTTTAACAGTCGTACTCTTCCGTTCAATAATCCTTAAATTTCTATTCGATGACAATTAAATATTTCCATTCATATCAATTTTCATGTAAATTTTGGGATTCAAGTTTTAAGGCTATTTTGTTCTACTTAAGATATGAACTAACTTAATTTTATTCAGGAGGTTATCTAAAAATGATATTTTATTCGAAGATTTATCAAAAGCCTTAACTGTGTATGATTGGCCTCTCCAAACAAATCTAAATTTACCTTCAGTCCTAGTCAAGTTTCAGCACTACACTACAATGTATATACCTTATCGGACCTTATTTGGACGGACCTTACTTGAACGCTGGAGGCCCTAGCGTTCATCTTAATGTCCGTTCAAATAAAGTCCGTTCAATTAATGTCCGTCCAAGTTAAAGTCCGTTGAAATTTTTTCAAAACTTTTTCCATTTCGAACTTTTCACCCAGAATATGACAACTATGAGAACTTTATTGTGCCGTAAGTTAACGACGGAAAGGTTCTCCTTGGTCTGCCGGAGGCACAGAAAACTCTACTAGTATATGATGTTTTCAAGGGTCACTTGGCGGGAAAAGTCAACGAAATCATGGCACTCAACAACATAGTTCATGAGCTAGTCCCCGCCAACATGACAAACTTGTTCCAGCCTCTAGATATTACGGTAAATCGTGTTGCCAAGGACATTGTCCGATGTTGTTATACTTCATATTACTGAGGGGAGGTAATTAAACAGTGCTAGGAAAGCTCCACGTGATGTTAAGGTTAACCTAAAGTTGTTTAAGATAAAACCACTTCACGCCGAATGGCTTGTACAAGTTAACACTGAAATGCAGGACCGGGGTAGTTTGATAAAAAAGGTTTCCACAAAGCTAGAAATCACTGATGCTTGTTTAAGCATGGACTATTTCATGCACGAAAACCCATTTAATGAAGATGATATGTGATATTAGACACTGATCATGTACACATATTTTAACATTTTTACTGCTTAATGACTGTTTTTCTTACTTCATACTTACTGTATAAAAAATGGATTAAAAAATCATTTAGATTTTTGATGGTTTTGAATGCCTTCGAGCGTTCATATTAATGTCCGTTCACAAGTATGTCCGTTCATGTAATGTCCGTCCAAATAAGGTCCGATAAGGTATATACTGGCCTGCCAACAAAACATACAATTAAGTTGGACAGCAAAACTCCGATTTATTGCGGACTTTAGAGGAAAGGCAAACACGGGGTGAATCGGGGTTTGCAGTGAATTGGGGTTTTAGTTTTGGGGCTTAAATTGATCAGCAATGGGTGGATAAGGCCTAAAATCTTAATTGACGATGTCAATTCATGGCAGCTCGGCGCGGCACAGTAGCGCATTTCGCCGATCTAGTCGCTGTGAGAAGCCTTAATTGACGATGTCAATTCATGGCAGCTCGGCGCGGCACCGTAGCGCATTTCGCCGATCTAGTCGCTGTGAGAAGCCTTAATTGACGATGTCAATTCATGGCAGCTCGGCGCGGCACAGTAACGCATCGCGCTACAATGAGAAGCCTTATTGAGTGCGCGGCGCGGCACAGTAACGCATCGCGCTACAACCTAAAATCCATACAATTACAAGCGATATTTTTGAAAGTCTCGCAAACACACTTTGACTAAGTGCCACTGTATTATTATACTGTAATCCATTTCAAGACCTGTAAATATCAATATTGTGCTCAAATCAGATCCTATGGCATGATCCATTTCTTGGCACAGTTTCAAGATTCTGACACTGCAAAAGTATAAGCCCAGAGCCCACCCTCCAACTCAAATACAGTTACAGACTTTGAAACTGGATCATAGATCCATTTCTGGACAGATCGTTGCAATATTCTAACAAGTCCAAATAATGGTGCTAAAAACACGTGTATGGCGGCCGAGATGGCTCACCAAAATTTTCACTGAAAATTTTGAATTAAAAAATTAATAATACAATTAATCACAAAAAAATAAAAACGATTTTGAATTTGATTTGTAACATGATTTTAAAATTTAAATAAAAAACGATTTCCATATTGAAATTGAAAACGATTCTCATTTTGAAAACGATTTTGAGTTTGATTTTGATTTCAATTTTGATTTCAATTTTGATTTCAATTTTGATTTCAATTTTGATTTCAATTTTGATTTCAATTTTGATTTCAATTTTGATTTTGATTTTGATTTTGAAAACGATATTGATTTTGATTTCGAAAACGATATTGATTTTGATTTTGAAAACGATATTGATTTTGATTTCAACATTTAAAAACGATATTGGTTTTGATTTTAAAACGATATTGATTTTGATTTTAAAAACGATTTTGATTTTGATTTTGAAAACGATATTGATTTTGATTTTGAAAACGGTATTGATTTTGATTTTGAAAACAATTTTGATTTTGATTTTGAAAACCATTTTGATTTTGAAAATGATTTTTTTTGCCCGTGGCGGCCGAGATGGCTCACCGGCCGAGATGGCTCAGCTAGCTAATTAGCTGTATGGTATTTATGTTCCGGGGTATTTGGAACAGGTTTAGGGGTTTAAATAGTTAGTACCTGTCCCAAACCATCAGAAAAATCAAGTTTCGACCTCCCAACCCACTCAGGCCACTCCCAGGGGCCACGCCCATCCCAAAATATCTGAAATCCAGGTCGAATCAAGATTGAAAATCTTTACCCCTGTAGGGGATTTATGTTCCGGGGTATTTGGAACAGGTTTAGGGGTTTGAATAGTTATTACCTGTCCCAAACCATCAGAAAAATCAAGTTTCGACCTCCCAACCCACTCAGGCCACTCCCAGGGGCCACGCCTATCCCAAAATAGCTGAAATCCAGGTCAAATCCCATACAAATCCAGACTGAGAATCTTTACCCCTGTATGAGATTTACGTTCCCGGGTAGGTGGCACAAGTTTTGGTGGTTAAGAAACTATAACTAGTAACTGTCGTAAAGTTACAGGTCCATAATATGAAACACTGTGGTGGTATAATACCCAACGTATGTAATATTACTTTTGCCCTACCCCCCCCCCCCCCCTGTAGCTTTTCTGGGTTATCCGTGGTCCTTAGGGGCGGCCTGAGTGGGTCAAGATGTCAAAACTAGGTTTTAATGATGGTTTACGACAGTTACTAGTTACTTAAACCACCAAAACTTGTGACACCTACCCGGGAACATAAATCTCATACAGGGGTAAAGATTCTCAGTCTGGATTTGTATGGAATTTGACCTGGATTTCAGCTATTTTGGGATGGGCGTGTCCCCTGGGAGTGGCCTGAGTGGGTTGGGAGGTCGAAACTTGATTTTTCTGATGGTTTGGGACAGGTACTAACTATTCAAACCCCTAAACCTGTTCCAAATACCCCGGAACATAAATCCCATACAGCTAATTAGCTAGCTGAGCCATCTCGGCCGGTGAGCCATCTCGGCCGCCACAGGCAAAAAAAATCATTTTCAAAATCAAAATGGTTTTAAAAATCAAAATCAAAATGGTTTTCAAAATCAAAATCAATATCGTTTTCGAAATCAAAATCAATATCGTTTTCAAAATCAAAATCAATATCGTTTTAAAAATCAAAATCAATGACAAATTCATCAAGAAATGCTCAGTTAAGACAGATGGACAAGATCCATGGTTTGACTCAGAGTGCTATGATGCATGGCGCAAGAAAATAAGACTGCATAAAGATAGACATAAAAGCGATAGAGCCCAAATAGCGTTCTCCCTCGCCAGGAAAAACTTCAAAAATGTGGTTGCTCAAAAAATGCGAGAAACATTAAATAAATCAGATGATAGCGCTCTTGTAACAAAAAAATTCTAGTCATATGTAAAATCAAAAACAGCTAGTCAAAGAATTCCTGAGTTTGTAAGCTACAACGGCATTGTCCGCAACTGCCCAGAGGACCAGGCCAACTTATTTAATGGCTTTTTCTTCGAGCAGTTCTCTGAAGCATCATTATACGACATAGATATTGATTATTCAAACGATTGGCGCTTTGATATTGCATTTGACCACCAAAGGGTCCACAAAATCCTTTCCAATATTAACTCTAACAAAGCTTATGGGCCTGATGGTATTCATACTTACTTGGGTTATTTGGGGTTGCTTCATAGATCAGCTCTATCGGGTGATCAGAACGGCTGACCACCCGTGCAGCGAAGTTGCTGTCTTTTCTGCGCTCCAGTTCAATAACGAATTCCCGTTCTGGCAACAATATCCAGTAACAGGAGGTTCGTCCGGAATAAATGTAACAAACTCTGTCAACAATGACTTGAAGCGTAGGGGGTCCTCGATAAGGTGCAGGTTTGCGGGAATGATGTTCCGCAATCGAGGCCCCATCACTACAAATGAGCTGTCAAAGATCGATTGATTCCTTTGGCTACTGGACGTTGACAAGCTAGGGACTACTGCTTTCTGGCCATAACGGAGTGTATCTGTAAACTGAACGTTGACATCATTAGGACACTTCTTGTGTAGGATCTTCCACATATGAATGATAGTGTAACGTTCTCTCCTCCGTTGAAGTGACATCAATTTTAAGGCCTTCAGCCTCTGCCAATAGTTCAGATGTTGCACACCATGTATTTTGGACGTAAATGTACGTTGTACTCCCTCTAGCTCAGCGATATCAGCTTGCTTAGTTGAATTCCAGAGGGGACAACAGTACTCGAGATGGCTTCTGACTAATGACTTGTAGAGGGTCAGCATAGTGATCTTGTTTCTCGATCTAAAAGCGCTCAGAACCCAAGAGGCAACTTTACGGGCACGATCTGCTATCATAGTAACATGGGAGCTCCAAGACATGAGTCCGCCGAGATCAAAACCCCCAGGTCTTTGACTGCATCCGTAGGGTACATTATGTTACCATGCGAAACTTGATAAGTTTGTGTCAGGATGGCAAACGGGAGGTCTTGCAAGCTGTTTCGGGGACAGTGTTTGTGCACGAGTATCTCAAATTTATCCTCATGGAATGACATGTTATTGCATCTTGCCCAGTCGATGACAGAGTTGAGATCATTTTGCAGTATACTTGCATCTTCAAGTGTATAGATGTGCCTCAAAATCCGTGTATCGTCAGCAAAGAATCTAATGACACATCCTGTGATGCACAGCTTCATGTCATGAATGAACAAAATGAAAAGCAGCGGGCCCAAAACTGTACCCTGTGGCACTCCGCTTATGATTGCTGCAGCAAGTGACGACATCCCGTCCAACACAACACACTGTGTGCGGTCACTTAAGAAGGATTCGATCCACGACACCACCTT
Organism: Bolinopsis microptera; assembly: GCF_026151205.1. Taxonomy (NCBI): domain Eukaryota; kingdom Metazoa; phylum Ctenophora; class Tentaculata; order Lobata; family Bolinopsidae; genus Bolinopsis; species Bolinopsis microptera. The sequence continues at coordinate 13,116,373 of NC_087073.1, forward strand.
TTCGTGAATGGGAAACTTTTGAAAAACTTTGCTGTTGGGCTTGCATACCCATTATCACTATTATTTCATTCATGTTACAACATTGGGACATTACCTAGGGAGTGGAAACTGGGAAACGTTGTACCCATTATATTAAAGGTGATAAACATGAGGTTTCAAATTATAGGCCAATATCCCTTACATGCTTAATCACCAAAGTTCTTGAACGCATAATAAAAGATGAGTTACTTGCACTTACTAACTGCATGATCAACGATAAACAACACGGTTTTCGAGCTGAAAGATCATGTGCAACTAATCTTGTAGGTCTATGTGACAGCCTAGCTCTCTCACTGAATGAAAATATGAGAACAGATGTAGTCTACTTTGATTTTGCCAAAGCTTTTGACTCGGTTGATGATGATCTTATATTATTTAAGCTTAAGAGCAAATTTGGTATTGATGGGAGGCTACTAAAATTCATCACTGATTATCTAAGAGACAGGCAACAACAGGTCTTGATAAGTGGTAAGTTTTCTTCTGTGAGAAACGCCCAGTCTGGTGTACCACAAGGGTCAATTTTGGGACCATTGTTGTTCATTATGTTCATTGATGATATATCAGTGGGGATTTCACCAGGTACACAACTGTGACTGTATGCCGATGATACTAAAATTTGGCGTGTGATTGTTTCGGAGTCTGATATCCTGCGACTGCAGAAGGACATTGATTATCTCCATGACTGGTCACTTTCTAATAAAATGAGATTTCATCCCGACAAATGTAAGGTCCTCACCGTCGCAGGAAGGATATCCGAAACAGTTTCCCTCCTTAGTGTCCTACCACTCTTTAACTTTGTATACTCCATGGGAAGAATCGCACTTGACTATGTCGATCATGAAAAGGATCTGGGTGTTTTTGTGACCAAGAATCTCGACTGGCAAGACCAGTGCTCTAAAGTCCTTTCAAAGGCCAACCAAAGATTAGACATGGCAAGGAGAAATTGCTATTTTGTTCAAGATGAAAATCGTCGTAGAGTACTGTATCTCACTTTAATGAGAAGTCAATTTGAGCATTGCTCAGTTATATGGAGACCGGTCACAAAATCCCAGATAAGCAAGCTGGAGGGCCTCCAAAAGCGTGCTATTAAGAGGATTCTTCACGAGGAGTATATGAGTTATCCACCATCCACATACATTCAAAAATGCAGACAGCTTAAGATTATGCCCATAGAAGACCGCTTCGACTTTCTTGACCTTATTTTCTTCTTTAAAATTGTGAAGCAACATATACCTGTCACTTTACCCTCATATTTGCAACCATTTCAAGGCCACTCAAGGTTAAGAAATAGCCACATGGACCCCTTATGTTTTGTAAGCTCAATCTTACCACGAGCAAGCTCTAACGCTTTTGCTAAGAACTTTTACTTTAGGACCCATTCCAAATGGAATCATATTCCTCTAGCTATACGTGAGATAGAGACTATTTCTGAGTTCAAAAGCAAATTGACCTCCTACATGTGGGATAAAATTCTGCCGGAGGACTTTGATTATGATCTAGATTATTCCCTCGAGACAGAGATGTGATGCAGTCTACCTAAAAGCTAACAATATGTTCATAAGAGCCTAAATCCCTGTTGTCTGTATTTCTCATTTTAGTGCATATCATCACATCATGGATTTCACTTTATTATATGATTTGATTGCTTTTGATATTTTTGTGTGATTCTATTTGAAATTCTATTTAAAATTCAAGATTTCCGTGGGCCCATACTTGTGCGGAGGTGCTTTTTGCTCTCAACATCTGTGTTTTGGTGACCCTCAGGTCTTTGATTACATACATTTTGTCCTAGAAAATCTGATTTTATCGGAGTCTTATACTTTTGAGAATATTTAATGTTGTTCATTCATTGTGTAAATTTGTATGTAATTGATTGATTTGAAAGATTTCAATAAAAAAAACGTTTTTAAAATCAAAACCAATATCGTTTTTAAATGTTAAAATCAAAATCGTTTTCAAAATCAAAATCAAAATCGAAATCAAAATCAAAATCAAAATCAAAATTGAAATCAAAATTGAAATCAAATTCAAACTCAAAATCGATTTCAATTTCAATATGAAAATCGTTTTTTATTTAAATTTTAAAATCATGTTTCAAATCATATTCAAAATCGTTTTTATTTTGTGATATAATTGTATTATTAATTTTTTAATTCAAAATTTTCAGTGAACATTTTGGTGAGCCATCTCGGCCGCCATACACGTGTTGTCTCTTTACTTTTTTTCGTACTATAAGACTCTAGGTAGACGGTGCGGGACGCATCACGTGATCGAGTATCTCACGTGTGAGAGAAGCTCACCGTGCCAGGTAAGGTCAATCGGGGTTTTACTGTATCAGCTGTTGAGCTGTGGCAAAAAACTGGTCCTCGGGGCGTGGGTTCGTATCCCACCTGCATGGCCCCCAGATATAGAAAATAGTGTTTCTGGGGTTAAGTATTACTATTAGAGCTCTAGTCACGTATTATATTGTCTCCGATTTTGATAAATTTGGTACCAAAAGTTGCTTTTAAGTGTGAATAATGCAAATTCACCGTGCAGTATATAAGGGCGTATTAAGATACAATTTTCTTGTTATCGCTAACATTCTTTTATAGCGTAGCGTAGGAGAGATGAGATAGGATGAGTCAGAGTGATGATGTGGAAGAACGAGAAGAGCTACTGTCGGAGGTGCAACAATTAGATGGTGTCACTACATTGCACCAGACTGCTCAGAAGGGGGACATCAAGTTAGTAAATGATTGTCTGGTGGATGTACATATAGATGTTAAGGACAAACGCGGTAGGACACCCATTATGTACGCGGCATGGTCTGACGAAATAGAAATGGTTAAGCATCTATTAAATCTGGGATCTGACATTAGTTATAAAGATAGCAGTGGATGGAATATTTTACATCACGCAGTACAGAAAACCTCTATGAGAACCGTAAAATATCTTTGCGTCCGCGATGACTTTGATGTGAATGTTCAAGATAATACTGGAAGAACTACTTTAATGTATGCGGCAAAAGCAGGACAAACTGATATTATCGAAGCCCTCTTAACTGATGACCGGGTAGAAGTTAACCAGTGTACTAAGAACGGAACAACTGCATTGATGTTTGCGGCATATGCAGGACACACTGAGGTTATCACCGCCCTCATAACTGATGACCGGGTAGAAGTTAACCAGTGCAATGAGAACGGAACAACTGCATTGATATGTGCGGCAGAAGCAGGACACACTGATGTTATCACCGCCCTCATAACTGATGACCGGGTAGAAGTTAACCAGTGCAATGAGAACGGAACAACTGCATTGATATGTGCGGCAGAAGCAGGACACACTGATGTTATCACCGCCCTCATAACTGATGACCGGGTAGAAGTTGACCAGTGTACTAAGAGCGGATCAACTGCATTGATATGTGCGGCAAAAGCAGGACACACTGAGGTTATCACCGCCCTCATAACTGATGACCGGGTAGAAGTTAACCAGTGCAATGAGAACGGAACAACTGCATTGATATGTGCGGCAAAAGCAGGACACACTGAGGTTATCACCGCCCTCATAACTGATGACCGGGTAGAAGTTAACCGGTGTACTAAGAACGGAACAACTGCGTTGATTTCTGCGGCATATGCAGGACACACTGATGTTATCAAAGCCCTCCTAAGTGATGACAAGGTAAGAGTTAACCAGTGTACTAAGAACGGAACAACTGCGTTGATTTCTGCGGCAACAGCAGGACACACTGAGGTTATCACCGCCCTCATAACTGATAACCGGGTAGAAGTTAACCGGTGTACTAAGAACGGAACAACTGCGTTGATTTCTGCGGCAGAAGGAGGACACACTGAGGTTATCACCGCCCTCATAACTGATGACCGGGTAGAAGTTAACAGGTGTACTAAGACGGAACAACTGCGTTGATTTCTGCGGCAGAAGGAGGACACACTGAGGTTATCACCGCCCTCATAACTGATGACCGGGTAGAAGTTAACCGGTGTACTAAGAACGGAACAACTGCGTTGATTTCTGCGGCAACAGCAGGACACACTGAGGTTATCACCGCCCTCATAACTGATGACCGGGTAGAAGTTAACCAGTGTACTAAGAACGGATCAACTGCGTTGATGTATGCGGCATCTGCAGGACAAACTGAGGTTATCAAAGCCCTCATAACTGATGACCGGGTAGAAGTTAACCAGTGTACTAAGAACGGAAGAACTGCATTGATATGTGCGGCAGAAGGAGGACACACTGAGGTTATCACCGCCCTCATAACTGATGACCGGGTAGAAGTTAACCAGTGTACTAAGGACGAATCAACTGCGTTGATGTATGCGGCAGAAGGAGGACACACTGAGGTTATCACCGCCCTCATTACTGATGACCGGGTAGAAGTTAACCAGTGTACTAAGAACGGAAGAACTGCATTGATATGTGCGGCAGAAGGAGGACACACTGAGGTTATCACCGCCAGTGTGATGAGGACGGAAAAACTGCGTTGATGTATGCGGCATCTGCAGGACACACTGAGGTTATCACCGCCCTCATAACTGATGACCGGGTAGAAGTTAACCAGTGTACTAAGAACGGAAGAACTGCATTGATATTTGCGGCAAAAGCAGGACACACTGATGTTATCACCGCCCTTATAACTGATGACCGGGTAGAAGTTAACCAGTGTGACGAGGACGGAAAAACTGCTTTTTTTCTGGCGATGAAAGAAAGCGAATTTGAAGCAGCTTATATTTTAGTCGATAATGCGGACCAGCTTTTTTGTTCAATAGGAGACAATTTTGGATCAACTCACCTAATCCTGGCTCTTGAAGGAAAGCACACGAATTTGATGAAAGCAATTGTGAACAAAATGGGTATAAATAATGTGGAGGTGAACATGACTAATGCAAAAGGAACATCAATTCTTCATACTGGAGTTAACGAAAATGATATTGAGCTCGTGAATTTGATATGCCAAAATCCAAATGTAAAAAACGTCAAAAACATCGAAGATCTAACTCCAATAGACATTGCTGTTAAGGAAAAGCTTTACCCGATGTTATGGAATCTGGTGGAAAATTTGCCGCCAGAAGAAATAGATGTTAATAAGTCGTACAAAGAAGGGGACACACTGCTTCATTTCGCTGTAAAACAAGGCGAACTTGCTGCAGCTAGGCACATCTGCTCCCATCCTGATGTTAAATGCAAGGAAAACGACAGTGGCGTTAATCCGTTACAACTGGCGAATTCAGAGCTGAATTTGCCATTACGCTTCCTTTTGTGCATTTACAAACTTCCCGGCACCAAAGTCAAGTACCGTGATAATATAAATAATCAATACCAAGGAAAAGGAATTATTCATATTGCAGCGGAGCTTCGCGATCAGGAAGAATGTAACTATACTTACTAAAAGAATTCTCTAATATTGACGTAAACGCCAGGGACAGTGAAGATAGGACTGCGTTACACATAGCAGCAGCCAATAATGATGTGGATACCACAAAGGCCCTTTGCAAATTCCAATCCATTGACATCAACTTAGGATATCCTCTATTAGCAGCTATTAAGTACAAAAACGTGGATGTTGCAATTTTTTTGCTCTCCCTGCCAACAATCGATTTGGACGTAGAAGACAGCGCTGGTAATAACATTTTCGAGATAGTCTGTGATCTTATAGAAAGGAGTTCAACGGAGCAATTTGCCTGCATTACATCAACGGGATCTTCTAAACCATCAAAACGCCTCGAAAAAGCAATTTTAGCTGTAATATGTGAAGTGGATTATAATTCAACCCAAGAAAACACAAAAATTCGTGGCCCTTCACAAGAAACACGACAAGAAAAAATACCAGAAACTTTAAAATTCCTGCTCGAATTTAAAAGCCAGGAGAATCAGTCAATTCTGTCGCTGCTTCAGGACAAAATCACGGTTTTTTCAAGTTCTGATGATGAACAAGATGCAGCCAAATTCAAGATTGCATCAGCAATTCTTAACTTAATAATTGTCGGCTTACAGAAATATGCAGACGACGATGATCTTAGATATACTTTCTATAAAGAGTTTATGTACATACCCTTAGTTCGTATATTTGTCGATATGCAAGAAATTACCAAAAGTGATCATACTGCTTCTATCAAGGTAATGAAGCTTGTATATGTAACATTGCAAGCTAACGCAGACTGCCAGATATCAGAGAAGGAATTCCTTAGAAATGCCCTGCAGGGACAGCTTCACTCAAGGTTTAAGAGAACAATCAACATTTTAGGACAAACAGTGGACAGTGTTGAAAAATGTAATGACATTCAGCTCATGGCAATGAATATTTACGATACGTATTTCAAGAAGGAAAAAGGATGCTGTACTCAGGTGAGGAAATTCTTCAAAGGCTGGGAGATTTGGATGGCTGAAAAATTGGGGTTACACAAATGCAGTGAGAGAGGCATCACCACATTACTTTTTCCTATTCCAGGTGCACTAACTCATTTACTTGATTTTGCTCTGGATGTTAAAGTAGGGGTTGAATCTCTTCAAGGATTTTCACAAAGGCTGGGAGGATTCATGATTGCTTTGGTGATTTCTACTCTAATTCATGAAAATTATCGGTCTAGTGTTGAGCTCTACAAAGCGGAAATGGAGCGTCTCCGAATCAGTCTTGGCAGATTTGTATTGAACGAAAACGATTGGATTGAAAATTCGTCCCTGAACTACAGCGAAAAATATTGCAGGAAATTATTTTTGCAACTATGTTGTCCGTTCAAGATGAAAAAGGGTGAAAAGAAGAGAGCTCTACTATTTAACATCTTTACAATATGCCAGATGAGGCCAGTGGTTGACCGCCTGATGGTATTTATGCACTCCCCAACAAAGATTCGGACTGTAATCTGCCAGAATTCAGCACAGAAGTTACTGCACCAGTATTTCATGATTACAGAGCAGATACCAGAGTTGATTATACAATTTTATATTTTTCAGATATATTTCAATAACATCGCCACAGAATCCTTGTCGCTCAAAGATAGTAGCACTGCAGATATTGCATCACAACATTCGGGTAACAGCACTGCAAATAACGCTTCGCATTGTTTTGAGTGCATTGGCAAGTTGCACAATTTTACGTACGATTGTGAGTTTTTCGATGGACAAAAAAACTTTTTTGGAATCGAAACAAGTGCAAATTGGTATCTGATCATTTCGATGATTATCCCATTTCTTAAAATGCCAGCAAGTACAGTTTCACTTGAAGGGGCATTTAGAAAATTAGACCCACTCACCCCAAAGATGTCAGGCAGTGCCTCCACTCTGCTTTACCTAACTTATTTAATCATGATCCCTTCTAGACTGTTCCTCCATGCGGGTCTAATGCACGCCACTCCAAACCATTTCTACAATGTTGGATGGATTTTATTCTTTACTTTAATTTGGTTCTTCATTAACGCAAGGGTTATCTTCAAAGATTTCAAAGAAAGACAGCTCAGTCCCACAGCTATGGTCAGAAAGAGTTTTCTGCTCCTTTTGTTCAGCTTTAGAGATTTTTGGGTGATCTCTCTGCGGGATACAACAGCTTATATGTCCAAACCTTCTGAAGTATCGTACAAATCATTAAGAAGCTACAAGAGGGTCATGTTGATATCGACTTTTCATTTCCTTGAAGGAGTGGCGGGTGCTGTATTCATTGAGCACTTCTTTCCTTGCGGTACAAACTCTGATGTGTTCAAATACCAAGGATGGTTATGGCTCATTTTGTTCATCATTTCCTCAACATGCCTAGTTCTATTGGCATACACTCTACAGCCACAAATGTGTCACCTCATTCCCAAAAGATTCCCGATCAAATTTTTGTTCATCGGTAGCTTTGGGTTGATAATGTTGATGTATGCTTATATGGTAAAATCATTCATTGATGAGGATTTGGCAACTAAAATCACCGTCATCATCGTTCCAGTACTGTTTTTCATTGTCTGTGTTTTGGTTTATCTGGGTCTCAGATACTTTGGAGAGGCTAAGGATAAAAAGAAAGGAGAGGATGGCGGAGATTCAGAAACTGATTCCGAGGTAATGGTAGATACTGACCGAGAATTAGACACCCTTAGTGGAGAGGGAGAGTCTAGTCAACGTCTTTTAGATACCTTTGTTTGAGTCGCTCAATATAAAGAACCTTGTCTCTCTAAAACAAATCTTAATGATGTTCTGTAATTATTTTTAAAAAGGTTTCTTTTTTTCCGTGCTGATTTCTAAAAGTTGTGAATGATAGTTATTTTTTGAAAAGCTTCAAATATCCAAGGTTTTATTCCCATTATTGCCAAAAACTATTTAATTAACTTATATATTAGTAGTGGAAAGCATATTTAATTCGATTTTTACTATTACTTGATTTTGCAGTACTTTTCGTTGAGTAAGGTTTTTTAATGCTCAGCATATGTTTTATACTATAATCATTTATATCATGATCATGGACCAGTCTTTTATCTCTTTATTGCATTAAACTATGTACCTACTAATCTTCTATCTTTCGAATTCAAGCAGTTTTATTATAAATTTATTTTTAATTGTACGACTAATTGGATGCACCCAATTTTTGTCCACTTAAGAATGTCGTAAATAACTAAATATTTGGTATCTTCTTTCGTTATACCCCTGTTTCAATAAAATGAAAAAAATTGGGTGTTTCCAAATAAAACTCGAAACAAATAACCTAAGCATGTTTCTAAATGAAAATTCGTATATATCTACAATTTAAATGAAAAAAAATTATGCAGCAACATTGCATTAGCAGTAAAAAAGTTTTTACTGTTATTATATGACATGGTGTAATTAATCGATTTAATTGTCATCAGATAATTATGTTATATTTTAGCTATATATGTAACTACGAGTCCAAGAACGATAGATGCTGTTCTCTCTCTCTCTCTCTCTCTCTCTCTCTCTCTCTCTCTCTCTCTCTCTCTCTCTCTCTCTCTCTCTCTCTCTCTCTCTCTCTCTCTCTCTCTCTCTCTCTCTCTCTCTCTCTCTCTCGGTAAAATATTTGGTAGTGAAAATTTGTACAGTATTTCTGGCAGCTTACATTAATAGATTAATAACCAATAATATAATATCAGACGCGATCATCGATCGGGACATTCAGCCCACATAAAAAATGTAACTGTATTTCTTGTTGTCGCGGAAAAGGTCTTAAGAATATGTAATATAATGATAGAATTAAAAATGTTGGTCTCACTAAGGTTTAGGACATAACGCTCTAAATTTGCCCTCTTAGATCAGCAGAATACCGTTTGAGCCAAAGTAAATTCCATCATACTGTTCATGTTCAGGCTAAAAATAAACCGTGATTCATCTTTAGTTATTAAACTGACTTTCGTTTAGCCGTCCATTTTCATGCATGGCATGAACAATCAAGTTTGATTTTGTACGATTCAGGAATCCGATGGAAAAGTTATAATTAGATTTAGAATTAAACTTCCCTACTGTACAGTAATCGTGCATAACAAGGTGGGGTGACATTGTTTTATCAATACAAATACCTGCAATCTCTCTTTAGTTTTAACTTTTTATAGTTTTTTCAATATTTTCCTGGAGTGGGTATTCTGCAGAAAATAGTTTGTAATATTCTATTTTTAGTGCAGATTTGGATCGTTGAATGTTGAACTAAAACCACATCATATTTCAAAATTAGAAATTGAAAATTGTAGTATAAACACTAAGCTAGATTACAAAATCAATTCAAATAAATTTGAGTATTAATTAACCTCTGAAACACAATTGGATGGTTCATAATAATATTCGTAAGTAAGTCTTGCTGGAAGCATTAACGGTCAACATTTCAAGGTTTTATAACATCTATCTCCCTAGTATCTCCGCAGTCCTTCAACTGAATGGGAGGGATGTTGGATCAACATCCTCTCCATTCAGTCCATCTCCTGCATCAAATTATATTTTAAAAATCTGATTAAAGTTCTGCACTGGCGGTGTCATGAAGTACCAGTACCACGGTAGTACCACTGACAACACGCCGTCACCAGTACCAGTACCAGGATTAGGAGGAAGTTAGGGGAGAGTTTGAGTCCTGCTAGAGGAACATACGTGTTGCACCAGTCAGTGTCACACACTTCAGCAGCACAGGATTGGTTGGACACGGTCTTGTTGGGGTCTGTGATACCTACTCTGCAGTCGTTAGGTGCTGAAATTATAGTTTAGAGATCAGGTTTTATTCTATATTTTGCTTTTCATGTTATACGTGCTGATTTACAAAGAATATTTTAACTTTAATTCACAGTAATTTAACAAAAATTCAGTTAATAGTAATAACTTGATCGTGCTGAACTATTTAAAATTAATTATTATATAATAATGCAGATTGTCTCCTAATATTTGTTAACAATTTATGATCTAGACGTTCATTGGAACGTTTTGTACGTGCTTTTTTGCTGCAAAATCGGAAAAAATCGTTAGAAGTAGCTATAATCCCTTGTCATAACCGAGTGAAGCTTTACAGTTTAACCGTCAGATGATAACTAGCCAGCAGTGGAATGCGCACTCTCATTAACGGTAAAGAGATGTTTCTGCGTGTCTGTACTGGGCGCCAGTCTCGCTGATTACCGACAATAACATCAATTAGTCTCGCTGGGCGAGCCCAGAACAGATTGTGACTACACTTCTTGAAGGTCCAGAACTTCGGAACCAAAGTGTGACTACACGTACGAGCCATTAATGTTACATAATGTCATAATACAGTAAAACCCCGATTTAACGCGGAGTTTGGGAGAAAGGAAACAACCGCGGTAAATCGGGGTTTTTTGGAACTGGTTAATCGGGGTATATTATGTATTTTAAGCTCTATTTGGGGAAAGGAAATGGCCGCGGTAAATCGGGTTTTTGCGGTATTATATCGGGGCGCGGTAAATCGGGGTTTTACTGTATTACATACTATGTCTGTTGCAACTTCTAAATCTACAGAGGAGCGCGTCATCATGGACTTAAGATGTCGAGTAAATATGCTAAAAATATGTATAATCATGAATTGACGCCAATCTACGCCAAGAGGGTAATGTCATTAGATGTAATTTGATGTAATTATTTGTGCTTTAACGTTACGGAATAACTTATCGGACTTTAAGTGAACGGTTTAAAACAGAAACTAGCCTTTAAAACTCTTTTCATAACATTTGTTTCCAATGAAATAATATAGATTCATTACGAGTTTGTTTTAGTTGAGCACATGTTACAGAATTTAACATTTCGTTAAAATTTGACGGGAGCATTGTCCCTCTCCCAGAAAACTATGAACAAGTGAGGTAAAATAACTTTGCAAAGTTTTGCCACTAAATCCACCAAGTCGTCTGCCTTGTTAAACTTAAGTGAACAGAGTGTCTCGGTAGCGTGCAGGAGTCCGCTGCTGTTTTATTAATAAACAAGTAGTGGAGGAACTTTAACTGTCACCCCCACCTGTCTGTCCCGTTGTGTAATAGCCAGATCTTAAACATGTTGTCAGTGTTACCGTACCATTCTAACGAACTAGACCCAGGCTACGTCATCAGGATGTTGCAGGGATTACACGTGGGGCTCCACAATAGAGGAGAAAAGTTTAATCAGTTATACTCACTGGAATCATTGTAGCAGGTAGAGACGAAGTAGTCTATTCCAATATAGTTGTACACTGTCTTGGAACACTTGTATGGGCAATTCTGAAATTAGGCGTTCTGGTCAGTGATTCTAGCTTACTAGTATATTACTAATTATAATGTACATTATGCACATACATATTACACTAACAGGCATGTATCATGAAATATTAAATTTTGAAAATCAGAGAATAAAAGGTTAACAAAGTTAAAGTAGATAATGAAATGTTAGGATCCTCATATCTCACTTTATTAGGATCTAGACACACACTGTAGTTCATACTGGGTATAAAGAGACAATTATAACATTGCAGCCCTATAACCTCCGGGGCGGGACACTGCCCCACCACTGTGATAACTTCTAACCAGTGACTGGACACGTTATCAGCCTTGGTCTCACTGGCAACTGTCTCCTGGGTGATACCCCCAGTAGTTGTCGTGGTAACGGTGGTTGTTGTTGTGGAGTTTATCTTCCACCACCCTTCTATCAGCTGGTTGTTGTTGACAGTAACTTTGGTCACCACTGTTGCTTCCCCTTCTTTAGTGGTACCCTCTGTTACTTTTGTCGTTGTGACAGTTTGGTTTGCATCGTTGAAGTAGATTGTGTCGTTGGTGTAAGCGCCGTACGTACAGTTACACTGGCAGGTGGAGCTGAAAGAGAAAAGAGGGAGTGTTAGAGACTAACCTTGTTGGGGTCCAGACACGCACTGTAGTTCATACTGGGGATAAACAGACAGTTGTAGCACTGGAGTCCTATAACGTCTGGGATGGGGACATTGCACGTGCTCCAGGCCACGCCCCTCCCTGTCACGTCCCCTGTTACGGTGGAGGTGATATTGGTCTCTGTGGAGGTTCTGGTGGTGGTGCCTGCGGAGGTGGTGTCCTTGGTGATGGTAGTGTTCACCACTACCTCTGTGACTGCGTTGTTTACTGTTGTTGTGGTTGTTACTATGGTTTGGTTCAGGGATACTGTCCCATCGTCCCCGATGGAAGTAGCAGAGTCCGTAATCTTGTTGATAGAGGTTGAGTTAGTACCGTTACCCCAGATCCAATAGTCTGTGCAGTTGCAGGAGCAGGTGGAGCTGGAAGAGGACGCGATCAGGGAGGGGAGGGAGGGTGGCACGTGGGTGCGGGAGCGGCACGTGGAGTCATGCACAACCAGTTTTACAGCCTATTAAAATGCAAAATATACAAAACGGGTCTTAATAGAGCAGTGGGCGACCAAGTACTGTTCATGATTACCGAAATAGTATTATTCATAATTCCCATTATTTATTTCCTCTATTGTCTGATTTATTGAGCTCTAAATCTTGTTATAGGCACATCACTTTGGTCTAGCAACCACATGTGGGTCTCTTACCGTACCCTTATAAATATTCTGTTTCATCCATTTTCTTATATTCATGATTTTCGCTGTTCGTAATGAACGAATTTGCTGATAGTATAGATAATATGCGATTATGTTCATTTCAGAATTTTCCTCTCATCCCCAAACCTAAAGTGGAATTACTGTACTTTATCGGCCTTAAGTTTTCCGACTCAAAATAGTCCTTGTTTAACGAAAAACAGTTAGGGTGGGAAAAGCAAAAGGCCAGAAAACTGAGGGCCGATAGCATGAAATAAGGCAAACCGGCTGCACCTACTTTAAGGGGTAAAGAGTAGAGTTGTAGGCCGTGTAGTTGTGGATCTTAGCCTTGTATTCCTCCAACTGCAGGGCGACTGCAGTTTTGTTTACTGTTGATGTTTCCTCTGCTTTTTCTTCTGTTTTCTCTTCAGTTTCTCCATCTCTTTTTCGTTTCCGCTCTCCGGTTTTTTCCTCTTCCTTATTTTCTTCAGCTGGCTGAAAACATTGAAACAGTTCAATCAATGGTTAATTAAACCTTATTAACTCACCGGAGAAATCTTCACTAGTCTCTTTAGTTGTGCCAAATGCAGTCAGCACCAAGGAATGGAGGCAATGGACACATGTACCAGACAATACTGAGCCAATGATACTACTGAATAGAGACAACGGTCCATCAGGTTTCAGTCGCTGAAACGTCCAGTGGAACCGGCACGGGTGATGTTGCGTTCCTGATTCCCCCGCAATCCAATCCAGTCTCTTAAACAGAGCCTTAAAGACCCTAATTATAGCCCCTAATCATTGGTCTGTAGCAACACATTATAATGGGCTCTAATGGGCGCCATAATGGGATAATGGGGGAGATGGCTAATTGTGGTAGTTTTAATTACCACAGTACACTCTGTAGCTCTAGGATAGTACGGGCCGGTACTGTAGTATTGTTACACTATCCCAGGTTATAATGGACTAAAAGCAGAATCCGGGTTACATTTCATTATTCCACCTGTTAGCTGCAACTAGGCTAGGTGGGGTAATTCAGCCGCACATGCGTTTAGTATGTGCATGTATCGCGGTTACAATTTCGAAATCGAATTCGCAATTAAAGGAGAAAGGTGGGCTTGGCACAATAATTGTAATATTATGTCTTGAGATACGCAGTTGGGTTGACTATCCGTTGAACTTGCATCGTTTTCTGAATCTTGATAAAAAATCGTATAAACGTGCATTATTGAATCGCAATAAAATGCATCGTGAATGTCAGGATAAGACTGTTATAGTATTATGAGCAGTGCTTCTGGGAGTGTTCGCAGACGTACAGAGTAATGATTTGCTAGTTTACCAGCACTGCCGATTGTGCTCGTCCTAAGTCAGCAGCTTTAAACACAATCAGTAAATCCAAGGGTTCATTTGATAGAGATGATCGGGCGTGAATAAAGATTTAATCAGGCTATAGTTTTATCTAAGTGGAATTAACTGCAGCTTTTTCATCTCAATTATGAATTAAATAGAATGGCACTGTTTCTCACTAATCACTGCATTCACAAATCTTATCCAGCTATTTCACTTCTTTTCATTTCATTTCATATGGTGGTGCTTGCATATTCGTTACATTTAATTGGCATACTTTTAATTAATGAATAGTATTATGTTAGTTAACAATGCGATTGCTAACCTTAGGATCACAGTTCAAAGTCCATGTATTAAAGGTGGTGTCATCTGCACAGTGAGAGCCGTTCGGCAAGGCGGCTTTGTAGATGTTGGTGCAGTCACAGTACTGTGTCCCGGCCGCTAGATTACCTGCAAATGAACCGCAGTTATACCGCATTTATACCGCAGTTAGTCATGCGCTTTCACATAATTGACAGCTGTATTATAATGGCAGTGGGGCCGGGCGTGAGCTATAACGTGAGTTCAATAAGTTGGGTTAACGTTAATTATTATGGGTTAACGTTAATTATTATGGGTTAACGTTAATTATTATGGTTTAATTATGACATTATTAGTTTATCTACGCCTGACTTAAACCGAGTTTAATTTTTGTGACAACACGTTGATATCAGCTCCGTTTATTTGTCACTTTATTTTGAATACTTATTTCCTGCGGCAGTTCCATCACATATTTTGCAAACAATCTAAACAAGCTTTTGATCTGTGTTTCGGCCATTCATCATTTTATTAAAGCCAATAAAGCTTTTGATCTGGTTAACAAATCAAAAATCGCTTTTGAACCCGATTTGAGGACATCAGCCAACCGACTGGTCGATTTGTCCGAAGGTTTGCATTTAAATCTTCACAAGCGATCACTTTTTAGGTACACTAGCTGTTTCGATTAATTGTTGTCACTCAAATCTTACGCCAAGACGGCGAGACTGCCCAAGCTGCTTGATTTCTGTGGATTTAGAGACGAGCAAGTTTAAATTTTTACCAAACTCTGAGGAGTTCCACTGCAGATAAGCTGGTATATCCGGGTTAAGAGGTTTCACTTACTGGTTAGTACACAGAGCAACATTAAGCCGCATCCAGTGGTTAGGGCTAATTTTCTTAAGTTCATTTTAATAGAAATCAGCTGCCAAAGACTTTTAGATGCGGTCGTTTTGAGATAAAGACTCTGGGAAGCAGCTAGAATCTTCAGTTATCACAGCGAGCCAGGTCATTTCTTAGGCAGACAGAAAACATCACGTGGCATTGCTAGACGTTTCTAACGGTTATAGTTTTATACCAATCGGAAATCGAAACCCATTTGTTTTATACCGGTCGGAAATCAAAACCCATTAGTTTTGCGGCGAGTAAAAAAGAAATGATGTCGAATCAAATAAATAATTGCCTAATTAGATTAAAACATTGCAAGCGCACATGTTTGAAATTGGCTGGAGAGATACGAGAAAATCAACAGAAAACACTAACTACTGACATGATATGCTCAGAGTTGAAAATGTGCAAGAAATTTTTTCACATTTCCGTATACACAATACCTATTATCACGATTATTACTCTAATAACGATTGTAAACAAAGTAAAAACGATTACTTTTATACGTCGAAATTAATAAGACTTACAGTCATTCCTGAGTTTCTGAGTCAGGAAGTACGTCAAGAAGATCCATGATCCTCATGTTACAAAAGAATTAACAGCAGAGTTCCAGCGAAGTCCCAGATACACTAGGCCAAACCCAAAGATTTCCCATCGCATGCTGACAGTTTTAAATCGTTTTCCGCGAACAGCAACTGCGGTTGATGAGTAAGGGCTCGGTTACGGCTCGGTTGCGGTACATTACGTGGAGACTCGGCAATATTCTATCGAACCGTTTTCAGAGATTGTGACTCAGTTCTCTTTATTTGGTGTAATGCCGACTGGGTGAATTAACGAGTTTTATTGGCCGTGAGGTTGTGGTCTCTATATGGCTTTATCGTACGTCCAAGGCACGCACATAATTATTTTCAATAGAATTTTAGCCTATTCCGTTCTCAAAATTGGTTAAATTCTAAATTGAAGGCATTAATCGTCATTATTTTCAGTTCAGCCTTTTGTTCCGAGCGTAGTGCTGAAGCCGGACTTGCGAGGTCGAGTGCTCTAGCTAATTACTCGACTATCAATCTCCTAATCAACTTGGCCTACAAATCATGAATAGTAAACACAATAATTAAGAAAAGTAACTGTACTTTGCTGCAATCCCGTGTTCCCGTGTATTTTGATCCGGATAATGGATTATATCTAAGACACATCACCCTAAACAGGATTAATTGAGTATCCTGTCCACACAAGGAAGCGCAGTGTGATGTTGTTGATAAATTGAAGGTTTTCTTCGGACATCTGATAATTAATAATAATAAACCGTAATCTTCTTCTTAGATCTTCCTAGACGATTTCTGTTGTAGTACACGCTAGTGGTGGTACAGTGACCGCCTACATTTCCTCTATCTCTCTACTCTCCCACACAAACACACCAAATGGACAGAGCGGGCACCGTGTCACGTGGTACAAACCCTTTATTGAACCACTAGACTCTCTGTATACAACCTGTGTTACAGGCTGCACAGAATAACCTAGACTACAGCTCTCCCCCGGTGGTTCAAGACAGTATTGTTAGTGGAAATCAACTACCTGTCTGGTGCTTGCTACCTGGTAAACTACTTTACAAAAACGTCTCTCTGCGGTTATTTCAGTCCATACCATGAGACATCTTGTGTTGTTGGCTGCGTTTTGCTGGCTGGCTTCTCGCTGCGACCTAGATGTCAAGCTGCAACTCGTGGAACTGTTTCACAAAGTAATCAACCCTGATGTTATCAAGAACGCATATAAAAGAACTAAGAGTGTACCTGCGGATCAGGACCAGATTATAGCTCATGTAGCGGATGTCACAACTAAGGAGTTCAGTGAAGCGTCCAGTGCTATCAGAAACATTCAGAAAACAGCCGAACAGGCGTATCAGAAACACACATGGTCAAAAACCCTGGAGAATTCGTTCTGGAACGCCTTCACAGACCCTATCAGTTCAACTAATGGGTCTCATCTCCCTGTAACCTGGATTAACAGGTATAAAGGGAACGTTAGTTTGTCTTACTCGGCTGTTAACCTGCCCATAGACGTGTTCCCAAACTGGACTGATGTAAAGAACACTATTCAGTGGACCAAGGGGTTAAACCAGGCCTTTACCGAGAACTACCACCACAAACCAGTCAACATATTCTGGCAGTACTTGGGGACCCCTCAAGGGATTATGAGAAGTTACCCAGCTTCTTTTATCGAGGAGAAACAGAGGTTTACTTTCGATGTTCGGCACAGACCCTGGTACAATGAGGGTATAGGGTGTCCTAAGGATGTCGTGCTTCTTATAGATACTAGTGGGAGTCTGGAGGGGTTTCCTTCAAAGCTACTGAAAACTACAGCCAGGAAGATGATCGAGCTCATCCTATCAGACTCTGATTTTGTTGCTGCTATTGGAGTTGGAACGTCAGGTAATGTTGTTGCATATCTGAGTTTGTTGCATATTTCACTATGTTACGTAGACGACCTAATTGTTATTTGTTACGAATTCTAAAAGGATTAGGAATTAGAGTGTAGATCAGATTTCAGAATCTAGTGAAAATTTACTCAATATTTACGTCAGACTGTGTCAGAATGTGAGCATGAATAATTGCCCTGAATTAAACAATTTCTACCGTCAAGCAAGGTGAATATGTCTAATATCTTGCTGACAGTAACAGGAAACAGTCAATTAATTGCTCACGAACAAACAGTGATTAGCACGTAAATTGCTCTGCGCACAGCTGATTATCAGTTCCACAAAACTGCCCGTGACTTGTCACTGGTAGAAACGACTCCAGATCATGTATATTATATTATCTAACATCACATACATTTATTATTTATTATATCTTACATCACATATCTATTACATCTAACCTAGCATACCTATTATATCTAAACTAACATATCTATTACATCTAACCTCACATATCTATTATAGTATTATATCTATCCTCACATATTTATTATATCTAAACTCACATATCTATTATATCTAACCTCACATATCTATTACATCTAAACTAACATATCTATTACATCTAACCTCACATATCTATTATATTTAATCTCATATATCTATTATATCTATCATGAATCCTCACATATTTATTATATCTAACCTCATATTATCTATCAATTCTAACATCACCCTCTTCCCCAGCTCGATACCTGACCTGTAATGGTCTGCTCCAGAGGGCAGAACTCGCTGTAAAGAAGCGACTGACAGCAGTAATTGATGACTTTCCTCCGTCCGGGACCAGCAACTGGACGCAGGGGATCATGATGGCGTTCCAGAGTTACCAGAGAAGCAAGGAGGCGGGGCTGACGGCGGGGTGCCGCAGAGTCATGGTCATCTTCAGTGATGAGACCTCACAGGATCTTGACGTAAGTGGATACGTGATATCTTGACGTTTATACACTTTGTTAACTACCAGATATGAGGTGGCTTTCTATTTTCATCTCCACCCCAACATTCTCATCATTCTGATCGGTGCATGCTTTCAAAGTTGCAAGCTGCTAACAAGTCTCCAGGTCTCATGTTCTAAAGTTAATAATAGATGACGGTATGTAAGCAGGGGAAGGTAGCTGTGTCACGTGACGGAATGTAAGCAGAGGTTGTTTGATCATTTCGCAAGATCAAACAATGAGATTATGTGTGATCATCATGTCATGAGTCAAAACAAAGTTGCGCCTCTTCCCCATTATCACTGACGTTTATTATGATTTTGGTTTAGTTTGCATCACCTAATTTATTAATAACTGTCGTTAACTTATGAACAGTCAACTCAGTAATACCAATAGTGACAGCACAGGTTTCTCCCACAGAAAGTGATAGCTCAGTACGATCCGGAGAGAAGTGTCAGAGTGTACGTCTTCTCCTTTAAACGGAACGAGGGTCTATTTCAAGACAAGCTGGATAAGTTAGCTTGTCTTTATAATGGGGTTTACAAGAAGATTCTCTACTTTGGACAGATTGGAAATGCTCTTCAAAACATCGTACAGGTATGATACACATCATACAATATAACTTTACACATCATACAATATATCATACATTATACTGTGTCTGATCTTTGATGTAACCTAAAAATTTAATTTTTAAATTTTAAAGATCTCCAGGAAATAAATCAGCTGAATAATTTTAGATCACTCATCAGAGTAATAATAATGTTAATAAATTCATGACAACTTAGCCTGCTATAAGATTAAATCCCTATTGAGCTCTACGCATTTACAACTTCTTCGATGACAACTTAATTTTGATTTTGGTGAATTTGGCAGAATCAAAGTATGAAAGTATTTCAAACGTTCAGAATTTACAATAATTATGTGACATTAATTTCTTTGTATTTGACTGTCAAATGAAGTCAGCATGAATCATGATTACAATCATTGCTCTTTGACAGTAACGGTTCGCTCAATTCTCAGAATTCATAAATATGAGGAATTTAGCCGGAATTTTAACTTCCTCCAAGATTTTCGCAGAGATAAGCCAAACTTTCGTAAGATCGTTTAAAGGAAGGGCTCCGTCTAGAAAGAAATATAATTTCCATAACCAAATGATATTGTTGTCTACTACATAAATGGGCAGACTCTGATCACGAGTCTGTAGCTATACAGGACCTCCGGTTTTCGTGAAAGAATCTAATTTAAACTATAGTTAGATTATAACCTTTACATTGTCTATACCTCTCCAAACGTAAGAATTAATTCAAGATGACAGTGACTGTTACTTCTGATCATAAAATCAAAATAAAATGTGGTAGCTGTAGCTGCGGTTGGTATTACTGCAACATTCTCCGATATCTCATCAAAATCGTGAAAATTTTCTGCACATAATTCTGAATTCATAAGTTTTCATAGAACAACTGTTAAACGTTATTCAAACAAGTTGTTTAGATCGAACGTTAGAGCCGTTACCAAAGACCTATTTAAATTTTTAAATCGATTCTATATTCATAGAATTTGGTATTTCCATTTACAGAATTAAGGCCGGTAAATGAAATGATTAGAGGACCAAGGCTCTAACTTTTAGCACAGCTTCCAGTCAATTTGAAGGAATAATTGTCCCGCGTAAATTTCTGCAGACAATTTACTTATAGCGATTATACTAATTAGGACAGCTGAGTCTGCACTCATTTATTTGTGGATGCAGAACTTTGCAAATTACTCCCAAAATATCAACCCAATGCCAAAAGTGTATTATTGCAACCACTCCACCATCATCAGACCTCCATTCTACTGCATGACGACGGTTCACCCAACCATGTGCTTTCGCGCCACTGCGTGACGCACTTGTTTCCCCCGAATGGCGGGCGCCACTGCAAGCGCAAGGGCTCTCATGGTTAGAGCAATGACGACAGTATGATTATTTCACTGCACTAGTCGAAAGAGAGCTTTTATGCAGAGTTTTATCCACGCAACTATAACTCTGTTAAACCTACTGTTACACCTACTGTTACACCTACTGTTACACCTACTGTTAGTGTTACACCTACTGTTAGTGTTACACCTACTGTTACAGCTACTGTCACACTCACTGTTACATCTACTGTTAGTGTTACACCTACTGTTACACCTACTGTTAGTGTTACACCTACTGTTAGTGTTACACCTACTGTTACACCTACTGTCACACTCACTGTTACATCTACTGTCACACTCACTGTTACACCTACTGTTAGTGTTACACCTACTGTTACAGCTACTGTCACACTCACTGTTACACTTGATGTTACACTCGATGTTACACTCAATGTTACACCTACTGTCACACTCACTGTCACACATCTTGATCTTGATGTTACACTCGATGTTACACTCGATGTTACACTCGATGTTACACCTACTGTTAGTGTTACACCTACCATGTTACACCTTCCATGTTACACCTACTGTACTCTATAATGTCCTTACAGGCGGAGACGATGCACCTTTATAATGAGGAGATAAGACCCACGTGGAGTAACGTTTACAAGGACCTGAATGGATTTGGTTTTGTAGTCACGGTTACTCTGCCAGTAGTGGTAGCCACCTCCCTCAGCGAGAGAATCGTCACTGAAATAGAGTTCAAGAACAGTGTCTCTTTTCTTGGTATGTATCGCAGGGTATTTTATCACTTTACGGTAGAGCCCTGATTTTATGAGTTTTCTTAGGCCGGAAACTTAACATTCCCCTTTCCGGAGAAGTAGACTTCTTGGGCACTTCTTCTTCAACAATTTTCAGATCTTTTAAGCTTCCGTTAGTGTTTCTTTCATTAATTTTAGTTATAAGACTCACAACTATAATGAATGCAGAATTGTCGCTGAAACTCGTTCTTAGTACCTTTACTAATATCCAGTGATAATTAAGTCACATTAAATCAGAGTTCTACTTCTAATCTTCTATCAAATAAGATTACTCTAAATTTGCAGCTCATTAACCATTAGTCACCAGTGTTAATTTCAGTATAATCCCTAATAGTTAGACCCAAGAGGATGATTATAATAAAATCAAAACATAGTTACCAGAATTAGAATCACACATCGTACATTACTTACCACTATTTACGTTATTTACGTTATCTAACCACCGGGACGGTTGAGAGGGCTTAGAAAAATAATTATTTTTACCATTGTTAGTAGCAGACCGTGTATCTGAATATGGACATTTTACAATTTCATGAGCCATCTTAACAAAGAACAAGGGCTAAAAAATTTAAAATAGACATCTGAAAGCTAAATACATTCACAGGTGTAGTTGGTCTAGACTTTAAAACAGACGCCATTATAACAAAAGCAAGCAGCACCCTCCCCTTGAACACCGCTCTGATTCTCATCAATAATAAAGGGTACCCCATACACCACGATAAACTTGAGGAGTATGCCTGGAGCGATGTAACCACAAAACTTCAGGACTTTCAGTACAGTGCTGAGGGCAAGGAGGTGAGTTTCGTGCATTAAAACACATTAAATATATAATTGTTTTAAGTTTCCTGGAGTTCAATTTTAATTTTAAATTCTTACATTGGCGATCAGGGCTCGACCGAGATCTTCACAAGGGCTTAACCAAGATCCCGACCCCTGCCTCGGGGCCTCCCCTACCACCGGCGGCAACTATCGAGAATTATTCTACATTTTTACCAGAACGTTAGCCTTGCTTAATGAGGGGATAATCTCTTTGATTGCACCTTTTTACATTATATCCCTGCTGTTTCAGGATCTGCGCTTGCTAGAAGAGAAAATGATGCAACAGGAGCATGCCACTGTGAAGACCCGGGGTCTCTTCAGTGTCCAGTCCAAAATAAGAGGCTCCAACACCATACAGGTCAGTTTTCTGTCAATCAATGAGATATGCGCCTCTCAAATGACTACTCAGTCGTACAGTTTAGTCGGTTTTCTGTGTTTGAAATACCACTGATTGAGAGAGACGAATGAGCTCATTTAGGGATTTCTTTACGCGACCATAGTACAAAGAAAACATCTGTTTTCTGATGTTTAGCTGGGTGAGTGTAACCACCCAGTCTGTCCTAAGATATATCTTCCTTTTTGAAGTTAGCAGTAAAAACCAAGACAGGTTCCACTAAGGGTAACGGAAATTGCAGTGCCGGATAAGGACTATGTATCCCTGCAGGGTTACCCTTAGTGACATTAGCAACCACTCAGACTATGACATTAGCTGATGAATGCACGTCCAACTTGTTGTCACCGAGATTCATGTTCTTTCAGGATATAACATACCAAACTGCTAAAGTGGAAGGGACCCCCTTCAGTCTGGCTATCAGCTACACCGACTATCCTGTGGAATACAGGGTAGTGGATACCCCCACCATCTCTCTCAGCCAAATTAGACGCCGATTAGAGACTGGCGGGACAATTATGGGATCCTTACAAAACTACACAAGTTCAGCTGTAATGAGTCTCAGGTTATTCACAGGTTGTTGAGGGGTATGGATACCGATCATATCAACGATGAGTTTAAGTTTGAGAGGAGCTCTTACTGTAATACCAAAATATTCTCAGTGCTCACCGATTTGATTATTTCCGACCAATTCAGGGAATCTTTCCTCAAATCTCCAGATCTGAACATTCTAGGGAGATACGTTATAACGTATAATGGGCTGGTTTTCTTCGACAACAAACAGTGGAACTCAACTGATAGATCAGATCTTAAATCGTTGTCACCGTTTGCAAAGGTCATGAAGAACTTGACTGATGTGACGTACTATGTAGGATTACCAACTAAAAGGGGTTGTTTCGATTTTGAAACTATCAATGTCACACAAAAAATTATAGTAGGAGGAAAACTGGTTGCTGCAGCAGGATTCGAGATGGAGTTGGATAGTTTTAAAGAGAATGTGTTCAGATCGACTCGAGCGGATCCAAACCTCGAATCTGAGATTTCTCTAGTTGATGAGAATGGGTATATGATTGCTGAAGATCCATCTCAGAGGACCAGCAAGTTTCTTGGAGAGGAGCACCCTTACCTGCTACAAGAACTGATAAAAATAGGCGTTTACACCAAGAAGACACACGTAGAGTGCATCAGAGAGTGCGCGAACGCTTCCAAATTACAAACTCCAACCCCCGTCCCCACTTCCAGTGCCTCACATCCCCTCTCCATCCTCTCCAAGAGTCTCAGAACTATAACCCTCTTAATACACATCCTCTGGCACGCATTCCTCTTCACCCTCGTTAAACCTCAGACCCACTATGAGTACAACACCAGTCTACTCTCTGAACAGCATCAGGACAGAATCAGGGCAGTGGAGTGTTGTCAGGAGTTCACCCACTACGAGAGAGACTTCTCTGTCTCTATAAACGTGGCATTGTCCATACCCCGGCAGTGTGATTGTGGCACCTCCTACACTGTCAGTCCCATCCCCGAGACTAATCTCTTATCTTTAAAGAGAGGAACTAACCCTTACTGTGGATGTAGAACACAATCTGTGAGTTTGAGTCAGGGAAGAGAGACTATTGTTTATCAGATGTGTTATAATTCCACATATCAGCATCGGTTTAGACCCTCTAAGACTTGTATTCTCGATCAGGGGACTTTCACTGCACCCGGGTGCAGTAGTTCAGGAGATATAACTTTTAGTACCATTCACAGTCAATATTTCACACTCTTAACACTGTTTTATTTGCTTGCGTTTTAAATAATATAGGGTTTTATCATTGTTTCGAAATGGAAAACTGTTGTACATATTTACACTATTGATAATTAAAAACAAAAAAAATAAAAGGGTTTTTGTTTCGCTAAAAACTTCACATGGTGACTATAAACTAAAAAACAATACTGCTAATTCTAACTGAAATAGAAGTAATATGGCTCTCTTTGTCTTTCAAGACATTCTAGTCTTAAAAATCATATTTATATTTTTTCATGAATCATGATGGTGGTACTGGTAACAAAGGTTCGTGGTTTAAGTTGAGATCGTTCAAAATACTGTCGATTTGTTTCCTTTTCCTTCTAAAAATGAAGGACCAGGAAGTTAAGATGAGGAAGATGAGCATTAAAAGGGCCCAGAAGGTAGCCTCAGTTCTCCGATAAAGCACCGCGCACACAGCCGACAACATGGCACTGGCTAGAGAAATAACCAGGAGCACTTTACAACAGTTCTCCTGTTCCAGAACATTCTCCGTTTTGATCCACAGAGTTCGGAGGCACGACATCGCATCGGGGGCTGACCCTACTTCGGAGTTATCCCACCTTTGATTAGGTCTGATTGTTATATCACCTGGCGATAAAAGATCGTCACCACCTGGTGATGTAAAGTCTACAGGACACCTAGCTAGAATATCCAGCTGCTCCTCTGAGAAGTGAGATAGGTGGGCTCCCAGCCAACAGACGATACTCCCTCTCCGAGCCTTTTCGTGGCGACTCAGTATACATTTTCCTGGGGATATAGTGGTTTCAGACGTCTCCGGATGGAGGTGTCAGACGTGTCTCGTGTCATAATCAGTCGCTTTGTCAGGGTTCGCTTGTCTACTTGTTGCTGATCTGTGACATGGTGAAGTTCAGACCCGTTACTACACTTGGCACGCGACTTAAAACCAATTATCAACTTAGTCGGATCAGTCATGTCTTGTCAACATTATCCAGGAAATACAAGGGTTCTCGAACCTAAATATTCTGATATCACGTTATCCGATACAACAAGTGCACGTTTTGGGGCAATAATTCATAGCACATCTTCTAAACAAAGACTTGCAGTTGACACAGCACCCCACCCCGGCTAGTGCTGCTGGGGCGGTCATAACCAGCAGAATGACCCCCGCACAAAGGAGCACATACACTAAATACACAACATGTGGGGACATGTTGAAGGAGAAGGTGAAGGGGAGGAGAACTATCCCGACTGAAGTCATTATACAGGACACCACAAACCAGCCGTTCGGAACCATCAGGTTGTTGAACCGCTCGTGTCGGCTCTTCTTGAAGAGACGCATGGTTATGTGAGGTTTTGTGATACCTTTTAGCGGGGGGACTGTGACAGTTTCCATGGGGACCTCCCCACTAAAACTCACCCTTTCTGATTCATCATCGAATTGGACAGTAGGGTTTTTTGTGATTTCATTTTGGTCAGCCTGGAGTTCCTTTTCAGTTTGTAAGTCTGTTTGACTGTCTTTTTGTGTTGGTGTGTCGAGATGTGTATTATTGTCCTCCTGATCTGTAAGAATAACATTCAAAATAAGATAATTAATAAAAGTGGAAAATGTAACAGAGTTACCGTTTATGTTGAGTTACAGGGAGGGAGGGGGTAGTAGAATGGGAGAGATATCAAAATGGAAGGGATGCAATTTAAAACATTCATACCTTCATGTTGAGGCTGTTCCAAATTTGAGTTGTTAATTCCGGTTAAGACTAATTGCCCATGAAACCCAAACAATCGACATTTAGCCATTAGCAAAGTATGGTACCCAAAACAACCGTGTCTCAATTCAAAACATATTTTATTAACACACTTTGTCGTTCACTAAACCCAAATATTCATTTTAAACATAACCTCCATCAATGTGCCCTATTTCTATATTGGTATTACAAACTTACAAACATGGCTGGGGAAAATTTAACGGAGACGTGATTGGAAACGAAAATAACATGCCACAGGGTAGGAGGGGTAACAGAGTAGGATTGTAACAAAGTGGGGGGAGGGGGTTAACAGAGTGGGAGAGGTAATAGAGTGGGGGGTAACAGAGTGGGAGAGGTAATAGAGTGGGGGGTAACAGAGTGGGAGAGGTAATAGAGCGGGGGTAACAGAGTGGGAGAGGTAATAGAGTGGGAGAGGTAATAGAGTGGGGGGTGACAGAGTGTGAGAGGTAATAGAGTGGGGGGGGTAACAGAGTGGGAGAGGTAATAGAGTGGGGGTAACAGAGTGAGGGGGGGTAACAGAGTGGGAGTAACAGAGTGGGGGTAACAGAGTGGGGGTAACAGAGTGGGGGTAACAGAGTGGGGGTAACAGAGTGGGGGTAACAGAGTGGGGGTAACAGAGTGGGGGTAACAGAGTGGGGGTAACAGAGTGGGGGTAACAGAGTGGGGGTAACAAAGTGGGGGTAACAGAGTGGGGGGGGGGGGGGGGGGGGTAACAGAGTGGGAGGATGACAGAGTGGGGGTAACAGAGTGGGGGTAACAGAGTGGGAGAGGTAATAGAGTGGCGGGGATAACAGAGTGGGAGAGGTAATAGAGTGGGGGTAACAGAGTGGGGGGGTGTAACAGAGTGGGAGTAACAGAGTGGGGGTAACAGAGTGGGGGTAACAGAGTGGGGGTAACAGAGTGGGAGGATGACAGAGTGGGGATAACAGAGTGGGGGTAACAGAGTGGGGGTAACAGAGTGGGAGGATGACAGAGTGGGAGGGGGTAACAGAGTGGGAGTAACAGAGTGGGGGTAACAGAGTGGGGGAGGGGTAACAAAGTGGGAGGATGACAGAGTGGGGGGGGGGGGGGTAACAGAGTGGTAGGTAAAGGTAACAGGGTTAGAGGTTTTACCTGAGGATACGGCATGTTCGTACGATGGTGGAGCCTCGCTCCCTCTTGGCCCGTCAATTTCTTCCATTTGTTATGTTATTCATTAAAGATCAACATGCACATCCAGTCTTTACACAATTTTACATAGCTTTTATTCTACAGTGTACAATATGTTGTAAATTAAAATATTTTTCATCAAAACAATATGGCCTATTTGTGATGCAGGCTCAACGCAAGGGGTCAAAATGACAACTTTCGTCAAAATGAGAAATGTCATGCATTCCGCATCAACGATCAAAACATACCGATCAAAACAAATCAGACAGCGCTGGTGGATACAAATTTCATCAAAATATCTAAAGGTAAGATAATAGTGGTGGCAGCATGCAGCGCGGTGTCATGCAAAAACTACACTATAGAGCGCCCTGAACACCAGCTAGCACTGCAAGGAACCATCAATACTGTTTAAAAGACAAGACCACGTGACTAACAAACAGTTAACGAGAATATAAGAAACTAAATAGCAGTCAGCTGTATCAATCAACAGTGTCTCAATATATTTTCACAAGCAAGCCAAGTAATAAATTAGATTACTATACATGCTATTTCTGGCGAGTATATGTATTTGAAGAGCTGTCAAAATGTACTATATGCGGTCTATAACCACTGTCCACGGGATAAAAGGAAGCGTCAAGAAAGCTCAAATAGTGAATATCACACGATCACACCTGCGATGCGAGTGAGCTGGTTCCGGTGTGATTATCACACTGAGAAAGTGTGACGATCACATGTAAATGTTACACTGTGACAGCTTAAACCCTTCCACTTCCCACTGATAACTTTCATCAGACAGAGTTAATGTGACAAATAATCCTGAGAGACAGTACCTGACCCGTATTAGATTGCTCAACTGCCCAATGTCCCAATTTAATAATGGAAAATAACCCTGAAAATAGTAGTTTTCTAGACTTTTTTAGGTTCATTGTTTCCCCTTATCGAATTAATTGCTTTGGCATTGTTTAAAGGTAGCCTTCTCAGTGTAGATATGCAGGCAAGTTCAGGTAAGACGTGAGGGAATTCGCAATTTCATTGTCTTCACTTACAGGTGTTAATCAATAAGGTTATGAAATGTTATTATCATGTCGTTATAGTTGGGAATCACTACAGTACTACAGTGATATAAAATGTGGCCCTGCATTAGAGTTGAAACTGTAAACGTAGTCTAGCAGTTAACATTAACTAACCAGTAACCATTTATTATTACGGCCCGATTATCAGGTCCATTCTTTCCACCCCGTATAGTTAAAACCAGGAAGCCTCATTCCAGCACTTCTTGCTCATATCGTGGGTACAGGAATTATCATAATGGGATTTTGACACAGGTACCCGATCTCGAATTTCATCGCACCATCCTGTGGTTGGCATTGCACCATACTCAACCAAGAAGATTCCTCAGTCCGTGGCTGCTGATTTTATTACAATATATTCAACCTGGCTGCTGCGTTACAACAAGGGTGAAGCGCATTATCTCCACTGAACTGGGGTTTAAAATCTACCTGACCTCGGTGGCTGGATGCCAACTATTGGGTAGAGGAGATCTGACTGGGTTGAGGAGAGAGGGGCCCGGTGTGGACTCATCGCGCCTGCCTGCCCTTCTCTGTGATACCGGGGCGCCAGTCTCCCCTCTGCGACCCGGGCAGGGGGCCCCCTGTGCAAGAGGCGCCGGGCAGAGTGTGCAGCCGAGTCTCCCTGTCGCCTCTCAGCTTAAATAGTCACACTATATCACTTCAGTGCTGCACAAATCCACTATGTTCTGCTTAGTTCTACTCGTTCACTTCGCGAGCCTGCTCGCTGCATCTACCATTATCGACACGTCCCAGATTGGAGATACTGCCCCACAATTCGGAAGGATACCTCGTCAACCTGGGTGTTTCTGCCTCAGATCCTCGCTCCACAACCACATGTGTAGAGACGATTTCGGTGAGTTGTTATTGCGTCAAAACTTTGCTTTGTTACTTTGTATCTTTATTTTGCGGTTAGGGCCGTTATTGCGTCATGGTCTTTATTGATTGTAGGTCGTCATCAGGGAAGTCGCACTAGGGTGGGAAAGTTGCTAAAATAGAGATGACAATTTCTAAGTTTAACAAACAGTCACAATCACAACCTGAAGCTGCTACTTTGTTTTGTTTCTACCCCATTAGATTACTTTGTGAATCTGCAGCACCGCCACAGTCATTAGCTTTTCCACTTCTGTTTCAGCTTTTAACTTCTATTGTAGTTTTTACTACTTCTTCTTTTTGCCCATGAATCCTTGAAATAGTCACAAGATCCACCTCTCAACAGAGTCACTAGCATTTGGTCATCCTAAAGCCCTCCTCTCTTTTGTCTCCACAAACAACAACCTAACAGTGAGTGGGCGAGGAATGTTGGAATGAACATGAGTGAGGTGTTTTAGCACTCCTCCGGTTACCAGCGGCCGTCAGAACAGCTGTCAGCCAGCTGGTTAGTGAGGTATGTGAGTGAGGTATGTGAGTTAGACCTGGTGGTGGTAAAGTATCCCCTGTAGACAGGAAGGTGTCAACAGTAGTAGGTTCACATTCCTCTCACAGCTCCACAGCTAACCCCGACACTGCTCCGGAGCTAACCCCGACACAGGCGTGTCAGCCTCAACTCTAGATCTCCCCGCTCATACCCGACATATGATACCACATTTTCTCGCGAGCTAGGCTTGTGCCACGACTATTACGATGCTAATTATATTGGATTATTTTTATCACAGCTTAAATCCCGCACAGATCGTGGCAGGCCATGCCAGTTTCAGATTGAACGCAGACCCGCCTAGCTAGACCCGTCGTACAGCTAGACCTGTACAGGATAATGAGGCTGTTAACTTCTACTTCTTTAACTTTTTCTCCCACTATTCAGCAATATTATTTCCTCTCCGGAGCCGATGGAGTTGGCGCCTATAATCTGCGGCAGCAGACTTTTTGTAGGTGTTAAATTTATCCAGAGCGAATATTTGTAATAGCAATGTAACCGTGATGTCTGCAGCATGTCGAATTATTAACATATGTAACACGATCGTGGCACCAGGCCTAAATAGGACAATCACGAGCACTCAAGTATTCAATTCGAACTTCAAGCATCCGTCATCAAGTATATCTTGGGAAGATTTCATCAAGGATATCTTGGGAATTATATTTTGTGTTTCCGCTCATGTACTGTCGGGCAAACAACCAGACTATTTGAGTTAAAGACCAGTGAAAACAGTGACCACCAAGAATCTTACAGCTCTATATTTAGCAACTAATCTTTCCGGTTCAATTAATTCAACAATCCTTCTCTTTCAATGTCCCCTGCGAATTAAAAATCGAATATTCTACCAACAAGCACAACAACTTGTGTCTACTATTGACCCTCCTACCCTTCCCACCTCCATGTAGTGTGTGACACAAGTGTTTAAAGAACTCAGAAGTGTTACCACTGACACGACCAAACAGTGATCTCTTTCCAAGTTTACTCTATTTGTGTTCCGTTAATTCGGCCTGTAACTGGGAGGCTGTATCCTTTGAGGGGCGCCATGTATCTTCCTTCATGTTGCGTGCTTGTACACTAACTTAGCATCAGCCTACCTGGCTCTCTTCTTGTCAAGTTTTAGTGTGAACAATGATAATAAATTAGTGTGGATTCTTTGTTCAAATTCCGGATCCAGGCTGACTAGCTCAAGTAGTGGATACTTGTGTCACCCTACCAAGTACCAGCGCTGTTATTGTAGTATTGTGGCTGGATCTGCCTAATTAAATGATGATATGTCATCCCACAGCCCCTCATTTGCATAATTTGAAAGCAAGCAAAACTCCACCCTCCTGGAATTTCAGAAGATCCCCCAGCTTACAGTCTCCAAGACCGGAAAGTATTTTAACCTGCCTGACTGACTGGGTTGAAGGCGTGCTAGTGTTCCTCTGCTTAGATTTAGTAAAAAATTCAGCCACCTTGACAAGAATTAACAGAGGAGATTAGTATCTAGTGTAATCGTTATTACAAGGATAAGCATACCCGGCCTTTGTGGGCCGGTCACCATGCACTCCCATAACTTTTGTCGCAATATTCATAAAAGAACACGTTTTGTTTTCCTTTTGAAATAGGCGACCGTAAATGAGGATTGCTCTATTTTTGGCAGAAATCCTATCACTGTCCGATCCCGCCAAAATCTTTATCAAGCCCGCCAAAATCTGTACCATAATTACTCCCACTTCGAACAGTTACTTCACCTCTCAGTGAATAGACAGTCACTTCACATCATGTTGAAGAACTCCCAGTGAATAGACAGTCATTTAACCTTATTTCGACTCTCGGTGACAGAAAAACGGCCGTTTTAATTAGCATTTTTGCAATATGCCGTCACTACCAGGTTCCCAGGATTTGTTATGTAATTTGACCAATGCCACCGGCGTGAAGATCCCTGGCTTCAGTAGGAGTCCTGACGTAACGAGGCATTTATTTTAATGTCTTTTTATTCATTAAATGAGAGCTGATGTCCGTGTATAGCGCCATTACTGAGGTATATTAATTGGGGGGGAGGTATTTGAGGGGGGTTGTCATCTAGTTGGAGAGTGATTAATCTGGTGCTAGGCTGACAGGTGATGGTGCCGGCAGATCGTGGAGCCTTGCACCTCACACACTCTCTCTCTCTCTCTCTCTCACCTTTCTGTCATGCTAAACTGTGTAGCCAGTCTCGCGTCGTCCTGACTATCCCACACAACACTATCTGTGAAAGTAGCAGCAGATGGCTGGCCATGTTGTTTCTCACCAACCTCCCGGAGAGACCAGTGCTCACTCGACCGCGGAGCTGACTCCCCGAGATACGGCACTCTGCCACCTGCGACTAAAGACTTGTCATGAATTGCCAATTACCTGTCATTGAGCCACCCTCCCCGGCCACACTGCCCAATCTCCTGTCAAACAATTTAACCGCGAGCATTCCAATTTGAGCCCATCTCACTGGCTCGCTTGTATCCAGGATTCTATCCTGGATTGCTCAATCACGTAGTCACTAGCTCTTCACAACTTCTCGATATAACTTTTAACCGTATTAATCATTTCAGTTATCAAAGCGAAGATCCTTGACGATAGCATGGGACGAGGACATCGACGTGCGCTTCATGGCTACCAGGTAATAACTCCCACCTTTCTTCCCACATTAGTAACTAGAGACTTATAACCCCGTTACAGGGGACCTCACTCTCCACTCCAGATACCAAGCCATATCCGGCTGATCCGAGCCATATCCCCGACAGTTACCGACTAATATCCAGATATTAGGTACACCTAGCACTGAGATATAAGCCTGTTAGTGTCAATAAGGGGGTGATCTAGTCTTGTAGTAATGAAAAGGTAACCTGTTAGTGTCGGGGAGTGGGGAAATGAAAGCGTGACAACCCCTCTTTACCTTCACTTAGCGGACTGATCCTTACTTAGCGGCCTGATCATACTTTTTAGAGTCAAGGTTTATTGAGTGACGTAGCCCGGAAAGAGCCTCAGGTTGAAATCAACGGCCAACTATTTGAGAGCAAGCATGACCCTTCTTTCTACTTATACCGGCCAAATATTTGAGAGCAAGCATGACCCTTCTCAATTCCATACCAAAGATCTCCATAATTCCATTGCAATGTGGATCACATACTGTAGAATTGTGAACAGGGCGTCTCCAATAAACCGCATGTGAGTTTAAAAGCAGATTTGGCGGAGCTGTCTGGGGCTGAAGCGTGCAAAATAGGAGGGAATGGTGTCTGTTTCCCACCGTCTACAAGTCTACCTTCTACCGCACCCCACATTTCAACATTGCCATCTCAATATTGCCATATTGCCATACACGAGGGCATAATTGTTTCTCATTTGTAGCTATACTAAAGGAAACAGAAATGTTACAAATGTAAAAAAAGTAAAATATACTGTGGTTTCAATTTCCAGGAGTTCAAAGGATTGATATCATTATCAGTTCTTCTAACTTTCTAATCTCACTCCATAGTCTCTATATTTGGGACCAAAATAACGATTACCATAATTTACCACAACTCTACTTATGAACTTTATTCTGGGTCTATTCTAATCATTGTTGAGACTTTACAAAATGTTGAGAGCATACTAGTACTACACCGTAGAAATAACACTCCATCACTTCAGATTCTAGTAAAAGAGATATTCCACCTGCCGGACGGAGACAATCTAAAGGCAGGAGATAGAGTTGCCCTGTACACTCCAGCTAACGAGGACTTCTGCGGTACCTCGTTCGTCAGGAGAAACACTTATCTTCTGTCTGGGAGAATAGTTGACACTATCCTTGTTGTGGTGAGTTTCCTATTTTCAGTATTTCCGCTCACATCAATAAGCCAATTAACAACAATACTAATACTATTCACTAACCCTTTAAATTGAATTTTTGGGACTTCTTTTTCCAATTTGATACTTCCGATCTAGATGAAAGTAACACCTGACTCCTTTTCAGACCTCTTGCGACTACTCTAGAAAGTGGTCGACCATCACCACCTCAATACAACGTACCCTGAACGCCCTGCCCAACAAGCGACACTGCTCCTGCAAGGTGTTCGGATGTAACGGGGAAGTTTGCGGAGGCGTCGAGAGTGGGGAGGCGTTCAGCGTGTTCGAGACCAGCAGATGTTTCACCAAGAGGGACACCCTCCAAGAGAGGTAAGCAGGAAAACTTGAAAGTATTAAAAAATCATCACATTCGCAGTGCTAGCTGACAAGAATTAGCAACAACATTTACTTGCTATTTCTATATTAATATGAACTTTAAAACCCGATAAGTAAATTTTGGGGATTATTATTAAGCATGTCGCACATTTTTTGGATGTTTGACGTTTTCACTACGGCAGGTGTTATGAAGACTACGGTGAGTGTCGTATGAGCAACAGAGGAACCTGCTCCTGGAGATCACAGAGAAAACCAAAGGTGTGCATGAATGTGGCGAGGCGGAGAATGAGAAATACTTGAGCTCATATTATCTTATTATATCTAGAGAACCACATCGAGTGAAGATATGACTTACGAAGATTTAGGAGAAGTGTGACACATCCGTACTCAGCTGAAAACGAAGAGGAGAAGAAGATTTCGACCCAACCTTGAAAACAAAAGACTTTGCTCTTGCAATCCTTAGAACTAGCACTGTGAAGATATCAGACAGATATGTTATTTTTCACAGATTTATTCTGAATTGATTGTGTTTTGTAAATTCCCGAGATTTTCTGGCTTGCTCCTGTTTTAAGGTGCGCCAATGCTAGTTTTAATGCTAGTAAATGCTAGTAGTAAATAACAATGTTATTTTATTCTCACATCCATTTAGGGTGAAGGGTCAAATTATGCAACGTGTTAGTCAGAGATTAATTTGCCATTCTTTTTAGAATCTTAAACGATAAATAAAATGTCACGACACTTATTGAACTATTGTTCAATTTAAAATTGAGGCCAGATAAACATTAGATTATATTAAAGCATTGCCTTTAATACCATAAAACAATCCTCGGTTCAAAATCATTTTTCATAAAAAAACGTCCGTTCTTCCACTGATAATCAGCGAGCTATGTGCTGAACTGACAGTATTTAGCTTATTAGAATAGAGCTATAGAAGTAGTGCATATTGTTGTGATATGAGACTTAAAGTCATTATTTATTGACCAGAGAGCTCAGCTCAGGTGTTGAGATGTTTAGATAAAAATTGTTGAATTGTAAATACTTTGGAATCAATGTTATCAGTTTCAAATTCAGATTATTCAGATCAGCGTTTTATTTATTTTGTCACTTTTATTCGATAATTTATTTCATATATTAGTATATTGAGAAGTATTACTATCAACCTTCTCATCGGCCCATAATATGGCACACTTTGAATACATATCTGAACGTTAAACGTAGTGGGAACTGATAATGAAATTGATAGACAGGGTATCTCAAATTAAGGCTTCTTCTGCACTCACAATTAAAATGATACGCACAAATTGGGCCAAGAATCCTGGGTGAAGGTCAAAAGTCCTGAGCCTGGGGCCAAAGTGATAAAGATTTTGAAATTTCAAGGACCCCAAGAGGCTGAATTAATTGATAGTTACCCACTTTTATGTCATCTCTGCCGCCATCTTAATAAGGTCTCTGCACAGGCCTCCTCTTCAATGTTATTGTTAGTGCTGAAGTTGTAGGGGCAATGTGGTAACAAATGATCAGCCAGGAAGAGTCACAGTTCCGGAGGATCTTTGACTAATCCCAATTCGGGAAAACGACTGTGCTGAATATGAAACTGAAATAACTCACATCATTGGAAAAAACATACTATTCCTGGTGATTTAACAGAATTATTTGATATATAAGCATCTTTTTAAACTTTCATTTTCTCGATCGTGTCTTGTGGCTGTGCCATTTTCAGTGACAAAAAAATTTTCATTCAAAAAAAATTCAGTCAAAACAGTGAAATTTGGGTCGCGGAGCTTGGAGCTGAGAGCTGAAATTCGAATTTTTCCTACCGGTAGGACATATTCAAAATATTTATTTCATCATTGCATCAAAGTTTTCTCCGGATATACTGCCTTCAGTACCTTGACGGCGACTTGTGTCAATCTCACCGACCTCACTAATTTCGGTCAAGGGACGGCAGAAAAGCTCCTTTTAAAAAGGATGATAATTAATCACTCTACAGTCGACTGTCACGTGACAAAAACGCCGTGATTTCATTGGTTAACCTAATAACGCGCCGCAGATCTCTATAAACACAAATTATTCATCGCGCGTGCAGTAAACTCAAATTAAGTCCTAATTTGTTACCGAAATTTGGCAACAATCAACATCATGGCACAATTAAGTCACGTGCCCAGTAAATTGCTAATCAAATGTACGGCACTTATACAGTCTACAGTGTATGAATTCATGAACAACTTTCAAAACTTAACCACAAAACCGACTCTGAGCACTATTTCTAGGTTCTGAAACGACTAAATGATGCAAATTATAAATCCTCAGAGCTGATCCCACTCTACATTAAAAACACTTTCCAACTACAAAACTTAACCACAAAACCGACTCTGAGCACTATTTCTAGGTTCTGAAACGACTAAATGATGCAAATTATAAATCCTCAGAGCTGATCCCACTCTACATTAAAAACACTTTCCAACTACAAAACTTAACCACAAAACCAGCTCTGACCACTATTTCTAGGTTCTGAAACGACTAAATGATGCAAATTATAAATCCTCAGAGCTGATCCCACTCTACATGAAAAACACTTTCCAACTACAAAACTTAACCACAAAACCAGCTCTGACCACTATTTCTAGGTTCTCAAACGACTAAATGATGCAAATTATAAATCCTCAGAGCTGATCCCACTCTACATTAAAAACAGTTTCCAACTACAAAACT
Organism: Bolinopsis microptera; assembly: GCF_026151205.1. Lineage (NCBI taxonomy): Eukaryota > Metazoa > Ctenophora > Tentaculata > Lobata > Bolinopsidae > Bolinopsis > Bolinopsis microptera. The sequence continues at coordinate 13,153,255 of NC_087073.1, forward strand.
TAACCACAAAACCAGCTTTTAGCACTATTTCTAGGTTCTGAAACGTCTAAATGATGCGAATTATAAATCCTCAGAGCTGATCCCACTCTACATTAAAAACACTTTCCAACTACAAAACTTAACCACAAAACCAGCTTTGAGCACTATTTCTAGGTTCTCAAACGACTAAATGATGCGAATTATAAATCCTCAGAGCTGATCCCACTCTACATTAAAAACACTTTCCAACTACAAAACTTAACCACAAAACCAGCTCTGACCACTATTTCTAGGTTCTGAAACGACTAAATGATGCGAATTATAAATCCTCAGAGCTGATCCCACTCTACATTAAAAACACTTTCCAACTACAAAACTTAACCACAAAACCGACTCTGACCACTATTTCTAGGTTCTGAAACGTCTAAATGATACGAATTATAAATCCTCAGAGCTGATCCCACTCTACATTAAAAACACTTTCCAACTACAAAACTTAACCACAAAACCGACTCTGAGCACTATTTCTAGGTTCTGAAACGACTAAATGATGCAAATTATAAATCCTCAGAGCTGATCCCACTCTACATTAAAAACACTTTCCAACTACAAAACTTAACCACAAAACCAGCTCTGACCACTATTTCTAGGTTCTGAAACGACTAAATGATGCAAATTATAAATCCTCAGAGCTGATCCCACTCTACATTAAAAACACTTTCCAACTACAAAACTTAACCACAAAACCAGCTCTGACCACTATTTCTAGGTTCTGAAACGACTAAATGATGCGAATTATAAATCCTCAGAGCTGATCCCACTCTACATTAAAAACACTTTCCAACTACAAAACTTAACCACAAAACCGACTCTGAGCACTATTTCTAGGTTCTGAAACGACTAAATGATGCAAATTATAAATCCTCAGAGCTGATCCCACTCTACATTAAAAACACTTTCCAACTACAAAACTTAACCACAAAACCAGCTTTTAGCACTATTTCTAGGTTCTGAAACGTCTAAATGATGCGAATTATAAATCCTCAGAGCTGATCCCACTCTACATGAAAAACACTTTCCAACTACAAAACTTAACCACAAAACCAGCTCTGACCACTATTTCTAGGTTCTCAAACGACTAAATGATACGAATTATAAATCCTCAGAGCTGATCCCACTCTACATTAAAAACACTTTCCAACTACAAAACTTAACCACAAAACCAGCTCTGACCACTATTTCTAGGTTCTGAAACGACTAAATGATGCAAATTATAAATCCTCAGAGCTGATCCCACTCTACATGAAAAACACTTTCCAACTACAAAACTTAACCACAAAACCAGCTCTGACCACTATTTCTAGGTTCTCAAACGACTAAATGATGCAAATTATAAATCCTCAGAGCTGATCCCACTCTACATTAAAAACACTTTCCAACTACAAAACTTAACCACAAAACCGACTCTGAGCACTATTTCTAGGTTCTGAAACGACTAAATGATGCAAATTATAAATCCTCAGAGCTGATCCCACTCTACATTAAAAACACTTTCCAACTACAAAACTTAACCACAAAACCAGCTCTGACCACTATTTCTAGGTTCTGAAACGACTAAATGATGCAAATTATAAATCCTCAGAGCTGATCCCACTCTACATGAAAAACACTTTCCAACTACAAAACTTAACCACAAAACCAGCTCTGACCACTATTTCTAGGTTCTGAAACGTCTAAATGATACGAATTATAAATCCTCAGAGCTGATCCCACTCTACATTAAAAACACTTTCCAACTACAAAACTTAACCACAAAACCGACTCTGAGCACTATTTCTAGGTTCTGAAACGACTAAATGATGCAAATTATAAATCCTCAGAGCTGATCCCACTCTACATTAAAAACACTTTCCAACTACAAAACTTAACCACAAAACCAGCTCTGACCACTATTTCTAGGTTCTGAAACGACTAAATGATGCAAATTATAAATCCTCAGAGCTGATCCCACTCTACATTAAAAACACTTTCCAACTACAAAACTTAACCACAAAACCAGCTCTGACCACTATTTCTAGGTTCTGAAACGACTAAATGATGCGAATTATAAATCCTCAGAGCTGATCCCACTCTACATTAAAAACACTTTCCAACTACAAAACTTAACCACAAAACCGACTCTGAGCACTATTTCTAGGTTCTGAAACGACTAAATGATGCGAATTATAAATCCTCAGAGCTGATCCCACTCTACATTAAAAACACTTTCCAACTACAAAACTTAACCACAAAACCAGCTCTGACCACTATTTCTAGGTTCTGAAACGACTAAATGATGCAAATTATAAATCCTCAGAGCTGATCCCACTCTACATTAAAAACACTTTCCAACTAAAAAACTTAACCACAAAACCAGCTCTGACCACTATTTCTAGGTTCTGAAACGACTAAATGATGCAAATTATAAATCCTCAGAGCTGATCCCACTCTACATTAAAAACACTTTCCAACTACAAAACTTAACCACAAAACCAGCTCTGACCACTATTTCTAGGTTCTCAAACGACTAAATGATGCAAATTATAAATCCTCAGAGCTGATCCCACTCTACATTAAAAACACTTTCCAACTACAAAACTTAACCACAAAACCAGCTCTGACCACTATTTCTAGGTTCTGAAACGACTAAATGATGCAAATTATAAATCCTCAGAGCTGATGCCACTCTACATTAAAAACACTTTCCAACTACAAAACTTAACCACAAAACCAGCTCTGACCACTATTTCTAGGTTCTGAAACGACTAAATGATGCAAATTATAAATCCTCAGAGCTGATCCCACTCTACATTAAAAACACTTTCCAACTACAAAACTTAACCACAAAACCAGCTCTGACCACTATTTCTAGGTTCTGAAACGACTAAATGATGCAAATTATAAATCCTCAGAGCTGATCCCACTCTACATGAAAAACACTTTCCAACTACAAAACTTAACCACAAAACCAGCTCTGACCACTATTTCTAGGTTCTCAAACGACTAAATGATGCAAATTATAAATCCTCAGAGCTGATCCCACTCTACATTAAAAACAGTTTCCAACTACAAAACTTAACCACAAAACCAGCTTTTAGCACTATTTCTAGGTTCTGAAACGTCTAAATGATGCGAATTATAAATCCTCAGAGCTGATCCCACTCTACATTAAAAACACTTTCCAACTACAAAACTTAACCACAAAACCAGCTTTGAGCACTATTTCTAGGTTCTCAAACGACTAAATGATGCGAATTATAAATCCTCAGAGCTGATCCCACTCTACATTAAAAACACTTTCCAACTAAAAAACTTAACCACAAAACCAGCTCTGACCACTATTTCTAGGTTCTCAAACGACTAAATGATGCAAATTATAAATCCTCAGAGCTGATCCCACTCTACATTAAAAACACTTTCCAACTACAAAACTTAACCACAAAACCAGCTCTGACCACTATTTCTAGGTTCTGAAACGACTAAATGATGCAAATTATAAATCCTCAGAGCTGATCCCACTCTACATTAAAAACACTTTCCAACTACAAAACTTAACCACAAAACCAGCTCTGACCACTATTTCTAGGTTCTGAAACGACTAAATGATGCAAATTATAAATCCTCAGAGCTGATCCCACTCTACATTAAAAACACTTTCCAACTACAAAACTTAACCACAAAACCAGCTCTGACCACTATTTCTAGGTTCTGAAACGACTAAATGATGCAAATTATAAATCCTCAGAGCTGATCCCACTCTACATGAAAAACACTTTCCAACTACAAAACTTAACCACAAAACCAGCTCTGACCACTATTTCTAGGTTCTCAAACGACTAAATGATGCAAATTATAAATCCTCAGAGCTGATCCCACTCTACATTAAAAAACAGTTTCCAACTACAAAACTTAACCACAAAACCAGCTTTTAGCACTATTTCTAGGTTCTGAAACGTCTAAATGATGCGAATTATAAATCCTCAGAGCTGATCCCACTCTACATTAAAAACACTTTCCAACTACAAAACTTAACCACAAAACCAGCTTTGAGCACTATTTCTAGGTTCTCAAACGACTAAATGATGCGAATTATAAATCCTCAGAGCTGATCCCACTCTACATTAAAAACACTTTCCAACTACAAAACTTAACCACAAAACCAGCTCTGACCACTATTTCTAGGTTCTGAAACGACTAAATGATGCGAATTATAAATCCTCAGAGCTGATCCCACTCTACATTAAAAACACTTTCCAACTACAAAACTTAACCACAAAACCGACTCTGACCACTATTTCTAGGTTCTGAAACGTCTAAATGATACGAATTATAAATCCTCAGAGCTGTTCCCACTCTACATTAAAAACACTTTCCAACTACAAAACTTAACCACAAAACCGACTCTGAGCACTATTTCTAGGTTCTGAAACGACTAAATGATGCAAATTATAAATCCTCAGAGCTGATCCCACTCTACATTAAAAACACTTTCCAACTACAAAACTTAACCACAAAACCAGCTCTGACCACTATTTCTAGGTTCTGAAACGACTAAATGATGCAAATTATAAATCCTCAGAGCTGATCCCACTCTACATTAAAAACACTTTCCAACTACAAAACTTAACCACAAAACCAGCTCTGACCACTATTTCTAGGTTCTGAAACGACTAAATGATGCGAATTATAAATCCTCAGAGCTGATCCCACTCTACATTAAAAACACTTTCCAACTACAAAACTTAACCACAAAACCGACTCTGAGCACTATTTCTAGGTTCTGAAACGACTAAATGATGCAAATTATAAATCCTCAGAGCTGATCCCACTCTACATTAAAAACACTTTCCAACTACAAAACTTAACCACAAAACCAGCTTTTAGCACTATTTCTAGGTTCTGAAACGTCTAAATGATGCGAATTATAAATCCTCAGAGCTGATCCCACTCTACATGAAAAACACTTTCCAACTACAAAACTTAACCACAAAACCAGCTCTGACCACTATTTCTAGGTTCTCAAACGACTAAATGATGCAAATTATAAATCCTCAGAGCTGATCCCACTCTACATTAAAAACAGTTTCCAACTACAAAACTTAACCACAAAACCAGCTTTTAGCACTATTTCTAGGTTCTGAAACGTCTAAATGATGCGAATTATAAATCCTCAGAGCTGATCCCACTCTACATTAAAAACACTTTCCAACTACAAAACTTAACCACAAAACCAGCTTTGAGCACTATTTCTAGGTTCTCAAACGACTAAATGATGCGAATTATAAATCCTCAGAGCTGATCCCACTCTACATTAAAAACACTTTCCAACTAAAAAACTTAACCACAAAACCAGCTCTGACCACTATTTCTAGGTTCTCAAACGACTAAATGATGCAAATTATAAATCCTCAGAGCTGATCCCACTCTACATTAAAAACACTTTCCAACTACAAAACTTAACCACAAAACCAGCTCTGACCACTATTTCTAGGTTCTGAAACGACTAAATGATGCAAATTATAAATCCTCAGAGCTGATCCCACTCTACATTAAAAACACTTTCCAACTACAAAACTTAACCACAAAACCAGCTCTGACCACTATTTCTAGGTTCTGAAACGACTAAATGATGCAAATTATAAATCCTCAGAGCTGATCCCACTCTACATTAAAAACACTTTCCAACTACAAAACTTAACCACAAAACCAGCTCTGACCACTATTTCTAGGTTCTGAAACGACTAAATGATGCAAATTATAAATCCTCAGAGCTGATCCCACTCTACATGAAAAACACTTTCCAACTACAAAACTTAACCACAAAACCAGCTCTGACCACTATTTCTAGGTTCTCAAACGACTAAATGATGCAAATTATAAATCCTCAGAGCTGATCCCACTCTACATTAAAAACAGTTTCCAACTACAAAACTTAACCACAAAACCAGCTTTTAGCACTATTTCTAGGTTCTGAAACGTCTAAATGATGCGAATTATAAATCCTCAGAGCTGATCCCACTCTACATTAAAAACACTTTCCAACTACAAAACTTAACCACAAAACCAGCTTTGAGCACTATTTCTAGGTTCTCAAACGACTAAATGATGCGAATTATAAATCCTCAGAGCTGATCCCACTCTACATTAAAAACACTTTCCAACTACAAAACTTAACCACAAAACCGACTCTGACCACTATTTCTAGGTTCTGAAACGTCTAAATGATACGAATTATAAATCCTCAGAGCTGATCCCACTCTACATTAAAAACACTTTCCAACTACAAAACTTAACCACAAAACCGACTCTGAGCACTATTTCTAGGTTCTGAAACGACTAAATGATGCAAATTATAAATCCTCAGAGCTGATCCCACTCTACATTAAAAACACTTTCCAACTACAAAACTTAACCACAAAACCAGCTCTGACCACTATTTCTAGGTTCTGAAACGACTAAATGATGCAAATTATAAATCCTCAGAGCTGATCCCACTCTACATTAAAAACACTTTCCAACTACAAAACTTAACCACAAAACCAGCTCTGACCACTATTTCTAGGTTCTGAAACGACTAAATGATGCGAATTATAAATCCTCAGAGCTGATCCCACTCTACATTAAAAACACTTTCCAACTACAAAACTTAACCACAAAACCGACTCTGAGCACTATTTCTAGGTTCTGAAACGACTAAATGATGCAAATTATAAATCCTCAGAGCTGATCCCACTCTACATTAAAAACACTTTCCAACTACAAAACTTAACCACAAAACCAGCTTTTAGCACTATTTCTAGGTTCTGAAACGTCTAAATGATGCGAATTATAAATCCTCAGAGCTGATCCCACTCTACATGAAAAACACTTTCCAACTACAAAACTTAACCACAAAACCAGCTCTGACCACTATTTCTAGGTTCTCAAACGACTAAATGATGCGAATTATAAATCCTCAGAGCTGATCCCACTCTACATTAAAAACACTTTCCAACTACAAAACTTAACCACAAAACCAGCTCTGACCACTATTTCTAGGTTCTGAAACGACTAAATGATGCGAATTATAAATCCTCAGAGCTGATCCCACTCTACATAAAAACACTTTCCAACTACAAAACTTAACCACAAAACCGACTCTGACCACTATTTCTAGGTTCTGAAACGTCTAAATGATACGAATTATAAATCCTCAGAGCTGATCCCACTCTACATTAAAAACACTTTCCAACTACAAAACTTAACCACAAAACCGACTCTGAGCACTATTTCTAGGTTCTGAAACGACTAAATGATGCAAATTATAAATCCTCAGAGCTGATCCCACTCTACATTAAAAACACTTTCCAACTACAAAACTTAACCACAAAACCAGCTCTGACCACTATTTCTAGGTTCTGAAACGACTAAATGATGCAAATTATAAATCCTCAGAGCTGATCCCACTCTACATTAAAAACACTTTCCAACTACAAAACTTAACCACAAAACCAGCTCTGACCACTATTTCTAGGTTCTGAAACGACTAAATGATGCGAATTATAAATCCTCAGAGCTGATCCCACTCTACATTAAAAACACTTTCCAACTACAAAACTTAACCACAAAACCGACTCTGACCACTATTTCTAGGTTCTGAAACGACTAAATGATACGAATTATAAATCCTCAGAGCTGATCCCACTCTACATTAAAAACACTTTCCAACTACAAAACTTAACCACAAAACCGACTCTGAGCACTATTTCTAGGTTCTGAAACGACTAAATGATGCAAATTATAAATCCTCAGAGCTGATCCCACTCTACATTAAAAACACTTTCCAACTACAAAACTTAACCACAAAACCAGCTCTGACCACTATTTCTAGGTTCTGAAACGACTCGGAGCAGTTCTTCAAGCCCCGCATTCATCCGTCGCAACACTATTATCTGATAGAGTTTTGATGCCGTGGAGCGTAGGGTAATGCCCCTGTTGTTCGAGCAGTATGATGTATCACCCTTTTTCGGGACAATAACAATGATACCCTTAACCCAATCCTCTGGCACATTCTCTGTCTCCCATACACGTGCAAACAGTTTCTCAAGCCTGTCTAAAAGACCAGAAGCCCCATACTTCAGCTGTTCGTTGGAAATTTCATCAATTCCAGGGCTCTTGTGATTCTTCAGACCCTTTAAAGCCTCAGATATCTCTGTTCTGCTAGGGGGTATATCACTATCACTCAGATACGGAAAACATGGTGCGACCTCTAGACTGTCTCGGTCTGAAAGGTCCACGTCTCCTATCTGCGGATTTAGTAGTTCAGCGAAGTGCTCACCCCATCGTTTTCGTTGAGCAGCGGGGTCAGAAATCAACTTCTCGGTTTTATCTCTGACAGCAGTTGACTTCCGACTCTTCTTGCCTGACAAGGACTTGATCATCTGCCAGACCTCCCTCTGCTGACCGTGTGAAGAAGCTGTTTCCAGATCGGCTGCAACCTGTAAAGCCCAGTTCTCATCGTCCTTCTTGCAGCTCTTCTTAACACGCTTATTAGCAAGAGAATACTCAGATCTATTGAATCCATCACTTGTGCATTTCTGCTTGACCTTACTCCGCTCCGTGATGAGATCCTTTGTCTCTTGTGACAAGTGCTGCTTCTTCCTCCGGCGCGGGCGTTGACCCAAAACCTCCAAAGAAACTTCCCTGATGCCCTCCTTGACCAACTCCCACTCTCCATCCAGACTCTCTTCCACCGGCAGACCACTGAATCGGTTATGCAGTGCGATGCAATACTCCTGCACCTTAGATTGGTCACGCAGATGCTCGATAGCTGGTGCTTTTCTATGTGACCCTTGTATCTTTTTGATTCCCATCAGTTTGATCCTCATAGGACTCTTGACCAAGTAGTGATCAGAGCCTATGTCTGCACCTCTATAAGTTCGAACATCAAGAAGAGAGTGACTCCACTTGGTAGAGATACAAACATGATCTATCTGATTGACAGTACGGCTATAATTGGGAGACCTCCAGGTGCCTTTATGGATGTCCTTGTGTTGAAACAATGTTCCTCCAACTGTCAACTGATACATGGCACAGAAATCCAACAGCCGAAGTCCGTTATTACTTGACGTCTCATGTAAGGACTCTCCTCCAATTACCCCAGACCAAGATGAAATCAAAAGTGCAAATTTCAATGTTGTCACATTGAAACGTTAAATAATTCCTTTCCTCCTTATTTTATTTTTCATAAATATCTTATCAGCTAGCAAAGAAAAACAGTCCTGGCTGTCCAAGAACCCTAACACGAGGGCCGGAACACACAAGCAGTGGTAGCAGGAAATACAACAAGCAGTGGCGTAACAACAATACGAACTAGAGGGACTATAAAAACAGGTTACCACTTCCTGTAAAGAAGAAGAATAAAAAACATTCCCCCATCTCACGTGCGTCGTGCAGGCAGATTAAAAATCTTACTGTTATCTATATTTTGAGACCTCATGTGGCGTGTTTTTCTGCTTTTTATACTTATATAGCACTAAAGATTCTGCAGTCTTAACTCTTATACTTTTCAAGTACAAATAATTGACTTCGGTAAAATTGTAATATGCCGACTCGCTATAAAGGTTTAAAACATGAGTGATTGTTGGTTGTAAAGTGCTAAGTATTTTTCCTTCTTAAATGGCTATATAAAAATGCTTGTTATATTAGCCGGAGTTTAGCAGCTCTGAAACAACCTTATGATAGAGCGCACAAATATAGAGCAGCTGTTATGAACAGTCAACTAACAGCCATTTTAACGGCCGTGATCATGTCGTTACGATAATACGTCTCAGCATTTTTAGCCGGTTAATTAGTTTACCGGCAATAAAAAATCTTACGCAGTGGGAGCTCTGAGGATTTATAATTCGCATCATTTAGTCGTTTGAGAACCTAGAAATAATGCTCAGAGTCGGTTTTGTGGTTAAGTTTTGTAGTTGGAAAGTGTTTTTAATGTAGAGTGGGATCAGCTCTGAGGATTTATAATTCGCATCATTTAGTCGTTTTAGAACCTAGAAATAATGCTCAGAGTCGGTTTTGTGGTTAAGTTTTATAGTTGGAAAGTGTTTTTAATGTAGAGTGGGATCAGCTCTGAGGATTTATAATTCGCATCATTTAGTCGTTTCAGAACCTAGAAATAGTGCTCAGAGTCGGTTTTGTGGTTAAGTTTTGTAGTTGGAAAGTGTTTTTAATGTAGAGTGGGATCAGCTCTGAGGATTTATAATTCGCATCATTTAGTCGTTTCAGAACCTAGAAATAGTGCTCAGAGTCGGTTTTGTGGTTAAGTTTTATAGTTGGAAAGTGTTTTTAATGTAGAGTGGGATCAGCTCTGAGGATTTATAATTCGCATCATTTAGTCGTTTGAGAACCTAGAAATAGTGGTCAGAGCTGCTTTTGTGGTTAAGTTTTGTAGTTGGAAAGTGTTTTTAATGTAGAGTGGGATCAGCTCTGAGGATTTATAATTCGCATCATTTAGTCGTTTCAGAACCTAGAAATAGTGGTCAGAGTCGGTTTTGTGGTTAAGTTTTGTAGTTGGAAAGTGTTTTTAATGTAGAGTGGGATCAGCTCTGAGGATTTATAATTCGCATCATTTAGTCGTTTCAGAACCTAGAAATAGTGGTCAGAGCTGGTTTTGTGGTTAAGTTTTGTAGTTGGAAAGTGTTTTTAATGTAGAGTGGGATCAGCTCTGAGGATTTATAATTCGCATCATTTAGTCGTTTCAGAACCTAGAAATAGTGGTCAGAGCTGGTTTTGTGGTTAAGTTTTGTAGTTGGAAAGTGTTTTTAATGTAGAGTGGGATCAGCTCTGAGGATTTATAATTCGCATCATTTAGTCGTTTCAGAACCTAGAAATAGTGTTCAGAGTCGGTTTTGTGGTTAAGTTTTGTAGTTGGAAAGTGTTTTTAATGTGCTCACTATTAATGTAAACAAACAATGATCACCTCCCCGCCAGTATCCACATCTATACAATATGCATATGTAATCGTCTTTAATTGGGGATGATGGGGCGAAGACGTGATTATATATGATAAAGTGCCAGGTGGTGACAATAATTGAGGGTGTGTAAGTGTGAGGATGAAGAATCAGTCTTGATGCAGCTAGGAGGGTGAAGGAGGTAAAAATATGTACAGTACAATATCATAGAAACTAAGAACAAAAATCCTCTTACAGTTACATCAGTAAAAACCGATATGCTTGCCTTCAATTAAAAACCTTGCTTTAAAAATGATATTGTTATTCAAGTTAAAAGCCTTCGAAGTTTTGTAATAATCTATCGCATGATATTGTATATCAATCAAATTGCAACTCTTAAGTTAACTTGTTGTTTAATTATTTTATTGAATCACAGCTGAACACATGTAGTACGCGTACCTAATATTCGGCGGTTGATCAACTTTTCCCATATTTTACATAATGCTGCTGAACCTGTTAATTAAAATATTTGCTGTAAATATCTATAATATAATATTCACACTAGATTCTAGAAGGCAAAGTTCAAATGAACCAAACATCATATTAATATATTGATCAACAAATATATGGATTCCTACAGAATATTTCGAATTGCAGTCGGAACTGCAGACGTACATTTTGTTAGTTTACTAAATTAACTGGTCGAAACACTTCTATAGAAATAAAATCAAGTTAGACAATAAATTTATACTCTATAAACTACACGGTAATAGTATATTATAAAGATAACAATAATGTCAGTTTCGGCTGCTCAGGTCACAATCCGAAAACCTATATGTTTTTGCAGCCTAGATTTAGGAATTATAATGTCAGAAATTAATGATTTAAATAAGAAGCTCAGTGATTCTAAAGTGAGCAGCATTTTAGACCGTAAACGTTTACAATAGCTGGGTCAGCTGGCTTAAGGAACAACAATAGATGCTCTTCGTATATAAAAGAAACACCATTACAATTAGCGCAAACGTGGATACTGGATATTATAAGTTCGTAATGTTATAACATATAACATCTGATCGATCATTGACAAATGGACACGATATCAAATGGACACGATATCGTGTCCATTAACATATGTTTAAATAGGACTCAAGCAATCAGGCTTAACCTAAACTAATGATGCTTTATATTAAAATCTCAGCATTTTGATCCAGCAAACAATTCTTTCTGTACCTAGCATATGTCAGTACACCTGCGAGCAAAAATGCAGCAAATGAGGATAAATATTTTTAACAGCTATTCATTAAACTTATAGGATTATAACTACATATAAGGTATAACACAAGTGGCACTGATGCAGATGAATCATGGATAATTATTGACTGTTGACGAAAACTCGAAGTTAGAAATCCAAAGTAAGCTGCATGTAGTAGAAACGTAATTGGGAAATCAGGATACAATATGATGACACGTAACGCGCGCGTATAACATGTGCTCTATCCAATGCGAAACTAAAGTGATGAAAATAAGAGAATCGACTGTAGAGTGATTTAGCGCGACCGTTTTAAAAAATCTTCCAACATCTCTTTTAATATTTTGATGATTTTCCGTTTATCAAAGCTTTATTCGGGAATAGAACTTCGAGTACCTCAATCGTATTGTGCTATCCTGATCAGTGACCCTGTAAAATGGTCATTCAAGAAAATTTCAGTCAAAACATTGAAATTTGGGTCGCGGAGAGCCTGGAAGGTGCCTCATTAAGTACAGGGTGTCCCAAAAAACACTACCCAGTGAGAAATCCTCCTAATTTTCTCAATTGTCTTTAATTGTACTCATGTCTTATGTCTTAGTATGTTTACATAAAGGGTTGGGAGATTTGTTTGAGACTTCTGAAAACTTAAGCAAACTATTTTAAGTCCTCATTTTAAAATGTCAAAAATTGTCCGGAATAGTCCTCAAATTATGGGCTCGTCCACCATTTGGAGCGCTGAGCCAAGAGGAAAAAAACTTTTGTCATGAATTTGATTGCAAACTGTTCCTTTTTGTCTCATCTAACTAATGCTAAAAGTCCCAAGAGGTGCTCAAAAATGGTCATTTCCCAGCTGGCCTGGAACCGAAAAATGGACGATGGGCCGAATTTGCATAAATTATGCATTTTTTTATGCGAAAGTCGCTAATTTTCTAGCTTTAATGGTTGCATATGTTTTTTGGTAAGTGTACTGACAGATCAAAGTAGCCAAAAATTTTAAATAATATGAAAATAGGGCAAAATTACGCAGTTAAAGGTAAAAAAGGGTGTGGCCCGAAAATGCTCCCAAAACATGCTGGACCATATCAAAAACCTCCATTTCAGTTCTCATTGTGAAGAATACTTTCCATTGTGTCTGTATATGCCTGGTTTACAACTTGGGACAGTCTAAACGTTTCAAAACTAGGATTCTATGGATGGACGAAAACTATCACCTATTCTGGGATCATACCAAGATTTCTTCGCTATCTTTAACATCGAAAAAATGTTGCCCATCAAGTTCATATGAGACTCCCAATGGTCCTTAAATAGTCTCCTAACCCTCTAGAAAATCATACTAAGAGATCAAAACCAATGAGTTCAAACTGAGAAAATTAAGAGGGTTTCTTATTGGGTAGTGTTTTTTGGGACACCCTGTATTCTTTAACTTCTTCAGCTTTCCACCATGACTTTGTTCTTCACAAAACCTCATTTGAAGCAATATGGAAATAAAATGGAACACTTTGGTTTTGCTTCTGTGGGTGAATATCAGTTTGATAAATTCAGTGGACAATCCTATAAATGCATACAGGTAAGTTTTAATGCCCCCCAGGAAATGTAATATGCAACATTTCATTTACATTGACTTCCGAAGTCTACGTGCTTTCAATTTCAGCTGTCGTGGTCCTTAAGTACACGATTGTATATTGTCAATTCAACAATTTCCTTTTGTGATTTCATTTAGTTGGTCACCATCAAACGATAAGGTAAGGATCCAATAATAATAATATGCTAATCTAAAATCATTGATCCGGCCGAAACTTATTATCATAACATTAACCCACCAACCTTTTAGTGATAATTCCCAAAAAATTTTAGTCAAAATAATTTTTATCTTTTCGTTCTTCTTTTTGATAATGATTTTTCTAGATAAAAAACCCAAAAGCTTCAATGTTAATGCCAATGGCTAATGTGGTACAGAAACAGTAAAACCCTGATATGTTGCACCCCGATTTAACGCGTATGTTACCTTAGGCTTAACATATTCATAATCATAGGCTGATTTCCTTATCAAAACCCAATTTACGGCAGCTGTATCTCCTTTCTCCAAATTACGCGGTAAATCGGGGTTTTACTATAATTAGAAATATCATGGTCAATTTTCTTAACTCCACTATAAACATCATATTTCAGGTATGATGAACTTTGCAGTAACGTTTCTGAGGCTATCTTTATATCAGGCTATCTCGTGAGAATCTTAAAATGGATTTGGAAACCTTCAGTTTTACCAGACTACAATATTCATATAATTACAAACAACTTTAACTCGTTCATTTTCGGTTTTATGGATTCATTTTGTTTCGACTTTCGCTTTCTTTCTAACCGTAGGTTATAATTATATTTTGATACCTCAATATCAATATCATTGGTACATTTCTTTGACTTTTCTTCAGAGAAGATTGTAATAAATTTACATTGATAACGAGGCCTCTGATCGTCATCTTCTTACAGCGTTCGATGTCTGTGTGAAAGGTAAAATGGTGACATCCTCTGGATCAGGCAGAGGTCGAGTGTTATCGGAATTACATCAAGTCTTGAAAATTATTCGAGAAGAATCTCGAATAATTTACCTTATTGGACCTTATTTGGACGGACATTAATTGAACGCTGGAGGCCCTAACGTTCATTTTAATGTCTGTTCAAATAAAGTCCGTTCATTTAAGGTCCGTCCAAGTTAAAGTCCGTTGATTTTTTTCAAAAATTTTTCCACTTCGAACTTTTTGTCATAAGAATATGACAACTATGAGAACTTTATTGTGCCGTAAGTTAACGACGGAAAGGTTCTCCTTGGTCTGCCGGAGGCACAGAAAACTCTACTAGTGTATGATGTTTTCAAGGGTCACTTGGCGGAAAAAGTCAACGAAATTATGGCACTCAACAACATAGTTCATGAGCTAGTCCCCGCCAACATGACAAACTTGTTCCAGCTTCTAGATATTACGGTAAATCGTGTTGCCAAGGACATTGTCCGACGTTGTTATAGTTCATATTACTCAGGGGAGGTAATGAAACAGTGCTAGGAAAGCTCCACGTGATGTTAAGGATAACCTAAAGTTGTCTAAGATAAAACCACGGGAACCGGTCACTGCGGTGGAAGTCACTGCGGCGGTGTACAGTCCGGCGGAGGACGGTACAGCGGAGGTCGGTACGGCAGTAGTTTCCAAAAAGGTTGGACGGTACGGCGGATCACAAGACACCCACTTTACTGTTTACTTTGGACAGTACGGCGGTACTACTACTACTAGAAACTGTACCTAAGACTTACACATTCAACTAAGTTTTGTTCTAGATTCGCATTATAAGTTTTTTTTCTTTTCTCTTTATCATTTTGTATAATTCTTGTTAGTTTAGTTGTTCATTTTTTTATTCAGGGCTTTGCAGACAATGTAAATCGAGAATATTGAGTTGTTGAAAATCAAAAAGTTGATATAACTTGACACACTCAATAGCAATAATATCTAAATCCCACAAATCATTATCAAGAAGTTACAGCAATCAATAATTCACATAACACTTCTGAGCAGATCCAGGTAAGTCAAGACATCATCTTCGTAAGAGTGGTAGTTCTGCACGATGCGGTCAATCCTCCTGTCCTTGTCGATGTGAGCTTTCTTCCTCTTCGGTGGGTTCTCTCCGACCAGGTAGGCTGCGTGCTTCCCATCTGTTCTTCTGAGCAGATCCAGGTAAGTCAAGACATCATCTTCGTAAGAGTGGTAGTTCTGCACGATGCGGTCAATCCTCCTGTCCTTGTCGCTGTGAGCTTTCTTCCTCTTCGGTGGGTTCTCTCCGACCAGGTAGGCTGCGTGCTTCCCATCTGTTGAACTCTGCTCCATCTGAAGTGCTGTGATGAAGTTGTAGATGGTGGGGTTGGAGTGTCCAAGGATAACGGAGAACTTCTTGTTCCAGGACTCCACGAAGTTGTTCGTTCTGTTCATGTGGAAGTGGGTCCGATCGTAAGCGTTCAAGGAGAGTGGAGGGAACTTGGCTAGTCCAGTACCAGAGGAGGTGGTGAGTCCCTGGATCCATATCGTCTGGAAGTAGGCGAGGAGGTCGTCGATGTCCAAGGTCGGTGGCATCTGGTCCAAGATACTGAAGAAGGCGTCCGGGACGTCCGCTTTAGGAATGTAGGCGAGGATCATCAGTCTGCGTATCCAGATCCGGGTAGGAGTGTAGGTTTTCTGACCAGTAGTGGAATCCGTCGTAACTCGCTCGTACTGCTCCTTGTAGCCAAGTCACTGTACAGCCCGCATCACCGCTTGACACAGATGGAAGTAGCAGACGGCTTTCCATCTTTGGAGTAGCGGAAACCACGGTGTAGAAGGTTCTGACTCTTAGCAGTTCTCCCTCTGACCACCTTCACCGTATCTTCATCGAACATCGTTGTAGCTGTTGTACTCAATTTGTAGTGTTGCAGTACTGGAGAGTGGAGATGGTAGTGCTAATGAGATAATCTCCTCAACTTTGATCCGCTTTATATACTGTTTGCCTCTATCATTATCTACGTTTTACTGAGCAACCTCTCTTCTTGGCTACGGTTGATCAGATTCCTGGATGCGATCCCTCGTGACGTGTTCTCATGCCCTTGTTATTACCCATTGCATCTCGGCGCAGTGATATGAGATCTCACCGTAACAAGCTCATCATACACTCGCTTAACCACCGTTGTGCAGACCGGACGCGATCTGATACGAACCAGAAAGTGGAACAAGAACTGTTCTTAGCAATCAAAATGTATATGTTAAACTTTATCCAATTTAATTTTAATTAAAATTAATTTCAAAGTAACAAAGAGGAAAATACAACTTTTTAAAGCTAATCGATTTTGTTATATTAGCAGTGCTAGGTCTATCTTATAGGTACAGTTTCTAGTAGTAGAAGTACCGCCGTACTGTCCAAAGTAAAGTGGGTGTCATGTGATCCGCCGTACCGTCCAACCTTTTTGGAAACTACCGCCGTACCGACCTCCGCTGTACCGTCCTCCGCAGGACTGTACACCGCCGCAGTGACTTCCGCCGCTGCGTCCTATACCCAAAACCACTTCACGCCGAATGGTTTGTAAAAGTTAACACTGAAATGCAGTTAACGGGTGATACTCGTAAAATATTTGTTTCAAATATTAGGACCGTCGACGAGTACTCCAACTCGGCGCGCGTCCTGCAGGTAGGTTATAAACCTACAAAAATTCAGGACCGCCACCGGGGTAGTTTGATAAAAAAAGGTTTCCATAAAGTTAGAAATCACTGATGCTTTAAGCATGGACTATTTCATGCACGAAAACCAATTTGATGAAGATGATATGTAATATTAAACACTGATCATGTTGATGTACACATATTTTAACATTTTTTACTCCTTAATGACTGCTTTTCTTACTTACTGTATAAAAAATGGATTTAAAAATCATTTTCTGAAATTAAATTTTTGATCGTTTTTAATGCCTTCTACTTCTAGCGTTCATATCAATGTCTGTTCATAATTATGTCCGTTCATGTAATGTACGTCCAAATAAGGTCCGATACGGATAAGGTAGTTGCAGCGTACCACATTGCTATCTAAACTGCAAACCCTACCCATTGCTGAACAAGGCCTTTTTCTTCTCCGTCAAGCGGGATCATCAATAACGAGGTCTGATCGTCATCATCTTACGGCCAAGACTTGATGTCAATTTATTATCGGGGAAAAATACGATTTATGAAGGAGCAACCTTACATTCTACCTACTAGTACTACTCATTTCTCAAGATGTCCACTACATGATGTTGCTTTACTACTTTGACTTATGTCCCTTAAGCGCTTTTACCTACCGTTCACTGAACCTTGACTGCGGCTTTGTTAACAAGGTTTGGCCGGTAGAGGGCCCGCAGTAGTCCCATTACCTTAGTATTGCTGTACAACTACTACAAATTTACATCGCGTTGTTAGTTGTTACTCTGGAGAACGTGAATCCTAAATTTACTACCCTGCTTATGTAAAACTGAAGTAAGTTTGGAATTTAATAGCTTGAAATCGGGGGTTATGGCCGTGGTGGCCTTTTACATTTTTATCTTGCACTAGCTCAACCCTTAAAACTTTATCAAAATGAATTAATTTTTGTTCATTTCTAAAATTTGACTTTTTCCACAAAACTAAGTTTCTAGGAGAATCGATCGAACGCTTAAAGTTATACAAAGGTTGACAACAATTTTATTTTTACTCGAACTTAATTAGCTATTGCCAGTGGAGCCATAAGGGCATAAGCAAATTAACCAAAAAATTTGCTTATATAACAAACCTTGTATTGTCAGCTCAAAACGTCCAGAGAAAAAATTCCGAAGAAGATATATATATATATAATAACGAAACTACTTAGAAAATAACTTCACTTTCAGCTTCACCCACTGTTATATTATAAAAAATGCTGTTAAGGGGGCCGGGGGGGGGGGGGGGTCTTCGTCAAAATTCTCTCGAGTTTATAGTTGTTTTTTATAGAAGGGAGTGTTATCTATCAGCTGCTTTTGTTCCAATGGAAAAATATTGCTCTTAGCCGAAATTATCACCAGTCCGTCAAAGGTCAGCGCTTATGTGTAATCGTATTGCGCGAGCGATTTTCAATCGCGCGTTCTGAAAATCGAGTCTAAAAATCTTCTCCTACATTTTTAGAGCAATCACCCTCAAACTTTCAGGATATGTTCTTAGGATCAGTTAGAAGAGAACTCTCAAGCCAGAACTTTGAGATAGGCCTTTAAAGATTTTTAATTCGATTTTAAAAATCTTGGACCTTTAAAATTCGAGGTATATTTTTCCATGGGACCAAAAGCAGCTGATAGATGTCACTCCCTTCTATCAATAACAACTATAAGTATAAACTCGATTTCGAGAGAATTGGGATGAAGACCCCCTCCGGCCTTCTTAAAATTAAATACGTAGCGTTTCAAGCAAACGTCTGCATACGCAAAGGTATTTGTCGCCGAAAACTAGCGTATTTCGATTTCCACTGTGGAGTAAGAACGATTTTGTACAATAAATATTTCACAATAATATGCACAATTCTTCCATCCGTCACAAATCAGCGTGGACGGTTTGCGGTCTAAAGTAGAATTAGCGAACATAGTCGCTACTTCATGATACTTCTGATCAGTGGTGGCTAGAGTTTGCCTTACCGGAACTAAGACTCCTCTCCCCATAGTGGAGAGGGATTGGACCATATTAAGGAAGTACGGGCTCTCGCGATTATAGGTTTAAACATTTCGGACAAATTTTAGACGTATTCCGGACAAAATTTAACAGCGTCTAAATTTATTTTTTTTTTTCGGGCTTAATCAGAATCTTATTGATTGGAAGCTTCACATATTCTTACGTATTTTTCTTATTATTATATAACTTTATTCAAATCAAAAATAGAACATAAAGAACATCTTGATGACCTGATAAGTCACCAAGAGAAAAATAGCACAGAATAAACTAAATCATGCTTAACTCTCTCCATGCTTTTCTATCTGTCGCTAAAAATCTTAAATGGTATAAATCGTCTGTATTTACAAGTCTAAAGTTTCTATCACTTAAATCGTTCAAAATAGTTTTTAACAAGTTTGACTGGTGTCGTCCGACTCTACCTCTCATCAAACTCTGACTCTCTACAGCAAAATGTAAGGCAAGCTGGGCAGGTGAGTTATTATCACTGCGGAGGATGTGACCGAGCATTCTCCACCGTGCACGAGCAACACGCTCACTTAGTGGTACAACTTCGCAGCGTTTGTATAGAGTCACATTTCGTATGACATTAGGGTAGGTCATGCCGATGATCGTACGGAGATGATTCCTGTGGCAGACATCACGTTTTTGAAGGAGTTGTTTAGATGTTGCCCAACTGTTGCAATTATACATTAGTATTGAAACAACTTGTGCTTCATATATCTTGAGTCGAATCTTCAAGGGTATACGTCTACCTTGTTCCCAGACTTTTTTGTAGTTCTGAAAAGCAATGTTAGCAAGTATACATCGTCTCTTGACATCTTCGATGCTACACAACTTAGAGCCTAAAGAGATAGATGACCTCCAAGGTTCTCTACCTCTGAGTGTTTCTCCTTTGTTATCAACCTCGTTCTTGCCGGCCAGATAGAAATGGGTGAACTCGGTTTTTGACTCATTGACAAAAAGATTCCACTCTTCCAATATCTCTTTACATATTGGCAACAAAGACTCCAAATTTCTTTTATCCTCATCAGTAAAATCAACATCATCTGCGTACTCCAAGTAACAGATTCTCAGCTATGGGATTTTTCTAAAACATTGAATTTAACGGGCGATAATCGTAAAATATTTGTTCCAAATATTAGGACCGTCGACGAGTCCAACTCGGCGGCCGTCCTGGTAGGTTATAAACCTACAACATTGAATACGCCGTATTTTGAGCCGATTTTTTTACGTATTTAACAACAATGATATCATAAAGTTATAATTAATAAAGCCTACACGACGCTATAAAAATGCTGCTACTACAGGTCAAATATTGCTGAAGGATGGATCCAAGGTTTCCATTTCATGGCTTTTATTAATTCCTTGACCACTATCACGTGTTTAGCTGGGGACTCCCTATACTTTATAAGCTATAAGTATAACGTTCATAAACAATTAGATTCGGCGGAATGACAGGCTGAGGCCGCTGAGCGCCACCCAATAATTACGTGTCTGTAACACTAACTGAACACAGCGGTTGTACCTGAGCTGTATCCCCAAATCTAATCGTAACCCTGATTAAAACCCTAACCTTAAGTATTTAAATTTACGTTTATCTAGCCTGTCACGTGACCTTGTGTCATGGCCGGAGATTATATTTATACTAAACTGTAAGTGCAAAGTGTAAGGCCGGGTTTGGGAACCCTTACTTTTTAGTTTGTAAAGATCAGAGCCTGCAAAGTACATGAAAAGTACAATTTTTGTTGGTGATACTGATATTTTTTAAATTTGAGTTATTGTTAATAATTAGTCCCATAAACAATAAAGTAAAAGCAATAGCAAGAATATTTATTTAACCCCGAATATATCATCTCCGGGCTAAAGTCGTAAAGAGTGGATAGATTTTTATTAAAGTCGAGCATTCTCTGACGCGGAGCAGCCATATGCCCGAGCGCGAGCTGAGAGAAATATTGAAATTATACTCACGCGTCTTTAATTCAAATTGTACAGCTTCTTTTTGTTATCCTGATGGCCATTTACATATTTACCAAGTTTTATTAACTTTTAAGGAAGTCTGATAAAGCTCAGCTGCGTAAGGTTTTTTAGCGCCCATAAAAGTTTATGAGTTTAGCAAAATTGCATGATAGCTCCAAAAGGGTTTTCAAAAACCAAACTCTACTTTATCTTGAGTAGGCCAAAAATTTGGCAGCACCTGACCTCGTTAACTTTAAGTTTAATGAGGAGGGAATGACATGACGTCAAGATGCCTCACATGATGTTATTGTTAATAATTGTGGCGACAATAAGTGCAAAGAATTTTAAAAGTATTAAACTAAATATGCGATGCTATCAGCGGCTATTTAGGATTTTAAATTCTAAAGTCAACACTTCTATATAAAATTTCTACAGAATCTAAATTTTAGAATTCAGTTATTTCCGTTATAGAAACAACTAAATTGATAATTTTGTAATCGGTAAGCTAGGTAAACACTCGAATTCATCAACTGTAAAATAGAATTTCAAACCATTATGTACAACATGAATAGATTATATTTTAATTTACAATCTACAATCTAGTAAAAACAAAATTATCTTTAATATAAGTCTGAACCAAAACACCGCTTAACATTTCACTCTTCGTTTTGTTTCTTTTCCTGAAAGATCTGAAAAGTCGTCTTGTCAACCGAATGAGAGGAGTGAAGCAGGAAACTCTGTGAGGTACCGTGTAGAAAGTGGGTGCGGAGTGAGGTGAAGTATGAAGTACAGGATCGTCCTCCTCAAATCCCATCAGGTTATCCTCGTAGTCGGGTGGTGGCAGTAAGTGGTCAGGTATGAGCTGTAGCCGAGAGGTAACCATGGTGTGGTTGAGAGTCAGATAAGTGGGGTCGCAGAGCACAGGATCTTGTAGAGTGGACATTGCTACGGGGACAGGGTGACCAGGAGGGGTAAGTGGAGGAGAGGAGATAGATGAGGGAGGAGGGGAGTGTGAGAGAGGAGGAGGGGAGTGTGGAGAGGGAGGAGGGGTCAGGAGACCAGTAACGTTAACGTAGGTGTGGTCCACGAAGTCCGGGTTATTCAGCTGCAGGTTAACGTAGTTACTATCACTAGGACGGGATGAGAGTGAGAGGTGGGACTTTCTCCGGGTTTGTAGGTTTTCGTAAGGCGAGGGATGATGAACAGAGTGATTGAGGAAAGGAGAGGTGTCGTGCAGAGGAAGGGTTCTATCGGAAGGATTCCTCATTATCGCAGCTTTAGTATAAAGATCCCCCGATGTAGAATACATGTGGTTCACAAGAATAGTTGAGTTAATTCCGCTCATGTTGAGGTTTGGTGGAATAGCAGCTGAATATAAGTAGTGGACAAGCAAAATATAGATATATGTATAACGTATAATGGAGCGCTTATATACATAATCTGAGCTCGCTAAGCGACCCCATGGATTTGTCATAACAAGATAAGTCATATGACCCACCTGATCCGCAAGGAGGGTCTCAATACATACGGTGATATGGTGGGCTGTTACCTGATCCCACAATACGTGACAACACGGTGCAGAGATCGGGTGACATGATATAATTATAAGGTCTCATAGGATCCACTGTATGATCCTTGCATGGATCAGATCATGTGTGAAGATGTGAACCCGAAATAATATGATCTGATATCTGGATCTATGAGAGGTGAACGTAAACACATTTCATATAAACTGGAAGAACATTTTAAATCAGATATGTATTTATTTTAATTTAACTGAAGAGTTGGATCTATCGCATGATGTGGATAAGGATTACGTTTCTGCAGTGCTATATTTATATTTAACGAGGGTTGCAAGTGCTTACTATAGCCAAATTATTGAACATTTCTCACTTAATATAGGAATATCCCTCCTATAACTGGCGAACTTGTCACATATATTTCCCTTTTACCTGACACGTATCACAGGAATGTATGGTATCTGTCGTTGACATGGTATCTATCGTTGCTGGTGCATGCTCCAAATACTAAATCATAGCTGTTTTCAGCGTAACCAGCTTCGTAACACTCATAACAGACTGCATTATATTTATGTGACAAGCTGAATTACGAAGATTTCGTTTTTAATATCAGTTGAAATAATTGCACTGATCGAAAAGCGAATGAAGATTCGTTGACGCAATGAAAGCATTACCAATTACCATTCAATCTGATCGAAAAATCAACTACTGATCAATAATTTGATAAACAAGAGCCAGCAACGAAGAAAGTTCGATGTTTTTAGAAATATCTACTTACGAGCTCATGTTTTAACGTACGTTTGGTACCCACTTAACTGTGGACCGGAGTCTGCATTGCAGACACACGTTGCAACCCCTTTTCGCGCAGTATACAACGTGTAGCGCGGTTTACATCGTGTAGCAACAACATCGAACAGCGCATATTGATTGATCGTGGAGAAGAATCTATGCAGTTTCATAATTACCTCACCTCGGAAATGTAAATAACAAACTTATTAATTTGTTACTACTTTAATATTAGCATTATAAATAATAGAGCTCAGCCGATAGCTCTTTGAAGTTTAGTTTTCTTTGAAATTTCCTTAGAGTTAGACTCAGAGTCCAGTACAAAAAGCCAAAGCTATCTATTCCTTATATCCTTTTTCTCGGAACTGGTCGTTATATAATACATTTCGAGTGAAGGCTAAGAGGAGATGATTTTCAATGAACTTCATGATTTTATAAATATTGTTTATTATAATTGTATTTTATAGTGTTACCTGGCTTGCCAATTTTTATTAATAGTCAACATTCATCATGTGCGGTGTGCGCGCAACAGTATTTGTCGTTCCATTTTTATTTAAAGAGGAGAGCAAGAGATCAGAAACTGAAAGCCAATCAATATATATTCAAATTTGGGCAATTGAATTCTTAACGTCGTTTGAGTGTGTGAAACAGTGTTCGTTTGTAATTAAAAGAAGTGTTTATTACAAAACTTCTAAAATCTTTGTGTCCTTTAAAAAAAAAAAAACTGTAACTATAAAATTTGAATTTAAATTATAAATATAATCATTTCGATTTTTTGAATAATTTTCTGACACATGGTTTGGCACAGTAAAACGAAATAGTGGCTAATATTGGTTATTGAGTGGACAATAGTGAATAAACTTATAGTGATATTATAAAATGATGGAATCGAACTTCGAGTTTTTTGTTTAAGTAAGTGAATTAAGTCACGTGTAGAGTGATTAGTCATCAGCCTTGTAGGTTTATAAACCTTATACTTACCTGCGTACCGAGCAGCGTCTTGTTAAAACAATTATTGAAACAAATATTTACGGGTACCATTGGTAAACTTGAGGCTTGGATTATACGAAGACTCGCTAATAGAACTCGCCAGGAAAGTAGCAAGGAACAGTCAATAGTGCGATTGTTCTTGGACGATTCTGCCAACAGATATTTTCATCACTTCTATTTCTCGAAGACTTGTTGGTTTTTGATAATTGATTCATGTTAAATTCGGTGCCGTGTTCAATTGGCCTTTATATAGCTGAGCAAAGGTTGATGTAACAAATCTTGGATCCAATGACAGGCGCGACCATTAAGGTACTGGTTGCGTGACTAGTGAGTTTAAGGTACTGGTCACGGTCACGGTTTCATAGGTATCTGGTATTCTAGATGGCCATGGAAGCAGCAAAAACGTTTAAAAAAATTGAGACAAGTTAATGATTACAGATGCAAGGCCTCAGCGATTTGGTTTTTCCTTTGATGTAAAAATAAAAGGCTTCCTCTCATTCCATTTCCACCCTAAAATAGAATTGCTTTGGGCTACGAACCTTTACCTTGCATTTTGAGGTGATCTGCAATACAAAAGTTGTAAGTTACAACCTGCTAGTCTGAGTCATATATAGGGTGCCCGGAATATGGCTAGCAAGCATACATGGGCCCTAGGGCACAAAAGAAGAGACTGCGCCAACACGATTTTAGGCCCAACTGTACAGACGGATTTTTGAGCTTGAAGAAAGAAGCCCTCCTGAACCAATCAAAATGGGCTCATGGGCGCTTGTCATTGACCGTACTTGTTCAAAATTGCAAGCTTTACAACGCTGTTTCATTGGTTTGAACCAAAAATAGTTTTATCGACACTAAAAAGACCCTTGAAAAAAGTCTCATTTTTTAGTCATCACCCGTTATTGGGTGATCACGTAATCTAACCGTTAAAGAAGTTTAATACCATTTGATCTAAAGTTCGCCTCCCCTAACATTAGCTGTAAGACGTGTATTTGTTTAGCAGCACTTCACAGTTTTGCAAAGAACTGATACCATAGTGCTCAGAAGGGCGATACCCTTCCGTAGAATTAAAGTTACAGCATCATTTACAGTACTCTCCTTACGAAGGCGGTTCTACTGTAGTGAGCGGATTATTAGAACCGAAGTTTTTGCTACCTCTATGGATTCAGAGCGAAGGTGAAGTTGTGGATTTCTTTGCAGCAACTGCAGGGGGGTTGGGCGGCGGGGGATGGAAATGGAGTCCTCACAATCTGTTGGTGGATTATTGGGTTCCTTTAAGTTTAACAAAGCACGTTGCCCGGACCACCACTATATTACAGTTGAATGGTATGCACGATGTAGGCTATAGCGCCTATATTACAAGGACAGTATACCTTATCGGACATAATTGTCACGGACAAGTTTTTCACGGACCAAATTTTTCACAGACATATTTATTCACACTCATGCATCATGACCGCCCAAAAATTTCCAAAAAATTGTGAAATTTTAAAGTGTTTTACTCTTTTTCTGAACTCTAGATTCAAAGTCATAGTGATTATGATGTTATAACTTAAGTACTTTAACTTACTGTTATGTAAATTTAATGCGGAGTGAATTTTACTGAGGAGTGATTATATTTGTCCTAGTAGTAGTACTCTAGTATACTAATATTAATAAGCTAATATGGTAATCGGCTATATGCACATATATACGCAGTACGCACATGTAGGGACACACACTAAAATTAATGTAAATAATTACCGTACTTTATTCACGGACCTTAATGCCACAGACATTATGTCCGATAAGGTAACCCTATACATACTTGAGTACTTGAGGTATAGTGTTAACCCCAATTTATCGTGTCGTACTTCTCTCTCATTAATATCCATTAACAGGAGCACAGTGTGAATAGAAACCTTGTAGGTTTACAACTAACAACTCCGTGTGCCGACCTGTGTCGAGTCTAGTTTAGAAACAAATCAAAGGAAGGTAATCGGTATTCTCAATTTGCTGCTGAAATTAGCGAATCATTTTATTTTTAAATCTTTAACAACCCCAATTAATCGGGTGTTGACTGTTGTCCGTTAAACTTCTCTTGGGTAGATTAAATAAAGAAAATATTGTGACCTGGTTTACCAATATATATTGTACTGCAATTGTGAATATCTTCTAATTGTTCATTGTAACTCATTTCTGATTGTAGACAATTTTTATTACAAATGACACTTTGAAGAGGAACTTGGATTTTAAATCTGTTGAGCGGTCAGAAATGGGTCTTTGATGATTGATCTCCATTGCTGTACGCTGAAATTGTTGTAGCGCCAGTATTTTTGTAGTTTTATTTACATATTATACCCTTCTTTTCGAATTGACAGAGGGCGAGGTTCAGTTACTGATTTATTAAACGGAACTTGGACCATTAAACTATTTAATTCACTGAAATCAGCGTCAGCCTCAGATTGAAGTTTCTTCACGAGAAGGCTTTCGAACAATAACTGTTCCCAATCCTATGATCCGTTCTTATGGTTAACTTATAATTATATTAATTAAATATTATTTATTCAAATATTATTGATGCTCTGAACCGCAAGAAAAGATGACCGGTCGTAATTTGCTAATATTGTCCATGTCCAAACATAAAAAATCCCAAAATGTTTGCATTCCGATAAAATCTGATGTTTTATATTTGCGCAGTTTTATACTTCTCATTCACAGGATGATTATAGTTCATCTACAAAAAGACATAAAGTTAATTTCAACTTGTATTGATTTCAGTTCAACTTATATTGATTCAAAAATTCAGCATTCTGTAGTATAGACTGAGAGATTAGCAACATGAAAATATTTCGAACAGAAGTGTATCCAAAAATGTAACAAGCTATTGATAGGCGGATTACAATATTGTCAAAGAATAATGGACACACATTTGCGAGTTTATAATTACTCGACGATTTTCCTTAATTTGGGAAAATTCCACCTCCTTGTTCAATTCCACAAAAATAAACTGGTCGCCTGGTATCTGCAACTAGTTTAAGCACTAATCGCTCTGCAACACGTGTGTAGGAACAACTTGACACGGTAGTAAGAGCCACTGTTAGTTATTCTCCGCCAGACTCATGTTATCCAGGACGCAGCTGACAGGTTTGCTAATAGCCAGTTAGTTCGGGATGAGTCGCTCAGATTAGGGGAATAAACTTTAGATTCTGTTCAGGAATAAGAAGATTAACTCAGTTCTGCGGAATAAATATAATAAAGAATATGTTCAGATCGTAGGAATAAACCTCGGATTCTGTTCAAGGCTGAGAAGAGTTATTCATATCGAGGGAATAAACCTCCAATTCTGTTCAAGGCTGAGAAGAGTTGGTCAGATCGTAGGAAATATAAACCTCCAATTCTGATCAAGGCTGAGAAGAGTTGTCCAGATATAGGGCTGTTTGATTGGGGATTGGCCCGTAGAACCAAACATTGTTTAGTGTTTATTAATTTGATTCGCTCTGGTAAATTGTATACCCTGTTCAGAGTTGAGCAGAGTTGTTCAGATTGAGGGAATAAATCTCAAATACTGTTTAGAGCTGTCAACTGAGTTTCTTACATGAGGGAAAATATTCTTCAAAAACATGTCAGGGATGAGCTGAGTTGTCCAAATCGTGGGAATAGATTCAGGATTCGGTTTAGGACTAAGATGAGTTGCTCAGATAGTTGGAAAATATCCCAGAGTTTTATTTAGGACTGAACTGAGTTGCAGAGATCGTTAGCATAGACCTACAATTCAGGGCTGTCGACTTAGAGCTCGATAAACGGAACATCACATTCCTAACAACCAAAAGTAAGGAGCTCGGTGTTTATTGGGCCTCTATCTGGACAAATGACGCTAAGTGGGTGAGGGGGTAACATTCAACCCGAGCATACTCTCGCCCTATTCGCTCTGTCCTGCTCAATACGATGTTGCAACGTTCTCCGATCAAAGTATTCCTGGTATTTACAGTGTTCAGGATTGCATCTGTCAGCTTGCAGGATAATCTGCAAGTCGTGCCGGTTTTGTTCCCGCCTTGTACCATTTTCGCTGATGATTACCGGGTAAGAGTTTCACTTTTCTAAGATCTCCGCCAACTTTCGCACGTTCCGAGCCCTCTAACCCATGCACAGAGTTCTGAATTATTGGTGGCAATGGGTTTGCCGATATAGTGAACTCAGCTTGCGCGCGATTGGCCGTGCTCCTCCAGGTATTTCTCCTAACTAGAAAACTATTTGTTGACAGATACTGTTAACGCTGGCCCCTCTCCACTTTGTCGCGGAGACGGGAACATGCCCCAATCCAGACCGAGAGAGATTACTTTTAATGCTTTCGGCCATGAAATATCTGCAATTTTCAAACCTTTCATCATTATCGCACTTGCCTTATGCAGATTGTTTCCCTTGGACTATGCTCGCATAATATGAGTAGTTAAACTTGGATAAGTCCTATAATCCTTAGCCGCAGAGAAACTCGAAACATTGTAGCAATAAGTGGTATTTAATTAAACGTCAAACTCACGCAGTATCGTTCTCATTAACATAGACTTTATCAAACAATATATAAATATATTATAAAGGAGATTTGACAGCTCTAACAGCAAACAGGACACTCCTCTCCCATTGGCATTACTGGCCTTACAGCAATTTTATCACACTTTCTCTCATTTTGGAGCTCTTTACTCTCTTTTTTTCATCATAAATAATTTGTCTTATTTCCGTTTGTCCGCTACGACTATATGGTTAATATTTACTTTTCATTCAACTTAATATTTGTGAGTTTTTACCATTAATAGATATTATTGTTAATGTTTGACACTTACATCTCATGAGGAATATAATAAGTATTTTGTAGAGATAAACAATTGGTGCTTATCCTCAAGTGTGGCTAGTACCCTAATTGACATTCCATGTTTCCAGCCTCAAAAAGGCAACTTGGTCGTTTAGCTCCGGACAGTCTATGCAACGTCTATGCAACGTCCATGCAACAACAAAAGAACCGTCTATGCAACGTCTATGCAACGTCCCTGCACAATGAACACTCTATGCACACTCCCTGCACGGTCAGTCTATGCAACGTCTATGCAACGTCTATGCAACGTCTATGCAACGTCCCTGCACAGTACCATATGAACACCGGCTACTAGCCGGCTAGTAGCCACTTTTGTAATAACAGCTCCTCAACTTCACATTACCAACTGGCTACTAACCGGCACTTGAAAAGTGGTCACTAGCCGGCTACTAACCGGCTACTAGCCGGCTAGTGACCACAAAGTGGCTACTAACCGGCTACTAAGCGGTCACTAGCCGGCTATTAGCCGAGCTCTAAAGCAGACCTACTAGTAGCCGGTTCCAAACCGGCTACTAGCCGGCACTTAGAAAGCGGTCACTAGCCGGCTACTAACCGGTTAGTAGCCGGTTAGTAGCCGGCTAGTGACCGGTTAGTAGCCGGTTAGTAGCCGGTTAGTAGCCGGCTAGTGACCGCTTTTCAAGTGCCGGCTAGTAGCCGGTTTAGAACCGGCTACTAATAGGTCTGCTTTAGAGCTCGGCTAATAGCCGGCTAGTGACCGCTTAGTAGCCGGTTAGTAGCCACTTTGTGGTCACTAGCCGGCTAGTAGCCACTTTTCAAGTGCCGGTTAGTAGCCGGTTGGTAATGTGAAGTTGAGGAGCTGTTATTACAAAAGTGGCTACTAGCCGGCTAGTAGCCGGCTAGTAGCCGGCTAGTAGCCGGTGTTCATATGGTACTGTGCAGGGACGTTGCATAGACGTTGCATAGACGTTGCATAGACTGAACGTGCAGGGAGTGTGCATAGAGTGTTCATTGTGCAGGGACGTTGCATAGACGTTGCATAGACGGTTCTTTTGTTGTTGCACGGACGTTGCATAGACGTTGCATAGACTGTCCGGAGCTAAACGACCAACTTCCCACTTGAGCCTGTCAGTAACCTTTTGCGAGAACATTTTTTGACGTCAAAATTGCGTTAATAAGATGTGCCCACGGAGCGGAAACACCTATGGCTATAGAAATTCGAGTTATTTTAGTCGTGCTTCACGGCTATTTCCATAACCTGAGCGAGCTTTTAATTGATTAGATTTCTAATTCAAGTGAATATTTGGTTTTGAGTTCGTTTCAAAGGGAAACGGACAATAAGAAATCATTACAGTTTTACGTCAGGAACAGTGTTTAGCGATTAATTTCATTATATTAATTAACGCTGCCCGCATTCTGGCAGGAGAAGCCCCGTCCAGTTAGTCACATGACACATGACCATACCAGCTGCAATTATATGTAAATACAAAATTAATTTATCCGCTTTAAAGGGCCAATAAGAGACGTTTCTGGTTCAATTTTTCGCCGGGGCATATTTTTCCGTTTATAAAAGTATAAAGAGTGTGGCATTTCTAATTCTTTGCGACAGTTTTGCGACGGTGGATGTTTAGAAATTAAACTTTCAAGAGCTTCATGACGGGGTTTTAGTTTTGTTTTTCGTGGTAGCTTTTTCACGAGAAGAAGGCTTTCCCTTTGATTACATCTACTCTCAGATAGTGACTGACAACCGTACCCCTAAAAACTGTAACCCACAATATCAGCATCAATAACTGACAGTGAGTGCTAAATAAATGTACTCGACACTGTATGATACCAGACCTTGAGCTCATGAAGGTTATAGTGGAGTTATCTACTCTCACCTGTTGTGGAACAGTTGAGCATGCGCCTCTCGTCCGTAACCGCGGAGAGCTCTGGAGCTAGTACATGACGTGTAATTCGTGTAAGTCTGATAAATGGTGCTGCTTTTTACGGGTTTGACACTATAACATACTAAATAAAACCACTGTAACTAATAGTCGTGTACGGTCATCATGCTCGGATGGTTGTTCTACGAACGTGAAGGTTTTTACTTTATAATATTAACTGAACATTATTTTCCTTAACATAAACCAAAGATTGTTAACCAAACTTAATTTAAGCCTCCATTCTATACATTCGTTCAATATTTTAGCTTCTCACAGTTTTAGTGTTTAAATTAACACTTATAATAGTTAGTATTCGCAGGTTGGCCGGCTTCGAGCCTGGAAGCCGACTTCTAAAACTTAGTTCTGCTATAGTCGACCAATCACAATCTTGCTTTTCATATTTATTCGGTAAATAACGGAGAATGAATTTAAAGTAAAGGGTGACACCTTCAACAAAGTGTTTATAAACGATGAATTAGCTATCGTCACGTATTCAAAAAGCGCAGCTCCGTCTACATGGGCGTTGCTACGGCCATAGTATAACTATCAACAACACCTTATAAAGCATATATAAAGGTGAAATGAAATCTTAAGATAAAGGTTAAAAACGCTCTAGATTCTGCATAGGTACCAGAAACCAATGAAATATAACATTAAGCCACTGAAATTTAAACATTATACTAAATATAGAGCTGAAAACGGTTGTGTTTGAAATAAATAAGTAAATTAGATGATTGCATCATTCCAAAGTATCCGGCTAGTAGTTGAATCTTTGGTTACCAGGGAGGTCACCTTGCCTACCAAGCAGGCCATATTTATTACCAATATAACCTGTTACTTGTTAGAAAGTTAGAACTTATATCCGATCATTTGTCTATTATTAGAAAACAGGATTCTCAAGAACAATAAGATTTTCAACAGTATGCGACGACCGAAATTTTGGCGGTCCGAAAATATGGCGAAATTGAACAAAAACCGTCACATTTCGGACGTCACAGAAAATAAGGGAATTTTTCATCATTTTGTTTTCTGACACAAAGGAAATTCAAAATTTTCTAAAAATCGGTAAAATCATGTTGAAACAAAATGAAACTTATAAATCGATTTCTTCATCTTCCTCTAAGGGGTCCGGCTCGACTCTTTCAGTTTCACTTATTGAGTTTGGTATTAAATTGTTTATCTTGACTTAGTCTCTTATAAGACGTTTATGTTAGCACATAAATGTAATTTATTGTAAATTTAAAACGTATTACTTGACATCAAATTCATCATGGAATATTGTGTTTATTTGTCCCACCATCATATCACTAACTTTTCAAGAACAAAATGAATCGATGAAGCCACAATTATTGGAATAAGCTAAAAATAATGCGACGGATTCTATTACGACGACCGAAATTTTGGCGGTCCGAAAATATGGCGAATATGAGATGTGGGCGCCACAACGACCGGCTAGACTCAGCTCAGGAATCTCAAAATTCACATTGTTTTAACTTTGGAGGGATCATGATTTACAAATGTAGCTCACTACCAATTTTAACAGTGCGCAAAATGGCCGGCTGTTGGATATAAAAGTTATCGTGAAGGCCATATTTATTCCCATATTTTCCATCACAACCTGTTACTGTTAAATTCCTATGTTTGTCTACGATTTTCGTTTTTTTAATGCGAAAGCCGTTAGAGATCTGAGTAAGTGTATTTAAATTTTATGTCCTTATTATCTTATCAACACGAATCAAAAAAGTGAGATATTCTTATTTTTAAATGCTTTAGAACAAGTTCCGACTAATTGTAGCTGTACTACAATTAGAATTAGCTCTAAAACATTTAAGTATAGAATCAGATAGTTCTCTGTAATTGTAGGCACTACAATCAGAATAAATTAATAATAAACACCCATTTCTTACGTTTTTCCATTGATATTAATAGGCGAATAGTAACTCAGATATCATAATGCCAGGATTCTTGATATTGAGTATAAACGATTACGTTATTGAATTTCGATGATTTCATGACTGCTCAAGATGACTGGTGTTAGGTGACATGAATACCTAACATTTTAAATCTTTGAACTTTATTTGCAATTTACTCGCTCCACCGGGTTTCTTGAGAATATGTAGAAGATCGTTTCGCCAACCGAACTCAAATGAAATTTCGTGGATGATAGCCTTCTTCTTTCTTCGAATTTGAAGCTTTTCACATACGGTGCAGGTTAAACTTTTGTAGAAACTACAAAATGTGTCTGTCGGAGTGCTTGTTGTCGAAGTTTTACATGATTCTTTAGATTCTGATGATTGTTTATCAATGCTTGTTGATTTGGAAGTGGCGAATTTTTTGACAAAACGTTCAATGTGTGCAAGCATTTAAGATCCGTCAAAAAATTGTGGAGTTGATAATGGTCAGAGTTCTGAAATAGGCATAATTTCAAGGTCTTGAGTTTAGACTAATTCACGAAATTAGGAGAGTTGATGAACAGTTATTTGTTAAATTGATTTCGGTCAACTCACAGTACTCGCTCGTCTCTGTTCTAAGTTCCATTACGTTGAAAAATACAGGAAGATATCCAGGGCGGAAACCTTTGAGACGCCCAAAAGTTTGACTTTTTTCTGCAGAAACATCGAACTTTAAACTTTTCAATCATAAAAGTGCAATATTCGATGTTTGATGATTCATATTGTCACCATGTACATAATTGAAACTCTAGGCAAAAGTTAATCCGAGATTAGCAGGTTGCTAAAAAAATACAAATTTAGTAGGTATGTTTAGGCCTCTTTTCTTGAATGAAGGAATTGTAAGGGCCTGTATAAAGCATAAGCAAATTTAATATTGTCCGGAAAACTTAGGTTCGATAAGGTGTGTCGGTTGCTGCCACTCATTATGCTCAGAACCTACTAAACTTAGACATAAATCTTAACTCCCTTATAATCTGATAGTGATAGTCTCCTAGGGTCCTAAGGTCGTAAACAAGAACTTCTTGAAGAAGTTTTTCAAGTGCTTGTAATTTTCAACATTTTTTGTGAACGTGTGAATGAATCTCGTGTCAGGAATTTAATAAATTAGCTTAGGTTCAACCTGTTAAAATTTAAGTAAGTTCAACGAGTTCCACAATCAAGCCACAAAACCTGGGCTTGCGGGATTTATGATTTTTACGTGAAAATATTTCACTAATTTCCCCAAAATTCCTCAATATTCCGCTGTTTGATGTGTTAACAGGGGCTGTATCTGATGACACATGTCTCCTGCACTGCTTCTCTGCTGTACAGTCACTACTCCCACTATCCAGCCGCCTTTAAGATATGTTAAAATCTCCAGGAATTTGATCAGCGTGGTCGCAGTATCACGCCAAATATTGACAGCTCACGCATGATATAGCAAGTCATGTCCATATACGGTGCATTCTGGCGTATCCACCAAATATGATGTCAAAACTGTTGTCAAGCCTGTGAGTTGATGATGGCATGTTTCAGCAGAGAGTTAATATAATTAGCAGTTGCTAAATTTAAGCGACACATTGAGGCTTGAAGCGTGTAGTATGGATCACTTTATTACGTTCAACCTATTCGTTGTTGCTTAAATATTTATTACTTTTATATTATTTTCATAATTTATTTTTCTAATTTTATTTGTGCTATTTTGTTTCCTGTAAGTCAGATGCAACATGGGTGAGACCGATTGATTTAAGTCCTCGCCCAGTCCTAACTCTCCGTTACCTGACTTTATTTATAATACTACTTTATCTATTCCTATTTTATTCTATTGTCGGCTATTTTATCGGCTTAGTGGCTCAGTTGGTAAATCGACCTGGCATTTCTCGAGGTACCAGGTTCGATTCCCGACTCTGTCACTAGCCGTGGTAGAGCATCGTCGACGCTCAGCTTAGGATCCTGAGTGGTCTATGCAGCCCCCCGGTCGACTCAGCCGAATACTCGAGAAATCGGGTGTGAGGGTTAAATGAGGAGCTGCCCATTGCAGCAAAGTCTCGGGCGAAGAAAGTATGGTACACACTACCTTAACCGTCACTGGCTTAATGTATAATTGAATCCTTCGGCTTCCTGTAATTGGCTGGTTACACTTGTGTAACTATGTGGCTGTTGGAATGTCCGCAGTAAAATAAGTGTTGAAATTATTAAAAAAATTGATAATACTACTTTATCTATTCCGGCCCTTGATCGTAATTCTATTGTGGCTAGCCTCTACTCTTATAGTTATACTTCAACTAGAATTTTAATTCTATTGTGGTTAAATTCTACTCTTATACTTTTAAAGTTCTCGGAATTTATTTGCTTCTTTACTTTTCTGCGTAATTTACTCGAATTGTTAATAAAGATAATGAGATTATGTTTTATTTACTATTTCTACCGTCTAGCTACTCGCACAAACATGTCTCAAAACGTAAGAGCAAAGAAGTCCGGACTTAGCGCTGATATCCAGAAGAAGGTAAGCTCATTATCAGTAATTTAATACAGTTTCCATACATCCTTCTCAAATTTAAATCACTCTCTTCTATATAAGTAAATACAAAAGTGGGCCAAAAGTCATTGGGCATACGTTGGCCTTAATAGCTTCGCCGTGTTTTATATTTGAGAGCTGTTGCTTTGCAGATAGCATACTGTACCTTCTGGTTCGAGGATTTTGTCGTCAAAATTTGAAAATTCGAATATTTTAGACCACGCCCATTCATTATTAAAACACCTATATTGTTCTCTCTGAACATGCTGTTCAGAGAGAATTTTTTCAGAGACGGTAGATTATTACATGTTGCATCTGATCAGAAAAAATGACGTGAAACGGATTTGAAATGAATGAGTTATCAAGCATTTAGTTAGTTTATCTTGTTAGCAAAATTAATTGGGTGATATAGTAGAATTAGAGGTTAGAACTGTTTTTATTAGGAAATATCAACTGATACGCTATGTTAGGTGTCTGAACCTCGATTAAAACTTTACTTAGAAGTAGCCGAAATTATCACTCGATTTCAACTGGTCAAAATCATACCAAACAATTCTGCAACAATCATTTGAACTGGTTCAAATCACAGGAGATAATTATACCTCTAAAGACTTTGAAATATCACCACGCACTTTGAGACATAAAGTTAGCCGATGAGCTCATGGGGGGGTTATTAAATATTCTCAAGTGCTGTAAATGATAAAACTAAATGCCACATTATGATATCCTACACTCTTATTTACCGGTTCGGACAGATTTATAGCATATTATATGCACCAGTTTCGAGTAGTCATGAAATATGAAATACCAAAGTATGCCTCAGATTGTAACCATGACTTCATGGTGTGTGTCAGTAGCTCGATAATGAAGTAGAATGTTCTAGAGGTCTAGACTTTGGTAGCTGTTCTGTAAGCTCCGTTGTGTCTACTTTATAGAATCTACTACATTCTCCATGTCTAGTCTCAAAATGAGTTTTATGTCCTCTGTTAGAAGACTCCACAATTGAATATATTGATCAGGAATCATCCTCCAAATCACTAGGCAACCATAAAGGGTCGAGGGAGGGGTAATTTACTGACAAATTTTCTATTTGTCAAATTTCCACATGCAATGTTGAGGATCGCAGAGAATCCTCCGAAAGTTCGCTAAAAATATAGCGAGGACTGAGGAGGCCATTTAATCTCCAATCTGTTCACTTAATCCTCTCCGAAGTGCGAGAAAGTAAAAGTGCAACATATTTCGCATTCCTATACGCACGTTTAAGATGGTGGATGTTAGTGGGTCGACATGCAGGACGGATCCAAATGTTTGCTGAGTACTGAGTAGGAGAGCAAAGTACTTATGAGCTGATGTTGGTGGAGTGAGAGAGTATTAAAGGATGTCTGGTTGTAACTGGTAAAGACTAGCCTTGTCTCATCTACCAAGTTGGGTGTCAACTTTATAGATACCTCCTACTGATTGAAAGGTTTAGTATTGTTATTGGCTATTGCTCGTAATGACTACTAGGTCATAGAGTGCCTATAGTATCATGAAAAGTAAAGTTATATAATTAGCTGCACGAGCTGTGGCTGGATTAACTCATTAATAGAGTAGAAGTGAGTAGTAGCTGGATTAACACATTATTAGAGTAGAAGTGAGTAGAAGTGAGCTTCACAGTTCGCAGAACTCTTGTCCTGTACTTATACCCATTTTGCGAGATGTAACAATCTGATTTCTGAATGCGCTCATGACCTACTCAAGGAAATATTAGGGAACGTTAGTATGTAAGAAGTGTCAGCTGGTGGGCGAGTTCATCTTAAGAGAGGGTAGCCAATGATACTTTTAATCCTTCCTAATGAGCCATGTATGTATCGTGTACTGACGATGTTAGACAAATAGCACAATAGTTAAGCACCAGCCGCCCCTGGGAGAAAGTACCTATAACTTACTTATTACAATTTACATCACTTAATAATATACATTTACAGAGGAAAATAATATTGTAATATTCGATGTGGGGTGTACTCTTCACTAATAATAATGTACTTATGTCCGTGTACACTGTATACACTTGACTAGCCCCAGCCCCCATTGTCAGAACGATAACAAATGAGTTATTGTTAAGAAGTTCGCGTGCTGACGATCCTATGTGAGTTGTGACCTTGCCCTCCTTTTAAATCAAAACTGAAGCAGTCATTAAATCATTGAGATAGCAGCAAGCTAATTAGAGTAATAATCCTGTAGAACACATCAAATATACATGACAACATAATGGACTGGAGTAGAGGTTCATGATGAAATGATTGGAGGACTGAGCTTCTATTTCCTGGCGAGGTTACATCATCACAGTGTCACAGCTGAGAGCTCGGGCCCTCCTGTGGAAGAGGGTGCGCGGTGTAGCAGAAGAGTGGGGGTTCTGTGGATGAGGCGGATCGTTTCGCGTTATCTTCAATATTACATTGCGGGACACTATTATATTACCTTCAGTGTGTGCTGTTGCTTTCTTCCTCTCGCCTAATATCGTCTTATTCGTGTGTAATCTTTGTTCTAAATATGTCGTCTAACCGTGCAGAGAAATCCGGCCTTTCCAGAGATATCCAGAAAAAGGTTGCTTAACTATAAAATATTCTTCATTCTATTCGTTGGGAAATTAATTTGCTGGGTTCTGTAGCACGTTTAATGTCAATCGTTGTCGGGGTCCCCATAACCCACTGCCAAGCCACATAATAATCACCACCTTACCACTGCCCCTTAAATTTTCAAAAATTAGATTAACCACGAACTAAACACTGCCTCATTTCAACTTAAAGGTATGATTAACCACCAACTAACCACTGTTTGTTTCAGCTTGAAGCTAAGTACAGCCAGGATCAGGAGGCACAGTGCCGAGCATGGATTGAGGAAGTCCTCGGAGAGAAACTGTCCAACTCGGAATTGGGAATGCACAACTTCCAACAGTGCCTCAGGGACGGACAAATCCTTTGCAAGTAAGTTCCTAACCAGCGTCTATTTTACCATGTTTGTGAGGTTGTTTTAGGCATGATTGGGAATATATTTCAATTCATAGCAATTTAGAGGTTCTTTAGTTTGTTATGTTTTCCACCTGAACCCTTCCCGCAATCTTTACAACATGAATTATAAGTATCCTGTAGTCTGACTACGTTACTAATTGCTATCGGTCAGTTTGTGATTGGTTTTAAATTTACCTTTAGGGCTTGATCTTATTTTTAGAAACAACACCAGTCTGTACCAAGGAAATTTAAGCTCACATAAATCAAATTATTGAAGCCCTAACTTTTAGAACTAGAAACCACCAATCAGTTGGTCTATAATTGTAGAATTTCAGACCTGCCGAGGCCTAAGTAGTGAGCCCTTGAAATTAAAAATACGGACAATGACATATGCTCCGCCCGAAACCTCACATGTTTAATGTTTTAATAAATTCGAACACTTTTATAAGTGCCCACATTACTTTAACAGGTCTGGTTACTTAGTTAATTAATATAAGTAATAGTTAAAGTGCAAGTTACTTCGTTCATAAACGAAGTTATAGTTCGAGTTCTACCTGAAATATAATACGGGTGATAAAGTCTCCTCGGTACTGTGAAATTCTGCCCTGCTCACTCAAGGGGCACCTGGCACCTGGCTTCAACGGCTCTATTCTACATTATAAAAGCATAAAATCTAATTTATTCTTGAAGAATCATTACTTTGCGGTGGCCTAGGCCCTTCTACATTAACATTCCATCAAAATTATTTTAACTTTGACACCAATATTCTCGTACAAAAGCCCATCTCAGAATTTAATAAGTTGGCTAGGAATTTATGTAACAAAATATTCTTCTCTGTTCTACCAAGAGTTAGTGTTGTAACACGAGCACATATTATGTTGGTGAGTAACTAATGAATTAATATATTCCCCTTGTAACGGAGTTATGATTACAGGCTCCTCAACACTCTCAACGGAGAGCCCCTCGTCAAGAAGATTAACCAACAGAAGATGGCCTTCAAACAGGTTAGAGTCAATTCATTACTAATATAATACAATATAACGTAATATGATATAATATTATATTGTAATACTTTCAACACTACTATATAACAAATAATTTGAGTGCTATGTAACCTGGCAGTAACGTTGAATAGGACTTTGAGGGGGTCTGTAGTCCCCCCGCATAGTATGTTTGTGTTTCACTGATTTGTAAACTGAAGACGTAAATATAGTATAATCGTTATTATATGGTGGATGTTGATGGGATGCGGCGAGCTTTTGTAATCAAGGATTCTGTAGGAAGTGCAAATTTTTCAAATCATATCAACTTGAACCTAGAAGTTGTGTTGCGTTTGTCTATTGATCGTGTTTTCATTCTGACTCAATAAATCTGTGGCATAAAAGCTATGATCTTCACAAAGTGTCATTAGTATTAATCATTTAGATTTGTCTAATTAAACCTGTAATTTCTACACGCGCTACACACTTGCAATATGTTAGAGCCCTAAACAACAGTTAATATGTCCAAATTTAAGAATTAATATCAAATTTCTGCTCCCCACTAAATGAAAACTGTGGTGTGCTAAATTATATCCCCTGGTCTCGTCTCAGAATCGCTTATTCTAAATAATTACAGCCCCGATGAAGTCAAGAGGTACAACTGTCGTATTTTAGGCTGAAATGCTTGCTGTAAGTTGTTAGATGCACAAATAGAAGGAGTGCAACGTGCACACATACCACTCCGCACACATTCTTAGCAAAGCTTATTGATAATAGATGAAGCCTCCGATTAGTACATGTCCACACTCCACCAATAGTTAAGCGGCATTTCATCACATGATCGAGCAGAATTATTTGTGTACCAATAGCTGAGCCGTGTTTGATCACGTGATCCGACAGAAGTGTCACGTGACCCGACCAGACATTATCTGGGTCCTTGTAGGGTTTCCCCATATTTAATACTCTCACTCACATAATTATACTCCAGCTATTATGCTGCTAACTAATCGCACTTCTGACAGCGTGATCATCTCCTAGTCCTACACAAGCACGAATAACTCCTCAAAATAGGCTTCCACACAGGATTTCTAACAAGCGGCTATGAAGTCGTTTACCAGTATTACCTTTTACAAAATTTAGTTGATGTCTGCGGCTTTGGAGGGTAAAAGTCCAAACATTTATTCCTCACCTCTAACATACTACCAACAAGCTATGCGTGCCGAAATGAAGTTATTTAGATTTTACAGTCCACTTTCTCATAAAATGTTTATTGTCAGTGGCACGAGTACCCGCTACTCTAATCGAGAAATGCCTGAAAACTTTGCTGAGTCTAAACTCTAATGGGACAAAATGATTTAGCAAATAACTATAGGTGCTAGACCTTAGAGCTTAGACATGGTCTATTTGTTAGTACATAAATCAAGAACATGCGGATCGTCAATGTCTAGATAGATTATACTATGTACTGTTATTGTTTTTTTTACTGCATTTTAATTGTAAAATATTATTAAAGATATTAACAAGAATATTTTCAGATGGAGAACATCGAACAGTTCATCAAGGGATGCAAGATCTTTGGACTCAAGGACGGAGATATCTTCCAGACTGCTGATTTGTACGAGTGCCAAAACATGAGCCAGGTAAGAAAACTGTCACTAATTTCACTCATTTCAATTTCACTCATTTCACTTTCACTAGCTTCTCTATTTCCCATATCTTCTGCTGAAATGTACCCTCGCTCCATAATCCTAGATATAGAATCACGTCATAAACGCCTGACCCTTCCCTGGATCGCATTTCCGGAGATATAATCATATATTCACACCGAAAATAGGCATTAGGTATATGTTCCCTGTAACCAGATAACCAATTCTCACCGGATGACAATCTTGCCCTCTTTACAATGGTACGATAAGTAAACCTGCAATCCTGACCGCATGACGTCACCGCATGACGTCACCACATAACGTCACCACATACCAATCATTCCACCTCCACCATTCCTCTCATCAACTCTACTAATTCAGTTAACAGCACACTCACTATGTCACTTAACTATGCACCGATAATGTTTCTCTTGGGCGAGACAGAATATTCCAGAAATGAATTCGCAAAAACGAGGCTCCGTCGCCTTTTCTTAATTTTTAAAAAGAGAAGTAAAGAAGCTTTAAAAGATAGTAAAATGTAGGGTTTATGAAAGATTACACCCTGCTAAAGAAGTCAGAGTATCGTATTACTTATTATCATTCAACATCCCTCTCCACAAGAGAGGGATGTGAGTGATAGTTTATAGTTAATATACACTCAGTAAACCCTGGGATATTCTGTCCACCTAAACTCACCCCTCATTAATTGATATAATTACTTAATTAATCACTTAATTACTGAACAGTTGTGAAGCATTCTATGTGTTGTGTTTTCCGTGAAACGTGTGACAAGCGAGTGTGACATGCCAATTTTTATCAAAAACTTTCGTGAAGCAGTGCGAGTGCGAGTGCGTACAAAGCCTCCAGTGCAAAGTTGGCTATTTGCCAACACGTTTGATTAAATCCCGCGAATTAAAACGAAGCCTTTAATTTTATTTCGAAAGTTTAAATTCAAATTTGTTAGTGAAGCATGAATTGTGGTGCGAAGCATCATCTTGAGAAAGATAAGACGAATCAGCGACTTATGGATTATTGTGGAGAAAGGTGAGAGAGAAATACTGTGCGATGTGATAATATATAGTGAAACAAAATACGAAGCACTTTCGAAGCATCTGATAATGTGATATAAGCACTGTAATAAATATTAAGGAACTTATTGTTATCGAGCTGATAATAAGCACCCTAAAGATCTGATATGTCTGATAATGAGACTATAATTAATAATTAATTAAATACGACCTAAGATTATAGAATATAATACAAATCTAGCTAAGATTACACAAAGCACGTTCTAATAACTCCTGGTTGTGCCAATACAACTTAACCTTATAAAACAGCCGATAAGAAAGTACCTCGCACC
The DNA here is from genome assembly GCF_026151205.1 of Bolinopsis microptera. Lineage (NCBI taxonomy): Eukaryota > Metazoa > Ctenophora > Tentaculata > Lobata > Bolinopsidae > Bolinopsis > Bolinopsis microptera. Next base: position 13,196,061 of record NC_087073.1, read on the forward strand.
CTGTTAACGGTGCTTAATCATTGGAGTCATATGGTATTTACCGCTGCAGTCCAGGCGTCAGTTCTCATCTGGTATTATTACCGCTGCAGTCCAGGCGTCAGTTCTCATCTGGTATTATTACCGCTGCAGTCCAGGCGTCAGTTCTCATCTGGTATTATTACCGCTGCAGTCCAGGCGTCAGTTCTCATCTGGTATTATTACCGCTGCAGTCCAGGCGTCAGTTCTCATTTGGTATTTACCGCTGCAGTCCAGGCGTCAGTTCTCATCTGGTATTTACCGCTGCAGTCCAGGCGTCAGTTCTCATCTGGTATTATTACCGCTGCAGTCCAGGCGTCAGTTCTCACCTGGTATTATTACCGCTGCAGTCCAGGCGACAGTTCTCATCTGGTATTTACCGCTGCAGTCCAGGCGTCAGTTCTCATCTGGTATTTACCGCTGTAGTCCAGGCGTCAATTCTCATCTAGTATTATTACCGCTGCAGTCCAGGCGTCAGTTCTCATCTGGTATTATTACCGCTGCAGCCAGGCGTCAGTTCTCATCTGACGTGGTGGATCAAGAAGTCAGCTCCTAAAATCACGTACCTGTCTCTGCGAATAGTCAACATCTTGCATTTGACCTGCGTACAACTTTACAGTTATTAGCCCATTCCCGTGTGAATATATCACTCAAGGTACTTGAAATAGGCTCAAGGTACTTGCAACTAGCAGTATTAATGCTATTATGGTACTCCAGGCTTTTGATATTACTCAATATGATACTTGAATCCTATTTATTCGTTAGTCTAAAAAGAGCTTGTAAGATTGTTAAAGATGGTCAAAGATGCGCAGTGTGATGAAGGTTGTTAGTAAAGAATGTACCTTCAGAAACAAACTATTGAGGTGCTCCAGATTACCGTGTCTAGGATTCCGAGATTCCAGTAGTTTTAGCCTATAAATGTGATATTATATTTAATCGGTCTGCTCCGTTGGCAAACTCATTAATAAGTTTGAATATTGACAGAAGTGTGTCCGATTAGTGTTTCTTTATAAAACTCCCTGACTTTCGTTTTAATCCGTCCACCCTAGCCGGTCCGTTGAATTGTTAGTTAACACTCGTGAATATTGTGTGAACTCTCTGAATCCCATGTTATTCTGTCCTTGAGACCCGGTTTATAATTATACACTGTTACTCTCTGTGTGAAAGCTGAGTATTAGATCGTGTCATTTGTAATATAGAGTGTGCTTAATAAATAAAGAGCTTTATTTGTGTGCTATGCTGAAGTGTGCGATATATGGAGCTATATTTGTGCGCGGTATGGAGCTACTGTGTGCTATGCTGAAGTATGCGATATATGGAGCTATATTTGTGTGCGGTATGGAGCTACTGTGTGCTATAACGGAAGGATTGAGCATGATAGTGAGGAATAAAGAGTGAGAAGTGGTAGAAGTGCACTGTCTCCCTCATCCTACTATCTCTCCAGGTTAATGTCGCTCTTTACGCTGTAAGTGCCGTCTCCATTAAGAACGGCTGGACAGGGCCCTCTATCGGGGTAAAGCTGTCACAGAAGAACGAGAGAACGTTCACAGAGCAACAGATGAATGACGGCAAGACGGTGATAGGTCTTCAGTACGGCACTAACAAGGGGGCCAGCCAAGCGGGCATGAATATCGGCAAAACTAGGCACATCATGGACTAGTGTAGTCACTAGTGTAGGACCGCCAGATAATATTCATATTGAACTGTTTACATTCATGATTATACTATGAGGACTTTTAGGTTTTTGCTTTGATTACATTTATTAAGATTAAACTAATTGTGGCATTTTTCAAGTTTTTTTCAATTTTTCAGATTTTCATGATCATAGCCCAACGATTTAAGATATTTTTCGAAATGTCAGTGAAATCTGGAAATTACAGCAAAAGATTATTGGCCATAAGATTATTCCAACTGGTGCCTGTGGCTGATGGCAACGGCACAATGATTAACATGACTAGTATTACGATGTAAACAATTACTTGATTCTCCAACGGCACCACATGATCCACCAAGATATCCAGAGCAACACTATCCGGGCTCCAAAGCAAGATTCTAGAACTCCATAGCAACACCCCTAATCTCCATAGCAACACGCTGATCTCCATGGCAACACCCTAAATCCTGATCTCCATAGCAACCCTAGTATAAGCGCAGCAGCTAACCCTCGTATGTATCAGGTTCTATGCACCCTATACGCTGTGGGCTCTGTGGCCAGTAAGAACGGTTACACTGGAGCCTCTATTGGAGCGACGATATCTGAAGCTAACCCTAGAGAGTTCAGTGACGAGCAGCTTAAGCAGGGTGACACTATGATAGGCCTGCAAATGGGGAGTCATAAGGGGGCCAGTCAATCTGGCATGAACATTGGCAAATCTAGGAGTATCATGGATTAATACTCTCATTCTATAAATTGCCATATTTGATTCGAAAAATAGTCAATTTGTAAAATTTTGACGGATGAAGGCCGAAAGGCCGATGAATTTTAAAGTTATTTCGAATTACTTGATTTTTGGAAGTTAAAAAGATGTCAATGTCCTTTAATGTTTAAAGTATAATTGTTTAGAAATTATTTTTAAACTCAAAATGACTGACTTTACATTTATACAGTTGAAATCAGCTATTAGCAAGTATATTTCTAAGAAACCTCGTAATACTTATAGTAGCGTAATAACAGTTTCTTTCTTCAACTCTGTTTTAGCATATGCATTATGCAACCATAATATGACGGTATGGTATCCGTTCTGATATGTCTACACATACGCCCATGTCTCCTAAAGAGTGAACCATAGGTTTATCTTCTTGTATTTTAGAACTGCAGAGAAAGTGAGCTCTTAGTTGACACCTAGAAATGCTCGCATATGTCTTTCTGAAGTATTACGGAGACACGACTGTTTTCTTGATGTCTCAGAGAGACAAGTTTTAAGGAGACAAGTTTAAGGAGTCTTATAATAACACACCATCCTAAAGTTTTAAAGGGATCACGTGATGTATTTCTGAGCCGTTATGAAATTCCACTTTCTGCCTTCAGTCTTTAGTAGAAACGTCTGTATCCTTCTATTCTAAAGGAGATAGGTAATATATCAGTTCTCTTTAAGGTTTAAGAGTATTCGTATGTAAATGCAATGAGGAAATAATTTGTATAATTATTTTCTTACATCAGACATGAGAAGTAGGACCTTGTTATGTGAAGTTCATGTCAGCATATCTTCCTTGATATCTTGTGAAGGAGTTCCCCTCCCTGGTTGAGATCGAGCCTCTCTCTAAAGCCTCTCTAAAAGAGATCATCCTCGAAATATGTACTTTACGCCATCTCCTGCAGGGATCATCGATTTTACTTGCCACTCATTTAGGGCTTTAACTTTCCTTTGTTAATAATTATTCCTCTCAGTCGTTTCTTTCGTAAAATATAATGAGTAGCTAAAAAAGTTGATAGAAAGTTATTTAGGGCGCTTCATCTCTAACCAAGATTTGAATACTCCATAATTTGTTAAGTGTCTACAAGTTTGCCTGGTCTGAACTTGGTCGCCTCTTTGCATCGCTCACAATCCTTTGAGAACCTCCTGACAATTTGAAGTACTGTAACTGTAAAACTAAACACATTCTAGCTATCCGAGCTGCTCAACGTCACATAGCCGGCACTCCTCAAAGACCCTGTTCGAGAAAGTTGTAAATATACAATCGTAATTGGCTATGGTAAATATATTGCGGTATACATTCCAAACTATCAATCATGAAAAAACTGGTCCTTCTGTGCCAACTGATGGCGATTATTACATAGACTATTCTGAGGACTTGTATAACTATAATGCTAACAGTGGAAAGTTAAGGCTTACTCCAGTTCTAGAACACAAAAGCCCCTAGGGTGAGACTTTCAGTTTCGGTAAAGTAAAAAGCTTTTTCATTGAAAACATGACCGAGCTGCTCCTAGATTGGAACTCAGAATCTTCAAGAGCATTTCCTCGAAGGAGCTTCCTGATCTTGCGATGGACGATGTGTTGGGTTAAGAGCTTCCTCCTGGTTTCTGATCGTACTCCGAGCTGTATTTCATGTGTTGCTGTGTCTGAGTTCCTCTTACTAGGTTATTATATTTATGTTCATAATCATAGTATAGATAATAATCATAGTATAGATATTTGGCGGAATGACAGGCTGGGCGCCCTCAATAAAGTTCCTCCTGAGTTAAATGGTTGTTCTTGATTTGCTAGTTGTTGATGCTATTCGTGTCCTGTACATGGTGGAAAGTAGCTGTTACCTTATCAACGTCTATAGCCTATTCGAACTTTTATTCACAAGGGATTGGTATAAGTTTGGTCACAAAAATGTATTTTTACCAGTATCAATCACTATGATAAAATAACGTGAATGGATTTATTTCATAAATTCCAACAGCACAGACGATGAATCTTCTTGATTGATGATATCATTTTTATTCTGTGACTATAAGTATAACTATAAGTATTGGATATTGTGTAATGTTTTAGAATACTTCGCTTCTCGTAACATGACCTCGACTGGAGCCGTGTTATTCTTGAATGCTGTAAGTGTCAATAATATTTGTAATCTGATATGGCACTCAATGGTTCTTGGAATGGAAAGTCTAATCTTGTCTTTTAAAAATCGTACCTACGCCACTCCTCTCTTGTGTCTCTTTTGTGAAGCGAAGCAGCAAATGTCAGTGACAGGGAAAATTGCTAAATATCTCCATAGCAACACCCTGTCTTCCATAACAACACCCCTGATTGCAATCTGCGTCTGGCAGGTACAGACGTGCATGTTTGCAGTGGGTACAGTTTCCCAAAAGAACGGGTACCAAGGACCAACTATTGGAACAAAGATCTCCAAACCGAATCCCCGTGATTGGAGCGAGGAGCAGCTTAAAGCGGGAGACACTATTATAGGCCAGCAGATGAGTTGTTACAAAGGAGCGACCCAGGCTGGCATGAACATAGGAAAAAATAGAAACATTATTGATTAGAAACGTTAAGGACCATCATCGTGTGGTGTTGGTGCTGGACAGTTAGAGTGATGAGAAATTAACTAAATGTTGATGTTTAGTTGATTAGTTTTCCGTTATTGCCGCGGTTGCTTTCAAGTTTTTTTGGAAAAAAAAAAAACATTTGGAAAACCAAGTAAATCATATCACTCTGAACTATAATATTAATTTAGACTTGTACTTGTAATTTTTATATTTTAATTCTTCTTATGGTATTTGAAAAGCGTCTTCATCTGTTGGTACGGTATAAACTTTCCCGTGGCCATTTGTGTCCAAAGATGCTGAAAACTGATCATCGGAAAAAACATTAGAATTGTACTAGAAATAAACCAGTTCACCAAATTCGTTTTGGTAAGGTTGGTTTCAGATAACTAACACTAACACTGGCAAACTTACCGTGGAATTTTTCTAGTTTAATTTTGGAACAAATTTTGAAACGACCGCGCGCATAAAATTGAAATAGAAGAGATCTGAAATCTCTAAGGTGTCAGGATTAACAATTAAGTTCCTGCCACCTAAGCCACTTCGCTAGTCACACTGTTCACGTCCTTAAAATAAACCCACTCTAACCAATCAGATCATTTCTACAATTTACGCTGTAAGCTCCTTTGCAAGCTCCAAGGGATATGCAGGTCCTTGCATCGGTACCAAAATAGCTGAGAAAAACGAGAGAGATTTCGATGAAGCTACACTTAACGCTGGAAAGTTCGTGTTGGGAGGCCAGATGGGCTTCACTGAGGGAGACAGCCAAACTGGAATGAGCATGGGCAAGACAAGGAAGGTCGTCGATATGTAAATTGGAGAGGAATTAGGATGAGGACTATAATTTGTGATTAGGAATTTAATTTATTCCGCGTTCGTTGCATTTTATCTCTACGGCTGAAGCATCCCTGCTTTATTGTACTATGTATAGTTCTTTGTTCTTATTAATATTTGCATTGTTTTTCAAGAAAATTGTGCTAAAACATAAAATCAGGTGACATTTTTAGATTTGATATCCAAGTTTCATTTTTTGTATTGGTTGGACTAAATTAGATTAAGACAAATCGAATCTTATTAATATTAGATTCTCATTTAAACATAGTATTAACTAAAATTGGGTACGGGGTGGAGTTTAAGTAAGCAAGTGTTTGTCGTCATACATATTTTCCATTGCTCAAACTGAATATTGTGACTAGAAATGCACTGCACAAATTATAATTTGTATTATTATAAATGGTTTAGTTTTACTTTTTTATTTTCAATTCTGTAAGTGTTAACCTTTGAGATATAAATATTGTGAAATAAATTTGTGAGTTTTACAGATAATTTTGTTTCAATCTTTAACGAAAATTTGTTCATAGTCCATAAGTACACTTTACAATGCTATCCTCTAATGCTATCCTGTAGGTATCACACAGCTTTTCGGGCCCCTCAGCATAGCCTTCCTGCCTTCCTCTTTAAGGCAGCCTATTTTGTTTTTAACATTTAACAGACGTCAACCTGAACCAGATAAAATGTAGTTACAGTGATTTTGGGCCCAATTTAGCGCGATCATTTTTAAATGTTCATAAGATTAGCACAAATACAGCTTACGGTCATACTGCATAAAAATGTTTGATAGGCACGTGCTTTGATATCTGAATATCCAAATAATCTTATTTATCGGCAAAAGTGAAATAAGTAGCGTTTACTTATACTACAATTACAAAGTGCTTAATGATTTGGTTAATTATATTTATAATAGTCGTGGTATTCGGTAAGCCAATATATTATTCAATTTGTTAAAAAATGTTGTAAAACAATATTGTTAACAAAATGTTATTAACATTTAAAAAATCTACCAAAAAAAATATAACTGACTCAATGCAGTCTTAGATACGAGAAAAACAAAAATGAAAAAGCATTTTCGGTACCATAGTATCAACTCTAATGCATGAAATCTTTCAAAAACTATTTATCTCAAAAATATTGAACCTTCTTGGAGGGTGATCCTGATTCCTGAACTGCATCAAGCCCACTGCCCAGCAAATTTTCCAAAGATAACCAATCGGCAATCATTCTCATATTTACTTCCAATCAAACATTATCATTATCATTATTATATCACGCTCAAGAAAAAATAACAGCTGAAAATGCTTTCATTCCATTACGTACCAACTTAAAAAGGCCTTTTTTACAATTCACCAATATGTTTCATGTCATAATTAGTTCTTATCAATTAGTTAAAATGCAGACTCAATTACTTCACCGACAGTTTCTTGCTTAACTTTAACTCATTGACCTTTAAATAACAATAACATCCGCGTCGTCAGCGAAAAATCATACAGAAAATTAAATTAAACCTATTCTTAATGGAACAATCCAATCAGTAATCATAAACATAAAAAAGTTAAACACTTGCAGAAACCCCCAAAATTCCTTTTAGTTTTACGTCCACCTTTATTTTTTGCGGTTTTGTTCACTCTCCAATCAAATGCATACAGTGGCCACTCCGTCACGTAAGTAACGAGGGATCATGCATCAATTCTCAAATAACCTTAATAAGGTTCATGAAGATGGCTCAGATGCATTGCAGCAAAGTCGTGTAGCCAAAAGCTGAACATTATGAATTTCATTACAGATCCTTTGGCTTTAATTCGGAACCCGGTCGAGTGGACGTAAAACGTCGCCCCTGCACAGTGTTCCTCGAATACCTGGCTTCCCAGCATACAGCTATCAGCCCTTTATAGCTTTTGTGCCTTGAATCTTGCAACTAGAACCACTGCCATAGTGCCAATGCCATGATCTTCAAATTTGAAAGAAAGTTACCTTAGCTAGTTCTATGGTTAGCCTTGTCATACGTTGTAAGACCCGCCGCGCACGAGTGCGCGGCGCGGCTCCCAGTCCCCCTGTATCGTAGAAACTTATACAGTGAAACTCTACTAAAGTGAAACGACAGTTGCAGTGGGGGTCACGAAGTGATACAAGGTTAGCCTACTACTACTTATAGTACTACTATACCATTACCCCTCGTGCAGCTAAATTTAAAAGACTTATTCTACTCAAAACATAGCGGCATCACTGCATCTCCAAGCTTAAAGCTTATGTCGCAGACACATAGCATAACTAATTGAGATTGAAACGACTTTAAGTCTAACTCTAACCCTATTAGTATTCCATCTTTCTTTGAAGTTGAACCCCACACCCGTGTGATTGCCGGCGCATTCTATCATCTATTTCTAACAAAAAGACGTTTTCTAATAGTATTACTAATAGTAATACTATTACTGTTAGTTATATAAGTATAATGAGAGACATTTTCCATACTTTATTCTTTTCCATAACTCCCCAACCTATGGCTATTCTGTGAAGTGTGAACCTAAACCAAAAAACGTCCCGCCTCCTCTTTCACACGTGCCCTAACGATTCCACGGACAAATGATCAGTTTAAACTTAAAGCTTTAAAGGAATTGAAACTCTCCAAAGACCAAACAGAAAAACACATAATAAGGTCGGTTCAAAACATTATTTGAAGCTGGGCTCCCCTAATCTGAGACAATCTAGGTAAACTATAGGTAAAAATATAATATTAATCATAAGCTAAAATGTACTAATCTTTGTATTCTAAATGGGGAAAAAGAAGAAACATTGTCAGTCAGTCGAGAAAATTGTCAGTCAGGCTATATGGCAGCTTTGTAGATGTTGTGACTATGCTAGTAGTGGTCACAGGCTTGCGACTGGAATTGCGGTGTTAAATCGATTTAATGGTATACCAACGATCCACCTCCCACTTGTTGTTTGGTACTTAGCATTAATAGTGTTAGCTGTAGCCATTTATAGCAAGAATCTTAAAACTAAAGGGGATGACAAGGAAAAGAGGAAGGAAAAAGAATAACGGGACAAACAATTAATTAAAGTATTTATAGGAGCATTAGATATTGTAATTACAAGCTTCAATAATAAATCACTAACTAAAACTTCTAATTAAAATGACACTTGGTACGCTCGCCCATTTTCACTGGTCAGTCTGAACTTCGGTTTAGCACGTTGTACACTTATTCACCTAAGTTTCAGAATTTGTTCAGTTTAGCAGAGTTAGTACCCGTGTTTCAATAAATCAAAAGATATCAGGGGAGTTCTTTAATAATGTTACGGTCATCTAGAATACCGAACTTCCTGAAAACGTTATCATATTTCCTCAGACAACGTTTAATGCCTTTAATCAGTCTATCACGGCTATATCCTCTATCAATTAGAATTTTGAATATTTTGTGAAGATGGGAGGTAAAGATATCCAATCTAGTGCAAACATTACCATATCTAAGAACTTGACTTGAAAAAACGTTGTAGCCAACCTCGGTTGGGATGTTACTGTGAGGAAATGTAAGGGATACAACATGAAAATTAAAATCATCAGTTTTGTTATACACTGATATTTCTAGTCCTTCTGTGGAAATATTGATATTTAAATCAAGGTAGTTAATGATTTTATTATTGGAACCAGCTCGCTCCATCTCCAATGAATTAGGATGAATATCTTTGATCAATTTATGAAAGTAAAGGTAGTTAATAATAGATAAATCGTCAACATATCGTTTATTATTGGATAATATCTTTGCTAATCCCATTTTCTTTTCCTGAAGTAAACGTTTCATATAATTAAATTCCTTTTTGCCAACAGTGAGATCAGCTATAGGGGAACTTGAATTTCCACCCATAGGAATACCCTTGGTTTGTATGAATACAATCCCACCGAAGACGACATAAGTGTTATAAATAATAAATTTAACAGCCTCTTTTAGGTCATCTTGACTAAAGCAGGCATGAGAATCATAGGTTTTATTGGAAAAGAAACATGTATTACTGTCTCTTTTAGAAATACAAATATATCTATTACGGTCAACAAATTCATAAACCATAATACACCTTACACTCACCATATTAATTCAGTTATGACTTACAGTCTTACACAAGCATTACTAATACTATATCTTATTTAGCTAGATTTTCTGATATCTTATTCAGTATTCGTTAATTTCACTACACATAGACCATAGCAAAACTATTGCGCCAATCAAGATAATCCTGAGCTATCAGTATCAAACCCTTATTACTTTGAACTAAATATTGTAAGTTAAATCTCTATTCCGAGGACTTTCAAGTTTGGAAAATTTGTCTTTGGCCATGCAATTTATCGCCATCAGAAATTTAATCTATTTATATTTATATTACTCTGAGCAATCCTTAGCAAAGTTTAATATATGCTAACACCCGCGTACGACATACGTTGCTGCACCTTCCTCCATCGGTGTGGTTATAAAGATCTAATCCTAACTGAAATATGAATATGCCATTGCCACCGTTCAAAACATCAATGCGTCAAATATATGACCGACCCAGCGCGCTGCGAACAAAATTATGATAATGATATGATCACAAATAAAAAGGACGAAATGGAAATAAAAAGTCCTCAAATTGTTTGCTATTCACAGAGTTTTAAAAATAAAAACGAGCTTCAGTCAAAAGAAAGTTATAAAATTTGGCTACCGCGCAATTGCCGTAAATTGCGATCCATGGTCGCATTCGACAGTCGCACTCGACTCATCACAACAATACCAGTCTGTAAAAGTAAACTCAAATTCTGCTAAACCTACTAACCCGTCCGACCAGGTCCTTGCAAATATCGCTGCTGTCAGCTCGGTTGCTAGTTCATCAAAGGGATACCAAGGTAGTTGCATCGGTACCAAAATAGCTGACCATAACGAGAGAGACTTCGACGAGGCCACTCTGAACGCCGGAAAGTTCGTCTTGGGAGGCCAGATGGGCTTCACTGAGGGAGAAAACCAAAGCGGTATGAGCATGGGTAAAACCAGAAAGGTTGTTGATATGTAAATATTGGAGTTAGATGAAGACTGATAATTGCGATTAATATGGATTAGGAATTTTATTTATTCCGCGTTCGTTACACTTAATCGTGAAGTTAGTTGAGGCTGTTTCGTGGAATTTTAATAATTCCACCTTGATACTTAGATTATTAATATATGTATTACAAGACTTTACTTGGTAAGATATTTAATATCCGCCTTAAATTATTGTTTAATTCTTTTTGTTGTTTTGGCCAACTATTTTTGAACTGTGCTGTGTGAAAATATAAAGCATGGTTACTGTTTAGCAATTTTATGTGTCGTATGTTGATGTACAGCTTTTCATTAGGATACGATGTTCTTTTGATAATATTATCTGTTAAATAAATTACTGAGTTTAACTGAATAAAAAGTAATTCAAAAATCGCTATAATGTTCATAAACATATTATTATTAATTCGCCGAGCCCGAATATAGAGATTCGACGGAATGACAGGCTGAGCGCCGCCCAGTAACGAATTTAATATTTTGTGAATATTTGATCTTAAATGTTACTCCTAAAGATTCAACAAAATATGTCAAAAATGTCCATATAAATGTTAAATATAAAAGAATAAATAACTTAAATACTGACCTGTCAGGAGTCCTAACCGAGGATAGTAAATTGGCTAAAAATTACTAGTATGTACCTACCTATTATGTATTAGAAAATAAAATGTTCAAACAAACGTGTTGATTAAAATTTAAATCTACCAAAGAAATTGAGGAAACAATTTTATTTCAACTGATTCTAATTTGAGCATGGTCTATTTAGTTTTAGATAAAAGTCAGAGTCGAAAAAATCAGCTAAATATTTGTTGACCACAAGATTTCAGTACAGAAGCACGAGTGACTACTACTATTGTGATGACGAAACGTGCAGAAGCCAAATAACTTCGTTAGCCATATCCCATTACGAGTGAAGCACTTTAAGTTTAAGTTATTTATTTTTCGACTGTTGGCAAAAATTATGGGGAAGTGGTTCAAGTTTGTTTTCGCAATTTTGGATTTGAATTTTAACTGGCAATGCAGTAAGCTTATCAGACTGGTTAAGTGAGAAATTAGCCACAAGTAAGCTGATCAGACTGGTTAAGTGAGAAATTAGCCACAAGTGAAAACAAACTTGCGTCGGCCTTCCCAGAACATTGTGCCACATTGACAGTGGGCTCCAAGATTATCTTCAGCCACATGACCTTGAGCCTAACTGTCCCAGCAGTTCCTCTGCAACCAACTTTGTGACTGCTTTCAGTAGTCTTCCCTATTTTACCGCATTGCAACGGTTTCAACTTGGCACACTCGAAATTAAGGGAAAAACGGTGAAAGCAAAGATTGTAATCAAGTAACAATGGATCGAGGCCGCTGTGATCAGGCACAAACTCACAAAGTTTGGGACAATCTGCTTTTTTTAACATCCAATCAGGTCGTGTATCAGTGTATGTATTTCAATTTATTGATCATGGATAATGATCTATAAAAGCAAATGAGATTTGAGTGCTTATGTCTTTGGGAAATATTTAAATATGTGGGGGCATAAATTCTGGGGCCAAAAGTTAAGAGTAAGAAATAACGTCTAATTGTTTAGACTGAAGACTTGTGTGACTTGTGCCCTAATTAGTTCGCGGGGCGAGAAAATGTCAGAACACGAGTTTGCCGGGGTATGAAGAACATGCAAATGCCCTGGGACACGATTTTACCTTGACCATTGTTGATGGTCTGGCCCGGCGCGGCGCGCGCTACTTCGTAGCACTTGCCGTCGGGCCATTTCGAGAAGAAAGCGGCGCGCGCTACTTCGAAGAAATTTAGACGAGTAGCATCCGTCAAGATTTTACCGAAACCCATACTTTTGTGTAATATATCACTGGGGCTGAAATTCTGGGGAATGACATAGGTTTAAAATCATACTCCTCCACTGTTTTGATCACGTGACATGACATATAAGCAAGTTGGTTTATTTTTCGTAAGGGTTAGGGTTTTAGCATATGCTACAAATAGGGGTTGGGTTATTATATTGTTGGGTATGGTTGGGGTCGGGTCAGAGTATAGGGTTATAAGGGTTTTCAATATTCCCATCTAGAGAACGTATTTAAACTTTAAGTAAGTCACGTGATATTCGAGTGTAGAGTGATTAATAATCATTAAGTCCAGCGGTTGTTGCATGTTGGGGACAGAGGTCTCCAGGTGCTGAACGAGGTTATTAGGCGAGATGATGTTAATCAAAATATAAGATATTAAGAATACTGTGCTTGGAGGAGCTAGGGTAGAATGCTTGGTAATCGTAATAATATAATTATCAATAAGTCAATACTATAATTCAAAGAATTATAAGAATTCCCTTTGTACGTACACTGTACAATGTACGACCGCCCACGTGTAAATCAGACGAGAAATAGGAAGTTGCGTAGTTACCATGGTAACAAGGATTGTTACACGCACGTGCACGTGCAATGATTGTTTTAACGTCATTTTGATCGGTTTTGTTGATACTACGCTGTGTTTATTACGAGCAACATTTTAATTTTTAATTGGCTGTATTTTCGGTTGTGTAGAATATTTTTTGACGCGATTTAAACTTACTAACAAAAAATACTATTAGCTTTCCCCTGTGACCACGGGTTTTCTAGTTCTGTATAATGTATGTCTGTACGACCGCCCACGTGCAAATAAGATGAAAAAATAAGAAGTTGCAAAGTTACCACGGTGAGGGTTGTTACACGCACGTGTACGTGCAAAGATTTGCGAGCGACATTTTGATCGGTTTTGACTTTTGTTGTCATACTCATATTACGTTGTGTTCAGTGCGAGCTACATTTTAATGGGCTGTATCTTCGGTGGAGATGAATACTTTTTGATGCGATTAAAACTTACTATCAAAAAATGCTATTAGCTGGCCCATGGTATCATGGTTTTATGGTATGAAATTGAATGAATTGCAAGAAAAATCTCTTTCGCCAACCCTAGTCCTTGACACTTTTGTTCCTACGCGCGGCACAATTAGAGTCGTGAAAATTTAAATATTGACATTGTCGAACAAGAACTGAGCACATCTTGCAAAGACCGATTAAGACCGTGCATCTAAAAAATCAGGCTCGCTAAAAGTAAACAGTAAACAATTTATCGCATTGTATTGGAAGCATTCCAGCACGATAGTTAACCAATTGGAGGACTTCGCCGCTTCGACGCAACGATCTGGAAGGGTTGACATCGTCAATCAAGTTAACCAAATATCAAGAGTTAATCAATCAGCAGTTATTCGTTAACCTTGGTTATTCTGAAAGTCTACTACAGCTCACTTTTAAAAGTTTTAAAAGTGAGCTGTTCAGAATTTCGACATTGAATTTTCGGCAAGATGTTTCTACTCGAAACCGAAAAAACAATTTTCTAAGACAAATGCTATAAATTTCGGTCCTGGAGGAGGAAAATTAATAGCGTCAGTTGTCAGCTCTCGTAACTGTAATTGCAGTTACCGATTGACCCTCTGTGAGGCAAATAAAGGGCATCGACTATCTGTTTATTATATTTCATTCAAAGAACGTATGGAGTATCAATTGTTTGTCATAACTCGAGAGACTGTGGGATACTGAAGGGATTAGGGAAAGGAAGCAGTTCTAACGAGCGCTTCTCAAACACAAGGATATATCTTGTGAACTTGGCTAGTATATATGAAACATTTGATATGGAGTTGTAGGGTGAGTTATGTGCCTCGCCGGGCTTAAGTAGTGGATGTCCTTGCTGTACGGCAAGTTAAACAAGGAACTGAAACTACTAGGTTCCGTACAGACTCAACTCTGCACCCATGTCAATATGTTCATTATATGCAAGCCTCTTGATTTATAATGAGAGGCGGTAAAACTCCTGAGCTGTGATGAATCTTGAATGGTGACAATTTGGCCACCCCATGGTAACATTAAAACATATCGACTCAGTTACAATTACATCGCGATCGCTTCCTCGAACCATTTTTTAAATATTTGTAGTACATAGTAGTAGTAGTACAGGGTGTTTCAAGAATCGTGTCCAAATTTTTAATTTTAATTTTTAATTTCATCAAGGAGCAAAATTAGATACAATCGGTTTTAAAATGCTGGTTATACCTTAAATTTTAGTTATCTCAAAAATCGTTTCAAAACTCATTTATTCGCAAATTTTTATCCTTTCGAAATTTTCTTCGAAAAATGCAGTCAAAAGCTGGTATATCAGACGAGATGAGATAGAGGCGTGAGCTAACCGGCTAAGCCGATTGAAATTGCCGGCTTAGCCAGCCCATTGTCATCGGCTAGCCGATCGGCTAACACATTTTCAGCAGTTATCACTTATCTCTACTTCAGGCCGGGAATCTAGACGGCATGTAACAAATTATACCATGATCGACTTTAGAGATAAATTTCATAAATTTCAGAACCGTCAGACGGATCGTCTTAAAGACGAAATTAAAGTATATGAGGCCTTGCAGTGCCCTAAAAACTTTCTGTCCAAGATGGACACTCTTAGATTTTGGAAATGTCGTACCGTAGAATGGGGGAACTTCGCCATGTTTTACAGCTATTTCATGTTATTTAGAAAATACGACACGAGTACTTGAAAAAGTTTATAGCTCATATGAACAGGATTGGTAAAGCAAATGTTTTCGTATGAACCACATCAGCCAGGCATAAATAGTCAGCTAGATTGGTGCCACTGAAATCAGGGCGAAGTTACCCTGCAATATGGGGTAACTTCGCCATTCTGAAACTATACCATATTCGGTGCTAAGCACCATACCACTCGAAACTCAATTATATTTCCTTGATATACCTGCCAATTTTACTTAACTAGCTCTAGCCTGCGTGTTACAATGGGCAATTTGGTCGCCGGGGTAACATCGCCATGCTGCGGGTAACATCGCCGGGATGAAGTAGAAATGTAGTCGAACTTCGCCAATACACGTGCGTGACTTTGCCAGCCGCGCGCGAATTTCGCGCCAAACTTCGCCGAACAGATGGGATCAGAAGAGGGTAACTTCGCCACACACAAATTTGAAAACTTTATAATATCAGTTGTGTGCATCATGGCTAACTAAATTTGCCCTTAAATGAACAGGACATATGCTAATGATGTCACACAGAATTAATAAAGGATATAATTGTAAAATATGGGAAATGTGCAAGCAGGAAATTTTAGCCACTTTATAGCAATATTTCATGTTGCCTGAGTTTAATTAACATAGTAAACGTTTATTTTTGAATAGGAATACCTTTATAACCATTTGTTCAACACAATACTATACAAAAACTCGATCTCCTAACAATTCAAAACAGTAAAATGATTATTTGAAAAATAGTGGCGAAGTTCCCCGACACGGCGATTTTACCCCAATCTACGGTAGTGATACATTGCCCCTTTTTTCAAAATTAGAATGCTCTATATTTTCGGTTCCTGCATCCGCTGCTGATGTGGAAAGAACATGGTCAGCAGCAGGGCTGACTGTAAACAAGAGGAGATCAAAGATCTCATCAGAAAATTTAAAAGCCATTATGCTCATTAATCGTAACAGAGATCTTTTGTTAAGTTTTATAAGTAAATTAGAGATTGACTCTGACCAGTGAGAATTTCCTAACTTATTATTGACTAACTTATTATTATTGAAGTTCTGAAATTGTATCACTTGTTACCTTCCATTTCAAGTTTTGCCCTTAAAATCGACATAAAGTATAAAGAAAACATAAAGTATAAGCCAATCAATTTTAATACAAAATAGTAATATTAGTAAAATAAAATTTTTGGTACAATATCTGATATTAGGATCTGGTAATCCCATTCCCAGTTTTAGCCGGCTTAGCCGGCTAGCCAGCCGATTTTTTCTCTTAGTCAGCCGATTGCCGTCGGCTAGCCGGCTCACGGCTCTAAGATGAGAGTAGACATGGTCAAGCTTTTCTACGTCAACGGAAGTAGTTGAACTTCTGCTAGCTTGCTAGGAGAAAAAAAAATACTTGAATGCTGGATATTGGTATGTAATCCCTGGTCCGGTATTCTTGGTATCATGGTTTTATGGTATGAACTTATGAATGAACTAATGAATTAAACTTTTTATGCTGAATTTTGTTTTCACAAATCATGCAGTAGTTATTTACTAATCACTCCTAAACTGAGCGTTTCGAATATATAATGTGCACGAGTCGGCAATTGCAAACAATTTGATGTTAGCAAAAGACCCTTTGACCTTATGAAACCGACATTTTGAATTAAGTAAGACGAATACGTGCTGTGGGCCTGGCCCATTAACAGAAATTGAGATGCCCATTCAATTGGATCATTCTCCAACTTTTTAAGTTTTTAGGTGTTTCTGGACACAAAGTAAGTCATCTTGTATCTTGGAACAAATGCTATGTTGCTCTATGAGGCTTTATATTAGGACCTTTCTAGTCTTTACTATAATTCAAAGAGTTATGTTTGTCTCTTTGTCTGTACGGCCGCCCACGTGCAAATTAGACGAGAAATAGGTAGTTGCAAAGTAACCATGGTAAAGGTGTTAAAAGTGCACTTGCACGTGCAAGGATTTGAGAGGGTCATTTTGATCGTGTTTTTTTTGTTATTAGGTGGTGTTCAGTGCGAGCTATATTTCAATTGGCTGTATCTTCGCCCTTCGGTTGTGATGGATATTTGTTGATGCTATAAAAGTATAAAAACTACCAACGAATAGTGAATACTATTAGCTTCCTCCATGTGACCACGGGCTTTCTAGTCTTACTTATAATTCAAAGAATTATGTTTGTTTGTCTGTACTGTACGACCACCCACGTGCAAATTAGGTAAACAAATAAAGGTTGCATAGTGACCATGGTAACGGTGTTGAACGTGCACGTGCAAAGATTGGCGAGCGAAATTTTGATCGGTTTTATGGTAATTACGTAACTGTGTTCAGTGCGATCCAGTGGCGTAACAAAGGGCCCTGCTGACCCCGCTGTGCAGGGGGGCGCCGTCTTAGGGGGGCGCCAAATTGTCGTTTGAATGTGGGACAATTTCGAAAACTTAACTAAAGTACTAGCAAAACTGCGCGTTTTGCTCTAGATACACACTTTTTTAGAAATTTTACCGGCGTATCCTCTAAAATCACCTAATTTGTTCAATTTTAGGGAGGGGCACCAAAAGGGGAGGGGGCGCCAACAGGGGGGCGCCTTTTCGGCAGGGGGGCGCCAACAGGCAACGTTACGCCATTGGTGCGATCTACATTTAAATCGGCTGTTTCTTCGGTGGGGATGAATACTTTTTGATACGATTAAAACTCACTGCCAAAGAAATAGAAAAGCACTAGCTTCATCACTGTAACCACGGGTTTTCTAGTGTAATTATAAAGTTATAAGCGTTACAAAGTAATCGACGTTATTGTCCAACTGAAAGTTTCTTTGCAACGTTTATAAAAAGCTCCTATTTGTTGGTAGAGCACTTTGTCGAACAACGAAAAACGAACACGTTTGTAATTATGTAATTAAATAATTAGTATTCGTCATTAGATAATAAGTATCTGTAATTAATTAATTGTCATTTTGGATGAATCAAATGGATTTTAAATTTAATGTTATTGGAGATTTAAATGTTTTTTAACCACATTTTAAACCACTTTTGAAACCATTTTCGAACTTTGAAAGCATTTGATTTCATTTAATTCTTTCAAAATAACAAATAACTAAAATCATTCCGTCACTCATATTGCCTGTCATTCAGGTGCTGGGAACTCTGTACGGAGTAAGCTCAGTGGCAGGATCAAACGGTTACACGGGGCCTAACATCGGTGTAAAGATGGCGGAAGAAAACGTAAGAGAGTTTGATCAGGAGACCATAGATGCTGGAAAGAATGTGTTGGGAGGACAAACTGGGTGGAATCAGGGCGCCAATCAGTCCGGTATGAACATCGGCAACTGTCGTCATATTACTGACTAAAGTGGACCAACTGTCGTCATATTAGTATTAGTATTACCGACTAAAGTGGACCAACTGTCGTCAATGTCATATTACTGACTAAGGTGGACCAACTGTCGTCATATTACTGACTAAGGTGGACCAACTGTCGTCATATTACTGACTAAAGTGGACCAACTGTCGTCATATTACTGACTAAGGTGGACCAACTGTCGTCATATTATTACTAATAGCCTCAAGTCTACAACCTGGACATTTTCTGTTTTGGTAAATATTTACTGATTTATTTTTTCTTATCTGAAAACATTTTAATGTGATATATAATGTACCGTAGAATGGGGGAACTTCGCCATGTTTTACAGCTATTTCATGTTATTTAGAAAATACGACACGAGTACTTGAAAAAGTTTATAGCTCATATGAACAGGATTGGTAAAGCAAATGTTTTCGTATGAACCACATCAGCCAGGCATAAATAGTCAGCTAGATTGGTGCCACTGAAATCAGGGCGAAGTTACCCTGCAATATGGGGTAACTTCGCCATTCTGAAACTATACCATATTCGGTGCTAAGCACCATACCACTCGAAAATCAATTATATTTCCTTGATATACCTGCCAATTTTACTTATCTAGCTCTAGCCTGCGTGTTACAATGGGCAATTTGGTCGCCGGGGTAACATCGCCATGCTGCGGGTAACATCGCCGGGATGAAGTAGAAATGTAGTCGAACTTCGCCAATACACGTGCGTGACTTTGCCAGCCGCGCGCGAATTTCGCGCCAAACTTCGCCGAACAGATGGGATCAGAAGAGGGTAACTTCGCCACACACAAATTTGAAAACTTTATAATATCAGTTGTGTGCATCATGGCTAACTAAATTTGCCCTTAAATGAACAGGACATATGCTAATGATGTCACACAGAATTAATTAAGGATATAATTGTAAAATATGGGAAATATGCAAGCAGGAAATTTTAGCCACTTTATAGCAATATTTCATGTTGCCTGAGTTTAATTGACATAGTAAACGTTTATTTTTGAATAGGAATACCTTTATAACCATTTGTTCAACACAATACTATACAAAAACTCGATCTCCTAACAATTCAAAACAGTAAAATGATTATTTGAAAAATAGTGGCGAAGTTCCCCGACACGGCGATTTTACCCCAATCTACGGTAAATGATATTATGCAGAAATCCTAACCATACATGATGTATTTAAGCGGTAGGAATCCAATTTTTATTGGGAATTCTTTTTGTGTGTTTGTCTTATGTTTTGAATAATTTATGATTTGTGACTGTTTAAGTTGTTTTTTTTTTCATTCTCATATGATCAGAAACACATAATTTTATAGAGTTATACTGGAATGAATTTTTGAAGTTTACCAAGATTTAGATCTGTCTACCAAATCACAAAATTATTTCCAGTCAGAAATAAGTTTTTGACTATTCTGGCCATCAAAACTGGCCACCAAAACGGCTTCCGGTAACTTTTGTTAATAACTCGTCCCAGATTTAATCTAATAACTTGAACTGTTAAATTCATGTGCTTTGAAATTGATGCGATGATCAGAATATGTGTTCAAAATTACAGAGCAAAGCTCTATCAATAACTTGTGCATTTGGCTCATTCATGATTCTACTAAAATTGGCACTGATGTGACAATTGTATAATGTATAATTTATAATGTATACATTATACAATTGAATCAGTGATAGGATCTCATAAAGACACACATCTTACCGTTTAAATGTTGTGCATTGTGTTCCGAATCTAAAACTGAATGGGCAAGCCAGGATTTGCGGGACGAGCATGTGATCCACCCTGCATCAATAGGATCCAGTTAGCTCGTGGGATCAACTGATCAACCTCATCTTACTTACAATTCGAAAGATTATCTCTGTACGACCGCCCATGTGCAAATCAGATAAGAATAAGAAGTTGCATAGTAACCATGGTAACGGTGTTGAAGGCGCGTCGCGCACGTGCAAATATTTGCGAACGACATTTTGATCGGTTCCGTTATTATTATGTTGTGTTCAGTGCGAGCTACATTTGAATTGGCTGTATATTCGGTTGTGACGGATATTTTTTGATTCGATAAAAACTGACTACCAAAGAGTACTATTATTTTCCTCCCTGAGATCACTGGCTTTCTAGTTTACTGTATAAAATGAAAAGTTATGTCCGTACGACCGCCCACGTGCAAATCAGATGAGAAATAGGAAGCTGCACAGTAACAATGGTAACGGTGTTCAAAAGCGCACGTGCAAAGATTTGCATTGTATGCACTCGATAGACTGGATATCTGAACTTCTGAATATGGTTTCGCGGATTTCGGAGGTCATACTCTACAACCCTTGTAAATTATAAATGACATTTTTATAAACTGTTATTGAAAGTTTAGCACTGATCACTATGCACTAGGTCGCTTTTTTGGGATACCCTGTATTTTTAACAAGTCATCTACTAATATTAATATCGTGTGGTTAACGTTTTTCAGTTTCAGACCTTTCCAGGCCACTGAGTAATTCCTGATTACTAAAATCTGCCGCGATTTACTGAACTCCAATTCAGTCTCGAAGAATTGAAAAAAAGTAAGTGAAAATGTTCAAAGTTTTTCTAAAACTATTTTTCTTTGTGTAATTTAAGCTATTCTGATCATTTTGAAACAATAATTTTTTTGCTTATTAGCTTATTGATAATTATCCAATTAACTAATTGTCCGACGTAAAAATTGCATTTACAAAAATTTTTTCCTTCTGATAAGATGAACACCCTCGATTAATCTGCAACCTGTTACGATGTTCTCAACTAAAGATGTTCGACAAACAAGAAAGGTGGTAAAAAGTGGTAAAAGTGGCAAAAAGTGGCCTTAAGACAAGTGGAAAAGTTTGGAAAAGTTGGTCAGCCAACGAAAATAAATTGCATTTGTAAAATGCACCCGATCAAAATATATATCTGAAGATTAACAGTTTTATATGTATTGAAAATTATCGACATTTCGCAAACCTTCTTCTCCACAAAACATTTAGAAGCTGAAAACTGTGACGGAACCAGACAGTTTAAAAAATGAACCGTCTCTTATCTAGTTCTTCAGTCTTCTTTCTTTTGAGTTCATTCACAAGTTCTCGTTGCTCTGCAGACCGATCTGAGCATATCTTTGAACCGATCACAATGACGAATATTTCTCGTTTGGCTTCAACTCCGTTGCACGAGGATTGATCTCGTAATACTAATGGAAACCTTGATGTGGTATGTTTTTTACTTCGACTATAAGTTCTTTAAATACCAATTTCACCATCGCGATACAGGTATTAAGCTATTCTGCCGTAAGCTCTATCGTCAACTGGGATGTCAATATAGAGAAAGCTTCTTATTGTTATTTTACTTTGTTATATTCCTGTTAAAAAATGTTTACCAAAACCCATAATCATCGGTAGAGTGAACCGCTGCCAGTGTCTCTCTTTTCCGAACAAAAGGAAATGATATTAATTTGAGGAACCGTCCGCAAATGCAAATTGATACCGTGAATGAAATCGGTCGCTCGCTTTTCCCATTCAATAAGCTTTATTACAATTCGTAAGCCGTAAATGAATGGGAAAAGCGAGCGACCGATTTCATTCTCGGTATCAATTTGCATTTGCGGACGGTTCCTCAAATTAATATCATTTCCTTTTTTTTGGAAAAGAGAGACACTGGCAGCGGTTCACTCTACCCATGATTATGGGTTTTGGTAAAATATCATCTCTTTTTAATTATAATGTCACAGTCGAAACTTCATTATTCATTAATAAGGAGGTAATTTCAACGATTTCGAAATTTTAAAAACATTTCCTTGTGTTTAGGTAGGTATATCTGTCAATAACAGACTGAATATGGCACTTTTTACTCATTCAAGTTGGCGTTTAATTCATATATAATGCCATTTAAATATCGTGGGAAAGCAGAATATATTCGAAATCACGAATGAGCAAAATTCTCACCTTTCGCACGTGCAAACTTTGAGCGGACGTTGCGTGCGCATACAATATTGAATCACCGTAAATTTTTGCATAGTGGTATTTAATATATAGTTTGATAAGCATGCAAAGTTTCAGAAGATTTCAAAAAGAACTTGAATCACAACGGGACTCCAAAGTTGATAAAAATCGTGAAAATAACAATTTTCAGTGATATGAGCCTATTACACAATTTAGACCTTTAAGAAGCAAAATTGAGCTCCACAACCAAAGGGATGGTCCAACACCAGAGAATACTAATTCACAACTTTTGTGTTTTTATAAAATTATTCTTCAAAAAAGCACTATACTAACTTCAACAGCGAATATATTTATCAAGGAGTAAGGTAGGAAACTTTTCCGGTAGATTTTCAGAATGCTTGAACAATTATCTAAGGTGAAAATGTCCTCAGATTTTGAATAAAAGTACTCCTTAATGGTTTAAAATCGATTTGAAAAGTTATTATTTTAAAAACACTTAAATTGATGACGTCATCAAGTGATGATGATGACGATAAATTATTTTTCGATATAATGTAAACTAAAGTATAAACAATTATCTTAAAAACCTGTGGTTCGAAATGACTGTATCTTTTATACTTTTGAATCTACAGACACTTAAATGTAGGCTACAATTGACTGCCAAAGCGTCTATACATACATATACTTCACGACAATCTGTTGTAAAACAGGGGTTCCAGAAAACCCACTTCCTGATACTCCTGAAACATGAAATTTTTCTAACAGTCGATTTGGACAATTTCTAGACGCCCTGCAAAGTTTCAGATCTCTAACTCAATTTTAACATGGTTTTTAAGGCACCTGAATA
This sequence comes from Bolinopsis microptera, assembly GCF_026151205.1. Taxonomy (NCBI): domain Eukaryota; kingdom Metazoa; phylum Ctenophora; class Tentaculata; order Lobata; family Bolinopsidae; genus Bolinopsis; species Bolinopsis microptera. The sequence continues at coordinate 13,219,662 of NC_087073.1, forward strand.
TGGCGATTTTGGAATTTTTGTCTAATTTCGTATAATAATTTCGTATAACATGCTGGCGCGTATTTTGCGCAAATTTCTTAAAAACCTCCACATAACTATTTCTTATTCCTGTCATCTTTAACATTGAATAAGAATGTTTTGAACTTAAATATAATTATACCTGCTGAACTACTTTCGATGAATCTTAATGCCTGGAAAACAATAAAGGGGATATAATAGTATAGGGGGTAAATAGTGTTGTGAATATAAGGGCAACGGTTATGCTTGCCAGCATTGTGATTCAAATCGTGAAAATGAAAAAAAATCGTGCAGCTTCCCCGAAATAATGGATATTTTACCTCTCTAATCTCTAATCGTACTTCCAATAACTGGGTGTCCCCCCCCCCCCCCCCTTCTCGAAGGGGGGGAGTATTCTAATAAAGCCTAAAGGCATGGCTGCATTACCTTATCGGTCATAATTATCACGGACAACTTTTTCACGGACTAAATTTTGACCATTAATAATAATAATGATAAAAACAAAGTATTTATATCCCGCTCATATTAGCAACTACTAACCAAGAATGTACTAGCTACTAATGTCAGAGCGGCTCTCCTAACAAAGAGAAAACTATAATAATTTAGAATTCTCCAACAAAAAATTCTCATTTTCCTTTAAACTGCTTATTAGTAACACTAACGTCTAAAAACTATATACGACAGACATGGTGGTACAATCAGACATCAGATGGAATAAACTATAAGAGAAAAATAATAATCTCGACACATATTGGTTACCTTTATTTATTCAAAAGAATTTAATTAATTGAACTTCATTATACACTCTTCTTTATTTATAGATCAAAACAACAAACACAAACTGTGGCCTGCATCCCCGTCAATACCACACAATCATTTAATGAGTTGCTCAAAGTTAGTAGACCAGGCCAACGGATCCCCAGTCCGATTTCCCCGAGTATTGTCGCACCCAATTAACTTTAAGGGAACTCGCACACTACATCACCCTATACCCAACAGCTTGCAAGCAAGCTGCCGTTCACCCACCGGTTCACTGAGGTACAGGTAGATTGCCGAAGCATGTGCTACCAACTCTGCAATCATGTGGTACCGGCCAAGGATACAGGTTATAAAAATAAAAAATAAAAACAAGCCAGGGTATGGCAAATGGCAGTCTAGTCTCTCCGGACTCCATTAAAAAAAGTTTATCTCACACTTATTTTACTTCGGAGTATTCCAACAGCCACATTGTTACACAAGTGTAACCAGCCAATTACAGGAAGCCGAAAGATTCATTTGGCCAGTGACGGTTTAGGTAGTGTGTACCATATTTCCTTCGCCCGAGACTTTGCTGCAATGGGCAGCTCCTCATTTAACCCTTACAACCGATTTCTCGAGTATTCGGCTGAGTAGACCGGGGGCTGCATATAGTATACCACTCAGGATCCTTAGCTGAACGTCAACGACGCTCACCCCACGACCAGGCAGACAGCGGGATTCGAACTCGCAACCTCACGATTGCAAAGCTGGCGTTCTAACCAACTGCGCTACCTGGCCGTCACATAAGGTATGTCCATATATCGGTAAATCACAACAACTACAAGATATTGCCAACTATGAAGTTGAACAATGGGAATTTTAAAAACGACGGTCGTGTTGTGAATGATTTAGATTTTGAGATTTTGGTTCATCCTCATTATAATTACATCGTTTTAGAATGCAGATCACTCTACAATACTGTAATTGCACGTTTATCATTGTTTTTTTTTGCATATTCATGAACGATGTTCACGGCTTAAACACCTCTGATCGATCGGTCAAACTTGTTCCTACAACGTAAAAGTACGATTCAAAACAGACAATTAAACCTACTTAACCCTATAAGCCGCAAAAAATGGCCACAGCCGAACATCTACATTATACCGTGTCTCTAAACCGGGTATCTCGACATACCGGGCGTTTTCTTTTCCACCAAACGTTAAGTTAATTATAACTATAAGCTCGTTTTTTGTAAGATCAAATGTGATTCATTATAGCCCATGTCGCATTTAGTGGTGATTTGAGTACTGATCGAGCTGTATCCCATCAGAATACGACACAGTACGTACATATCATAACTATAAGACCATAATGGGGTATATGAGATTCGCTTGCAGGTTATTTGAGAGGCTACAGACAGTGGTGTAATAAGGGTACCCGCAGACCCCAATCTATGCGGGAGGTGACGATCAGAGCTTGCTTTTCCCGAATTTTAGGTATATTTTACGAAAAAATCGTCCGATTTGGCCGAAAAATGAACCACATCCCGGACACTTTTTATTGGGGGGGGGGGGAGGGGGCTTTTTTATTGACGTGCAAACCTATTGTTTTCTGCAGTTATTTAACAAGTACAACTATAAACTTTCAACCTACATTACTGCAAAAAATGTGACAAATGGCCCCCTGACTGTGGTTCAATTGAAATTTGAATAACCGCACATATTATAATAATCATATAATTATACATATAGTTATAGATTATACATGATATTATAGGGACTACAGTTATCTTTCAAGTCAGCTTTTGATACAGCTGATTTGGATTCACTATATCTAGATATCAGAACATCATATTTTTCAATTCAGTTTTTAGAACAACCGATTTGTCAATTTGTGTTCACTTTTTCATTACATATTTCAAAATATCAGAACACCATAGTATCTTTCGATTCAGTTTTTAGAACAGCCGATTCGCGGGTTCACTATTTCAAGATATCCTAACTCCTGTCACCGCTACTGAAGACAATTAACACGAATCCTCTCAACCTCCCCTAAAACTGTCGCAGTTACTCAAATAACCGTGTCTGCACTTACAGACATGTTTTAACTCGACTAACTTAAACTAACTGACAAAAACTCCACAATCCAGCTCCCAAACCCAACCAAGTAAGGCGATAATTGTGTTATTTCAAGCTCTATGCCACGAGATCCCATCTACTGTAAATACTGGTGGGGTTGAAGAAGAGAGCTGGTTCGAAGCTGTGCTACCCTGGACATAGTTTGACAGGGAAGTCCACTTGACGTGATTATGACGTCATGGTTCGTTTATAACTCTCATGTGACGTCATAGGGCACTATTCTAAATGCTTTTAAAGCAAATCGGGCGGATCTGTTCACTTCAGCCCACGCACTTCACCAATTCCGTGACCTATATTTGCCGTTAAAAAAGCTTTTGCCTTCGTTATAGTTTGTTACTGTCAATAGCATTTTACTGACCTATTACTCAGAAAACTAATGCATACTGATATATCTTATGTTATCAATAATTTCTTTTGGTTGAATCTTTTCAATTCTGGTCATGCATGTTCAAACGAAACGTCAAATTATTACACTGATTTCCACTTCTTCAGCAAACGAAGATTTATATCTCTAGGCCTCATCAATAAATCATACAGTTAATAAAAACCCCATTAGATCTGCTTACTGTCTGTAGAATGGTCGCATTTCTAAACTTTAACCACCCTTACCTATTCTGTCCATCCTGTTCGACATTTCACCCCTAAAACTGAGGCTTAATTAAACACCCACACATAACTTTATCCCGAACCTTAACCCTTAACAAAACCGTAACACTATAACGATGGGTTGGTTAGATTCAGTATATAGAAATTCGGAAAACGCCTGTAAAGACTGTGATGAAACATTTTTTATTGAAACCCCTTTAGAAAATATGTAAATCACTAGTCAAGTGTCCAGTGCAGTTCGAGTATCACACAAAGACAAGTTGATGACAATAGACGAATGAAAACCACACTAGTAATTGAACTACAAACTAACCCTGAAGAGTGCGGACAGACCCGGAGAGAGTGTGAAGTTACCGTCCTCACACTCACTTCCCATCAACGTGACTTATTGAATTATTGTTTCCACAAATTCGTTCAGTCAACATCTCACCCCTCTCCTTCGCGACATTCTCTCCAAATCTAGCATCACTTTCACACTGTGCTTTCACGACTCCTTCTTTTCCTCGTTGTTTCCGTTCAGGTTCCGTCCAATAAACGAGCAATTTCTCGGCCATTAGTGGAATTAAACAGGAATTAAACAGGAATTAAACAGTAATTAAACAGGAGTTAAACATGAAAGTGTGCTGCTTCTCACTTTCTTATTTCGTATGCAATAGTACGGTCTTTGACTTGGAACTAGTTCATGAACAGACCTTACCTGTCGTCAACAAGCAGCATATTTCGCGGTACATTTTATAAACCTATCCTTACCACTTACCAGCATGTTCATAATATGATGATCAATTAACTTCCATCACTACTTCAGTACTTTTGGATGAACGTCTCAAAATCATGGACGAGACGATTTTGTTTCCTTTTTCAGCCTAACGATACGTATAGATTTTCGAGGTACGCTCAAATGCTATATTTTAGAGGTGGCTTACAAACTTGTTTTACAATTTCGGCTCTTCACAAAAGTAACGATGTCCGATGTTAAGACTCTTGTTTTACTAATGCCTCTTTGTAAGTATAACGAAATGAAATAAAATCTAATATGCGGGCCTCAAGGCGGTATTAATTCACAAAGTACAACACATAAGTTATGTTTCCTAACTAGTTCTGTGAAAATCCTTGTGTTCAATCTAAGGAGCGGGGTCTTTTTTTGGGAGTCCGCCAGTAACGCATACCAACTCCGCTATTTTAATGATTCAGCAGTAGCTTTTCTACATAAAATTAGTTTCGAAATCATCATCTCTCCAAAGAAATATATTCAAGACGTTATATTGTAAGGTTGAGGAGCATTTTGATTATCGAACTTTTCTAATTTTTGCAGAAGATATTTTTTTACACAGTTAATACTTGATATGAAGAGTCGTAGGTTTGAAGAATTGCACCGGTATAGCTCAATGTAATTGTGGGTTTGACGTTTGTGGAAGTTTAATCTCACGCTACAATCCAACATTCAACGTCACTTCTCCTTTCCAAAAAACAGATGGGTGTTTTTTGCATTGAAAATTCCTTTAATTTATCGTCGAAAAATTTGGTGCCTGGACGTTCCTGCCAATTTATCTTCTAGAGTGACGCATCAAAAAGAATTCCTCAATTAACGGATAATAAATAAATTTGTGATTTGTGTCATAATCTAGCCGTGTGCAAATGCTTTGCAGGGCGACTTGGAATACATGCTAATATGGTATTAATTCCATTCTGTTTACGGTATAATATAAGGTTATTTTGTTACCGAGATATTCGAACTTTACATTCATTGCATATCTTAATCTGGATAGTTTTGAAGATTTATTCGTTTTTGACAGATATCGCCAGGAAGTAAAAACTAATATAAGGATATAAATACTTGGATTGTAATGGTGGAAATTCTTGTTAGCCCACGTGTGGAAGATAGATCACACAGAAACTAAGTAGAATCTAAAATCTGTTTAAACTATTTTTGTAGGCAAAGCATAATTATATGACACATGTTGGAAGTTTTCATATGTTAAAAGACACTGACAGAAAGAACACATTCGCTTCTAAAATCGTGCTTTATGTTTTGAAAAACCACCAAGGTGTGCAATGAGAACTTTTGGCCTTCAAAGCCGCATATATTGACTTTGTTACACTGCAGTTGGCGTAAGTATATGCTGTTGGCATCTAATGATGGTCCTAACAGACCTTGTTTTAACCTGAATTCGTTTTGTCTGGAGAACGTGACGGTTCAGTGCACGTAGTTTTCACAACAACATGTTCTGACATGATCAAATTATGAATAATTCAAGTCTGTTTTCGGGCCACCAGTTCCCTTGCGAGCTCACTTTCGTCTTTGCAGGTGTCTGCTTATTCATTCAGCTGTGTTGACAGCATGTTACAAATATCATACTCTTTATACTTTTATACGGATATGATAACATTTTTATAGGACAAATTTGATTTAGATCAGATAAAAGGATGATTTGGAAAATGAAATGTTCATATTTTACCAACGACATTGTGTTTAGAGATAAGTAGGAAGCAATCCTTATAACGGAATGAAATACCTCATAATTAAATTAAAGTAAGTTTGGCACGAGTTTCAACTTTTCTCCTGGCCAAAGCAGGAAAAGAGACAAATTTTAGCATTCATGACATAACTTGATGTCGTAACTAGATGACTACCATCAATTATTAAAAAATGAACCGGAAAATTCGCTGAATAGCTAAGTTATTTAAGCACCAAATTATCAAGCTTTTTTGATAAGTAAATAAGTATTGCTTTGTTAGACTGATATTTTGCTGTGTCACAGATGCGAGCTAAATATTTGTTCGTTTTCTTTGTTATGATCTTCGATCCTTACTTCTTAGACGCTTCAAGACATTCGATTGAGGTCAGATTCCACAATCATCACTAAACCTTTTTCCAGCTATCGGATTAAGTTTTACTGTTAGCCCTAAACCTTGCAAATCATATTTCACCACAAAATTAGACCGGAAACCTTAATTCCACCCCTAAACCCGAACTCCGGTCGTCTGGCTAGATTTACCACAAGGGACCACTAGGTTTTACGTTAGACCTAGACCCACAGTGTTAGACGACCAGTCCTACTTTAATAAGCCATTATCTGAGGTTAATGCTTTAATTGTGGTTCCATTGTGTACGTGCCCTAGACCCCGGGTGTAACCTAGCCTTTATAGCACGATATTATCAGACAATCACTGCCACTAGAGGTCCCCTCCCCGTTAATTCCCATGTGACGTAATACAATTTAGTGGAAACAATTGAGGTGTAATTGTTGTTAACACGATAGGTGTGGAGCGGGTGATTGAGTTAGAGCATTTCTGTGAGGGGTTGTAGAACGGCAAATACCGCGACTTACGGTGAAGAAGAAGCTCTCAATGCTGTACAGTAAAACAATTACCTGGACAATTCATGCAATTAACTGACACACGGACATGGTAAAATGTGGCGGAGTGGAAGGTGTCTGAAACCGCAACCACTGAGCTATTCCGGCCCCCAACAATTGCAGCTGTTGCGCTTTTTAATTATTCGCGTTATATTTGCGAGCAGCGACTTTTATAGATTGAGTACTTTTGTCTGTTCTTACTTGGCATTATATTAGCTTGATGATTTGGATAGTGAATCTACTGAGATTACTTCCTTTCGAACGAAAAATTGAACGAAAAATTGAACGAAAAATTGAGTTACAGATTTAACTGAAACTAAAATAGATTGGAGCTTAAATTTTGTTTTACTTTGTGGCACTACCAGCAACGGGATGAAAACCCTTTGCGATATTTGTTTGTGTTTGAAATTAGCTATTAATTAAGTGTTTTTAAATGAGAAGAGCAACACGTTGCCAACTGCATTTTTAACTGTACCCAGAGAACTGCTCTGAAAAATGACTCTTAAATTATCCTTATCTGATCCTTATCCGACCCTTAACTGACCCTTAACTGACTCATAAATGACCATTATCTGGCCCTTAAATGACTATTATCTGACCCTAATCTAACCCTTATCAACCCCTGCAAAGATGTCGGATTGATTCAAGATAAGATTTGGTCTGAGTTAGGTTAAAGTTTCGGTTGAGATTGGGTAGAGATAATTTAAAATAAGGGTTGATTTTATTTTTACTCTGGTTTTACACCAGTGTGAATCTTCTATCAGCTCTGTTTAGTCAGGGTTTCACAGGATCATGTGTCAAAACAGCTCATATTGCCAGCAACTTTATATGGTCGCCAGCTACAAACTTCCAAGATCCAATCTTTAAACGAACTACTGATTGTTCTGCCGGCCGTAACTTATTTTCACATGGCGATCATATTACATGTGTATATCCATTATACCACTGTATCTTTCAGCTTACAATTGTTACAGTTACCTTCGTAGGTAAATTGTGCCGAGATCCGTTCCTTGGACCAACTTATTTCCAGCTCCTACAATTTAAGCCACTTTTATGTAATAAATTTACCTTTAATTTTGTCGTAAATGTCTTCATTCCTAGGGTACAACTTCGTTTGTCACAGTTGACTAAAGTTAACCAGGTGCAATTTGTCACTAAATTGTTTGATGTGGTATAATTCAAAGAGACACCATGTAATGTTATTGATACGGTGAAAAATGTAGTTTTCCTCTGAGATTGCGAGCTCGCCATACGAGGATATAAGTCGAAATGGATATTTGTTACATAGTGAGATAGTACTGGTGTTGGAAGTATTAAGACCATCTTGATTAGTCATTTGATGATTTTAACGTTTTAAACTTTTGCCAGGACCGTAATGCAACTGATTATGGATTAAGTTTAAAGTTCTCGTCGAGTAAAAGAAGATCTGTAGCAGCGGCATTGAAAGAACTCCAAGAAAAAAGACACATCTTCAAGTCACAGATCAGAAACCTATACAAATCAAGTAAAGATTGACTTATTCATCACAAACCTGAGGAATAACTGACAGTGACAGGGTGAGAGTATTTGATTTGTATCTACTATTAAGTGGGATATTATCGAGGACTACCAACAAAGAGCCGGATTGAACGACTAATGTAGGATGCTGGGTGTACTGTTACTCCTACCCCTGCATTTAGTGGTGGCTGATGAGTATGACGCTCTCTTCAAAAAGATGATGGTATGTATAATATTTAATTCCTCTAGGAAGAAATGAAATTTGGGACATTTGCAGTTTTTTTCACTTCAACCATTCTATTCGATTTTTTTCTTCAAAATCGACATCGACTTTTTGCAGAAATTTCAATGATTGTAACGTTTTTGAAACTTGAAAGTTAGCTTTCCAAGAAATACTGATATCAATTGTACTTCAGGATTGCAACCCTAGTACGGCGGCTTTCGCTATAAGTGCTGTGAAAGATGGAAAGTTGGAGTTGAATAGAGCCTACGGTAAGGCTAACAGAGAAAAAAACATTGATGTCACCAACAATACCAGGTTCACGTCCTTCTGTCACCAACTTTATTGTTTAAAAGCTAACTTTCCAGTTTGATGACATGACATATGGTGGCCAAAAATTAAACTTTCAACGCTTCAATAGGGAAACCCTGCTTTGTACGTTTAAAAGCAGAACAGGGCACAGTTCCGTGAAACTTGGATTGAAACAATTTTAGGGCTACTATGAAATTTACTATGGTTTCCAGCTATAACACATAACCTCTCTATTTCAGGTTTAGTATAGGGTCGATATCTAAAGAGTTTACTGGTTACATGGCTGGTAAACAAGTGCTAGAAGGTCACTACGACTGGCAGGAGAAGATTACAGATATATTTGCCAAGAAAAACGTTAAAATGTCCATGCAAGGTGCCTTTAGGTAAGTTTTGATTGAATCTGACCTTCAAATTCTATGCATGAAATAAGACAATAATTTTTGCATTAAATTTATTAAAAATGTATGATGATACACATATTTTAATTACAATCTGTGGTACAGGAACAAAACGTGCACGCTAGAAGATGCCATGACGCACAGAACTGGTATTAAGATGCACGACTGGTTACTCACAGACGACAGGGACATCTCCCGATCAGATTGGGTCACCAAATTTATCCCACTTTTCCAAGAGGTTATTTTTTGAGCTTTTATCAATCAACGTTGTTGTCAAATTGGATCTATCTCCAGTTTTTTTTACTGATTTGAAAATATATTTATTAACTTTCTGAAAGACAGTTTATACTTGTCATAAAATTAAACACAGGTGCTAGACGCTGGTAACATATTGCAACACTATCCAGTGGCAAATAAAAGAGTAATTTGCAATTGACACTTAATGAACCATGTAATATTGTAAAATTATTATAAGTCCTCGTTTGATCGAGCAGGAGGCATTCAACTTTCTAGAAGCGTTCTAAAACAAATTAATAAATCATGACATGTTCTTGTTAAAGTAATTATAACTTATTGGCGATGATAATGACAAATGCGTGCAATTCAATAAAATTGCATAAAATTAATCACGTCATTAATAAGTAATGACTTAATTAAGTGAACGCAGATGGCCGCACAATTAACAATTTTAACAGCATTATTTCTTGAGAACAAACATATTTGTGGTTTTAACTGTCAATATAGTTTCATCAAAAAGGTAAATACAATTACATTGTTAATCAACATTGCCAACGCTCAAAACACCATTACATGTTGACGCATAGGGAGAGAAAATTCTGTAAAACCATCCGTCATCTTCAAAGCGAATATTTCAGGAATTGGAGATGAGATCTTCATTTTACTACAATAACTGGTTTTACACTCTGGTGGGATACATCGTGGAGTTGTTCGGAGGGAAATCATTCGAGAAACAGGTTTTTATTCACAGACTAGTCTTTATATACGATTCTTTTTCTTTTTGTTAGGCTTGTTAAAAATAACAAGCCTGTCTTTATGTATTAGAACGGCGAATAAAATACCTTCACCACTCCAGGGTAAATATTACAAACTGTTCACATCAACTCACCTCAGGTAAAAGAGTCAATATTTGATCCGCTGGAAATGAAACAATCATGTTTTGTGTCTGACGACGAGTTCGACGCGTTAAGCGAGAAAGACTTTGCTCAGCCGTACCAGGAAGGAGAGGACCGCAGTACTCTGTACCCCGTCCCTAAAGAGGCCATGAAGTTCATAGGGATACACAACCCAGCAGGTATGAGAGAAGCAGCTCACACTGAAACTATGTTTTGTAGTGTCATTGATATATTAGTTCCACTGGTACCAAGGGAGCCTCTGGTACCGCTTGCACCATTCGAATCGGGATAGCACCATACTGAGCATTAGGTTCATTAATTTCCGTTTGACCTGTTTACCAACAGTCTCGCACATAAATTAATGTTCCTGATTCAGGTGGCATCATATCTACAGCGGGTGATATGGCCAAGTTCATGATCGGTGTTATAGACGCACTGAACGGTGAAGATGGAGCCGTGCTGAGCAAGTAATTGATTTTAAATCAACCTTCTATATAAAAACACTACAAACCAAAACTTAATTCCTCTAGACCTACAAGATCGCGATCACACTACCTAAATTTATATTTCAATTGTAAAAAGGTCGTTTTACTTGTGGTAATTAAAAACTACTGAATTGTTTGTTCTCTTGTCTGAATCTTCTTCCTCAGGGACGTTATGGAGAGTATAACAGAGCCAAAGACACTGATGGGTATGCAGTTAGGGGACTCCACATTAATAGAGAAACCTACCTTCAACGCTACCTTCAAAGACAGTGGTTATGCTTATGGGCACATCATCGGAACATACAGAGGTACTGTGCTGTATGCAATATGTTGTTCTAAAGCGAAATTCAATAGTCAACTACCCTATCGGAATTTATTCGGTCGGACATTACTTAGTTACTTGGACGCTGGAGGGCTCGTAATTATGTCTCAAAGTTAAATAGTTGCATATTAAAAATACTATATACCCAACTAGTTGGATATTACACTTGCACATTATTTCATCATAGATTGGTTTAAAAGTATCACAGCCCAAACCTTTATCTACCTGTACTAGTAGCTGCATCATGATTGATTAATTAAAGAAATCACCAGGGTACAAGTACGTTAACCACGGAGGTTCCACCTACGGGCACTACAGCCTCATCACTGTAATCCCTAGTCTAAAGATAGGTGTGTTCACCGTGATAAGTGGCAACAACTACAAGAACACTAATATGTGGAGGATGCAGAAGCCCATGCAGATGTTAGTTGTTTAAATCAGTATATTGTCCTGAAATCCATAAATATGAAGTAGAGATTATGACTTATATAATATAAGTATTTTTATCAGATATATAGAAACTCTATGAGTTTCTACATATCTGATGAAACTTCATTTAACAACTCATATTACGATGGTCATGGTCTATATCGTTCGCGTTTTCTATTCGCGGCACATTATAAACCTTCTGCTTTTACTTCTACAGTATATTTATGGGGAGGAGGAGTTTGGCGGGGACTCATGGCCCTGAAGCCCAATATCAAATATGATAATTTGTTTTTGCACTTTACAACTTTGCAGCTACATGCTTGATAAGTTGATGAAGCAAGACGTGTGGCTGGACGCAGAAAATGCTTGTACCTTCCCCAAACCATGGATTGGAGAAAACACTGACACTTTTGAAGGGGCAAAGAGAAAGGTGGAAGAGGAAATAGTCGATAAACCATTGTCCGTGGAAGAGGCTGAGTATGTCACAGGAAATTACTCAAATCCAGTTTATCCGACAATGAAATTGAAGCTGGAGGATTCTCAATTAAAGGTAAAACCAGCTCCAACCACAAATAGTTTAACTTTAAGATCGCAAGGATTTGAGAAGGTTCAGTATATTATTTAATGCGATACGAACTTAACAAGATCCACTTTCAGTTTGAAATGGGCAATTCCAACGGCACAATAATCCGAACACCCGGAGAAAATGAAAACAGATTAAAGATAATCCTGAACATGCCGGTAGACCCTCTAAACCTACCCGAGAAGGAGAAGATGGTAGCCTACTTGATATACCCGACTGCGCCTTTAACTGCTAATAAGGTGAATTCACAACATCATTGTATTTGTAATTAATTTTGTCATGTGCTAATGCACTTACCATTTACAAGTTGAAATAATGAATTTTCTAATCTCTGTCCTAATCGATTGTAAAAGAGGATGGATTTTTGCAAATAAAGGAGCTATCAAGAAATTGATTCAGCGTGCAACCATAATATTATATTGGCATCGTCGATAAATGGTCATTAGCTCTAACTGAGGGTTAATAAAACTTTGAACGATTTCAGGTTGAGAATTTAGAATTTGAAATGGGACAAGAGAGATACCAGTTCACCAGAAACGGTTCAGACACTCATCACCTCTCCGTATTTCTTGTGATCGGAGCATTTATAATCAAACTGTTATCAAATAACTGTTAATTTAGATAAGAATACACGAAATGTACTGACTAAAACTAAATTCAGTAGCCAATTTAATTTCAGCTAGTTTTCCATAGGAATAGGATCAAGGGTCACAGATTTAAATATCATCGTCATAATTCATATTATGCCATGATGCTAAATAGTTTGCATTTCCGATTACTTTGCTCAACAGCAACATTTTGAAACCGTCACTGCACGTTTCATCGATAACGTGTTCTATTTATTACATATTTGAAATTTTCTCTGAAATCAAGAGAAGTAACTGTAAGTTTATAAGTAGATTATCTTATTAAATTCTTTTGTTAGCTCCTCAACTCTAGTTTTTTTGTCGTAAAAATTAAAATGTTAACCGGTTTTTGTTTTCGTTGTGATTGTTTTTAGTAAAATTTATATGTCCGTTCACGCAATATTTAGTTTATAAGTAGATTATCTTATTTAATTCTTTTGTTAGCTCCTCAACTCTAGTTTTGCTTGTCGTAAAAATTTAAATGTTAACCGGTTTTTGTTTTCGTTGTGATTGTTTTTAGCAAAATTTATATGTCCGTTCACGCAATATTAGTCCAAATTACGTCCAATAAAGTAATCAAAAATATTCTGTATTCAATTGATTAATTAAATTTAATAAATTAGAGCTAGCGTCTCTTTTAATTTCTCTGCGGCCAAATTTGGTGAAGATTTAGTAATTTTCAAAGTAAGAATCCCGTGAAAAAGGACGGGAAATTGAACCAGATCCCGGTCGTCCAGATCCCGGTCGACCACAGCTGGTTTCGGAGCTAACTCAGTTAGTGACTGGCTGGAAATTATGCACAATACAATTGAAACGACATATTATGAAGTAATGGAATGATTATTGAATCAAGAATTTACAATATCACGGAACAAACCACGATCATAACGATCAATGATAAAGCATTTGAAAAGCTCTGAAATTTAGAATCAAGTACTTATATCTTACATTGAAACTTAACCGTTAAACATTTTAACTATTTAATTTACAAGTTAAAAATCATTTCTATATTAACTGAACTAAACAGCATCACAATTATAAATTTAAAATATAAAACTAAAATTTCAACAGCTCTGATTAAACAGAGCAGTGTCGTATCTATTTGTAATTAATGTACTGGAACGTTATTATATTTGTATTACGCACGGGTAAAAAACCTATAACAATATGATCGTTTTCACATTTTTAGTGTTTTCAAATTCGTATAATTATAGACATGCAGTGTGAAAATATGATAATATTAGGTCTTCTTCAAAAATCAAGTCTTTCAATTCGAAGTGTAATACTATAACTAACTTACTGATAACAGCAATGCCAACTTTCTAGCGGATATCACTCAAACGCAAAATTCTCGCCAAAATGGTAAATTGAATAAATTAAAACTGTTCTAATTCAGAACGTGCTGTTAACAGTACAAACATAAGTTTCTGGAGGAGCTGAAGGCTGACTAACAGACCTTATCCCCTCTGACACCCCACCCTGTATCACACCCCGGGGATCACACACCCCCTCCCCTGCAACATATCTCTCAAACTCTGAGTGGGTCACACCCTCTAGGTCACGTGTCACCAGCTGCTCCAGAGCCAGAGCAAATGCGTTAAACTGTTCGTGTGTGTCCAGCTCCTTCTGGAAACTGTCGCGCTCACAGAGGAGTATGCAGAGGGAGCTGAGACCGTTGAGGAAGATGGCGAAGTAGAGGCGGGAGTAGCTGAATGTTGGTTCACTTAGTAATACCTGTGAGGGGGACAGGGTTTTAAGTGTACGGTAAAACCCCGATTTACCGCAAACTCCGATTTACCGTGGCTGTTTCTTTTTCCCAACGTCCGCAGTAAATCGTGGTATTACTGAATTTGCTTAGTCAGACTGTTCGTTAACATTTCAGTAGGAGAACAAATACTGTGGACACTTAAAATTAAGTAACATATAACACATGATAAAGGTAGGTCTACAATCTACATTCTACAGGCACCCTAGGCTGCATACCTTGGCGTCCTTCATCCGCTCATACCACCAGGACTGATAAGCGTACGACTTCCTGATCCTGCCTGACCAGTAGTCTACTAGACCTGGGTCTATCTGATCATAGTAGGAAGCGTCCGTCTCCACCTCACCATCAGGCCCTAGGTGTGCTAGTACTGGTCTTTGCTCTACCTGTTGGATGCGTTTATTATTATTATTAATCAACTATATACAGCAAACACAAGATAATAGGAAATAAATCATAAAATCGAGTGGCCGAGTAGTCTCGACTCACCCATAGCTTCTCCATAAGCGTCTATCATGAGCTTTGTACACTAAATCGTTGAAATTACTTAAACTAAATCTTTTATTTACAATCACAATAATATTCTTCGTCATAATGTCTTTTAATAATAAATCAAATAAATTTGAACGAGGTCTGCCCCTCCTTCCTTTGTAGTCAAGACATCCTAAACATGCAAATCTAAAAGATAAGAAAGCGGGAGTGTCATCACCGCTTCTGAGAACGTGCCCAAGCATCTTCCATCGTGCTTTCTTGATCCTTTCAGTAAGGGGACTGACATTACATCTCTTATATAAGTTCTCGTTACTGATAACCGTAGGCCAATAGGTGTTGATTATCTGTCTCAGATGCTTTCTTTGAAGAACGTCGACAGATGCCATTACGGTTTCAGGAGCAGCCCAGCTGCTACAGTTATACAACAACACTGAAGTGACAAGAGCTTCGTACAACTTCAGCTTTCTACTCTCACTGATCTGAACAGAACTATTCAACCAGACTTTCTTGTAGGTGTAGAAGGCAACATTGGCTTTGTTGCGTCTGTTGACAATATCTCTTTCTGAACAGAGCTTTGATCCTAATAGCACTGACTCTCGCCACTCTTCATTTCCTCTGATTTTATTGCCATGGGCATCCAAAGCATCTGTCTCTGCCAAATACACTCTTGTAAACACCGTCTTTGATTCGTTAACAAAGAGGCTCCAGTCCTTTAGTATGTCACTGGCAATCTCTAGTATCTTCACCAGACTCTGACCATCTTCACTCAGAAGCTCAGCATCGTCAGCATAGGCGGACTCTAACGGGAGGCCTCTATCAGAGACTGGGGGGTTTGGTCTAGGAATTGTGACACTGATCACGGCTCTGATGTGATTCAGGGCACCGGCAAGGGTCAATGTAAACACTTTACCTGCCAGACTGTCTCCCTGGTAAGCTCCAATATTAATCACGAATTCACCAGACTCAGCTCTGTTGACCGTCACCTTGAGCTTTGTATTTGAGAGGAGGTACTGAACCAGGCGAATGTCGTCTCTAGAGCATCCTGCATCAATGAGGAGGTTGATGATGGTCTGTCTGCGGATGGTATTAAACGCAGCGGTCATGTCAATGTTGATTTTACTATACTCAAACTCGCGCCTGGTAACCACTGATGTCAACATTCTCTGAGACCAAACCAGGTCAGCACAACTGCGACCCTGCTTGTATGCCACCTGCCAAGGTCCAGTGTACATATCAACGTGGTAATTGATTCTGTTCAAGGCTACGAGGGATAGGACTTTTCGAGTTCCATTTAGCAATGTGAGGGGCCGGATAGACTTTACCGGACCTCGGGGTTTTCCTGGCTTCTGAAGGGGTGTCAGGATACCTTCTCCAATAGCTGAGATGTATGTGTTGGTCTCAAAGGAGAGATTGTAGATCCTAGCCAACTCATAGTGGAGGGGATATCCAGCAGCTTTCATTAGCTCATTAGGTATACCGTCAGGGCCACACGCTCTACCGGATTTCAGCTTCATAACAGCACGGCCAACTTCTTCAGGTGTTATGGGACAGAGGAGGCTTCCAGGAGGGTCTATGAATGCTGGGAGGTGGGGTTCATCTTTGTCATTGAACTCATTATTAAAGTATTCTTTAATAGCTTCTGCTTTTAATGAGTCAGATCCTAAGGTGTTGCCGTCTGCATCGTGGACAGTCACTCCATCTTTCTTCATCCTACACTGGGCCAAAGTTCTATTCGCTTCAAACATGCTTCTGCAGCTGTCGGTGTTGTTGATGACATCTACTAGGGCGTTAGCAGTGGCCTCGTTGATAGATTTCAACCTCTTTTTGATGGTACGTTTGAGATGGTTGATTCTTTTTCTGAGGTCACTCCTGTCACTTATCCCTGTGAGGCTACATTCTTGCTGAAGGGACTTTCTCTCTGCTGAAAGTTTAACGACAGTTGGATCGTCGCTGTACTGATGAGGCTTCCCCGGGGGCACTTTACCAACCACCTGGACGGCACATTTACTCAATATACCAAAAATATCAGAATTTTCAGAAATAGCATTATTAGTTAAAACTCTACAATCAATATCACTTTTAAAAGAATCAAAAAATTTAGACTTAATATCAGAATCATTAAGGCGATTGACATCAAACCTTATTTTGTCAGACTTAGGCCGCTTATGTACAATGTATTCACAACCAAGTTTAAAACGTGCGACCACAGGTTTATGGTCAGATTTCACAAAATCACCGCAAAAAGAGCGGGAGTCTGTTAAACAGACTTTAAAGTTAGTACGACATAAAATATAATCAATTTGTTTAAAATAGTTCACAGTGTCTTTTGAACCCTTGGGTCTGCCCTTGGGAACACATCTAGCCTTCCAGGTGGTAATATACTTCGCTCTGTGTTGGAACGCAGTATTGCACGCAAACAGACCATTATCAACAATAAAGTCCAGTAGAAACTCACCGTTCCTGTTTCTCAGACCATTACCGAACTGACCAATATGATTATTAAGGCCAGCATCATACTCTTTCCTACTGCATCTCCCAAGTCGGGCATTAAAATCTCCAGCAACAAACAAATCGTACCGAGCTGGGATATTGATAGCAGTTTTCAGATCATTGAAATATGATTGTAACAATGGGGAGTTACCTGTGACCTTACTGATGTCATCATCGACAATCTTCTTGGTTGGTCCGTATACGTTAACGATCCTGATCCTACGATGAGATCCGTTGGGTTCTGTGAGTCTTATATCAATGAAAGCCACTCTGTTACTAAGTGATCTCCATGCAACGATAGAAGGTACAAGGACTGGGCAGATTAGAAAACCGAGACCATAATGATACCAATTGTCTGATTGTGCTAGTGTTACAAGTTTGTGACCGTCAATAATTGTTTCCTCGAAGTCTCGGCATTTTGTCTCTTGGAGACATACTACATCGAAATGATAACGTTTAGCGTCACTTACTAAATGTTCTCTCCTAAGAATGTTACCTTTAATACCATTGAGGTTCCAACTTGAAATGTTCAGAGTCGAAGACATCGGCATAAGGAGAAGTAAGGTGAGCAAAAGGTAGACTTCTAGCGAGCACGTCTGTTACAACTGCCATTCTGCTAGTGGGGGGCGTCACTCCATTCCATCCTGACTATGCGTTTATAAAGCCACTAAAGTAAACAAACCTTGTAAACTCTATTTGTCCGTGTAATTTCTTTTTGACTTTGAAACCTTGATGTCAATCAATGACATACATTATAATTATTTGAACTGTAGATTACAGATTATGATAATTGATATGAAATCATTTCAAATCCCATAAAAACTCCATAAAACCCCGTAAAACCCCAGGAACCCCCCCCCCCCCCCCCCCCCACGTACTTGTTTATCCTCCACTGTGTAAGTAAACCTACTGAGAGGTACCGCATATTTCTTAATAAAACGTGTTAGCCCCAACATGGACACCTGATGAACTGGGGCGCTGAAATAAAACGTCAGTCGAACTGTTGCGAGATAATGGTCTAAGTGGTGTAAAACCTTTGTTTGGGAGATGATTTTTAGTTATCAGAGCTATCAATATTTGAGAAACACCAAAATTTATCGGGGTTTTCAGAGCTATCAAATTGTGTCAAGCAACCCGTTTTTATGTTAGCGATCAGGTTTTATCAAACTTCTTTAACATGAAACAAATTATGCATTATTCTATTGACTTACCAGACAAAGTTAAAGTAATGTTTGATAAAGAAGGTCATGTAACCGTACTCCAACCACGACTCATCTGACACGGAAGGTTGTGACATCTCACTGCTGGCTAACAGGTACAGATGTTTGTCCATCTCTTGATCACCTCTCACCCGGTAGAAAGCTTCTGTGAACTTCTCCGCGTAACAACAGTCCAGTATCAGGACTATCCTCCGACAGTCTGACTTTGAAAACCATTTGTAGAAGTGCCTAGCTGAGATACCTGTCCCGTGGGTGTCCTCCATTCTGAAACCAGAGGTATTTTAAAGACTTTAGATTAATGATTGCTGTAAAGTGTATAGTTCTTTTGTTGTTTTTATAGGAGAAGCTTGACGTGAAGCCAAAATAGTTGTGAACGTAACCAGGAAAAGAAGAAGAAAAAAGGTTTAATAAATGCAATAGGAATACCTGAAGTCCTGTGGAACAAGATAGTGCTCATCCTGAACAGTGTGTCCGTGACCGCTATAGTATATCAGGACCATGTCCTCCCTTTTTGTCGTCTTCAGTGCGTCCTTCACTGCCTTCCTGATATTTTCCCTGGTCGGACGTTTTCTGTGTGAAGTGAGGAGCTTTACCCGACTTGGCTTCATGCCAAGATGTAATCTGCATATATCGGACATGACAGTGGCGTCGTTTTCTGGCGCTTTTCCAACAGAGTCCAGAGGAAGGTTATCCTGGGTTGATACCCCAACTATAACCGCATAGTCTGTCTTAGCTGGTGAAAGATACGAGTTTAAACAAATCTGCAAGTATTTAGACTACGAGCTGTTTGAGTGCAAACAATGTGTCGGGGATTGAGAAAATTAATAATAGAAAATGAGAATGCTAGAAAATTAGACTTATAACCTGGTGCTAATAAATAATTATCATCTCAATTCTAATCTTCATTACGATTAACCTACCTATCTTGTGCCTAATATCGTTTTCTGCGGTCTCCCCAAAGCGCCCAGCTCCAGGTTCCAACAGAGTACGGAGGTTGCTGAACTTTATCACTAAATCCTGGAACTGTTTTCCTTTGTCATCGTCTGAGTCTAATTTCGAAAAGTCACCATACCCAGCATCTTCCACTGACATCGTCCTCAACACCTCCTCCACCGACATCGTCCTCGTCTTCAATCCATCCTAATTCTACAGTTTATGTGTTATGTGTATTCTCTAGACCATTTATTATTGATATTATCTATAATTGGTAAGGTGGTTTATATTTAAACCGTAATGACGCAGTATATAAGCTGCAGACTCACTATGCATGGGGTGTCCGAAAAAGGCGACTGAGTGATTTTTGTTATTAACTCATCTCAGATTTAACCTTACGGCTAACGGCTAGTTACTTCTCTTACAAATTTACAAATTTCTGGGCAAAACTCTATTAGAGAATAAGGAACCTGTTCATTTGGTCCCTTATTTTTCTGCCAAAATGGGCACTCATTATTTAAGCTTTCGGATGAAGATAGCTAAACACAATAACAAGAATTCAGACCTTCCACCGTTTGAGGTATACATTTGAAGTTTACCCGTTTAAACTACATAGTGTACACTGTACATAGCATTTGAAAACTTCCCTCGTCGTAGAAGAGGCATCGCTGTTATATAACAAGTTGAAGTACAATGTACAATGTACGATTAGGTATATACTTAGTACACCTACTCAACTATACCACTAACGCAAAGTATAAACCAATCCGAAAGTAAACGTTACACATTGAAATAAACAAAATGTACACTCGAGTACTCAGTACGCGAGTACAAAGAGTAACTAAAGACGGAAACAGCACGAAGTACAAGCTTTACAGGGACCACTGTAAGTACAAGTATTAAGTTTGTGTAAATACAATTACATGCACACTTACAGAGGGAGAGATCTATATTGGCATATGTTAAGGCTGTGTTAATCATTTAATTGACTAAACTATTCTACGAACGTCAGTACATAAACCAATCGCAATAGCTTGCTTATACTCTTATACATGACGTACGTTGCATACCTATATTTTTTCGCACGCGAAGCGCGCGCCGGCCGGGTGGCGTGCACGCTTCACGTGCACTAAAGGCTTAAAGGGATATTATTATTAGCGACAAAATAAACGCAATTGTCGGACGTGAGGAGAATGAGGACTACTGCAACGTGTAGCAAGCAATAACTATTAGGGACTGAGGGACTCCCAAATAGAAGGTGGTGGAGTCTGTTTCAGCAGGTGAGGGTGATTTGCCGATCAGCTAGCCGCTTGATCTGGTCTTATGAGACAAAGCTATTTGCCTATGTTACTGAAAGTGAAGGAAGTTGGGACAAACTCTACCGACATGGTTATCTGTATTGGTTACCGTGTCGTCCAATCAAATCCAATACACGCTACCACGTGTCAAACTAACTACCACCAGCTTCTCCGTTACCTTCCACATCTCTCACTGGAGCCAAAGAAAGAAGAGAAAAGTGTCGAACAACTCAATACTGATAACTATAAAATGGGTAAACAAAACATATCGCATTCTCACATCACAATCCACGTGTACCTTGTTGAGCAAAAGCCAAAAAATAGAGCAAGTCAGAAATTTAATTAACAAAGATCAAGAAACTGGCACAGCTGTCCTCCCGAGACTCTGTTCTAATGTTCTACAATGTTCTAATGTTCTACACTGTCACAATGTTCTAGTATCCTAATTGAGGGTGAGCAGTTTTAAGGGGCACTAGAAATAGAACACCCCCTTTACCGGGCTTATTAACCAGATCCTGATAATACGTTACCTCACAGAGAAGGTGCTGTGTGGTTCCTGTCTCACAGAGGGAATGATAAGAGAAACTGATACCCCTCAAATTAGAATATTATCAGGATTCAGGGTGATGTTACAGTTCATATCACCAGTTTATTATTCATCAACATAATAATAAATCCCACGACTGGCCAATGATAACGAATTATATCGAATCAGGGGTCTTATTAAGTTATTACACTATGAGACAATGCAATGTAACATAGAATCCCAAAAATGAAAACCTAATCTAGAGCATCGCATGAATAATGAAAAGCCCTGAGAAGTTGTTATCTAAGATAGCGAGTAAACTGAGGGTCTCAAGACGACAAGGTGATACGCTATAAGAATTCAACAAAGTGGGTAAAGTATGAAAATGACTGGCTCGAGCGACTATCATCACTAGACCTCCTTCTCTCCACCAAATCCAAAGTCGAAGTAATTTTTCAGCTATGCTGGCCTATTTCCATGCCGAATGGTTCGTGGTTTACATTCCGTTAAAATTAAAACGGTGTGGCAACTCTTGATATCACACTCGCACGGCTCGATATGCTTATTAAACAATCCACTGTACTGTGTAGCCAAATACTAATATCCAACAACAAATCTTTTGGGACGGATAAAATCATATGTTTTACGTCAATTTGGTGCAAATATTTCGTTGTAAGAACAAAAAATCATCAGATTTATCGGGGTTTGAAAAATAAAAAAGCACGAACCTTTCCCTACTCTTAATTACAGAAACATTGCCGAAAAGTGTAGCAACACGGAAGTTGCCAAAATGGCGAAATGCCAAATAATATGGCTAACGACTATGAATATAAAATGTCCACTTGAGCAACTGTAGATCAGTGTAAGGAGCTGGCACAGTTCATTGTGTTCCGAGTAATGACACCACCTGTTCACATTCAACTAACTTCGTTACACCACATCACGTGATCTAACATCACATGCCCTTATAAGGGTATCAGGTGACTATATTGATTACAGAGTATAATTGGTATTTTGTTTTATGTTATATTAGGAGGTATCCGTATCTGGTTGTGGAGGACCCGTACACCAAAACAGGGTAACGTGTCGTCCAGCGTTAGTAGAGATCCTAGTGATCCTACAAGAACAAAAGATGGTGACTAATAATAGAAGAAAAACACTTCACCAGGTAAGTACCCTACATAACACACTAGTGTTATACGCAGTTACATATTGAAACCTAAGGTATGATTAATGATACCGTTTACTGTACAACTATTACATTTCAACTCTGTCAACTTCTTTCTAAATTCATATAAAAAAGAAGTCTCAATAAAGTAGTCAATGAAAAGCAAATAAATCAATGACAAGATGAATCGGTATCTGCATTAGGCATTCTAAAAATTCGAAACGAGCTTTTGAGTTTTGAAAGCCAAATAAAAAGGAGAATGAAGGTTTACAAGGTTTACAAATATAGAATCTTTACTACATCAATGTTATGTCAGATTGTATGAAATTCACTTCCTAACACGGTCGCGGTGTTTGGTATCTCACCGTACTGCAATTTCACCCGTAATCTATCTAATATAGATTACGAACTTATTCAAATACTAGTGTAACCCGGCCTACGGCCGGGATTTCACTGCCGCAGTTAAAAAGGGTAGGAGTAATTACCCGCTGAGTCAAAACCCGCATTAGGTGACCCAATAGTTTCTTAAACAATAATCTCATAATCAGTTATTTCTTGTGGATAATTAAGTCATTATTAGCCATGAGGCACCACACTCCATGATCATAAGGTCTGAACACCGAGTATTACACCTCATCACTCCCGTCTTGAACCGCTTTCTATTTTTATTTAAATCGTTATAGAAATTAACCCTTGTTAACTCCGCACCACACCCGCATATTATATTTGAAAACACGCATAACATTGTCGTATGAACTCTCTCTCTCTCTCTCTCTGCAGTCCAAACAGACCCCAAACACTAACAGTCCCCCCTCCCCTAATAAGCTTAAGGTATAACATTACAGCGAATCTTCCAGGCTAATCCAATTATGACGCTACTTAAATGCAGCTATAACATATTACACAGTAATGAGAGAGAGAGCAAGCCCCGTAACTCTTGCCGTTCTGCTCACGCAATTTTATGTAACATTTGTGGTACAAAACCATCAATTAAACCACTTACCATCGGCCGATTTTTAAAAAAATTTCCTATGGGCTTCATCAGAGTTTTGTCGACACTATACCGAAAAAATCAGTCCCGTAACTCTTACCGTTTTTTTTGTATAACCGACCGGAAATTACACACGGACAGACAGACAGACAGACAGACACACACACACACATTCTGGTGTTATTAAGGTGATAAAACACACTCAACCGTTTATAAGGTAGATGTTCCACAATTAAATCACTATTGCAGTACACCTCAAGATAACAATATCATGTAAGAGTCTAATTATAAGATCATCTTAAGTCTTAACATGATCGTATGCCCTTATAAGGGTATTATAAGGGTATCAGGCGATGGTTACATCAGTGCAGAGACAAAGCAGTTACGAAACTAATGGGCTCATCATTGGTCAAGGCAGTATAACTTTTGTTCTGATATGTGTAGTCGCACACGGAGTGTGCAAGATAAAGCATATGTATAGTTAACAATATAGTGTTTACAAGATTTTGAGCGATATTTTAAAGAAATGTTTAGCAATAATGTCTGATCTCAAAAACATACAAATAGTATAAATAGTAAGTACCCACTACCCACTGTAAGAGTTATCAGATTAAGTAAACTTTGACGGTAATAATAAATACTGGAAACTATAAGTCATAGGCGATTGTAAATCCAGTTAGAGTTGAACTAAATTGAGTATTTGTAAAGAGTCCGAAAAATAAAAGGGAACATTAAAGTCTAGAAGTAAGACATCATAATTGAAGTGTCCGCTTCTAGACGAACAAAGTATTACAAGTCACATGAATCACACGAACAGATCACACAAATGAACCATAATCAGAGAAAGAGAGAAACAACTATCAGCTGCACCTGGAGTTATGAATCTTAAGACCATGTGCAGTTCCTGGCAGCCCGCAGCACTTCTATAGTTCCTAACATAACGAAGGTAGACTTCCTAGTATCTAGTATTTTTCCAATTTTTTACTGACCAGAATTTTAAGCTCGTTCTCAATACCAGTACCACAGTAAATATGTCTGTCCTTCCATCTGTCCATCACAGTCACACTTCGTCGTAGCAACGCAGTACTCACGGTATAGTTATCCAACTTGAATCTTTAACAGCAAATTAAATAAAACATGATCACTGTTTATGTTTAGTGCGCGGCGTATGTGTGATGTGGAACACATTGAATGTTTCAACCTTCTCGTGGTATAAACTATTATAGTAGTACAGACTACAGCTGAATTATTAGTTGTTAGTACAGACTACAGCTGAAACATTGATTGCGAAAGCTTGAAATGATGCTGCAATGATAATAATTAATTTTCCACTTTGACTATAAGCCTCATCGCTAATAAAATTATAAATTTTTCAAACTGAGCAGTATAATAAGCACTAAGCAATGATTGAACTTAAACTTAAAGGAATAAATAATATATTTTGGCTTAAGTACACCATCATAGTTGAATCGATAATTTTGATTTTTGATTGAATTGATATTGAAACATATAGCTAGGCCTAGAATACAATTAAAAATAAAACTAAAAGCAAGGTTCGGTGTGGTAATGTTAAAATGTATCGTATTGATATGAAATTAGTTATAAATCTTGTTTATAAGTTTAAAGAAGCGAGGTAATGATTACATATTACTATTAGTTGTTAGTGCGATAGCGTTGTTAGTGCGATAGCGTACGGACACGTACGGTAAGGCGTTTTGAAATCAGGCTGACTATCGCCCATGCTATGTTATTTAATTACAATGCCTACATAAGCAAAACGCGTCAAAGGACTTAGTTTTTAATCAGGTCTATAATCACCTTAATAACACGAGAATGTGTGTGTGTGTGTGTGTGTGTGTGTGTCTGTCTGTCTGTCTGATCGTCTGTGTGTAATTTCCGAACGGTTATACAAAAAAAACGGTAATAGTTACGGGACTGGTTTTTTCGGTATAGTGCCGACAAAACTCTGACGAAGCCAATAAGCAAATTTTATAAAAATCGGCCGGTGGTAAGTGGTTTAATTGATGGTTTTGTACCACAAAATATGTTACATAAAATGGCTTGAGAAGAACGGCAAGAGTTACGGGGCTAGCTCTCTCTCTCTCTCTGCATAATATTATGTAGCGTATATATTATATGGCGTATATATTACATGGTCATATAATACTATAAACTTATTAGGGGAGGGAGTGCTCAAACGGTCTGTTTGGACTGTAGAGAGAGTTCATACTTTCATACGACAATGTAATGCATGTTCACAAATATGATAGGCTGGTGTGGTGCATGGTGTTAAGGGTTAATTTCTATTGATTATTGATTAAGAATTACTATCTTTTAAGCATACTATTGGATACGTGAGGGCACTCCGAATAGAATTGCTCGCCTAATCCGGGTTTTGACTCAGCGGGTAATTACTCCTACCCTTTTTAACTGCGGCAGTGAAATCCCGGCCGTAGGCCGGGTTACACTAGTATATATATAATATAAAAGTATAAAAGTGGTGACGTCCGAACGGTTCAAAAGAGCATATAAGCTTGCAACTATAAGCGCACGAAACATTCCACATTATATTATAGTTATACATGAACATTCTGAAGTGCTCTTTTGAATTCACCTATACAACGATTATGCCTTACATGGGCGCAGGTCACGCGTCCGGTACATTTTATCGAACATTTTCTATTTGACGGCGGAATTTAGCTTTGAATCTATTATGTCATAATCTGACTTTGTACGTGTAAGAGTATAGTTTACTTTGTGCTTCCGATATCCTAATAATTACAATCACAAGTAGTTTCGTGGATCTTAAGCATAATTTATGTGTTATGAAGTGTACTGATCAGAGCATGCAGTGGATGGAAATCTAGCGTCCCCGTCAACAAATCAGAAAGCGGATGCAATTCTTGCTTTATATGAAAGATTGACAATCCAAAAACGTATGGTTTTAATTTTCAAATCAGAAAAGTCTGTATTCCCTTTTTAATTTAAAAATTATCGAATCTTCGAGAAAGCATAATAAGGACTTATTGTTGTGGCAAGTTATACCTGCCTGATGAGATCGAACAACTAAAGAATTAAGCAGTTGCAATTCCAATCAAGTGATGTGAGCCGAACAAGCTACTGATGGAGTGAAGACATCACGTTCCTGTCACATTTTAAAATGGTCATAACTCCGCCAAATTTCAAACAAAAGGCACCCAAAAAAAGTTGCAATATTAAGGCATTCCAATTTTATAACGAAAAGAGTGAAAAAGAAGGAGGCCACACCCGCTCTGAAGTCTGAACGACGAAATTCTATGAAACTTTCAGGAAATCTAAGTACGATCCATATTTGTGGAGGGTAATTGAAAACACAGATTTCAGTAATATGAAATTATTCATTCGAGTACCAAGTAAATTGTACCTCAAAAACACAATATAGTAGAAAAACCTGAATAATTACTTATTAGGTTAGAAAATTGTTATATCACATGAGTAAATCAATAACATGACATTTAACTTAGATATTTTAAAACATTTGTTCCTTCTTAGAGTATGTCCATTGGTGGTTTGAAGACCGAAATATCTAATCCAGTCCAGGAGGCAGGAGTTCAGGAGTGACCGTGTATTTATATTTCACGTTCAATACTTTCTTCCAAATTTGACTAAAAATGTTTAGTCTCTCAGCATCTGGACTCCAGAACCTTTTTGTTCTTGATCTTCGTGGTTAAAATAGCCGGCTTGTCGCTTGCTACGATTAAACAACCAAACTTGATCTTCTTCACTGTGAAAGTAGCCCGCTTGACGCTTCGCTAGTTTATTATTCTCTGCTTCTTCTTCCTCCTGCTCAAAGTATCCGACCTGCCTCTTTGCCAGGGTGTTAGAACTGTTTGCTTCCTCCTTCTTCCCTGAAAATCATTGCAAAGCGTTTAGTTTAGTTAAGCTCACGACAAGTTCCCGCCTGATAGTGATTGATTTTCATATTAACATTCAAATTGTTAGTTGTACCATCTGATATTTTGTGCATTGGTGTCGCCAGTGTGGTCTCCACCAGAAGTATAAGCAGAACTGCTGACGTGATCGCTCTTTTAGCCATGCTCTGTTTAAAAGATGTATTTATTACCTGCTTGCATGTATAAGATATATTTTGTATTCGCGCTATTCGCTTAAAATGAGTAGGAGGGTTAAAGCGTTTAATAAAGTTGAATAAAGCAGTATACTTGAACACAAGCAAATTATCGACCAATCTAGAAACATCAGAAAGAAAAATATAAATATCGTTCACTCTCAGTATTCAAACAAGGTGGGTCGCCCCATCAGGCGGCATGATTCTTTGCATTACCAGCATCTCACTGCATTATGTACCACCACTAATGACCAATCAAACCATTATGAATATAATGATAGTAATTATGCTGTTTTCTCTAACTATTAAGAAATGAGAATCGAGTTTTATTCATTTATCATTATGCTAATTTGGTAACTCGGTAATGGCCCTATGCACGGTCCCAACACTAACAGTAAAAGACATCAGTGGAACGGTTAGCACACAGTCGGTCCGTGCACAGTTTGTGTACTCACCCGACTCCTATCGTGAGGCCTATAATTAAGAGTTAACAATCAGTGAACCCGCAATCCATTGCTGACTCTACTTCTACAAGTTCCAACCTTCACCCTCCAACTACTCTTACAACTCCATCACCCGTAACTAAAACTCAATCACCTGTAACTCCAGCTCAATCACCTGTAACCCCAGCTCAATCACCAATAATTCCAGCGGACCTTCAATGATGCAGCCAAACTAGACCTACCCCAGTGCAACACTCCAAGTCCATGCTACAGTTGCAAAACGTGACGTGCTCTCCAACATATTAATATCCATTTGCAAAGGATATTTTTAACAAAAACCCCCGTACTCCAGACTCCATATTCCGAAAAAGCAGTACCCTTCCCTAAATATAAGGAAATAATTAATTTGATTTAAAGTTAGAATTTGAACAATGTGTGCATAGTGATAGACCGTGTGCCGCGAGGGAGGGTGGACCGTGTGTCGATCAATTACCGACCGTGCGCGGACTGTGTGCTGACCGTGCCCCGACCGTGTACCAAGCGATCATTGTGCAATGTGCATCAACTGTATTATAAAAATATAAAGAAACAAACAACATGAACATAAACTCAGCAATTTTAAATTGGTAACCTGCTGACGTAATGTAGGGAAATTTGTTGAGCTAGTTATGCTTTGAGACTGGCTAACGGACTGTTTCCGCAGATCAAACCACAAAAAGAACTTAAGTTTCAACATGGCGTTCGCAGTTTATGTTTTTAATCGCTGTTCAGTACGAGGAAACGTTATTTATTTGCCTAGACGCTAGGGAGTGGGAGATTTGCTACTTCCAACCAAATAAGGACCAAGTGACCTATGACTCTATAACATATATAACCTACAAGTATAAAGAACAGGGTGGAGATTACATTTTGGTAAAGAATTAGTACCTGCCCACTTAATTACGGCTTAAGAACTACTAAATGGTACCGGTGGAAGGCTTTTGCTAAATCACTCCCTAAAATTATTACCAGACTGTGGTTGTACAGAAAAGTACAGAAAAGTACAGAAAAGTACAGAAAGTAAAAAACGCTTACCACAATGCGACCTTTAAAGTATTGATAACTTCTCCTCGAAGCCTAACCCATACCATATATGGTTTTACACTTTCTGTCCCTGCTATTCTCCTAAGGACATACTATTAACAGGGCGAGGAATATGCGGGCTTAAAAACCATAACCATAACCATAACCATAACCATAACCATAACCATAACCATAACCATAACCATAACCATAACCATAACCATAACCATAACCATAACCATAACCATAACCATAACCATAACCATAACCATAACCATAACCATAACCATAACCATAACCATAACCATAACCATAACCATAACCATAACCATAACCATAACCATAACCATAACCATAACCATAACCATAACCATAACCATAACCATAACCATAAACCGTAACTTCCAGGCCCGCACATAAAATATGATACAAATTAAATTTCTTGTTTCATTGAAAAATCTTGTATCATTGATAATTTGTCAATTATATTTAAAAGCATAAAACTAATTTATAATATAATAAGATTTCAAGCCTTACGTTGTGTGTTTCCTTTCGTGTCCAAAAGCATTATAATTAATAATAAGATTGAAAGCCCCTCGTAAGGGGTTAGGGGATTGTTTCTAATGGACTAATTTATTGTTTACATCATAAACATTAATCAGTTAACCAATAAAAACCCCAATGGGCACTCCTGAAAACATAACTACTAGAAAATATATCAAAACTAAATAGAAAAGTGAGGTTTAAAAATGTTATAAAAGTCAAGCAAAAGTTTTGTTCACAAATCACATTTACCATGCATGTTTAAGTTTTAAATTAATTTCACTGTATGAAAAACAGATTATAGCATTGATTTAGTTTAGTAAAAAAGTGATAGGAATTGAAAAACAAATTAGAAACTCAATTCTGGACGTTTGAGCAGCAAAAACAATTACGAATTTCTATTTCTATTGGACCTACGGAGGCCGCTGATTTCGTGGATGATAAATTTACTCGTGGACACTGGACCACTCATTTACATTATCAACCCCCTTCTGCAGCTTCAGTTTTGTTATATATATATATCCTACCTGGGCATTTTTGAATTTTTGTTTTACCTTATATTACAAAGATTTACCTTATATAATATATTACAAGGTGTTCGACATAATTCCAGTAACCTAAATGATGTGGGAACGAAAATATGGGGATTTTTTTTCCAAAAGCTGCCAAATTTGGTAGTACCAAATTTGGCAGCTTTTGGAAAAAAAAATTTGGTACCCAAATTAAATCATGGTATTTGAAAATTTTTTTCATCTTTTTATTTTACAAAACATAATACCCAATATTTCAATAAAATTAAATATAAAGTTTGAAAAATTCTAACTCAATTTCTTCGTCGTCCTCATTTAGTGGGTCAAATACGTTTCTCTCGAGCTGTTCTCCAGTGTAGTCCCAAGTGTCCGCTTCTCTGATCAGCTGTTTCATTTTGTAAACAATTTCTACGGCGCCTTTGAAAGTTAGCCTCAACTTAACTTTTAGTCCAGACGTTGACCATTGTTAATGATCTGGCCCGGCGCGCGCTACTTCGTAGCACTTGCCGTCGGGCATTTCGAGAAGAAAGCGGCGCGCGCTACTCTAATTTAGACGAGTAACATCCGTCAAGTCCAGACGGTATAGGAGACCGACGGTTGTCTTTAATGCAATTCGTGATCGAATACTATAGTGTTAATTAATTTAAATAAATTTATAACTTACTATATTGATTTTAAATCGATAAAGTCAAAAGTCATAATTTAAATTAAGCAAAATGCGTGGAAAATAATTTTGGGGGAAATAATGACAGTGAGCTAAATTTTGGTAGTCCGAAAATATGGGGTATTTTTCGAAAAACCACCGAATTTCGCACCATATTCATATAAAATTAAATACTCAATCAGCTTTCAAAATTTTTGCATGAAGTTTTCGGAATCGACTCATAATCGCATTTCCACCTAGTGACAACACTATATAATGACAAGCACTTTATAATTACAGCTGATATTTGTCACTATATAGCGTGCAAAACGCACTATATAGTGACATCACCATATAGTGACAAGTTTATCTGATATCGACTTTTCTTTACTTTTCATTCCACTCTACTTTTCTTTAATTCTACTTTTCTTTAATTCTGCTTTTCTTTAATTCTTCTTTTCTTTAATTCTTCTTTTCTTTAATTCTACTTTTCTTTAATTCTAATTGCTTTTCTTCTACCATCTTCGAGAGATGGCTGGTGCGACATCCAAGGTTAGCTATGCACTCGAAGTCCAGTCCTGAAAGAACTTCAGCAATGATCCGTTTAATTGATGTGTCCGATGTCGCTGCACTTTCCTTCATCGTCTTTCTTAAATCTATGTTATAAAGTGCTTGTCTTTATATAGTGAATTGTCACTATATAAGTATATATTGCGGGAATCTATAATAGCGTACGCTTAGCTGTATATTGACCACATACAGCAAAATTTGGCGAATTTTTCAACTTAAGGGGGGGGGGGGGGGTGGGGCAAGGGTTTTTGTTGTTGCAAAACTTGTTTTCGAGATAGCAGTTGACCAACAAACTTATGAGGGGGTCCCGGGCCACAACCGCCCGATTAAGCGTACCTACGCTATAATCATTTTACTACTTCATAATCATTTTACTACTCATAATCATTTTACTACTTTCATTACGCATCAATATTTTTCCTCTGTAATCTACCTTTTCTTATCGCACTGAGCTTGTGATTTATACTGATCATGCGACGAAATTCTACACCTAATACCTCTACACCTACATCATCCCAGAGGAAGAAACTAGCTTCTAAAGCTGCTTCTGAGTCAATCGCTGACTCAGAAGCACCTTCTACCGGTATGTTGGGGCTTGGGGTGTCAGGGAATTACACGTTTGCAGCAACAACATGCCTTCACTTGTTAAGCTTACTGCCTGCTCCCGATTTAGATTTTGAGTTCGAAAGACTCCGCCTCCTTTCGAAAAGTGCTACTAAAGCAAGCACAACGGACAACAAAATTTCTTTTTTAAGGAAACATTTATTAGGCCAATGTGCCCTAGACGCTGACGAGACAATGAACAAATTAACTGCGAGTCTAAAACTCATTTCATGTACCGTTAATGAAGAGGTTGAGAAGGCGGTCAACAGCATCACGGAACGAGCCTGCACTGCGATCCAGGAAGTCTCTGAAGAGTCCAGGAAGCAGACCTCTCTCATCGTTGAAGCAGCTAGCAGTAGTTCTCCACAGACTCTCTCCCCTTCCGGTGAAGTAGAAAGCATACCTAACCCACCACCTCCGGTAAGATTTTTGGACTGTGACTTTGGTGATCTTTCTTTTGATGAAATCTACCGCGAGCTTGACTTTAACATGAAACACCCGGGGGGCCGTTCAACGTCATATTTTGGCTCGGTACCTTACAGTTATGGCAGAACCAACCACCGTGCAACCCATGATAAGCCCTTGCCACCTGTCCTAAAGCGCATTTTTGATTGTTTGCATGAATCCGATCCTGACTTTACTCCCACGAACTATACCTGCCTCTGTACTTACTATAAGGACGGGTCAGTTGGTATTCCATTGCATAGTGACAGCGAATCCAGCATTGTTGAAGATAGTCTGATTTACACTGCATCATTTGGCTCTACCAGAATTATGAGAATGTCAACGTCGACAGGCCCTTTCGTTGAGCATAACATCCCGCTTGAGCACGGCTCTGTCTTTGCAATGTCTCGATCTGATCAGAACCACTGGCAGCACGGCATTGAACGTGATCCTATGCTAAGGCAGCCACGAATCTCGCTCACTCTTCGCAAGTTGAAACAGCCTGATCCCACGGCCTTACCAGCACCTGCAGCCCCTACTCGGGTCCCGCCTGTTGCACCACCTACACAGATACAGTCACCAGCGTCCCGTCACTCCAGAGTCCTCTTAATTCACGACTCAATACACCGAGAAACGCCAGAATGGCTGTTCGACCAGATACCTGGCCACCGATGTCAAAAGCGCCTTAACTATCAACTAGTGAACTCACTGGAACATCAACATGAGTTCAAACATTCTAAAGCAGTCGTACTTTCCTGCGGCATTAATGACCTAGCTAGGTATGGGCAGTCGGCCAGGAGTCTTGCGGACAATTTCTGTCCCCGTTTTATAGACTCTTGTAACAATAACAAGAATACCGAGTTTATGTTTTGTGCTTTATCTATGACTAAATTTAACTGGTTGAATGCAGAGATTGACGCTTTTAATATCATAATGTTGAACCTGGCTAAGGATATTCCAAATCTGAGTTTTTTCGATGCCCATGCCGTGATCAAGCGTGCTAACTCATACTACGTATGGGACCGCAACGACAGACATGGCATCCACTTATATCACGAGGTGCAAAGGGTAGTGGCACATGAACTTGTTAACTGCGTTGGCAAGTTATGTGGATCTGAACAGAGACGTCACAGGAACTGTGAGTGGCTCTATCACCACAAGCCTAACAGTCTCTCCAGATATAACCGAAGCTGAGCGCTTTACAAATCATTGATACCATTCTGATTAAAAAATGCGATTCACTTTTTTCTCAACTTCCAGTCCACCTTTAACAGATCGTTACCAAGATAGATCATATTATAATGAAATGATCTGATTGGTGGAATTTTTCTCATTATCTGATAAGCTCATTCATTATCAGTATCTCTTATCACCCGATCGCACACAAAACATCTTACTCTACAAATCTGTATCATCCTAAATCAATGAGATTTCATAACTCTATACAACATTCAAAATTCACATACAAATCTATAAATAATCAAGTGCGTTCTCTTCAGTATTACTCAAGTTCAGTGCGATAGTCCCTTATTACGTAAACGCTACAAACAAATCAAATACAAATAACACCTCACAAAACTACACAACACAAAAGCAACCACTTTATTCGATTTCTATTTTTTAGCCAAATCAGTTATTTAAATCATACTGATAAGGCCCTAGATAAGGACACTTTATTTCACTTAATTATCCGATTTTAGCTTAAAATAATATAATTTACTTTTAAATCATATCACGATTCTGGAGCATACAGGACCTCCGGTTCTCGTGAAAGAATCTGATTTGAACTATAGTTTTATATACTATCAGTATCATAATCATAATATTTAGTTATAAATGGAACCCACTGTTACATCTGAAAATAAAGTCAAGATCAAATGTTCAAGCTGCAGCGGCTGGTGTTACTCTATTAGAAATATTCGCACATGCTCATGGTGTCAAAGTAATGTCCATGTCAAATGTTTTAAGGATAATTTAGGCTGTACAAGTTGCTGTGAAAGTATCATTCCTGGATTTCACGCAACCTACTATGAAATCTATGACGACTACAGTAAACTTAATAGTGACATATTTAATCCGTACGATCAGAATAGTCGATTTAATCTTATTGGCGACGCCATGACCAACGAAGAGCATCAAGATTCAACTTGGAGCAATATTTCATCTTTCCTAACTAGTTGTCAGTATAAACAGCAACGTAACGTGAAAAAATCTACCTGCTCTCAACTTAAAACATTTTCTATGAACATAAGATCCCTTATTAAGAATATAGATCAACTACGTGATGATATTGAGACTTATGATAAGTATGATATATTGTGTTTTAACGAAACTAATTGCACTTTAGGGAAATTACCGAACGGAATAAACGACGTTACCTTAGATGGATTTCATGAACCATTTATCCAGGATCCAATTCGCCCATCTGGAAAAGGTGGGGGGCTAGCCACTTATGTACACAAACGTGTAGTCGATTATGATAAAATTGATATTTTCACTCCAAACCCTGAACCAACTAATACTAGTGGCGAATTTCAATTTATCAAGCTCCATCAGTGCAAAGGATACAACAGAACGAAAATAATTGGCAATGTTTACCGTTCTCCCGCTAGGAGACCTGAAGCGTTTCTAGAAATTTTCAAAAATACGCTGCACAACCTAGGGAGACACACCCGTAAACATATGACGCTTCATGGAGATTTCAACCTTGATTTACTGAAGCACAGCAGCGACCAAGCATGTCAGAACATTATAGATATTGCGTCCTCTTACGGTTTTATTCAAATTGTATCACGCCCAACTCGCCTAACGGACCATAGTGCCACGCTTATTGACCACATCTACACAAACAATCTTGAGGATACAATAAGCTGTAACGTCTTAACGACAGATATGTCTGATCACTTAGCAATAGTCACTACAATAAATCTTGATAACACGCCAACCAGCAGCTACCGCTCTGCGTCTAACTCACAAAATGTATCTCAAACTGAAACACGTAGATTTAACGACACCAACAATCAAAAATTCAGAGACTTAATTACAGATGAAAGTTGGTCAGAAATTTTTAACAATACCAATGATGCCAACGAACAGTTCAATAATTTAAATACGGCTTATAATAAGATTTACGAGTCCGCCTATCCCACAAAAAGACAATCACGAAGACAAAATGAACGTGTTAATCCGAAACCATGGATGCTGCCCTGGCTCGAAGAAGCTATAGAACGTAAAAATGAGTCATATTATGATTTTGTTAAGGAACCATCTGATAGTAACCGCAGTAAATATGACCGTCTGAAGAAGTTTTGTAATAAACACATCGATAAAGCTAAAAACAAGCACTTCAAAAAATTTTTTGAGCAAAACAAAGAAAATTCTAAGAAGCAGTGGCAAATGATAAACAGTCTTCTTAATAGGAAAAAATCTAAACCTACTTCAATTAAACTGACTGACGAAGACGGCTCAATCAGCACTCCGGCAGCTGTAGCAGAAAAATTTAACGATTACTTCTCAAACATCGCTCCTAAAATTAAGTCTGAAATTAGTAGTAGGACCACTTTTGATCCTGGTGGAACCCATAGCACACTTCGCAACGCCACTCCAAGTAGTATTTACTTAAAGCCAGTCACTGCCACAGAAATTCAGGACGTCATAAACCTGCTTAAGAATAAAGCCACACTAGACACTAAAATTGAACCTCTAAAAATCGCTAACAGCTGTCCCAGTTTTACTAGTGTACTAGCCCACGTTGTCAACAGTTCTTTTGAACAGGGGATCTTTCCACAGGCTTTGAAAGAAGCGAAGGTGGTCCCAATTCACAAAGGTGGATCTAAATCTGACATAAAAAATTACAGACCAATATCTCTTCTTGCTTCTTTCTCTAAAGTATTTGAAAAGCTAATGCATAACCGAGTTATAAGTTTTTTAGATAAATACAGCATACTATGTGAAAACCAATACGGTTTTCGCCCGGGTAGGTCTTGTGAACATGCTCTTCTCAACGCAAAAGACACCATTCTTAATTCAATGTCTAAAAAGCAGGTAACTTTACTTCTTTTAATCGATTTCAGCAAAGCTTTCGACCTTGTGGATCATTCCATACTCTTGCGCAAGCTGGACCATTACGGCATAAGGGGTCAAGCCTTAAACTGGTTTAAGTCATATCTCACTAACAGGAAACAGTTTGTATCAATTGGCTCGTCAAAATCTTCAACCAACCAAATTTTATACGGCGTGCCTCAAGGGTCAATATTAGGACCTTTACTTTTTATAATCTACATAAACGACCTGCCTCAAATATCAGATATAGCCAATTTCATTATGTACGCAGATGATGCCAACATCTTCCTGATAGGAGAAAATCTTAATGAAGTTTACGATAAACTAATAACTCTTAGCGATGCTTTAGTTAAATGGGTAGATAATAATGGTTTAGCTCTCAACCTTAAGAAAACAAATTATATGATCTTCTCTCGACAAAGAAATCTTAATTATCGTGATGTGGCAATTTCTGGTGTCACAATTGAGAGAAAAACAGAAGCCCGTTTTTTAGGAGTTATAATAGATGATAAACTAAACTGGTCCCATCATATTTCTGCCATGAAAATGAAAATGTCCAGATACATAGGAGTCATGTACAAACTTAAAAAATATCTGCCTCTCGAAGCACGTCTTCAAATTTATCAAAGTTTTGTGCAGTCACACCTTAATTATTGCAGCCTTGTATGGGGTTTTGCTGCCAAGTCTCATATTGAATCGCTTTTTGTAAAACAGAAAATGGGCCTTCGAGCAGTATTACCTGGTTTCGTCAATTACTGGTACAAGGACGGTATCCCCCCAGCAAGTACCAAGTCTGGCTTTTATTCACATAAAATATTGACAGTACACAGTATCATTGTAAAGAACGCACTCATTTTAATGCATAAATTGAAAAACTTTCCTCATCTAGTACCATTGTCTCTCAAGAAAACAATTCCCAAAAGCGCACCATTATTTAATACTAACCTGGATTCTATTCTCACTACACAATGGTCAGAAAAGTATGGTCAACACCCTTACAACAACTCAGTATTTTTTAAAGGTCCATTATTAGCAATAAACCGATATAATGTTGCAGCAACTTCCCCGCCTAGTCTATTTAACCTGAACATTTACAAAACTTGTATAAAAACTATGCTCATCGATCAGCAAAATGAAAACATCGAAGACGATTGGCCTAATTTCATGTTATATTGTATAACAGGACTAAGAAAATCAAAGCGTAACATAAACCAAAATGCCGATAATAACCTTGTCTCTACATCTTAGATTATATGCACACACTTATGCATCACTCAATAGACGTCACATATCTCATCAATTACACTGCCAACATAGGACATTCTTTTTTATCGCCGCGATTTCAAATCAAGTTACAAATTCTACAAATTTGAAGTGCTCAGTCTTGTTTTACTTTTTTTATCTTTACCTATTAACCATTGGAAAATAAAACTTTAAGCTATAAACCTTAATTGCATACTTTACCGGTAGAGTCTAAATTGAATAGTTTGAGATTTCCTTTACATTTTATATTTATGCATGTGCCCCACGGGGATGAATTTCTTATTACCATTGATATTATATATACTTTTTTGAGTAAACATTGGCTGGTACCACGGGCCAGTCCCCAACAAAAAAAAAAGTATAATATAGATCCAGCTCGGATCGCAATACCTTAACAGATTGAAATCGAGTCATTTTAGTCAATTAATCAAGGATCTGCGAATATTCCCGTAGACACGTCTTCCGCCCCGAGGTTTGAGACCTGGAATCAAGGATCTGCGAATATTACCCCATGAGTTAAGTGTGTATGTTTAATAAAAGGACGAATAATATAGGAAAGTAATGTGAACTATACATCTTGACGACGCGACAAGCCAGTGACCGAAGTAGTGAACAGTGGAAAATAAATGAAAAAATGTCTCCAGATGCTTCTGTCGCCTTAGGTGGAAAGGGGTCAGGCAAGTAGATTAGTGATTCTTCTTTTGCATTCGCGGTCAAGAAGAATCACTTGCAATTGCAAAAAATAGGGTTTGACCTAATAACTCAATAACCTGAAGTCTGTAGATTTTACAACCACTCTCTACCCCACTCAATGTGATGATTCTGACCATTTCAATACCCAATAAGAGCGTTTAGCTCCAATTAGAAGCTGAGATATCCTGAAATAAGTGTGATAATTGTTACTCGCGAGACCGCAAAAGGGTCATATAACTCATCAAACTTATGTGAGGACTTTGAAATCATGTTCTACCTCTCTAAATATGTTGATTCTGACCATTTTCATACCCAAGTTGATTTCTTTTCTTCAATCAGAGGTTGAGATATGTGGGTTTAGATATCGCAAAAGCGACGAAAAAGGGCGTGGTCAATTTCCCAAAACTGCCCCATATTCAGAAAGTCTACCCAAGCCAAATTTGTTTCTGAGGGGTCTCTCGAGCCGTTCCAGGTCTCAAACCTCGGGGCGGAAGACGTGTCTACGGGAATATTCTCAGATCAGCTAAGCGTACGCTATAATATAGAACCAGCTTGGATCGCAATACCTTAACACATTGAAATCGACTCAATTTATTCACTTTATCTTGTACATTGTACACACAATGTGTCTGAATGTGATGTGCAATATGATGTTGTAAAGTTACTTTAAACTTTTGAAGTAAGCACAACGAGAGAGACTTTGCAAAGAAACCAGGGGCTATCATGGCGCCCCAGTAACTCGTACTCCGTTTTATAGATCTATGTTATAGCGTACGCTTAGCTGTATATTGACCACATAACACATTAGATATTTTACCAAAACCCATAATCATGGGTAGAGTGGACCGCTGCCAGTGTCTCTCTTTCCCAAACAAAAGGAAATGATATTAATTTGATTGACCGTTCTCAAATGCAAAATGATACCGAGAATGAAATCGGTCGCTCGCTTTTCCCATTCATTCACGGCTTACGAATTGTAATAATTTTCGATTGGTTACATGTCAATCAGATGCTGTAAAAATCTCTTTGGGTTGCGTTCGGGTCGATACCTAGTATTTCGGGGTAAGGGTGGTAGTTATCACTTATTGCATTAGCTGAAGTTTATTGAATCTTTATTGCCGAGTACAGCTGCCTTTGGGTAGTTCTTCTTAATCTATTACAATCGTAAATGAATGGGAAAAGCGAGCGACCGATTTCATTCTCGGTATCATTTTGCATTTGAGAACGGTCAATCAAATTAATATCATTTCCTTTTGTTTGGGAAAGAGAGACACTGGCAGCGGTCCACTCTACCCATGATTATGGGTTTTGGTAAAATATCATCTCTTTTTGATTATAATTTGTCAGGGTACTTTATAAAGTCGAAATATAAACTGATATCTTCATTATAATAAGGAGGAAGTTTCAACGATTTCGAAATTTTTCCTTTAAAA
Organism: Bolinopsis microptera; assembly: GCF_026151205.1. Classification (NCBI taxonomy): domain Eukaryota; kingdom Metazoa; phylum Ctenophora; class Tentaculata; order Lobata; family Bolinopsidae; genus Bolinopsis; species Bolinopsis microptera. Next base: position 13,259,800 of record NC_087073.1, read on the forward strand.
ACATTTCCTTGTGTTTAGGTAAGCATATCGGTCCATCACTGACTGAATATACCACTTAATACTCATTCAAGTTGACATTAAATTCATATATAATGACATTAAACTGTCGTGGCAAAGCAGAATTTGTTGGAAATCACGAATGAGCAAAATTCTCACCTTTCGCACGTGCAAACTTTGAGCGGACGTTGCATGCGCATCCAATATTGAATCGCCGTAAATTTTTGCATGTAATTGTTTTATATATAGCTTAATAAGCATGCAAAGTTTCAAAGTATTTCAAGAAGAACTGTAATCACAACGGCACTCTAAAGTTGACAGAAAATGACGAAAACAGCAATTTTCAGTGATTTTAGCAATTTTCTATCAATTTGGGCGTGTCCCCACGTGTGCAACTTTTCGATTTTCAACTTTAAAACTAGCCTAATGCACAATTTATACCTATAGGAAGCAGAACTGAGCTCCACAACCCAAGGCATGGCCCAACACCAAAGAATACTAAATCGCAAAATTGACGTTTTTATAAAATAATTCTTCAAAAAAGCACAAACTTCAATGACAAATATCTTTATGAAGGAGCAAGCTAGAAAAACTTTCCGGTAGATTTTCAGAATGCTTGAACAATTATCTAAGATGAAAATTTCCTCAGATTTTGAATAAAATTACTCCTTAATGGGTTAAAATTAATTTTAAAAGTTATTACTTTGTCAAAAATCAAGTTTTAAAAACGGTTAACTTGATGACGTCATCAAGGGGTGTTTATGACGTCAAATAAATTTTGTATACAATGTAAACTAAAGTGTAAATAATTATTTGCAAGACCTGTGGTCGGAAATGGCTGTATCTTTTATACTTTTGAATCTATGGACACTTAAATACAGGCTACAATTGACTGGCAAAGCGTCTATCCCTGAATATATATGTATGTATATCTGTATGTATATGTCCCGACAATCTGTCGTAAAACAGGGGTTCTAGAAAACCCATTTCCCGATGCTCCTGAAACCTGAAACTTTTTTTGCAGTCAATTTGGTCAACATCTAGACGCCCTGAAAAATTTCAGATCTCTAACTCGATTTTAACATGGTTTTTAAGGCACCTGAATATGGCGATTTTGGGTTTTTTACCAAATTTCGTATAAGTATAACAGTGCTGGCGAGTATTTTATGCAAATTTCTTAAAAATCTCAACATAACTATTTTTTATTCCTGTCATCTTTGACATCAAATTAGAATGTTTTGAACTAAAAATAAATCTGCTGAACGACTTCCGATGAGTCTTAATGCCTGAAAAACTCCTGCCGGAGGCGGCGGCCTTCGGCCGCCGCCTTCGGCCGGAGTGCACGCTTCGCGTGCACGAAAGAGGCTTGTAACGTGTACCAAAGGGGGTATAATAGTAAAGGGGGTATAATAGTAAAGGGGGTATAATAGTAAAGGGGGTACATAGTATACGGTATACTATGTACCCCCTTTACTATTATACCCCCTTTACTATTATACCCCCTTTACTATTATACCCCCTTTGGTACACGTTACAAGCCTCTTTCGTGCACGCGAAGCGTGCACTCCGGCCGAAGGCGGCGGCCGAAGTTGCATTTATTGTGGGTATACTATACCCACAATAAATGCACCGGTCGTGCTTGCCAGCACTGTGATAATAACATAGGACTAGGAACTTAGGAACCGAGTACCTGTTAGGGATTTTGGTGCAGGACTGGAATCGGTCAGATATCAATCAATCTTCCTTTTTTCAGACCGGAGCCTATAGTGGCAAACAGGAGAATTAAATCTAACTGAAAAGATTTCCGACCCCCCCCCCCCCTCTACTAGTATATGATTATGATGTTTTCAAGGGTCACTTGGCGGAAAAAGTCAACGAAATTATGGCACTCAACAACATAGTTCATGAGCTAGTCCCCGCCAACATGACAAACTTGTTCCAGCCTCTAGATATTACGGTAAATCGTGTTACCAAGGACATTGTCGAACGTTCATATTACGTTCATATTACTCAGGGGAGGAAATGAAACAGTGTTAAGGTTAACTTAAAGTTGTCTAAGATAAAAACCACTTCACGCCGAATGGCTTGTAAAAGTTAACACTAAAATGCAGGACCGGGGTATTTTGATTAAAAAGGTTTTCATAAAGCTTGAAATCACTGATGCTTTAAGCATGGACTATTTCATGCACGAAAACCCATTTGATGAAGATGATATGTGATATTAGACACTGATCATGTACACATATTTTAACATTTTTACTGCTTAACGACTGCTTTTCTTACTTACTGTATAAAAATGGATTTAAAATTCATTTGCTGAAATAAAAAAACGTCAAAAAAAATGAAAAAATTCTGATTTTTGGTTTTTAATGCCTTCTAGCGTTCATATTAATATCCGTTCATAATTGCGTCCGTTCATTTAATGTCCGTCCAAATAATGTCCGATAAGGTATATCAAATGTGTTATGTGGTCAATATACTACAGCTAAGCGTACGCTATAACATAGATCTATAAAACGGAGTACTGGGGCAACATGTAAATCCCTCGTTAACATATTGTGTGTACAAGTTACAGTGACTAAAATGACTCGATTCCAATCTGTCAAGGTTTGCTAGCAGTAGCACAGTCTGCTTCCTGGTACCGGGTGGTAAATCTCGTGCTGATGGAGATGGCTCTGGCGGCTCAACACCAACTAATAAAAATGACTCTAGGGAATCCACGAACCAGGACGGGAAAAACGGAAACGGAAGTGGAAACTCTATCTACAATGGAGGACAGGACTCCTCATCAAGCGGCCCCCAGGACAAAGGGGACAGTGATGATGACGACGACAACCCTAACAAATCTGGTAGTGAATCTTTCAAAGATACCAGCTTCTCAACCGATCATGACAACAAGAATGAAGAATCTGAGGAATCAGATCCCGCAAGCAAAGAACCCGAAAGCTCCATTCCTTCTACGGAGACCCCAGAGGAAGAACTCCCGTCTCTGAATCAAGATAAGAACAACTTTCTCACGAGTACCTTGAGTTGTCCCGGAAAGCTCAACTTTGGACCCGAAGAATCAGAAGAAGACCTACGCCGCAGACTAACACCAACAGATGATCATCTCAACTTCTGTGATGAGATAACATCCGTCAGACGGCTGAATACGTTACCGATCATAACAGGGCTAAACGACCCCGTCATCAGAATGAGAAATCTCTCATCATCTCCAGGATACACCTTAGTCAGTCCAGGAGGTGACTCTGCCGAGCTTTGTCGTGACATATTCCACTGCAAATCTCTCTTCCCAACAGAGCCTGCGAATATCCTATACTGGTCGACAGACAGTGAAGTATCCTTCAGGAAATATGGGATCCACCAACGGGAGTTTTGTCTGTTCAGCTCTCGTTACCACCCATGCAACTCATGGGACACATATGATGCCAAGGAGTTCAAGGAAGTGCCTATCCTACTTCAGTGCATGAATCAAATCATCAGCGATCATCGCATCGACGAGAACCCCTCACTCAACAGCTGTGTGGTCGAAAAGATCAGAATGAACGAACACACACCAGAATCAACGGTCTTCCCATCCGACCTTGATTCATACGCAGAGGACAACTCCGTAATGGTAATCCTCTGCCTGGGTCAACAGAATGCGATCGATGTTATACCCAAGTCACACTCCGGATCTTTGCGTGGTAAGGTAGATGCAGGAAGGCTGTCTCCGGATCATGGGGGAGCGGTTTTCTTGTCCAAAGATGCACTCAAACGCTACCAAGTCCGGTCAGGAGTAGGACTCAGTAACTCTCTAAATAACGATGCAAGACCATCCTACAGACTTATCTTCTTTCGCTCGAAAATAGATACTGACGGAACGTTGTTATGGGACAGTACCGATATTCCCAATGAGAGTATCAGATCATCAAGATTCTGCAATACCCTAAGTTACAGAATGGGTCAAGTTCATATATACCAACAAATATTGGACAAGCTTACCCCAGCTGACTTTACTTTGATACTGGATGCCATGGATCAATCCACATCTAGTAGCGACTCCCTGAACGATATGAAAACAAGAACAGAAACTCTCTTAGCAGACCCTTACTCACCCCCCAGCTATGCCGCTGTAAGTGTAATAGTAACTAAGATGAAACTGAAAGACGCGAAAGAGGAGCTTACTGCATGTAACCAGGAAAATAATGGTGTTGTAGCCTTGTTAAGACAGAGACTATGCAGATACTTAACTAGGGACTCAGACCAGTCATGCGACAAAAGTGGAGAGTTCTTATACTCCCCTGAACCGCCACTCTCTGAAACTGCCCCGGTTCCAAACAGCGTTGTATCTCCTACTGAGTTCTGTTTTACCAGCTCACTGCCCAACGCTAAGGATTTCCTGAGATCAAAACTGGATAAACACTCCTCTACACAGCAAGCATCCAAAACTAAGAGGAAAAGACAACCAGCTGACACCAAGACTGATCTAAGCTTTCAAGGACTTGAAACTTACATTAAATCACTCGAATCAGCTACAGAAAATGAACTCACAAAGGAGCTCGGATTCCTCAAACTGAGCAGTGAAGGAAGCTCAAAAATCAGAAAAAAGAGGATCACTCAACATTTGAAGAACCCTAATCAACTCTCCGCTGCTAGCAGCAGTGCTACATCTGAGCAACTCAACGATGTGCAGAATAGACTGGAAGTGATGGAAAGATCCAATGTGTCAATCAGCTCTATTCTTACTGAAATTAAAAATGAGATGAAAGAGCTAAAGCTCACGATAACAGAAAAGACCTCTGGAGCCAAATCGACTGGAGACTGTCAAATAGCAAGAAATTGTTCAAGTGGCACTGATCTCCTTAAAAGCCTGACAAAAGCTACCCAAGACACCAGTCTGCTCCTCGAAAAATCAGAAAAAGGTCTAAAAGGGCTGACACAAACCCTAAAAGACACTATGACTGTAAAGAAAGATCTGGATGTCTGGCGTCAGAGCGTTTTCAAAAGGGAAGAGAGTGACAAAATCAACGAAATCCATAACATCATTTCGACCCCTAATTTTCAAGAAATCCTCAGTATCAGCCAGTTAGACCCAGGTGCAAATTCTAGCCAAGACCATGTGAGACATATCCCCAGGTCTCCGGCTGACACGAGGACCAACAGGGACACCCCTGGGCTATCACCAAATCAGGGACGATCCTCCTACAGGAGAGAGGGTATAGAACCCAGACAGAGAGACAAGAGAACAGGTGTCTTCCGGGCAGATAGACCAAAAAGAGCAAGTAACCGGCCTGTTCCAAGCCAAAAGTTCACACACTCCTTTGAACAGCCTGAGTTCATCCAAAGAATCTCCCAGCTAACCAAAGATGCCGAATCCGCCCCAAAAACCCATGAGGCAGTCGAAGCACTGAATAGGCACATTACAGAACTTATAAATGATGCCGCTAAAAATGAGCTTGAAATCTCTAAACAGACCCAGAATCCAAAACCCAAGTTCGATTCATGGTTTGACGGCAAGTGTCACACCGCACGACGCCTCTTCAAGCGGTCAATAAAGATTGTCGATAATAACCCTGACAATCAAAGGATCAAAGCTCGACACCGTGCTAACTGCAGAGGATATCGAAAGATTGTCAATAAGAAACGGGATGACTTCTTCAATAGTCTTAACAAAAAGATTAAAAACGGTAAAACCATATCCTGGAGAGACTTCAAAAAGCTTAAGAGCTACAAGAAGGAAGAAGTCCAAACTGACTCAGAGCAACTTAAAACCTTCCATCAGTTCTACGCTGAGCTCTACTCTGACACTCATCCAACTGTAGACTCTCTCACCAAAAGAGCTCTCCTCGAAGAAGCCAACACCCTAGCCGAGGGATCTGCCCCCAATGAGTCGCTGAACAGCGCATTTACACTGGGTGAGCTGAACGCTGCACTAGGCAAACTAAAATCCGGCAAAGCATCTGCTTTTGACCACATAAGCAATGAAATGCTCAAGGGTTTGAACGTGAAAATGAGGTCCCTCCTCCTTAAACTCTTCAATCTGTGCCTTGAGACAGGAACCTACCTCTGGAGCAAAAGTGTGATCACACCGATTCACAAAAAAGGGTGCATCAGGAACCCTGACAACTATAGAGCAATAGCAGTATGTAGCTGTATTGGGAAACTGCTCTCCACGATGCTGCTATCTCGGCTTGTCACTCACCGCCAAATCTCTCATCCAGATCCACCTAATCAAGCAGGCTTTACCAAAGGAAGTCAATGTAATGACCATATATTCACGCTGATGTCCACAATCGAAAAATACAAGAAAGTGAAAAGTAAAATATATGCAGTGTTCATTGATCTCCGAAAAGCGTTTGATCTAGTGTGCAGACAAGCCCTCCTGTTCAAACTAGCCTGCTATGGCGTCAACGGCGGCTACTACGACATCATCAAAGACATGTACAGTAAATCAGAGGGTCATATCAAGATGAATGGTAAAATCAGTGAAGCATTCAAGATCCTCAAAGGGACTGAACAAGGACATCCACTCAGCCCCGAGTTTTTCAAAGTCTACTTTAAAAAGCTTTCTGACCTCCTCAATGAAGCCGTTGTGAACTGCCCAACTCTCGCTGGTATCTCAGTGACTCACCTAGCGTGGGCTGATGATCTAGTAATCCTCGCCCTAGATCCTGAATCACTCCAAAAGTTGCTTTCGATCATTGGGGACTACTGTATCGAATGGGGTCTGGAAATCAACATCTCCAAAACCAAATTCATGGTCTTCAACGGTAAAGGACCTGACATTCCAAACTGGCGTCCTTCTATTCATGACAGAGATATAGAGATGGTCTCCAGCTACTGCTATCTTGGAATCATTATAAGCAGCACAGGGAAATTTCGGCAGGCAACTGACTCTCTCTACCGTAAGGGACTCGGAGCTTACTTTAGCTTGAGAAGCACCATAGACCGGAGATACATTGACGCATCATGCCTTAACAAACTATTTGACACCCTTGTCAAGCCTATTCTACTATACGGTTGTCAAGTTTGGGCCCCAGTTCTACCCACCGTCAGTAAGGTCCTCTCTTGCTTCAGCAAGTTTCACAACCTTGATCATGCAGTCTCCCACATCGCAAAACAGAAACTGGAGCAAGTGCACCTACGTCACCTCAAATACCTTCTTGGTATTAACAGAAGGGCAGTCAATGCTACAGCCTGGGGAGAAACTGGCTCATACCCAATTATAATTGAGATGTTGAAACTGAGTACTAAATACTTCAAAAGAGTTATGAGCCTTCCCTCAACACAACTGGTCAAAGCTGCAATGACTGAGCAGATTAACCTCAAATTGTCATGGTTTGTAGGCATCGAATCAGTTATCAAGTCATTTAACAACATCGACCTTCCTGACAGGAATTCATCATCGTTGCTCAACGCAACCTTCCTCGCGGACTCCTGCAGCCCTGGATTGATGACAGAGAACCTGCGAAAACTATTCCGTGATTCCTGGGGTTCTCTTGTGAAAGATTCTAGAAAGCTATCATTCTACAGTGAAGTCAAAAAAGAATTTGGATGGGAGCCATATCTAAACCACGCTAGGTCTTTCCAGGACAGAAGGGCAACCACACAGATTCGGTCCAGTTCTCATCACCTTAGAATTGAAAGGGGGAGGTACGACAAAACTCCACTTGATGAAAGGACCTGTAACTATTGCGAGCTGAACATCAACCAGCTAATCATCGAAGACGAGAACCATATGCTCCATTCCTGCCCCCTAGGGAAAGTTCCAAGGGACAGATTTCAAAGCCTCAGTGGAAATCTAGTCAGCATTGACGGAAATGGTAGCTTCAATCTTGCCTCCACGTTTATCTCGCAACCCGATTGCATGGACAAACTCAGCGATGAGGACGTAAGTTTGATCAAACTCTCGACCAGCACCATTAATAAAATCTACAGACTAACCCTCAACTTCAAAGAAAGTCTAAATGTAAATAACTAGCTTCCTCTTTCAGTCCTTCCTTTCTTCCTTTCTTTTTTTCCCCTTTTTCTTTCCGCCTTTTTTTCTTTTCCAGCTTTGGATCTGTGACGGATGTGATGGATTTCTTGCGGTCACTTTTATCCCTACATGGGCTCCCGGCCGTGCGTCCATGTAGGAGCCGTGGGGCCTTCCGAGTGATAGAGTTACAGTGACTGTTAGTAGGGAAAGTATGAAGGCTATATCAGTAGACACAATTACCGAACGCAGGGCATTGGCTCGACCTCCAAGACAGGGTATCCGTGAGGACCCTGGTCGTAATCAGCTCTGCACTGCTCCAGTGTATCCTGATGCCTGAAATCTTGGACACTGCCTACGTACGGGGTAGACAGCCACTGATGATTTTGTCTGTGAGTTTTTCATCACTTCCTGACATGAGTCAGACCTCAGCTGGATCCTTCCTGTTTAGCTTTTTCTGAGCTTCCCGCTCGACCTCCTTCTTCAATCATCATCATCAGTTAGAGCTGCCGTGCTCTCGAACTTTCCCTTCACACTCCACCACGGCACCTCCTTCGAGGCCTCTTGCCAGGTAACACCAGCTCTCAGACATAGGCAAGCTTACCGCGCACGGCGTTTTTTCTTTTTTGTTTCGTCCTTTCCGTGTGTGCCGTTTTGTGCCACCCTCTCTGCTGTTCCTGCGCAATTGCGCTCATTCGCTCTTCAATGGGCTGTTCATTTGACAGAGTTACTGGCTGGCACTCCAAACATCTTCTCACTCACAATCACCATCAATCAAATTCAAAATTATGCAATCAATCACTATACATCCACGATCATATGATCAAAACACAAAACTTTGTTATATACTGTTTCTGTTTGAGATTTGAATAACGTTACTGTAATGTTTCAAATTATATTTTAAATGTTCAGGTATTGTGATCCAGCTTGACTAGTTATTCATTTCATAATTCATTGTCTTCCGTTGGTTGGATTAGGTCAATGACAATAGTTCGATTCTGCGCTCACCGCACTTTGACTTATGTGTTGACTCTGTCGATAAAGTTGGCGGATGAAGTTACTTCGTTTCTCGGAGTGGGTTCGAGATTGTTTGTTGACACATGAAATTTAGCTTCCCGATAAACACCATATAATATAATCATTAATTGATTCCACCGCGAGGTGATGGGACTAGGAACCAATCGAATATATCCGGATGAATCCGATTCCAGCCGGATATACGGCTTAATATCCTTGCGTGACAGCATATCAACTGGAAATTTCAAGATTTTCAGGCAAATTGTATAAACAAAAAATGTATGTAGGGATTTCAGGTAACATTCCGGGTTCTCACATTCTGATCTTGAGACCTAAAAGCATGTCTCGAAATCAGATCCGGTTAGAAAGTCTACATGCCGGGTCCTTAACATAGGATCACAGGGTCTTATGGCATGAAGTGCAAGAAATCGGAAATTTCAAAACTGTTGGGATACATTTTTTAATTTTCTGAGATTTAGCAGCGAGCGGTCGGAAATCTTAAAACTTTTTAGTGAGATTTTAATTTTCCTGTTTGCCACTCGATTCTGGTCTTAAAAAAGGAAGATTTATTGATATCTGGCCGATTCCAGTCATGCAGCCAAATCCCTAGACAGGTACTCGGTTCCTGAGTAAGGCTTCTCGTTTCTTCGCAAATTCTCTCTCGTTGTGTTAACTTTCAATGGAGTGACAGGGCGGCTAAACATAATTAAATAAAACGTGTAGTGATGAATAGTCGCACTCCAGTGAAGATTATACATTCCCGCATAATTGAACAAGATAAGTGGAAAACAGTGAAATAGAGTACCTACTGCAAGTTAGTAAAGGATCGTCGCTCGAGATCGGAGATTTCAAAGCTGTTAGAGAAAATGTTAAGAGGCAGAGGGAGGGTGGTCTTCATAAACATTTTCTCGGATTCGAATTTTTTGTTGTTTCTAATAGTAATAGAGGGAAGTAATATCAATCAGCTGCTTTTGATCCCATCGAAAAATATTGTTTCTAGCCGGATTTATCGCTGCCCCCTTAATTCTTTAATTCTCTGACATCGTATCAAGGTCAAAGATCCGGTAGACTAAAATTTTTTCCACTCGAGTTACTATCCAACTTTTTAATTTGCACGCGGTCGGAAAAACGAACAGAAATATATTTAATAGAGATTAAATATTACTAAAAAACCTGCTGGCCGAAATAAAAGCTTTGTACGGGGAAATTTTAAAAATCAGTTATGTTTTAATTTCTTTTCGTTATCTAGCTCTGTACTGTAGAAAGTATGGATTTTATTTGACGACAATGTATTCGGATTACGTAAACGATATTTTACCGCATCAAAAAATATCAACCACAACCAAAGCAGTGAATAGTGTCTTTATGTATCGCGTGATTGTTAACGAGAGCTACTAGCTAGTCAATAGTCATGACGTAGGTATTACATGACGTACACATTTTCATTAAAACATTATCCGTTTAAACTTTTAAAGTTAGACAGGGCCCTGGCCCTTGGACAAGCATTAGCCTTGGTGACGTCGTCCCGTATTTTGAAAAATCTCGAAGATCCAGTGTAGAATAATTTTAGTACCTAATCTTAAATCTCCGAGCTAACTTTTTATTGAGTCAATGTATATTCTCACATTCATTTTGCTTATTTCATGTCCAAGGTGTTACTATAATTATAACATATGCCGTACAGTATAGTATAATACAAATCTATAAACTGCAGTACTGATAATATTGCTGATCCAGTTATTGATAGTGATGGTACCACGAGCATGCTAAATCACTTTACACTGAATTGTGCATGGATTACCGACATTTTTTTGTAAACGGGCCTAGCTGTCATGTTATAAATCTGTTTAACGGGATCGTCAAACAGTTGATACACCTGAGTGTCTAAGTGAGTAAGTGGAAACTTGTCTCTGGCCCTCGCTTATATGTTTATATTTCGAATCACACAGTATTCTGCTCCTGAATATTTCCCTATTTTTGAACCGTCTATGAATATTGCTAAGAGTAATTCCAACCTGAAACGTCACTGTAGACCGCTCTCTATACTTGTTTTGAGTTTTCGATCCAAAACCAAATCCTTGAGTTACACGAGACGTTGTAGCCTGTGGCATGTTAAATCCAGGGGTTACACGATACGTGGTAGCCTGTGAGCGTGTAGACCGCTCCACTATTGTTGTTTTGGGTGTCCGATCCAAAACCAAATCCTGGGGTTACACGAGACGTAGAAGCCTGTGAGCGTTTTATGCAATGATGACATCTCGCAAATGTTATCACTGCATATCATAGAGTTATAAAAGTAAGCTTTTTTAACATCTTACTATTTGTATAACACTACTCCTGAATATTAAAAACCGGACGTCAATATCTATTTTACTTTCGGAAATAGACCCTGGCCGGTAAGGTTTTCTGGCACGTGCCAGGTAATAGTCAGCAGTACAAGTAAGCTAACATCTAACTTTTAGGAAATGCTATTCTTCCTAATAGGTCTGCTCGGCGGTTGCTGGGTAGCACAAGGAGAGAACATGAAAGACCAGGTCGATGAAGAGATCTTCAGACAAAGAATGAAAAGACAGATAATTGACGGAGTGAACGTCAGAGAACTCTACAAAGGTACCGTTGTTCACTACAAAGACCCTGATTTCGAGGCTGGTAAGAAAAGTTATCTCGATGCCTCTGCAACCGACCTCCTGAAAGATAAAAATCACTTCCGTGCTTTTAAGAAGAATGCTAAATTGGTCTTGGATCACAACTTGGAAAGTAATCTTGAGTGGGTTGCAACTATCAACCAATTTTCTTTGGAAACAGACGAAGAGTTCAGCCACCATTTAGGTGGGAACTTGACACGGCCGGTGGATGAAGAGATCTCTAGCTCTCCAAGAAAGAAAAGACAAGTAGATTTAGTAGTTGACAGATCCGTGATAGAAGAACTTGAAGCTAGAGACGTAGATTACACGCCATACCTCCCTCCCGTTAAGAACCAAGGGGCCTGTGGTTCATGCTGGGCATTCACAGCGACGGCAACACTTGAGTACCAGGTAAACAAAGACCGAACAGTCGGAGAAGAGATGGTGGCTCTGTCGGAGCAGCAGTGTGTAGACTGCGCCCGTCATGGTAATGGGTGCGGGGGTGGTTGGCCTACTAGCGTTTACACGTGGGTACATAATCATTACAGCCATTTTCCTTCGACTTACAACTACCCGTATGAAGCAGAAAATTCCTTGGAATGTAGAAACAATGACTACAAAAATGCGATATCGGGGTTTACAATCTATGAAGTAAGTGGAGAATACATACTTACTGGTAATGATGAAGACCTTCTCGTTGCAGTGGGTAACAGCAAAATAGGCGTAATATCTACTTGCATCCAATTGGCATCTGATTTCACTTCTTACAGCGAAGGTGTATACTCAAGCGATGATTGCAACGATGGCGGTTCTGGCCACTGTGTGACCATAGTAGGGTATGGAAAATTGAACGGTGTCCCGTTCTGGAGGTTGCGGAACAGTTGGGGGCCAACATGGGGGGACGGGGGACACATCAACATGAAACGTGGAGTAAACGGTCACAGCTTGAACATGTGCCAGGTTGCTAGTGATGCTCATTACCCGTACATTGAGGGGAGTGATGATGGACAAGGCAGTGGTACTGAAAGTGAAGCAATACGGTTGGATTGTGGGGACGGCAAGCAATTGGAATACAGGGGAGTCATCAATACAACTATTTCTGGGAGGGACTGTCAGAGATGGGACTCCCAAGAACCTCACTCGCACACCGCAAAACCAGAATTGCATCAATACAAGGGTCTTGAGGAGAACTACTGCAGGAATCCAGACAATGACGAAAGAGCCTGGTGTTACACAACGGATTCTTCAGAACGATGGGAATACTGCAACGTTCCAGACTGTTCACTTGAAAAATGGTGTGAGCTCTTGGACTTTGAATACTCAGACAGACTACCAGGCAGCCAGGAGTATAAGACTAAGTATGAAGATTTGAACAGTGCTAAAAGCAACTGTTACTCAAATCCACTTTGCACCGGAATCTCAACATCCTCCGATGGTGCATTCACATTGATGGCAGGAGATCTCTCATTTAATAAGGGAAGTCATGTGTACAGCAAGGGACTTTGCAAACAGTTCACTCCCCCTCCTATCGGGGAATACTGCGAGATGGACAATGTGAAATTGATAAGCAAGATCGCGATGGCAACAGCTATCACACAACTGGAAGCTCAACAGATGTGCGACTTCCATGAAGAACTATGCGTGGGCGTGTCGGGGAGTGATGAACTTGGCTACAGCCTCCACAAGAACAAGGCATCTAGGGAAGACACTGCACAAACCACTTGGTTGAAAGGTGACTGTCCAGATCTGACCAAGTGCGGGTATGGGGATCAGGGAGACTATCGGGGGAACATCAGTGTAACAGCAGATGGGAAGACCTGTCAGCGGTGGGACTCCCAGACACCTCATTCTCACGACAGAACCCCTGAGGAATACCCTGGTTATGGCTTGGAGGAAAATTACTGCCGAAATCCAGATGGTAATTATTCCCATGACCTTAAATTGATTTTAGTGACTTACAAATTATATATGCCTGTAGTGAATTCCATCTAAAGCGCCGAAAGTACAACTTAAATTCTTACAAGTGCCCTAAAGGGTCGTTCACATGTTACGTAATCAATAGTTAAGTAATTTTAACCCCCTCCCCCACCTCCGTAATCAACTGTTATTAAGAGCCAACCCCCCTCCTGACAGCAATATTACTTAATCATGGCATGACCCCCCCCCCCCCTCCCCCCACACTAAAATATTGTCAAATTGTTATTATTGTAGAGAGTAAAAATAAAATTTTGATTACGTAATCAACAACCAAACACCCCCCCCCCCCCCCTCCCCTGTAATCAACCGTAAGCATTTGGAAACCCCCTCCCCCCTCGGCTGATTACGTAATATGTGAACGACCCCTAATACTTTATTTTACAGGAGATCCTACAGCTTGGTGTTACACGATGGACGCGAAGAGATATGCTGAATGTGATGTCCCAACCTGTGACGAGTAGATCGCAGTAATGATCGCAAAAAGGCTGAAGCATGCTCAAGTTTTACGCAGACTTAGACTTTTGAACTGAATTTACAATACAAATTTCAAAATTATAGTTGTAGTGATATGAAATATAATGTAAAAATAGAGATTGTTGGTACAAAAAGTTGCTTTTGATTTAACTAACTGCCAGAAGAAATATCAAACTTTCAACATCAATTAGGTTACATGCCAGGTCCTTTGCTTCGGATCTCAGGTGTGAGAAGTAAGCGAGGAGCAATTAATAATAAGTTCTCTAATAATAATCTGTTTTCGCTCTTTTGAGTGGTTCGGTCAAATAATTGATGTTATGGGACAAAGTGAGAGTCTCCACTCAGTTTTTCAAACAAATAGTTGTCGACGTTCCGGCCCACACCTTTGTCATGGACGAGACGTTACAATTACTTCTTACAAAGCTGCAATTTACAATGGTGAAAATAATCTGTTATATAAATATCAATATCATGAAATACCTACAATATTTTACACAAATCTATACATTTGAAATGAAATGAGGTATTTATATCCCACTCATATGATTAACCAACAACACAAGGAAGGTGGTTAACCATGTCGGAGCGGCTGACTGTGAGTGATGTGAGCAAATGTGTAAAAATGTGAACAAAAGTATAAGGCATAGATAAAATTAAAACATCTTTTATTGTAAACCACACTAAACTAAGAAGAAGCAGAAACCATACAGTACATGTAGGTATAATAAAGGTTAGTACAGTGACATAATCAACCAAAAAGAAACAGGTCCTAAAATGAAGAAACTTAGAAAGGTAGAGAACAAGACGTAAAATGGAGTGCGGTAAAAAATAAAAGCCAAGGTGTCTTGCAAAGTGAAGACAAATGAAAACAAAAACAAACAAATAAACTTCAAAACTGATTACATAAATCTCAACATCCGTGGAAGAGAGTTCCATGCAACCGGTACATGGCTTGAGAAACGTCTGTCATCAACTTTGGACTTTTTATTCGTTGGTATCTTGAGCATGAGATCGTCACCTGGTCTCCTCGACCTGGTCATGGTGTTTGAAAGTTCTGTATCCACTACATCCACATCCAGTGATTCTTTTATTTAAGGTAACCAGGTGCAGTACCATGAACTGATTTGTGGGTTAATAGACAGACTTTAAAGAAGATTCGCTGGTCTAACTCTTTAAGTATAGGGAGTTCAAAAATCAATAGTTCCCACAGTCAGACAACGAATGAGTTAAAGTTCCAACAAAATCTTTATAACATCATTGGTAAAATATTTTTGGACATCTTCGGTATCCAATAAAGATAAGGGTTAATACTCCAATTATATCAGAAAATTATATTTAAAACTAAAGGATGTTAGGTAAAGGAAATTAAAAGTCAAACTCTCAAAAATGGAATGGAAAGCACTCGGGTATGGGGGGTTGTGAGGCCCCAATTAGTAGAAAAAATACTAGTCCCTGCATTAAAGATGAGTATGTGGGATTTCTTATAGAAGGGAATCAAGTCCGTGGTTCTATCTTCTATGTTGTAGATGAAACGAACCTCCATTCGTAACCTTTCACTATTGCCTTTTTACAAAAGGGTGAAAAGGAAAAAATTGATTTAAAACTATCTGTTAAAATTGCGCTTTTTTAGTTCTCCGCGACAAATTGCACATTTTCTTTAAATCTGAGGACCAAATTTGCGCATTCTCCTTTAAATCTGAGGGACAAATATCACGTTCTTTATAATATAAGGGTGACCGACGACTGAACCCAATTGGACCTAGTTCCAAAACAGTTCCCACGACAACTGAACCCAAATTTTCCAAATGATTACGCTAGCGTAATTTTGACAGAATAGCTATTTGTAAAACTGATAACGGAGGGGGTTTCAAACATCTGTAGACTAGATTAATTCATGAAGGAGTAACCAGCTATATTAAATTATACGCTCAAGAGGCCAGCAGCTACAAGTAGAATACCCGAAAACTATGTTTTTGGGTAAGTTAAAGGTACTTTTTGGTGACTAACGGATTTGAGTCATTCTCAAAGTAGTCATGGATCTGACGACATTCCCGTCTATATAACTTCCGCCCCGGGGTTTGAGACTTGGAATACCTTAAGGGACCCATTAGAAACAAATTTGGCTTGGGTAGAAATTTTGGCTATGGTGCAGTTTTGCGCAATTGACCACGCCCTTTTTTTGCGCTTTTGCAACTTTAGAATGAAAATAACTCCGCTTCTAATTGGAATTAGAAGCTCAGCTTGGCTTTAAAGTTGTTCAGAATCATCACATTTAGGGGGGTAGAGCATAATTTTAAAGTCAACAGACATCGGGTTGTTCAGTTATGTGACCACACCCTTATTTACCCTCGCGAGTCGTGATTTTCACACTAAATACGAGATATCTCGGCTTCTGATTGAGCTACGTGCTCATCCTGGGCATTAAAATGTTCAAAATCATCATATTGAGTAGGGTAGACCACAATTTCAAAGTCCTCAGATGTCAGGTTGTCGAGTTATTAGGCCACAACCTGTTTTTACGCTCTCGCGGGTAGCGATTGCAGCGCTTAAAATCAAAATAACTCAGCTTCCAATTGAAGTTAGGAGCAAAACTGGGGCAGCAAAATGTTCACAATCATCACATTGAGTGGGGTAGAGTGGAGTTATTAGGCGGAACCCTATTTTTACGCTCTCGCGAGTGGACACTTAAAATCAAAATAGCTCGGCTTCTGATTAGATTTAGGAACAAAAGTTGGGCATGGAAATGATCAGAATTATCATATTAAGTGGGGTAGAACGTGGTTTCAAAGTCTTCAGACGTCAGGTTGTTGAGTTATTAGGCAGAACCCTATTTTTACGCTCTCGCGAGTCGCGAGTCGACACTTAAAATCAAAATAACTCGGCTCCTGATTAGAGTTAGGAACAAAAGTTGGGCATGTAAATGTTCAAAATTATCATATTAAGTGGGGTAGAACGTGGTTTCAAAGTCTTCAGACGTCAGGTTGTTGAGTTATTAGGCGGAACCCTATTTTTATGCTCTCGGGAGTCGCGAGTCGACACTTAAAATCAAAATAACTCGGCTCCTGATTAGAGTTAGGAATTAACCTTGGGCATAGAAATGTCCAGAATTATCATATTAAATGGGGTAGAGTGCGGTTTTAAAGTTTTCAGACGACGTATTTCAATTATTATTAACAAATGTATTGAGTTCTATGTTTATATTTATGATCTCAAATATTGTGTTCCATGTTTCTATTTATGATCTCAAATATTGATTTCTAATGCTTCTATTTATGATCTCAAATATCGAGTTCTATGTTTCTATTTATTATCTCAAATATCGAGTTCTAATGCTTCTATTTATGATCTCATGTATTGAGTTCTATGTTTCTATTTATGATCTCAAATATTGAGTTCTAATACTTCTATTTATGATCTCATGTATTGAGTTCTATTTTTCTATTTATGTTTGACGAACTTACGTCGACCTTAATTACATTATTTATCGTATAAGGTGACCTACAAGGCTTATAGGTCACCTTATACGATAAATAATGTGATTATTCTTTCTTGTTCCTGGCCAAGATGAATTGCTCACAACTGCAATGGTAAAAGTAGTTTGAAAATTAAATTAATAACCAGAAAAAGTAAGTTTCGCCCAGAGCAAACAGTGAATACTCTCTAAATCCCGTACAACCACACTCTTTCCCACTCAATGTGATAATTCTGACCATTTTTATGTCCACGTTCAGTTCCTAACTCCAATCAGAAGCCGAGTTATTTTGATTTTAAGTGTCGACTCGCGACTCGCGAGAGCATAAAAATAAGGTTCCGTCTAATAACTCAACAACCTGACGTCTGAAGACTTTGAAACCACGTTCTACCCCACTTAATGTGATAATTCTGAACATTTCCGTGCCCAAGTTTTGTTCCTAACTCCAATCAGAAGCCGAGTTATTTTCATTTTAAGTGTCGACTCGTGACTCGCGAGAGCATAAAAATAGGGTTCCGCCTAATAACTCAACAACCTGACGTCTGAAGACTTTGAAACTACGTTCTACCCCACTTAATATGATAATTCTGAACATTTCCATGCCCAACTTTTGTTCCTAACTCTAATCAGGAGCCGAGTTATTTTGATTTTAAATGTCGACTCGCGACTCGCGAGAGCGTAAAAATAGGGTTCCGCCTAATAACTCAACAACCTGACGTCTGAAGACTTTGAAACTACGTTCTACCCCACTTAATATGATAATTCTGATCATTTCCATGCCCAACTTTTGTTCCTAACTCTAATCAGAAGCCGAGTTATTTTGATTTTAAGTGTCCACTCGCGAGAGCGTAAAAATAGGGTTCCGCCTAATAACTCAACAACCTGACGCCTGAAGACTTTGAAACCACGTTCTACCCCATTTAATATGATAATTCTGAACATTTTTATGCCCAAGTTTAGTTCCTAACTCTAATCAGAAGCAGAGTTATTTTGATTTTAAGTGTCCACTCGCGACTCGCGAGAGCGTAAATACTATGGTGTGGGCCTAATAACTCAACAACCTGATGTCTGAGGACTTTGAAACTACGTTCTACCCCACTCAATATGATGATTCTGAACATTTGTATGCCCAAGTTTAGTTCCTAACTCTAATCAGAAGCAGAGTTATTTTGATTTTAAGCGTCGAATCGTGACTCGCGAGCGCGTAAACATTTGGGTGGGGCCTAATAACTCAACAACCTGACGTCTGAGGACTTTGAAACTACGTTCTACCCCACTCAATGTGATGATTGTGAACATTTTGCTGCCCCAGTTTTGCTCCTAACTTCAATTGGAAGCTGAGTTATTTTGATTTTAAGCGCTGCAATCGCTACCCGCGAGAGCGTAAAAACAGGTTGTGGCCTAATAACTCGACAACCTGACATCTGAGGACTTTGAAATTGTGGTCTACCCTACTCAATGTGATGATTCTGAACATTTTAATGCCCAGGATGAGCACGTAGTTCAATCAGAAGCCGAGATATCTCGTATTTAGTGTGAAAATCACGACTCGCGAGGGTAAATAAGGGTGTGGTCACATAACTCAACAACCTGATGTCTGTTGACTTTAAAATTATGCTCTACCCCCCTAAATAAGATGATTCTGAACAACTTTAAAGCCAAGCTGAGCTTCTAATTCCAATTAGAAGCGGAGTTATTTTGATTCTAAAGTTGCAAAAGCGCCAAAAAAGGGCGTGGTCGATTGCGCAAAACTGCACCATAGCCAAAATTTCTACCCAAGCCAAATTTGTTTCTAATGGGTCCCTTGAGGTATTCCAAGTCTCAAACCCCGGGGCGGAAGTTATATAGACGGGAATGTCGTCAGATCCATGACTAAAGTAGGCTTTAACAATTATAGCATGTTTGAAGAGCCTTATCTGATAGTAACAGCTATACTTATACTATACATTGCTATTAGGGATGAGATTATTCCAAATTTTGGTATATAATAGGTGTGCAGAAAGTTCTGTTGGAAGATAATAGATATCCAATCTCAGTAATGGGACCAGACGAAGTTTTTCATTTTTAGGGCAGAACTTGAAAAGATCTTTAATGGACTAACTACTAGGGACATCAAATTTAAGGATTTTGAATAGTTCCATAAATGTATGATACATGTATTGCAGATTCTCCGGATTCATAATTTTCTGCTGATCAGTGAATAGCGGTTTATTATGTTCAAGACAGTAGTTCTTGCTAGCCATATTATTAATATGTTTATTATAAGTTCTCAAACGTGCACATGTTAAGTAGTAATAGTATTCTTTATGATCAAAATCGGGGATGTTACCAAATAGCAGTCTTCTAAGCTTATATATCGCTTTGTAATTGCACAAATTTTATTCAGCCTGTGTTTTGGGATTTCGATTCCACCTCAGCAAGTTATACAATAGCTAGTACAAGCTAAACATAAAGACAAGGTGCTGTTCTCTTGTGCATAGTACCGTTCTCCATGCGGTTCGGCTTTGTATTATAGATTCCTTAAGGCACGCTGATCGAGAATAGACGACTTCAAGTCTCCGTCGTACTCCATTCTATCGATTCGCATCTACCTGGATATAATAGCTCATAATGTTAGTTATAAGTATTACGTTAATAACTTCACAATGTACAGGGTGTTCTGGTTCACGATACATCGGAACGGTATCAAACATCTGCAGTAGACTAGATTAATTCATGAAGGAGTAACCAGCTACCTTACGAGACATATTTTTGTTCGACATAATTCCGGTGACCTAAATGATTGATTTTTTCATTTCCTTATTTTACAAAAATGAAACCCAATATTTGATAAAATTAAATAAAAAATCTTCTCTGATCAGATGTTTCATCTTCTAAACAATTCTCCGGAGACTTTGAAAGTTAGCCTCAATTTCACCGCCGTGGCCAATATTTTAAAGTAGTGACAGAGCTTGCTTATTTTTAATGGAACGTGTCCAAAATAATTTTTAAATCAATTCATGATCGAATCGAATACTAGTGTTCATTAATCGTTTGATGAATCATATTTATAACTTACTATATTGATTTAAATCGATAGAGTCATAATTAAGGAAAATACGTGAAAAATAATTTAGCTTAATCAAGAAAGAATTGATGGAGTTCAGGTTTGTTATAACTCATATACGAGTAAATTTTTGAGAATCAGATTTCATATCATTAGGCAGAGTCCGGAGTCGCAGACTGCGTAATTGTAAATTTATAACTGAACTAGAAAGCCCGTGGTCACAGGGAGGAATTGCTAATACTCTAATAGTAATACTAATAGTATTCTTTGGTAGTCAGTTTTTAAAGCATCAAAAAATAACCGTCACAACCGAAGATACAGCCGATTAAAATGTAGCTCGCACTGAACACAGCGTAATTACCACAAAATTGATCAAAATGACGTTCCAACACCAACAATCATTATATAGTTATATTATTACATTGCAAGTGCGCGTGCGCTTTTAAACACCGTTACCATGGTTACTATGCAACTTCTTATTTTTCATCTGATTTGCACGTGGGCGGTCGTACATACAGAGATAATTCTTTGAATTATGATAATGACTAGAAAGCCCGTGGTAACAGGGACGAAGCTATTAGTATTCTTTGAAAGAAAGTTTTAATCGCATCAAAAAATATCCATCTCAACCGAAGATACAGCCGATTTAAATATAAAACACTTTAAACACAACGTAATTATTGACATACGTTGCATGCCACTTTTCGCGCGCGAAGCGCGCGCCGCCGAATATTTGGATACGAAACATGTATCAACGTAATTACCACAAAACCGCTCAAAATGACGTTAAAACAATCTTTGCACGTGCATGTGTGCATTGAAACACCGTTGCTATGGAACCTTTTGGTTGTTACCTAAATTCCTATTTTTCATCTAATTTGCACGTGGGCGGTCGTACATACAGAATAATTCTTTGAATTATAGTAGAGACTAGAAAGCCCGTGGTCACTGGGAAGAAGGTAATAGTATTAGTATTACTATTAGTACTTTTTGTTGGTAAGTTTGAAGTTTAAATCGCATCAAAAAATATCCGTCACAACGGAAGATACAGCTGATTAAAATATTGCTCGCACTGAACACAACGTTATACTTATATTAATAACAACAAAAACGATCAAAATGCCATCTAATTCCCATAATGATAATCTTTGATTCCCATAATGATAATCTTTGCACGTGCACGTGCGTGAAATAACCCACGTTACCATGGTTAGACTTAGTGTTACTAATACTAGGTATGCAACTTCTATTTGTTTACGAGCGTGCTAAATCACTCTACAGTCGATCTTCGAGATTGTTTTAAATTTGAATATTTTATGTAATAAGCGCCGTGAGTTGGCACAGAACTTTTTGTCTCTGACTGATTTTGATGAATTTGGTACCAAAAGTTGCCTTTAACTTGACATACGTTGCATGCCACTTTTCGCGCCCGATATTTGGATACGAAATGCAAAATGTCTCAATGATCCACCTCTAACTCTAAGTGTGAATGATGCAGATTCACTTTGTAGTTGTAGCACGATAGCGTCGAGCTGTATATGGGCCTCCTGTGCATTGCAAGAGTGTAAAAAGGACGAAAAAAAGGTAATTTCTTGCTTCAAATGCATATAGGCATAGCTCCTAAAATATCGAATATTTTGAAATAATTTTTACAGGATCGTAATACTATTACTAATAGTAATAAGCTTATAGTTATACATTATATTTACTGGGTCGCGCTCAGCCTGTCATTCCGCCGAATCTCTATACTATTCTATGTTTATGAACATAATATTAATAGCCTGAGGTCCCCAGGTAAGTTTATAATTATTAGTCAGACGCAACTTTTAGTACCAAAATTATTATATTTGAAGGAAATTTGAAGGTAAGAGGCTCTTATCTGATCATTACCCTAACCCAATCCTTAACAAAAGCATATGCTGAAATCTTAACGGTAACCCTTACGAGAAATTAGACTATGGACTAACCTTTTTATAAATATACGGGCATATCACGTGATCGAAACAGTTTCTCGCCAATATCTCGTCAGGAAAGCCATGGGGGGTTATTCAGAATCAGTGTCCAGAATCGATGTATTTTCGGCCGCGTGCAACCGAAGATACATCGATTCAAGTTGGTTTCAACTGTCGCAGGCCCTTTTAGAACAATCTCGAAGATCGACTGTAGTGATTTAGCAAGCTCGTTAAAAGTAAGACAAGTGCGTCAAATTCAGATTGGAAAGGTTCCGAAAAAGGCAAAAGGGCACGATTATTAATATTATAATGCAACGAAGAGGCAGCCAGTAGTTTTTTAATTATATAAATTTTGAATGTGTACATTTTAATATTTTTTTAAATCTACAAAAAAGGATCCATTTCTGATTTCATTATTTTCACTTTTTGTACTTGTAAGATATTTTCTACTCTATATCATCATGTATTTACTCTATCTATATCTCAGATAGTATCTGGAAGTGGAGAAACTAAGAAAAAATGCGGTGAAACATTAGATTTTAAATTGAATAAGCTCGTGTACGAGTTTAAGTGTGAGTATGTTATCGCAGATGACAGATCAGATCAAAATAGAAAAGGATGGGATCTTAACTCTATGCGATGTTGAAATCTACGTGGAAAATGTAAGTGAAAATTTGTATCACGCATGATTATATTTATATGAATCAGAATGGTCAAGCCTCACTTTATAACCTCACCAAGGAAGTAGCCAGGATTTTTGGCAGATAGTGCGATTTGTTGCGCGAGTGAAGCACAAGGATGATGATTAATCACTCTACACTCGACTGTCACGTGAATTTTAAACACGTCCTCTAGGTGGCTCCGAATGACTATTCGAAACCCCAACCCTAACTCTAACCCAATCCTTAACTGAAGCACATGCTCAACCCCTAACCTTAACGATAAATTAGACCAACTTCCTTAATCCTTATATGGTCAAATCACGTGATCGAAAATGCATCGAATCAAGTTTTAGAAAATCTTTAAACTCGACTGTAGAGTGATTTATCACGCTCGGAATGCGGAAGCACGAAGCGTTGCCGATCGAGCTATGACAGGGTTCCGGTGGCCACAAAATTTGCAGGATGATTTTGGGGTTTAATTAGAAAATAGAATCACCATCACTAGTCACAGTCATAACTATAACATATAAGTGTAAGAAGCTAGGCAGTCAGCTCTAGCCAAAGTGCCAGCACTGTGATATGGCCATTGCAAACATTTTGCACCTGTTAGTGTTCGGAAGTCTCTGTAACCTTTTTAGGTCAAAATATAACCCACCTATATTTTTCCTAAATTTTCGAAGCCCTAAATTTTCGAAGCCCCAAACTTAAAATTGATTTCCAAGAGCTCAGGAGAATTGGATTATGAACTAAAATATACTGATTGCCCTTAATAACTGATAAACGAGTCGAACTATTTTGATGTTTGGGTGCTGATCATATATTAATTCTTAAAAGTAACGTTCTCCTTTTTCAGCTGGTATTATTTATAATTCCAACTCCGCCCACCCTCTGACTGAGCCCTTGGAGGGTGCTGTGTTCTACGAGAAGGGACTCTGCGAGCAGTTCACCCCACCCATTGGGGACTACTGCAAGATGGAGAATGTGAAATTGACAAGCAGCATAGCAAAAGCTTTCACACTACTGGAAGCTCAACAGATGTGCAGCTACCAAGAACTATGCATGGGCGTGTCCGGCGGTATCTACAGTGGCGGTAGCTTCCCTGGCGGTGGTTACAGACTCCACAAGAACAAGGAATTCCAGGAAGACAATACAGAAACCACTTGGTTTTAAGGTGACTGTCCAGTGTGAAGACGGCCTATATCCTGCACACCTCGATATTATAGTCCCTATTTCTAGTTAGTAAGTAAGTAAGTAAGTAAGTAAGTTAGTTAGTTAGTTAATGTGGAGACGGCCTATACCCCGATACTAGAGTCCCTACGTCCCCCTCTGGCCATCGAAGTGGAAGTGGAACTTCCCACCCATGAATCCCTAACACCAATTATTAGAAGCCTTAGCTCTAGAACACCGACTAACCGATACACTGCCCCAGTCAGTGCCAAGACCATTGTACTTCCCTTCCAATTCCATCACCAACCCTGTTAAAGTTACGGAGGGCCTATCTACGTATCTAAAATACCAGGGAACTTTGTGGAATTAGTTAATTGACTCCACAGAGTGAACACCCGACCAATTTACCTAGACTCTAGAGCCGTCCCGGTAATTAAGGATTCCTAACGATATTCCTAGCGAGAATTATTGGCCAGTTCTCGGTTTTGCACAATCGAGTTCGGAGTAGCTCCTCCCTTTAGGCTTGTCAGCTAGGCAGCCCCATCATATAGTTAATATTTTTATTTTCACATTTGCTTTATAGTAACCATTTTTTAATATATTTGCCATTATGTTGGTTGGTTTATCCCAACATCCCCAAATTACCGTCTCTCAATCGTCCAATTAGCTGGTAATGAAACTATCAGTCCAGCCTGTGATCTAAAGTAACCCAAGTAAATCCGTGCTTGTCACGATGACTCAAAAGTACGAAGTATTCTAAAATGAGACCAGATCCAGTCATTACAACTAAGTTATGAATGATCTTAAATTTGATCCTTCGAACAGCTGTTGAGCAATGAAACGCAAACATAATCTTAGCAAAATGAATATATTTCTTTTATCTTCAGCATTTAATCAGTCACATAATCTGAGAATATCAATGGTTAGTATGAAAATGTCAAAAATTCTCATTAAAAATGTAGTAAAGTTATGAATGAAATTGAAATTAAAGGTCATTAACCAAAACTTCTACATTAATTGCCTCTTCCTAAAATCCATCGGTCTGTCGTCAGGCCATTGGCCCAGAACGCAAGGCCCCGTTAACCCTCGTGTCGTAACCGGTCTAGAAGAACCAAGCCCTATGGATGCCTAGCCGTTAGTCTAGCTAGGCTGGAGCCTCAATTTAATAAGCACGGAGACTCGACACCTTATGATGACACAGACTAAAGAACAACTTGTCCGTCCTTACATACAGATCTGACCAAGTGCGAGATTTTCTAAATGTGATGTCACCAACTGTGACGATTATATTGCATTGATGAGCAATAAGGCTGAAGCATCGCAGACCTGGACTTTTGATGCATTTTAAATAAAAATTTCAACGTTATACTTATAGTTGTATCAATATCATGTAAAAATTGAGCTTGTTGGTAATGGTACGAAAAGTTGTTTTTGATTTAACCAGCTGCCGCCTGCCAGAAGAAATATCAAACTTTCAACATCAATTAGGTTACATGCCAGGTCCTTAGATTCGGATCTCAGATGCTCGGAAAAGGTGAAGAGTGATTAATCATCTTAAGATCAAATCAGCTAAAATGTTGTCTGTTCATATGGAAGGGTTCACATATGACGTTAGCAAGATTTCGGCCAATTTTACCCCCCTCCTTTTGTCAGCAAATGTCATCACTGATCAGTCCAAACAACAGTGCAGAAAGAGATGAAATCATATTCTTCTGCCCTGAAGAAGACTTGTGCAGCTACTCTTACGCCAACGAAGATATGTACTGCATTAAAGACAATAGCTGAAAAGGACGAAAGAAGCAGGAACGTCGTAATCTATGTAATAAGTGAATCCGACGGTGAGCAGTTAGAAGACAAAGTTGATGGAGTTCTTGGTGAGATTAACGAGAAACCTTTATTACGTGACTGTTGTAGAATGTAGAGTTGGACTGAAGAGAGCCGACACATCACGACCTTCTAAGCTCTCTGAATAACCCTGATATGGCAGCTCAGATGCTGAGAAAAGCTTAAAACGTTTACGCACAAAAGAGGGCTATTATAAAAGTATACATATTTGCCCGGACAGATCAGTGGAAGAAAGGAGAGCTTTCAAGAAGCTCTGGTAGGAATTGAAAGAGAAGAGGAAAGCAGAGCCTAACAGAGTTCATTTCATAAGGAACAATAAGATTTTCAGCTCTGATAAGAACAGTGTAACAGCCTCGTCTAAAGAAATTTGAACTGTTTCATATTCTTCACCACACATTTATTTTTTCCACACTTTTGTTTCACACTTTTGTTTCGCATATTTGTTATCACATCAGGGTCATGTAATTGCGGGCAGTTTACTGTGCGTGTTTGGTGCGTGTGCGTGTTTGGTCTCCTGACAGATTTTACAGACGGGGGCAATGATTTTACAGACGGGGGCAATAACTTAGTCGAGTTTCTTTGTACGTTATAATTGCTGTACTCTGTAAAGTTTTAAAAGTATTTAATAACAAATTTAAAAAATTATACACTATAGTCCCCCAACAAAGAAAATAATGTTTTCTTTATTTTGTATCAGTAATCATCAATAAGTAGTGAAACTGAAAGTAGTGAACTATGTATTGTTCTCACAACCAAGTCTGAAGCTCTACTCTCGTTGGGCGGTGAGAATATCCGGTACTCCGTACAGGACGGGAGCTGCCCCCACTAAGAAGGGTAGTTTACATGCCTCTCTGGACGGGTTCATCAGGGACAGGAGTGAGATGGTGTTACCCTCCGCCAGCCATAGCTCTAATAACTTCTTGGAGAATCTGAAAAAGAGGTATATCAATTATAGGACGGAATATCATAGTACAATAGCATAGTCGCACATAATATATGTATTATCAACAATACTTCTGGTCAAGCCGTTTGTAAAACAAAAATTCATACAGCCTGACGAACCTGTCGCAGTCCCGGTCTGTAATATTCCAGAGATAACCGAGCACAGCGGGGCAGCCACTGAGCATGTACTCCACAGGCGGACCTGTACCCCCTACTGGGGTGTGCTTTATTTTCCCACTGCTGCAGCCCATTAACAGTGCTACCGCGCGGCTCTCCAACTCTTGGATAGGCTTTCCTGGGAACGGGGGTTTTAGAATTAGAGTCAAGAGTCAGCTAACTTAACTGCAATTGATTATTAATGAAGAAATGTTATGGATTCATAAATATACCAAAATCAATGAAATTAAATTGCAACTATGCGACGTAACCCACCCGCGAGAAATTCCTTCCCAGTTCCGTGACCAATGTATAGGAACATGTCACTCTTCAATCCAGCTTGGTACTCGGGAAGTGAGGGAGGCTTAGCAGCCACACCCCGCCACCCTTCCTGTTCCGCCAGCCATCCCTCAAAACATGCTTGGGTTGACGGCAGGTTCTGGGTCGGGTTCAGGATGTAAAATGTCTCCTCCTTGTTCAGCTTTACTGGTTGTTTTCTGAGCTGGAATAATACAATATAATTCGGTATTCGAAAAATATTTGAGTACATTATGTTAACCCTGTATCCTGCTCGCAGACTAAACAGGAGAAAACCTTTGTTATTTTAAAAAATGTATTCATATGATTCATCCATGTTACCTTTTGTAGGGTGAGCGCAAAGTTGGTGCTAGGAACTCTCGATATAGGTTGGTTCCGGTACACTTTACACGACTCCCACGGCAGTATGTCCAACTCTGGACCTAAAGATAATAATTGTACTAATATTAATTATAAATCACAAGTGAGTGAATTGGAAACACGAGGGCAGAAAAGAAGGACAAAATTTGGATTTTCACTCCAAACGCCCATGCCCAAAAGTTGATATCAATATTTCAAGATCCTCAAGTCACTAATTAGGATCCAGGCTAAGTGATCACGTACCAAGTGCAAGCAATGTAGGATGTCGGGCGGGGGCAGCAGAAGGAGCCAAGTCATGAACCATACTGAGCACCTCTGATATAGGCAGTCCTGGTAAGTGTAACACCTCAGTAAGATGCTCTTCTGAGAGGATAGAGTAGCAGTCCAACACGTACTCTGCTACAAACTCCTTCAACTCCACCTGGAGCAAAGTGTATACATTCAATCTCCGGACCAGTTAGGAACCGTTAGTTAGGCCTTGTTTTCCCTTGGTTAAATGGTCCGAAACATAAACGGCCGGAATAAGTTGGTCCGAAAGATATTAAATCTGGAACTTTGTTGGTTCGAGTTACTTTAGACTAGAAACACCTAAAGACGACTTTTGTACGCGCAAAGAGAAATTTTTTGCTACTATACTAGACTAGACTATTCGTAGAATTCTGGGATAATCTAACTAAATAAAGTTAAACTAAACTATTCAGCACTCTTTACCTCATATTTAGATTTGATATCCTCTCTCAACTGAGCAGCACTTTTTGTAATAACATCTCGATACTTGTCCTCTACAGGACACCCGAGAAGAAGACCCTTCCAGGGACCCAACCAATCTCCCTCTAGTCTTTCAACCATTTCCTCTAGCCGGCTATTTAACTGGTACCTTTATAACATATAAAGCGTTACATCAACAGATATGCAGACCATTCATTAGAAGTTAGATAAGAAATTTAACTATTTAATTTAACTATTTAATTTAAATATTTAATTTAACTATTTAACTATTGAATTCCTCACTTCTTAAGTTAGCTTAAAAGTAGTTGAATAACACTTAAATATTATCGATCATTTCAGTGTAATATGTTACCTGCTCTTCCAGAACTTGACTTTATCAGTGGAGTGAGAGACACTGTCGTCGTTACAGGTAATTATCCGTCTCATTTCGTCCAAACAGCACGTGTTTTCTCCCCCTACACCCTGGTCATGTGATAGTTGTTACAACTGGTCATGTGATATGTGTTACAACTGGTCATGTGACAGGTGTTACAACTGGTCATGTGATAGGTGTTACAACTGGTCATGTGATAGGTGTTACAATTGGTCATGTGATTGTGGGAAGTGGATTTAAGTTGTTGTGAAAGATAAATCTAGTTTGATTGGTGGATACTAAGCAACTTACCGCAGATTTTAGAGAAAATGGAAGTTCTCTTTCAAAGACAACCTCTCGTCCGCCCCTTTTCTGTCCGAGGTACAAGGTACCATCTATTTGCAAGATGCTGGCAAAAGTCCAACTTTCCGGAATTGTAATGTCGTCTTTAGAGTTCGTGACGTCACTATTTTTCTTGATGACGTCACGTATCTGATGTTTGAAGGGCATGTTGTGGTATTGCTCAACATCTCGCCAGAGTGGTGCTCGTTTTATCTTACGTTTCAACAGTTCTCTTTTTACGAATACTGGCTGCAATCCTTCGCACGCATCGAGACCTTGATATTAATTGGTGTTAAAAATAGTCGCATAACTTGAACATTATGATCGACGTGAGCCAACAATGGTAATTTACATTAAAATCCGTTTTGATCGGGTTATTTTGATGGAAAAATCATTGATTGAAACAAAAATGAAAATATGTAGAGTTACCAAATTGAACATGATCAGTGGTCTCCGTTTGCTTAACTTGAGACTTCTTGCTAGCTGCTTGTCTCTTCCCAGCCTGTCTCCTTGTGGTTGGTCTTGTGGTCGTCTGTTTTACAGCTGCCTTGCTGTTCGAATTGTTCCTACTTCTACCTCTCCTGGCTGCCGGTTTTGGTTTGCTTTCTTCTTCTACTTTTGGTTTTGGTTTGCTTTCTTCTTCAACTCTCCCTGGAATCTGAGATTGACAGTCTGATAACATGGATAACCACGCTTGAGACAGCGCATCTAGTTCTGCAGGCATGTGGGTAGGCGATGCTTTCTTTGAAGATTTGTTGGATATCCATGTATCACGTGACTTGTTTAAGGAGTGATGGTACTCTACGGAGGACTCACGAGAAGGAGGGGCGATAGACCAGGAAAGTTCCAGCTGCAGAAGGATTAATCTGGCGAGATGAGAGGGAGTGAGGGATGAGGAGAAGACAGGATACACACCATCCTCCACACTAGATACACCATTAGTCTGCACCACTTGGTTGCTCCTTTCGGCCGCTGCTTTCAATATTTCAGTCTCTGCTGAACGATACCGTTCCAACTCTAGATATTGAGACATATACTCATTGTTTGAGTCGAGTAGCTCGTGTTTCAGAGGGGAACACGAAATAGGAGCAGGGATCTTAGCAACCGACGTTTGTAGTGTAACTTTGATGAACACTGAGAGGTTCCGGTGTTTTGAGATCCAGTAGTCTGAGCGGGAGAACTTAGCAAGCTGCTCCAGTCTGTCTAGGTACAAAGTGGCCTGATGAATTGAGCCCCACGTGAATAAGAGGGAGATGTAGCGCGCCAGCACGTGCAGAGTGTGGGGGATCATGGCACAATTCTGCCACCTGAAAACAAGAAACTTCAATCAATTTGATGTCAAGGATCAATCATTAGACGGTGAATTTGTTCGAAGTAATTTTTTAGAAATGAGAAACGTTAAGAAATATAACTTATAATAAAAGTTCCATAGCACATACAGAAGAGCTCTAGAAGACATGGTAGTGCGTTTCCAGCTCTTTAGTTTGGCGTGAGCAGCTTCCAGAGTGAGGGCAGTACACTTCTCACTGATCTGATAAACCTCCTCCCCAGCCCCAAGTACTCGGTCTATCAGCACATACCCACACACTCCACACAACAGAGCTTGTTCTGTCCCTCTGTCTGTCTGTTTGTCCGTCTGTGTGGCAGTGTCTTCCCATAACTCCTCTACTTCGTGCCTTTCACTCTCCGGAGATGTGAGTATATCGACATCACGTGACCATGTGACTCTAGTTCTATTGGCTAGCAGAGCTGGTACAGAGGACAGGACTGAGATGAGGTTCTCAGGGCGTGGCGAGAGTTGAGCCGCGCAGCGTGCAACTACGGTGTCCAGTCCGTAGAGTCCGGCTAAGAACATCAGAACGGACAGGACACAGTCGTCTGGAGAGTGAGATTCGAGGATAGACTTGGCGTCCTGAGGAGGGTTTTGGGTGTTATTCTTATTTTAAATTTTACTGGGGATAATGCAGTGGTGAAACGACCGTTGTTTGAATGTGGGACAATTTTGCTCAAAGTTATGCTCAAAGTTATGCACAATATGAATGTAGCATCAGGGAGTACCGTCTGTCATCTTAGTGTCGACTGTCGGTCAGTATTTTGAATAAAATTAAACCCTTGTACAGGTAAGTACACTCTAACACCAAGTACTCGGGCCCTTTTGCACAAGGTACAATAGAAATATGGGCTCAGATGATCCTATGATTCATGGTGTCAGAGCCTAAAGTAATTATAACCTAGGGACAACGCTCGCCCAGTCGCCCTCATTTTTTACTCAATATCCTAACCAAGTAGCTCGTGTAGCGATCCAACTTGATTTGCAGAGGCCTGAAGTATGTGATATAGTCGTCTATATGGTCAAGTTCGGAGACAACCTGTACATAAAATCAGTCAGTAATTACACTCATTTCACTGCCATAAATGGTAAAATTAATTATAATTCCTCTGACAGTCCAAGGGGTACAGGCTCTTCAGATATTTTACTCCTAACCTTTCTATAATGATATCTGGGTTCAAAATTTAAATAACTCAACCTTGGTGGAGACAGTGGCCACCTGAAAATTACAAAAATAAAGGAGCTGTAAATCACTTATGAAAAAAAATTTACTTCAAATTTCACAATTTAAAGTTACGTAAGACAGGTGGGTACTCAAAAAGTGCTGGTTGAGCAGGTTTGTCTGCTCAACACAGGTGGTGCAGCTCACTGACTACATGAGCTAATATAAGTGACTAGAACTAACCCTCTCATGCTTTTTAATTGCTCCGAAGTCCTAATATTTAATATTATGGGTTATACCAATCATATTTCATAGAATAGGATCCTCAGAATCGGCTCAACCGAGGTGGAGACAGCATAACATGCAGTTCAAAATCTGTTATTCTGTAGTTTAGGAGCTGTAGAGTGACTGTGGCAGTCCATTTGCAATACCAATGATTCTAAATCATCTACCAACTCATATTACAAGGCATCTTTGCTGAAAAGTACACTCAACATAGGTGGAGACTCCAATTTGGCAAATTTGGGCGTCAATTTGACCTCAGAAGTCAAGGTTCTCCACCGCGGTTGAGTGGCTGATGGCTAGTTTGATGAGTTGTATACATGCTGAAGGGTCACCCAATGTTATTTCTTCCAGAAATCAACTGCCAAAGCTCAACTCAACCCGGTGGGGCCAGTTTTAATGCATTTTTTAATGTTTTAATGTTTAATCAACAATTTCTCCACCTTGTTGAGCACCTTTTCACAACTTTGATAGTTTTTTCATTTGCTAGAACACTTTGCTTTAAGACAGAAGGGGTAACAGTTTTATGATCCCCTACAGTAGCAGTTAACAGAGCAGATAAGAATTAGTGATAAAACCAATGAATTTAGGCATGTTTGACAGGCTTTTTACTGTTTCTTAATGAAAGATCTCCACCCTGTTGAGCGTCAATGGAAAAAACAAAATTTAACGGGAAGTAGAAAAGGCCGAGACGCAACTTTCTAGCTAACCTAGAACTCTCTAAACCTTTCTCCACCCCCGGTTGAGCAGCTTTGAAAAGTGCATTTAATTTCTCCACCTCGGTTGAGCACTTAAATAAAATATTGATGAAACCATCAGATTACAAATTTGATGTAGTTTATGTTACCAATAACCTTTTCCACCTTAATCAAAAGTTTCTTCAACCAGAGCCAGTCTCCACCTTAAATCTCCACCTTTTAAGGGTTTGTTTAATACCACCTGTATCTGCTCAACCGTTCAACCTTTTAATTTTTTTTTTTTACTCAAAGAAAGTCCTGAAAAATGTCTTGTCAGCCATATAATCAGGGAGTTTCAGTCTGTGATGAGCTGGCTCCACCACACACTTCTAAAAAAGTAAAAAATGTACAGGTTGTCTCCGAACTTGACCATATAGTCGTCTGTATATGAGCACTCGAACTATTATACAATTATATCAGCTGTTTCCCGGAAATAGTGTTGGATGATACAACAAATACTGACATCATATATCTAGAGGTAGTTGTTACAATAGCAATATTGGATCATATCTTGGAGTAAATAAAACTACGATACGGTGGTAATATTGATGTTTGCTGACTCCTCTGATACATTTAAATTGTAAGTATTTTTAGCATTTTACTGCTTTATTATACTATTTACTATATAATATGCAGGATTAGTTAGTAATGTAACTGTCATCATGGAAAAAACGATGTTGATCTTCACAGCTGCCTGTTTCTTCAGCTCTGTGCTAGCTAGCGCTAACGGTGAGTTCAATGAGGTTTTTTATTTCCATTTTCTTATTTTATTCAAATAAATTCACTACAAATTTATAGTTATAACTGGAAATTTAACCGATAATATAAACATTATTGGTTATTTCATTCTGAACATTTTGTGGTATTCTCAGGGGAATGTCGGAAACATCTGGGCTGTTGGAAAGATGCTGAGAATCGTGCAATCAAGGAAAAAATGGTTAATTTCAGCGACGACCTTATAAACAAATGCCATGATCGCGCAGCTGGTAAAGGCTACGCTGTATTCGCAGCACAGAATGGAGATGAGTGTTTCACAGCTGCTGATGCTGGGGAGACGTATACGACGTATGGGGAATCTGACAACTGCAAGAACGGAGTTGGAGGAGCCTGGGCTCAGGATGTGTACAGAATAACAACCTGTTCACCGGGTACTACACTGTGTTCAGTAACTTTCAATGTTGGAATTGTTTACCAGGCTAGTAAAACGTGTCTTCTGGGTCTGGATCGTGTATATCAATTTGGATTGGGTTTATCAATTCGTGATTGTTTGATTTTTCTTATCAACTTAAAATAATCTTTAACCTAAATTCCAGTGGTCGAGATATTATTGAAAACTCTATATAAGCAGAAGGATTCTAATTTCAAGATAACTTGCGAGATCGATGGAACAGAAACCCCTTCTTCAGTAAAGTGGTCTTATACAGCATTCGATCAATCAGAATCACAGGTCATCAACGAAGAAACAGACGACAACTGTGAGCTCCAACTACAAGGAAAGAAAGCGATATTAACGAAGTTTCACCCCAGTCTGAACGATGCTGGAGAGTTCACCTGTCAGTTCCAGATAGACAGTGACTCTGAAGTAGTACCCTCTGCTAAGATAGATGTACCGGGTCCGAGTAAGTAATAGTGGCCAAGGTCTCCAAGAGCACTAAGAGTTCAAGTGATAATTGTTATATGAATGGACAATCGTCCGAAATTATTGCTATTAAAAGACATTATATGGTATCTGATAAAGTACGGCGTACGCAGAGCTGATATGAGATGATAGAGCAGTAATTTCAGACAATTGTAACGAAGTAGATGAAGACTGGACGGACACCAATGAAGAAACAATCCCTCCGTTACCAGTGCTACATGATACTGAAGTTAAGATACTCTGTCCACGGAAGTATATCAACTTTGAGGTGAACCAAGTGTATTGCAGAGACGGAGATCTCATGATGTTTGGAGGAGAAGATCCGTATTGTAGGAAAATAGGTTATTTGGGGCAGGATTTAGATTTTTAAGCGGATATTTAGGTAGCTGGGTTAAAATTAGCTAGGGTTGTCAGAATTAGTAAAACATATCATCTAGGGCTGATGTGTTTTTCTACGTCATGACAGAATCACCAGAAATTCTTACTATTATCCAATGAGAAATGTAACCGGAAAAACATAAAAACTCTCAATCATTGATACACATTACACAGGTTTTACTTGAGTATGTATATATATATCTGCGAGTGGAGCTATGTTTTTTTTCATAACATTAATAAAATGTAAGTATAATAGCATATTTCTATACATTCTATTGCCCTATTTCTACACACAAAAGATTCCGTGTGAAACAAAAACAAGATTGAATGTAAAAATGTCGGCTCGGTCAGCTTGTTGCTACTAACAATGAGCTCCGTTTTTGCGTAAGTTATGTTAGTTTGAGTATATATCTGGTCTCTTTACCTTTGCTCGGTATGTGTCTCTTAGTGGATCTCTAAACCAATAACTAGACCGTTATTGTAGTCGTTATTAATGTAGTTAGTCGTTATGTCGTGTTTGTTTGGAGGTTTGGAGTATAAATAATAACCTTGATGAGCTATTCTTTCCGGGATTTTTTCTAATTCGGGTTTTTAGGTTATTTTTCTTAAATAATACGGAGACGTGATTCTAGCAAGATGATTATTGATAAAAGTTGTCACGTTAAAATCGTAAATATTTTTTATATAAAATGATAACGCCTTCATACCTGACAGAACTCAATAGGATTTTGAAGAGTGAAAGGTTCTCGTTGTTTCAGGGATATGATAAATTTTGAGTAGGTTTTCAGCACGTTTACACAACTCATGATCCCTTTATCTGCGCTTTTCACCCTGAATTGAAGTTTTTGAAAATCGAATTTGTTGAGCGGCTCATGAGCTAGGAAAATATCTAAATCCACGAATCTGAAATGAAACTTTATTACCCAAATAACATAAAGGCCCTGGACTGACCGGTTGAGATAAGTGAGAGCAGGCTCACAGTTCAGTTTAGATATCAGACAGTAAACTAGTAGAAGAGAGCTGGAAGGGGAAGGAGCAGGATCCTCTTTTAACAGGGATATCGCGTCTGATAAGTGTCTGAAATAAGAGAAGTGGACTTTCGATTTCATCAAATATCCAGGCTTCAGCATTTAGCGATCATAGGTGGGTTAAATAACAAAACAAGTGTTGTTGACTCGACAAATGATTTGTAGACTGACCCCTGAGATCTGTAGATAGAAGCAAGTTTTAGTCGGTATTGGTCTGAAAGTGAAACACCCGGTATCATTGTTACTAGTTCCAGTAACTTTATCTCGTGAGATACTGACTCTGTTTGAGATGCCGCTTCACACAACTTTGTTTTAAATTCTTCTTCTGAAAATTAAACAAGTATAGGGCGGTAGACAATTTTAGAGTGACTGTAGAATGAATATAAAACTAGCAATAGAAGATATGTATTTTGCACTTCGGTTACATTTTGACCATATATTCACTCAATTGAATTGTAAAAAGATGACAACAAAAACCTGATATCGTTGTTTTTTCGAGATTTTGTAGAGTGAGCATCTGAAGATTGATGTAAATCTGAAAGCATTCTTCTGACCTAAAATGAGTATAAAGGACACAGGTACAGTGAAGTTCTATTCGTTTTGAAATCTATAATAAGGCGAATGAATTTGTATTGCCTAGATAAGAGTGTCGATATAACGACCACTATACCGAGATGTGAACGTGATTCATATTTCAAGACTTGTATCCAAAAAGCTAAACGAATCAAACATACCCAACAATCTCAGACAGGTGAGTCACGTGACGCGCATGCACGTGGGCGAGGAGTTGGGAGCTCTTCTGTCGGACACTTTCTTTGGGGCTCCTGTACATCAACGTACTGACCTAGGGTGATTTATGTGTGTAAGTTTGTATATTTATGTGCAATTATAGAAGGAATATTGCATTATACTTGTTGTACAGTTAAATTTGTATGGAGTGCAAAACTATGCTACACATATATTTCCAAGACAGTGCACTTTGCAGATGAAATTGTTTAACCTAAATTTGCAAATTTCGATTAACTCTAGTCATTTGCTTCATAACCATTTCACTGTGGTACCAGCAGTGTGGTTATTAAATACTGGTAAGTAGTAAAGCTGTTATGATTCCATCAACCGGTCGCAGTCGGCTTGGTTCTTTCCTCAAAGTATCCTAATACATTACCCATTCACCCATTGATTATGACATTAAGCTCCTTATTATATATTTTACAGGCGACAGCTCAGTTATTTGCAAACCAAAAGATTCTTCAGGACGTTATCTATCGCAACTAATATGGTGTGACTTTTCAAAATTGTGGCTAGATAATACGTTTGCAATCCTATCTCTGATCATAATTTTGAGTATTCATATTTTTGGCAATGATATTTTTGGAATATTTTATTCAATTTATCTTAACCTTAGAATTTTACAGTTAATGAAATTATTGTCCGGATTTTATATTGATTGTTTACACATATGGCTATTGATTTAACTTTTGACTCGAGAAAGAAGAGAAAGTACGGACAAATTGCCTAGATATGTATATAGATTGTACAAATGTATATATATTACAAATCTCCAGGAAAATATTTTTTAAAGCGTTACTACCATATATTCGTTATTCACACTTCTTGTCTAGGTCATCTCTTTTATGGCTTACTTATGTCTGAGCTATGTTATACATCTTACTCCTCCGTTTACTCCAGCCTTGCTTTACAGTGTTCATTCAACCTTACTTGGTAACCAGGTAACCAGGTAACCAGTTAACCAGGTAACCAGGTAACCAGGTAACCAGTTAACCAGGTAACCAGGTAACCAGGTAACCAGGTAACCAGGTAACTGTTACTTTAAGTTACATTTCTAGCTAGCAAGGTCTCCTGTTTGTAAACGCATAACACAGTTTCCATCGTCGTTTCATAGTACAAATACTAAGAGGTAATCGCAATTTTCACAGTAGAATTTAAATAATTTTTAGCATGTACGGCATAAATATCATTTAAAATTTCACTATTGATATTAAAAATGGCAAAATTGTTTGAAACATTTGCCATCGATGACATACAAATAATTCTATCATAAAATCATTCAATAAAGAGCAATCATGTCTCGGTAAATGAATTAAAAAACTAACTTACGTGAAATATAAGCTGAAGCCATGAAGACGGTATGCAGTCCAAACGAAGAAGGCAAAAGGAGAGGTGTTGGCAGATCGCCAATAGGATCCATATCGTGTCCTTGTGCGTCGTAGAGAATACCTCCACGTACCCTAATACAATTTTGAGATTGAATTTTATCCCTATCCACTTCTGCTATAAGAGAAATATGACCCTACGATTCATTTACGTTGTCAACAGAAGGATTCGATAAGAAATTGGATTGGAGGACAGTCCAGCGGAACTTAACGAAAATTTAGCATTATGTACGGCAAATCCATTATTTTACACCTTCAACAGTCGTCGATTAGGCGTCTGATGTCTCTGTAAGTAGATTCCGTGTTTAGCCTTTTAAACACATTCCTTGATCCTTACTTTTAAACACATTCCTTGATCCTTACTTTTAAACACATTCCTTGATCCTTACTTTTAAACACATTCTTTGATCCTTACTTTTAAACACATTCCTTGATCCTTACTTTTAAACACATTCCTTGATCCTTACTTTTAAACACATTCCTTGATCCTTACTTTAAACACATTCCTTGATCCTTACTTTTAAACACATTCCTTGATCCTTACTTTTAAACACATTCCTTGATCCTTACTTTTAAACACATTCCTTGATCCTTACTTTTAAACACATTCCTTGATCCTTACTTTTAAACACATTCCTAAGTCAGACGTTAGATTTCACTTAGTTCAATGCTTTAAACATTGCATTTGTACTCGGCTGCCATGAACTTTTAATATTGACATCGCCAGTTTTCAATTAGTTAACATTACCCTGCAAATGTTGTCTGCCATTGTTACAATACACTTGACTTATAGTTCTGTTTTTTCAAATTTTGTTGTCCCCTGTATCTGAACCACCGTAATATCCAGTTTGGATTAGGAGCAGTAAACTAACCGTGAGTTGGTAGCTGGACATTGTCCAAGTCAGGAGTTGATGACGTCATCAATGACGTCATGTCTCTGACGAGCTGGAAAAGGGCAGTCAGGGTGTGTAATGACAGGTGCTCACAGTACAGGACTAATATTCTGTCTGCTCGGGCTGCGTCCAGCACATCATCTTTCAAATCTGAAGCAGTATAG
This sequence comes from Bolinopsis microptera, assembly GCF_026151205.1. Lineage (NCBI taxonomy): Eukaryota > Metazoa > Ctenophora > Tentaculata > Lobata > Bolinopsidae > Bolinopsis > Bolinopsis microptera. The sequence continues at coordinate 13,298,976 of NC_087073.1, forward strand.
TATTATGTTTAAAATCTGAAGATATTTGAAGCTGATGACTGGACTCACTGGTCGAATGTATCAAAAGGAAGATATGATCAGGAAGTCTGCACTAACCTAGCTGTATCAAAAGGAAGATAAGATCAGGAAGTCTGCACTAACCTAGCTGTATCAAGAGAAAGATAAGATCAGGAAGTGTGCACTAACCTAGCTGTATCAAGAGGAAGATAAGATCACGAAGTCTGCACTAACCTAGCTGTATCAAGAGGAAGATAAGATCAGGAAGTCTGCACTAACCTAGCTGTATCAAGAGAAAGATAAGATCAGGAAGTGTGCACTAACCTAGCTGTATCAAGAGGAAGATAAGATCAGGAAATCTGCACTAACCTAGCTGTATCAAGAGGAAGATAAGATCAAGAAATCTGCACTAACCTAGCTGTATCAAGAGGAAGATAAGATCAGGAAGTCTGCACTAACCTAGCTGTATCAAGAGGAAGATAAGATCAGGAAGTGTGCACTAACCTAGCTGTACCAAGAGGAAGATAAGATCAGGAAATCTGCACCAACCTAGCTGTATCAAGAGGAAGATAAGATCAGGAAATCTGCACTAACCTAGCTGTATCAAGAGGAAGATAAGATCAAGAAATCTGCACTAACCTAGCTGTATCAAGAGGAAGATAAGATCAGGAAGTCTGCACTAACCTAGCTGTATCAAGAGGAAGATAAGATCAGGAAGTCTGCACTAACCTAGCTGTATCAAGAGGAAGATAAGATCAGAAGGCTGCACTAACCTAGCTGTATCAAGAGGAAGATAAGATCAGGAAGTCTGGATGTTATCGTCTCCTCTAAACACCACTCAACTAGGTCCCACAACCTGGAGAAGTGAGCTATTATAGAAAGTTCTGTCATATATATAGTAGTAACTAGTAACTAGTGAGCTACAGAGCTCTCGTATCACCAAGCAGGCAAACTCATCATGTTATAGTTAAGTTAAACTGGCATTTTTATTACATTTTTAAACCTGAAAGATCAAATAGCTGTAATGAAGTTCTCTTACGAGTAACTAAGAAGTTCTCTGTTCACCTGCTGTTAAGAGAGGATCTTAGTTCAGGTTCCATTTCCCTGACGATGATGAGAGCGTTAGCAGGAAGGTTCGAGAAAGGTTTGGAATCTCCACACAGGGGCAGATAAAGAACTACACTACTGAACACTTTCTCGCTACCCTGAAGGAGGAGGCTATTCAGGAAATCGTTAATATCCCAGGTTCTAAACTAAACCCCTTGTTTTGCTCACTTCCCAAAATCCAGATTTGTACTTGTTCTTGAGATGTAACACCCATGAATCATGATGTTTACCAAATAATTTGATAAAGCTGATAATAGGAAGTCCGAAGTCATGTTACCAGTTACCACCAGTCAGTATCTCCCGGATAACTAATCTGCTTCTCTTGACTAATTATTCTGAATATATGCGCATAATCAATCGATTATACTGCATGAGACTAAATTAATGACTTGCAGACAGATGTTCAACGATCTGTTCGCTCAAATATTTATCTCTCGTTGGCACATTCTAACATTCTTGACTGAAATTGCTTTCGTACCTTTGTACTTGATAGAGTGCTTATCTTAAAGTTAAATGTTTTTACAGGCTCTAATGATGTATTTTTACGAAGTTTTCAAGCCTTACGTTGTGTGTTTCCCTTCGTGTCCAAAAGCATTATATTCTCATATACATTATGTATTATTGGCACGTTATTCGCTATGTAAACACACGTATGAAAGTTGCAACATAAGCAAGCAATATTTAGTAAGATGCAGAGTTAGTGTATTAATCGTTATACTGTTGTTCGTCGATTGTATAGTTTATTTTGTAGTTAATGTATGAAACATTAGAAAGCCGTGCGGAAAGTTTCGGAAAAGATGCCCCAGTCAAAACTGTTACTTTGTTAGCTTGGTATCTGGTTCAGAAACTTGTTTCTCATGTTTACAGCACTTTTAAAAAGGAATACACAATAGATATTAGATTGGCGGGCAAATACGACACTACTTTCATACCATCAGATGGGGTCCGGACTCTAGGGCGTAAGACTCTAGGGCGTAAGACTCTAGGGTCTTAGGGTTAGGGTTAGGGTTAGGGTTAGGGTTAGGGTTAGGGTTAGGGTTTGGGTTAGGGTTAGGGTTAGGGTTAGGATAAGGGTTAGGGTTAGGGTTAGGGTGATGGTTAGGGTTAGGGCGCCGCCCTAAAGTCTCACGCCCTAGAGTCTTACGCCCTAGAGTCCCGGACCCCATCAGATAATAATATAATAATGACTCACAACATTAACCTGCAACTACTTTCATACCATCAGATAATAATATAATAATAACTCACAATATTGGCCTGTGACAGCCTTGAGACCGTCTTGAGAAGGGCAGCTACCACAGTATTGGTGGAGGTTTGTTTACCAAAACTAGATACTATCTCGTACAGTCCCTCTACTACTTCACACAACCTGTCCACATCTCCACTACTCTCTGAAACAACATAGTTTAAACTAGTTTAGTAACTAAACTAACTATTAGTATAGCAGTTTAATTCATGGAGTAGCCAGTAACCATTACTGATTACTGGCATTTACAGTAAAGTAATGAAATATCCCTAGTTATACAATAATGTGGTCGCATGTAATGTGGTAAAATAACTACAAGTCCGGTAACTAACTGGTGGTGGAAACAAGAGCGAGTATAAGATGAGGAGCTAGTTTGTTAATGTAGTTCTTCACCTCTTCTTCCTCCCTAAACACGTCTACTACCTGACAAAGTGACAATTAATTTCTACTAACGGTTACCTACTAAATGGTTAATATACACTAATAATTGGTTAATAAATGGTGATCATTGGTTAATGGTTACTTGTTACTGGTGGATACCAAGACCGTGTTTTACGTAAAATAACCAGCTATACCTGGCTCAGTCGTTAAATAGCATTTTAGTTATTCCTTTACTGGATTATAAGGATTATCTACATAATATGTGAAATATCTGTGAATATGTGAAATATGTGAAATATGTGATGGATGATCAAGTAAGAAGCGAGAATAGCACTTTAAACACAATGAGGATATTATTATTAAGGGACTGTCATAGAATTCTTAATGAATATTTGCAGAGCACAAAATAATCACAATTTAGCAGTTGCACTCGTAATATTCATTCAGTCCAATGTCCATCGCTTGCTAGGTGCTCGCTAGTTATGTTTAAATCGGGTTTAGCTTGTAAGGTATCTGTAGGTACTATGTAGGATATAGGTAGAACTATGTAGGATATAGATAGAACTATGTAGGATATAGGTAGAACTATGTAGGATATAGGTAGAACTATGTAGGATATAGGTAGAACTATGTAGGATATAGGTAGAACTATGTCGTGTTCTGTGAGTCAGGATACTCTAATGCGAGAGATGGGAGAGATGAGTAAATGTTACATGTAAAATGATTAGATTCGGTTTATTTTTCTAATTTTGATCGCCAATACTCAGTAGACTTTATCAGTCATAAGAGCTTAAAACTTATCCATATTTTTTTTCTGAAAAGGTACCAGGTACTAACATTTGACGGTGAAAAATCGCCGCTCCTTTTTATCAAAGGTGCTTCGTCACCCGAGCTATAATTTTACGATTGACAATCGAATATTACTCGTATTAATATCGGTCCCAAAAGGAATGCGTTCATCGTGTCCCAAAAGGTATGATAGCTGATAGTGATGTACAGGGTGGGTCAGAAACATTTCATAATTTTCATTTTGCTCTTATTTGATAACGGTGCTATGAAAAATATTTCTGTAATAAATGAGATGTAGTATAATCGAATATATTAATTGCGAAGTATAATTTCTGGACAGAAATTAGATTTTTAGCCAAAGCCCATTAATTTACATAATTCATAATTTTGTGCATGGTTCTCAGAAAAACTTCAATAATCTGGCCGTCAAAACTTTACACATGGCTTCTCTAAAGCCAACTGAACATAGCCTCCAAGTTTGGTAAAAATTCGTACAACGTTTACAAACGTACACTTCACATTAGAGTGGTTTTAAGAAATCTCGATCTAGGCCGCTGAAGTGATTTTTCAAAAATGCGCTCTTCCATCACAAGCTCATTTTTGGGGTTTTGGTTGTACCGGATAATAAAAAAGGAAACTCTACACTCCTGACACTTTTACGCAATGTCTATGAGTTTCTTGAAGTATGTTGGAGCTTTTTTAGAGCTAAAATCACCTATTTTATCTAACAGGCTTGTCCGCCGTGGCTAAATGGATCGGCGGCGGCGTTTCACTAAAATTACACCGGCGGCGGCGGCGTACGTCGGCGTGAGCCGTGAAATCAAGGCCAACTTAATTGAGGTCTATGAAATATGAATATGATCATGTACTTAATTTGGGTAATTTAGACTTAACTTCAACAAATGATGCTGGTATATTGTTATGGTATTATCTGCTATCAAATAAAAGTTGAGACAAATTGATACAATTATTTTATTTAAGGTAAAATACATAAACAATAAATTATTGCTGAAATCAATGGATCTCTCAATCTTTTTGTTGGAAACAAAATCATAGTTTTTAGAACAAAACAGTGTTTAACATTCATCCTAGATCGCTGACTAGAAAGAATTAAACCTGCAGCCGACCAGGTTCTTTCAATTTCCGCACTACTGGCGGGTATACAATGCACTATTCTTACTATGTTTGAGAGTATTGGGAAAGTTTTTTGCCTATCGGCCCAAAATCTTAAAAGTTCGATTTGTAAAATTTCTTCTTCAGTCAAACTTATGAGTAGGTATCTGCTCTTTCTCTAACTCAAATTTTTCTCTCTAACTCAAATTTTTTTCTCTAACTCAAATTTTTCTCTCTAACTCAAATTTTAGTCTCTAACTCAAATTTTTTCGAGATCGTCCACTGATGCGATGACCGGCCTCCAGAACACCGTTAGTGAAGCACAGTCCCTTGTCCAGTCTCTACGTGACCATTCTGCTCACCCTCCTACTCAACCTACAACCACCCTCCCCGAAATACCTGCACCACCAACACCGGTCCAGACTGTGGAACAGCCCTTCTCCAAGCTCGAAACTGGTGACCAGCTGAAGAGGTTTGACTTTAAGAGATTGGACTCTGAATTAACCTATGATAAAGTTTTCTCGAATAGAAAGGTTGCATATTTTGGCGATGCTCCTTACAAGTATTTAGGAGGGTACCACAGGGCAAAGCAATTAGACCCTGAGACGTACCTTGCTGAAATACTTGTAGCAGTTGATGATGTGTGCAAGACCAACAACATCAACTATAAGGATTTCAATAGCTGCATGATCACCAAATATGAATCACACGTCTCGTGTATACCTCCTCATTCCGATGATGAATCGTGTATAGTACCCGACAGCACTATACTTACCATTTCCCTGGGGGGTAAAAGGGATTTAGTTTTTCGTAGACGTCCTCCAGGCGAGTATCGCGATGAAACCGTGACAGTTCAACACGGCGACTGTTACACTATGACGCGAAAATCGCAGGACCTTTTTGACCATGCTGTTCCTCCGCAAACTCAGGCGGATTTTGAAGGTCCTCGAATCAGCTTAACCTTTAGACAGTTGGCCTCGGCACATTCCAGAAAATCTAGCAGCCATCAGTTGCGACCTCTACCCCATCATAAAGTGAACCAGACCAAACGAGTGCTGATACTGTCTGACAGCAAAAACTGTAATTTTGACTGTTCTCAATTTCGTTCACCTGTCATAGCGTTCCGGGAAAACTTATTTTTCCTCCGCGACTTAAAGGAACACCGGGAATCGATTCAGCAAGCCGACATTGTACTCATAAGTGCTGGCATAAACGATATCCAGAAAAACAGAGCGAGTGCCGTCCTGCTGCATAATCACATCAGAAGTTTCATAGAACAGTTCCCGCGCACTATGTTCTTATTCGATGCAGTCAGTCCACTATCGATACATGCTGACCGATTCAACACCCACAACGACATTATCCAGTACCTTAATGAACTCATGTTTAAGTGCTCCCTTCACCATGACAACTTCAGACTCTTCGACAACTCAAGTTTTAGTCTCGCTCACCTCGCTCGTGACGGTCTACATCTTAACTATATTGGACAGAGTGTATTATCAGATTGCTGGGTAAACTGTGTGCTCATTGGACTGGGGTTCAGGCGTGGACCCCTACCTCTACGTGAGCACTTTAAACGTATGATATCTTATCCAATCTCTGGCCACTTTGGCACCTGAGCACGACGTATTTTATATCTTAATGTCAAATTATCATGACAAAAATATCGAATCCTGAACAACTTTCCAGACTCGCGCTGAGTCGCAAACAATTTCATTAATCAAACAAACGTAACTTATTTGAACAAACTATTACTATATTACCAAATTTTCCGTCATTTCAAATCAAAATTAGAAACTTAAATCAAATTCAAACTCAAGCACAAAGCACATAATACAATCAACTACTTAAATGAACTTTTCCCTTATCCAGATTCCCTACCTTCTCACCTTATCTATCACACCTTATCAGCAAAACGCGAAATAAACCCTGCTTGATAATAGTCCACGTCCCTACATCATAACAATTTCATATTATCTAATTCCTAACCTCATGCCGTACTCAGACAACGACGACGCAATATTTACACGATATCTACACAGATATTTACACAGTACTCATTATACATACATCACACATTACTGTACATCTGACTCTGTACATTTGACTGATCTGTACATTTGACTCTGTACATTTGACTCTGAACATTCGACACATACATTACTGTACATATGGAAATTAGGCTCATGCACGGTGAGCTGCTGCCATCAAGTAATAGAAGAGAAGTTAAAGGTCAATCATAAAGGTAAAGGTGAAGTTTACTTAATTACTGTAGATAAGTCACGGTACTTTCTACACACAGGACTGAAAGTCTTCGTTAGAAGTATCTGACTAGGTCACGTTATTATTATCATATTCTGTATTAATAGTAAGTCTATACTCTCTTAAATATATCATAATATAACTATAATACTAACGAATATAATACATTATCTCATAGTTCTATGAACGAATCTCAGCGTTGCAACAAATGTAATACACGTATTCCTAAAGCACGTTCGTTCCTAATTTGCAGTCACTGCGACAAAATAAAACATATGAAATGCATGAAGTTATCTAAGTCTGAGGCAAAAATAATTGCAGATTCTGGCTCTGCCTGGATATGTTATGACTGTATTTCCAGCGCCTTACCAGTAAATGCATGCCCCTCGGCAAAGCCACCGAGACAAGGGCCCGTCATAGGTCCTAAATTTAAAGTTCAATGCACATGCTGTAATGGCTGGATTTACTCCCCCGCCAACCTGAAAACCTGCCACTGGTGCGAATCTAAAGTACATACCAAATGTCACTCCGACTTTTTAGGATGCAGAAATTGCTGTGAAAATATGATCCCGGGATACTATGTACATTGCTATCAGCTATACTCATTACATACACATACTCACACCGGCATAATCCACAATCCCTACGATCGCTATCAGTTGATTAACGAAATAGGAAATACAATTGACCAAGATCAGGAACTCGAATATTGGAATGAGATTTCTGATATTTTAGTTAGCTGCAATTACATGGAGCCGACCAATGTAAGTTCGTCAGGAGCATGTGATCTTAAGATATTTACCTTAAACATACGGGGACTTCTTAAAAACGTAAACAAATTAAGAGAAGATATATTCACGTACTCGAAGTATGATGTCCTTTGTTTTAACGAGACTAATCTCTTGCAGGATAAGCTTCCTAATGGTATTAATGACCTAGTGCTTGAGGGATTTTATGAACCACTGTTACGAGATCCAATACGTAGTTCTGGTCGTGGTGGGGGTTTAGCAATTTATATCAATACGCGCGTATGCGAATCTGAAAATATTGAAAAATTCTTTCCCCAAAACTTTGATGTGACAGACAAGAGTGGTGAATTCATGTTGGTAAAACTCCATAACTGCAAAGGCTTTAACAAAACAAAGATAATCGTCAATATATATCGGTCACCAGCATCAAAAAATCCTGATAATTTTAACAAACTCATTGACTCCCTATTACACGGCATGGAAAGGCACTCGAGAAAACATACTATATTAGTCGGTGACTTCAATGTAGATCTTACACATTATGATACTGACAAACACTGTCAAAATTTGATTGAAACTATGACCAAATACGGTTTCTTTCAGCTAGTCTCACGTCCCACACGTATCACTGATCACAGTGCCACTCTTATAGATCATGTTTACAGCAATAATGTACAACACACACACAGCTGCAATGTTCTTACTGTTGACCTGTCTGATCATCTAGCCACTCTTGTTACTATCTCACTTGGGCAATACAGCCACATTGCAGGGAGTAGAAACAAACGACACAGAGTCGACCATGGAATGAATGTTGAAAAACGTATGTTTAACGAGTCGAACAACCTTAAATTTATAGAATTAATTGGATCCGAAATGTGGGAGGAAGTCACACGTGAAAATTGTGCTGATGAACAATATAACAAATTTATTGAAATATACGGTCAGCATTATGATGAGGCATACCCAGTGAAAACCAATCATGTGCGCCGCAAATGTGAAAGGCAGGACCCCAAACCTTTTATGCTACCCTGGCTTGAAATTGCATGTGCTCGTAAAAACAAATTATTCCATGCCAAAATAGTGGACCCAACGGAGGAAAACTACAAGGCTTACAAAAAGCATAAGGCATTCTGCGACAAGCACGTCAATAAGGCAAAAGACAAATACTACAAAACACAATTTGATAAGTATAAAGATTGTTCAAAGAAACAATGGCAGCTGATCAACACTCTACTTGGCAGAAAATCTAAATCTCATAACAAAATTAAACTCCAAAACGCCGACGGAAATATCATAAATAGTGACAGTGATGTAGCTGAGCACTTTAACTCTTACTTCTCCAACATTGCCACAAAAATCAAAGATGCGATCAGCGCGCGTACTGTATTCGATCCAGGGGGTTTTAAACATTACCTTAGCAGCCCAGCTTCGCAGTCTATGTTCGTAAGACCAACTACCGAAAGTGAAGTTGAACAAATTATTAGCAAGCTTAAGAATAAATCCACTCAAGACACTAAAATTGAACCCCTAAAAATGGTAAAAGACTGCCCCTCCTTCTGTAAAGTCTTGTCCATAATCATTAACACATCATTTAGTCAAGGTATCTTCCCATCATCTCTCAAAATAGCTAAAGTTATACCAATTCACAAAGGAGGCAGCAAATCCGACGCCACTAACTATCGACCCATATCTTTGCTGTGCACCTTTTCCAAATTGTATGAAAAACTTATGCATAATAGAGTAATGGACTTCCTTGACAAGAAAGGCTCGCTCTTTGAAGGGCAATATGGCTTCCGGCCAGGCCGATCCTGTGAGCATGCTCTTTTGGATGCTCAACACACGATTCTGAATTCCCTTGCCAAAAAGGAAGTTGCTCTATTACTCCTAGTCGACTTTAGTAAAGCTTTTGACGTTTTGTCTCATGATGTATTGATCGACAAACTCCAGCACTATGGAATCCGTGGGCAAGCTTTGCAATGGTTTAAATCCTACCTGAGCACACGTCAGCAATATGTATGTTTGAATGGTATTAAATCAGCTCTTAAACCTATTACATACGGAGTTCCACAGGGCAGTATTATGGGACCTTTGTTATTCCTAATCTACATCAATGATATGCCAAATATCAACAGTATGATAAAGTTTATACTCTACGCTGATGATGCAAACATCATAATAAAAGGCAAAAATGCAAACGATGTTATACAAAAATTCAACCAATTCTCCCACGAGTTTGTACGCTGGGTTGACTGTAATGGACTTGCACTTAATCTAAAAAAGACCTGCTATATGCTTTTCGGTGTTAGAAATACTGATAATACTCCAAATATTCATATTGCAGACACACAATTAGAACGTAAAAGGGAAGCACGGTTCCTTGGCGTTATAATGGATGATAAACTAACATGGTCTAAGCATATAGCAGCTGTTAGATCAAAAATGATGCGGTATGTAGGAATTATGTATAAAATAAAACGTCACCTATCGATTCAAATAAGGCTACAGATATATCAAAGTTTTGTTCAATCGCATTTAAACTTCTGTTCAATTGTATGGGGGTTTGCAGCAAAAAATCACATTGAATCACTCTTCTCACGACAAAAACAGGGTATCAGGGCAGTAATGCCAGGTCACATTAATTACTTTTACAAAGACGGTCGACTGCCAGAACACACAAAACAATTTTTCAATAACAATGGTATACTCACGGTGCACAGTGTTATTGTAAAAAACACACTAATTCTCATGCACCGAATCAAACATTTCCGCAGCTCAGTCCCTCAACAAATCTGTATGACTATCCCAGAAAATGCACCCACTGCAAACTCAGATCACGTGACTGCAGCATCCTGGTTAGCCGAGTACAACACCACACATTTCAGATCTTCGATGTTCTTCAAAGGACCTTTACTCTCAATTTATGCTGTAAATGCAAATGTAAGCACCCTACCAACACTTTTTTCCATAAACCTTTTTAAATCGGCTACAAAACGCATGCTCTTGAACCTGCAGAGTGAAAATGACGATGACACGTGGCCCAGTTTCTTATTACATAATATTCCAGGTCTAAGAAGGTCACAACGTGTCTGAAAGTTACTGGACACAACGGTCATTATATCAGTTTAGTGAATTAGTTAATTAGTTAATTAGTAAATCAGTTATTAGTCATATGGTTATTATTAAGTACTATATATTATATAATATTACAAAAATAAACTATGAATATATATTTGCACACAAAAAAACCAGAACAAACTGATCACAGACTAGCGGCAACTAATATTAATGGATAAGCCACACATCCTAAATTCCAGGTCCATATTTACACTGCCACATTCCCCACTATCACTATTTTCCTATCAGCACAAACCGTAATTAATTTATTTCAACAATCACAAACACTACATATCCAAACTAATGGCATGGCATAGCATTATCTACGATATCCTAAATCAGTCCCTAACAAACTTAGCGCGAGTCTGAAAGGCTGTTGGAAGCACAGAGTGCTCCATATTTTGTTTTTATCAATAAACTTTTTTTTTCATTTTCTTTTTTAATAAATTTATTAACTGCGTGCAAATTTGTGTTTCAGATTTGATCTATTTATGATATATATTTATGATTATGTAATAAAGTTATTAATATTATATTCGTAAACATTGGCTGGCTTACAAACCAGTCCCCAAACAAAACAAACAGTTCTTCTGATAATCAATATTGTTAAGTTAGCTAAAGGTGTGTATCATGTGTGTGTTGCCCCTAGCCGCTAATCGCTATCAGTAACACTGATATCTTCAAATGAAGACAGAATTATTTTGAAGTCAGAAAATGCACGCCGTACGCCGATGTACGCCGGGGTGTATCGGCGGCGTTCGGCGTGGCAAAATTACCCGGCGGCGGCGTTCGGCGGCGGCGGACAAGCCTGTTATCTAATCAAAATTTACCATCTGGACCAAGATAGCGAATACGCTAATAGTAATGGTACGAGCTCATTGTCCAAAATTAACCTATCATAGTTATATTGAAAAGCAAATTCCAACGTAAAACGTTTTCTAGCACACCCTTTATATAATAGCAAGCGAGGAGCGAACGTATCTTCATACCCATTATCACATAGATCTGCAGGAGAGTATGGATCACATTGCACACGCAGCAATAATAATATCGATGATCGAATTTTCTAAATTCCGTTGTCAAGGGGTTACGAGCAATTTTCCTTGCTCAATCTTAATTCTGAAATCACATGCCTCCTTGTGAGACTCGACATTTTTAGTTCTAATATTGTTTTTTATGCGGTGTTGCGACTTATCGTGTTGAGTTACACATTGGATAATTAATTTCCAGTAAGGACATGGAAATATAGGTTTGGAAATTAGATTTTAAAGTCCACACTCATAACACTAAATATAGTGACAGCTACATGTTTGTTAGTTTGTTAGTCGTGCTTTAACATGGTTACTATTAGTACAGTTCACCTGAGTTTTCACGTTTCGTTATCCGTGTGATGATATTTTGTTCTGTGTTAAAAATATCAAGTAACAGTGCTGTCAGTGCTTCTACTGTAATAAAAGCTAGAAAATTAGCATTAAACTGCAAGATTAGATACACGGTTACTAGACATTTGTAACACAAAAAACAATCTCTAATGTCTGATACATTAGCTTTTAATTATTATCTTCCCCATTTGCGAAACAAAACTCACCTGGAGTGCAATTTGAGTCAGTTCGGCGACATTATCTCCGCTGTTTTTCTTGACACAGTCTAGCACATGTATCAGTATTTGTATTCCAAGATAACGAAATGCGGGTGCATATTTTGAATCTCTGTCATATTTTGAGAGCTTGTCCTGAGGAGATATTTTATTGGTTTAGTCTGCCGATCATCCGTGAAACAACAGATCTGGCTAAGAGTAACTTATCAATTTCCATAAATTTGGCATCATAAATGTATCAATTGGGTCCAAACCGTCAATCGCTTGATATTTAATGTAATATGCAAGTTTATCACGTCATAGCCATAACCCAGAATCAGGCGGTAATTAATTAAAGTTGTAAAACATTATTCAGTAAGTTTTTCGACATTCTACGTTTATAACCGCTTTGTGAATACCTTGTTATCAGGCCTTAATTACGTATGATTTTATGTTGTGGCTCTTCTTTTTCAAGAATAGATGTAGGGACGATAAAGCTGGGTCTTTCTTTTTAATCATAACTTAGATTTTCATTTAACTGCCCCTACTTTTAAAATTCAACAGGTTACGTTGTTTCGAAGCTTTACAATCAATCACGATCAGTCCCAGGACTCTCACTCAATCAATCAATAAAATCACAAAATAAGATCAAAGTTCAATAAAATTTGTCATGTAGTTAATATTGCATTCTCGTATAATATAATGGGGTAGAATACATTCTCCATTTTAAATCTGATGAATTAGTCTCTGTGAAATTGGAATGTGATAGCATTTCGACTGTCGGCGTAGCAAAGCGGTGTTATCAGTCTTTGATAATTTTATAAAATCATAATGTTTGATTATTTGTTAGTATGGCACAGCATTCGATTTTACATCATTATCACTTACTTGAACGTATTTGAGCGGCTCTTCCGATTCTTCTAGTTCTATTTTCACAACTTCCCATTTCAGGCAGCCCATGCTATGATGATGAGGTGAAGCACATCCTACTAACAATCTTATTTACAAAGAAGATATTATGTAACTTGTATCAAAGAGACAGTACTTTCCACAAAACACATGCTCAATTAACAGACCGCCTAAAGACCTAGTTATGAAAGATGATATCTACATCTACATAGGATTTGTGTCAGTACTCTTTGCAGCCCTACTTGTCTACATGTGTGTTTGTTGCACTGGCTGCTGCTTATGTGGGACCCCACGATACAGCGAGAACGCTAAGCTTATTGTTAACACCAAACAACCAAAGTTCGAACTGATAGTGTAGCTCAGTTCAGGTTTCAGCAGGACGAAATTGTGAAGGGGATAGACAGTAAAACTGTAAATAGGGAAACTGAATAGTATGAAAAAATCTGAGTATGATTGAATGAGTGCGAAACAAAGTTGCAGCATAAGGATAATAATCAGAATCAATGTAATTATTTAAATGCATTCTATTCATGCCTGAGGCAGTCAAGGTGTATATATATATACACACTACAATTTGCTCTTACACATATTACCTCGCGGGTCATGATAAGGCTAGTTATAGGATTCGCGGTGAAATAAAATGTCAGGAAGTAGACTCAGAAGAAGGTAATCTGATTATTTTAAAATGCTGGGTTTTTTAAATACGAAGGCTTTTGATAAGAAGTTTTATAATTTCAATTTTTACAACATATATAAAAATGTATACATTTAATCATGTCGGATTTTCATTCTCACAATATCTGAAGTCTTATTACTCCTGGTGAAGTAGGGGATGACTAGGCTAATAAGTTTTAGCAACAACAAAATTTAATTTTTTTTAAAGAAGAAAAAGAAACAACATGAAAGAAAACCTAGACACTGACACTTGCCACGAACTCAACATCGCACTATCCACCACACCACTTCAATCTAGGTTATAATAATATCATATGAGAACAATCTGATCAGATCCAGGGTACTCGGGGAGGTTAAGAGAGTATTTGAGAGCGAGAGAGGGAGGTACAAACCTGCCACCCAACCAGTGGCGTCTGCCTCTGAAGTGTTTAGCACATAGTTTAGGAGCGGTCAGGGAGATCAGGATATCTGGTTGTATTAAGGAGCTGTCTGGGGAACCTTGTTCCACCTCCCAACCTGTTAGAAGAGCAGGGGGATCTTCAATACTTCATTGTGCGAGAAATTAAGAATTACTTTAACTGTTATTAACTACTGTTAGCTGGCCGATGGAGAATGGAATTGAATGTTCAGTTTATTCGTTTGCACTTGAAAAGGCTAAGTTAAGCAAAGTAGTCGAGACAAAAACCTGAAGGGACGTCTACGCTGGCTATAGGCACACTCGTATTGACCAGAGCTGGAATGATAGTATCAAACGGAGCTCGGATGTTGTTAGCACCCTTGAAGCTAAACCCAAACACTGCGTCCACGATACAGGTATAAGGGGACAAATCAGAGGGTAGAGTGGAGGAGACAATCACACCCATAGCTTTAACCTGACGAATACCATGCAATTAGTCCGATAAAGACACGACTATTTATTACTGGACGGGGCTCATCCTGTCCCTTTAATGATAAGCAATTAAGATCATCACGCACTAGGTAACCTAATCAAATTATGGCGACTTTAGCTGAATTAAGAATTAAGGATTCAGGATAGCAGTGAACTCTCTTGATCCCCTGATCCTACAAACCTGGTGGAGTATAGAGGGAAAGGGATGTTTACTGGGTTGTTTGGGATACACAACAGTCGGTTTATAGTTGAACAATGCGAGGTGTCGTGCTGCTACTAGCCCGTCCCCTCCGTTGTTACCTGGCCCACACACTACCAATACTTCCCCTCTACTAGGATAGGATTTCTCCACTGCTTTGGCAACCGCTAGCCCTGCAACAAGCAAATACTTTACTCTTTTTCCCTTTGCATTGCTTTGAAGGGCGCAGTAGTAGTCACTATAGATATTGGGGGCAGATGAAGAAAGAAGTTCATGAGTGTCAACTCGGAATTAAACGGGTAGAGACCGAAATGGTAGAGACAATAGTGGTAAAGACAGGGTGGTACTGGTAGGGACAATAGTGGTGGAGACAGGAGTGGTAGAGACAGAAGTGGTAGAGACAGGAGTGGTAGAGACAGGAGTGGTAGAGACAAGAGTGGTAGAGACAAGAGTGGTAAGGCCTAAGTGGTAAAGCCCGGTAATAAGTCAAGAGTGGTAGAGACAGGAGTGGCAGAGCCAAAGTGGTTAAGTCAAGAGTGGTAGGGGCAGGAGTGGTAGAGACAGGAGTGGTAGAGACAATAGTGGTGGAGACAGAAGTGGTAGAGACAGGAGTGGTAGAGACAGGAGTGGTAGAGACAAGAGTGGTAAGGCTTAAGTGGTAAAGCCCGGTAATAAGTCAAGAGTGGTAGAGACAGGAGTGGCAGAGCCAAAGTGGTAAAGTCAAGAGTGGTAGGGACAGGAGTGGTAGAGACAGGAGTGGTAGAGACAATAGTGGTGGAGACAGGAGTGGTAGAGACAGGAGTGGTAGAGACAGGAGTGGTAGACAGTGCAGGAGTGGTAAGGCTAAAGTGGTAAAGCCCGGTTAAGTCAAGAGTGGTAGAGACAGGAGTGGCAGAGCCAAAGTGGTAAAGTCAAGAGTGGTAGGGACAGGAGTTGTAGAGACAGGAGTGGTAGAGACAGGAGTGGTAGAGACAGGAGTTGTAGAGACAGGAGTTGTAGAGACAGGGTGGTAGATAATAGTAGTAGAGACAGGAGTGGTAAAGCCCGGTTAGGTCAAGAGTGGTAGAGACAGGAGTGGCAGAGCCAAAGTGGTTAAGTCTAGAGTGGTAGACAGGAGGAGAGGATACGCGAGAGGTAAACAATGACGAACGATAGAAACAACGAGAGTGGAGACTGATATTAGGGACGCGATTATAGGGGAGGGAGGATGTAGTTTTATTGATCGTATAATCTTTATCTTATTTTATTTCCTTTTAATTTTATACTCTGTGAATGTCAACGGAAAATGTTTCGTATAATTTTTGAATTGACTCATGTAGGCGGTAGGCGAACGGACAAGAAGTTTCAATTAACCAGTTTTCGCAGCTTAGCCTTTTGTTTATATACCTGCTAGTTCCATGAGCTGATCGATCGAAAACTTGTAATCATCAAACAGTTCTATGTCAATATTCTGGGCCTGTTCCTGGCCTAGGTAGGTCACGTTGCTCATACTCCTTGACATTAACTGACTAAATGAGCAGTAATTGGTTCTCAAGATATGGGATACTAGAGCTGCAACCATGAGCAAGCACAAACCATGCGTCCTATGCCATACCATACATCCTAGTGCAGTTTTCAGATTAGAACAACACTTTAATGAGGGCCAATCAAGAGTCAATTTTTATATGAAACATTTTACAGACAAAGAAATAAGACAACAGATTCAAATAGGGTAAAAATATATGATTCAATTCAGTTCTCAAGTCCGGGATGGAGATTGGACAAGGCTACATTATCTTTACTCTAAAACTGGAGGATCTTTGCGTCTGAGCAGAGCTTGTTGAACGAGTCATCTGCCTCACCCATCTCTCTGACGAACCCACAGCTGGCAAAAGTAAAGTTCTTGCCGGTCAGTGTGCCATTATCGTCGAGTTCACCGATGTTGATCTGCACTGAAGCGTGGTCTTTAGCTGATATGATACGGTTGGTGATGGAACACTTCCTGGGGATGTAGAGATCTACGATCTCGCCTTTGTCGTTCTGCATTTTCCTAGACAAAATATTAATTTACGTCTTTGCAAGACAAGTTTGTAAGCTATTGAAGAATGAAGATAATACAATTTTCAATACAAAAAATTCGGACATTTGTAAGCAATAAAACACAGATTCGGATAAATAAAAAACATCATAAAATTATATCCTCAATTTCTGGAAGAACCATCTGCTTTTGGCTGTCTTGTACTTCTCCTCGAGCTTTTCTTTCACTTGTGACAGAGCCTTTCTCTTCTGAGCGGGGTCTTTAATAGAGTTCTTATTGAAAAGTTCCTTGTCGACGGAAAGGTCAAGTTGGTATCTGGTAGGCTGGAGGTGGTTGCAGTTGTAGACTTTGACGAATGGCTTGATCTTACTCCTCTTGTTCTGCTTCTTCTTACCCATGCTCTTGGTAACTTTCTTGGGGTATCTAGAAATACCGATCACAAGAGCATGACCGTAAGGTCGCTCGCCAGATCCTTCCTCTTGACTCTTTATGATGACTGCTTTTCGTCCAGCATTTCTGCCGTTGAGCACCAGCACTACCTTACCGGGCTTTACGATACGGCCCATCCTATTGAAATAATTCATTAGATAATAGAAAATGAGCTAAACTTAAATTATATCAGGATTAATAAAATTGAGCAGTGAGACTACAGAATATCTATAATGGTACAGCAGAGAAATATCATATAAATAGAACAATATAATATTAAGTTTAGACAAATAATCAACAAGAAAGAAATGTACATACACCAAAAGCAAAAAATAGAAAGAAGTTCCGTAGAATATTTCTAAATTATTCTGTTAATTCTGAAATAAACAAAACCATTTACAATATAAAACTTTTATAGCTCCCATATCCCATCAAAAATAAATCCACGCCACAACCACCATCATCTTCGCGGTACTACAGCTACAGCTATCAAAAGAAATAGTTTAGAAGACAAATCTTCAGAGATCAGACAATTTACAAACAAGCTCGTCAGACAGTAGAGTAAACTCTGTTCGATCACTGGTAGACAGATTCAGAACACCCGACGGTACAAGACCAGCAGCTTTGAGGAGGGTGGAATCTCTCTTTAGAGCGGGAAGGCCAGGAGTTATTAAGGTAAACGATATAGGGTGTCTCAGAGAACTTTCGACGAACTTGAATATTGATTCAACGGTATCGTGTGCACTGAATGTTCCTGAGAAGTGAGAGGTTAAACATACCAGCAACGAAATTGCAGATACGAGCGGAAAGAATACCTTGATACGTTCATGGGTAAGATTGGGATTAAAACTAAATTAGACCTTATATAAATGGCGACTCACCCTGCAGGTATAAGCCGTCAGGAAACCTTACTCTAATGAGTGAGTAGTGGTAAATCCTCATACCAACTCCAGCATCCTTATCCCTCATAGCTTTAGTTCTCATTAAATCCCCACGTTCTGACTCTTCAGCTCTGGAAACATCGTCGATCATTCGAGAATGCAACACTATTTAATGAATTATGCTGATATCAAGTAATTTCAAGTAATTATTGCACAGCATTCTAAGAACTCGATAAACTAATCAGCTACAATGGACAATTCACAACTACAATACTGACCTCCGTTTCTGTTCAGCCATCAAATCTTCTTTGGTGACACGATAAAAGTCAGTAGACAGCTCATATCTCTGCAAACCCGCGGACGATTGGAGAACCTTCGTATCACGATCCAGGGTAGGGCTCGCTTTCTTTGAATTTTGAAGAGTCTCTATGCACAGAGTCAAATGTTCTATCGTTGGTGTATCCAGCATTATGAAGTACTCTTCGCCATCTGAAAGAGATTTAGTTGAACCTCTATCTTCACCCGACGTCAACTGATGAATATATGGCGGGTAGAACGCGAAATCGGGTGCGCGCGTAAAATGAAGAAATTCGTGCACACCGAAGTACGGTTACTATAAATTAAGCTGCTTCGCGCGTTACATTTTGTGGAGAAATTGAGTGGTCCGGACAGATGGCAATTCTTACAAGCCTATAATCCTCTGGATAGTGCTGAACGTATCAATATGTTTTGATGTGGATTCATAATCATGTGAAGCAGAACGCTACCAACCATTATCATCAGTTATTCTAGTGAATCCAGCAATTTCCAGAAACTCTACTCCTCCCACAAGCGGCATTATCTTCTTTTGTACGCCACCATTACTAACACGTATTTTCTTATACTTCTCTTCATCGGGTGCCTTGACCACGTTTTGAACAAAGAATGCCAGGGTTTTTACTCCAATCGCTAATTTTTCTTCGTCTTTGTTTAGTGTGTAAATCATGGTGCAGGTTGTCTCCAGAGGTTTTAATTCCAGCTCCTGTAATTTAAAGAATTTCACTTCACAGCCAACTCAAAATTTTAGATCTTTGCAAGGACTTAATTGCAACACAAAAAGTAAAATTTACTACGGATCAGTATACTGTTTACGTAACGAGCAACAAAACACATGAAATGACGAAGAACCAACCTTTTCTAAACACGATTCAAAGTGAGCAGACATCTGAGGTTTAGGAGTCGACACCCCACAAATAGGACACACCATCTTGAGGCCAACTTGAGGTATAACCTCAGGTTCTCGAGGTGCCGACATGGATGCGGAAGTGCGTTCTTCTGATACTTGACGCTGAGATGGTTGAAAGTTGTAAGTTAATTTTGGCGAGAATTTGCACAGAATGTATAAAAAAACATCACGTCAAACCAAACAGGATTAATAAAAGTGAATCTATCATATCATAAGAACATTGCAACTAAATAATCCTCACCTGCATTTGCTTCTTGAGTTCCAACTGCTGAGCTCTCATAGCAGAGTTCTGTTTGTTCCCCTTATTACTTGCAGCTTCAAGTCTAGCAAGTGCAGCAGCACCAGCACTTTGCGCATCAGCAGTAGGTGGTCGGCGTGAGGCAGGGACGGGAGCAGAGGAGGGACCCGGCTTTGGAGTCTTCTCCTCGTTTAAACGTTGCCCAGTGCCAGCATCTGCAAACTTTACATCTGCTACCAACTTCTTAATAAACTTCTTCATGTTATCCTTCTCATCCCGGTTCGGGGCGAGACTTCTTACTTCAGTTCATGTCACGAGTCACGCTGATACATCGTGCCTATAAAGTAATAGACATTTCACTTGAAAGTTTCACTCCATAACGAAATAATATTCCGCCAACAATGCTACAAACCGGTATCGATTTTGATTAATACGCAAGATTTTATCTGAAATCGGAAATGGATAAATGACATAATTTTAAATCTTAGTTTACAAAATATACAAATCAAGATTACCATCGCAATCACAATAACTTATTTAAACCCTTGCCAAGTATAAAGATCTTATACTGTGACTAAATCAACTAAAATCAACTGTTAGACTCGTTACTATCAGGGCTGCTAGCATCAGTTTTAATACTACTATCTAAAGAACCTGGTCTATGTGGTAACTCCCAATAATCATTACACTGCATCTCACTCAGTCTACTCAGTGCTCTCTTATGAGCAAACAGTTCGTCCTCCCCCGTAAACAAGCTCATTGCCATAGCCTCTTTTTTAGTCAGCTGCAGATCATCCATAAGCATACGGAGAGAATCCTCAGCCTCCCCACTGGTAACTTCTAGATCTATTATCTGTGTAATGGGCACGTGGCATGACAGCACCAGCTTCACTGACCTGTCGTAGAACAAGTCCATCATTATTATGAAGCGTCTCAGTGGTGACTTCTTCTTCATGGAGAGCTGAGGGAAGTCTTTGACGAGAACGTGAGAGTAAGTTTTAGCTAGAGCTCTGAAGTCGGAACTGCCATGGTTATTGTTACAGAGTTCTCTATATGAGGTGACTAGGACAGTGCCATGTGACACTCCCACTGTTATATCTCTACCTAGGAAACTGAGAGTTTGAGGTTTAGCAGCCTCTACTTTCACCCCCGTCAAGTGCTCGAACAACTCATCTACCCTGTTATCATCATGTATAAAAGCAGCTTCACCCCCTGGTAGATCCAGCGCTTTGTGGTCCTGTAATCTGTAGTCTGTAACAGAGTCCATGTCCAGAACCTCGCAGTGCTGCTTCAACAGAGGTATAAAGGGGAGGAAGTTGAAGCGCTGTAACCCGTTCTTATAGAGGTCATCAGGAGGCCTGTTCCCTGTTGATATCATCACTATTCCTTCTTCAAACAGGTTCTCGAATAATCGCTTTATTATCATGGCGTCCGCCACGTCGGTCACTTGAAACTCGTCAAAACAGAGGAGGTAGGTTTCTGAGGCAATAGCAAGGGCTACTTCTCGGATAGGATCAGTTCCTTTCATCTGAAAAGTAAATTGTTATTACTCATTATAACAATAGTAATTTAGATAGATTTAGATGATGTCTTGACTGCCGAAACCAAAAGCTTTATAAAGCTTTTGGTATTTGATATATATATCAAATACCGGCCATAGTACACATTTATAAACCTAGCACCTACATTTTCCAGTTGATGACGAGATAAGGATGATTTGTACTTGTGTATTCTCTCGTGAACATCCAACATGAAGTCGTGGAAATGTGTCCGGAGTTTTGCTCGAGAGTGAATGTTTTCGTAAAACTGGTCCATTATCATTGTCTTACCACAGCCAACACCCCCGTAAACGTACAGACCGTTTATGGTCTCTGTTTCTTCTACAAATGGTAGACTTTTAGCAATTATTTTTTGTATTATACAGAAATAAAAATATTAATTTCAGAGCTGCAACCTGGTTTTCGCAAGAATTAAAATCCTGCTGGCAATAGTTCGAATTTCAAGACACTATCAAGATCAATATTTGTTACCTACTTTTAGGAAAGAAGAGTTTGGAGATAAAGGATTTAGTACCGGGTGGTTGGTAAGCGTCCAACTGTTCTCGAAGACTCTCTAGCTTTTCCAGCATTACAATCTGTCTGGGATCCTCTACCAGTTCACCTCTCTCCACTTTCTCTTTGTACTGCAGATAATTAGATTGTTATGTTTGTTCAGATACGTTGATAATGAAGATGCAATTAGACCTGTGGATAGTAAATCAGCGCATATATTTATTTAATAATTTGTGGTTTATTAACGAATGGAACAACACAAATGGGGCCGAGGTCGGGGTTGTGTAATGACAGTTGTTTACAGTACACTACAATACCTGGTCGGTGAGAGTAGTATAAAATCTCTGACATCCTAACAGATCTTTGTTTCTGTTCGAGAAAGTTGCAGGTCTAGCTAAATCTGACGAATTGTACGCATGGCGACAAAGCCTTGCTCTCCGACACACAGATCGGAACATATCTTCCTGTCATCCACAACATCAGGAGATCATTAGCTAGCGTGCTGTAATTATACTAATTATACTCCGTTATTGTACCTTTTAATTAGTTATAGTTTTGTTTTTTTTATTAAATACTTTTCAAATTTGTTATGAAACCTAGAAATTTATCTTTCATCTTCAAAAATATGGTTGGTATGATCCCTATGCTAATATAATAAGGTCATGGGAAACAAACTGGTTGGTGCCCATCAAATTGAGAGATAAGTGACTATTATAGTACTAGGTACGGTGGTTGTTTTGATATCCAACAAATTGTAGTTCAGTCTAAATCTACTGTACCGGTTTAGTTAATGGATAGTATTAAAATATCATATAAACAATTATACCCGTAATATAATATTTAAATGGTTATTATGTATTTGGTTTAAATACAACTATTTAATAAATTCAAAAAAAGATATTCAAATATAAATTACAAATCCTTTGTCATCTAAGTAATAACATTATATCACAAACCAACAAAAATAAAATTACATCTGGATCATTTTTATTGTATATCAATTGTGCTCAATTTGACAATTATGCCGATAGAAAGTGGAAAATCGTGTCGTGTCAAGTCATCAATTGTAGTAACGCCATTAAACAAAAATACGTTCTGATAATATTTGATCTCATTTGCATGTCCATAAGACACTCAACTTCGTCCAAGGATATGCTCTATAAATTTGACAGCAGTGATGTTAACAGGGGCTCTTTGGTACTGTGTAAGAACAGTGATCCCACACATCTCATGCAACCAGCAGTACACTCGACCTACGTTCTTATTTGAGATCAACTCGCTGAACGTTGGCTCCCTGCAATGATATTCCGTGTTAGTTCTATTATGTATGTAAAATGTTAACTGAGGTCTAAGGTGTAAGTGAAACTGAGCCTCCTGAGGTCAAAGTTCTTATTAATGAAACTAAAATGTGGGATGTAAGTAAAACTTATTTTTAAATGAACTAACGTGAAAGTAAAGCTGAGAGCAGTGTGAGGTTCCTTTCTTCCATCATCTCCCTCACATAGACTCCCCAACACATTTCCACCAAAGCTATCATCACACGACACCACGTTGATGTTAGGATGGTACCGTAATACCACGTGATCAGTGTTCCTCACACACAGGACTAACAGTTGAGGGTCAGGGGAGAGAAGGTTCCAGGTATCGTCTGGGAGGGATTGTCTGCCTGTGTAGTGGGTCTGGCTGTTGAGTAGGGGGTCATCTCTGGTCACTGTTACTGTTACATCTGAGGATTACAGCTTTTAGTTTTGGACAACGTGACAACACAAATTAGCTCGATTTATATTAATTCTAGGCTTTGTTCCTTTCAAGTTGATACCTATTTAAAAATATGCTTAGTAAATTAAATGTTATTTTATTCACCAGTAAACTCTCTAACAGTAGCAGATAACATTTGTTGAAGTGTGTAGAGAGGTCCTGAGAGAGAGGTTGCAGGGATGGTCTGACAAGCACTCACTCCCTCCAGGAAAGATGGAGTGCTGATGGAGGACATGACCTTGCGTACTCGCTCCAGCTCAGACCGCATTTCCTGTTCCGACTTGCGCAATGATGATACCTCGTCTTCAAGAGCATTGGCGTATTCACACATCTTGCGTCTTCCGACCAGCTGAGAGACACCATTTATTAGTCCCATTGACTGATCTATTATATCACGATTCAAACAATTAACTTCAGACGAGCTTAATGTGATTTCCTAGACTTAAGTTGGTAAGTTGAATTCGAGTCAGTTACAATTGAGTCTGACAGATCTATCTATCATAACCTTCACCCCTAAAATCTAACATAATCTATGTTGAAACTTAAAAACTAACCTCAGTATCAAGTTTAGTTTTTATGGTCTTGTGACTGTCCGACTCCCTGACTTGAACTACCCCATCAGCAGGTTTCCAGGGTCTCACGTCGTACTCCGTGTCCATGTACACCATGTAGGACATCTGCTCCTCCAGCACTTCCTGCTTTTCCTCACATTCCTCACGCAACTGGAACATACTCAGTTTAGAATTTATTATTTGGTTATTGTTTGAGGGGTAGTTCGAATTAAGTTGCTTGATAAGAGTAAATGGCACAATTCGGATATTTGAATAAGCAAGCTCACCTCGTAGATCTTCTCATACTCATTCTCAGCCTCCCGCATCAGTTTGCTGTGTTGACCAGAGAGTTGAGCAAACAACAACATAGCGTCAGCAACTAGATCATCTTCTACAACCCCTTCGTTAGCTTCCTTGTGTTCACGTATTTGGTGGAGAAGAGCAGTCAGGTTCGTGCAAGTTGTCTTTATTTGGGACATATTGAAATTCTGCGTGACGATGGGTCAGCTTTAGCGTTCAGTCGCTGTACAAATGTTACTTATATAACCAAATTCAGAATTAAGAGTTAACGATTTTTTAAATTTCAATTTGGCAGTGAAAATTTTGATTAAGAAATTTAAGAAGTCCTGAATTTTTCAGATTCCAATTTAGTCATGATAATTTGAATTTGCAATAAGACGAATTGTTACACAAGAAAACGAATTTTTTCATAAATTAAAAACACCTAAAAGTGATATTAATCATCGGCATGGATTTTCTTCCAAGCAGACAGGGGTCCGTGATCGGAAATATACTTGGCGTGAGCACCGGATGGAATGAGCCTTTTGCAACTCCTCCATTCTTCGTAAATTGCCCTTGGGAATTTGGTGAATCCCCAGTTTCGGCTGGGATAAATCTTCTGCCTTCCAGGGAACTTCATCTTTGCTCTCCTGAGAGCCTCAGTAGCTGAAGCCTCATGTGTTTCCTTGCATCGGATAGACAGGAGAGACTCCCCGATGTTTACTCTGGCAACTGTACCCTGGGGTTTTCCGAACGCACCTCTCATTCCGGTCTGCAGACGATCAGCGCCTGCACACGACAACATTTTGTTGATTCGAAGAACGTGGAAAGGATGTACTCTGACTCGGATATGGAAGGAGTCTTTACCGCAGAACTTGACCATGTACTTGTTGGCACAGATACGGGCAGCTTCGAGAGCTTCGGAGCTCAGCTGTTCTTTCTCATCTGAGACAAGATGGACACAGGCAGGGAAATCGTCGACATGAGCCCTCTTACGTCCAAGATCATAGATCCTGATCTTTGGGTCAGGTACACCACGACAGAACCTGGATTTGGGGTAGGGCTTGTTCTTACAGTACCTGTAACATCTAGCCGGACGTCGACCCATGCTTGCTGTAGATAAAAATTGGTTAGCAAGATTACGCAAATATGTAAAAAAATAATGGGTAATTTTCAAACAGTCTTGACAATCAGAACACTGTAAGCAGTTTTATTACTGGATAGTAACGTGATTTTTTGTAATCGAATAAAATCTGTCATTATAAACAACTCAGGGAAGATCAAAGTGCCTTGCTTCACGTTGGAACAACTACATGGCATTTCTACAACAAATTAAACAAATTAAACTGTCTACTATAACTGACAACATTGCAAGGTAACAGAAGTATATAAAAGTGTGATTTTAAAGTGTAGATTATTAAATAATTTATCAATTGTACAAACATGTAATAAAATAGTTAAAAATACAAGTTGATCGTTGTATCCGTTGATCTCTACGTCGAATAGTACTCAACTCATAGAATAGCAATCTAATGCACGATATTTCAAAACAAGCAATTAATGACGACAATTTAAATAATTGTTATATAATAATATATAAAATATAAATAATCGCTTATAGAAGCTTATTATCAATTGTATAAAAATGTGATAGGATACAAATTATCCACACAGGATGTTAAAATACAATAAATTTAGGCTAAAAAACTTCACGACCCATTGCATGGCCGATGCCTGTGGTTGCTTTTTGGTCTAGAATCAAGTTTGCGGCACACACGGCAAAACCTCTTGCTACTACCCAGGTCTTTTTTGAATTCACGAGCATTAAATCGTTTGAAGCATCCTTTGCACTGAGTTCCCTGACCAAGGTAAGGTTCAACTTCCAAAATGTTGTGTGGAAGTAGGTTGTGTCCACACACGAACTTGCTAATATTGTCAGTCTTGGGGATGGCTTTAATGTAGTCTCTATATCGAATTGATGCACTTTTGACTTTCTCGATGCAAACCCCATAGCTCATGTACATGTAATATAGATCGAACAGATACTTAACATCTTCAAGGCAATAGTCTGCCAGCGTTTTGGGAAGTGGCCGAATGCACCAAATATTTTGAGGTTGGCTCTGCATCATCACCTGAACATTTCTTTTTTCAGTTTGGACATCTTCATTGCCTAGGATAGTCTGAATGCAAGCTCCTAGACCTCTAACACGTGTGATGCTTTTGTCAACTTCCGACCAATAGTTTGGTGCTGAACGTGCAGGTAGTCTATCTTTTGGCTGCTTGTTCAGAGAATGAAAAACATCCATCAGCTGAACATCAACCAAACCATCGATATTAACCCCGAAAATGTGGTATAGCGCATCAGTATCTTGCCTACAATCAAACATTAACTTAGTTATCAAAGGGTTCTCGAAAAGATCTCTTAGACCATTGTCAAAACCTTGGCTCCCAACTGATGTGATGTCAAAGAGGAATAGCTCTAGTCGAGAAGTACTAAATACAGAGATGATGTCCAAAGTTCCATTTCGTCCCAGATTTAACCCCTCGCAGTCCACAGCTAATATTTTATCTTCAGTAAGCTTTAAACATGCTTCTTGAAATAGAGATGCAGAATCCAATACATGTATCATCCTGTCAGGCATGTGTAACGATTTATCAGATTGCCAGATGAAATACAAATGGGTACAACTCCGATCTAAGCAAGATTTTATGAAGATTTAAACCAAACAAGGAAAGGGTGTTATGGTTGGGAGATCCCTAACACCCCATTTCACTGTGCTTGTGGAGAGAGAAATAATGTGAATCACACACTTATATGCAAGAAAGGTGGCTATGTTTCTATGAGACACAACAAAATCCGCGATCTAAATTCATAGCTGCAGCGTGAGGTATGCAGAGATGTAGTGACTGAGCCAGCATTGATACCCCTTGATAATGAAGAAATTGTTGGTACCAATGCTGATAGAGCTGCACCTGATGTATCCTCACGAGGTCTCTGGAGCACATTTGAACGAACATTCTTTGATGTCTGTGTTACCCACCCCAACATATGACAAAAAAGATATGGAACAGATCTATAAAGCTCATGAAATGAGGAAAATGAAAAAGTACAACAACAGAATCATCCAGGTGGAAAAAGGCACCTTTACCCCACTTATATACTCAACAAATGGCGGATGGGGTCCACAAGCCACAAGATACCACAAGAGACTCGCTGAAAAACTATCCCAGAAGAGAGGAGAAGACTATGCGGCTATTATGTGTTACATGCCCACCAGGATTAGATTCTCAATCCTCAGGAGCACCCTGATAGCGGTCAGGGGTGAGAGAGGGAGACGGCAATCGTATACATTGCCAGTCAGTGTAACTTCGTTTAACTTGGTACCTGCCACCATGGACTATGAATGTTTCTAGACACTATCCTTTTGATATTGAGATATTGGTATCTCAGATCACGTGTATATCGTTCCTTTTCTATGACACAGTAATTTATTGACACTCACAGCTATAATTTTAATCATTGAATCAGTATTTTTATCTGTGCTCTGCGTAATGCATCACATGAATCAGTTTTTAATCTATTAACTTATTACACATTTGTGCTCTGCTTTAGCATCACTTGACTATTTTAAAAAATTGTTTGTTCAGGCCATGACCTTATAGTCAGCCAATTGGCCATTGCTAAAATTGAATGTAATTTATTAGTTTCATATCACTTTCAAAAAAAAAAAAACAAGCAAAGGAAAATTAATGTCTCGGTACTACACCTACTTTTCTTGATAATTGTTTTGTGAAAATGTAGAGACCAGAAAGTGGAGGAATGGTGTCGTGACGTGAAGCAATTAGCAGGAATTGCATCAAGAGAGCCTCAAGTTGCATACTCTGCATTTGTATATGGACTTTCGAAAAGATGGAACTATGTGTGTAGGACTACACCTGAGATAGCAGATAGACTTCAACCACTCGAACTTACCATCAGAGAGGAGTTCATTCCAGCAATCCTTGATAGAGCATTTAGTTGCACTGACACTCTTAGAGAGATCTTTTCTCTACCACCAAGGTTTGGAGGGCTGGGTATCCCTATAATAACAGAACTGGCCAACTCAGAGTTCCTGTATTCAGTCAAAGCTACAGTTTTGCTAAAAACGGCTATACTAAGCCAAGAGGTAAACTATCTTGAAGACAAGGATAAAAGCCATGAAATCAAGACATCCATCAGTAAAGATCGCAATGAGTATTACACCAGAAGACAGGAGGCAATTCAGGAGTCTCTGCCACAAACATCTACACTTATGTTACAGCTAGCAGCAGAGAAGGGTGCAAGTTCCTGGCTAACCACCTTACCACTCAAAAGCTATGGTTATCTCCTGAATAAGCAACAGTTTTCAGATGCTATAGCTTTAAGATATAACCTGAAGCTGAAAGATTGTCCAAAACTTTGTACTTGTGGTGATTCCTACTCCGCAAACCATGCCCTCACGTGTAAACTTGGGGGTTATGTGACCTTGAGGCATAACTCACTTCGAGATACAATAGCTAATATCATGCGGACAGTCAAATGCAAAGACGTTCAGACAGAGCCCCCTCTTCTTCCAGTCAGCGGCATGCAGTTACCACGAGGTACAGTAACTGGAGATCAAGCCCGACTAGATATATCAGCAAGATCAGTTTGGAATGCGTTGGAAAGAGCATTTTTTGATGTAAGAGTGTTTCACGCTCCTGCTCCAACCAACGCCGCTAAACCAATTCCTATGATGTATTTGGCTCACGAGACTGAGAAGAAAAGAGCATATAATGCAAGGGTCCTAGAAGTGGAAAAAGCTACCTTTACACCTTTAGTTTTCTCCACAACAGGAGGCATGGGAGTCGAAGCGCAACGCTTGATTAAAAAGCTTGCACAAAAGATGGAATCTCCAACAGGTCAGCGTTATTCAGACTCAGTTACATATCTTAGAAAACGCTTGCGCTTTAAGGTATTAAAGACAACGGTTATTTCGATAAGGGGGACAGAGGGCCCAAGTTGCGATATAAACCAGACAATATTGAAGATTTAGATTTAAATATTGAGCCCTTTGGCTAGAGAATACTTTCTTGAATATTTTCGATAGTTTTTAATGTTGGTAATATTAAGTAAGATTATTCAAACAATATACACATAATATAACAATTACCCTATATAAAAATTCAATATAAATTCAATAGAAAACTAAATAAACACCCTTTAAGTAGTATAAGTAAGCCAGTTTAAAGAACTGGCTCCAAATTTATATCTAATTCTGCTATTTTTACTGCACTACTACTTTTTAACCCTATCTCTCCTCTAAGAGCTATGACTGTTGTTCTCAAAAGGTCAAATCTTACTCTCTTCCTAATAAATGTCATTGCCTCACTATATCGTTGGCCTGATTTCCTAGAAAGTTTATCCGCTAATTTCTTGAAGAACTTATTAGCTTCCCTTCCCATACCCCCAGTGGTTGATAGGACTATCGGTGTAAACGTCCCATGTTCCACTTCTACAATCCTTTTATTGTATAAATTCTTTTTCTGTCTCTCGTGGCTATTGTACATAGTGGTTGGAGATCCAAGAGCCTTATTGGAAGGAGCTTGAGCATGAAATACTCTTACATCTAAAAATGCCCTTTCCAATGGGTTCCATACACTCCTAGCACTAACATCTAATCTAGCTCCATCTGCTTTGTTGGCCCCTGCAGGAAGTTCTCTCCCGTTGACAGGAATGAGGAGAGGTTCAGTGGTAATATTAATGAATTGTAATTGATTGATATGTAATATTTAGGCCCGTGGCCAGTTTTCAAATGTAGAGATTTCGACCAATTTTGGTTGCAATGGGCCAGTTCCATTACCTGTGTAGAGTGCTTTGTCGTTTGCACAGCACAATAGAATTGAATGTGCCGTTTTAGTAAACATACAAGTCAGCACAAAATTATAAATTTGTGTGACCATCAAACGTGCAGAGCGTTGAAGGTAGCATAAAGAACTCTCAAGAACCAGCAAACTAAGTGCTTCGCATGAAGTCCTAATCCCCAGAACGAGGCAGTTGCTTTCGGTGGCCCTTGAGCTACTAAATGAAGTTAGCACAATAAGGAGAAGAGATGTTTGATGTTTGATTGACTTAAGAATAGATAAGCTGACGAAGAACTCGCAATGGATGCATGAATTGCCAATTGCTTGGAAGCGTACTATCAAACGCATTCTTACTCGTCAGAGGTTCATTTGTTAAATTACGACTTGAGTGTTACGTGAACGTGTTCGAAAAGGTTGACCACGCAGAACAAAAGAGTGATACTACAGTAGCGACAAATCTAGACAGCAAGGGTTGTAACGAAAGTTTGAAGGGCTTCAAAAGAAGCCGAAGATGCAGCTTCGCTGAAAATTCTTTGCAATGATCCGGATTGTCAACGAAAGGTGTCATGTGGGAGACCTTTCCGTATGAACGGTAGTCTCTTTGAATGCATGCACATCGTATTAATTTCAACTTTTTCACCTATAATTTCTGACGAAAATTAATGAACCAAGCCAGAAGCCTGCAAGAAAATTATGGGGTATACATAAAATGCTGTTAAGGCCAGTACAGTACATGCGGCAGCAGTCTGTTATGTAAGGAAACATATGTTATGTAAGGAAAGATACATTTTGTAACCATAGTGTACTTCCAGAGCTACCTCGGGTACGTGAACCAACTCGCATAAACAAGAAAAGTGTGTAAGAAAAATAACTCATTTAAACCACTAACAACTGACAAAATTTATGACAGCACTCGATTTTTAATGTGATATTGAATATAGCAAGTTAAAGTTTGAATTTTGCGCGGCACGAATCGCGCTAGAGCTCATATTCATAATCGATTATGAAAATCTGATTGCTGATCACTGATGCTCGTTATTAATGTACTGACTCAGTTTACTTTTAGTGATTGGCAATGTCAATCCTTCACAGCTCGGCGAGGCCCAGTGGTGCATCTCGATCGCCGATCTAACGATCGGTTCTATCACGTTGTAACCCCCACGGTCGTTTCACTATGGTGACGATACAGGGGGAGCCACGCACTCGTGCGCGGCGGGTCATACAACTTATGACAAACGATCGGTTGCGAAAAAGCATTACTGGATGCGTGGCGCGGCCCACTATACCTACAACCTAGGGACCCCAGGCTAGCTATAATAATATAAGTATTACAATGTTTATAAACATTGAACATAGAGATTCGGCGGAATGACAAGCTAAAATCTAAATATCAAATATGCGGCCAGTTTCAACTGAGCGAGTTTACACATGCTTTTGTGTTTTGCAATTTGCAATTTTTATGTTTTACACTTTTGCAATTCAACTGCGATAGTACAAAAGTTTTTGAGGACTTTGTTGTAGGTTTACAACCTACCAGGACGCGCGCCGAGTTGCAGGACTCGTCGACGGTCCTGTCGCGCGAACTGTCATTATTGCTTTGCAGAACTATTATTATTAACTTGATCATGGATTGCACTGCAGATCGTTGCTTTGATTCGCAGAACAACGATCTCGATCACGATGGGTCGACATCGTCAATCAAATGAAGTTCCGGCCGTAGGCACGAGTTATATTTTGTCATACGTTGTATGACCCGCCGCGCACGAGTGCGCGGCTCTCCCTGTATAGTAGATTAACTCTACAGTGACACGACCGTGGGGGTCACGACGTGATAGTGATACAACTTATAGTCACTTCTCTCTTGTTGCAGGAATATCAGAAAAAGTGTCGCGTTGATACATGTTTCGTATCCCAATATCAGAGATAATATGGATACACCAGGAAGGAACACCTCTGCGCGGCGTAAGTAAATTTACAAGTTCGCGCGAAAAATTGTCTTATTTTCCTGGCGCTTTGTTCTCGCGCCGGGAGTGAATCACTAATTAGCTAACTACTTCACTAACATAATCTACAATGCGAAGTAAGAGTTACCACGTTACTCTTTTATTTCTCCGTTAAGCCTACAATTCTAATAACTAACAATGGAGTATGAGGTCAATTAAATGTCCATAGATATGGATTATAGAAATTATATAAACACATAATTGAACAGCATGAGACAAGTGGAAAACTAACAAACGAATAGATTTCAAGCTCGTAAAGGATCGTTGCTGGATATTGGAGATTTCAAAACTGTAGTCCGACAGTCAAAGTTCTCTTGTCTAACTTTAGTGCGTATCGAACTTGACTCCAGATAGAGCACTTTAGTTCGACAGAGTCGAACCTCAGGGTTTGTCGAACTACATGGTATAAGTGACGAACTAGAGTGCGTGTCGAACTTGGGTACGTGTACCGAATCTACCATGGTAAAAACATCTTCACACCGTAAAATGGGCAAAAGCTACAATAACGGTTCCTCCGACATTGTTTACAGCGGGCAATATCCTTTATTTCATTCAATTCTTCTGAAGTGTTCATGACCAAATTACGGTCTTTAGGATCGTCCATTAATAATTTAAGGAGGCTTTTGCCGGGACAACCTATACACCCTTTTAATTTTGACAGGGCAGCTCAGAAGTAGATGGTTCTAAAACAAAACATAAATAAATCTAATCCCTTTAAAATAAATATGCTACCTTCTAGCTTACTCATAGAACACAACTCGGAATGAGCTTTTATACTTCATATTCAAATCAAGCGGTAAGTAAATATTGATAATATAACTAACTCTACTGCATTATAATCCACCTTGCGTGGCTGAGAGGACCAATTCGTTCTCTCGACAGTTCAGGACTCAGAACCCCTTAAATTTTTTAATGGCAGGTCTATCCTGTGAAGGCACCAAATAAATCTTTGCAATTCCCATCCAGAATTCTTCTCTAAGAGGGCTATAATCCCATTGTGACGTCCGGTGTTGACGTTAGTGGCGTAACAGCCACAAGATCTTAGTGGCGAGTTGTCTAATGTCGATCCTAAGCTCATCACAATGCTGCATCTTTTCTCCCGTCAAGGTAGAGCGACTCCACTTTCAGATTCCGAAGGTCTTCTAACTCATTCTCTTTAGATCGCTGCACTATCTTTGGATTTCTTCAGTCTCCTGAAATATATTATGTCACAATAGATCATTAGATGATACGTAAAGATACTGTACAGGCAATCCATGATTGTTGATTTGTTTGCATACCCAAAAATATTTCTTTTACATTAATAGCTTATAAAAACCCCAACATTAGGATGTATTTGAAAAGTAACTTAAAACGACATGCAGAGCGACCAATAACGCCTGAATCAATGCTTGGTAGCACAAACCGGAGGTTAAAAATGAATATTTGACCACATGGTGACATGGTTGTTGCATGGGTCACTTGCAAGTTCATGGTAATCGTACTGTAGTGCGACACGTACTCTAGTGCGACACGTACTCTAGTGCGAAGTCCGACAAAAACACCCTCTGTCGCACTACAGTACGTGTCGCACTACGATCCAGGTAGCGTACTCTAGTGCGACAAAATATCCTGCCTTATTTCCAAGTTCAGGTCACATCCTATCCTTCTTATGGACCATTAAGTGACTCGTCGGGTCGGTTCACATCACTTATTTCGAATTGATCTTGCGAATACGATTCGTTGGTTCACATCACGTGTTTCGAAGTTATCCACTGATCATAATTCCTTCGGGTCAGTTCAAGCCACGTATGCAGTGTGTGATCCACTGGGTAACTCTTAAGCAGCATATGATCCTCATTCCTATCACACGCATCGTATGAAGGTATATCTCCGATTGGGATAACAAGTTCATATGCTTGGGCCATAAATAAGGTCACGATGATTCTACCAAAGCATCGAACAACATCAACATGTCTTCTTCAATCACCTTCATTCCTGGACGCACTACTGGTTCAAGAAGCGTTATCTACGACGGATACCGCTACTGCCTGGATAAGAATCGCGACGACAAGACCTACTTGCGATGCACTGAGAAGACCTGCTCCGGACGTCTCAGTCTGACGAACAACACTACTGTGACCTGGACGCAGCTGAAAGCAACCCTTCCTTCGGAGATGGATTCCTTTGCTGCCTAGTGACTACTACGAACGTACCTGGGTCGGAACACAAACCTCCTCTCCCCCTTGATGGGCTGCACCAACCCTACTATCTGGCGATTTATCGACGTCCTGAAGAAGGAGCAGGATCTAACCCAATGGAAGATCAACCAGAAGAATGAAGATGCTTATTCGCCGACTGAAGAAGTGGACTGATTACGACCGTCGCTTGAACGCTGTGATTGACAGCTACGATGATTATTACAGAATGGATTAGTTGAAGTGTGTTGGAACAATGATTTGAATATTGTGATTGCAATCTTTGATTTTATATTTAACCCCATTACTCATACACGACTACACTCTCGTCATTAAAAATGGAAAGTAAAATTTTTATTGAATGTGTAAAGTGTTTTGTCGCACTTTAGTTCGTGTCGCACTACAGTCCAGGTAGCGCACTGTAGTGCGACAGTGTCGGCCTTGAAAGTTCTCTGTCGCACTAGGGTACGTGTCGCACTACGATCCAGGTAGCGTACTCTACTGCGACAGTGTCGATCTTGGAGGTTTCGCACTAGGGTACGTGTCGCACTAGAGTACGTGTCGCACTACAGTACGTGAACCCAAGTTCATATATCACATACTTGGTTTTACATTTCGGAAAGCAGCGTGGGTTTCAGAGTTCCGACTCCACTTGAGGATATGCTCCTGATAGCGTAATCCAGTTTCTTTATATTTGGGATAACCTCCGAAACAGAAACCATGTCCCCCTCCGCCGCTTTTGTGGTGATGTAGAATGGCTTCAGTACCGCAATAGCTTTGGTCAGAAGATCCCAATCGTGAGGAGTCATCTGCAAAATTCAGTTGATCAATACTTAGCCTGTACATTGAGAAGTGAGCTAGGAATTAGGAGGTCCAGCGGACAAGAATTTGTTCCAGTTACATTCCAGGGACATTGATTCTCTAAACTTGATGTTAACTAGTGCTACTCAGAAAATGAGAGATGAGTCAAAAGAGCTGCATGTAAACTGACCTGTTGAGATGCAGACAACGATAACTCTGCATTTTGAGCGGTGATTGTTATTGCATATTTTTTATTCTGAAAGGCCTGGAAGATCATGTAATAACTGTTCCATCTCGTGTCCACTGCAACTGGTCTGATGAGAGTTGCCTCTACTGCTTGATTTTCATTCAGTAGACGTTTACCTGCATGTGCGGGATAGTTTAACATATGATAGTTAAGAAATGATAAACGCAAGTCGTAACAATGATAGTTTTGCCAAGATTATGTCACTCAACGAACATGTACCTACGGCAACATTTTAATCAAACGTTATTAATGTGTACATTTCAGTAAGAAAATATTTTGAATCAGCCGTTGTTATCAGATTAAGTATGTGACAATGAAATCATCAAACAGAAAACCTAAGGTAAATGTAGTGATTCTCACCCGCAGGGGTTCTAAACTCCTTGATAAGACTCTTGATCTTTTTGATAAGCCGGTTAACTCCACTTTGAGAAAAACAGAATTCTTTACGATGAGATTCAGTAGATGGAGAAAACAGGATCCAGGCGGACAAAGCCTTTTTCATGTTTGAAGCAGTGTCGCTGATAACGCAGTGAAGTTTCTCTTCGGACAGACCCCATGCCTGCAGTACAAATGACACATTGTTCTTTAACGAGTCACGTAATAATTTGTAATTAGAAACTATGTGGGCAGCTAACGGTTAATATTTTCTACTATCAAAAAGCTAAGCGCACTCTGATGAACTCGAAATGAGCATGTATTTCGAATTTTACAATCTATATGGCATTGGCAGTCCTGAGTTCTGAGTTTGAACTTTGATCATGGGGTTAGAAATGACACAAATTAGATATATATATGAGCTAAATTATTCAGATTTAACGATAGAACTTACCGGTATGTGCTCGGTTATAGGGAAGGCATCTCAGTACAATAACTTTTCTTTCGAAGTTTGTAGTTACGAAGTGTATTATGACCCCCAAATAGGAATCCAGCGCTTTTGACAACCAAACATCACAGCTCAGACTGTAATCAGCTCCTTTCAGTCAATAAATTTCTTCAGTTTAAACTGTACTCTATCATATAATTCAGGAAACAGTTTTGTGCGCACCACCTTCTCTGAGGGTATGTCAAACTTCTTGTTCAAACCTGAATGAGCCGGAAGTCAGATGATCTTAATTTATCTGTAAATGATTATCCAACAAATGATTGTCAATCTGCTGCTAATTTACTTAATAGCAATCAATTTTATCATCACAAAGAACTCAATTGGAATTTTAATCTGGGGTCATCACAGCTCGAGCCTAGAAAAGTTTTTTTTTTATTGAGCTAAGTTATTAAAAACGTCCCAAATCAATCTTACCGTCAACAAACTGTTGAAATTGTTCATTCTCAACAGTCGTGTATGGGAGCATCTGATCAATAATCCATTTCAGGAGCAACTTTTTAGATCTTTTTGACGTTCATCAGTCTAGTAACAGTGGCGCCGCTCCAGACTGCCCCCAGTGTGGGCTGATTAGATGTTGTCAGTTGATACATCGATCTCCGCTCAGCTTCGACTTCATCAGACTTTTGTCTCTTGAGTCTTGACCCTCTGTGATTCACGTATTGCAGTTGCTTCCTTGTGTTTAGAAGGGTGCTTATGTTTCAAATGATCCCATAAAATGGTTACCTGGATATCATCCTAGCCTAAGGCATGTGACGTGACAAGCACCTGCAGCAAAGATTAGATTAGATTAGATTAAGAATAATGACATAAACATCATCACTAGTTTTAAACAATCTTTCTGATTTCCTCATTATCAGAACTGTGAACATTTCACAGCCTTCGTCATTAAAAAACAAACAAATTCTATAACTAACATAATTGTCATAATTTATTTAGAGAGTTAATACTGAGTGGAAGAGTAGCTACCGAGGGAAATATCGAGTAACACTGATGAATACAGAGAGTTAATACTGAGTGGGAGAATAACTACTGAGGGAAATGTAGAGTATCACTGATGAAGACAGAGAATTAATACTGAGTGGGAGAGTAGCTACTGAGGGAAAATGTGACCTCCAGATCAGTAAAATTAAGGGTGCTGGAAGAGCTGCATAGAGTCCACTAGTATTTAATATTAGCCTGTACTGGCTCAATAAAATGTGACCTCCAGATCAGTAAAATTAGGGGTGCTGGAAGAGCTGCATAGAGTCCACTAGTATTTAATATTAGCCTGTACTGGCTCAATAAAATGTGACCTCCAGATCAGTAAAATTAGGGGTGCTGGGAGAGCTGCATAGAGTCCACTAGTATTTAATATTAGCCTGTACTGGTTCAATAAAATATGACCTCCAGATCAGTAAAATTAGGGGTGCTGGAAGAGCTGCATAGAGTCCACTAGTATTTAATATTAGCCTGTACTGGCTCAATAAAATGTGACTTCCAGATCATTAAAATTAAGGGTGCTGGAAGAACTGCATAGAGTCCACTAGTATTTAATATTAGCCTGTACTGGCTCAATAGAATGTGACCTCCAGATCAGTAAAATTAAGGGTGCTGGAAGAGCTGCATAGAGTCCACTAGTATTTAATATTAGCCTGTACTGGCTCAAAAAAATATGACCTCCAGATCAGTAAAATTAGGGGTGCTGGAAGAGCTGCATAGAGTCCACTAGTATTTAATATTAGCCTGTACTAGCTCAATAAAATGTGACCTCCAGATCAGTAAAATTAGGGGGTGCTGGAAGAGCTGCATAGAGTCCACTACTATTTAATATTAGCCTGTACTAGCTCAATAGAATGTGACCTCCAGATCAGTAAAATTAAGGGTGCTGGAAGAGCTGCATAGAGTCCACTAGTATTTAATATTAGCCTGTACTGGCTCAATAAAATGTGACCTCCAGATCAGTTAAATTAAGGGTGCTGGAAGAATTTGCATAGAGTCCACTAGTATTTAATATTAGCCCCAAAAAAGCGGTCCTGGTCGAGCCTTAGAGATGTTAGATGTATAAATTTGGGGATTGAAGTGGTTTGCAATAACCAGAGAGATGTTAAACAAATCGAACAACAGGTTGAACAAAAAAGCATGTGTAAAAAGTTATCGAGTGATAAAATAGGACAAAGGAGAAAGCATAAATATGATCTTAGGCAGCTAGACGCCAGCTAGCTCATCGCGGTGTCACATGACTTTAATACCACGATATCATTGGTCATCTATATATCCAATGCGAAATATAAATATAGCGCGTTTTTCATGAATTAGTAGCGCCGTACAAAAATTAAGCAGTTTGGAACAAAATTACAAGTTTTAAGTTTACAGAAATATTGAAACATTTCAATTTTTGTTTGCATGAAGGTTCTAATGACTTAATAAAGTCGTTTAGATAATAAAAATACTACAAAGATACCAAGTAAACTCACAAATATTGCAACTTGGTTAAAAACAATGCATTTAACTGTTTTGGTGGCGCGCGCGCGCCATCTCAGTCAATTACTCCCATATTTGGTCAAATAGGATAATAGGGACGCAGAATATGCGTCCCTCTAAAAAGTCCGATTCCCTTCATGGTATGCCCCTTTTTCCGCCTTCGGCGGCGCGCGCTTCGCGCGCGAAAAGTGGCATGCAACGTATGTCAAGTGTCGCGCGTAGTCGTAGTCGTACAGTTCACATACATAGCCATGTGTCTATGCGTACTGCGTGACGCGCTTGTTTCACGTTCGCGCGCTACTGCAAGCTAGAGGGCTCTGGTTAGAGCAAGTCGTACAGCGTAGTGACTGGCGTTGATTCACGATGTCAATTCGTCGACAGTCTTGAAACAAATTTGATTGACGATGTCAATCCGTCGAGATCGTTGCTCTGCGAAGCAGAGCAACGATCGTCGACGATGCAAGAATGCTAGTTTGCGCGGCGCGTCGAAGCGGCGAAGTCCTCCAAGAAACAAATGTTTTCAGAGTATCATATCATCCGTTAAATCAGATAGGTCCACTGATAACCAATTAAATAGTAAATAGACTCAATGGCCAAATTTGTATTACTATTAGATGAACGTAAAGTTTATGATTGATGCATTGTTATATTATTAATGAACAAAAAATACATTTAATTTTGAAATATTTAAATTGGGATCATGAACACAGAACAGAACAAAATCAATCGTATTTGTATTTGACAGGGAGAAAGAAAGGTTTTGTTCAAAATTCAACACAAAAGTTTGGGGTTTAACATAATTGAAATTAAACGGTGATTTTCAAAGTAGTTTAGGCTCGTTGAATATTTTATACAACTCAGTTCTTGTCATTGGTCATGATCGACCATTTTGAAGAGACAGAAGGTTTTTAGGCAGCTCCATCTCTATCGTTGCATCATTTGAGTTGTCATTTTTCTGTTCAAACTTTTTCGAGGACCTTTTAGGGCCCTGGTAGTCGAAACACCACTTGGCAAGAGCGAAAACAAAGAACTGCCCAAATTCGATGATGGTGAAGGCACTGCAACCAAGAAACAGCCCCAGCACTCCGCCTACATCACCTGATATAATTATAGATATTTAAGTACAAATAGTGACGGAAAATCAAAAATTATTATAATAAACATGCCAAGAGTGAACGAATTTGTTGGACCACTGTGAATTTCATTTCTGATACAGCATAAAAATATAGACCTTCACAATCTCCTCAACAATCTAAGAGCCTGAATCTAAAGGTAATATTAGACTCACCGAGGAAGTTACCCCAGCCATAGGTAACTATCTCCCTTATCTCAGAAACCTGCATGTTAGAGAACATTATCTCTATCACCAGCAGGTTATCCATAACATCCTCCTTTGTAGTGTAACCTGGACAGTGCAGGTATTATAGTGACTGTGTTCTTTACATCAATAAATTTCCACGATACGTATTACGTAATGAGAAGAATGCTCCAGCAAATAAACCCGAACTTACCAGCTGGTAAACTGTCCACCTTTTTGTGAGCGTAGTATTTATTGAGGGAGGAGCTGGAGAGTTGGGCAGTGTACTGTGTTTCTTTACAGGGAGGCGGACAATTACAGATAGGGTTCAGGTTTCTCACGTCCGAGTATCTCGCAACTGAAGTGTGCACGTGTCATGGTTCCTATCGGGCTAGGATTGGAGGACGAAACTCTCCTATAATTCATTTACATAAGAAAACAGAAGAAGTAGCGAATAATAAACAAAAAGTAAGACTTACCCCACTTTTTGTACTGTTTTATGCCGCATTTAGCCCACTGTTCTAGAGTACATGCCTTGTACTCCACAGCCGGGTTATTTTGAGGGTAAGGTGGTACTATCAGTACACAGCCACACTCTCTTAT
Organism: Bolinopsis microptera; assembly: GCF_026151205.1. Taxonomy (NCBI): domain Eukaryota; kingdom Metazoa; phylum Ctenophora; class Tentaculata; order Lobata; family Bolinopsidae; genus Bolinopsis; species Bolinopsis microptera. The sequence goes on from NC_087073.1 coordinate 13,339,747, forward strand.
CAGTGCGTAGTCTCTACATTGGGCTATACAACTGAAAACTAGAAGTTAACACTATTTGCACAATGCACATGTTACACAACTTATTGGATGTGTTATATCTGATTTTTGGTTCACCGTTCAATTCACCACCGTGAAGCGTCAAACTGTATAACGAAATGTCATGATTGAACGCAATCTTTATGGTTTGAATATTTGACCCTACTCTGTATTAGGGGGAAAGGGGGGATCATGAGTATTTAACCTGTTTTCCTCGTATCTGCCGTAAGTGTTAACCACCAGACTCTGATCACATGACCCAGCTGGAGGGGGTTCTCTAAACTCCTACACAGGATAATCACCATATTAGGTAATGTTACCATCGTTACACTACCATATAGTGTAACTTTTAGTTCTCTAAACATCTACAGAGAATTGGCAGTTTGCTGAGTTTCCAGAGAAATGGTTCTCCTCCAAAGTGCTTAAACTTACCTTGACCATGCTTAGGTCCACCTTGTAGATACTACCGGGGCTCATGAAGAAACCGGAGGGTATAGTGCTGGAGTAGGTCTCGTGGTCGTGAAATGCTACCGTGTAACCATACTGGGCGTTCTGTTTTGCTGATTCGCTGAAATGTAGGAGCTATAGTATATACTATATATATTATATAACCTTGTAACCATACTGGGCGTTCTGTTTTGCTGATTCGCTGAAAAGTAGGAGCTATAGTATGATGAATCATGAATGATGGTATGATGAATTGTAAAAAGACAGGGCAGATGTTCTATTAGTATTCTTCAATTTGTCGAGGATGAATTATTCATAACGAGAAATGTCGGGGAGAAATTATAGTAGGGCCAAGTTATTTTTAACATGAAAACTACGTCCCAGGCTCACTCATTGCCTTGCCACCTATTGATCTGATAAAGATAATAAGAGAACCTGTAATCGTCCAGATCTGCAAAGAATATAAGCCTCATCTTGCCGTAGTCTCCACCTTTTCCACGTAGCTTTCCTTCTGGGTTCACTCTGAAGCAGTTCCCGCTGATACTTGCTTCCTGTAAGAGGTGTGTTTTTTCGAGAACTATCTTTCTGGAATGGATGACTTTATTAATTCTTGAAATATAAATTTATGTTCGAAAGAAATTTTGTTTCCTGTACTGCTACTTTTTTATTTTTAGTATCATGCCCCGTTTCTATTTTGGAGAATTTCTGCAATCTGTCATGATAAGATAACACAAACCCGCTCAAAGTACATTTTCCCCAAAACCTTCTCATCGTTACAAATGTTGATGCTCTGTTCGCACTGTAGAAACGTACTGTTAGCTGGACCCGCCTCTCTTATTATTTTCTCGTATGTAACATTCCTCCACCTGCACCAATGTTGAGTTATGAATTTTAACCAGTTGAAGCCGTTGTTTCCTCCAAATATGGGATATTATTCGTGACAATTAACCGATTTTTTCCGTTACAACGAAAAAAGTAAGTGAAAATGAAGATATTCTTGATGAGCAAATAATAAACTTACATTCTATAAGAGGGGTTATTCCATGGAATCCTTCTGGTAATCTTTTCGTCCCATTGGTCCAGCTTATTTATAATTTTCTCTAACCCTTTTTTAGTCTGAGACCAACGGTGTGAAACCTGCGATGAATTATATGAAACGTTGAAAATTATTTCCACGGCCTCTACTTCTGACTTTTACTTTTTTATTTTTGGTATCTTTTTGTTGGATTCTTTGCTACTCACTTCCCACGACCTCTGTTAACAGAGATAAGGGCTGATCTCTATTGCTTCACTGCAGATTCGTTAATTTTCCTAACCTGAAATGAAACTTGGTCTTACCACATTGTGACTGCATATAGATATGGTTGGGAATAAGATCGAGGCTGGTCTTTGTCTATCCTTGTTGTTTGCTTCACTTGCGATCACTTGAAACTTAGTCCCTGAAAATAGGTCTATTAACAGAATTAAATTAAATTTGAGTGTAATTTTATATTTTAACCCTTCAAACTTCGAAGTTGTGCTGCTATATTCTATCCTTAAATTCAACATTATTTCTGAACTTTTATTTTATTTATCCTGTATCCGCACCTGTCGGCTTGCCAATGAATGAGATAGCAGATATGGCAATGACGTAGACAGCGTATCCGATACTAGCGAGCCAGATGATCAGGAAGAAAATCTTAATCAACTTCTGGTCTCCGTGAAAGACGTACTTGACTCCGTGAGCACTTGTGTCAGCACTGAATTCTTTGAAATCGTCCAACCAACCCAGCTGTTATGCGAAGAAATCACCAGAAAATTCATAGAGTTTAAATTGAAAGCTTGATTCATGTGGTTTTAAACTCGGATTTGAAACTTTATTTAATAATAAAGTTAAACCTCTTTGTACCGGGCTTTGGGGAGGGGGGGGGGGGGGAATTTTGGAGAAAAATAAAGTGCCCAGTATATCGAGGGACCCGGTATGGAGAGGCACAGTATTAACTATGATTATGAAGAGGTTTAAGTTGCCCTCAAAGTCAAACCTCGGCCCCATCATCCGGTACATATCTCTCTCCTAACCAGCCCTGAACGATCTTAAAAGCTAATTTTTCCTCCTTGTCCTCCGTCGAGCCGAACACTCGTGGATCGATTGTCTTCCATCTGTTACCCCCACCTGGCCTCAAAATCATCTTCAGGATCTGTTGAGAAGCAGACAAAAAGGAAAATCAACTTGTTGACGAGCTTCAGCTATCAGTAGCAGGTCGAGGAATTGATCGCGATTACAAGCAAAATTTAAGAACGTGCTAAAACAATGTTTTGTAATTCCGGTTTGTCAACGTGGTCAGTGCAACTATTTAGTATTTAGTCCTAATGTTTAACGCGTATAATCCATTGGCTGACTTGATTATTCCGGAAATCTTTACCCAGATCTTTTCAATATTTCTCACTTAATTCTCAGAATTAAAGTAGATCAGCATTATGCTAAATGATAAATGATTATAGCAGTATCTTTGAAGTTTGAACCTAAACTCTACAAGATGTTTTCACGATATAAATGCTCTGTATAAAGAGGTATGGGTGAAGCTGGTAGGGTTAACGAGAGCTGGTGAATTGATAAAATCATTGCCATCAAGGCGGGCTTCTTATAACTTCCAGTGGCGAAATCTTCCAGAATACAGAACTCAGAATCGAAGATGGGGCGCCCAGCGCACCTTTCAATTCCCTGATAGCGCTAGAGCCGACATCACTCCAGATAGGTTCATAAGGGGGTGTAATCGGTAGTGAACCTGATGTCGAATTGTGCAGACATCACTGCTATCAATGCGAACAGCGCCACTCCGATCATGCTTCTTCTTTCTTGGTGCATATTTGAAGTGAAGAGTCCAGATACTTTGTAGAAAGAGATTCGCATTCTGATCAGGATCTTTTATACTCGTCGTATAACAAACGAGGGCTTCGTCTTGCCCAAAGATCGTTCTGAACAAGGTGTTAAACATATTATCTGAACTCTGAATATTGAAGTCTTGAATGGTTGAGTCGAATGACAAAGGACGTGTAGGAACGACCATTCTATTGTTCTTAAAGCACACGAAACGCTGTTTTCATCTAGCTTATTGTATACACAAGTTTCTGTAGTTGCAACAGAAACGCAGGTACTTTCCAACTATCTATCACAATATGTCAGATGTTACAAGTTCAGACCTAGTAGCCATTTCAAAAACTAATTTAGTTAACCATTAAAGCCAGACCGAAAAAAGCGTATAATAATTCTCGCTTATAATACCTAACGTGATCGTAAGTTACGAGCTGGAAAAGATTGAAATCGTCAATAAAAAAGGTAGCCCTAGGGACTTTCCAGCTATCTATTACAAAGAGATTTGCCAGATGGCAAAAGTTACTGTTAAAAGCTTATCTTAGAAAACTAACTTAGTTAACCATCTTACTATATATAAAGCGAGACGATATATATTTAAATATCCGTACCATTCCACTGACATCACGACATCTACTTAAACACGACTTTCCGCAAAACTCGTAACTGGTTTGAATGCTTTAATGGCCTTCAAATCAGCATGAAAGAATACAAATTTGGCCGAGGAATAAGAATTTTAGTGCCCAAAATGTGAACCCCCACTGGAATTATCTAAGCCAACAGTATTAGTTTAAAACAAGGGCAAGTTTTTGAATGATTAGATGAAGGCGAGAAGGAATCGTCTGATGAATTGATTTAAAACATCTCTGACAGATAGTTTATGTAATAAGCGCCATGAGTTGGCACAGAATTTTTTGTCTCTGATTTTGATAAATTTGGTACCAAAAGTTGCCTTTAACTGTGAATAATGAAAATTCACCGTGTAGCACGATTCGTTGAGATGTATGTGGGCCTCCTGTGCATTGCTAAAGTGAACTATGGACGAAAAATGGTTAATTTATTGCTTAAAATGCCTGTAACTCCTAAAATATTGAATATTTTGAAACAATTCTTACAGAATCGTAATGAGCTTAATCAGACGCAACTTTTGGTACCAAAATTTTGGAGGACTTCGCCGCTTCGACGCGCCGCGCGAACTAGCATTCTTGCTTCGCATCGTCGATCCACGATCTCGATGGGTTGACATCGTCAACCAACCAAAATTATAATATTTAAAGCACCAAATTTTTCGAAAATTTGTTCAAAATTTTACACAAAGGGGGGACCCTTTACTTGTGTTCAGATTAAAAACTTTTGAAAAAAATTCCTTTAAATCTTAAAATATTAGTACTTAAAGTTTCGTCTCGATGAGCTGATTACGATACCATAACATAATGGTATTACTTATGATAATACTTATGTGATAATAATTTAAAATGTGAAAGTTATAGGCCAAAAACTAAAAATTTGCGCGAAAAAAGCACGCGCGGCGAACAAGCGTGAAGCGCCGTGTAGCATTTTTTCCGAAAATTGCTACACGGTGGATTTGTTTTATTCACATTTTTAGAAATCTTTTGGTACCAAATTTATCGAAATCGGAGAAAAAAGTTCTGTGCTCGCGCTTGGCGCTTATTACACTGACTAAGACAAACCCATGGAGTGCCCCGGTTGATGGATCAGAGCACAAGCCATTATATGTACTTGTAGTTATACAGAAAGGTGACTTAACAGTCGAGAAGTAATCTGTGTCAGCTCCTAGAGAGATGGCAGCAGCTTCACTGGATTACAGAAGAGTGGCCTGTCGTCTGTATCAGGTCAGACATAGACTCTAGAGAGTAGAGATTATAAATCTTCAGAATGGGTACGCTCAGTAAAAAAGTGGGAAATCAAAATCGCTCAAATACGTTGAGCCGCGCTTTTATGTCATGGTTGCTGGCGAAATTTTACTATTTGATAAAAATAATCACTTCGCGCGTTACACGAACTGACAATAAAGCCAGGACAGACAACAAATATTATGTCACTGTACAGAAGAAATAGAGAAATGATCTTCTTCATCCTTGAATACTGAAAGTGAAGTCCGAAGGGTTCCAAGACCCAAGTGGATGTAACCCGAGGACGATCTGGCCCAAAATGGAGGTATGTACATTCAATAAATATCTCAATTGTTTGTATCTTATACCAAAAAGTATATAAATTGTGCAACTGATCACAGATCAGTTCAAAACACTACACTATTCAGGGGGGAACCAAGTTTGATACCAAGAGACAATCAAACGATAATTTTATAATAAAACATTCCTTAAGTTATCTTACACTTTAAACTTATCAAAATTAGTTGGAAAGTAATAAAATTAAAATATGATCAAGAATTCGACAATATCTTATATCCTTGTCGGTAATAAGCAAGAAGTAATTCATCAAAGTACAACCACACAGTTATAGAGTCGCCTACTGATAAACAAAATGATAGGTTGAAATGACATTTTAATAACAGCACACATTCCATATTCATCTGTTCCTAAAATTATCACTGAGTCGACTACAGAAAAGAAACTCATTAAATCAGTAATTACTACCAGAAACAACATCTTCAACCAGGTTTTCTTTTGCAACTGATTTCATGTCTGTTCTTGTGACTACTCGTACTGAACCTCATATCACAGTGTGAGCAGGAGTAGGGTTTCTCCCCTGTGTGTGTCCTCATGTGTACTGTTAAACTATCTCTTCTATTAAACCCCTTACCACACACACTACACTTATGTGGTTTCTCTCCAGTATGTGTAAGAGCATGTGTTTTTAGATGACATGACTGTAAAAACTGTTTCCCACAATACCTACACTTGTATTGTGATTCTAACTCACGATCACCATGTGTAAGCTTGTGGTACGTAAGACTGTTTGCTTCGTTATAAGACATTGGACACACATCACATCTGTATTGTTGTAGTGGATGCTCTGTTCTGATGTGATCATACAGTTCCTGCTCAGAAGGTTTCTTAACACTACACTGCTGGTACCGACACTTGTATGTCTTGTTAGTGTGGTTAGTGTGCATGTGAACAGTGAGGCTCCTCTTCTCCACAGTAGTATAATCACACTGAGAACACTTGTAGTTCTTGTCCCCTGTGTGAGTAGACATGTGTGTTGTGAGGTGATGTTGATGATCAGTCCTATATTTACAATAGGGACAACTCAATCTCGCTATCTTCTCGTGTACTCTCCTGATGTGTGTTGTTAAAGTACCCCTCCGACTAAACATCTTCCCACATATGTCACATTTATGAGTCTTCTCTCTTCCAGATGGCTGAATCTTCCTACAAATATGTGCCTCTAGTTTTGTCTGAGTCTTGAATAGCTTCCCACACGCAGTACAGTGATATTCCACTCCTGTAAAATTAGGGATCATTTTATAAACAGGTTAATTTTAAAAAGGTTTTTTGGAAAAATTTGTGAACCTATGATTTGGCATAATCTTGGAACAAGTTTTATATTATAAATACTATTTTGAACAATAACAAGAATTGCGCCGGTTAGCGGACGCTAGATTTCCATCGACCGTAATTAATTACAATTAACGATCCTTTCATATTGGTTAAATTTAAAATTACCAAATTTCTTTGGGGTGTTACAGAGAACAAAATGGAAGGGTTGCTGTTGTCAATTATTTGAATCGAAAGTTAAACGACCGGACACCGTAGCGCAGCCTGTGCGGTGATATGCATGATGCAGTTAAAAGGACATCTGTCCGACAGCGACTCTTGTCCGACTCAATATGTTACCAGAAAAAAAGACATCTGTCCGAAATTGTGATCTAATTGCAATACGACACATTTCCATTTTCCAATTAGAGACATGATCTGAACTGAGATATGACCTGAGCTGAACTCTACCATAGTTTATTTTCATTTGATGTCAAAAGTTGGACAATAGTTTAAATGTTTATAAATAACTAATCTCCATACCGCTCTCCTGTGTGTATTGTAGGCTGTGATGTGATTGGCACTTGGCAGCTCGTTACTGTTAGTGTATACTGCTAGCATGATCATGTCCTCAAATAGTCAACCACGTATCGATGGATCAGATCTCAATTATGCATCAAATCAGCATTACATTAGGACTGTGGGAGCAACGTCACCAGATTACCCGTGAGCTTGTGAAATACGAACGTGATCCGAAATTACAAATGTGGTCCGAACTCCGAAAGTTGGACAGATGTCGCCAAAAACGACTCCTATCTGACAGCGACTTTTGTCCGAAACCGGTAATTCGACTGTCGGACAGATGTCGCCCAATCAAATCTGTGGTAGGTAATACAATGTGAATCATAATAAAATGTATCGTTCATTTGGTATAATGAATCAATCTATTCGCAATCATGTTCAACATAACATCATAATTTATACAACATAACGAATTACTAATATCGGGAGCCAAGTCTGTTGTAGCACCAAGCACCCAAAACATAATAAGAAGTTTGTATCGTATGAAGTCAACAAAAGCTTGAACGACATTATCAATACGCAGCAAAATGTATAACATCTGAACTATTGGCAGAGACTGAAGGCCTTAAAATTGATGTCACTTCAACGGAGGAGAGAACGTTACACTATCATTCATATGTGGAAGATCCTACACAAGAAGTGTCCTAATGATGTCAACGTTCAGTTTACAGATACACTCCGTTATGGCCAGAAAGCAGTAGTCCCTAGCTTGTCAACGTCCAGTAGCCAAAGGAATCAATCGATCTTTGACAGCTCATTTGTAGTGATGGGGCCTCGATTGTGGAACATCATCCCGCAAACCTGCACCTTATCGAGGACCCCCTACGTTTCAAGTCATTGTTGACGGAGTTTGTTACATCTATTCCGGACGAACCTCCTGTTACTGGATATTGTTGCCAGAACGGGAATTCGTTATTGAACTGGAGCGCAGAAAAGACAGCAACTTCGCTGCACGGGTGGTCAGCCGTTCTGATGACCCGATAGAGGATCTATGAAGCAACCCCAAGTAACCAAGTAACAGTGGAAAGAAGTACATTACAAGCTAGCGCGACGCAAACAATTGTTCGATTTGTGGTACAGAGTATAGTATAGAGTACACGACCTTGACATAAAAGCAGTGTAAAATGCGCGCGCGCGACAATCACGTGATAATTTGTAAAGGAGCACGTGTTTGTGGAGGGTTATGCATGTTTTGCTTTGTGACACCACGAAAAACCTATACCCACTATACCCATTCTCAAATCCTACCACTTCTAACCATCTATTGCCTTTTTAGGCGATGGAAAAAATACCCTCAAGATTAAAACCAATGATACCATAATAATAACAGTGTGTCCTCACCAGGTGTTATATCAGTATCTATATTGTATCCTAGCTCTACAAAGTAACTGTCTCCGTAGAACACAAGTAACTCGTGTCCCATTGCTATAGGTTTAAACGAGTAGTACTGTATTCCTCCTGCAGAATAAGAGTATTTAGTAACATTAATATAAAGATTATTAAGTAGTTGAGTGGTGCAATGTTTATTAGTCGCATACTGAATACTGAATTTGATTGAAGAAATTTTGATATTCCTCTTCTAATGCGACAAAGTAAAATGCTCTTCTATTATTAGGTCACAATCCGGAATATATTTCAATTTATGTACAACATTGTCATCAGCCTCAAATTATTTGTTATATAGTAGTGTTGAAAGTATTACACTAATATATAACAAATAATTTGAGGCTGATGAAAATGTGGGTTGTGACCTAATAAAGATTATTGTAATTTAAAAACTTCGCTGAATTATAAAAAGCACATTATTAGCACAATTATAATAATATGCGAGGGTAACGTGCCTTGGCTCACCCTCAATTAATTACTAGTAATACTATTATAGGCTTCAATTTACGTGATTCACATTTTTATTGCCAGGTAAGCTGATATGAGCGAATATCTGTATAAAGGATATCGTAAATATAATAACACCAAATCATACCTGGAACATTTCTAACTAGCACATTCTCCTCACATCTCCCTCTAGCACAGTTAACAAATCTCAACCAGTTACTAGCACGGTGACTTGCCCCGTCTAGATAGATAACATCTCCGTCCTGACTAACTGCTCTCCACGCATACCCACTCTCCTTATCTGCAGACTCTAGTTTCCTGTACTCCTTCTCAGATATTATCTTTCCTTTGTAGCTTCCTGACAATTTCACAGGTTTATGATTGGTGATTTACTTTTCAAAGAGTTACATTTGCTTATTAGGCACACCTGATCTGCGGGCTACACTGTAGAATCAAAGTTAGTTCTAAGTCTGATAAATTAAACAGTTTTCAATTCTAGTTACCAAGTATACTCCCAGGTTCTATAAACTGTGTTGCGAAAGCCCCATCTCCAGCTCCAGGTATGGTAGACTCTTTTATCTCTATAAAACTAGGTACAGGGAATTTAGATGTGCTCTTCGTCCCGGGAAGAATAATTTCCTCTACACAGGGCAGCAGTGCACCATGTTCCTCACACTCCCCTCTTACATTCTTCTTACACTGCCAGCAAACTGGGGAGGTTTTATATCACTCAATAAGTAAAATTAAGAGATTCTAACAAACTAACAAAAACTAGACCAATAGCAATAGTACATACATTAAAAATTCAGACAACCTACTCGTTTGAATAAGATATAGACGTTGAACAAAAAAAAAGTTTCTTTACTCTAACTTACAATACTCGGACTGCAAAACTTCTTCTAGTTGGTTGTAATCATCACAGTATATCACCCCCTCCTTAGCACGCCTTGGTGGATTACTGCGTCTCTTATCTTCTGCAGCTTGTACTGTTGGACTAACTTCTTCCTCTCGTGTCACTATATCTTTAGTATGTGGAGGTGTTTGTGTTGGTTCCTCACTACTTGGTTCTTCTTTATCCTCATCAAACAAGCTCAGCAAATAACTGTCATCAAGCATTCCTAGATACTCAAAATCATCTATCTCTTCCTCCTTTTTGTCAGGTTCTGTCTCTGGTAACCAATAAGAAGGACGGGGAATATTATCAATATTCTCGTATATTTCTCTGTTACTCAGTATGGTGGGTAGTTTCTTTGTTTCTGTTACAGAGCTGCAACTGATATCAGACTCTGTTGAAGTGGTAACATTTGGTGTGTCACCAGATCTCACATTATCTGATTTGTTGGTTACAATGTCATGATAAGAACTGGTACTTGTATTGGGAGTTACCATAAGTTCAGTACTGTTGTGTGCATTACTACAAGAAGGTGTATTGTCTACAGAGTCAGGTGTTCCTACACTTCCTTTAGTAGGCGGTATGTTACTTTTGTTAGAACTACTGCCTTTGGTATTGTCGTTATCATCATCTAGCACAGTTATTCTGTCCATATCTTTAAGCACCTCCTTCAGCTTTATGTTATACCTGAGTGATAATATACAATATACTGATATACATACTTAACTAGCAATATATACAAACCCTAACACTGTCACGACAAATACAATTCAAATATTTGTGAAGTAGCCTGTGTCCTAACTAAAGAATTAGAAGTTAGAAAAGTATATTTAGTACAGCAAAATAAAACTTACTCTTCCTGAGTCATGTTATCGTAGTTATCATACAACTCCAGTGCTCGGTGAAGACAGGTATCTGCCTGGTCCTTGTTTATTTTACCAAACTGAAACTGTTCTTCATCGTCTTCAGACACATCCTTACACTTGTCTGACATGAGATCTTTGTAGAGATCTGGGGGCAGCTCAATTCTCTCAACCTCACTATCTGAGGAGTCCTCATTCTCCCTGTAAAGCAGAAACCATTAGGCACGTTATATAACTACTAAGTACCTAACATAATCAAGAGTTTAATTAAAATTTCTGTGAAACAGGTAAAATTTTATAACGTTACCAAAATCAGTTAATTAGATAACTAAGTCTAAATAATTAGATATTAAAACTAACATGTCCTGCAGGAATTTTTCCCAGCCACCAGGATAAGTCTCACAAGTAATCTTATAAAACTCCTCATCAGACATAAGAGAGTCTATATTAGCCTCACATATTTCATGTGTATAATCTGGGTTTTCTGCGATCAGTTTACACACATCTACTGGTCCTTCTCTGAGATGAGATGTTAGGTTCTTGTTTACCAGCAAGTCTTGTAGAGCTGGTACAGACTCAGGTTCTGAGTGTAGGAACATCTCCAGTTCCTCTACATCTGGAGCTTCAGCTTCTTCGTTTACAGGCAGGTTAGCTTTCCTGACTTCTACACATTCTACACAATCTAGCTGTTCTACTTTTACATTATTGTTCTGACTTCCTCCTTTTTTTGGTTTATTTTTGTGAGACTTCTTCTTGTTTTGTTTCTTCTTCTGTTTACACTTTTTGTTAACAACAGGACTGTCCTTGTCACTGTCTGAGTATCTCTCACAGGGGTTTCTAGGATCAATATTTACAACTTCCTCCAGCTTTATCGACCCATCTTCATACTGCTTCAGCAATACTTCATCTGAAATGTGTGATAATGGTTATTACACAAAAATGAGATTAGATATTACTGTGTCATAAAAAAAAGAAGATTTTTTAAGTTCATAAAACCTTGCAATTGAAGGACCCACTCTTTAAGTAAAACAAATTTTTAAGTAAAACAAATTTAAATTTTGGTATTTATTAATAACAATCAAAACATATCATATCATAAAAATAAAGCCGCGCGTTGGTTGACTGCCTCAGTATGGTGAATAATTTAAGCTTGAAGGTGCCCTGCGCATTTACAGAACATTATGCGGCGATCACATGATCACGAGGACCTGTGAGCGCCAAATTTAATTTAAACTTTCTAGAAATCGTACATCACTACGAGTTACTCATGCTTTTGAATTATAGGAGTGCGGATTGTCATGTATTTCATTCATTCATACTTAATCGGTTTAAAGCTGTATATTTAGAGCTCACTATTGTTTGAACTATGAAAGCAGAACGTAAATAATGGACAATATACCGACGACAATACCAAGGACCCGAGTGCCGCATTGACTTTTCCGGATCCGTTTTTACCGAAGGCTTATCCACCAGTTACTCATGCTGCATGTATAGTCTGATAATATTTTGTTTTATCTCTAGCAAGCATTCTGTAAGTTGGAGTGTCGTATTTATTATAGAAGAGCCAGCCAACCTCCGCATTACAATCTTTTGTATGCCAGGTTCGTTTATAAAATCTAATCATATAATAAGATTGATCCAATAGTCTAAGATGAACGGTATATCTTAGCTCATCGTTATTAAAATCCTAATGGATGAATTAATCAAGTAATGTTCCCTTCCAACACAACTAAACAACAAACAAATGCTTGCTCACCAGTGGTGACGCAATCGTAGGGGCATGCAGTTGGTTCAGATAACTCTCACCCCGACGACAGCGTCGAGAAATTATCAAATGATGCATTTGCGCCATACTGGACACATTTTATATTTAATATTTTGTGGTTTGTAGAAATTAGTGTCATCTAAAGTATAGCTTAACTGGCGAGCAAGCATCGTCCCACTCGGCGGGGACGAAAATACCGAGTCCAATCACAGAAAGTTAACCAAAAGATAAAAACAAGAGCTCGGATATCAACAAAAATCACACGCTCCAGACGACGGGGGAAGAGAGGATAGGAAGTAAGCTGCTGGGCTCAACAAATTTTGATAATTGTAAACAAATTTGTTCTTTTGCCCTATAATAATTTGGTATTGAGGTATGACCCTGTACTGTGCGTGATAGTGAAAATGAAAGTGAATGTGAATCTGTAATGCGAACGAAATGAGTTATGGCCAGACGATTCTTCAATTTCAAAATAATAAAGTCAAAGGACTCTGTTTTAAAATACAAGCTCATTCTTATCGAAGTTTAATTCTGTCCATTCTAATTCTTCGTACCTGGACTGTATCTTGAGTAGCTCACTTTTCAGTGTTACTTTAACTAAGTTCGTTGACTTAGTAAAGCTTATCATACTGTCAATTTTTCGACAGTCGTTCCACATTTTTGTTGATTGATAAATGAAAGAGGAGGATGGGTTCGGGGTGATGAACTGGTCTGAACGTCTTTGTGATGGTGATCTGTGGAGTAAAGATAGGAGTTGAATATTCAATTTTATTTAACACAATAGCTTCCTTGCAGTGACTAAGTGCAACATCTCTTTAAATTCTAGCTTGCTGACATAGATTATGTAAATTTAACCTACACTGTGAGTAAGCTGTGGTGTGTTCCTCCCATTCTTGAGTTCGGTAACATTGCAACGGTTCAGTTAGTGTCATGAAACCGAGTTCAACTAGCTTGTCCCTGTTGTCCCTTATTCTTTTGTATCTTCTTAGACTGTGCTCACACACCCCTCCACAGTACCTGGCACCTTCAAACAACTTCCACAGTGACATCATCTTCTAAATATGGTAAAATAAATTTAGCTGAAAGGAACAGTTAGTTCATGATCTAATAACTCAATGCAGTGGAGGCGCCACCTTAGGGTGCACCAAATTGTAGTTTAAATGTGGGACATAATTGAGGGGCACCAACATGCAACATTTTGCTACTGGGTATCCTAAGAAAATTTGGTCTAACCCTCAATAAATTAAAATTGTTTTCATTTTTTTCACATTTCAACGGTCGCGGTCGAGTGAACAAGAAGAAATGCAGGCAATAGCCAATATCCTGTCCAAAACTGTATCACTACCCACATAACTCACTTTATTCCAGTCGATAAAACACAAATTAAAAATAAAATTAACCCATAATGTTAGGGCTACATCTGAAATTAATTAGTCATATTGAATGAAAGAAGCTGAAAAAAAGAAATTGCAGCTGAAAAAAAGGAAATTGCAGACATTCGAAAAAGGAAAACAAAACAAGAAGACGAGTTTTGAGGTCTCCTAGATTAGTTTTTATATTGTGCAAAATTTTACGGACAAAATTTAAATGATTAATGATCCCAGGGGGACTCCCGACCAACCATTTCGGCGTACTGTTAATTTATATGATCAGGGTGTCCAGGACACCCTGAACTATTTGAACTATATTCTATCACACTGCGCAGCTGAGATCGTACACATGTGGTGTCCTATTTCACTCATTTTAATAAGTTTACGTCTTTGTTTGCTGTCGCCTGCATTACACATAACATAAAGGCCCTGTGTGGGCGTGTGCTAATAGTACGTATTGTAGTATGTGCATGGTAAGTAATAGCTTGGATGTAATATTTGAAATCCTGCCTTATCACTTATAAGTTTCACATAGCCATGAGTCTACATGTACTGCGTTATGTGCAGTTGTCCGGTAAGAAAATTTCCCTTGAAAGAAAGCTGCGGTTATACTATGCTCAAGTTTTATCTGTATTGATTTATAACTCAAATAGTTGGAGTATACTTAGGATAAGATGGCTCGATCGGGTTAGAAACACTGAAGTGCTGGAGCGTGCAAAGATAAATCCAGTAGAGACGTACATAGGAGCAAACCGCCTGCGTTGGTTTGGCCATGTCACCAGAATGCCAGACACTAGGCTTCCTAAGTACCTGCTTAACTGGACCCCTGCCCATTGGAGAAGATCTAGGGGCCGTCCAAGAAAGAACTGGAGGAAATGTTTGCTGGAAGATGCTGCAGCGTTTACAGGAAACACTGACATAGACCTAGAAGGAGCGAGCGAGATGGCTAGTGACCGCAAACTTTGGAGGGAGATGATACGTCACAAACGGGAGTTCATTTTTGCAGGCAACTCGAATGATTGAGGAGACCTAATCAAGTACAAGTGAGTATAGTTGGAGTCCTAAGAAAGCAACAATGGAGAAAATGGACACACTTCATCGTAGACACCTCAGGTCCATTTTAAACATCAAATGGTCTAAAGGTATGATAAGCAACAAAGCATTGTATGAAAGGTGCAAAGTTGAAAAGTTATCCAAGCGTATCGAACACCAGCGGTGGAAGATATTTGGACACATTCTCAGGAGTATTATAAATGGAGAACACCCCATCCCAAACGGCTCTCTCTTTTGCTATTGAATCAGATAATTTATTCATTGTAAGATTGGGGAGACCTAGAATGAACTTGTTATCTGTTTTAAGAAGTGATTTAACTAGTAGAAATTTGCAAATGGACAACTTGCATGAATTGCAGAACAAAATTGGAGATATAGCTGCGTGCAACAGATGTTAGGAAAATCTGTTTCAAGGGTACAGTTTACCGCATTGAGGTATTTTTAAGAATCATTTTTGTCAGTAAGATCCTGTTTTATAATAATAAAATGTATTAATATATCGCAACAACTTTTCAATTACAGTTTTGCTTCGAAATTTGTAGGTTTATAACCTACCAGGACGCGCGCCGAGTTAGGAAAGAAAAATTTAGGAAAGAAAAATTTTTATTTGCCACAAAACAATCAATACATAATGTAATATTCATAAATAAATTCAAATTTCAATTTCAAACACATATACATTGTAGCGCGATGCACTACTGGGTCGCGCGCGCGCATCCAATAATGCTTCTCGCAACCACGTATGCAGATCGGCGAGATGCGAAGGATTGACATCGTGAATCAAACATATACAGTACGCCGCGCACACAGCCACAATTTAAAATTGTTCAGAAATTCGTAGGTCAGCTGTAGGCGCCGCGCACATGATCTATTTAATTGTTATCTTAATTGACGATGTCAATTCATGGCAGCTCGGCGCGGCACAGTAGCGCATCTCGCCGATCTAGCCAGCTGTGAGAAGCCTTATTGAGTGCGCGGCGCGGCACAGTAACGCATCGCGCTACAAATTGTTATTTTACAATTACATGTCACATTTCTTAATTTCTAGAGCCAAAATTTCAGAAGTAAAATAATTTTAAAGATATTTCTGTCGTTCACGCAGTACAGGCCGTGAACACTGCGACCTAATTAATATAATAATGGAGAGATTCCAAAGTTGTCGACGGTCCTAATACATGGAACAAATATTTTACGAGTATCACCCGTTAATTCGAAATCGCATAAATTAAATATAGTCAAATATATGTTGACCATTGTTAATGGTCTGGCCCAGCGCGCGCTACTTTGTAGCACTTGCCGTTGGGCCATTTCGAGAAGAAAGCGGCGCGTGCTACTTCGAAGAAATTTAGACGAGTAACATCAAGCATCCGTCAAGTATATATGTTGCTTGTTAATCATTAATATGATCGACTTGTTAATTTACTGGGCCGCGCTCAGCGGCTTTTACTAATTCGCTCGCCCAAAAATTTCACGTGACTTTGGTTTTTATGGTTTTGCAGCCGTACAAAACGGTTTTACATAAACCCTAATCCCAACCTTCACATAGCCATGTGTATACGCGTACTGCGTGACGCGCTTGTTTCAGGGAGGGCTCTGGTTAGAGCAAATCCCAACCCTAACCGTAACCATAACCCGAAGCTATCCATAACCCTTACCACAACCCTAATCCTAACCCGAGCCCTAAACAATCGAACTCATGTTTTACTAGCCTGTCGCGTGACGAAAACGGTTTTTTGCCCATAACTCTCTATAGGGAAGCATTTTTACCCTACGTCATGGGGGTGATTCGGAATCAGCGTTCAAAAATACACCGATTCAGATCAATTTCATACCCAAAGGGCCTTTATACAAGAATTTTCTTAAAATTTGGGCGTGCGATTCAGTAGGAGCGGCGCTCAGCCTGTTATTCCGCCTAATCTCTTGCTTTATCTTGTACTTGTAGCGCGATGCGTTACTGTGCCGCGCCGCGCACTCAATGAGTTTTATCACAGTGAGATCGGCAAAATGCGCTACTGTGCCTCGCTGAGCTGCGATGAATTGACATCGTCAATTAATGAACATGATAGCCTGAGGTCCCCAGGTAAATATTGTTATACAATGGTTTATTTAATATTCGTTTGCATCACAAATATAAATAATAACTAAGTCATTTAATATGCATTTTGTGTTTGTTTCTTCCGTTTTTCTTCCCTTGCGTTGCAAGCCCTGTCTCTTGTAAAAACAACCACTTTTGTAGATACACACAGTCTCTACGTCTTTATCCTCTGGTCCCTAGGGTCAACTGACTCCGGGCCAAAGGAAAATTACCGATTGCCAAGGTTTGATGCCTAGGCAGTCGAGACCTCTTATTGAGACCCGATATAATAAGTAGGTAGTGCGCCATCGACAGTGAGCCGCGCGTGCCGACTGTAGGATGGTTTTTTAGCGCTAATTTCGGCCAGCACAATTTTCTTCACACAAATAGATATTAAGTATCCTTCCCGACGTCCGATTGCAACAAAAATTGGTAAGCATACTCATAGACTTACAAGGAAGGTGTCCGAAAAGTTTAAAGCATATCCAACCATCAAACAAGATGTTACAGCTAAAAGCAGCGTATTTTGCTCCATTTTGATCACTATATCAACTCCGATATCCACCAAATTTTTCGGACAGTTGTGAAAGCCCTATTGGAAGGTCGTCGCCAATTTTCAGAACGATCTCATTTAAGGAACTGAAGATATATCCAAATAATACGACAAAAATCAACGAATTTGGTCAAATTACGCGACTTTTACAGCTAATTTTGCTCCAAAAGCCGCGCACCATCAAATATGGCACCTAGGCGAAACTCACTGATCTTTCCAAAAAGGTATGACAAATTTGGTATTGTGACAATTCTCACAGTCTCTAGAAAACAATGGTACAAAAAATTTTAAAATCCGAGCATGTTTATTTTTATGGTGCACCCCCTATAATAAGAAAGCCGCGAAAAATGATCGCTTGCGATATTTGCATTTGAAACTCACGAAGAGGGCAATTAGATGAAACTTATATATTAACAGTAAGTGTCGTATTTGAATTTCTTTGATTATTGAAGATACGTTCTTGGTTTTTAGTTTTGCTTTCAAATTTGTAATTTGTAATTGTTTTATAAATTTTCGGCAAACGCGAGCGCGCAAATATATATGCTCACTATGAGCAGGGCGCGTATATTATATATTTAGCGTTGGATAGAATTTTGTTCATCTGGTTGACCTCCTTATTATGTCTTTCGCCATCATATCACGTGTCATCATATCACGTGTCTCGTTCATTTGCGTTGGAGTCCGTGACGTCATGAAAAGGACGTGATGCGGGTATGGAACAGGTTATCTTCAGTACTTGATAATCGTTTTTGTACTCGGTCTACTATCTAGTTACTGTTAATCGTGTGGCACAACTGTGCAAAAGGATTGAACTCGTTTCCAACATGTCTCCTATGCACTCCAACCTTTCAGAATTTTAGACTTTTGATACCCCACCAACAAAACAGCCGTCCTTTTAAAAAAGTTGCATTTTTCCTTAAGTCTTCGGTCTTTGTCTTGAGTTTTCCATCGACATGGCTCAAGCTATTACCAAAAGAGAGATACCTGTCGCTGTACAGGGTACAGAACTTGCAGCCAAACTGATCAGTGCAGGGTCCGCTGCTTGTATTGCTGAGGCTATTACTCTACCTATGGACTGTGCAAAGATAAAACTTCAGGTGAGTAAAGATATTCCAGTTTGTCTTTGTAGCATGTCCCTATATTATAGAACCTTGTAAGTTTATATCTATCTAATGACTCAACAACACAGGGTGAATAACTCTCAACTCATGTTCACATTCAAGTTTTAATCATGCTATTTCGAGATAGTTAACATCTAATCTTCTCCAGGTAGAAGGTGGAACTCTAGCCACAACAATACGGACGATAGCAGCTACTGACGGAACTAAAGGTTTCTTTAGAGGTCTGGTTCCTGGTCTCCACAGACAGCTAGGTTTCTGTACCATCAGACTTGGTCTCTACGACTCAACCAAGGACTTCTACATGAAAGTAATTATTCAATGCTCCTCTATCAACTGACAAATTAATAAGTGTGAAAATATTGATGATTGAAACGTACTGTAGTAAATACTAGATATCACACCCTTCTCTCCAGCATACTGCTCTGAATGATGGTCTGCCTCTAAGATTTGCAGCAGGGATCTCAACCGCTGTAGCAGCTGTATGTGTTGCTCAACCTACTGAGGTACCATTACTACCTTTTCTTTAAATTGACACATATGTTTGGTTTACAGCCCTGAAAGGATGCAGAGTGAACTATATACAACACAATATTTGTACTAGATGTAGAATAATTACATCTACCCAGTGTTACTACATCTTATAAATATAATACAGTTATGCTCACTGTAGTACATTTAAAAAACCAGTTATTCTGACTGTACCGAAATTACCAGGTTGTGAAGATCAGGATGCAGGCTGCCAAGGCTGGAACGGTACGGTATACAGGCTCTTTGTCTGCCTACTACAAGATAGGCGTTACCGAAGGAACCAAAGGTCTTTGGTCTGGCCTTGGACCAAGCATCATGAGGTCAGAACTTAATCAGCTTTTTATCCTATTTCGGTAACTTGCAGGTCCATTATCTTAATTATATCAGTAACTTGAAGCTCCAGTTTCACAGAACTTGAAGTTCCACCTTCTCAGTGACTTCTACCATTTCCGATATCAGTAATAGGTTTATGATTTATTAGGTTAGTGAAAGTGAAGCATCATAAGAGGGTTATTCAAATGTTTCATCTATCCAGCTGGTCAACAACGGATTTTATAAGAAATTTATCAAACACAAGTTGGTATAATTGGTTAGACTCCTCCTGATTTGCATTTGATAGGCAGTATCACGGTCAAGATATCAAAATGGAATGGATTTACTGAGTAACTGAACATTTTACCCTAAAAGTCAGGCTAAATTTAAGACGCTATTATACACACTGTTATACTACTGATACTATTCCCACCGTTTGATTAAATCTGCTAAATTTTTCTTAGTGTTTATAAGATTTTGAACTCCTGTCAAGTAATTAAGGCCTTGCGTGATTTCTTACACTCTGACTTTATTAGATAAAGGTTTGATCATACTAGAAAAGTCAGGTCACAGAAGGTCTAACATGTAACCAGTCACGTGACCTTCACAGTACACATGTGAGTTGTGACGTGGTGTTGTATCACACACACACACACACACCTGGTGCCACGTGAAGCTTGTATCAAGCTATAATGTGATAATTTTAGTGTAACAAATAACAGTTTACACAAACTGGTCTGTGTCTATGATATGTCTGCTTTAGACTTTAGGAAATGGTAAATTGTAGCTGTATCATAGCAGCTGTATAACACTAGGATATTGTGTGGATGGTCCACTGAACTGTTATACAATATATACAGTGTTATGACCATCGTAACGCTAATCTGTGACTATTCTTCTTTTCAAACAAGTTGATAAGCTAGCATTTTTCATGTGGCCGTCAGACTGTAATTTCGGGACTAATATTTGAGACACTACTGAATGAATATGAAATTATTTCATCTTTCTAGTTTATTTTATAGTATTTATATCACGAGATAAATATTACCTTCCTTAGTCCTGGGCTAAATATGCTCCAAAACCACGTTTTCTCTGAGAGAATGTATTAATGTATACACTACAAGTGTGAACAGTTACACTTGTACAACTCTGATATTGGTATAATTAGCCTTCTGGAACGATCTTTTAAACATGTTACTGACCAGAAATAACTTTATTTATTTGATATTACAAATATTAAATAAACAACTCTACTACCTTTCTAAAACCTTCTCACGAGGCTGTGTCCTTTAATAATATTTCCTGAAATTAAAACTTATACATATATTTCTATACATAATGTAATATGTAAGCTTCTCCGTTTCAAGCTTTAGATGAGTTAATATTATGTTTCTTAACTTATACGTCAGCAATATGCAGTGATGATTTGATTTTTGTTCAGTACTGCCAATTAACATTCTTCTATACCCAAAATGTACATTTATATTTAATGCCATGTACATCAAATTCTAAGGCAATGTTATGACATCAATCTGGAAAATTCTGGACTTAATTGTATTTTAATCCCTAAGAGTTACTTAATTTATCGGTACATTATTCTTAAAGCTCCGTTAATATACACATACTAAAGCCATTTCCGGTAACTGAGATATGAACGTGGCGAGAAAGTTAGATAACATCTATTTTATGCGTTGATATAGTCTGTGTTTCATGCACACCTTGCAATAGAAAGGTAAACTTAATTAAAAGCCGTAAATTTATCTATTATGTAGATTAAATTTGATATATTTATTTTCATCTGTACAAAGCTGCAGAAAATTCTTTCATAGATAGTAAAGAGCCCAGCCAATCTTAACTTTAAACAACGCTTGTCACTCGTAAAATGAACTTAAACTTCTAAATAGAGAGATACAAATGCCCTACTCACTTGAATATTAGGGGAATTTAGACTGTGGTAAAACCTTTATGTAGATTAAATGAGAAAGCCACAAGTTTTCACGTGTTTTACGAAGATTTTTCTATTGTCCTTGAACACGATTTTTTTAGCCGGCCCTAGCAACGGACTATGTATCCAATATTCTAGACAAGTGAGAAAAGTTTTTCATCCATAAAATAAACATTCATATAAAATAAGCATTTTCATATTATTCTATAACAAAACATATGCCATCTAAAATAATACGTTTAGCTACATATTCAATTTAGACAAATAAATCAGTTTCCTGGTATTTCTACTACCTATTAGCTATAAAGGAAACATTTAACATTGAGCTAGCACTGTTATCTCTGTGGTCTCCTCTTCCTCAGACCCCCCACTTTGCGGTCCCTCTAAAGTCTGAGCAGCAGGAAATGACACATAGTCAGACACTGCAGGCAGTGGCTGGTCACCTTTAAACTCCAACATAGGCAGATCAGTACAGCTGTCCACTGACAGGGCAGGAGGAGTGACAGGGTAGTCAGCAGTACTGTAGGCTCTCAGCAAGAAGGGGAAGATAACAGCAGCTTGGACTATCACCAGGAAATAACACAACATGTGGACACGGAGTTCTCCAGGTATAGCGCCCACTCCAATATCCAGCTCCAAACTATCAATCACCTTCATTGCCAGCTGTGTTACCAGCAGTTCTTCTACTTTTACCACCGTTACGAACGCTTTGTACAGGATAAACTTCCTGAAGATCTGGTAGTGTTTGAGTTGCTCTTCGGCCGCGTGGTAGATGCCTCCCAGACCGTAGATAGCGAGTAGGAGGGACAGGAGGATAAAGCCGTGGAAGTAGTGAGAGTAGGTCTCCTCTATGAGGGAGGCAGGGTGGGTGTGACTGTCGTCTATTCCTGAAAAGTAGGTTTAGTCAGCACAATTGTTTGTTTAGTCAGCAAAACGCTTCACTTCAGTTAGGATCTTATTGCCTGTATATGGCGAGGAAAGATCTCCAAATTGGTGTTTTGATTTATGGGAAATTGAGATTTATCGAGCTAAGCAACTTAAGCAGATTAATCTTGAGTGCCAACTTGCACTGCCCTAAAACATGTTCGGTGTATCGCTTACCTATGAGAAGGTCAATATATCCGAGGATCAGCTGAAAAATGAACAGCTGGAGAATGAACAACTCATGAACCAACATAAACTTCTTTCCAAACTTTATGTGAGGAAGACAGATGAGGCAGCATAAAGGAGGGTTAGCAAGAGGGACCATGTGGCCCTTTAGTTTACCAATTGTCTGTTTCTTTCCTGAGAAAGAAGGTTAGTCAACATGGCAGTTAAATATTTTGTTTGTTATTGAAGGTACAACCAACTACAGATTTCTTGCCCAGAATATTGTGGGCTATGACAGTTTACTGTCAGTGCAGAATGTACAGAACTGAGCTTGTAAGGAGATTAGAAAATGGAAACAAGTAAAGAACTGGTTCCATTACCGCCCATGTAGGTGAACAGGAGCCTGAGAAAGAACACCAGTGATATAGCCTCGTAGGTTTCTGCTAAAAATGTAACTTTAGCCATCGCCCTCGGTACGATGATTCCTGTCAAGGAGAGATGTGGGTTGTTAGGGTTTATAATACACGAATTTAATCTAATCCAACCCGATATTATTATCAAGGCACAACTGTCTTTTTGCAAAGATTTAGGGGCTCTAGATCTAGATGTATTATGTAGTATTTCCACATACCAGAGTAGTACATGATAGCGTAGACAGGAAAGGTGAGGACTATCCCCAAAGTGCACAGTCCTTGCATTGTGTGCTTAGTGAAGAACCTCCTGTGTTCGTTTACTGCACGTACAAATAACACTGAGATACAGGAGGATTAGGAACTAACTAAGTTCAGAAATTCTGGAGGTTTTCATATATTCCGTTTGACTTTCAAAAGATGCTCGTTTCATGTTGTAAGCATAATATACCGATGATAAAGACGCAGATAATGAAGGATAGAACAAGCAATGGAATGTACTCCGGCGGTGCCCCATATCGTATAATTTCTGATATTGACGGCGTTCCTTCTCCCCCTTCCTCTGACACTGTAAAGACAATTTACAAATAGTTGGAATAGTAATCACACAAATATGAGCTGAATAAAGTTACATTTGAAAATGAGAAGAAGGAGCGAACTACCTGCTTCCTCTGTATTATTGTTGCCTGCAGGCTCGACTACCGCTGCCATCAGTAATTCAAACTGTTTCCTATTATTAGTAATAATTATTACTATTGACTTACAACGTGAGATGTTAGATACTGAAAGTCAGTATTTCTTATTTGTAACATTGTGCTCGGGAAACACACTCATGGCTTATTTCGTATTAACAGGTGTGGTCACTTCTCACTTCTCAGTGAAGTGCCATCATCAATCATCATGGGTAGAAAAAACAAAAGCAATCTATCTGTAAATTTAATATTTGATGTGAAGAAAATAATAAGGATCATATCTGCACAAAAAAGTTTCTCAAGGCCTGACCACCACGTGACGATACTACTTTAAAGTCACATGACAGTTCGAGCAGATATCCGTAGGCGGGATCACAAATCCAAATTATATCCAAATAAATTGTCAATCAAAGCTTTTCTTCAAGTGAAAATTTCTGGGGGGTGCACCTCGGTGCGTAGCGCCGAGTGCGTAGTGGTGCAGCGCCGTAGGCTGGGGTTTTGGGGGCGAATTGATACCTTTATATTAGGATGAATTGAAACTATTGGACTATGATGATTGATGAATGGGGAATTGCCACCCCATGGCTCTAGTGACTCTGTTACATCGTTTCCTGTTAATATAAAACTCCGTTACAAATTTAACTGGATCTGGCAATACTACATCTATTGACTCTATTGGCTCTATTGACTCTGTTACATTGTTTCCTGTTAATACATATTTCACATTAAAAATTGTGAAATTGCAAGATCTTCCGTTCAAAATTCTGGGTAATCAGTTTATCAAGTAATAATTTAACATCATGAATAAATTCAGCAACTACTGAGGAGGATTTGCATATCCTATATAACTAGGACATGACTAAATTGTCAATTTAGTCATGAAGGAGCTCAGAATGTGTGTTACTCTAATAGAAACAGTGGGAAAAGGTTAAATACTCTAAGCGACATTTTAATCATTAAACAGTAACAAAAGATATGGCGTTTCGAATGAAATGATAATAACATTCTTTAATCACAACTGTGTAGTAAGAAAGTAAAGCTTTTGTAGTAAGCAATGTATTAGTATCGCACTGCTAAACTTCGACACGAACTAATAGTTAATGTATACTACGCTAACAAGTTGAGTTTTAGGATGTATGTTTTTTGCTTGTTTCAATCAATAATTGTTAATACAATTATTAGTTCAATATGCTTGTTTAAAATGCTTGTTGCCATCGTGGTAGAAGCCAGAAACTTAGTTCTCGATCTCAGGGCATAAATTGCAATGCATAATTATATATATTATTAGTACAAAGTAAATACAAAATTGTTATATAGTAAAGTGTAATTTTTCTTTATTTTATTGTAAAATATTAGTTACAGATTAAAAAAAGCGTGTTAACTGTTAATGTTTACATCAAAAATCAAGTAAAAGTTAATGTGTGATCCAGTATAATGTATCCAAACTGGAGTGAAACAAAAATGTCATAATTTGGTTGCATATTACAAATTAAGTTAGCGTTAAGAGCGATGGTTACGAGCGACAAATAATCCAAAGGTTTATAACTGATAAGCAACTTTTTCAGTAAAGTGGTAGATTAAAACATCGTCCACGTGAAGTTTATTAGATTCTTAACCAATTTAAAAACTAATTGTTATATCAAATTACATGTAAATTATGCGTTCCATACTCGTAGAAACTGCAGAGGGTAACTCTAAACTCTTACTGATCTTATATTTTCATTTTATTCGTAAGGAAGATTTTTGTCTTCTAAATCATTAAATGGAAAAATCAAATACAACATTAAGATCACTTTAAATATGTTTTGCAACAAAACGACACAAACATTCTCAAACAAAATCTGTCAAACGAGGTTACACACTATTTACCCACTTAAACCACACATCCGGCCCCCATAAAGTGGAAACTACGGAGGGTGACTCTTGCTGATATTACATGTGATGCAATGGTTAATAATATAATATATTAGCATGCAGAGCAATATTGAAGGTTAAAAGCTCCCTAGATAGAAAGTTATGTGAACTGGACATATTTTCGGACAATTGAAGCTTTGAAAACATCCCAAGAACTAAATATTTGAAACATTAAGGCAGTTAAAGGGCAACCCTATTGACCATTGAAGTTTGTCACAAAAGAAAGGTGAGTAGTAAACGAAATGCAGCTTGTGAGTCGGGGTCAAATAACAAAACATTAGCTTTTACCTTTTAAATTCTATATTAGATCATTAATCATATGGCATAAAATGTAGCACGTGATATTCCTTAAGGTGTAACACGTGACCTTTTGACAGTGTTATGTTACCAATTGAAGTAATCCATATGATATATAAGTACGGGTTTGTTATCTTTGATTGAAGTCTAAGTTGTAATGTTTCCCCGTC
Organism: Bolinopsis microptera; assembly: GCF_026151205.1. NCBI lineage: Eukaryota > Metazoa > Ctenophora > Tentaculata > Lobata > Bolinopsidae > Bolinopsis > Bolinopsis microptera. Next base: position 13,366,005 of record NC_087073.1, read on the forward strand.
AATAATCCCCCGATACGTGGAGCAGTAGGGCAAAAGTAGCTACTTTCTGGATGCAGAGAGCGTCACTGACAGGGGATGCTCCCATGAATAGCTTGTTTGTTGGGACGGTTTACAGGGTTTATGGCGAGATAGGCAGGGTGCACGGACCATCGTGGAGCTTGAGACTGCATTGATACAACATGGGTTGTGACAGTAATTTTGCAGTACAGAATTCAATTTATGTACTTCTTTATGCAGGGAGGAAGTTAGTAGTATTTTTTGAAATAAAGTTTTTTAATCGCGTACAAAAATATCCACTTCAACCGAAAATACAGCCGATTTAAATGTAAAACACTTTAAACACAACGTTATTACCACAAAACCGATCAAAATTACGTTAAAAGAATCATTGCACGTGCTCGTTTGAACACCGTTACCATGGTAACTATGCAACTTCTATTTGTTTACCTTAAATTTGCACGTGGGCGGTCATACAGACAGACAGACAGACAGACAGACAGACAGACAGACAGACAGACAGACAGACAGACAGACAGACAGACAGACAGACAGACAGACAGACAGACAGACAGACAGACAGACAGACAGACAGACAGACAGACAGACAGACAGACAGACAGACAGACAGACAGACAGACAGACAGACAGACAGACAGACAGACAGACAGACAGACAGACAGACAGACAGACAGACAGACAGACAGACAGACAGACAGACAGACAGACAGACAGACAGAAATAATTTTTCGGATTATAATATTGATTATATCATGCATTTGTTAATACAGACCCTAACATCCCATCATTCCAGGCTGTCAATCTGCAACATCGGGGAAGTGGTGACCTACGACACCGTGAAAACCTCCATCCTGCGGAGAGGGTGGATGCAGGACGCGTTCCCGCTCCACTTCTTCAGTGCAGTGTGTGCTGGTGCAGTTACCACTTGTCTCACCTCTCCGGTCGATGTGGTTAAAACCACCTTCGTTAACAGCAGACCTGGAGAGTACAAGAGTGCTTTGCAGTGTGCCGGGGTCCTTGCTAAGAAGGGAGGTTTCAGGACTTTTTATAAAGGGTAAGTTGCAGGCTCATGTAATTTGGTTAAAACTGGCCAAGTGTGCGTGTTTTCAGTCTGCCTGAATAAATTAATGATAGTAATGTAATAAATGGTCAAGCTTCTGGATTTCCCCCTTTTTGTTTTCATAATAAATGTCCAACATCGTTAACCTGTACACGATTTCCACTATGTTTTGTTCTCCGAACTTTAAACAGCAGCGTGAGCTGCAATCAACTTATTACTCATTCCTAGAAACTTATCTTCTGTTAAAATATTATTTCTAGGAATAAGACAATATGGTGAATAGCATAACCGGCACACAAACTGCAACTGAATATTCTCAAATTTTAATAAATTTCCCAAATTTGTGTAAACTTTGTGTACCCGGTGTCAGAGATTCTGAGAGAAGTGTATAAACGTTTTTATTTTCCGGTGTAATGTCATTATGGGCACCGAACGTGATTCCGAGCCATTCTAGGTCAGCTTAATTAGATCAACAACAACCTCAAGTCTCCTCTGAATGTGAAATGTAATAAAGTTTTATTCAATTTGAGCAGGCACGTAGCCAGGATTTTTCTTTGGGGGGGGGGGGGGGGGGGGGGTTTCCAACCCAGCTGCGCAGCGAGCAAGCTGCGGCAGGGGTCTGGGGGCGCAGCCCCCCGGAAAACTTTTGAGAAATAGGGTGACGACATTTGGCATTAAAGAAAATTGTAGGACAGCAATAAGCTGGGACTGAAAAGAATCAAGTACTTACGTAAATTTGGTAACATCACAATAATACAAAATTGGGGGCCCAAAGTTACAATATTAGTACTGTGGTTCTACTGCTCTTTAATTTTTCGCTGGAAATTAAGCACTAAGCAAATGCCAAAATGACTTACCAGTCTCTACCGAACTCAGTTCTTGCCACATTGAATGGAATAAGTACTAAGTATACATGTATAGCGGGATTCGGGAATAATTTACGAAATGCTGAAGTCAATTTCCTGCCGTTTAAACAGTACATACTGCAGTCATAAACACAGCCCAGTTACCAGGCGACTAGGCGGCTTATTTTTTCCTGGGGTTCTATTTTTTCCGGGGGGGGGGGGGGGGGGGGTTGCAGCCCCCCTGGCCCTCCCCCCTGGCTACGTGCCTGAATTTGAGGTATTTCGGAGAAAATAACCAAAATAACATCCATATAATCTTTTCAAATCTAGCAGCGGTCAACACACACTGTTATTAACCCAACTAATGACGATTTAGGTGTTTATAAATTTCAAGAAAGTCTGAAAAGTCTACGTAGCTAGATTTGATTAGTGTGATGTTATGACGTTAAACCTCCTGAATTCATAACAAACGAATACCTTTTCAGGTGTGTACCGAGCTTCTTCAGGATAACGGGCTGGAACCTGATTATGTTTATGTCGTATGAGCAACTCAGAAAAATCGTCGCCAGGAAATTGAACTGTTACTAACATACAATACATTCCTTCTAGCACACTTTTTTGTTAATGACAGAGTATCTTCGATATCAGGGATTACTTTACAATTTTTTGACGGACAGCTTATTACTTGAGATACAGACATGCAAGTCAGTAACTCACGCATATAAAGAGTAGTAAATTTATCAGTTATGTTTATACAGAATTTAAAAAATTTTTAATTTTGATTGAAGGACATGGTAGTGAGACGGATTAGGACCAAGTACAAACGTTGACTGCGCCATTGTGCCCCTGGGGTGCAATGTCTTGGTGGTAATACATCAGGAGCGTAGAGTTAGATTTATTATTTTTGTCGATTAGTTTGATTGATTAATTAACTTAATTACGTTTAAATGGTAATTTGTAGCGATAAAGATTAATGATATTATAGTGGGATTAATAATAATATGATACAACAGAATGTTTGGAAGAAGATTGGAATTAAGACATCAGTATGATTAATACTAATAAGAGAGTTTATATTTATCCTGTAAGTTAATTTAATGCTTTATGTCTGAATACAACAGCATCACCTGATGCAATGTACATTGTACAATACATTTAAAGATATTTCCAGTCGAGTGCATGTTTCTAAACTATTCCAGATCTGATTTTTAACTGTTTTTTGGAAGCAGTCCAATAAGTGTTAGCACTTAGAATTCTCCCATATTTTCTGGTAGTTATTTTTTAGTGTATTCACACATTCAGTGGTGAAGTTAAGAGCTTTATACGGAGCGCAAGCGGAAGTTGTACTTCCAGTTAATGTATTATCAAGTTTTAATTGTTTTGAAAATTTAACTTAGTTTTAAGAATTGTTTCATTTATCATGGTTGACTCTTGACGCAGAAATAAAGATCGCACATTTTGAAGAAACCGAAATAAAAGCTAATTATGTACATCATTTGGCGAAATTCCCTATATTCTTCTATATCTACAGCTTTTTGACAACAAATAAGAAATCCCTAAAACAATCCTAACTCTAGTTAGCTAAGTTAAATATCTGAATAATTAACTAAAAATACAATAAAACAGCATTTAAACATAAATAAAATAACACTCTTTAATTATTACTTACTGGTTGAATTACCAAAAATTGAAATAAATATACAATTTTAAAGAATTTACCACCAGCCGGTTCTCTTTTATCAAAATTGACAACATAATTTTTACAAAAAATAATTCACGACCAAAAACACTCAATAACAGTCCCTATCGAGTCCCAGTTATAGTACTTATTTTCCCCATTCGATAGCAAAGACAGGTTGTTCCAGCATGGGCGGATTGTCCATTCCCAGAACATCACCATTAGCATGGTGGTGTTCTCTCAGAGGACTGATATACGCTTCAAAATCCTTCTTTATCTGCGCTTCCGACTCTTGTATATCAGGCTGTAAAACAGAGATGAGATCAGCTGTTAGTTTATAATAGTACGTGATTCAAGTGGTGTGATTATCTAGTGGTTGTAGAACAATGAAGAAGGTTTGACGTATACACAGGGAGTAACACTTGTATACAACATCCTTTAAGTGCAACAACAAAAGATACGGTTGTTTATTGTTGAGGCTGTTTCGTGAGGGGCGTTTCCATGACAATGACGATTTAGTGTAAATTGTACGTGACAAAATAATTTGTAAAATTTACCTCGTTTTGGGGCTGTTTGACAGGTTTTCTTGAGCAGCCCTTACCTGAAAACAAGATCAGGTAAATTGATTATCAAACCCTATACTTGCATTATAAACATTTAAATCGTTGTCACAGTTTGTTAATGGACTGATCATGTAGTCTTGTGAGGTTGGTGCATAATTTAATAATATCTGCACTTACGTAGGTAAATGATCACGCGACTCACAACTCACACCTGGTATGCGAAGTGCCAAATCAGCTCACTGTCATGCTCACATGATGCCGACTGGCTTAGACCGCGCGCGCGGTGAGTTAAGAATATGAAGACATTATTTCCGCGACGCGCGTGACCGGTGGACCACATGGGTTTAATTCGGTACCCTGTTTTAGTCTCATAGCGTTATGTTTATATGTACACGTTAATAATATGTGTGTGTATTGTAAGTGAATTTTACTCATAAAAGAATGAGGATTGCATAATCAGAAAGAAGGTGGTAAACTTTGAGATACAAAATCACGAAAGTGACAAAGTAGATATCAAATAAAAGATTTTGTAAGAACTCACTCGCAAACAATGGCCAGATAGCATCATCTGATGAAGCATAGTAAACTGGAGTATTTCCATATTTGTCCTCAACCTCCATCTCGCTCCCAGCCTCCAGTAAGAGATGAGCTATCTTACCGTGGCCTTGGAATGCTGCTGCGTGAAGAGGGGTCATTCTGCTCCCAATGTTGGCTAGGTTAACGTCAGCACTGTAACACTAACAGTTGAGTGTGAGAATCAAGATAATAAGAACCAGAGACAAGATAACATCAAGTATTAATAGACGAGGAAAATATGAGAGGGGTTCCATCTATCTATAATTAAAAGAGACCTGTAAGTTTAATGAAAGTGAAACCTACCCGAAGTTAAGAAGCGCTTTTACGATGTCAGACTTGCCCCAGAAGGCAGCCAGACAGATAGGAGTGAAACCGTCCTCGCTGTACTGATTGGGGTTCTCGCCACTTTCTAGCATACTCAATGCACTCTGAGGGAGAAAAAATTTGTTGAAATCATCCAGATATAATTAAATAACGAACAGGAAAAAGGGGAATGCAACCAATTTAACCAACTATTTTACTTGCCGTTTTTAGTGGCAGCATCTAAGACCAAATTAAAATAAAAGCATCTGTTTATGATGAAGTAGTTTCTAAGATTTATTCTATCTATGATTACCTCATATAGGCCACCAGCTGTTGTTTTTAGTCTTTGCATCCTCCCTATAAAGATAAATCTAATATAGAGACTATGTTCATTAATTATAATTTATACGATTATTTTATTTATAATTACCTCATATAAGCCCTCTGCACATGCAGTACCCAGCTCAACGTGATCCAATATAGATTGCATATCTTCTGAAATACCTTCCTGCGTACTATATAATAATTAGGTTATAATAACATAGCAATTCATCGGACCAGGAAGAAAAACAATTAACATTTTATGAGAGTTCGACTATTTAAGAATGATAGATTGATTAAAACTTCAAAGTTACGTTGTAAAATGTAAGGTTGAAAATAAATGTCAGGAACTATGCGGGAAGGTGGTGCACGTGAGAGCAGTTCTGGGATTTGATTGGTCACAGCCACTTTTAAAATATACTTGCATCATCTCCCCGCTATTACCCACTTTGATCAATTTGTACAAAATCACAATAATTCAATAAATTACCATCCCAGATAACACATTCGTCAACATCGATAAAAATCAAAATGGGATAAAAATCAATTGCTAAAACATCCTCAACAGTTCCGTATGATATGATCCAATTTCTGTTCGAACAATCTTAACCTATCTTCAAAGCCTCCTCCACCTGAACTCGACAAGGATTCAAGTTCAGACATCATATCATTCGTCCCGAAACTAACATTTCCAGTGCCGTTTTTACGACAAGACGATGATTCGCCCGACTGATTGCAGCACCCATTACTGGAGGAACCACCACCACAACACCCTGACTCCGGAGGGTTGAGGGACGATTGGTGGTCTGAAGATGATGTTGGGATGTCGGTGGTAGCGTAGTAGGTTTTAGTTATCGTGATCCCATGGGCTTGAGACACGCTCGTTCGTTCTTCACCGAACTAAAGGGGTCGTATTTTTATACTCAGATAGTTGATTAATTGGGTAATTTGGATTGAAAGTCGTGTAGCATATATTTTGCTAGACTTGATAACATGATAACTTTAAATTAATTAATTGTAATGTAACCTGAGAGAAGTATCTGTTTTGTTCATCGAAACTCTCCTTCAGCTCTTCTAACAGCAGTTTCAGTTGGCCTGCTTTATTCGGGTAAACATGTATCATAGCAGTCATCTTGCCCTCCATCGACCCCCAGCTGGTACCTAATCCAGCACCGTTCTTGAAACCTCTGTCGAAACCTATCTGGGTACCTAGGAGAGGAGATTTATAAACTTTAAAACTATTAAAACCAGTTTAGTACGGAGAAGGTAGAAGAGACTAAAGCTGTTCACTGTCAACAGATTGTATCAGAAAGCAATAATGGTATTTCTAACACAACGTACCTTCCTCTTTACCAGCAAGAAACCCATCGCTGTATCCTTGTTTGGAGATATTGGACTCCATCCGATCCATCTCTACATCCATATTCCGGTGGATTGTCTCTCCTGGATCTCCCTCTAAAAAGTCTGCCATCAGCTAAAATATGGTTGTTCATTAGAGGGTGTGACAAGGACTTGTACTGTTTTCAGTTAAATCTACAAGTAAAATTTGTGTGGAAATGATTCATAAACTAACGTAAAGTCGACGATCATATGTTAAAAAGTAAAAAAACACTAGATTGTTAAAAACATAAATTAAAAAACAAATTATAAAACAATATAAAACATAGACCGTCATCATGGTTTACATAAATTTGTCGCCATAAACCATAAAGTCATCGGCAATATACCCAAAAATCTTCTCATTCTGTAACATAAAATGTGGACCAAGGGCCACAAACAACATCAGACACCCCGCTAGCTAACAAAGCCTGATGACATAAGTTATTGTCCAAGAATAGGTTCTCACTATCACTGTCAGGGTTACATTGACCGTACTTGTTGAATCCACAGACGTATAATTTATCTCCTGTGAAAACCCAACGTTAAACTTTTAAGCAAGCTTTAGATAGAACATTACATACTTTACTTCATTTAACATGATCCTTTATCCTTCTCAATACACACTCAAGTCCAGGATTCAATTCATTGTTAGTTTCAGCTTAGACTACCAAAGTGCATACTAACTTCTTACTGTCCATACTGGTACCTGAGTCGAGGAATGCCGAATGGCTCCTCCCACAAGAAACCTTTCTTATTTCCGTGTCTTCTTCAAAGAGAGCCACTGGTTCACTTTCCATAGTCTTATCTGAGGGAAAATATCAATAATCAAGCCCTCATATTGTCCTTACTCGAAGCTTTACAAAAATCTCACGCTTGAACAAATACACAGTTACAGAGATCGCTAATCGACCAGCATGCAGACAGAAGACCACAACTGATCGATTTTAACCTCGTAGCAGCAACGCCGCTAGAACGTATCGGCAAAGTAAAAAGCGTGGGAAAACTGCGCACACGCAAATAGCCACTGCGCGTTACGTTAGAAATTATAGTAGACCCTTTTAAAGTATTACCTGCAGGTAGTCCCAATTGCCCCTTGCTGTTCCAGCCCCAAGCATAAACCGCGTCAAACTCTGCGATAATAATTCAGATCATTTAAAAGAATTGAATAGTACATTATGGCTGAGTTCAGTTACGCAAAACCTGTCTGCATTTTAATAAAAAATTATTGTGAAGAATTTGAACCCAAAATTATGCGATTAAGCTGATTTAAGCACTCAACAGTTTCATTTTCAGAGTACGGACTACGGAGTACGCTATATCAAGTGTGCATTTTACCTGAAACTGCTAGAGAGTGCCAATATCCAGCAGCAATCCCCCTTATTTGCAAGCCACCCAAATAATCAACTGGTGTTGGCTCTTTAACTGTCTCTATGTGACCTTGACCCAATTGTCCGTGGCTGCATAATAGGATAGATTAAATTTTCAACAAATTCGTTTAATAAACGGAACTTCAGCAATATCAATGTTTCCTCGAAAATATAATACACTTTGATGAGAAAATAAAATGAAGACAACTAGACAAGGTCTCCTTACTTGTTGATGCCCCAGGACCAGACGATACCACAGTGACCGAGTGCTAGAGTAAACTGAGCTCCTAGCGCAAGCGCTGTAACTCTCAGAGGCAGAGGATACTCAAGTCTGTACTCTGAAAGGTGATTCAATTTAAAAAAAGAGGTTTTAATAATTTTAATTGCGTAAGGAAGAAAGTATTTTTCAGAAAGTATTCAAAATAAAACACAAAAGCGTTTCAAGATATGACATCAACTAGTATTTGAGGCAAGTAGACAATGTATAATCGCACCTACAGGTTGTTTATAAGGCTCCATCTCCCCGACCATCCCCACACTGTCTCCCCACACTACCCTCCTACAGGTCGCAGCAACACATCGCTCCTCACAACTAGCACTTCTAACCAGCGCCGCGTGGGAAGTAGCACTACCGTCCCAGGAAACTGTGTGGTCCGAGTACACTACTGTGTTATCTCCAGCAGTCAGAACTTCAGTACTTCGAGGTGAGATGGCGTAACCTGATCATAGCAGAGTGGAATAATTATTAAATACAAGTAGAGTGGCCAGCAGTTATCTATCTACTTGTGAAATCTCAGTGTTTTAGTAAAGTAATCCTTTCATACATTTTGTGTCGTTTTGAATATTATTCACGAAGCTAAATGCATGTTATCGATCGTTACACGTCGTATACATAAAACTTACATGTTTCTCAAACATGTGACTGTCAAGGAGCGGCTAAGATAACAAAAACAATCACCGCTAATACAGACGATAGCAAATTCACTGTGTTTGAAAACAAACAGTGTAACATGTTCACTCAACAAGAGAAATAGTTCAACTCTATTAAAGATTTTCATCTACAGATATTTCTTCAAGTAATCTTACAATCACTAATTATCATAATCACCGTAATACGTTAAAAATAATATATTAAACAATCACTTGTCAAGCAAGAAGTATCTAGACAAGTAGAGACGTACCAAAGGTTGTTACTCCTGATTTGTTTCTGATGTAGACACCGCCCCAAACAGTCATCACCTTGTAACCGGATTCTAGATCAGTAACCAGTTTTAGTGCGTTGTTATTTGCAACACCTTCTCCAACAGTAGCAGCATTGCTTGTTTCAGTGCTTGTTTCAGTGCTTGTGGCAGCTGTTCTTGTGATGAAGCCGCATCCGTAAAGTTTCATACCATTCTTTATCTTTTTAGCCTAGATTTTAAGCTTTGTGAAGGGCCTCACGATAATGTGTACTGTAATTTTGATTTATTTAAAATTTTGAGAATTTCATTTATAGCTCTGAGGGCGTCGTACGCTTACTCATAAATTACATTTTAAATCTTATGTAAACCATTTTTCATGTAAGAGAAATTGCAGCCAGTAATAATTAATGAATAAAAGGCAAGATAATTCAGAAAAGAAATTGGAATAATCAAGTTATAATAGTCAACAATTTAACATTTAACAGGGTCAAAATAAAATTTACTAATTTAATATTTCGATCACACACACACATAAATGATGGTAAACAATGGGCTGGTTATTTAGCATTAAAAATCCCGCACAATCAACAGTTAGTCTGACAAAAGCATCAAAATCATGCTCATCAATATTTTATATCACATAAAATACCTACCCTTTTATACACATAAAACAGAGGATATATAAATTGGTAGCCAGGGAAAACAAGAATTGTCTGTGCTGCTGATATCAAAAAAGGATAATCGTCACATCTACAATTTAGCCAGTAACATTAATTTCTAACTAAAGTTAGTTTATCTTCTCCAATATTGAGCCCACTTGTGCACGTTTTCCCATAACGCTGAGAACAGGGCGGTGATGCTCTCATCTATAATCTGTTGGAACAGTTGAACTGCTTCCTCCTCCGATAAATCAAGACCGAACTTGTCCTGAACTTTCCGCACCGCACTGTCCGGATCAATGGAGATATCAGGGATATTTGCACGCAACATCAGTGAGAAGAGGTTGATGATAAGGCTGGCTGAGCGGCGTAGGATGAGGAAGGCGTTGTAACAGTGCTCACGGAAACTAGCGTACTCAGCAGAGTTCAACCCTCCCATAACTTCCACCATCTCTTTAGAGAGCTTCATGGGAGGTGGGAAGGGTTTGGGGTCCCTGCCGAGGATGTACCCAAAGTCAATGTGAAGAAGATGACCATGTTTGGTGAGCATCAAGTTATCCAGATGTCTGTCTCCGACTCCGAGTAAGTACGTGATAACACAATATCCTGCACAACTCCTGATGTAAGTATCCATTATATCAGGTTCTACTGTCTTACCATCGTGAGACTGCTTCATGAAGAAGTTCAGGATAGTCCCGTCTTGTTGGAGAACCTGAGCCACTGCCTTGCTGTCTACAAACTGGAGGAATCCGTGAGCAGGTCCGGTAGCAAGAGCTCTGTAAGGTTTCAGCTTCAGGTTCAGATTCTCTTTACACAATAGTTTATCCATCAGCTCGATCACCTGGAGGATCAACTGGTCTTGTCTCAAATCGTCTCCGTTCTTAAAAATTGTCACATATTCTCCCCCGTCGACCGTCTTAAAGGTCAATCTTGCTGGCATGAGAGAACTTTTAAAGAGGGTGGCCTTCTCAGGTATAATACCACAGATTCTAATAGTTGGGTCAAGTGGAAGAGGAAAATCAGTCTCAAACTTCTCCAACCCACTGTCTTTAAGTGCCAGCTTCAGAAGTTCTATCTTCTGGGGCCGAGTTCCCTTACCAAGCGAGTTAAGGATCTTCCTTATTGTCCCAATCAGATCGGTTTGTTTCCTAAGTACCTTCCTTTGCAGTTCACCCTTCTCCCCTCGTCTTTTCAACTCATTTCCGTACCCGTTGAGAATTCCTCGGTAGAGAGCTGATGCTTCTTTGTCAGTATCATCCTCACATTCCACGACTAAATACCAGTAAAAATAGTTTCCAAAGAAGCTATTGTGACATGCCCGTGAGATTAGAAACGCTCCTAGAGGAGATATCCCCTCCTTCTTAGTGTCGTCACTGTTCTCAAACTTTAGAGCTTGTACAAGCTGGAGAAGATAGAGCCTCAAGTCGTCATCGTTAGCCGCTTCTAGACGTTTTACAGCATACAGTCGCACAAAACTGTGTGTGAATTGAGCTGAGAGTAGACCCAGTGCGTCCTCCACATCAATAAACTCCCACAATTCCACCAACTCCATCGCAACTGTCACCTCCTGCTCATCGTCCCAATCAATACACTTCAAGAACTTTGGCAGTGCTTTCTTGAATCTCGCCAAATAGTACCTATACGTCCAGATCAAGTCTTGCTCGTCTGATGTTAGTGACCTATTAGTTGGATAATCAATTATCGTGCTCAGACTCTGTTTGGTGTGGGGGTTCGGTTTCAAGTTCTTAGCTTCAGGTCCATACCTCAGAGACCGGGACAGTTTGTGCTGTTTCTGTTCAACCAGCGACTCCATGAGCAGCTCAGGATCGTGAATATGACAGATGTCGTTACCAGAAGTGCTGACTTGTTCCTCTTCTTCGTGATACACCACAGACAGCATCATGTCTTTACACACTGCAGGTGGGAACTCAAGAGAGAGGTGGTACGCTGAGTTCTGCTGTTTGGACCGCTCGTTAACATGCTCCACTTCACGGAAGGTAAGTCTGTCTAACCAGTCTACTTTCTCTATCTCCCCACTGTGGTGCTGCTTGACGAGCCGCGCTAACTCCGTCATCTCGTCCCTCACTGTTAACTCTTCCTCACTCTGTTGAACCAGCTCATTAGGATCTGACAGTCCAGTGTGTAGTCTGATATCAATCAGACCACACTGGAGGATACCCTCGGTGTTGTAAACAGGTACAGCAGCTCCTCCTACAACTACATCACTACTGGAGCTCACTACCTCCCTCACTTCACAGATCAGCTGAGCATCACGTGGTAGGTCACATATTCTTATTGGCACTGACAACCGCTCGTTCCATTGCCACCTGGAGGTAAAGGGCCGGTAGGAGGTGGAAACAGGAAGTGTCAGCACTGCTCCGTCGTGCCAGATATAGCAGGAAAACTTGAGGTCAGCGTAGGGTTGTTGGAAGTCTCCGCGGTACAAGTCTTCGGTAACTTGGGGGACCTGTGGAAGAGGCGGCTTACCGTCCAGACCTCCAACTTTGACATTGAGCTGAGTTTTAACGTCGTGTGAAGTGACGTAGTTGAATGAAGTTAGACGAGGCACGGTCATTACCATGTTTTAAATTGGAGGGTAAGTGTTTCTCCTTCTTGAGTGTTTTCAGGTGTAATACATCATTTAGACTTGTTAGGGTAGCTAGAAATCAGATGAGGGTTAGCTTTTGACACAATGGTAAAAAATAAAAATGCAAAAGAATTGGTTTAATTCATGACAAATCAAAATTAAGGCTTAACAAGAAATCGATGAAGTCAATTTAGTCGTGAACTGTTTACTTTACAGTTTCTATTTCAGGATTAAATTTCACAATTTAAATAAACAAACAGATTATCGAAAATACCATATTTGAGTATCTAGAAATAATTTTGCTACAAAAAATCTTTCGATAAATTATCATAATTCATAACCAAACAAAACATGACTATGATCAATTCAAATTCTTATAACATTTCAATCAAACAAAATTCTTATTTACGCAAAATAAACTTATGAGTCAAAACATAAATCATCAATATTTAATAAATTAGTAATCATTTTACATCAGTTGGGCACACCCGGATGTGTTGTGCTTCTTGTTAGATGGTTAATAAGTTAATAATAATAAGTTACTTACTCTGTTCTTTAAAAATTAAGGAAGCATTATATAAATTGTTTTAACGAATCCCGCTAGTAAAACCAATAAGTTGATAAACTTTAAAAATCCATTCGCTCATCAATGTTAAACAAAAGTCAGTAATTCAGGTGAACTTTAATTCTTAAGTCCTGTAGCTAATCAACCCATGCAACTAAAACACCCTCCCCCTCCCCCTCCCCCTCCCCCTCCCCCTCCCCCTCCCCCTACCCCTCCCCCTCCCCCTCCCCCTCCCCCTCCCCCTCCCCCTCCCCCTGATCTCACACAATGTACAGCTCACACTGACTTCACGCACCTAAACCCAACATTAAGACCCGTAGTATCAGCACTTGTTTTAGTCCGGGCAGGGCACCTGTATCTATAACAATACTGCTTAGTGCACATGAAGGAGCCCCCTTTTTTAACCTTCTCCTGCCCTGTGGGAGGCGGTGCACCGTCAGGGGAGTGGTGAGTAGTCCACCAGTCCTCTACCCACTCCCACACATTCCCTATCAGATCGTGCACTTCGTAGTTGTTACCAGGGTAGGAGCCCACTGGGGCGGTGGTTTTGTAGCCGTCTTCTAGTGTGTTCTCTTTTGGGAACTTTCCCTGGGATGGTTGTAATGTTTTACGATTGTTACATCGATAATAATCATGTCGGGGTTCAATCCACGATCAATTCCTGCATCGGAACAAGGAGAAGAAGTGTCTAACATACAAACAATGAGGACAAAACCAGATCTGGTCCATTCCTTAATCCCGGTACATTAAATAGGGCGTGGCAGTGTAATTCCGAAGGCTTAACAAAAACCAAGCAAATAAGCAAGATAGAAACGAACCTGCCAGATGTTAGCTTGGTGAGCTTCTCCAACTGTTTCATCATCTCCCCACGGATACAAGCTATCATCCTTCCCTCCTTGACACGCTTTCTCAAACTCTGCTTCCGTTGGTAATCTCTTACCTACAAAACAGATTACTCACTAACTAACAAAAAAAATAACAGCAACTGATTTAAATTAACAAATATAAGCAGACTAGCCAAAACGAAAGCAACATCAGCACGTCGTTCTATAATTCCATCCAGTTTAAATTCCACACTCAAATATTTCAGCTGCTCCAATCAGTCCAATGCGGTGTACATACCTGCCCAGGAACAATAAGCTTTAGCATCATTCCATGACACGTGCACTACAGGGTGATGCATCCTGTCAGTGATATCAGTGTCAATCCCCTCAGGATGGTCCCAGGAGGCTCCCCGCACTGGCAGCCACCAGGGTGCTGCTTGTACCACGTTCTGTACCTTAGCGTCCTCCTCAGCACTCAACAAACCCTCTAAAACAAACGAGTCGCCGAACCTCTGAGCGTCTGTCACGTGATTCGTTTGTTTGATAAACTCGGAGAATTGAAAGTTGGTTACTTCGTGTTGGTCTATGTAGTAGTCAGGTAGGTTGACGTTTCGAGCTGGGCTCTCTGCGTCCATGTATAGAATAGGTGAGTCAGTTCCCATCTTGAATACTCCCCCTGTAATGTTTGGACAATGTAACAGATGATGTTATCTTTAAACTGTTTATTCATATTTAGAGTTTTCTTAATTGTTGTCGAGGTATAGTAATGAACAGCAGAATTTCACGGCGAGAAAACGAAAGAAAATAAAAATAGCTAACCTGATATGAGCACCATATTATCAGTACTTGATTGACTCTCTGTATCTTCTACAAGTGGCTTTGTATTCTCCCCTGACAACACGTTCAATTAAGTGACAGTTTAACTTTAACGAAAGGCTTTTGATACATAATTCACGAAAAGGGGGAAATCGGAGCTCCGAAAAATCTATTGTTTCCAAAACAATCGTATAAGAGAGAAAATTAGTAAATGTTGTAGACTGTTCAATTTCTAAATGATACAGTATTCCAGCCTAATACCCCACCTATCTTTTCAACAACATGAATAAAGTAGCTAGGAATGTATTCGTCTTCTACATCAGTTTTATAATCACGTAACAAAGTATGCCTGGCATCATCCCCAAAAACGCTCTTCAGCAGTGCAACAAACTGTTCCTTCTTATGAGGATAATAAGATAAGCTGAATCTGCTAATGGGGATCTGAGTCCCATCTTGTTTGGTCCTAATCTCATCATCAGACCCATCAGAGTACCCGGTAATGTCTATCTCATACTCTAGTGTTATCTGATTACAAACCCCGTCTTTAGTGCCTAGTTTAGTGGTTATCTTGTGGATCCTGTCACCTCCCTGATAGTACAGCCTGGACGCAGTGTTAGGTATAGTACCATGTTCTAGGATATAATCATAGTTCCGGTGGTCTGTAACAAGGACACCTCCAGGTCGGAGCAGCTTGTGAAAGTTAGATATAGCTCGCTTGTGGTCAGCTTGGTCTCCGGCAGGATCAGGGAGGTGAGCGAAAGAGTTTCCAATACAGATAACAGCATCGTACCCTCCAGGAGGGTGAGTAACACTGCTCTCCACTAGATCCAACCAATCACCTCGTCCTATTTCCCACTCCTTGAACCCTGGCTCATCAGCTCTCCTCTCCTGCTCTCTGCGAGCCTCAGCTAACATCTCCTCACTGAGATCAACAGATGTAACCTTAAACCCAGACTGGAGGAGTAAGATACTGTCCACACCAGTCCCTGCAGCTGCGTCCAGCACTGTTTTAACATTGTGTTTGTGAAGGAGGTCTATCAGTAAGGGTCCGTACTCAGCTGTTCTTTTGTTGCCTCCCCCCATGTACAAGCTCCACACTTTAGCTGCTTTACCGTCACTGTATTGGTCTGATGCTCTTCTCTTGTACCAACAAACCAGGGATCTCCTAAACTATTTTGCTCCACACTGTACCAACGTGAACCAAACTTCATCACTCAAACAGTTCCAAATTGAATAATGAATGGTCATTGGTCAATATAAATGATACCATCTCAAAAAGAGTTCAACCTGACTCACCTGGAATACTACTAGTCTGACTAGTATCTCGCTTCAGAGAACCACACCCACAGTCCCCAGCTGAGTCTCCAGAGGTCTCCGCTGTCCCTGAGTCTCCAGGGGAGGGTGCAGAGCAACTCTCCTGTTCAGGGTCTGTATACAAGTTACTGGACGAACTTGATAGTAAGATACAGAGGAGGAGAGGGAAGAGGGGTAACGTCATTTAGCTACGAGGGGTAACTTAATGATCAATAATTATTGTTGGTTTATAAACAATAACAAATTGTAATATTTACTGAATTTTGTCCACAAAGGAACTAATATTGTACTGGTTAGAGTCTCATTTGGAATGTTATTGTATTGCAGTTAATGCACAGATTTCAATCCGATTTTGTGCTGAGCTAAAAATTTGAATTTGTCTAGTATATTTTAAAAACGTAAATGATACTCAGCGACTTAATAGTCCATAGCAATAAATAGGTACATGTCACATATTAAGATTTTATATTATAATAAGAATAATTTCCATTGAAAAAATTCTTGTATTTAACAAGATTATAAGATTCAAAATGAAATTTAAAAACAGTGAATGTCAGAATAAAAATTTGGACTACACAAGTCACGTCCTAAATTTTGTTAGTCGGTATACAACCAGACAGCTCATCAAGATTCGTCAAAATCGAAATCATCAAAGTCCATGATAGCCTCCTGGATGAAACCTTTATACATAGCCATAAACCTAGCTACAAACGCCTCCAAATAGTATATAGCCCTGCTACCCAACTGTAACTTATGCTCATAATTAGCAGCCGCTTGTATCACCTTCCTCTGTAGGTTCCCATCACAATGTTTCACCAGTTCATCAGCTAGAGTTCTGAATATCATCTCTGGAGGTATACAATGAGCTAGTAGCTCGTATAACCTGGATCTGATCTCCAGTAGTCTCTTAGGACTCTGCTCCTCTATTATCTTCAGCGCGGTCTGCTTGACAAATGTTAGCCAGTCCGGGTCGTCCACGTTTTGGTTGGGATCAAATGGGTACTGTTGAACTTTACATGTTTCACACATGAGCAGGGCGCGGCGCATGTTACGCTCACTTTGTGTCACTATCTTGTCTGCAAGTTCAGGGGGCAGAGTGAGTCCTGCAGGAGAATCAAGGTTAGTTGTAATCGCTAAATCGCAGATTGATTAATTGAGGCTTATTTGCTTAACAGCACCAAAATGTCGACCAAATACCTGCAAGGTTATTATTATCCTTTCGTGATGAATTTATTATGAATTATGCGGTTGAATGATGTTGCAACTACTGAACAGCTATCAGATACAAGAGAACTGCTGACAGTGGTTGTAAACAAGGTAAATAGTTGTGCTTGATATTTACATACCATAAATTATAAATTCTAATAGATTTTTTTGATGTTACAGACATGTATAATTTCATAACATTTTTTGGCCGTATAATTTGGGTTAGTGAGCTTCTTTAGTTACAGTAGGCCATACTATGTATTTATTTTCAAAGATATAATAATTGTACGACGATGTTATTTGTGAGTTGTTTGGTGTATTAAATCCTGACCTTCCACAATTTATCTAGGATTCTTAGATACATTTTACTCTATTTGCAATTATTACAGATATCGGTCAGTAACGTGAGGCAAGGCCACTGAAAAAAAATTATTACTTCAGCATTGTTTAATCAACTACAATGACAGTTTTAAAAATAAAAATAAAAGTGTTTGCTTATCAATTTATCAATGAACAAAAAGGAAAATTGTTTTACACTAATATAAATCAGCAAAATAATTTATTTTTGATACAAGAAAGCTAATATCACTAAGATTTAAACAATGCCAGCATTAAAATGGACCGGTAAATACAAAAAGTCACTATCTTATACTACAACTGGTTGAGCTTGATCTTTACAGATCGATTCTATCAGATTCAGGAGTAATTTCCCTGTCGTAGCAATGTGTAAGTTCTTTAGATTATTTATTGCTTTCCTTCTCCCATTCATTCCAGGAGACACTAAGAAATCAGCATATTCTTCCTCCACGCTGGTGATTGCTTCTCTGACTGTGCTTTTGGTTGGTTTGATGTGAACTTCTTTACACATAGTAGCCTTCACATGCTCAGGTGAGAAGGTGGAATATAGGCTTTTCACCTTGCTAGTGAACTCGTCGAACATTCTCTCCAAATCCGAGGGTTGGTTTATGTTAAGAAGATCATCGATTTCGATTTGTGAAAACCAATCGAAGCTCATCACAGGATCACAGCATTCCCTCAAGTTGCACTGGTCCCCCATGATAGGGGGGATGTTGCGTCCGTACTCAGTGAGTGTGTGGGCCATGTAGAGGGTGGAGGTGAACTCACTTTCTGCCTTATACGTGATCCTCATCCCATAGTCCATCCAACTCTGTAGAATAAAGAAGTATTCTGGAGCCATTTCCGAATAATCGTTAGCCTCTAAAATGTCATACAATTCATTGAACAATTCCTGCCATTCCTCGTTTTTGAAGGGGTCATGTAGATTCTTGTCCCATTCCCACATGCGACCACCTGGGGACCAGAATTGCAGATCTGGTTTAGAAACATATGGGGCCAAACGTTCAACTTCAACTAACTCGTCTTTGGCTTGAGCTTTACCCTTTTTAGCGGTCTCCTTCTTGCTCTTAGCAGTTTCACTCAAATCAAGAAGAGAAAGAACAAGACAAACTAGGAGCATGCCCTGTTTTAGAGACATCACAGAAAGTAAGAACCCACAGTTCAGTAAGTGGAGATACAGAGGAGTATCTCAATAAGTTCAGGTCCTTGTGAGAAATGGAACCACCGTTAAATCCATTAGGATGATAATAATAATAATGTGTTTACCATTCAATCCATTAAAATAATGGAAGCACTCTGTTGGTTTTTGGCAAGCACAATATTTAATTTGTGGTGATCATGCTTTTAAATTAAGTTAAAATGGAATGAGTTAACTCAATAAATTTCCATTAAATATAGCACAATGGTTTGAATGACATCAGAATTCAAAAAGATAAACTGTCCATATTTATAGATGTAAAACTTTCGGAAAATTTGCATCTGGTATATTTACACACGTTTGAGAATGAATTGTGACATCTCTATTTTGCTCATTTTTGAGGAGTCTTCATATTTTATACCAAATTTTTGAACTTGGGGGCCAAAATAAAATGATCGAAGGGAGGGTCAGTCAGTCGTCAAGATTTACAACATCGCTTCAAGAATGAAGAGATGTCCATTAGTAAGCATTTTACTGTCGGTAATGTCCGCCAATGCAAGAAGGAGGTCACTATCAAATTTGTAAACTTCAGCTTGAGGTCTGTACTCTCATCTTAAAATGTCGTTTAAACGGTTTGTTTTCTGTTTTCTCGTAATATTGATATTTGTGGACATTTGTCATGGTGCCAAGAAAGGTAAGAAGAAAACCTCGAAAAAGCAAAAAGCAGGAAAAAAGACAAAGTCAAAGATAATTGTTGAGTTGGACGAAGCGGGTGTACCCAGGATCAGCACTGCTAACAAAGCCCCCTACAAGATGAAGCGAGATAAAGATTACTGGTCGGGTGGGGGCTCACAGAGACGGTATAGGATGGAGGACTCACCTCACTGGAACCAGGAGTTTTTGAGACTGTACAATAAAATGAGAGATGCAATCATGCCCGATGGAGTGATCATAAAGGACGCATATGATTTAACAGTTAAGCAGAATGAAATACACTTCCTGGCGCACCGTGAAATGATCGAAAGACTGTATGTGATGAAGGTATATTACCTGGTGACCGGCCGAACTTCAGACTATGTTCACACCATATTCGCTGCTCATGTGGATACTAAGAACGGCACGGATATACCCCCTATTTTGAAGGATAATAGAGCCTGTTCTGTGGAGGTATGCACGGGGTTCTTTACTACTAACGACGGAATACCAGACAACAGATACTTTTCAGAGTCAGACTACTTCATCCCCCTGGAGGAGGGCACAGTAAGTAGAATCGCAGAGGAGTATCTCAGTAAGTTCGAGCACATCCTCAACACCTATACTATCGGGGAAGCTCGAGAGATGCTCTGCGAACCTATTCGTTTTAAAGTTCTGAAGTTCTGGCTGTCAGCTGAGCTATCTCTCATCGCTCCACAAGTGGGGAAGTTTATGCAGGAGCCCAGAGCATACGATAAGTATGCTTCAGACACAAACCTTGATAAAACTCATGATTACATCAATGGGAACATGCTCACTGAATTCCTACAGAACTTCTGCGAGAAATAAGAAATGTGAACGATATTGAGTACTGACTACTTTAACTGTGCTCACACAATGAACAATGTAGTTGATAACACATTAAAAAAAATAAAATATAAGATACATTCTTGAGAGTAAGACAGGCACATACATTTAGATTTAAGGTTGCTTTAAAAAAAGCCTAATAACGATCAAGTAGTACTTTGACATGAGTGTTAGATTAATAACTATTAGTTATGTTGCCCTTCAGTTGGACTGGAACTACTATAATAGAGTAAGCAAACGCACATTTACTGATATTTTCTACAGTACAATGTTGGTCGTTCGCCTTGTAGCATCAATCTGAACCAAACTCGTTCAATATTATCATAATTAATAGTTTTACTTTTTATCGCTTGTCTCATTGTCTTGAACTTGAATCGCAGCCTCGAAAAAAAATCTTTAAGTTATAGTATACACCCATTATTAATGATAATTATAGGTAAATTATTAATAAGTTTAAAGCAAAACCTTCTTTCCTGCAGGTAAGACTGAGAACTGTTTTTATTTCTTCAGGGGTGGGAGCGGAAACACGGATACCTGAAATATGGAGTTTTAAACTATTGAGAACTTAACTATCTATATCCGAAATTCCAAAATGATACAAATAAAAATCCACCATTTTCAGGGTTAAGATATTATTGTTAGAATCCAAGTAACTCATCTTCCGCACGCTTAAATATCGCAGTGTTTCTACAATAATCAACCAAAGAAGATTTGAGCAACTCAGCTCTAACTGGTATTAAATCCAAACCTAGACATCGACTCCGTATGGCAGGTATCATCTTGCTGATGCTGTTGGTGCACATGACCACCCGACACTTGGACATGTACTTCTCCATAGTGCGTCGCAGTGCGTGCTGCGCGTCCTTCGTCAGTCTATCAGCGTCTTAGAAATAACAAACGTCAAACTTGGAATTGGAAGTGAGTACTAAAAGCTTAGAATTGGAGGTGGCTAGATGTTGGAACTTGGCGGGCCTGACAATAAAGGTGGCTCACAAGTCACATGTTGGTCAGGTGACCAGTCACTGGTCACCTCTCTTATATAACATATGATCAGTAGTGACCGCAACTTTGTGGTCACTACCCCAAGTTTGTGGTCACCATCAAGACTGAACACAATGGCAGAGCTTGGCAAGAAGCCAACGAAATTAAAAGATATTTCGACGGTCACCACATGATTTTGTAGGCAGCATATTGTAATCATAGAGCAACACGTACCAGTAAGCACGACCACTTTAAACTCCCTCATTTTCTCAGAATCCAGCTGGTTGGTCTGAGCTATTGATTTTATGAGATCCTGAACAACTACTCGGTCGTGGATACCCGCATCTGAGGGGTTCACCTGAGGGCAATGGGGGATTATCTACTAATTAACTAATTAACTACTCATTAATTCTCTTGTCTAATAATACTAGTACAAATTAATAGAATTGTTGCTAAAGGGATTAGAGTTTTAGATGTAATTTCACTAACCATGATGTGGTAGTTACTAGCGATAGTACTAATCTCAATCTTCTTATTGCTAGGAGTAGTGAAGGTGTGGTGCTCTATCCTCAGTTTCTCCACCCCCGCCCCGTATATCTCACGCAACAAACACATGATCCTTGTCTTCTTCCCCGCCCCACTAGGTCCATACACCAGGAGATGGGGGAAGTCTCCCCCGTTCACCAGTCTCTTGAGATGCTGCGCCAGGGGCTTGTGGTAGTCTAGTTTAGAGAGGGAAGTGGGACGGTGCTTGTCTACCCACAGTGCCATTCTTAGCTGGTGGTGGTGTTACTTCACGTTAGTTTATACAATCAGGGACAGGATGCTAGGATAGCAAAAATATTTAAAACTTACGCAGAGAGAGTAGATACAATGGTAATTTTGTGTGTCAAGCAGTCGACTTTAAATTGTTAGAAGAAAAAAGATTATGTTTAATTAACGACTGAAGCAGTAAGAACTCAACAGTAAATTATCGATCCTTTTTATGCAAAACGTCACAGCCATTATATTACAAATCATGCGATAAAATGTATGTCAACTCAAACAAAAGCCCGATAAAGTGTACAAAATAGAATACAGCGCTTATTTTAAATGATACTCATGAAAAATGATCAAACAATTGAATTAAACACATTTAATATAAGACTCACGAGGATGAACGGAAACTGTGAAAAGTTACTATACTTTACATGCGCTCTGCTCTACAGAAATTATCTTACAACATGAAAATAAAAGCAAGGTTATAATTCTAAATTAGTATGTACTTGAATAATGAAAATAAAATATCAAAAATAGAAATATTGTACAAACACATTCCATCAAAAATTAGGCAATCTAGGTCAAATAAATTTACAAAAAATTCTACGAACAAAAACTATTATCAATCCTATATTCAATATTATAACAAAATTAATTTAATCTAATCCTAATTACAATTAACCTAAGAATCAAATTATCATCATCGCAAATCTAACAATTCATAGCATACTTCAAAAACCCCAAGTACTCAGCCACTTAAACCACTTAATGTACCCGTACGTCTTATGATCCTCATCAACAGGTATACCATACGCCAATGGTGCGAACGCTATAAAACTCAGAAATATCACCAACAACAGCGCGCCCCTGATGCGCATTGCGGAGGAACAGCCCGCTAACAGCAACTCCACCACACCCCCTGTTAACATGCAGTTAAAGATGAAGGCACTGTAGAAGTGGTGGAAGTAGAGGATGCGTCCCATTAGGTAGAAGGGGAGGTAGTGAAGCAGGTACCCGAACAGGTACCAGTTAGACTGGTACAACTCTGCTTTTTTGTACGGTAACTCCTGAGAGGGGGGGGGGTGAGTTAGTTATTAATATAAAGTTCACACTTCAAGACTTCAAGTATCATATATTTCAAGTTTCTAGATCTCACAAAAATGATTCTGAAATTTAATGTCTTGATCCAATTTTAAGCTAATGTAATTTTAATCGAATCCCAACTTACTCTATCCCTGAGTTGCGAATAAGCTTGTATTATGTTGATAGCCAGGAGCACGAATATCATTACCAAGTTTGTCCAGAATATAACAGGATTCCCTGAAAGCGTAGAAATCATTGAGCATAGATTTAAAATTATTATCAAAGGACATATAATCATTAAATAGAATAGATTCACTTTTAACCGTTACTCAAACAGCCTGTTATACCCGGTCGGTATTACAATATGATAAGTCAAGTATTGATATCTGGATATTATCCGGTTGGAAGAGACAAGGACAAGTGAAACAAGGAAGTTAGGAGTAAGGGCAAATTTTCGGCGTCAACGCCATCTTCAGGCTCAAATTATTTGTTATATAGTAGTGTTGAAAGTATTAAAAGTTTTATAATATCCAGATATCAGTATTTCAATCATGAGACTAATAAACAGTGAACTACTCCGTTATTTGATAAGTCAAGTATTGTAAAACATAATCATCTACACCTCAAGTAACACAATCTCGCAATTTCAACAATTATATTTTCACACATCAAGATCTTGTAGAAACGCTCACAGCTAATTTCAATCCACGTTACAAATTATGATAGGCAGCTGTTACATACACTTTGCGCAATACACATGGCATACACTGTAATACAGCTTTATCTTTACAGAGGGGCTAAGCTCACACCTGATGCATTGCTCAGTGAACAGATCGAACTCAACTAATCAACTAATTATCTAATCAACAGAAACACTGTGTAGGAAACAAGAGGAGCAAGGCGGGCCACGGGTAAAGTCTTGTCAATTAAACAGACTTGTTGAACTTCCGGTGTTACGATTGATACAATACAGTATGTCAAATGTTTGTTATACTTATATTTGTAATTAACTATTTCTACCTATTAGCTATATTCATAAAGCTGCCGTGGCCTGGTTAATTTGGCTATGCTGTATAGACTGGGTGTGAGTTACCATTATGAGATGTAGGACTAATAACATGACATTGAAGATTGGAACTATGTTCATTAAAATACCCACCAAGAAAGTAGACTCCACCATGTTGGTGACTGAGAGCGAACCACAAACCCTTCCAGTTAACAGGCCACATCCAGGGTCGGGAGGAAGGCTCCTCTTCAGAGGGGAGGAGAGCGTTATTCGTCACCAGCATCTTTATCTGGGGTAGGCACAGTGGGCTACCATGCTAGCATAGGCCTAAAATCGACTTTCTTAAATTTCTTTGAAAATAAGCTTTCCTTATTGTAAAACGCTAGCCCGATTTCATGCAAGAAACCGTAATTAAAAACTTTGCAAGATGCCAAAATGGCGTCGCGTGAAAAAATAGCATTTTTCACTGTCAAGAAATTTTGACTTTTTTAGCCAAAAATTGCCTAATATTTATTATTTTGGGCTAAAATGCCTGATCAAGGCAGTTTTTAATAATTGAAATATAGTATAGTACTTAAGAATACTCAGCCATCTAAAAAAAACTGTGTGACTTTAACATTTTCACCTGATTTTTGACCGCGCCTTTTTTATGGCGTGTATTTTAGGCAATTTTTGGGGTATTTAACGACAGAAATCGTTGTTGGTTTGCAATAGTTCGGTATAATGCATGGTATCATCAGAAAGCTTAGACAATTCCCTATCAGATGCAATAAGAATCACTTTGGGCACTTTTGGGCAACTCTGTTTACAAAATTAAGAAACTCAAAAATTGGGTAAAATTTGCTGCATTTTTAGATAATTTATGAGCTCAATTTTGCTATTAAATTGACGTATTTTAGTTATTCTCCATGTTTGTGGCATTTTTTGCATCCTAGACCAGATGCATATGGATGAAAAATCAAAATATCACAATTATTATGGTTAAAATTGATAAAAATCCAAAAAATCGTGATTTTAAACGAAATTTTTGAAAATAACAGGAACAATTTTGGTGTTTCAGAAAATTTTGGTCATATAAATGGGCACAACTTTTGTTCTGATCAATATTTTTTCATAATTCAAAAAGATTCGAGTTCCTAAGATAGCTGTCCTTCGTTTACAGTTCATAAAAGAGCTTTAAAATTGATTAAACCTCTAAAAAAACAACTTTTCCTGGGATCAGCCTCCTATTTTTGGACTACAAGATTGCTCAAAATCGGCCCAAAAATTTTTTCTGAGACATTTTCGGCCCTGTAAATGATTGGAATCGTATTTTTGTACCCAAATTACCTTAGAAACAAAGTTAGGGGCATGTGTGATGGTCTAAAATACCCTATGCTAGCATGACCCCCACTCACAGCCCACTGTGGTAGGGAGTGGTTTAGCAATTGTAATGGGGAACTGTGAGGTTATACCGAATCAATTACATCCTGATGTACAAGGATAATTCATGAAAAATTACGATTAATGACGATTTATTTAATGTATGATGATATTACATTCTTGTTAACTTCAATTATTAATTAAGAACCTGCATCTCGTAGAGTTTGCTAAAGAACCCAGCCGGCAGGATACCCTGAACATTATCAGCTTCAACCGGGGATATATTGTGTTCTAGAGTGAAGTGCACTAAGGCAGGGTTGCGTACGTGTCTTCTTGTACACGTTACCTGATCAATGTGCTATGTTATCACATGTTTATGAAGTGAATCTTTTACTAATTAGTAAATAGCATCTTATTATATAATATACGCAGATTTTAAACTTCCACGTATAGTTGATGGAGCTATAAAAACAAAGTCTAAAGCGCTAAAAAGCTAGTACAAACCTCAAGTTGTTTCGCTCCGTACTCGGGAAGTTTCTTCTTCCCAATCTTCAGAGCACATTTGTTGTTTAGACTGAACATTACAACGTCTGTTTGAAATGTCTCTATCTTCTTAAACTTGTGAGTGAGATCGGACGTTGTTACTTGAAGGCAGCTGTTAAGGTCACTAGTCTCTGTTGTTACGACCTGACAATGGATTTCGTGAAAATTGTGAGTAGAATAACCAGAAAAGGTACACATTATACTACAATAAATAGACGGATATACAATCAACCCACCCTTAAATGGTATAAACAATCTGCCGGAATGATTTGGACAATAATACATGTACAGTATCTAACATGAGAAAGAATGCAACCTGCAACCTACTCGATTGTCTGCTAAGTCAGTAACCCCAGCAACATCTGGTAAAACTGAAAGGTATCGCCCAGTAGCAATGTGTCGGAGCTGGATCATGTCACCAGATACAATAACAGAGTCCCCATAACCTGGAGTACTCAGACATCTCTCTACCTCCCATTTATTATTTTCATCTCTGTGTCCATACCCTGTCACCTTGAAGAGTAGGGAATATTAGAACGTTTTAAAATTAAGGGTGGTGAGATTATAATTTTTTAATATATTTTATAAATATTATTTGTTAGAAGCCACTTTTTAATATTACCTGATTTAGCCCGATGTCCGGATAGGTGAGGTGGTGAGAATGGAGCAGGAAATTACCAGTCTTAAACCGAACTGTGTTCTGATAGCTCAAGTACTGGCTGTTCTTGACATCTGTAACTTTGTTACCTATCAAACTAGTTTTTAGTTGTTAAACAAGGTTACTTTTCCAGTCATTTAAATTTCCAGATTACGTTAATTAAAAAGCCATATCATTTTCCTCACATATCAATAGCACTTTGGGTAGGTATTAATTAACTAAGTATTATTATTATGTTATACCTCTAATCACATGATTTAAATATATTTCAAGCAGCTTTATTCCATTATAGATCAAAAGATTGCATTACTATTATCACAACCACTGATAATTTCCCGGTTATACCTGGCTTGAAAGGCAGGACTGTAAGTAGAATCTGCATCAGTACTATTCAGTGTGAAGCGGAAGTGAAGAACAAAGAATAGGATGTATAGAACAGCCGGTAGTATAATGAAAAAGGAAGCAAATGCACCAAAATAGATGGCAACGTCTTTAAGGTTGTAGTTATTGTCTGAAATCATCCTCCAAATGTCCTCTATAACCTGATGTTAATTCGGATTAATATTGAGCAGTTGTAGCCCTGCAAAAAACATAAACATAACTAAAACAGTACAAAATGATGCAAAATCATAAATAGTTAAAAACCAGAAGAGATGTTTTGGCTGACTTACCAAGAAACCAATGTAAAGGACCGTGAAAACGCCAATATATTTGACACTGATGATACAACCGACAGATGCCCCAGCTATCACCATGAAACAGATCCAAAACCAACTATAAATTTCACAGCTTCTGAGGAGGGTGGTTAAGATCAGCGATTTATTTTTAAAAATTCATCTTGCTTACCTACAGATTGGCATGCACATTGCAAATAATTCATAATATATATGATTTGAAATTTTTTTGTGCTGATTTATATTGATGCAGATTAGAGATAAACTTAGTGATAAACAAATGGTTTTCAGCACTCAATCAGAAGAAGTATAATACCTTGTTAGCTGATGCATAGCTAAAACAGCTGCAAGAAAGAAGAAAAGAGGCGACTCTAATAGTATAAACTGTGTCAAAGTAATCAAGCCAGTGTCAAAAATCAGTAGACATGCACAAATGATTCCAGCATTTCTAGAAATCTGTAAAAAATAGTATTAATAGGTTAGTGCTTTACAGTTAATGCGTGCCATCGATCAGTAATCTGAAGTTTAATAGTTCAAAATTTTGCAGAATCAAAGAAGAGTAAATTATTGATAGTTATTAGTTTGATGTATAAGCTTATGAGAAAAGTAGTTTACCTGTGAATGGACAACTGAGTAGATCAAAGGAGGGACAATTGAACCAAGTAACGCACAAAATCCTCTTATTGCACAGTAATTTGTCTCTCCATACTCTTGTCCTGATTCCTCAAATGAGAAACTTCCATTGTATCCAGACATCTCTCCAAATGATGCCAGCATCATTTTACCAAGAGGAGGATGGACATCAAAATAGTTCTCAGATTTCAAGTAAAAGCTCGCAAATTTACCAAAATGTGTTTCATCCCAGCACACAACATCAGGATCACATAGTTTCATAAATCTTGTTACAAGACTACCAAGAAAAACAACCAACATTTGAAGAGCAAGTGGTGGATTAAACCAATCACATTTTGATTCCATCCTAGACAAAAGTAAATCTTAAACTGAAGTCAGAAGTTAGTTGTATCATGTGTGTTATGATTTGAATTATGAATAAATACAGAAAGAAAATTCAGCAATGGTAACTTCTGCTGACATAGGGTCGACCACAAAATGACCAATCTAGGTAAACTATAGGTAAAACTATAATATTAATCATAAGCTAAAATGTACTAATCTTTGTATTCTAAATGGGGAAGTGCCTCAACTGTGGAAGGAAAAGTGTTACACAGGCTTGTCCACTTTCCAAATCTAACATTATGGTTTCGATGGACTCACAAACCTCGTACTGCTGAGACACCTCACAGCAGGTAGACCAAAGTGATCATGTTATTTCGGCACTTTATGGTTATGAACCCGGCCAAAATTCATACAGGATGTTACCAGTAGACCACACATGTAGCATCACATTATGCAGTTGCACAGAAATGAGAAATAAATTTGTAACGCTCGATTTCCGATTTTACAAAAGTCTCTCACCACCACTTAGTGCGCGGCGTGTTTTACAAACATTTTTCGCTAATGCTAGATAAGTGTATTATGCTTCGGCAAAATTGAATTCCAGAACGTGGTTTGTTCTATCATCAATTATTATACATCGTATATTATATTCGCAATTCGATGTAATGTTCATGTTAAATTTATTTTGATTACTAACATTTATAAATGTATACGTTTCTTGTAGCGCGATGCACTACTGGGTCGCGCCGCGCATCAAATAATTCTTCTCGCAATAATTCTTCTCGTAGATCGGCGAGATGCACCACTGTGCCTCACCGAGCTGCGAAGGATTGACATCGTGAATCAAATACGTTTCCCAATATTTATTTGTAATTACATTTAGCAAAAGGTTAACGGGTGATACTTGCAAAATATCTGTTCCATATAGGTTATATGGTAGGTTATAAACCTACAAACAAAAGGACGCAATTCAATGGCAATTAATGGAAGCTGCTAAAATGATGTACACACATAACGCGAAAACCAAAAAGGGTTAAGTTTAGACATAGATAACAATAGTACGGTGTAATTTCAATACAATATTTACATGTCAACGTTGTAGCGCGATGCGTTACTGTGTCGCGCCGCGCACTCAATAAGGCTTCTCACAGCGACCTGGCTAGATAGATCGGCGAGATGCACTACTGTGCCGCGCCGAGCTGCCATGAATTGACATCGTCAATTAAATGTCAACGCAAACGTAATTATTGTAGGGAAGTGTCTTACTGTCTTACATTAAATCGACATATAGTAGAGGCTCTTACGGGCATTGTCTGCTCGATACGCTAGGGACCCAGATACACCTTACTATACGTATTTTTGACCGTAGAATCGATTAAAAGTGGTTTTAAGATTATTGGACTGACTTTTTGGGGGTAAAATCGCAAAAAAACCGATTTTTGGGCAAAAAATAGGCCAAAAAACCATGTTTTTTGATATTTTGAACAAGTTAATTTTGTTGGCATGTCGGCAAAACTTGCATGGAGATAGCTAAAACACAGCCGCACAAGATGGTTTAAAAATTTGAAAAATCTCTCTATTTTTTTGGGGGTAAAAATCCAAAAAAGTGGTAAAAATTTTGACTTTTTTGCTTGTAGGTTTACAACCTACCAGGACGCGCGCCGAGTTGGAACAGATATTTTACGAGTATCACCCGTTAACTTTTTTGCTTGAAGTTTGATTGTCATACGTTGTATGACCCGCCGCGCACGAAGTGCGCGGCTCCCCCTGTATCGTCAGAAACGACCGTGGGGGTCGCAACGTGATACAAAAGTTTGAATAATTTTTTGCAGTTGTATTAAATCAACCCAAAAATAGTCACATCGTGTTTGCCTTAATTTTTCCTTTCCGAGAAGTACCCACTTCATATACTTTATCGAAGTTTGAATATTGTCACTCCGCAAGCGTTTTTGCCAAATTTTCGACGCGCACTACGCGCAAAAGCATTTAGTTGTTATCAATTGTTATCCGCGCGTTCATCATAAATTTCAAACAGCTATAACTCAGCGAGATTATGTCCGTTCTAGCTCATATTTTCACACCAAATAGAAAACAATGTGATCTTATTGCTGACAAAATATGAATATAATTACTTTATTTGCCTTAGAGTAATAGACTGTCAAAGTTTAAAACGCGCATTAGTATAGCACGTGACTAATAAGGCCAAATTTATACTTCTGAACATATCATTGATCCTTAGACATCATACTATTGTGTCCAATAAGCGGTTAGGTCTCTAAACTCGTAGCAGAAAACACGTCTTTTTGCCCGTAAGAGCGTCTACTAATACTTTGGCAACACCAAATACGCAACGTTTGAAGCTGTTAATGGTCAATATCCATTCCATTTCAGCAAAGTTTTCTAGATAGTCCCACTTGATAATGTAGTTCAGCTAACCATGTGCTTTCACGCCGGGATAGAGCTAATTCATGTAGTTTAAACATCTTCTTTTTGATTTTGGACGCATGATCGATGAAAGCAGACATAATTAACACATTTTAAGTTTGTTATTAATTTATCATGCATTAAGCCGCGCTATAACAGTGCTGAAATATATTTGGCGTGTTTTTAACACATAATTGTGGTCGCGCCGCACACAATATACGCTTACAGGCTATGACCGTCTCAGGCGTCCCAATTGTTAAACATCTCTATATTCAATTACAACATTACATAGTTCTAAGTAGTAAGTGTAGATAAACGATCGATCCATTATTTGAATTCTGTATAATACTATAATAATGTAATCAAAGGCCAAGATGTAAGAGTGTATAAACGTTAATCAAGTCACATAATTCATTTTAATCATAAGAACAGGGTCGCCGGCCCAGACCCCGTGCCGTATAGATAATGTAATTTCACTATCAGTAGGTACACCATAAAAACGTTCCGTTTAAGTGAGCGGGTTTTTTAATGCTCAATTGTTCCAATATGTACCATCAGGAAATCTGAATGTATCTACCGCATATTCTGTCATTTCACAAGAGAATCCCGGTCTATACGGCAGTACATACCTAGCATTCTTAATCTCAGCCTGGTCAGTGAAGTGTTCGTGAAGGTGCTCAGCATACTCACACATTCTATCATCTATCTTACCAGACACCAGTACGTAATCAATCATAGAGTAATGCCGGACCAGTTCGCACAGTCCCACTCCCCCCGCGTGAGGGACCACAGGAACTCCGAACTTCCTAGCAAGTACCATGATAGCAATAACTTCAGACACACCGCCTGTTCTGCAGCTATCAATCTGACAGAACTGCATGGCGTGCAGTTTCAGGAACTGCTTGAACATGACCCTGTTTTGGCACATTTCCCCGGTGGCTACTCCGATTCCGTGTTCTCTTAATGCCATGCTGATCTGAGCGTGTCCGTCTACATCATCAGGAGATGTGGGCTCTTCTATCCAGTACGGATCATACTTCTTTAGTTGTTTCATTCGTGTTATTGCTTCTTTGACGTCCCATATCTGGTTAGCATCCATCATAAGTTTGTTATCAGGGCCGATAAGAGATCTTATCAGCTTGGCACGTCTCATGTCGTCCTCTTGGCTTATACCCACCTGTTAAATAAAGTTTTTGATTCTATAAGCCATGCTAATCTATTAATCTACACTTATTAATAGAGCCAATCCCTGGAACGAAAGTAACAAAATTATCTTGTTTTCTCAAGAGCTTCAATGAAAGGAGCTCACAAACCTTCATCTTAAAAGCAGTCCAGCCTTCACTGAGTTTCTCATTGGTGAGCCTCTTGACCTTCTCATCAGAGTATCCTAACCACCCCACAGAAGTAATGTAAGCAGGATATCCTCTCTCCTCCAGATGTTTGATCCTCTTCTCCTTATCATGTTCACCCTCACTCAGCATCTCCATTATCTCGTCCTCACTGATAACATCACTCAGATAGCTCCAGTCTATCATAGCCACCAGGTCTCCCACGGGAATTTCAACTACAAACCTCCACAGTGGTTTGTTAGCCAGTCTAGCTCCCAGATCCCACACAGCATTAGTAACCGCAGCGGTTGCCAGGTGCACAATACCCTTCTCAGGGCCCAACCACCGCATCTGGGAGTCCTGGGTCAGGGACCGGTAAAAAGCTCGGTAGTTAGTGAAGATGTCGTGCAGTGATTTGTCCAGTACTTTACGTTTCAGCAGCTCAATAGCTTTAACTACCACATCAGTTCCAGCCCCCAAAGTAAAGGTTATCCCGTACCCAGAGACTCCCTTGTCTGTGGTGAGTGTGACGTAGGCTACAGAGTAGTCGGGGTCGGTGTGGACACTGTCAGACCCATCCAGCGTCTTGGAGGTGGGGTAACGAACATCCTGCACCTCAAACTCTACTATCTTATCTCTACTAAACATCGTCCTACCTCGCTAGTTCAGACCTATATTCTGTAAGATATGTGGTTGTTCAATTTAGTACTCTTACTGGCCGTCGGAACCGTCCATAAAACCACTGATATGATAACCAGTTCCTATTAGCACGCTAATTAAGTGATATACAGTAAACTAGACTACCAGTGCAATCTAGTCTCTGTTAATAAGGTGATAAAGGGTGTTGTAACAATAATATATTCTATGATAAGCCGATAAGGCCTAAGGGGTGTGAACTATTGTTAAAGTGTGTATTTAACCAAATTTACCAATTGTAAGGTGATGCCTGTACTACCTATTATCACTGCAGACATGGTATTTGGACCTTGAGTAGGAGACAGCATGCAGTAGAGCTCATATTCAAGAGATTATAGCGAGTGTGATTTCTACAGAATCTTACCTTTAATTAATAAAAAAGTTGTTACAATTCTAAAGATAGCTACATTAATATGTGTAAGACATTACGCTGTGCCCAGAGAGTCTACCGAATATTGGAGTATCCTTGAAAATCAATAAAGCTTGTACTTTACTGACTTATTATGAAGCACAATACTCATTATTTAATACACATACGTGACAACACATTGCTGTGTATCTAATGTTAAACTATTGTTTTTCAACTTAATTTTTACAGTGCATGGTAATGTATTTGAAATAGTGTAGTTATTGACTACTAGCTGTAAGAATAATAACAGTGTGAACTAGTGGTGATGATGCGTATGTTATACATTTAATACCGATTTTAGACATCTTTAGAAATGAGAACAATAAACACCCGATAAGTATTGAATATCATACGGGGAGAGAACAGTTCGACAGATGTTATTTAAAATGGTAAATTAGTTAATTTAGTACCAGGAAAATATAGGATGCCAGGTAATTATTACTCGGCATACTAGTATTACCGGGATAATATATTACAATCTCATAATATTATTATTAGCATGGTTTTAATAAGTTTACAAGACGTATAAGGAAAAGTTGCGCAAAAGAAACGTCAGAGGAGAGAAAGGGAGAACTGTAAAACAGATAAGAAATACAATACTGTCTCTTATCATAGTTTGTACTGCATTGCAAAGTTTATAACATGATATTCTTATCACATCTGGGTGCTTGGAGAATGGAGACTTGTATTCATTTCATATTTTATACTTATTTTATATTAGCTCACAGGAACACACACTTTAACCATGTAAAAAGTAGACAGCACTTCCAATTCTACAGAATTCTACAAAGGGAATTCTCTGAATTATAGTAGAGATTCATTAAAAAGAGTAAGATAACCAGACTTGTCTGCGAATTATTTGTAAAAGGTATGTTCTTAAAATTCAGTTCGTCAGAAGAAATATTATCACTACAGAAATACTTCATATAATCAAATTCATCATTCATGCACAGTTACATACGGAACAGGTCGATTGCGTTCAAGAAGAGATATTTTGAGTCTTAACTAGTTCCTAGAAGTGGCAAGCTGCAAGAACTGAGCTGTTTGAAAGTAGTGTTATTGAGATGGCAAGAACGGTTGTTACAACGGTTTGTTTACAAGATAGCAAGGTACGGCTGGTTTATATAAGTACCAAATATTCGCCACCTCACCATAATGCAGTTGTTTTGATGAATAACAACAATCTGTAACTAACACCCATGTGTCCTCTAAATTCCGAACCCTTCTTTCAATGTGACAACATCGTATTCATGATAAAAAATTAGCTCATACGACGACAAACTTGTATAGCAAATAACGTACGGTGAACAAGGTAGATGATGTGAAGTGTGTAGGTATGTATCTAGTGCTAAGCGAAATGGCGGGAATGGCATTGACCAATAAGAAGTGCGAAACGTGGGAGCCAAATATGGTTTGATTGAGGAGTAGAGGTAGTGTGTTAAATGTAAGGCGGAAGTGTGGGAAAGTTTACTTTATTACATCCGTTATATCACAAGCCTTTATTAACGGTCTACATTCTACATTATACTCAATATTCATGGTAATAACGAAGGTTTCTGTAACATGGGTAAATACGGTTCACAACGAAATGACAATATGAGATTCATCACACAACAATCCCAACAATACTGTAGTTATATTAGGGTAGCAGGTTAGAAGTGCTCCTTCATAATATTATTAATTATTAAATAAAATTATACCCCTTGATTAAGGGGTTTTATAATTACCCTCTCCTCGAACATAGTATGTACTTGTTACTGTACTATGGCAGCACTCTTGTTGTCGGAACCTATCTACAGTAACAACTATCTGTTTGGTCTACTTATACTGAGAAACCTTGTGGCAGATCCATGAGAAAATACAACTATGATGACGAAGTATCTCGCTTTCCTGTCTGTCAAAGAATTTATTGATACTATGGCAGAACTATCTAAAAAATTAACAGGATCTGATATAATCAGGCAATTATCATTAGTTTAGGATCTTATCTTCTCTCGCCTCTTATCAAATTTATCTCGCCTCTTATCATACTGACAGTTGTACTTCGATTACAAGTGTGCAGATTATATTTTAACTAATTAACTGCTACAATTAACACTATAATAAGCAGGATACCTTCCCCCGGGGATGATATCTTGATCAGCACCACTTGTTCCTGACTCAAACCATTTGAACTCCTATCAGTTACATTTTTAGACATGTTCACATCTGTGAATCTGCAGGCTCGCGATAAAAAGTGAAGAACACAAATTTAGAATTGTAAATTTAAAATCATTTACGACACAAGTTCATTGTATTATAAGCTAGAGACAACGGTTACTCACATGAGTTTTTATCAGAATATAATGTTGAGAGTGAGCCGGCGTGACATTTAAAATCTT
Source organism: Bolinopsis microptera (assembly GCF_026151205.1). NCBI lineage: Eukaryota > Metazoa > Ctenophora > Tentaculata > Lobata > Bolinopsidae > Bolinopsis > Bolinopsis microptera. The sequence goes on from NC_087073.1 coordinate 13,401,584, forward strand.
AATATCTGAACATCGCAAGCAAATATGTTAATAATAATATGATGTTATATAACGTCTGTTTAATCTTTCATCGTAAACCACAGATAACTAGTTAAAATAAAGATGTTTAGTTGATTACTGAGCACCATGGCCATTTTGGTTTGTTGAAAACAGATGGAAAGTCATGAAGCTTTGAAAACAAGGAAATTTGGACTAAAACGATGAGATTGTTCTGAATCTTTGTTAATTATACCTTTTAACAAGACGTTAGTTCTAGACTTTGTTTAAGACTACGCCCTATCTCACCTTTTAGCCAAATAAGCAGTTCGTGAGAAAGCTACATACTCACTCAAAAAAAATTATCAAAATTAACTTTAATCAACTTCAATTACTGAAACAAATAAGGTCCACTTATTACTCTAAGCTCATGCACAGGTTAATATTCTGACTTCTGAAAGTAGCGACTATTAACACTAACAGATATTAAATTACTAAACAGAGTCCTCTTTACGCATTAAAATTCATTACCTCTAGACATTTTTTTAATTGTTACATGTAATAAAATAAAACCACTAAAAAGCGCACGAAAAAGGTACATCATAGCTTGGTATCCATATCATATAACCTAAATAAATCTTGAAATATAGCAAATTGTTGCATCCGCAAAGAGATGCCAAACATCAACAAACAACAACAAAATCAGTACAAAACGTAGAAAAACTGGTGACATATTCTCAAACATCTTTATACAATTTCATCAAATTATATCGATAAAACAGCCACTTGACCGAGTTTTCCAAGTTTTTAGGTTAGCACCACGCTGATATATTCACCAGAATCGTTTAACTTACATATAAAATTTCGATTTTTACAAACGTGAAAAACGTCAATTCTTTGGCTATCATGGGCTGTGCGTATGCAGCAATTAATTGTGTCTTTAATTGAAGATCAACGAAGGTAAATCCCGTGAAAAACATCTGTAAAGCAGTAAATTTTCGCCGTTGAGCTCGACAGAACTTGAAATCAGAATATAAGAGATCTTCATTCTTCAGCGAACATTAATTGTTGGAGTGAATGCTTTATCCTATGTATCAATATAATGAAACTGATGAAAATTATCTACAATTGCTAGAACTTCATGAAGTGAAAGTAAACAAAGAACCCTACGAAATATGATTATTACTGTTATTTTGTGGGAGGTTGACACTTTTTACAGTTCTCCATGATTGCTCTCTGATAAAACTCTATCTGAATTGTACAATGTGATATTCGGTACTTCTTCTTAAGTAGTCTATTAGCTTCTTTCAACAGTTCTTGTGTACTCGTGTTAGGGTCTGAGGGTAATTATATAATTAGATAATTAAGTAATTAAGATATGAAGATAACGGACCATATCATTTATACTTGCAACTAGCAAAGTAGCAAGGTTAATGAGAGATGCAAACACAGAACAGTAAAACAATTGTCTTATAAGTTTAAACATTTTAAAAGCGTATTATGCAAAAACTATTCAATTTATCATGTGACCAACAAATTTTCATTCTAAAAATCAGCCCATGAGTTCAAAAAAGACACTAGGTAAAGACTAGACAATACGAACCTATAGCTAGATGGACAGCGAGAGCAGACTTGTCGAGAGTCAGAGACCAGACGTGTAGATTGTGTATCGCCACAACTCCAGACAGCTCCTTTAGGTCATCCTCCATCATCTTGTAGTTAATATTGTTGGGTACTCCTGAGGGGGATAATCTTTAGTTAATATTGTTGGGTACTCCTGAGGAGAACGTGTATATTAGTGAACTCTAAAACAACCAATATCTCTAATATCCAATATCTGATCAATACCAAGAAATACTGCTATTTTCCAAGAAAAGACATTAACTTGGGCAGCGAGCATGACATTTGCTCATATTATAGAACACTAGCAGCTCTGATAGTACGTTCGAGAAGTTTCTAAAATGTGACATGAACGTGACAATCTATAAATATAATAAATTTGCATATAATATAGCCGGTTAAAACCATAATTTGGATCACATAAATACGGTGTAGGATGCTCCAAATTTGGATTAAATAACCTGGTTAAAGTTAATAACTAAGTTACAAGAAAATGGGACTCTAAATCTATCACTTCCTGTTCCAGATAAGTAAATACTGTGGTTCACCTTATCAAGTTAGACGTAAGCGTGATCTTTTATTGTGAATAAAAACATTAATATTATCTCTTACCTTCCATAAGGACGTGCACTGCATCCTTCATTATAGTGAGTGTAGTAAAGAGAACTATCACACTGAATACCAGGGTACAGATGGGATCTGCTAACGACCAGGTGGGCTGAAATAGAGGGGTGTTATCATGACGGGTTAATTAGAAATTAATTAGAAGTAATTAGCAATTAATTAACTTTAGATAAGTTTTAAATAGTATACATAATTATTAATTAAGTATGATAACACCAAGCGCAAAGCCCTTGCACATAATTATGATTACCATAATATGTATAGTGCTTGGCCCCTTGGATATGTTAAGTCTTCAGCTGGGACGTTAGTTCGTATTCGCTGAATGTATCTCAAGTGACTAGTTTAGATCTGAGTTAAGTACGATTCAATTGTAGGTTATACAGGTCTGCGTATTCAGGGTTCATTAAATACATGAAGGTCGAAGGATATACACAAACGAGCATGGTCAGGCTTTACAAATTTCCATAAAATATGTTATAATCACCCGTGATTCAGACAAAAAGACCCATGTTAAGCTTAGCGAGGTAAACAATGCAAACTGCAGCTCAACCTGTTCTCTCCACATCTCTGTAGTCTGGACTTTGTTTTATCGACAAAGTACCTCCTAACATGTTGTCTAAGCCTATATCTTGCTGCCAGGTACCTTATACCATCTGACGCTAACGAGTAACCACTAGTTTCCTATCACAGTACTAAGTTTAATGCCACTAAGGAGGTATGTATTATACAAAACAAATACTGAACAGCAATGGAGCTAACGAGTGTGTTTCCAGTGTGTCTTGTCGATCACAGTTACACCACAGACGCTTAGTTTAATATAGTTATTATATATTATATATTAGTATAATACCCGGTATAATACCCACATAATACCCGGTCGATTGAAATATTCAGAGTCGACCGTGTGAGTGTGGTTACTGTATATTTCCTGTAAGCGTAATCCCGAAGCAGTATTGTTTACTTGTATAGTCCCTAGTATTTATTCTTATAAAGCCTTCTCACAGTTTGTAACTCCTTAGCACGTTTGGTTATTTCTAGTTTCACAGTTTAATCTGTATTTTCAGTTAGGCTCGCTAACTGATAGCGATGAGGATATGTTATGCGCATTGCAGCTTTGAAACTTTTTTCAGAATATCAAATGGCTACTTTTTGAGATGTGGTACCACTTGTTTAATGTTTATCTGTAATATGTATACATAGTTTGCAAGTTGATCTTACAAGTTGTATATTGGTCAATATTATCAAATTATGACCGCTTAAAACCCAGAAGATTTGTTTAAAAATATTACACACTGCCAACAAGGAAACACTTCGGCCTGTGTCGTTTACAGAATGAGTCAACTGGAAAAACTGTGAGTTTTTAATCTGTTTGCAACGTTTTGGTTGTAGTATAAATCGCATTTCTTTCCTCGAGAATGTTATTGAAAACAAACGCTTTGTCGTTTTAAACGATTTAATTAGCATGGCACTCCTTATCAATGATAAGTTATCATAATGGCAGTTTTAAATCAAGATAATATCCACAAGAAATGACACGAATTGCTTTAAAAGACAGATTTATATTTTATTAAATCTTTCTGTCCATCCAGAAGAGCGCAGATTGATAATAAATATGTGAACTCTGTAACCAACTACAGACACTTCATACCCAGGTAATATTGTTCCAACTACTAATTATTCTATCCTTTTATGGCTTAATCAATGAGAGACTTGGTTGACAAATTATGATCTATGAACAATAAGCCACCACTTATTATAATACTAGCCACAGTAAGCCACAATTTATTAATAGATGGCTAAAAACTGGTTAACAGCCGCCAAACAGTAAACAGCCTCTTGATAGCCGGTCAACAATCGTTAAGAGAATAGTTTAACCTTGTCTTGAGTAATGGTCGCACTTTATAACTAAAAACTCGTGATAACTACAACTGTCGGAACACTAGAGAATTAACCCAGGTTGATATGGTGTGTTATAGGACTACTGATGCTTGGTATGGGTGTGTGGTTAACAGCAGAGCTGCTCCAGGACTGGCTGACATATCCTTCTTACACAGAGCTCTCATCAGAGTTCACTAACGAGTACTACCTCCCCGCCATTACCATCTGTAACATCAACCTCATGAACAAGACCAAGATGGAGGAGGACAAGATTGAGGTAGCGGGGAAACGCGGGTTTAACACCACTGTTAGTGTTTACAAGCTCTTCCAGGATCTTCAGGAGAAACATCAGGTACACTCATATTTTGATATGATTTCAGAACATAGATTGAAAGTCAGAAAACCAAAACAAGATTTTAAACTGAATGATACTAGGATCACAATTATTATTTTATGACGATTGGTATTGATATAATGATAATATGACGTTATCATTGTCTTAAGAATAATACGTCTATATCATGCTTGCTATCAATAGGACAGGTCAAGCGCCAGGTCTGTAGCATCGAAGGACCTCCCATATGAGAGGATTGACTCAATGCACGCACAACAGACATATAGCTGGAACATTAGATCAACTCTTGATCTACAATCTTTCACGTCAGTAAAGAAATTCAAAATTAATTCTTCCACATTCTTGTCGAGAAGTAACTGAATACATTTTGAAGGAGGAGGGGGCTCCGGCTCAGTGCAGCTGGATCTTGATGAACCAGGAAATTGCCCGGTACTTCAATTACGGTTGAGCCCCCTCCTCTTCCAGCCGTACCCACCTTTTCATTCTGTAATACTATCAAAACTTATAACACACAGATTTGCGAAGGAAGTACTACCAGCGAACAGGGAGTCGGACTACCTAACAATACGGTTTACCGAGATGGGGAGCTGTCTGGAAGTGAATGACCAGGAGATATTGGTACAGCGAGTTAATGGACGAATAGGGGGTCTCTCAATGATACTGGACACTCGCACAGAACATTACCTGGAATCTACTGAGACTGAAGGGTTCTTTGTTCTCTTAAGAATGCCCAACGAAACTGTGCTTAACAAGGAATACGCTTTTGCGGTGAGTCCAGGAAAAGAAACATTCGTTCAACTCCAAACCACGGAAATAACCAGACTTGAACCGAGACACGGGACCTGTAAAAACGAGGAGGACGTCTTCAAATCAAGTGCACGCTCAACAACTGATAAAAAGGAGGAAACAAAAGAGGGGATAAACATGGATGACACTCTGACAGTAAAGGAGTGTTTCAGAAACCAAGTGTTGTGGCAGTACATGAGGGAGCCCCTATGTAAGTGCTACCCCTGGTACATCTACACCAGGCACATCAACCCCCCACCAACTAGAGACACCGAACTGGAACACCACATTTATCAGTATTTTACACAGGGGATCAGCCAAGAGAAGAGGATAGAGTTTGATAACAGTACGTGTTACTATCAGGATCAGTTCTCCTACAGTGGAACTTCTCTAAAGACCCTACCCTCTATTTCTTCAGCAGTGCTGTGTGCTGAACAGTGTAAGCAAACAGACAACTGTGTCTATTTATGTGGACTCCTACAAGTCAACAAGAAGCAGAATACGAAGAAAAGTGCGTTCTGTTTGACGAAACAGCCATTCTAAGTGAGGATTTGGAGTACAGAGTCCAGCGGGGCACAGTTGACTGTACTCTGCAGTTGGAGGAGTGTTCGTTTACCACAGAAGCCATGTGTCAGAACATGTTAATAGACAGCATGATGCACGGAGACGAGAGTAGTAAGCCAATGGAGTGCAAGGAACCATGCTCGTACAACAAGACAAGTTACAATCTTGCCTCTAGTAACTTCCCCAGCGCTGGACTGTGGCAGAGTAAGCTGTCCGCCAGATACCCGCACTACAGGAGCCTGGAGGAGGCTCAGAGGAACCTGGTAAAGTTAGTGTTTTACCAGGAAGTACTGATGAGGGTTAAAGAGGTACAAACTGCTGCTTACTCATTCAGGAACTTTATAGGAGAGTTGGGAGGGACGCTGGATTTATTTGTGGGCGTTTCTCTGATAACAGTGTTTAAGGTTGTAGAGTGGCTGGCAAACCTTGGCTTGGAAAAGAGGAAAGGAGAAGAGGAGCAAGAAACGGGGAGTGTGAAGGAGAATACAGAGGCAGGAAGGAGGAAAGAGGAGGCAGCAGCACAAACTTGAGCTGGTAGTACCTATACCATTAGACTTAGTAAACTCTATGTCACCCAATTCACAGATGTGTAAACCAGAGAATTACATAGAAGATATAATTCGCTGCTTGTGTGTTGCTTGTGTGTTGCTTGTCAGTTGCTTGTGTGTTACTTGTGTGTGCGTTTCGATATTTATATATTTATAATCTTCTGCTTTTTTTAGTTTTGCGAGCTATGTATGCACTGGACTGCTGAAGAAATCAGCGAGAATATCATTTGATTTTCACTTTCAGAACTACAAAACTCGAGAGGTTAACAAATAATGAGTATAGTTATAGCTATAGTTTTGGAGTTTAACGACGTTTTGGTTATCAAATATGGCTAAATATTTATCGACTGGCTAAGGTCTTTATCGACTATAAAAGACCTAGTGTAATACGTAACGATAGTTACGTATAATGTTTTCCAAGTTTACATAATAGTATATATTTTTTCCAATGCCCAGGTTTGGTCTGTAATATTTCCTTTATCCTATCTTAATAATGTGTCTACCTCCCCTTGAAATCTTATAATTACAAAGTAACAAATTAAAGTCAATTAGCTAACAAGCTTGATATAAATACTAGATTTATTGCTTCAGAGGATTACCAACTGTTTATAATATATTATATATATAATATATAGACTGTATACTCTGCGCTGAACAGTGAACATACTTTAGTAAACAGTTAAGTAAACTTACATTAAACTTGATAAGGAAAGCTGCAACCAGGACACCCAGACTCTGTATCAGATCCCCCAGCACGTGGATGAAAGCCGCGCGCACGTTAATATTCTCTTGCTCAGTCTTAGTTGCGCCGTGAGAGTGACCATGACCCCCACCACCGTGGGAGTGTCCGTGTCCGCCCCCACCGTGGGAGTGTCCGTGTCCACCTTGGTGCAGTAACACTCCCATACTGAAGAGTGTTATTTTAGTAAATAGTATACTTAACAATATGACAATATAATATTCGTGTTGTACTGATAACCATTATAATATTATTATTATGATTATGAAATTTAATATATTCCAATAGTAAAGTGAATTAAGTATTGTAGATTTAATGATCATGTATAACAGACAGTTGTTTATTTACGATTTATATGGTCGAAATGCACTGAAATTTGGGATTTTTCAGTTAATATGTTTAATTTCTCTTCATCATCTATAGTTCCGTTCTGTAAAAGGTATTATAGATTTCTATTTGACGATGACAACAAAGTTCTTAGTATTCCCTAAACACTAAATATATATTACATATAATATTATATAATACCTTTTGTCAAACAACATCAATCACAAAAAAGTTATGAATAGTCATTAGTCATATCGTGACTGTAAGCTAGTTATGACTATAATAAACCATGAAAACTCCATTTTAACGGAGGGACGCCGTTTGGTAAATTCTCTGTGTTGCCGGGGAGATTTGGTAAAGTTTAAAATACAGTACAGATGTATCATGTAGTATAACATCAGTAAATCTGTATATTATGTATCAGTAAATCTCAGCGCAAGACTTAGACATGAGGCGAGTGTAACAGAAAATCATCGTAATTTGATTAGTACTCTTTGGGGCCAGAATGTGGCCGGCACATGTCTTTAGTACCAGGTATTTCATCGCATTATTCGTTACATATAACAGTTAAGAGCATTACGGACGAAGCAAGTCTACACTTTATTAACGGATATCAATAATATTTATGTATTATAATATAAAAGTTATAACGGCTGATGAAAAAAAAAAATTTTCAAATCCTTTTATGAAACAGAGTTAAAATTTAGACAATTTTGAAAAATGTCGAAAGTATAAAAAATGTATAATGTATAAAAGAAGGTCAACCCAACTCAATTCCCAAGCAAACTGTACAAATCGCTTCATTGGCTGTAAGAAAGAGATTGCTCTGTGCCTATTGCAAGAGGCTTCTGAGTGTTTGTCATAGTTTTAAACTAATTACAACACTACAAATCTATTACATTTATTGAGAATTATGTAATGTAACGTGATGAAAATATTTTTAACGGGCATATCCTGTCCAAACCCAGGATGCACTACATGAAGAATTCGTTGTAACTTTGTTTGAAAAGCATCAATAGACTATTTTTGTTCAAAATTGTCCAAATTTTAACACTGTTTCATTGATTTTGACCACAAATGAATTGCTCGACCCGATAAAAGGATTTGAAAAAGTTCCATTTTTTTGTCATCACCCGTTATATATTATATCTAAGGTTACAATTTACATAGGATATAAATATCTAAGGTTACAATTTACATTGTAAACAGGGATTGGCTAGTTAGAGGCGGTCCGTGTAGGCCTTACACTGTGCTTTCAGCAATACTCATAGGATATAAATGGGTCCCCCATTACCCGACTTATCTTGCAAAAAATCTTTTCCAATTTGTCTTAATTAAAAATAACCAATGTGTAGTGACTACTAGCAGCAGAGGAAACATGTGTAGACACACTTGTAGTTGTATGTTGACTCTTACTAGCACTGCCCAATGTTTGTTAAATGAACAATTAACCGAACACAGATAAATTAACCAAAATAATTGGAAACTAAGTGACCAGCAATTGATATGAAGATACTTGTGACTTACAATAATTACTGTTCCGTACAATTTCATAAATTTGATAAAAGAAATTCGTCTGTTTAAAGACAGTAGACACAGTGTTCTTAGTGACTAGTGATCCAGTTCAATAGCCAATCATAATATAGGCAAATGTCTACTTCTTAATGAATTTATATTTTGTTGTAACACGTGAGAGTAAGTTATCTTCTCGTGGGCCACCCTCACCCAGTCTCACGAAAGAAAACATCTGTACAAATTAATTACCTCCCCACAGTTAACCAATCCTATTACCAGAAAAAACTACGGTTTTATGAGTGGCCTTTTTGGAATAGATTTCCACGAGAAAAAACAAGATGTCCCAGTCACGTGTCTTGAAAGTGTGTCACCTCCTTGCCCCTAACCAGTAACCACACCCCTGCCCCTAACCCACCTATACTCACACTACGTTGACGAGTACGCCGCAGGCGGCGGTGATTAACATGGTGTCAGCGTCGATCTCAAATTCTTTGTGTATCATCCTCTGGATGGCCAGGTAAACTAGCACCCCCGTCAGCACCCATATTATCAGAACTGAACTCACCGCTCCCATTACCTGCAAGTTAGAGGGTTCATTACATTTTAGATAACAAAATAATATAACTTGTTTTTTTTAATGATTAGAGCGTTTTATGTCTAAATGCGGGAAATTTTATCTCTAATCAGTAGACAAGAGGGAACGCCGGTAACTTCTTAACTTGTTCCATAAATTTGATGGAAGTTAATTATCCAAAAACTGATAACGTACTGGATTCACAATGATTCCCCTTATTATAAATTCTCACCCCTAATTAGTAATAATTAATAAACTAATTAACTCGCTAATTACCTCTGCTCGGTACCAGCCGAGAGACATGTTCCTAGTAGCAGGTTTCTTTGCGACCCACAGCGCGAACAGAGAGATACAGAAACTGGAGAAGTCACTCAGCATGTGAGCCGCGTCTGTCATGATGGCGAGGGAGTTGGCTATATATCCTCCTGAGAAGATGGGATTTGTTTAAGTCACCAAGTAACACCCAGTAACAAGGGGGGGGGGGGGGGGGGTTAAGCCCCTGTTCTCCAATTTATACTATAACTTCCTGGATGTCTTTTGAATATTATATCTATCAGATATTTGTACCTATTATCATGTCAATATCTAACAATATAATAATTATTCTACACGCTATGTTACCTATAATTTGTAAGGGAAGGTTGACAATATAATATCACGTGGTCAGAGTTAAAAGGGTATAAAAGAAGTCGCGTGATATTTCAATAGGCTCAGGACAATAACACTATATAATTCCATATTTCATTGTTAAAGATAATTATAAAAACATAGAGGGATAAATTAACGTACAGTTAAGTCAAATTTATGACATCATCACACATCTCTGCAAAGTAACATCACACTATAATATGAAAAAAACATATAAATATTTCCCCATCAACATTAATAATTTATCAACTACAATTTTATTAAATATAATCAAATACATTGATATAGTGATATGAACTTGAGATGTTAACTGTCATTATTTTAGTGCTACGGATTATACCCACATGATTGATTCTAACAAAAGAAATAACCCTCGCCCTGCAGAACGGGACAATGCGCCACCAGAAAATTAAAAATAAGGTGCTAAAATCACGGCGGTATAACACTCGCCCCCATGAACTGACTGGCCCCTTTATCATACGGTACAGAAATACACTAGACAGTATGCCCTGTTTTACACGTCAGTTAATGGTTCTTTGGTAGGTGCTAATAAATCAGAACTCTCTATATAATGCCTCGCCACAGTGCACACAGACTGATGAATATACTGGTACTGGGAACTGGTAATAGTGTTTAGTTTCGTGGGTGGTACGATGATGAAGACATACATGATATTACTTTTAATGAACATTTGGCTGTATCATATTATTATGCAGTAGTTTAGTAATACCAAGACAATGTTAAACTTGATACGCTGTAACAGTATTATATGGTGTGTGTGGTATGTTGGTCATTACTACACGCTATCGTTACTACAGCTGTTTCCTGCTGTTTTAAAACAAAAGAAATTACATAACACTTCCGTTTGACAGAATCTAAAATCCGGTCGATCCTAATCAGTTCAAGCTAAGGTCAGTTACTAGTTTACTTTTTAGCATAATCACCCTACGCGCGTGGGGTGGACTCCTGGGGTGGACTTTTATTCAGCGCGTATTTTGTAGCCTGTTCAACTTGACGTTTTGATTCGTTACTATCTCAATGTCACAGATACACAGAATGTGAGGTGATCATCTTAAAGAGAAACGTCTCAGCTTTCACCTGGTGTAAAGTTTATCTTTGTACTCAAAATATAGCTCGCTCAGTGTGCAATAGAAATTGACAATACAATAACCACGTCTGCGACCGGTCGTCAGATACCGGAGTGTTGCACAAAATTGGGTCCCTAAATTAAAATTCTATGACACAGTTACCATGCAGAAATGTCTGGAGTAACATTTGGTGAAAATTTGAAGGGTCTACTGTAAATATTGCAAAAGTTATTGAAAACAAACTAGCTTAATCAGAAGTTTTTGGGGAAAATTTCAAATTTTGTACGTAGTGGGGTCTACAGGGGTGGACTCTTGCGGCGCGCATCTGACGGAGTGGCTTTTTCAACAGCCGTCAGTACGGCCAATATCAGAGCACAAATTATTGTGAGTAAGACCTTAATGATCAGCTATGAACCCCTCACTAGAGTAGTAACCGTATCTAAAAACAAGGAAATGTTATTCTGTCAAAGCTCAAATTTTTTACTCTTCTCAGTGCAGTTAGTGTTACTATGAATGTACTAGCTAAGTATCGTTGATCGTAGCTGCATTACACAGTAGAAAGTAACCAAGGAAGACTGCTGATTAACGAAGCAATTTCAACGTGAACAGTTCCAAAATACATAATCATGGCGACGATAGTTCAACTTGAACCTTTATAGTTTTTACAGTCTAAAATCACAATAAAATCACGTGAACTGCTAATCACAAAATCAAATCACTCAAATCTGATAGTCCCGTTACAGTACGCTTTCGTGACAACCTCAACGCTTAAAAAATAAATATTATCCAGTCTTGTGACCACCGATGGCCCTAACTCTCCCTTGTCCGCGAGGAGCATCGTTGCGACCATGGGGTTTCAGTTCTTTGTTCTTCCCACTCGGCTTCGATAGATCGAATTGGCTGGAAGTCAATCTATCAGAAAGACCTTTGTCGATCTCAGGGGCGTGGTAAATTGTGGATGTCGGAGTATAAAGCTTCCTGAAAAGATTGAGACATTCACTCGGTCTGTTGTAAATATCAAATAGTCCTTGTAGGCAGAGATTTAACTTATGTTGGGTTTGATAACTAGAGAAGGCGATTTGATATTCATTGATAGTATAAGCATATAAGCATAAGTGATAAGTTTATATACCCTTTTTATGGTACCTCGAGGCTCGATATCTGTATTCAGTAATCATCACTCAAAATCTACTTATTAAATTTATTAACTAAACAAGTTAATGTATTACCGTCCTAGAGAGGTTTCCTGAGAATTTGAAGTCTCTGTAGGTTGCTGGCATGTCTACTAAGCTCTTCGATTGAGGAGTTTTGGACCCCTCGGCGGTCCAAATGATTTATAATGCTGTGGGCATTTTCAACATCTATCGAGGTAAACGCCCTCGCAGCATAACCTGTAGAGAATGAACATGTCATCAATGTGAAGTTCAATGATAAAAATCAGAGTGGCCGATTTCAACGGGCAGAATTCTAATATCATGGCCATGGGGAATGGACTATTTTTTGTCGATTTTGCAAACCAAACTGGCAAACGATTGTTGATTTTCGTCACTAGTCTAAAATGAATGCAAACGTTCGGCCGAACATTTACATGATTAGAAACTTACCGGTTTCTTTCGTTATTATGTACAGACATGGCCGGGCTTGGGTTCCGCATACGATATCTTCTATCAGATTAAAGTTGAACCCACACTTTGTGTGGGAGGAGGAAAGGGAGGAGGAAAGCAAACGGAGACCTTTTCCATGAGCATCTCGTGTAGTACCATCATCATGTCGATTCTGATATCAGCTGCAAAATTCGTCTATTACTAAATGCTAGCTTTTCGAACTTCGTATCTTGGAAATAACAACTTCTATGAAAGAACACACACACACACACACACACACACACACACACACACACACCCACAAACACATACACATACAGACATAGACACACACACACACAGAGACACAGACATACAGGCATACAGGCATAAACACAGACACAGACGGACACACAGACAGACACACAGACACATACAGACATAGACACACACACACACAGAGACACAGACATACAGGCATACAGGCATAAACACAGACACAGACGGACACACAGACAGACACACAGACAGACACAGGAACACACAGACAAGGACACACAGACACACACCCACAAACACATACAGACATAGACACACAGACACAGGCATAAACACAGACACACACAGACACAGACGGACACACAGACAGACACAGTACACACAGACACACACAGACACACACACATAAACACACATAGTTCACTTCAGTGCACTACATTACAATTACAGACACACGCAGTACAATCAGAGACACACACACGATACAAAGACAGACACAGACACAAACACACAGAGTACACTTCAGTACAATCACAGACGCAGGTACAAAGACATATACAAGAAGAGCAGATTGAAGTACCTTCATTTGCAGATGTTGACGCATTGATCTGTGGGATATGTTCTTCAGTCTGTAACTGATCATCTGCTAGAACTGTCTCATCTGGATCAACCGGAGGAGTATCTTCCGGCAGGAGTCTGAGTGGGTCTATCGGGACAGCCATGGATCGCTCTCCCTACCTTGTTGAATTAAAGACAAAGGTCAACGACGGATGTCGCATGTTAGTCCTGTAACTAAATGTAATCCAAAATAGTGAATAAATAATTTTTACATCTGAACGATTGTATGTCTGAATGGTGATTTTTAATCAATGAACAAAAGTTCAGGATTTTACCTTCTGTTAAGCTGTTAGCAATGACTCTAGCACCCTCTCCCTACAAAACGACCATATCTCGGTCTGAAGCTTTAAACCGTCTTGCCTCAGCAGCCATCTAGCACAGTCGACCTGTCCTGTTAATTGTGTGATCATCAAGTTACCAAATTTAATCCTTCAATATTCAAATAATTGATTATTAGACAAAACAGAGTTTAGAGCTCGACGTATGCTTCAGGGTTTCACACTGTGCTGTAATCAAACGCATGACTAAAACCTCTTGCTACTATTACCAATAAACCCATATTGTTAAGGCGGTCGAATGATTTACCTGAGTTGATCGCGTCCATGAAAGGGTTAAACTGCGTTCTGTCCAGCTTGTTAATGTCCGTTCCAGCAGCCAGCAGTGCCTCCGCCTCCGTCACTCTCCCTGCTTTGCATGGCCAGTGAAGCGTAGAGCTCCCCTCTAAGCTCTTTGACGATCCGACGAAGGATCCAGATTCCCTTCTTTTCTTTTGAGATTGCTTCAATTCTTCCTGGAGTATGCGGATTACCATTTATATACTTCCATACAGGGCGCGTGAACAATCAGCAATGAATTATCAATTAATCAATCTAGTTTTTGAGTAGAAAGTCCACAGATTGTGATACATTGGATTTGATATTGGAAAAGACATAGCTTACCAAATACCTTTTCATGGGCTTTTTGGAGGACAGGGATGACTTATTCCTGCGTGCCATTACACCATAACTATCTGCTGTAACAGCAAAAATTAGAATTATGTCGGACATAATTCTAAAAAATTGGAACATCGTAGTTAATCAGTGTGGTGCTAACAACAGAGAGCGATTTGAACGGTAGGCAATTTCATAAATTCCATTAACGCGATATAAGGATGATTGGAACAGGCTAAAATCTACTATGTAGCATTGATAACTGGCTATATCGCTGCATTGAACGATAAAAGTATTGCTAACTATGGATATTCTAAGTGATCTAGGCAGAGGGGAACCGGCACAGCCAGATTGCGTTGTCTTCAGTGACTAAGTTTCACGATAGTAAAATTGACCTTATTTATTTTTAAAAAGGATGCACAGTTCAAGCAATAAATCGATCAGCTGCTCATATGATATTTGCATTTAAAGGAGGGCCCAGTGCAGTGACAAGTAAGTCTGTTAAGGCAACATTTAGTTCTGAGATTAGCTGAGTCTTGACAAAGATAAGTTGAGTTTCGAGAAAGTGCACACGGATAAAGTTATCAAGTGAAAATGATAAGACTAAGTTAGGGTCCAGTCAACAGAATGGCAGCTGTAACAGAAACAGTTCATTGGATAGGGGAGTAGGGGATTATGACGGAGTGAAGTTTATATAGCAGGGCAAACAAAAAACAACTGACAGCACTGAGCAAGTGAACTGGAAAATTGAGGAAGGGAAATAACTGTGGTTGTCAGCCCTTTCCGTAGCAATCAGGATTTCCCACGAGATCGATCAGGCAATCAGGATTTCCCACGAGACTGCTCCATCCGATGCGCGCACTTTTGTCACGTGACGGCCACGTGACGCTCAAATCGTTGTCACGTGGTACAGAAGGGAGGTTCCTAGAGCGTTGATCTCGACAAGAGGGAGTTTCTCACGGTTTATCTTCAATAACTATCGCTATTTTTATAGTAGAGAGTTGAAACTTTCACCAAATGTTTCCCTAGACATTTCTGCATGGTAACTGTGTCATAGAATTTTAATTTAGGGACCCAATTTTGTGCAACACTCCGGTATCTGACGACCGGTCGCAGACGTGGTTATTGTATTGTCAACTTCTATTGCACACTGAGCGAGCTATATTTTGAGTACAAAGATAAACTTTACACCAGGTGAAAGCTGAGACGTTTCTCTTTAAGATGATCACCTCACATTCTGTGTATCTGTGACATTGAGATAGTAACGAATCAAAACGTCAAGTTGAACAGGCTACAAAATACGCGCTGAATAAAAGTCCACCCCAGGAGTCCACCCCACGCGCGTAGGGTGATAATATAGTATGTAATAATATCACGTAATACCACGATGTTTACAAGGATAATGTTTGTCTTATCACACAGGTAGACTATATTACTTGCGGAATGTTGTCTATCAGGAAGTGTTATAGAATATACACAATGATATGTGTGATATGTGTGATATGTAACTGTTGCACCATTCCGTGCCTTCCTGCGAGATTTGCAGCAAGTAATGTTGTTAGACTTACGTGTTACGACATTACACTATGTTAACAATGTGTGTCCGCACAATATGTCACACATTGGAGTAACAAGTGACATAATAAAATGTCACAGAAACCATATTACGTCCATGTTGAAGGTAACAAAACAACTGCTCACCGGCTAATATCTGTTATGCAGTATTTGCTGTTAGTAGCGTACCTAACCATTACACCTTGCCAAACTGTTGCATATTACGTCAACTCTACATTCTTTTTATTGAATACTTTGGTAAGCTTAACGAGCCAGGGGACTAGAGAGTATGGGCTACATATTGGACACAACTCTCGGTGGACGGGATATTGGAATGTGACGTTTAAAACGTTGTAGTGCGTTGATAATGGTCAATCTTAACCTGGAATACATAATTGTAGGTAATACGTCAGTTGATTTTCTAAAAGTTAAAAGTTCAGCGCTCAGGTCTTAACCGTTTGTCGATTTTCCCATTTCTTTTGGCAAATTGAAAATTACAAAACGTGCAATAACTTAAATTATCGAATTAATGTCGGCTGTCGGGCAATGTAACTACTTGCTAAAAGCGCCGGGCAATGTAATGACTAGTGTTTATTAAAGCTTTTAGCGTTTATATTCAAAATGTGACTCAAATGTTCTTTACGCATTACACATGGCGTATATTGTTTACATTCTCTACATAACATACGATTCCTTTATCAGGGTTTAAATTAGGGTTACATAATATAATGGATATTATTAAAATCTAGATGTTATGTCAAGACAAATAGATGACAAATTCAATATACTAAAATAAAACAGTAACTAACCGACGATCTCTCCGACCATGAAGAGAAGACACACAATAGAGGCGATCATGAGCTGGTTCCGAGCCTTGTTCCTGTTATCCTTATCTTCCTCGATCTCATGACAGTGATCCTGCAGCATTTCTAGAGTCACTACATCTGACATCGTCACGTGACTGGGCCTCATGCAGTTAGACATGACCAGACTGGTTGCCATGGTAACTATTAACTAGTTATAGTCTACTAGGACACTACTAGAACTGCAACGTTCAGGGCGGCGAGTTCACCAGAGGAAAATACACCAAAACTTTGGAGAAACAAATGTCATTCAATTTATAAGGTCGGGTATGTGACCGTGGCCTAATCATATCGAGTTCCACTTCATTAAATCCGTGGTGTTCATCACTCTGTAATTAAAATTAACCAGTTCGTGACGCGGTTGTGAGGTATTTGCTGTGCCGATAACGGGGGAATTTGAAACTTTCATTTTAGTAAGGTTTCTGAATAAATATGGGTAATTGTTGCATTTCTCTGCTGAACTCTACAATATGGAGCGAGAGACGGTCATTAGTTCGTCATGCATGATTATTCGAATAGTCACGTGACCTATTTTGTTATCTGAGAGTCTGGGAGTTTTAGAGACCTTGCACAGTAAAAGTTGTTAGTTTCAATTGTGTCTGGTTTGCCGACCGATTCCCACGATTCCCAAGTTCTTAATTCGGTTGCACCCAATATTTGCCTTATTTCTTGATGCCATGGTTCGTTGATTTTAATTCATTTATCAGTTATCGAGTAAAGACAAGGACTGAAATGACATTTTTCAACTTGGAATTTTTTGTTTTTGTCAGCAAAATATTTTCACACTTTTCACAATTTTTACTCATTTTCCTCTCGAAACAAACCACAATATTTTGTTACCCTAACTACCCTACTACCACAGTAAGACATCATTCACATTTCTCAGAATAATGAGTAATCATGAAAAGAATGGCAACTCCTTATATTAGTGCTAGCTTGCTAGTAAATACTAAATAGGAATACCAGAAACTCCTTATATTAGTGCTAGCTTGCTAGTAAATACTAAATAGGAATACCAGAGACACGGTTCTGAATCTGGGTTGTAGGATCGGAGTAACGTCAGAAATAAGTGAAATAGGATCTGTGTCAGTCTCATTGTAGACGTAGTGAGTCAAGTTGTCGCGAGTTAGATCGTGTCTCGAGTTAGAGCCGTCTCGAGACGCGTTGTCGCGTGTTTGTCTTGTGTTTGTCACGTCAGGGTGTAATGTTTGTTGTGTTGTTCTTGTGTCGTCCCAGTTTAAGAAACATTCCACAGAGTCCCGTCCAAATTCCTGCGAGAAATTTCATGACTTTCTTATGGAGAGGGTGGGGATCAGTCTGATTAAAATGATTCATTTGGTGAAATTTAAGTGAAATTATTGAAACTTGAGACACGACTACTGATTAAATGACTTAAGACTAAGTCATGTATTAAATATATTAGATTTCCTCCAATCAAACAAGAGAAATGATTTCTTGAACAATAGATACTTAATTTATATTTGTTTTGTTTGCTCCGGTGGATAGCTAAATTTGCGATTACGACCTAGCTTTATAAAGTGATGGGAGTTTCAGAGCTATTAAGAATCTAAAGTCAGGAGCTGTGTCTTGAATCTGTAGTCTTGAGCATTGTTAAACAGTCTTACTACGTCACCAAGCCAGACAGACTTACAATGTGAAATAGGATTATCACTTAAACAAAGTTACTTACATCTGAGGATTCTGAACCGGATTCGCCGTGGCTGTTCTGAAAATAAACGTTCATTAATTATCAGACCTTCGTATTATTTTTAGACGAAGCATTTAAATTCAGATATAGATCAGCTGCACTTGCACTGATGACACCAGAAATTATCCAGAATTTATACTTCAGTACGGTAACAGTGAGGCAATCATGTAACAGTCACGCAACCACCCTTTTTCATGTGACATAAACAATACTTACACGACGGAATTCAATACAGCCGGACATGGTTACAAACAACAGGCAGGTATCAAAAGTACTGAGTACAACGAAACTTGGTGCGTGTTTTAACGTTTACATTATTGGACGAGTCTCAAGTAACAACAGACGTCTTATCGTACATTTTGATCACATCAGTTGAACTTGTGATTTAATATATAATTGAAGACAGTTCAAGAAAATGTTATATTTGTAACTTAAGAACTAGGACGTAATGCTCATTGTAAATACTGCCAAGAATAGATTGTTAACATTATGTGTAACATTAGTGACAGTGTAACAGCTTACACGGACTCAACATTGGTAACATTTTGAAGTCACATTTCAAAAGATCGAACTTTTAATTTTGTATGATTCTACTTTTTAGACATCTCCAATTTGTTAATAATAATTGTGATTTGAAGAAGGGCTATGGATTTTAACATAAAGCCACGTCAACATATTATGTACGCACACTCTATGCAGAACATTTTTAACGATCATTTTGCAAAGAAACGTCATCTGAGTGATGAACTTGCCAGAACCACTGTAACTAACATCCTGGAACTCAGTCTGTTATCGTGCAGATAATTAGGTGCTGAATTAATCAGCAGAACCTCCGCAGAACTACCGGATAATTATGTAATTATGTAATCATGTAATGAAGGTGGGGCGGCCCCTACTTTTCTGTTTAATCCCAGAACGTCAGCTGATTTGAGGGGGATCTTATCTCCAGTTCCTGTCTCCGTGTCCGTCATTCCGTACGAGGTATGTGTGCACGTATGTGTGTTTATCGGGGTTGTGGAGGTCGGCTGGTCCTGGGATGTGTGTTTTGCAGCAGTGGCTTTCTCTAATCGCTATCACTCTTATCTTCAAATGCAAAAAATCTAGCGCTTTTTCTCTCGACAGAGAAATAATAATCAAGGAAATCAATCGTAGTTCAATTTTAACCGTCTTTACTAGGGGGAAACGTACAAGTGAGAGTGCGATCTTGAGAGGCATGTTGATTGTTACTATCAGGGCAGAGAAGTAGGACCAAAATAGAAGGATGAAGGACTCTCTAAACCCACAAGATACAGGTCAGGTGTTGCAGGGACAATTAGAAGTACCGAACAATCTACATCAGCTCTCAGGTGCTTTCTGGTGCTGTCTGGTCGCGAGTTTCAAATACCTAGATCGCGAGTTTCAAATATCTAGATCCAGACATGATTGGAGGAGAGAATTATGTGATCCGATGTAACGAGTTTGCAAATCATGAGAACAGACTAAAACGGCTATAAAATGCAATTAAATTGAAATGAATAACGTTTAAACTTTTAGATAAAACTGAAGAACTGAGTTGCTATTTATATATTATATATCAAAATATGAAGCGAGCAAATCAGCTCGAAAACAAATCAACAAGCTCCATAATTAATCCTGCAAACGCAAACATTTCTTAATTTAATATGGAATCTAAGAGGTCGCTGATCAGTCGTGCAAAGCACGCAAAAATTTGATATCTAATCAAAAATTTCGACTTTAGATATGATTACTTCTCGAAGAACATCATCGATTTTCTTTTTAGCATTTTCAAACAGAAACCGACTCGTCGATAAGAACAGTATAATATATATCGAGGTAATGAACTGGACAGATATAACTGCTGTCTATCTAACTAGAGATTTCTTTAATTACAAAGATCGCCCAGGAAAAGGCTGCATGCCTCCTTTCCGTGAGTTAGTAGCGTTTAAACTGTCACGTGGCCAGCCTGCTCAATAATCGTAATTAAAGGATAATTACGGGCTAAATTTACTGGGAATACAGTAGATTGTCGTGGTTAGTCAGCACCATGGGTTGCTTGATGACGTGGCACGATCTAATTGGTTCGTGGATCTACGAGACGGCTTTCCTCAGACCATCCCTATAAATTTGTCAGGAAGTTGGAATAAGCCACGTCGCATAATAGTAAGTTAGAATGCCTATTTAAAGAAAATATGTAGTATAAGTATGAGAACTTAATTAAAGAAAATGACACTGAGAAGTGCAAGAAAAGAACAGGCTCAAGCAAGATTTAAAATCAAAGCAGTGCAATAAGATAAGCACTGAATTTACTGTTTTATCCTTATCTAATCTAACAATTACTATTTCGTATCAAGACAAAGTATGAAGCAGGACAAAAATAGAACACTGAAGGATTAGAGATTTCGAAAGTGTATGGAAGCAAAAAGATACACACAGATGAACACACAGTGCCTTATCCTATCGGGTCATCGGGTGGAAATTGAATAGTGCTTATACGCCTAAAATTACCCCTGGTAAATGAAAATATCCTAGACAAGTAGAATGATGTAAGATAATAGCAATTTGGATAAGGCTCTTTACCATTCGCAACAGTATTTGTAGCAATCGCTTCTTTGGTATAGACGCATTTAGTAACAAGTAAAAGCTAATAAATTCTAATATTCATTCTATCCGAACTACGTGAATATAATAAAACGTTTCCAATAACGCTATCTGAAATTGCTGCTTAAATACAGACAAGCCTATTATATATCTATTATTAGGTTTACAGATGTTTGCCGACAAATTCTCGCGAGATTCTAAGAGACATTGGGTCCTGATCGGCTTAGAAATAGCCGAAGCTGGTCTTCTCTTAATTTCTCTTTTTATTTACAATCACATAATTTGAATATAGAGGGAGCCTTCGAGCACGAGTCCCTCAAAGCTTGGTAGGTTCATTGTTCTTGTCAAGGTTACAAAAAGACAAAAGCAGACTTGCCACAGCACAATGGAAATTATATACAGATGGCGGCAATTTTTCAACCTCCCTCTGAAATCAATTAATAGACAGCGTTTTCAACTATACAACAACAGATATCCCGGGCTATTTGCTCACTGCAGACAGCTGACTCTCTCGCAGTATGAAATTAAATAGATGCCATGCAGTTAAGGAAATGGAAATTTAAATATATGGCAAAGTTAAGGAAATGAACTAGATGTCACAGTTCAGGAATCTGGATGTGATGGCTAGTCGAGTTATACAAGGTGGGCCAGAATAAACTTAATGTTGAAATGTGAGTAAGGTCCACATTTCGACCAGATTAGGCGAAAACAGAGCTTTTGAGCTGGATCGTGCTCAATTCATACGCCTCGCTAATTTGAAGCTAATTATGGCCCACCCTGTTATACTATGCAATTTAGCACACGTCGGAGACGTCTCACATCAAAACCTTCGAATGAGGAAGAAACACAAGATAATTCGTCACGACAGAAGATAGTTTCTAGGATTCATTACAGGCTACAGATCTACAACTGTGATTTGATCTTGACAAATTAATAAGGACTTTATATAAGGACTTTATATATAAGGACTTTATATATTAGTTATTTATGGTGAGCGTAGAATTTTATGCAATATTAGAAAACAATCTGATCATATTTTTATGATTTGATTGACTCTAGGCTAGCTGACCTCTGCCTCGCCACCAACAACGCCGAAACAACTATCAACAAACTACATGATTGAAAATCATAAATAAGAGTCACAACATAAAAAAAATGCAACAAAGTATGTATCTAGTTTCACGGTAACCTCCACAGAACCGAACCCTGTACGATAACCTCCACAAAACCGAACCCTGCGACTTGGAAGACAAATCACCCGGGATCAATCCCGGTGTCTAGGTTGGCAAATGACTGGAAGACTGCTGAAAGCCACCGTGATAAGGGGTAAATAGCCAATACATTGCTTCAGGGATGCGATTACTACAACTAAACTATCGCTCTAAGTTACGATTTACCGTTCGTACTACAGACTTGAACATGTTTAAATTTAGTCGCTAATTAAGAACGGGATTCTGCCGAATTTACCTTGTAAAGTAAAACCCCGATTTACCGCGCCCCGATTTATCGCGGGTATTTCCTTTCCCCGGAATTTTTCAAAATGCACTAAAAATTTTTCCCGAAAATGTGTTTTTTCGACAATTTTAATCCTTTTTTTAAGCATTTTGGTCACAATTTTTCGATAATTTGAGTTTTTTGTACCAGGGTCGCCCTAAAGACATGTCTGCGAAGTGTTCGACAACTCTTCAGCATTTGAATCACTTCTAACTTAGACGTTCACGTTTACGGTTTATAGTGGAGTGATTATCCCTAAGATGTAGTAAACTTTATTGATCCCCTATAGTATCAGTACTGAGGATACAACCCCTAACACAAGCTCATTAGCTTGGCTCTACGTGTGCTTGTTAGCTCAGGTGCTCGTTACTGCTTCTCGAATCACCTATTTATAATCATAGTATGTTCTCATATTACCCCTTAAATCCTCTTTTGCTTGACAATACTGACGTATTGTTATCCTGCTATACTGACGTATTGTTATCCTGCTATACTGACGTATTGTTATCATGCTATACTGACGTATTGTTATCCTGCTATACTGACGTATTGTTATCCTGCTATACTGACGTATTGTTATCCTGCTATACTGACGTATTGTTATCCTGTTATACTGACGTATTGTTATCATGCTATACTGACGTATTGTTATCCTGCTATACTGACGTATTGTTATCCTGCTATACTGACGTATTGTTATCCTGCTATACTGACGTATTGTTATCCTGCTATACTGACGTATTGTTATCCTGCTATACTGACGTATTGTTATCATGCTATACTGACGTATTGTTATCCTGCTATACTGACGTATTGTTATCCTGCTATACTGACGTATTGTTATCCTGCTATACTGACGTATTGTTATCCTGCTATACTGACGTATTGTTATCATGCTATACTGACGTATTGTTATCCTGCTATACTGACGTATTGTTATCATGCTATACTGACGTATTGTTATCCTGCTATACTGACGTATTGTTATCCTGCTATACTGACGTATTGTTATCCTGCTATACTGACGTATTGTTATCCTGCTATACTGACGTATTGTTATCATGCTATACTGACGTATTGTTATCCTGCTATACTGACGTATTGTTATCATGCTATACTGACGTATTATTATCCTGCTATACTGACGTATTGTTATCCTGCTATACTGACGTATTGTTATCCTGCTATCCTGACGTATTGTTATCCTGCTATACTGACGTATTATTATCCTGCTATACTGAAGTATTCTTATCCTGCTATCCTGACGTATTGCTACCCTGTATATAGTAAGATTATGACTCATCAGTATGGCTCAATTCATCAGGTATATATTATATAATATAGAGATATATATAGAGATATTCCAGAGACGTGTGTAAAAAAGTTTTACTTTAGTACTATACATTTTACAGGTTTATTTTGTGAACTTAAGTGATATGATTTTCTGAGAATCAGTTATCAGTATTTGATATGAGATAAGATAAGAGTATATTTTTTCACAGCTTTTAGTTCCTTTTTAAAATTTCCGTTCATCAGATTTTCCCACTTCTTTTAGTTTCTATATTATATATTCTCAATTGTATATGATTCGTATTTTTTATAGTTGCTTTAATGATATAATTTCTCAGAATTGATGTTAATAAATGATGCAAAGAATTACGAGGATCTAGTCAAAACCGCTTTTTTTATTGTGTAGAAGTTCGGCAATGAAATATATATATATATATTATATATATATAATACATATAGAGCAAGATATGTGTTCTTAAAAAATCGATCCGACATGAAGACTGCAGCAGAAAACGATTACTACGAAGAGAAATTAGCAATGTCTCAATTTACATTTCACACCCGATCCTCCTCAGTCCTCAAGATACAAATAATGATTTAATACTCGTTGAAACACCTTGAAACGACCAATATAATATTATCTAAAGTTTCAAAGTTCTAAACGATTAAATAATGAACTCTACCGCTAGATAAAGAGAAAGAAATACCTTTTCAGAATACACCATGTCCTTCACTTGGGACAGCAGCGACGATACGTCCTAATCGTTTAACTGGACTGGTAAGTGGTAAGCCATGAGAGATGGAAATTTAATATTGTATAATATTATCCTCTGTAATTACTTATCAGGCTGTCTAGCGAGGTTATAAGATGAGCTCCTTCGCATGAAATATCAAACATGGGTATTGGGTAAGAATTCCTGTGCTTTTTTAGAACTCCTGTGCTGTTATGATCAATCATAATATATAATATTATATATTATTATTATATATATTATTATATTATTATATATACCGACAGGAGGCAGTATCTGTGTACAACTTGCAAACATAGCAGTATACCATGTCATGCGTGAGCAAGTCTATACAGACACGGAACTAATGGAACCTGTAAAATCGGTCAAGAGATACATAGACGACGGCTGTGGAGTATTCCATGGTACGAAAAGACAGTTTTCAAAATTCATCGCGACTGTCAACTCAAGGCTAGCAGAACTTGGCCTCCACATTGATGAGAACATCATAGAAGATAACAATGTTTATGTGTCGTTCTTAGACATCAAATTTTGTTTCGACACCGCAGGTGATCTTCAGACAGACCTCCATGTTAAAGAGACTGATGCCCGCTCCTACCTGTACTTCGGTTCCCACCACCCGAACCATACATTCAGCAGCATAGTCTATAGTGCATGTCTGAGACTCCGGCGAATCATCAATGATAACGACAGACTCCGAAAACAAATTGATGAATTAAAAACCTTTTTCTTCCAATCCAACTACCCTAAAACTATGGTAGATAACATCAGTGAAAAGGTCAAAGGCTTCGAAAGATGTCTCAAACCACTGGACAACTCAAACAGCAATGTCCTGGTACCAAAGTCTCCAGAACCAGCAGTCCGCGTTATTTCAACATTTGGCAGTGATCAAGAGTTAGTAGAATCGGTGCAAAGATTGGAACCAGAACTCAGTAGAACCAGGAGCTTCTCAGGATTATCTGGTTCCCATACAAGTGGAAACACCCCAGGCTCCCCAATATCATCTAGAGCCGGTACATCACGCCCTATCTTCAAATTCGTCAGACGTACTGGAACATCATTTAGAAGGAAGTTAGTCAAAGCAAAACAGTTTGCGGATGACTTAACCCAACCTCACACAAGACCATGTGGGGGCAGACACTGCGGTACCTGTAACATCATATCTCCACATCCATCAATAACAGTCAATGGACAGCGAGCCAAAGCAGTGACTGGTACATGTGTCAGCTACAATGTTGTATACCTCTTCAGTTGCCAACTTTGTAACATGTGTTATGTAGGAAGAACGGTGCAGCCCCTCAGGGCACGAGTAAACGAACATCGCGCCCATTACTACAAACTCATTTCGGACAATACGTTTGTCCCTGAAGAAAACGACGACGGATTCAGCTTGGGTAAACACCTTGTAGAAGTTCATAACATGAAACAACGTGACAATTTTAACCAGGCTTATAAAGTGTCAATTCTCAGTAATAGTAGCCCAAGAACTCTAGAAGTGGATGAACACCGTTATATTCAGAAACTTAGAACTATACGTCCATTGGGGCTCAATGCCATGGACCCGTTTGGGATTCCATTATTGGATTTATCTTAAATGTTTTCTATTGCATTGGGGCACAAGAGTTATGTTTTAAAAAAATATTCATATCGTTTTTAGTTGTGTCATTTCATTTCCAATGTTACACTTTGTAGGAACTGATATTAACCGAGTTTCTGATTCAGGATGTTACTGAAGATAGTAATGAAAATGTTTTAACGCCTCAGTACTGTGTTTTACTACAGCTCAACCTGCTCAGTCTGACTATTTGGGAATTTAAACTCTTGATATAATAAATTATAAAGCAAGATCAAGATGCAAGAGTTCGCAAAGGATTAACCAGACAACACAAGAAGACAGGAACCAATAAGAAGATCTCAGTAGGGCCTGTCATGATATCATGGATCGCTTAGGTTCCACCAGGATCTGGTAGTCCTCATAATTCTGCGGCCTCTATGTATCGTCATCTCGAACAACTCCGTAAGACCCTTGTGAGTTTGGCATGTGAAAATTTGCAGCCTTCCAGACATTGATTGGGTTAACGAGGTGTCGTACGTCACCTCAAGATCGGGTGACAGGGGGCTGACCAGGCCAGAACCCAATTGATTAGGTCTGTGGTAACGTTATTATGAGCCTGAGGTCACGTGACTGTGACGTCACCAGAGCTTGTTCTCCGTTTCCCGCTCATTGGACCAGGTGAGCTTGCATGCTTGTGAATGTGGGTGTAAGTACAGCTGTACTGTAGTTTATATCTAATTACCCACTATTATAGAAACCGTAAATTTATTTTCTGACAGAAAGCTAGAAATTTACCAAAATATCGACATTGTTATAAACTTATTTTGATGAACATTCCTGAAGCTGACCTAAAATTGCACGAGAAATCGATTAAACTTGGTTTCAGAGCTCAACAATGCTTCCTTATGCCTTAAAATCCATTTTTATCGATACAATCAACATTATGATCCTGTTTATCAATTAGTAACAGGTAACAAATACGCAGAAACAACCATCACACCTACCTTATCGGACCTTATTTGGACGGACATTAATTGAACGCTGGAGGCCCTTACGTTCATCTTAATGTCCGTTCAAATAAAGTCCGTTCATTTAAGGTCCGTCCAAGTAAAAGTCCGTTGAATTTTTTTCAAACATTTTTCCACTTTGAACTTTTTGTCCAGAATATGACAACTATGAGAACTTTATTGTGCCTTAAGTTAACGAAGGAAAGGTTCTCCTTGGTCTGCCAGAAGCACAGAAAACTCTACTAGTATATGAGGTTTTCAAGGGTCACTTGGCGGAAAAAGTCAACGGAATTATGGCACTCAACAACATAGTTCATGAGTTAGTCCCCGCCAACATGACAAACTTTTTCCAGCCTCTAGATATTACGGTAAATCGTGTTGCCAAGGACATTGCTCGACGTTGTTATAGTTCATATTACTCAGGGGAGGTAATGAAACAGTGCTAGGAAAACTCCAAGTGATTAAGGTTAACCTTAAGTTGTCTAAGATAAAACCACTTCACGCCGAATGGCTTGTAAAAGTTAACACTGAAATGCAGGACCGGGGTAGTTTGATAAAAAAGGTTTCCATAAAGCTAGAAATCACTGATGCTTTAAGCATGGACTATTTCATGCACGAAAACCCATTTGATGAAGATGATATGTGATATTAGAAACTGATCATGTACACATACTTTGACATTTTTACTGCTTAACGACTGCTATTCTTACTTACTGTATAAAAAATGGATTTAAAAATAATTTGCTGAAATAAAAAACGTCAAAAAATGAAAAAAATTCGGATTTTTGATGGTTTTGAATACCTTCTAGCGTTCATATTAATGTCCGTTCATAATTATGTCCGATCATTTAATGTTCGTCCAAATAAGGTATGATAAGGTATGTGAATACTCTATTTTAATAACCTTTCAAAAGTGGGATGCTCGGTTCACGCAGGTAATTTTCACTAGGAGTACCGGGAAGAAACAGTATTATATAGGACTCACACAATTTAGTACACTGATATTTGCAGATAAGAATTGGGCAATTTGCGTTTATTATGTAATCAAAATTTTCGTTTTTTAAACCAATTTTCGTTTAGTAAGTGTTTTGCGATTACTAATCTTGATTACTTAATATAGGAGGGGGGTTGGGTCTTGATTACGGGGGGGGGGGGGGGGGGGGGGGGGGGGGGGTCAAACCTTGATTACGTAATATAGGGGAGGGGGGGGGGGTTCGGTCTTGATTACGGTTGATTACGGAGGGGGGGGGGGGGGGGGTAAAAATTGCCAAAATATTGATTACGTAATATGTGAACGACCCCTTCATAGTACAACTTTATTGAAATGACAACATAATAGAAGAGTATTAAAATATTTTTCTAACATCAAAATGTCAATAAGTTCCGCGCCGTCTATTGTCCTTTGAACCCGCTACTGCTAGTATATAGTTGCAACAAATGATAAAACTAAGTAAGTAAATTTGATAATACATTTTTGAACTTAAAAAGGTTCTATACTGCGGTCGGCTGCTGTAATGTAATATATTGAGTGTTGAGTATTAAGATTCTTATATCATATGCTATTGTTTTAGTAACAATAAATAGTACGTTTTCGTAACAAAAAAATTTAAAAATAAAAATTGTACGTTGAACTTAAAACTGTTCTGTATTGCGGTCGGCTGCTGCAATGTAATATAGAGTATTGAGTATTGAGACGCTTATATTATATGCTATTGTATAAAAAATGGATTTAAAGGTCATTAGCTGGTATACAAAAACTTCAAAGAAATGAAAAAAATTCAGATTTTTGATGGTTTTGAATGCATTCTAGCGTTCATATTAATGTCCGTTCATAATAATGTCCGTTCATTTAATGTCCGTCCAAATAAGGTCCGATAAGGTACATTGCATTCTTAATAACGGGTCGATTTCGAGTGACCAATAATCGTCGTGATGATACGTCATGTGTTCCTGATCATCATAAGCAATCAAGAGACAGGAGCGGCAAGGTCAAAAGGAAATCGCGGCACTTGCAGAATTGCGATTTTCCTCATTCCCTGCGACAAATCGCGATTTTTGACGTTTGCCGAGACAAAAAGATCTTCGCGACAAATTGCGATTATTCCAGGTCTCTGAGGACCAAATTTGCGCATTCTCCTTTAAATCCGAGGGCCAAATATCACGTTCTTTATAATTATATGGAACTAATCACATCCACAGCCTTCCGAATGTAGGTACGGACCGAAAAAGTATTTTCGGCTCATAATGCTCAGGGAAGCATGAAACATGAACAAAAGTAGTTTCCAGAAAAACTTTGAAAATAATTTGGATTTAGAAAATTTCGGTCTGAGTCATTCTCGATAGGTACAATTAGGATAAGCAAAGTGCCTCAATATGTAAGTTACTCTCCTTATTTCTATATAAACATAACTTTTATAATAATTCTTACGCAATAATTATAATAATTTTCTATTATCACTAGAAGCCGCACAGACCTACTATCTACACACAAACCAACTAGTAATTTTCATTACCCTAATCCTATGAACCAGTGCATCCCTAATTCATAATTCGTGTAACAACATCATGAAGAAGAGTCTGTTTAGATTCGATCTTAACACTTAAGATTATTAATATAGATGCTATTGTTTTGCCTGACGAGCCTGTCGCTCCCTAATCTATCTATACTAACAAGCTAGTTAACGAATTTATGACTTAGCTCCGCAAATTCGCCGCGATTTTGCCTAGTTTGACTTGTCGCGGCGCCGCGATTTTTGGCCCAAATAATCGCGATTTTCTTTTGTCCTTGAGAAGAGGCGGTTGCTTTAAATCAATGGTTTACGTTATTTTTGTGAATTCGACCCCTGTTGAAACGGTTATCACACTTTGTAACTGCATATGTATTGAGGATAGCTTCACAAATAAGAAGATCAGTAAATAAAATTGTTACTTGTTAATAATTAATCAACAGGATCATAATGTTGATTGTATCGATAAAAAATGGATTTTAAGGTATAACTATAATGAAGCATTGCTGAGCTCTGAAACCAAGTTTAATCGATTTCTCGTGCAATTTTAGGTCAGCTTCAGGAATGTTCATCAAAATAAGTTTATAACAATGTCGATATTTTGGTAAATTTCTAGCTTTCTGTCAGAAAATAAATTTACGGTTTCTATAATAGGGGGTAATTAGATATAAACTACAGTACAGCTGTACTTACACCCACATTCACAAGCAAAAACGGAGAACAAGCTCTGGTGACGTCACAGTCACGTGACCTCACAGTCATGTGACCTCAGGCTCATAATAACGTTACCACAGACTCAATCAATTGGGTTCTGGCCTGGTCAGCCCCCTGTCACCCGATCTTGAGGTGACGTACGACACCTCGTTAACCCAATCAATGTCTGGAAGGCTGCAAATTTTCACATGCCAAACTCACAAGGGTCTTACGGAGTTGTGCGAGATGACGATATATAGAGGCCGCAGAATTATGAGGACTACCAGTTCCTGGTGGAACCTAAGCGATCCATGATATCATGACAGGCCCTAAGATCTCAGGTAAAATTAGTAAATTAACAAGAAAATTAGTAAATTAACAAGATATTGTTCAAGTGCAGATTGTTCAATTGCGGATGTTCGAGGAGTAAATGGTGGGTAGGACCACGTCAAACAATTGTGCGAGGTGGTCACTTAAATGAATACGCAGTGCTCTACAATAAAATTACGTCTGGATCTGCAATCTGCATGGAACACGTATAATCATGCTGCTTTCATTTTCAAGTTAATTCTAAATGCCACCACCTCTAATCGACTTCAGGAAGACAAATTTCTGAAGTCGATATACATATTATCTTAATATTATATTGTGGAAGAATGGAAAATATTCGAAAATATATCATTAAAGTCAACAAAATCTATTATCGAATTGATTTGTGGGTCAAAAGAGCGACCAAACAAGGGTTGGAAATATTTCGGGCAGATGGATGCAATGGCTAATTCCTAATATTTTTGACAACGATTAAACTAGTGATTATTTTTTTCGTCACGTCATAAAAAGTCAATTCATCCACTGGTCCACTGTCATTTTTGTTGTTGAAATCTTGAAAGATTTCGAAACAAAACGTTAAGAAAGTTTTATATCTTGACCTTTAAACCAGCGAACCCACAATAAAGACCAAAACAACAATAACTTCGAGCGTTTGTTTTTATGAGAACGATCCAATCTTGTTAATGAAAATCTATTTATTTATAAAGAGTCAATTTATTAGGGCGACACAAAACAAATGAAATTTTATCAACTATCAACAAAAATCGGAAATTCAGGTTGCAAAGGTAAATTATAGTTTACGTACAGTATTCTGTGTATTGTTGCACGACAACAATAATACTCCTGATTTCAAGGTGGGGTAGAGAATCACCATGGTAACGTGACAACATACGTGACAACCCACGTGACAAGCCACGTGACACTTTGGAGTTGTGGAACTGACACTGTTTCAGTTGCTGATTCATGTACATTCCCTTTATTCGTAACACTATGTCCCGTTATCTCAGCAAATACACAAATTACCGTATTCTCCTGTACGGAAGGTAAGGTAAATAGAGCCGTCACATCACTTCCCAAAATGTAGCGAGGAACAGAAAGGCCAGAGTCTCAATAATGAACAGTCAGGAGATGAGGTCAGATGAAGAGCACTATCCTCGAGATGTCCACCATCCTTCAGGAGATCAGAAAGTATACACAAGATCAAAGCAACCGACAAACTGAACAGGATGGTCCGATATTAATATCTCACGCACAGAGACTAGTGTAATATTAACAGGTAAGGTGGGCCAAAATGAACGTAACGTCAAAAGGAATTGCAAACAGCTTCTCCGTCTGATCTCTTAATAAAGTCCACCTTTAAAAGGTGGGCCACAATAAACTTTTACATAATTGGTCAAGAATATTATTCTGAAGAAATGGAGATGAGATTGGCAATGTACTACGTGGACCATTAAAACATAGGCGTAGCTAAAAAGAAGTGGTTCACAGAAGAAGAATAAGTATGATAAGCTGAGGACTGATGTTCTGCTATTTATACAATATTTACTATACGAGGGATACTAAAGCATTGACCACGTATTTTCTCATTCAGGAACCGCTGAGATCAAGAAAATAAGGTAGATGAAACATACAGTAAAATGTAAAAATTTGCATCAAGCAACCAATAACACATTAAACAATCGTTAAATGTTTAGACGGTATGATCCATTGGAAATGACAATGATAAGTAAGAAGTTGGTTTTAGTACTGAACATTAGTACTTTAGTGAACTAATATTGATTAAAAAATATCATTATGTTGTTAATCAGTTAAAACTACAATTGAACAGCGTACACCGTACAAATTTCATCAGGAGTACGTATTGTTACACTCATGACAGGAGTACGTATTGTAACACTCATGACAGGATTATTTTGTAAAGTCCACATTACGAATATTTCATTCCTTCGACAAACAGCAGAAAAATACTGATATTGTAGTATTCAGACACAAATCAGTCAGACTTTACATCATTTCAAATATTACATGGTATCATTGCAAAGCAAGGATTACAATCTAACCAAGCTGAAAACTTGTACCAACAAGATCCAGTATGTTCAATCGGCAATTATTATGGGGATTCATCGAGGGGCAACATATAAGTGCGGTGGGTGCGGAATTGCACTATTGACCTATCACTGCATCTTTTTGCACCATCGGCCGTTATTCGTTCTATCATATTTCAGCCTTTAGGCACGCTCAGGTTGGATTAATCAACAGCGTAGTTTATAATATAACGTAAAACGTTGCCTCTGAGTTTTCTGACAATTCAATATATATAAATCTAGAATTACTCTCAAAGAAATTATTGCGATTGGATGGGCGGGATGACTGCACTGTATCTATATTATATATTATATCTATAGTAGTAAAACCTCTCTTTAAGTGAAAAACAATAATCTTATATTTCAAACAAAAGAAATGCCATCTTATGACGAGAGGAGGATTAGGACCCCTCTTAATACATTAAATCAATTCTCATTGTAACGTCCTCAATAAGTGTAATAGATTTGTAATGTTGCAATTAGTTTAATTTAATGCTGTCGAATAATCGAACCTGAGAGTAACTCAAGTAATTGCAAATTTAGCGAATTGTCCACCTTATTAATCGTCTTTTTTCCTCCACATTTGCCACACATAAAACAATTTTAAGCAGGTGCACTTTTACCGCACCTTTTAGTTTTGGCTCCGATTCAGTAACTCTAAAAATGGGAACTATTGTGTCACGTCTGATCCAGTGATTACGGGCGCTTGCACGCGAAGCTAGTAAGTGAATCGGAACTATTGTAATCGGGAACTACTTTGCTTTGATATTCAGACGTGCATGACAAGAC
Organism: Bolinopsis microptera; assembly: GCF_026151205.1. Classification (NCBI taxonomy): domain Eukaryota; kingdom Metazoa; phylum Ctenophora; class Tentaculata; order Lobata; family Bolinopsidae; genus Bolinopsis; species Bolinopsis microptera. The sequence continues at coordinate 13,435,459 of NC_087073.1, forward strand.
GGGAACTACTGTGTCTCGCAGCTCAGCTGTCTGGTTAAGTTTGATATGCAAATTGCATGTCACTTTACTCTACTCTTGTTACTTCACCATCAAATCGTAATATTGATTCTTTCAAAAGCTTTGATGAAGCAACAATTTCAAATGACTGACCAATAAATATTTGAAGCTCAAGCTCAAACAGCCTTTAAGTAAAGTAGATTGCTTTTAAAGCCATTATTAGCGGATCAACACAAGTTATTTCCTCCTCAGACCTTTACATAAGTGAAAACTCAACTGATAATCTTAGACATAATTCTTTTCCGATGAAAGTTCCGATTACAAGATTGTAAGAATATCTCTGTATTTCACCTAACTCACCAGTCCAAAACCTCTTCTAAATAAAAATCTCTCAACAAGACTAAAAACCTCCTCTACTGAACTAACTAGTTCTCTTTCGAAAAGTGTCATTCCAAATGAGTTATCCTAAATGTCCAGGAAAGACGGGTATTAATGAACGAATATAAACAGATATTATTGAAGGCTCCGATTGGAACAATGTATTTAAACCGCCTCATGAGTTAATGTCCGCATTTCCTAGATTAAAGAGCTGAAATTTGGACTTCTTGATAATCCAGTCAAATTAATTAACGGTTTATCAGACGCAGAACATGCATTATTTCAGTGAGGGTTACAGAGGAACAAAACTCTGCAACCTGCTGCAATATGTGATTTGGAGCTGAACATAATATTAAACCCACCCTAGACTATAAATAATCAGGGTATGTTTGTTGGGTAATGGTCTAAACTGCTCGTTGCAGTGGGCACCTTTGCTGTGTTATTTCATCTAATAAGTGTTTTAACGACTTTTACTCAGATTTTCACCATTTTTTATTGAAACCAAAAATATCGAATCGTGATAATATTGTGATTCGGGTCAGGGGTTTCGGATGTGAGTCCCGATTCCTGAGTTATATCTATGATCGGCAAAATGGAAAATATATTGATATCCGGCTGTTTAGTCGGTTCCTAACTCGAACCGACAGAAATTTATTTGTAGGACATTGACATTTAGGGAACAGGTTACTGAAAATAACACTAAAATCTGGTATCGACTATAAAGAAGACAATTAAAACAAGACCTCCAGTACAAATATCACAAAGAGCTCTTAATATTTTCGCAACCATGCGGTTTAGCAAATATTTAGTTAACATAAAGTCTGCATATACATCCTTCTGAAGAGATAGTAGTTTGTATGTGCATTCGGACATGTATTGTTCCTGCTATACTGGGGACAAATTTCTGAAAACAAACAAACAGACAAACATGGAGTGAGACAAACATACAGCTCTAAACAAACAAAGATATCTTTAGTTACTTGGAACCACAACTAGAAGGAATGTGTTACAAAGTTACCGGAGAATAGCTGGAATAAGGCAGGAGAGTTGAGTGCTCTGTTGTCACAGGGAGTGTCGTCACAGAAACTGGATCACGGAGCTCTGTAAAGTCTGTAAACTCTGCATCATCTATAATCGGTTCCAAATCGTCGTTTCTTCGTGGCATTGACTTGCCTAATGAGAAATAATGGTTAGATAACTGATTAATTGATTTTATATAGACTTTATCAGACCATTTGAAGAAAGGATTACCGGATCAAATAACTAAAAACTAGTTGAGATTCTGTTAAAAGATTAATTGTTGGTTGTTATGAATCTTCAAGGGGTCGGGTACTATCAATAATCCATCTAGCTAGTGTTAAATTCAAGGGTTAGATTCAAGATAAGACCTGCAACTATTATTCGGTTGTGATGGCTTGACAAATTGTAATCACCTGAACTTATAATAGTAATAAAACCACTCAAAATTCAACTGCAAAAACTCGTATTTTTTTTTAAATTTGAAAATTTAATTAATTATTATATATATAATATAAATCAAGTGTTACATTTCAGCCATTTGTCAAAAAATTATATAAAATAATGTATTTCTAGAACTAAGTACCCACAATTTTGCTGGTACAGCCAAACTTTTATATACCATGCCTCAATGGCCAAGCGCCTAGTGGCCAGACCTTCTGACTACTGTACAGAAGTTCCAGGGTACGAATCTCAGTGTCATTTAGTCTAGGGAGTAGCTAAGGATCCATTGGGTCTGTGTGAGATTTCACATCTGCACATGGAATGTCTCCTCTGTCGACTTGAGGGATTAAGGAGGGGGCCAGCCAAATTCAACTACAAAACTCCTATAAACACACTATCATTATTCAACAGGTCTATTATAATTGATGTAACCATGTGCTACATAACATAACATAACATTATAAATAATGCCTCTCTGGGCATCTCAAAAAGAAATTCATAGAAAATGAACACTTTATGTTTGAAACCATATAATTACAAACTTTTAAAAAATTCAACTAAATACCTTTGATATTAACCTTCTTCCTCTTAGCTACCAATGGATTCTCTTTCATATAACTTACATAACTATTCCTATTAGACACAGACACATCTATTCTATCAAAGATGTCATATGACAGTTCCCAGTAGTGGCCAAGCTTATTTGCCTGATATCCATGAAGCCGAAAGGCATCTAATCCCCTCTTGAAACCAGTAACCGACTCACTAGCTTTCACAAGTGGTGGTAGACTGTTCCAATAGTGTAAGACCCTTTGGGCAAAGAAATCAGTCTCATTTGTGGTGAATCTATGAGTCTTTGATCTAGCAGCAATGGTCCTACCAGAACGACCAAATAAATCGGAACCATAACCCACAAAGCCTTCCTGGATCTTGAACATCTCAATGAGATCTCCACGAACCCTTCGTTCAAGCAGGGTTGTGAGGTTCAGCTTATCCAGTCTCTCTCTGTAAGTCATGCTATTAGAGGGGATGTACGGATAAAGGGGATGTACGGATAAAGTACCAAACCTTATTGTGTATATTTGGTTGCAATTCCGGTAAATGATGAAACATGTCTCTTCTGAGAGTGATACCGTGAGTTGCTTCCTTTTTTTTCTCTGTAAGTCATGTGTCCCAATCCATCAATCATACAGGTGAACGATCTTTGAACACCTTCCAATTCAAGAATCAGTGACCAGTTTCCATGCCTAGCCCATGCCTGTGAACAATACTCTATATGAGGCTTTACTAAAGACTTATACAAGCACAGCATAACGCTTGTTTCCCTCAATATAATATTTCTTGTAAGCCAGGCAATGGTACCATTAGCTTTAGCAATGCACTTTCTCACTCTAGGTAAACTATAGGTAAAAATATAATATTAATCATAAGCTAAAATGTACTAATCTTTGTATTCTAAATGGGGAAAAAGAAGAAACATTGTCAGTCAGTCGAGAAAATTGTCAGTCAGGCTATATGGCAGCTTTGTAGATGAATTGTGACTATGCTAGTAGTGGTCCCAGGCTTGCGACTGGAATTGCGGTGTTAAATCGATTTAATGGTATACCAACGATCCACCTCCCACTTGTTGTTTGGTACTTAGCATTAATAGTGTTAGCTGTAGCCATTTATAGCAAGAATCTTAAAACTAAAGGGGATGACAAGGAAAAGAGGAAGGAAAAATAATAACGGAACAAACAATTAATTAAAGTATTTATAGGAGCATTTATAGGAGCAACACATGATCCTCAAAGTTGAAACTGGTGTTAAAGACCACTCCAAGGTCCTTCTCGCTTTCAACACATCTCAAAGGCACACCACCAAACAAGTACTGATTCTTAGGATTACAAGAACCAATTTGCATGACCATAGCATACAATTAAACAAATAATCAATTAAACAAAGCAACAAAAAAAAAGCAAAGCTGTTAGATTAATAAAAGGATTAACAATCATTTTAACATCATCAGCAAAAAGTTTGATGATAGCTTTGATCCCTTCTGCTTGAGGTTCTCACTTTGCAACTTCTGCAAAATTACTTCTTTTCCCACTAACTTAAAATCAATTAACCTGCAATTTGTGCAATAAATGTGAATTCTCACAGCTCATATCGCATTTAGTGTTGATTTTAATATATGCCATATGGCGTAACAAAAGTTTTGGAAAAACTTAACTATAGTACATGCAAAACTGTGCATTTTAGAGATTTTTCAAGCGTTTTTTTTTCTCTAAAATCATCTAATTTGTTCAATTTTAGGGAAAGGCACCAAAAGGGGAGCTGAGGGGGCGCCAACAGGGGGTGCTTTTTCAGCTTTTTTGCAGTAGCGTAACGTTGCCTGTTACGCCACTGCAATAAGTGCATACAAGGCTTTATGATTAACTGAACATTTTGATATTACTGGTTCATTACGCCACTGCAACTGGCTCAAAGACATGCTAGTGTCTATCCATAAATTTTAAAGCAAAAAAGGAGGCTACCAGAATACAAAAAGATATTTAAAGCTAGAGACACTGGTAATTCTTCAGTTCAAATCCTGTCTCAAGTTAAATTTTGCAGGGTTTGCAGGATTTACCAAATGTGAAGTCAGACTCATGTAGCTCTTAAAAAGAACACACTGTATGCTGTAGCATTCAGTCGCTTAACTTCAAACCATTGTTGTAAATCTGACGCAATGACCAAAAGCTACAAGTGAATCGTGAGATTTTCAAGGGCGTGCGCAGGAGTTCTGAAAGGGATAGGCAAGAAGAAAGTTGCGAAGGAAGCAAGTTGCAGCAAATATCTGGGACTTACTGGGCGGCGCTCATCCTGCCATCCCGCCGAATCTTTGTAGGTTTACAACCTACCAGGACGCGCGCCGAGAACTCAATATATGGAACAGATATTTTACGAGTATCACCTGTTAACCGAATCTCTATTCGGCGAATCTCTAAGATTATAAACATAAATATAATAGCCTGGGGTCGCCGGGTAAATTTGGGACCATAGCCTTTGAAGATTTTAAAATTGAATTACGCAATTAACCAATAAAATGTCATATATCAATACAATTTAAGATCAATTGACGATATTAATCATTTACATAACAGCTAAGCAGGATCCAGTGGTGCCTCCTTCATCCTTGTCACTTGTAAATTCAATTATGCATAATGGCAGGCAAAATGCAGCAATTTCATTGAACGAAAGTAACTGTTGGCGACGTTTGACTACAAATTGTAGCGTTTGATCGAAAACCTGGTTTTAGCTCCCCCTGTGCGTGAAGTAACTACATCCTGCTTATTTAGTGAAGTGGTTGCGAGGAACATTATTTGATGATTAATTTAGACGCGCGGCGTGGAGTAACGATGCATCGCGCCAATGCATAATGCATAAGTTTTAATTTTAAAAAGATTGAACAAATTTTAACGGGTGATACTCGTAAAATATTTGTTTCAAATATTAGGACCGTCTTGATACATGTTTCGTATCCGGCTTCGCGCGCGAAAATGGCATGCAACGTATGTCAAGGACCGTCGACGATTCCAACTCGGCGCGCGGCCTGGTAGGTTATAAACCTACAAAACAAATTAAGATAGCATGAATTTTAAATATTTCTTACTTAGTTTGTTTTTGTCATACGTTGTATGACCCGCCGCGCACTCGAGTGCGCGGCTCCCCTGTATCGTAGAAACTTTGTAGTGAAACGACCGAGAAGGTCACGACGTGATACAAGTTTATTTAACTATTTTTCTTGTAGCGCGATGCACTACTGGGTCGCGCGCGCATCAAATAATGCGCGCATCAAATAATGCGCGCATCAAATAATGCGCATCAAATAATGCGTCTCGGTAGATCGGCGAGATGCACCACTGTGCCTCACCGAGCTGCGAAGGATTGACATCGTGAATCAACTATTTTTCCTTTTTAAATTTTGAAGAAACTTTAAAAGCTGAAAAAAATCATGATTACGATGTTGACGGATGTTACTCGTCTAAATTTCTTCGAAGTAGCGCGTTCCGCTTTTTTCTTGATGGTAAGTGCTACGAAGTAGCGCGCGCCGGGCCTGATCATTAACAATGGTCAAATACGATGTTGTTACATTAAAACGTAAAACATTTTTTTGTCCATTGCCATGTCGCAGCAAACGGAATTATTACAAATTTTCCCCAAAAACATTGAACATGTTGATTGACGATGTCAACCCTTCCAGATTGTTGCTCTGCAACCATTTCGTCATCTTCGATGCGAAGCAAGAATGCCAGTTTGCGCGGCGCGTCGAAGTGGCGAAGTCCTCCAACCAGGAACACTATACAAATTTGATTCTAATTCTAATTCTAATTCTATACAATCGAATGAAAGTAAAAAATACGCCAGGAGCTCGAGTCAACACCACTGGCAAAGTTGATGTTCCAACTAGCTGCTGAGAAAGGGGCAAGTGCTTGGTTAACAGCACTACCTTTAAAAGAGTATGGATATCTGATGAACAAACAACAGTTCTCAGACGCATTAGCTCTCAGGTACAACCTGAACTTAAAGGACAGCCCTAAGACATGTACGTGTGGCCAAAAGTACTCAGCAAACCATGCGCTCATCTGCAAACTCGGTGGATATGTGTCACTGCGGCACAACTCGCTGAGAGACACCTTTGCTGAACTAATGAGAACTGTGAAATGCAAGGATGTGCAGACTGAGCCAGTTCTTCTTCCAGTTGATGGTCTGAAGTTGCCTAAGGGAACAGTACTTGGAGACCAAGCTAGGCTGGACATTTCTGCAAGATCGATTTGGAATGCTTCAGAGAGGGCATATTTTGATGTAAGGGTATTTCATGCCCCAGCCCCCTCCAATGCAAGCAAATCGATCCCAGCAATGTACCAGTCCCATGAAAATGAGAAAAAGCGATGTTACAACGCAAGGGTTCTTGAAGTGGAGAAAGGAAGCTTCACACCTTTAGTGTTCTCGACTTCTGGTGGAATGGGTAGTGAGGCTGAAAGACTGGTAAAAAAGCTGGCCAGTAAGATGGAGTACCACACTGGCCAGAGGTACTCGGATGCTGTAGGTTACATCAGAAAGCGCCTTCGCTTTGAAATCCTAAGAACAACAGTGATTTCTCTCCGTGGAGACAGAGGTGTGAGAAAAAACATTGTTAATATAAACAGTCTAGATCTTAACTTGGAGCCACAAGGCCAAGGGTAATTTTTGAGTGTTTAGGGAATTTTTTATATTCTTAAAGGTTTGTTTTTATATAGGGTAATTGCTATATTATGTGTATATTGTTTGAATAATTTTATTTTAAAAAAATATAGCACGCGGTTCGGTCCAGTAGATAGTGCATCACATTATAAATATTAATTTAAAATGAACTGTTTTATCTTTTCTTTAGTTTTCAGATAAATTATTTGCAATGAGATTATGGTCCATTAACCATTTCATTCAATATTGTTGAACATGGAACATTTACACCAATAGTTTTATCAACAACAAGTGGAATGGGAAGAAAAGCAAATACTTTCTTCAAAAAGTTAGCTGATAAAATGTATAGAAAATTAGGTCAAAGATACAGTTAGGCGATGACATTTATCAGGAAAAGAACTAGATTTGACTTATTGAAAACAACAATAATTGCTTTTAAAAGAGAAAGAGGGATGAAAAGTGGTAGTGCAGTTAAAATAGCAGATTAAGATATAAGTTTAGAGCCAGTACATTGAATTGGCTACTTTTACTACTTAGAGGGTTTTTATAAAAGATACTCAGATTTTTATTGAATTTTTATCGCGAGCGTGCTAAATCACTTTACAGTCGATCTTCGAGATTGTTCTAAAAGGGCCCCCGATAGTTCTAGTTGTAACCAACTTATCATTTATCACTGATTTGTTCAATACTTTTATTCAACTGCTTCAAATAACCTAATCATCCAAATAGAAAATGTCAAACAGTATATATTTACAATAAATTAAATCAAGTGATGCAATTGGCAGAGCACAATCGTAAATCCTGAGCAATAGATATCATCTATCCCTCGTAGCTCTTCTCCTCAGGTATCAGGTTGAAGGAGACATTTTGTCTTTCTTACTAGCACACTCCTCATTATATCCATGCTCAGGCGTTTCCTGATGTTACACATCACCTGGCTGTAGTCCTCCTTGGTGTTGGTGGCTATCAACACAGCAAGTCTCCTTATGAAACGCTTGGTCTCAGGTGCCACTCCTCCTGTAGTTGTAAATACAAGTGGGACGAATGACCCTTTCTCCAATTGTAGCACTCGGTTCATGTACTGGTTCTTTTTCTCATTCTCGTGCAGAGCGTAGAGCCTAGCCGTGACAACTCTTCTACATCCTTCACCCATTTCTCTACTTTCTTTTTTACATACGTCTCTCTAGCCTCCTCTCCACCTATCATTGCTCCCAGATGACGCTCCCCATCACATGTGATCTCTATACCAGTATCTCCAAATACTATCAGTAATGTACAATCATACAAATTTGCCATTTTAAGGATCAATGGCTGATGCTGCTGTAAATTTGCAATTCTTTGAGCATGGAACATTTTCCATCTTGTTTAGCCCATACCCTAAGGGGAAGCCAATAAATAAATTGGTTATCAATCCTTTAATATATTGCTAAAAATATAGAAATATTGATAGAAATATTAAAACCTTGTAAAATAATTTTTTATCAGACTGGAAATCCTTAATTTGACAACGCTGGCAGAGCGGCGAATACGTGGGGACCTTATTGAAGCTTTTAAGGTTATTAATGGTTTGACTGATTATGGTTCAGACTTGTTCAGACCAAGCAGATCAGGTCTTAATCTGTTTTCATCCAATAGATAGAGTGTGACAAAAGTCAAGAATCTTCAGTGTTCTTTTCTTCCAGAGCGGGTTGTTCCTTATTGGAACAAACTCCCTTCGGAGGTAAAGAACTGCTTGACAGTTTTGAGTTTTAAATTTTGATTGGAAAGTTTTAAAAAGGATATGATTAAATAAGTTAATGACTTTAATTTTTGGAATGTTTCGAAAGAAGTTTTAACAAGAATTGAAGGTACCAATTATGTCAGTAATAAGGAAAAACACAATGATTATCTTTGGTTTCATCCTTATGTAGCAAAGAAACGTTTTATAAATCTTTACTCCACTGGGAAGTATGAATAAATTACAAATTTTTTAATGATGTTGTTATTTATGATTAATATTTGATAAATTATTACTTTTAAATTTGATGGAGAAATAGTTACTGTATATTTTTCCATGTAGTGCGATGACACTTTGTAGACATTAGTGATGATATGATTATGATGTTATATCATAATTTTTACTTTACTATACTTAACTTTATCAGAGCATGGTATCAGCTATTGGAATAATAATAATCTTAAACAATAATCTCAGAATGTGTGTGTGTGTGTGTGTTTGTCTGTGCGTGTGTAATTTCCGGTCGGTTATATTTAAAAACAGTAAGAGTTACGGGACTGGTTTTTTCGGTATAGTGCCGACAAAAAAAAACAAACTCGGCCGCTGATAAGTGGTTTAATTGCTGGTTTTGTACCACAAATGTTACATAAAATGGCTTGAGCAGAATAATCAAGAAAACGGTAAGAGTTACGGGGCTCGCTCTCTCTCTCTCTCTCTCTCTCTCTCTCTCTCTCTCTCTCTCTCTCTCTCTCTCATTACTGCATAATATTATGTAGCGTTGGTATATATTACACTGTCATGTTATACTATAAACTTATTAGGGGAGGGAGAGCTCATAGCGGTCTGTTTGGACTGTAGAGAGAGTTCATACTTTCATACGACAATGTAATGCATGTTCACAAATATGATAGGCGGGTGTGGTGTTAAGGGTTAATTTCTATTGATAATTGTTTAAGATACTATTGTTTAAGATACCATTGGATACGTGAGGGCACTCCGAATAGAATTGCTCACCTAATGCAGGTTTTGACTCAACAGGTAAATACTCCTACCCTTTTTAACTGCGGCAGTGAAATCCCAGTTACATAATTGAAACAATTATGGCCCCTTATTGTGGGCAGAGTATGTGTCTTTGTTAAAGAGTCCTGATGTAAACTTATCTGAGTGACTGCATTAAAATAATTTAAGGAGAGTTCTCTTAAAACTTTAAGACAATAGGAATAAATACTAGGACCTAATAAAATCAAAACAAAATGCAGCCACCTAATTTGTTGTTAAGCTTTCTCTTCCCCTACGATTGGCAAGTATTAGGGACTTAGACCATTAAAAGTACCGTGCTGTAAACTACAACTTTTGCAAGGCATGTGGACTAAGTAGGTCAAGAGTACTCGACTTGAAAGTGGGTGTTGAGAATCCTCAACTAAACTAAAGATAATGACGTCCAGAAGATGAGGCAGTAAAGTGAGTAGTAGAGGCTGAAGGAGAAAAAATGTCACAAAGAGATGGTGGAGAGAGCACTGTAATAACCATCTTTATGATAGTTCACCAATGGCAATTTGTGCTTTTGGAATAAATTGCCATCTTTTGTTAGAAATTCAGTGTCTGTTATTGACTTAAAATTAATCTAGAGGAATTTAAAAAGACTAATAATATAGTAGACACAGGCAACTTTTGGGAAGTGTCAAATACAGTTTTAGAGAAGATCGAGGGTTTAAATTATATCGAGAAGAAGAAGCAACAAGTGCAATATTTACATAAAAATCTGTGTGTTGCTAAGAGAAAGGGAATAAATATCTCTTGAATTTTTAAAATGAACAGTTTTTTAACTTGTTTACTCATTAATTTCATTTCTACTATACTGTAAATAAGTTATGACAGTTATGTTAGATTTTGTTTGTTTTTTTGATGTCGAAGGCTGTGAAATGTTCACAGTTCTGATAATGAAGAAATCAGAAAGAATGTTTAAAACTAGTGATGATGTTTTTGTCATTATTCTTAATATAATCTAATCTTTAATCCTTTTGTAGTTGTGGCAGGTGGCCTATGATGTTAATATGTAAAATTTATGTTCTCATACACTACAATGCAAATGATATATGATGCTCAAAGCCCTTATTAAATCACCAGACCATCTATAATATGTACTCTAATATTTAAAGCTAGCATCAATCAAGAACAAGACGTTAATGGTGAAAAAGCTAAGTCTTGCCACATCAACTCAAGAGCTAGAAGAGAAGGCAGAAAATGTGCGGATTGACGAGAAGTCTGATGAGGCAACGTAAGTTCTAATTGTGTTGTTTGTTATTACTTTCAAGTGCTTTAGTTGTACTTTATCTCTTTATATTATATCATACTAGAAAACCCGTGGTCACAGGGAGGAAGCTAATAGTATTTTTTGTCAGTAAGTTTAAATCGCGTCAAAAAACATCCTACACAACCGAAGATACACCTGATATAGCCAATTAAAATGGTGCTCGCACTGCACTAAACACAACGTAATATCAACAAAAACGATAAAAAATGCCGTTTTAACAATCTTTGCACGTGCACGTGCGTGTAACAACCCTCGTTACCATGGTTACTACGCAAGTTCATATTTTTCGTTTGTTTTGCACGTGGGCGGTCGTACAGACAGACAGCAGAAAGAATTTTCTGAATTATAGTAGAGATATTATGTACTAGAAACCCGCTAGTCGAAAGTTTTGTTCGAAGAAATTAAGAAAATCATTTATGTTTAAATTTCTTTAATCTCTTCACCATCTAGAGATCTAGCTCTAAGCTCTGCACTGTAGAAAATATGGATTTTATTTGACGATGACAACAACGTTATAAAGTTATAAACATTTGGATTCCCTAATCGATACCTTTAAGCGCATCAAAAATATCAATCACAACCATTGAAGTTATGAATAGTTATAGCGTGAGCGTTAATGTGAGCTAGTCATGACGTAGCATAAAGCATAACTAAGTGCGTTGCTAATCTGTTCTTGCTTGCGCACGCGCAATCTCTTGCTGTTGCTACGCAACAATGCAGTTAACCTTAAAATAACGCCATTATTCTAACGTTTATTTTACCTCACTTCTCAATTATCTCGAAATTGATTTTATTGTTGTTTCTGATAGAGGGGAGTGATATCTATCAGCTGCTTTTAATCCTATGGAAAAATATTGTTCCTAGCCGAAATTATCGCTGGTTAAAGGTCAGCGCTTGTGTGTAATTGTATTGATAATTTTTATGAAGACCCCCGGCCCCTTTAAGTTTACACACAATTCTTTGTTCTTGTAAGTGTAACCTCGGTTTGATAATTATACTTAAAGACTCCTTCTAATTGCAGGTTACTTCGTTACATAAAATCAGCAAACGCGGTTTACACAAATGCTGAATCTGTCTACAAGAAGGGAGATGAGGAGCAAGCATACATCTACTTTGTCAAATTCTTCCATGTGTACTCACAACTTCGCAGCACTATTGCCTATATCAATAAAAACAAGGCAGTTTTGGTTAGTAATTTGTACGCAACCAGTTTCCCCAAAATTATCAACTCTGGATGTCACCATAATTATTGTTTTAATACCTAGCTGCCTGCATCATACTGCCTTACGTTTAAGGCAAATCTTAGGTTGAGTTTTGATTGCATGTAAAAGTATTGTAATTACATATGTACATTGTATATTGTATGTACATATCATTGTCATATTGAACAGTGTTAATGCATTGCAGAAAGAAGCAAGTAGGCTGCTCCCTATAACCAAGTGTAAGACTGCATTGGATAGAGCTGAAAAGCTGAAGAAATCTCTCACAAAGAGATATGATGAGCGAGATGCAATAAAGCTAAGAGGTTTGAACGATAAAGAATATTGTTAGATTCCAAATTTGGAGGCCCACGTATCTCAAACAATATAAATATGTATAGATACAAGACAGAATTGATTGAAGTTGGTAAACATTTTAGAATCTAATCTAAAATCAAATCAAATCAAGAAATTAAAAATGTATGTCACAATTCTCAGAGAAGTTGGATAAGGAAGAAATGAAGAAGTTAGAGGAGCAGAGAGACAGGGAGTTGGCAGAGTTGGAGAGGTTAAAGCTGGAGGCAGCACAGCCTGCTGTCGACGCAGCTACCCTTTTTAACAGCGTTAGTGTTATCATAACACTGTTATGATTTACACTTCATAGCATTGAAATTATCAATTTATTTTTTTACATTCATCTGAATCCAGAGAAAATAAGATGTTGCAGTGGAGCACGGCTCCATTTTAGTGCTGTACTAATTGCACTGAGTTCTTAGCTGCTACAATAGGAACATGTGGTCCAAAGTCGAAAAAATATTTTTTGCCAGTGGTTTTTCTCTGCACCACCCCTTGCCCACCAGAGCGCCTAGTGACTAGTCTATCGTAAAATTGAGGTTAACATATTTTATCAATAATCAGTCTTTTGAACTGAAACTACCTTCTCCTAGAGCTTTTATACGTTCCATCTCAAATTTGCAACATAATGTTTTGCTTCTAACTCTTTTTATGAGGTTAACTGTTGAAAATTCCGTGACGCGCACTCATATCTTTGCTTTGGAGCAAAAAAAATCAAAAGTCGCTACATATTGCTATTAGACATGACCTTGAAAAACACTGCCAAGTTACAAGGTCTCATGTCGTAAACTGTAAAAGAAGATAGATTTCGTTTTAAGTTTTTGATGCACAATATATCCAGATCAGAAATTTTCATTTTGGTGAGGACAAAAGCATTTAAAGCATTAAAAAATTAACCCCCCCCCCCCCCTTAATTGTGGCCTTAACAATGAGACTGATGAGTTTGGCACATGTAAGAGCATTCACATTTTACTCCATAATGTACATGATACGTATGAGTTGTTTTCTTTGTTTGCATACATAACATGTATGTATTATCACGGTTTATATAATATGACGTGTAATGTACTTATCACATATTATGTACTGTGATTAAACTGTTAGTGTAACATGTAGAAAACTCGATCTTACTTCTATTATCATAGAAGACACCTGTATACTGTTATATTCTTGTAATTTTGTATGAAAAGTTTTCAAAACAAATACAAACTCACTTTATAATTATAAACAATGCTAAAATTAACTTGTTCCATTGAGTGTCCATAATAAAATTAACACTAGGTATTATTTCAGACTGCCTTCTCAACGCCGTTAGTTCCCCTTGGTCAATCCGCTAAAGGTTAAGTTATTGTGTTTTTTAATCATGTTAAATGATCGTAAAGTTCAAAATTTGCTAAAATATTTGAAATATGAAGATTAGGACTAACATATTTTAGGAAACTTACTTTGATGTTTTACAGATATCATCCCTAAAGAACCATACATCAGTGCCATAGAATTAATGCACATCATTGAGGCGAAAATGAAGGTTAGTTAGTTGTGACTAAATGAGTTTTAACTTCTTCAATTTCTACCGTATTTTCCCCATGGTTTCAGGGAAGAAGATGTTTCTTAAACATTTGTAATCGAGACAATATGGAGATATCTATTTATCACTTGCTAAATTGCTCCTTGATCTACCGTAAACAAACATCTCCAACATTATCAAACTACTTTTACAGGTTTTACTGATAGACATACGTACACTGGAGGAGTTCAAGAACAGCCACATTATCCATGAAACTGTTATTTTCCTTTCCAAGGATTACCTCGACATCAACACAAAGTAAGTGTGTTGGAAACATTGAGCCCTCATCAGAGTAAACTCCAAGTTAGCAAAGATATTTATTTCACTAGATTAGTCAGATACATAAAATAGATTAAAATATGACGTGCTGTTTCAGACTGACCAGCAGTGAAATAAGGGAGCTGATTTTGATGAAGGAGCACAAGTTACTGTGGGACAAGAGAAGTTCACATGACGTCATAGTTATATTCGACTCAGACAGTCAATATAACTCAGTAGCTGAATTGTCCAATGCTCCTATAAACATTGTCCGAGAGTGTTGTACTGACTGTCTAGACCCTAACTTTATCAACTCTGATCTACCTAAGGTAATTAATTTAAGGTTAACGTGCTCAACTTAATGTGTAACAGTGTGTGACAGTGTGTAATAGTGTGTAACAGTGTGTGACGGTATGTAACAGTGAGGATACTTTTGAGTGTAAACTCATTAATATTGAATTTCAGGTTCTGGATGGAGGATACGCATCTTGGGTATATCATTTCCCAAAACACTGCACCAACCCAGATAGAGCTAGGAAAGTAAAGCCAGCTAAAGCGAAGGTGCGACATTCAGCACCAGCATCCTTGCTACCTCTTACTACTGTCAAAGCGGCTGCTATCTACCCTGAATTGAACAAAGACACAGAACCTAAACCTTTACCTCCTGTCCTCGCAGTGGAGGATCTAACACCTACTATTGATACAAATGCAACAGCGGCAGCCTTGGCAGCGGCAGCAGCAGCCTCAGCAGCTAGTCAACAGTCAGTGGTAACATGTGGCAATGTTCAGATCAGTATGCCTCAGTCGCCCCAAACTATCCAAATCAATCAGTGGAACCAGGAAAAACACGTGATGCCAACCAGTAGTATGGTACCTGGACACCAGGAGCTCAGACACAATATACCTCCTACCTCCCAGTCAGCACTATCTTCATATCAGACTCCCAGTCCCCCTCCGGTAGAGTTGAGAACCCATGTTAAACCTAGTAGAAGTGATGGCAGTCTCAAGATAACAGATATTTACGAAGGTACTCCACCTCCTCCTGTGCCCCAGTTTGTATCTCCTACTCCTCCTTTGTCTGCTGCTGTAGAGGTTCCCGGCGGTGTGTCACAGAGCACATCTCAGCCTAATATGGTTTGTTATATTTCTCATGATCACTTGATCAGCTAATTTTAGCCTTATCTTAAATCACATTTCAATATTATGATATTTAATAAAACCTAAGATTTGCAAGTTTGAGCTCCCGTCAAGATTGTAATTCAATACCTGCTGTAATTATATTAACCCCAAACTTGGCAGATTCGTGAGGAAACTGTTACGACGTTTCCAGCGAAAGTTCCTCAAACCAAACCTCCTGATCCGATATACGCTCAAGTTGAGGTCAGGAGAAAGGTCCCGAGCAACATTGTCGCTCCTACCAACACTAGTAAACCTTCTGTTGAATACGCTGATATCAGGTCAATTCAGCCTGCTGCAGATAAACCTGCTGTAGATAGATCCAACAAACCAAAAGAGTAAGTTGTTGTCAGTTACCTTTTCAGCTGATCTACAGTAGTACTGAAATGCTTTAATGGCCAACGTTGAATTTTAAGTGAATAAGTTAAATCTAGAATATTTTCTGCGTATTTGCCTAATAAATCAATTACATCTTTTTCAGAGCTCTTATCCAGTCAGTTCAGCCTGCAGCTAGACCTAACAGAGCACCAGTGGACCTTACAAAACCTCCAGCTTACATAACTCAACCTCAAACCAATACTAACCAACCCCAACCAGTACATCTCTCACAACCACAGAATCCATCTCAGCAACCACAACAACCACAACAACCACAACCACCGCTTTTTACACCCAAACATCAAGCTCAGCAACCAAGACCTTCACCACAACCTCAACCACCACAACCACGCCCTTCACAACCTCAACCACAACAACCAAGACCTTCACAACCCCAGCAACCACGCCCTTCACAACCACAACAACCACGCCCACAATCCACTCAATCCCCACGACCAGCACCACAATCACCACCAGCTCGCCCTCAAAACAGTCAGCCATCTGCTCCAGTAAAGAATCCCACTGTGAACAGAGTGGTAAAACCGCTATCAGCCAGAGCTCTTGAAGAGAAGAACATGAGAATGATGCCCGCCTTTGGCTCTGTTCAAATGGGAACATGTGGTTTAAAGAATATTGGTAACACGTGTTTTATGAACGCAGTCCTACAATGTTTATCTTCCATTGCTCCTCTTACGCAGTACTTTGTATCTGGAAGATACAAGCACGAAATCAATCCAGACAATCCGCTGGGAACAAAGGGGCTGGTAGCTGAGGAGTATGCGTTTCTGGTTAAAGCCATGTGGTCGGATAGGTTCAGACATCTTGCACCAAAGGACTGGAAGGAGGCTATTGGACGGTTCAGACCGCAGTTTCTAGATTATAGCCAGAAGGATAGTCAGGAGTTTACTAGTTTTATGTTGGATGCTTTACACGAGGATCTCAACAGGGTTAGTTATTTATGTAATTAGTTAATTAATTATTCAGCTGATTAACTAATCATTTTGAGATGCATCGCCTTAGCACGAGAAGGATTTCAACATTTATCTAAAATCAGCATTTATTCGATAATTATTATATGCACGGGAAAAAAAACAGTTCTTATCATATATCCTGAATCTTGATGTGTCTTCAGGTCTTGCCAGCGGAACGAAAGAGGCAGCCAGAGATAGACTTCTCAAAGATGACTTACAAAGAGGGTGGAAATGCAGCATGGGAATGCTACACAGCACGGAATAACAGCGTCATTGTGGACCTGTTTCAGGGACAATTCAGGAACATTACACGGTGTCTGCGGTGTGGCTACGAGTCTGTTACATTTGATACCTTCATGTACCTCACAGTGCCAGTAGGTAAATCTCGCACCAATCTGGCGAGCTGTATTGAGAACTTTTGTCAGACAGAGAAGATAGAATGGCGGTGTGACAAATGTCACGTGATGGGAGACGCAACTAAGGACATCACTATCTGGAGGCTACCTACCATTCTGGTGGTCATTCTTAAGAGATTCAGCTACACGGGCATGTGGCGGGACAAGATCACCACTTTTGTGGACTTCCCAATAACCAACTTTAGAGCAGTGGTAGGGGAAGTTAACTGGGTCTCTAACAAGGAGGAAGGTAGGATCTACAGACTGTTTGGAGTGACAAATCACACAGGAACTCTGGAAGGGTGGCCACTATATCGGGTGTGCTCGGAATCCACTGTCAGGTGATTGGTTTACATATGATGATCACGTCATAAGACCAATGAAAGCAGATCAGACGAGGAAGAAGGAAGCTTATCTTCTATTTTACACGAGTGTCAATGAAAGAGATGATATCAGGCAACTCAACTTTAAAGGATAATCAGCTAAAAGCTCAGCTCTTGTGAGAACAAACTATTTGATTTGCTTTGTTACCTCTAGCGGGAAAAATAATTTGATATGCCATGCCGGTTGCCGAATCTAGTGAACAGTGACCTGCGTGAAGATGATGGTATCACTTCGCCCAAATGTACACTCTGCTACTAGAGTAGCTAGTCTCGGAAATAATTGCGCTGCTGAAATTACCATCAGATATTCAGCTTTAAATGAACTTATGATTCTTGCGAATTCATGATAAACTTATACGGGTGGACTTGTTTCTATTTGATGTGGCTTCAATGAGAGTTTGATTCATATATTTCAATTTTCTTTCGTGACTGTTTACTTTTATACGGTTTTCCCCCCGATTTTTTGTGTAGGAGTAGGTTAGGTTATATAAACATTAAACATTTTATTGCTCGTTACTAACAGCACAGAGTTTATTTAAAAAAGAATTTAATAATTAATGTTCAATCTTGGTCGGGACACATTCTGATTGTGAACCCACTTTTGAGTATACTAAAGTGTACCTGACCAACTTTGTTATGTATCACAAGCAACGATTTATCATCATTTAGATTTTTGCACCAATAAAATAAATACAGTGTGTTTTTCAATGTGAATACTTTGTTTTTTGATTTCTGTAAATTGTATATTTGATCTGATTTGACTAAAAAAGTGTACTTTTAATTCTACCCGTACCTCTCAGATAACGTTTGTAATAATATTAAAGTTGTTTTATTACACTTTTGTTACCGTACAAAAAAACACGGTATTTTAATTTTCAGGTCTCCCTCTTTGAGTGGTACACCAAATAACTAATTAATGATATTTTCACCATTTTAAAAGTTTAACCACTCTCACTAAAACTTCAACATTGCTAGGATGTTTATAGTGTGGGTAACTTGTCTGTTAGTGCAGCTCCTGCCTGCATACTCTTACTTCATCAGTATTGAACCTAAGAAAGAGATATGTTTCTATGATACAGCCGTTAGTGGCACTAAAATGAGCCTCACTTTTGAAGTGGCTGAGGGTGGCTTCCTCGACATCGACGTAAGGGTATGTCGCTTACATTTTACGCTAATTTGCATGACAATTACGTATTTGCATGAGCATTAAATCTGCTTACACTGACACAGGTATTGGCAAGGGACCAATTGAATTACCAGTTGTACAACTGAAGAGTAACACGTGTTTGTCATTACCACTCCTCTTCACGGTTATTGCTCTGAATATTTATATAAATATTTGTATAAACTCTATTACAGATATCTGGTCCTGAAGGTAAAACTGTTTACAAAGGCTCACGGGAGAGCAGTGGCAAGTACGCTTTCAGCGCCTACATGGACGGAGATTATAAGTACTGTTTTGGTAATGCTATGAGTAAGATGACTAGTAAAGTTGTAAAGTTTAGTATGGATATTGGGGAAAAGCCGAAACACGATAATGGCGACACAGTCGATCAAGGTTTGATTATCTTAGAATATGCAATACTCAACTTCCGGTTAATTCCTTAGCCAAGATTAAAGATTTTTATCTCCACGCTGTGCAAATTTTACTTTTTACAGGAAATGGTTACTTTATTGTGGAACACAGTAAAATGTTCCAGTGAATATAACTGTAAACAGTGAAGTGTTATTCTAGTTTTGTACGT
Source organism: Bolinopsis microptera (assembly GCF_026151205.1). Classification (NCBI taxonomy): domain Eukaryota; kingdom Metazoa; phylum Ctenophora; class Tentaculata; order Lobata; family Bolinopsidae; genus Bolinopsis; species Bolinopsis microptera. The sequence continues at coordinate 13,454,957 of NC_087073.1, forward strand.
GTCATATTTCAGACCATGATAAATTAGCAGAACAACTTGAACAGCTGAGTGGACAACTAGTGGCTGTTAAACATGACCAAGAATACATGGAAGTCAGGGATAGAACCCATTCTATGAGTATGTATTTCACTATTTGTGTCAACAATCGACACGTGTTTGATTGATTTAATTATTTAGGTCACCTTATCAATTATGGCACGCAGTAACTGTCACAAATTGTTTGTTAGTTAGCGTACGCCGCGATGCAAAAAAGAAAGACTAAAGTGTTTTCTAAGCATAGCTGAACGTACTCCCGCCGCGCGCCTACAACAAATATAAACAGAAACTGGACACGTCTCTCACAGAAATGTACTAAAAATGCTCTAGCTGGTGAATTTTCTTCGTTTTACTTAAACCTTTGTCCGCTGATCTCACACACAATCTTTCAGTAAACGGATCTACTAATCAGAGGGTGGTATGGTGGGCTTTCTTCGAAGCTTTAGTACTACTGGCAATGTCTCTAGGACAAGTTTACTATTTGAAACGATTCTTCGAAGTGCGGCGAGTTGTCTAAGACAATTATGTCGTAGGTTGCACTTAATAATGATTAAATGCCATTTGTAACTAAGTTTATTTTCAGTAGCATGTATATTGGGCCGTTTTAATTATGTCAATGGGTTTATAGTTGTTTTCCTTTATTAGATTGTGTTTTGGTGAGGGGGAAGGTTTACTTTTTTTATATAGAATACAGCCGAATCTGGTTAGTGATTTCAAATCTTTAGCTTAGCATTTTATTAGAAAATGTTACCTTTTAGTAAATTACGGAATAAATTGTTATCATTCACTCGATTATGTTTATTCTGCATGCCTTTCTGAAGTGCATGGTTTATAGCAAGCATGGTTTCGGATTATTAATTTTTGATTAACGGCTCAATGGTACTGATTGCATTTATATTTATAGAGGTAATTCATAATCCCGATTTCAACTTTTAGAACTCTTAAGAGAGGAAGCACATTGAAATATATTTATTTAAACCATTTAATCTTAACCTTGTTTTTATACCGGAAATAAAACCATGTTTCAATTTGATGGAAATGTCAAGAATCTCTACAATTAACAATAGCATACCAAACCAGACCGCATTCTTTCTTTGAGCAACCTAATTGAACCAAATTTCGCAACCACATCGACTGTGCATCCTAATAATTTCACACTTAATCATATGACGAATAAAAATCGACGTTAAATTAGAGTACATACTAAAAGTAAAACAGCTGGATCAGTAGATAAGAGTTACAGGGTATTATGCGAAAGTCTGTAACTACAAACACGACTGAACTTACTTTAACTAACATCCTCCAAACTTACTTTCAAGTTATAGAAATTAATAACTGCCCAAACAAGTTATAAAACCCATTAAAACATTTTCACGTTCTGATCACAAAAAGAAAGAGTTGGGATGTACGATAGTATTAGAGAAAAATGTCCCAAGCAAACCACTACAACACCTTTCCGTCGCCGCGAGTCATAGAAAAATCCTACAAAAGTCTGGAGGCGTGACCTTGGTAAAACCCCGTGCAGATCTCGTGTTCGAAATAGCGGTTCTCATGGCTACAATCGCCGTGGAAACGTATTGGTAATATTCAAAATCAACGACATTCCCAAACTTTACAGAGTTGATCGACACTTCCGGTGATGACGTACGGAGCCGACTTGTGGAAATCTGAAACAGAGAGTCGTTAAAATAGTTCCCAGTTTACAATGTACAAATGCAATGTGTAGATAAACTATGATTAAATTAAGTGAAAATTAGCAAGGGGACAATGCTATCTAAGTTAACTATACCCAAGCATGTGACGAAGTGTTCGTGAGCGTGGATAGTCTTCGTGCTCCTCCTGTTCTTGAAGTCCCACACTCTGATGGTCTTGTCATCGGCACAGCTCACTATCATCTTGCCATTCGGGTGGAAGATCGCTTGTCTCACCCAATTATCGTGACCGATCTGAAGCAAGATGGGTTACAATGAAAAAAGAATTGGTAATTATATGTTGATAATAAGATACTGACGGGAAAATCAGAGCACTTCTGATTCTCTAGTCATCTGCTTTTAATAAACAATATAGAGGAGGGAATCAGTAGATTTCAGTAAGAGGAGCACTTACTAGAGATATAATGCAGCTGCCAGTGCTAACATCGTATACTTTTATCGTCTTGTCACGTGACCCAGAAACTAGGAACGGCCCGTCCGATTTGGCGGCTCGAGGATTCTGGGATGAAATTCTGTTAATTTAAAATTTCTGGTATAAGATTTATTTAGCAGCTCATCTGACTTTCACTTTGTATTCTCCGATTGAAATTTCAAACTTCAACCTAGACAACTCGTTTCAGTTCAGCGATTATCGACTTTATTGAGTTGACATGAGCTTACTTCGGATTGTATTGCTTCGTTGATGTGAGCTGTGCAGTTATCAGGGGCCCAATCTACACACTCGACTACGTGATCATGGTCTCGCAACTCGGCTTTACATTCTTTCGTTGCAATCTCCCAGATTCTTATAGTCTGCAAAGAATTGTGATGATGAGATCAAGTGCACTTCATTAGACGGTTAAAAGGCTTTAAACAAATGCTTACAACGACGGATTTGTGTCCAGCGTTATACGACATAATACTTGGTTCAGTCGTCTGATTCGGCTGTGAACTTTTTAAAGGCTCCTGAAATGACACTTCAGGTGAACAATTTCAACGATTTTACACGATTAACACGATCAATTTAAATGTCTGATCACTGATCAGACTCGAGTAAGGCCAATCTTGCACGATCCAGAGTGACGAGATACTTTTAGTATAAAAATGCTGAAAAGATGGAATACTTTCAACATTACTTATACTATATTAACATACGTTTAGAATGTGCAGTGCTAATAGGGATATGACGTTATATTTTGGAACAGAGAATTTCAGTTCAGGAAAGATCGTTCTTACTCCAATCTGACCAAGAAATCAAAGAACTAACGTGATCATTAGAACCAGATGCGATGAGTTTGCCATCAGGAGACACCACAGCAACCCGGGCCCACTCCCTGTGACCCAGGAGAGTTTTAGTACAGTACCCAGTGGATACCTCCCAAACCTTGATACTCTTGTCACGGCTAGCACTCACCAGGAAGTCTCCGGTGGGGACAAACCGCACGGAGGACACTGTGTGGTCATGTCCTGGAGGAAGGAGAGTTTAGTACACTTCTCTACTTTCATACCATATGGAGTATGGAAAATGGCAGAATTTAAAATGAAATGCTTTAAAAATGTCATCGGATATTTCCACTTACCGTGCATGGTTTTAATACACTCGAACCCCACAAAGTCCCAAAGTCGGATAGTGAGATCTGAGGAACACGATGCCAGTATCTTGCCAGAACTCTCAAATGAGATGTCGTTCACAGCATCAGTGTGGCCCTTGAGGGTACGCTCAAAATCACCGCTCTCGTAATCCCACACCTACAAACACGCGTGTTAATCAACGTGTCAGATCAATACGCCATGTACGTTACATTCTTGTATAGGATCCAGGTTTTTATAAATGGTATAATCACGGCATATCGTAGAATATGTCGAACTTAATGTCTATGGAAACACAGGACGGTGATGGAGTGTGCGGCTGCATACAGAGACCTTAACAGTCGGCACACACCAGTCTTTAAAATATGTGAGTTAATATGCGGTATGTAGGTCTGAAGAAGGCGTGACGTTGCTGCCAATCGCGCGTCGCGTCTAGCTAGCTTATCAACACCATTATGAGTAGCTGTAAGAAACAATTTACGGACAGTTCAATAACTAAAGTATACCTTAATTGATCCGTCCTCAGATGCGGAGACCATCACGTTGTAAACTGGATGGAAAATAACTCTTGATATTGGCATTCTGTGACCAGTAAGACAGTATCTCTCGGGAGGTCGAGGTATCCAGTTATCAGCCGATCTTTCTCTCTTTGTGGGCCCTCCTTCGTACTCCTTAACAGTTTCTGTCACTTTGGACTCGAGGTCCATGACCTTTTTCTGTAGCCGTAACACGGAAGTCCATTTCTTTTCGAGGAGACCATTAAATTTCTTGTCGTTAGCTTTATCTGACGGCTGGAAAGGAGATTTATGTTAGTATACTGAGTAGCCACTTAAAGTAGAGCAGTGCAGTAGTGTACGTGGTGTTAAAGGAATGTATTATGTCATGTGGGAGTTGCACACAGGATATAGTGCTATGAAACATGAACCAGAGTCCGCTCATGGAATTCGGATGTCGATGCAAAAATTTGATATTTGCGCGCGTATAATGCGCGTTTAATTTGCGCGGACGTGATACAAAATGAACGTCCAATTTTAAACGGGTATTCGCTTTTTGGAGATTTGTGACTGAGGGGCACTATGGAGCCAGAAATAGCCTTACTCGAATATCCGTAAATTATAATCAAAGCTGTCAAACAATTAATAATAACCCAAATAGTTATACTAACCAAGTCAGCTTCTTGGACAAAATGATTGTAAGCTTCAATGTAACCAGAGGATTTCAGATAATCTGCGATAGCACAATTCCTGAAAATAATTTGTTAGTACCGAATCTAATAAACACGGAGTTAAGATAATCAAAGGAAGGCATGAGTTCTGTATAAGGCTGGACCAGCTGGTGTACAATATCTTAGTATGGGCAATTCATTATAACAATACCCATTGTTTGGGAAGCATAGTACAATATGTGAATTGTATTACATATTATGCAGTCGAATACATTAGCATGTACATATGAATTATGTTTCGGCATATTTTAGCGTTTTATTTCATCACAAAATTGTAACGCCAGTTAAAAATTACAAATCACATGTGTGTGTGAATGAAAACAGCGATTTGGTGGCCTTCTTTTTGATGTATCACAAGCACACGTTGGCAATTAGTTTTAGGTCAATTAAAATTAACACGATGGGTCATGTCATGACGACTGACGAGCTTTGCGTGTTTCTGGTAATGTAGATCATATCTTTGATGTGACTGATGACACGTACTTGGTAATTACTAGCTGTAAATAATTATCTGATATCGTGTCCATTTCGGAAACTGTTTACAGTAAACCGAGGTGTGGTGGTATATAATTACACAAGGTATGAGAAAAGTGTGCTGCAATGTAATTTACACGGATAGTAATCAGTTACATTAGTTACACGGATAATATTTTGTTATATTAGTTACATGTATGATAATCAGTTACGTGATAATGATAAGTTACACTCACACAAATTCAGGAGGAGGAAAGTCTATACCATCATTGCTACCTCCCGCTATCATACTGTTTACTATATTCTCCAATTATAAAATAAGATTGCGATCTTATAAACTATAAAGGTACTGTTAAAAGATAGGCGAGAATTTATCAAACTTATCTGCTAACTGGAGTGTCGTATTTAAGAAATCTGGTGTACAAAATGTTTTCAGAACACCACTAATCTAGTCGGTTGCCATAAAGGGGCCAAGTCTAAATAACAAGCAAAGATAATTTTTGTTTATTGTGATGTTATCGCTCTTAAAGCTTCTGGAGAGGACTCAAAACATCATATTTTGTAACATCACGTGAACGTCAAATATCACGTGTAATACCACGTGGAATATCACGTGTAATATCACGTGTAATACCACGTGCAATATCAAGTGCAATACCACGTGCAATATCACGTGCATACTGCTGCCCTCTCTGGAACCGGTTAAAATCACCGGCTATAAAGATTTCCATTATGTATGTCTGAATACCGGTAGCAAGCTGACAGGTGAACCATATTAGTTTTGACACATAACAATTATTTTGAGTTTTGATTGGCCAATCACCTAAAAACTAGTTGCATTGGGGTATGTTCAGTTTCCCTTTAACGAAGACAAGAGTGGAACCATGAACGTGTGAAGGTTACACGAATGAGAACTTCCTAACAAGAAACAGTATCCCAATAGCACTTTACTGAGAAATGGCTTCTGAGAAAAGTACAGAATTCTATTTTCGAGTTTATCACTACACCAAGTTTACTTTGCAACTAGGCCAAACTAAGAGAAAGACTGGTCGTGTTTTATCAAACATATCACAAGCATCGCGATAAATCGAGTAGCAAGATAAACAGAACGACAGTAGTCATATGAAATGATTCTAAGTTACTCTGTTTTTATCGTCAATTTAAAACATCTAAATAGCATGAATTCCACGTTGTATCATCTGACAAGCATAATTACCACAATATGTTTCTAAGAAACAAAGATAACTTTGCGGAGGGTAAATACACACATACTCCAGCTCCCTCTTTCTGAACTTCTAAACAACTAGGTAAATCACCCAGTGTGTTTTGGTTTGCAGCTAGTATCCCATGTGGTTTGTACGAATATCCCGAGTAGGGAATACAATAAACCTACTGTGAAATAGTTTCTTACTCCTCACTTGGTCTTAGTAAATGTGTAGGGAATACCAAGGTTTTATATATTACATTTCAACTCCAATTCAATCATCCAATACTTCAACATTGGAGATCATAACATTGCTGTTTTTAACTCATCTCGAAGGCAGTTACTGTGAAACTGTGTCACACCAAGGTCACATCACAAGATATGTTCGATGTAGCATTATTATGTAACATAACAACATAAAAAGTATTGCAAGATACACAGAGATCTATAAAAAGATGGAGCACGAGTATAAAATCAGCTACACAATTCAACTACCTCTCTTAGAGTGACAGGGTATCTTACACACGGTCCCCCTACAAAGTACCACTCTCATGTTAACCAGTCTTTATATACACTAATACACTGTATCTTATCCATTATACATGATGGAGTTATATTGTACACATTGTACAGCACTCTCACATTCTTCTCAAGTGCATGTTCATTCCTTACTATTAATTATTATACACTTAAACACGAAACAGCATATAGGGGGGGGGGGGCACGTATTTTTAGAATAAGCCTTACATCTTGCCCCCCCCCTGGTTTTGCCGGGTGCGAGAGAGTGAAACAGTAGATCATCTGCTGTTTCCTGCCAAATATAGTCTAGCACTTGCCACTGTATCATATTACACAGAGAGTAGCATATTACACAGTGCAGTGCTCCTACAACACTAAACCACTATACAGGATTGTGTATACTACATATTGTAGTACATGGTGATAACACTTTGTCAAACTATGTTGAGTTTTAACCGGTTTCAATGTGATAAGTAACACAGCGTCTTTCTGTATATACATGCTGCACAGTTTGAAATATTATGGTGCATATTTTATCTTATGTTTAACGTAACAGAATTGAATGTCAAACAAATTAACTAAAGCTGTCAAAACATTCCTAGACTGCTGTTATACGTGTTTTGAAATGTTAATTGGTCGCGAAAATCTATTTTGGTATTTTGTCACCGGAAAGTTGTAGGCATTATGATTTAACGATGATAATAATATGAACATAAAATGAATGGATCAAAAGTTAACGAAATGACCTAACAGATTGAAACTAATTAAATTCGAAAAAAATTCGAAAATTGGAACAAAATTAAAAGCAAAACTGAAAACCACAGGAACAGGTCCAATGTGACATTTCAAAATTAGCAACAATGAAACACGGCGAGTTACGTGTTACTGAGTTACGTGTTACCAGGTGTATAGAGAATGCTGAGCGAAGCACAAACTTGGTTATCCAATAATGAAGAGTTTGTTAAGGCTCAACATGTTGGTGCACTAATTCGACCAATCAAGGTGGGTGATTTGGGGCACGTGGTAGGAGAAGCCAGTGAATTAAAGTACAGATGTAATTGATAATTAATATTAATTAGGAGGAGACTCCAATTTTCCTGGGTGTTTTGAATAAAAAGTGGCTTGTGGTTGCAAAACTGGGTGTCATGCTAACATGAATGGCACATTTAATTGAAACTCTGTACACACTGGACAGCCAATGTAACAGAATCTCATGTGAAACAGCTCCATATTGTGGGACTATGCCCTATAATTATATAACAATCCACATCTCCTTATATGGGCACCACGTGGTGATAGGAGATTATGTAATATAACGATTTGATAGCTAAAATATTTGACGTTACTTAATTGTTATAACAATTAAGTAATAATAACACGTTTACACGATTTGAAAACTGGCATAAAGGTACAACAACTCATGATTGAGATTTAGTCTTAATAATACTGAATCAGTTTTAAACATCGTCCGATGGAAACTTCACTAGTCCACTATTGCCAACAAAAATCTCAGTTTTCGTTATCATAATCTGGGACGATCTACTCATTAATCTAACTCCGGTGGTGAGGGGTAGCACTGATAAATCAAATAATATTTTCTACATTACGAAATTTTACTGCTCTTAAATATCCAACTTGGTACACTAAAATAATGAAGGAATAAACTCCGGGGCTGAAATTTACTAGGTGAATTAAGTATTTCACAGAAATATCGTAACATTATTACACTCTAAGTGTCCAGGGCCTTTGTGCACATTTATAAGAGTGATAAATAATTACAACTAGAAAATTAATAAAGAAAAATGTGTCGACTGCTCTAAGCAGGAAGTTTAACTGATACTTAACTTTATACTGAAAAGCTATTGCAGAACGAGAAGTGATAGCCTTCGAAACAAGTCTCACTAAATCTGAAGAGTAGCACAACGACAGGAGACACATTTACAGACACAGTACCACAGTACCACTGCTACATCAGCCTCACAGAGAATAAGCGAGAAATATAACAGCCATACTCAGAGAGAAGTATAAATTAAGCAGCTAACGAAATTAGTGCAGGTCTTAATGAAGGAGAAGAATCAAGAAGGGAGAAAACCGCAATAAGCCGCATAGACTAGCAAGTTATAACCAAATCACATAGAATAGCTGATGTTGTAAGTGTCTGAAGTAAAAAGTTCCACTTATAAAAGAACTCTTTTTAATTATTATTATTATTCGAACAGAGCTGTTGCTTAAATGCACGACAATTTTTAGTAAAATTCTGAGCATAACATTTGGTTAGCTAGTCGTTATACTTTTGCTCAGTACCAGACATCGAACACATTAAGAAATAAGACATGACTTTAAATAAACACCTCCAAGAAACCGTAACTCTACTATAAACTCAGTAAATGAAATATTGCCAAACAAAAATCGATCGTTGCGAAATGAGATCACGCTCCGTGAACTATAAATATACAATCGATATGATCAAAACTACCTTCATAAAGTTTTCAAAGAGACTTATATAGCATGGTATTAATATAGCATTTACACTATTATATAAGTATATGGGAATTTGGTAATCTAGCTAGGCACACTTGGGACACACTTGGGACAAAAAGTTACTTGGGGCACAGTTGAGGCCTAAAGAAGCAAATCGACAAAGGTAAACAATAAATATACTATAAGTATATAAATATACTTATATAGTGTAAGTGTTTTAAAGTACAACGCACCAAGTTGCCTGAATAAGGGACAACACAATGGGAACGAAACAAATAAAGCTGAAAACAGAAATTCCCTGCATAGTTACTATAGACCACATGCACAATATTCCGCTCAAATTCCGCCAGACAGTGTTTCTTGGCAGTTTACTACGGTATTCAAAGTTTGAAGTGGCAAGCTCATTAAGCTTGGTTTTTGTTAGCAAACAAAATCCTTGAATGCATTTCCTTATATCTTCGTTAAGAAGATCCAATCCAATCAATCATCTCTCTTCAGAGAGAGCAAACAACAAAACCACTTAGCGCAGAAAGCAATCAAGTAAGATGGCGAAAGGAGCAATACTACTAGGTCAGGCGGAATACTACTAGGTCAGTAGCAATAATACTAGGTCAGGAGCAATACTACTAGGTCAGTAGCAATACTACTAGTTCAGGAGCAATACTACTAGAGTACTAGGTCAGGAGCAATACTACTAGATCAGGAGCAATACCACTTGGTCAGGAGCAATATTACTACGTCAGTAGCAATACTACTAGGTCAGGAGCAATACTACTAGGTCAGGAGCAATACTACTAGGTCAGTAGCAATATTACTAAGTCAGGAGCAATACTACTACGTCAGTAGCAATACTACTAGGTCAGTAGCAATATTACTACGTCAGTAGCAATACTACTAGGTCAGGAGCAATACTACTAGGTCAGTAGCAATATTACTAGGTCAGGAGCGATACTACTAGATCAGTAGCAATACTACTAGGTCAGGAGCAATACTACTAGGTCAGTAGCAATATTACTAAGTCAGGAGCAATACTACTAAGTCAGGAGCAATACTACTAAGTCAGGAGCAATACTACTAGATCAGTAGCAATACTACTAGGTCAGGAGCAATACTACTAGGTCAGTAGCAATATTACTAAGTCAGGAGCAATACTACTACGTCAGTAGCAATACTACTAGGTCAGGAGCGATACTACTAGGTCAGTAGCAATAATACTACGTCAGTAGCAATACTACTAGGTCAGGAGCAATACTACTAGGTCAGGAGCAATACTACTAGGTCAGTAGCAATATTACTAAGTCAGGAGCAATACTACTAGGTCAGTAGCAATACTACTAGGTCAGTAGCAATATTACTACGTCAGTAGCAATACTACTAGGTCAGGAGCAATACTACTAGGTCAGTAGCAATATTACTAGGTCAGGAGCGATACTACTAAGTCAGGAGCGATACTACTACGTCAGTAGCAATACTACTACGTCAGTAGCAATACTTCTAGGTCCCCTCCGGCTTCATTCCGCCACTTATTTTATCAAAAAAACGGTGCTGAGTGCAACATTATCTGTATGAATGTTCTGAAACGATAAAAGAGGAATATTACCAAAACTCTGCAAATGGATCAATTCATTCACAATATATACTGTTATGCCTATGGCTAACTTAGGGCCAGGGGGTTTGGTTAAACTTACAAATACAATAGAATTATTTCCACACAATAGCTATGAGTTAAGTGGTTTAGAGGGTGTCTAAATCGACAAAAGCTGGCTTAAGTAATATATGAAGGATCCCAAAGATGATAGAACTGATTGACTATCCGCCTACCCAACATGAACATATCAAGTTCTCTATACTAACATAATATCACTCTTTATAAAAGTAATTAGGTATACTAACTACTGGGTACAGCCCGTACAAGAATTATAAGTATCCAATCTCACTATTTCCATTTCACCGGAGGAAACTCAGATTTTGAAACTTGAAGTTTAATCCCCTCACATATTGTTAACAAAATAAGATCTCTAGATAATGCTCAGAAGTTAGAACGAAAGTAACCGAAGTAACTGTGATGTGAAGATATAAGCATTGCGAGAATAACAATATTGTAAACAAAGATACAACCTCCACTTAGTCTCTGAAAGTCTTATTATTGTAAGTTTAGGACGTTCTCGTCAAGTTAAGGATCACAGCTACTGATATCGTAAGGCAAACATCAGCTATACAGTAGTAAGAAAACGTGGTAATACTGCGATAGTACAAAGAGAAACGACTGGTACATAACGTACGGAATCTCGGTTTGATGTGGCTCAAAGGTCTGTTAATTAATACAATACGATACACTATATATTATATAATACACAATATAATACACAATACAATACACTCTAATATAATAGTACACAATGTTATTGCTGTAACTTTTATTTCAAGTCTACGAGTAATGGTAATAGGGGAGGTTACACAAACTGTTAACCTATATTACAGGGTATATTATAAGGGTTGTAATGCATGAAACATGTTATGGATGAAACATGAAATATAAATGTAGCGGGATATCTACAGATAAGCAGGCTAGTAAGTCAGTAACAGTAGACAGATAAATGAAACGAAAGTCAACTAATTACAAAACATATAGTATCCAGCTAGTGTAACAAATTGTATGATAACAGTGTCGTTATTGTCTTGAGCACCTCAAGGATTCATCACCATCTTACACGTGTAAAACACTGTGATATTTAATATGTACGAGGTATTGTACGCAGTATATTGTACACAGATATATTGTTATCATGGTTCAAGTACATGGTTAACCTATACAGGGTATATTAAAGTCACTATTGTGACGGTACATTAGAACTAGATAAGGGTTGCTATGCTGTGTAACTATGCCAAAACGAATAACAATTCATCTGTTAAAGTCGTGAACCTAAGTCGTAAATGAAATATGAAAGTTGTGTTTGAAGATCACATTATCACATTTATAGCGATATATGTACTATGAAACTATAAATGCTATGAAACTATACACATTTTTTAACGATAAAAATTGCGATGCATTTATTTAATTTCCTATAATAGCATATTTTACTGAACACAATATGTGGTAATTTAACTAATGTTTTTGACTTGATTGTGTATTTAATATCAACCTTTAATCTACACGAATTTTTAATCAACACAGCAGTCCTCAATAACTCCTCATATGACAAATAATGTGAAGAAATAATGTTAAAAAATTGACACTTCACACTTAATCACTATACTGAACACATAGTACAGAGTACTCGTTAATACGAATTTACAGTGATCAAGTGATCAGAATGAGATAGAAATAGAAGTTAAACATAAAATAATTGAATGAATTAATGTACTTACAGTTCATCCTTATGTTTTGCGCTTAACACCATATTCAAGTTTTTTTGTATTTGAGGCTAATCTCGTCTTAATAGCCGCTGCTCTTTCACCATTCTGGGCTATAATATAAGATTAAATGTCAGTTAGAATAAAGTTTAGTTCGTCATTAAAGATTTAAATGAAGATTCGTGACATTAAAAAATGAGCTATAAACTAGTATTACAGTCATCAACATGATATCAAGAAAACAACAAATTTTTCAAGAAAACAACAAATTTTTATTTAAATCAATTATAGCAACAATTTGAAAAACTTTAAAGCTCTTCTCTCTCTCTCTCTGTTCTGGTCAACGGTTTCTGGCCTCTTACGTTAAGATGGAGGCCTTCTCACCGTGCCCACAGAATGCAACTCCTGCTAGCTGCACGCCAGGACTCCCAAAGTATATACGAAATCATAAAATAATAAATATCAATGCAACAGACCCCTGGAGTCTTGAAGCTGTCACTACCTGTCTCAGAGCAAACCCACTTCCGTTGTAGTACTTCTGCGGGTAGACAAGGGACTTCCGAGCAAGGTCAAAGCCTGGGAGATATGTCTCTATGCGGAGATGGGCCTAGGTTGAGTTCCTAGTATGGGATTTAGCGAAAGTTCCTGGTGAAGAATCCAAGGAGGTTACCCAAAAGGGTTTTCCCTATCCAGTCTTGTCGACTGTTCCACAAATTTGAAGATATGATGTAGTTTACTGTTGTTAAGGTAGAGTTTACCAATTATCCTCATTCTGAACGTCATGATCTGGATGCACTTGTAGAGGAGGTGCTGGGATGTTGCTGCTTCTCCTGAAAAGTGTTCGCAATCTTGCGTCTTGAAGTTGACGTTGTTTGCCACGTTCTGAAAATAAACTAGTGGGCTGTGACCTATTCTGAAAGCGACCATGTTAGCCATCTGATGTGAGTTCCAGAAAAATAAAAGTTTCTGTATTTAATTTGTGGAGGAACATCATAAGTGGAATGTTCCTTTGTCACTGAGTGTGGCCTATTTGGGAGTAAGGGTTCTGGTCCTATGGGGATGTTGTTGGATTGGTCGTCCCTTGCGAATTCTTCCGCTAGTTCTTTACCGTATACTCCTTAATGTCCTGGAACGAAGTCCTACTCGATGTGAATACCTAGTGAGTTGGTCTGAGATGTTCAGAACGAACCTGGAGTTAAAACTGGTGCTGTTAAGCGCTATAAATGCAGCCTGGGAATCTGAGAGGAATTTATGATTGATGGAGATCCTAAGTTATCATAAGTCCAGATACTTGCCATGTATAACGCAAATAGCGGGTATGATTTCCTCAATTAACCTGAAGGAGGAATGTCAGTCCTGAAATGTTACCATGTAACGTCGAGCTAAAAAAATGAATCAAAAGATTGAGTAATGCATTCGATAAACATTGTATGTTCTATTTGCATCCCCTAAGCATTGCATTGATGTTTATTCCTGATCCGGTTAGCTTTGCGTCTCAGAACTAAAGAGGTCCACTATGCTTTAGTGAGCTATGCTCGCCACCAGGGTACTGTAGATCTAAGGGTTCCCCGTGTAATGGGGCAGGCTGTGAAAAAGCAGCTCTGCAGGATGTCCGAGATGAACTGTTTTCGAGTGTTGAGATCTTCTGCTGTAGAAACTGAATAGAACCAGTAAGGGTGTCAGTCAAACTCTGCTGCTACTAGATGATTGTAGAGCGTCCAGTCACACTTCAATGAAGAGTGTGGCCAAGCTAACCCGGTCCCCTGAAAAGTGGTTACTGGAGGAAGAAGTGCCAGGAATTCTCGCTATCAGTGTGTCCTCGTAGTCAGAGTTTAAATCCCTAATTCTGTCTTATCACGAGCCTGTGTCTAGCGTGTGTCAGCCCTTACGCATTAGCTGTCTTAACTGAAAAGACCTGAAAAGTGGTTACTGGAGGGAGAAGTGCCAGGACTACTCATTATCAGTGTGTCCTTGTAGTCAGGATGAGCGAATTGGAATCCCTAGCTCTGTGGTGGGTGACTTCGATGGGACCTGAAAGCTGAAAGAGAATTTCCTGGTGATTTAGTAGCTCTTAGAGCTAGGTATCTGTGTCTAATGTATCGTCATTTGTGTGTGTACTATCTTGTAACCTGATATCTGAAAGAGAAATTTCCTGGTGCTTGGTAGCTGTTAGTGTTGACTTCCTGATTCCTATGGGAACTTTGAGTTGGCAAGGCCCAACCTTTGTGCTCAACAAGAGAGCACACCACCCGTTAGTGCCAACCAGGCCACACCACGTGGAGGTTCGGAGAGGATTTCGTGACCCTTAAAGCTCTTCTATTACCATGGAATATACTACGGGTATGGTGACTTGGGCTATTGAGTTGTTAAGTAGATTAAGATTAGTAAACCTGCACTTGCATTGTATATTTTATAAAAACTAGAAATTAGGCTTCACGGTAAAATGGAGAAGCAGGCTGATCTTGGAGAGAGCAGACCGTAAAGTTTACGCACCCACCAGGGCTACCTACCTACCCCAGTTGTTCTTTTTGGTTTATCAGCTTGTATTGTTATATTTATGGACCCCAAGTCACCACACTAAGAAGGAGTATGTAATAAAAAAATTTTAAAAAATAATAAATTAAGTTAATATCATCATATCTGTTTAAAACAGTAAAAGTCAAGTTGAGGATTGACTTTCCTAGTTAATTTAAAGGTTCAAACGTTTGGTAATATAATAATGTTGGTATTTGTATCTGCTGCAGCAATAATATCGAAATATCATTTGTCTAGAAAATTTTCGCCACTTCAATAGATATTGGGTCGGCAGTTTGGTGAGTGAGTGATGAAATGGTTTGGTCTGTGATTGAGTGAGGGGCGATGTGAAAGTTGTGGTAAGTCCAGGTGTTATTATTGTTGATGGATTGAGATCCCAGGATGATACTTTTACAGCGTAATTTAACCAAAGATACAGAAGTAGTGAGGATTTCCCCATTCTCATTTAGAATCCGTTTATGTATGCTATTCCACAGTTTGGAGGCTATATAAAGAAAAGTGTTGGTCTATCTGATCATGGATAGAAATTAGTTTGATGTAATTCAATATCAGTGAATATTGAATTTATATGAATTTTTCCCTTGAGCTTGGACAGTGTGTTGATAGAAATAGGATCTTCTTGCAATTTTTGTCGAGGAAACACAAACTATGAGCTTGGTTTCTCAATCACAAACTCTAACAGGATATGAGAAATTTTATAGAATATGAGAAATTTTCAAGTGAAAAGTCAGGTTAAAGTTTATTACACTTTGTTTCATATAAATGAGACTTGTTGCTTTGCAGATGACAAACTGTACCTACTCATTCAAGGATTCATCAATAGAGGCCACACCCAATCAACATTGAATTGTTTATAAACATGTTTGTGAACATGCTAGGAACTCCGTTTTAACATACTATTGGAATATATAACATACTAAATTTGCAATATTCATTAAATGAGGAATATGACCTGAAAAGATTATGCCAAACGGAATAAAAATTGACGAAGTTAAATAAATAAATAAATAAATTCTAACATTTATTACACGCTTCGACATTAAAATATACCCAACAAAGATGTACATTTAAGTCATTCAAGCGAGACTTAGTGTTGAAATACCAAGATTATGGACTTTTATCAGTTCAGATTTTATGAACAAATATTTGCATGAAGTTCCCAAAATTATGCACCTTCATATCAGTTCAGACTTTATGGACAAATATTAGAAATATTATCAAAAGCTAGGTGGAAATAAAACGTCTTTAGAGCATTTTTAAAACATTCTACAGATGATAATGATCTCACTGAGTAGGGTAGTTCATTCCAAATTTTTGGTCCGCAAAACATAAATGCAGCATCCGTTCGTCTGAAATGAGGAGCAGGAGGAACTTTTAACAAATAAAAGTCATCATCTAGTCTGGAACTTTGTCTTCGTACTTCCCTTAGATTGATGTGTCCTTGTAAGTACTGAGGGGCTATGTTATTAAGACACTTGAAGACCAGAAGTGATATTTTGAACTTGATTCTGAACCGAACAGGTAAAAAGTGGAGCTTTTTGAGGTAAGGCATGATAGGTTCACGTATATTTTTTCCGTAAAGACCAAAAATAAATCTAGCAGCATTGTTCTGTATCTTTTGTAGCTTATGGAGATTCTTTTCTGTTATACCATAATAGACTGAGTTGCAGTAGTCTATGAAACAGAGAATATTGGAGTGAACTAACTGAACTTTTAGTTCATGGGAAAGCTTTGAACCGATTCTTGATAAGTCCCTTTGATTCAAATAACATACTTTGGACACAGCATTTATTTGAGAGTCCAGATTCATTTGGTGATCGAAAAGGAATCCCAGGTTCTTGGCCTTGCTAACAGGACAGATTGAGAGGTCT
Organism: Bolinopsis microptera; assembly: GCF_026151205.1. NCBI lineage: Eukaryota > Metazoa > Ctenophora > Tentaculata > Lobata > Bolinopsidae > Bolinopsis > Bolinopsis microptera. The sequence goes on from NC_087073.1 coordinate 13,471,940, forward strand.
CCTAAATCCATTGTCTGGATTGGGCTGACATATGGTCCTATATCAATGAACTCTGTTTTTTCATCATTCAGTTTTAGGAAGTTAACTGTCATCCATTGCTTTATCTCCAGAAAGCAATTTTTCACAGCTGTTAAATCAGGATTAGAACTGTGAACATCGAAAGCAAAGTACACCTGTGTGTTAAACGTAATGGTAAATTTTTCTCAAAATCCTTGAATAAATGGGTAACCCCTAGTAATGTCTTTTCTAGCACTTTTAGATGTTGCAATGGTAGAGGTTGTCTCACTTGCAACAGTTTTAATCCTGTTAATACATTTAGGAGCAGTACTTTTAATAATGATTTTATCTTTGGACATACAAATTTTATATTTAATTGTAAAACTAATAATGTTATTTATGTTATTACCTGTTCTACCTGTAAAAAACAATATGTTGGAGAAACAACTCAACCACTTCATAAAAGAGTCAATAGCCACAGAAATTGTGTCAAAGCCAAATCATCCACATTTTTATATGAACATTTTAATATTCCTGGTCACGTCTTCTCAGATGCTTCCATACAGATTGTAGATTATGTTGATTCTGACATGTCCACCGATGTCAAAAATGATTTACTTCTCCTGGAGGATTACTGGATAGAGAAGCTTGGGACAGCATTCCCTCTTGGTCTTAATGACAAGAAGAAAGGAACGGGCAACATCTCCCAAGATCGGGTTATGAATTATTTTAGTGGACAGATTGCTCGATACAAACGTGGCAGAGGGAATGGAAAGAAGAAAGTTCAGCCTAAGAAGTCTCTGGATACCATAGAGTCTGATATTAACAGGCTGAAAGATAACATCTTTTCAGAACATTCCATATACAAAACATTAAAATGTTATAGCTTATCAGATTTAGACACTCTCTACTCTTTGAGTCAAAATAATTCAGGATTGATTTACAACGTATGTTCCTCTTTCTGTTCAACATTTTCCCCCAAATACCATCAGAACAAATCTGAATCCAGTAATAGAGAATTTATAATTGTTCCATTTAATTGCAAATTCATTGATAATCTTAACCTAAAATCTATTTTCTCTGACACTTCAGTCATTGATTTGCTTCCCATTTTGATTCAGTCTTTTACACCATTACAGATTTATTATGAGTATAATGATCCTATAAGTCTTTCTATTTGTAACTATGCTTCATTCTTAAAGAAACTTTCTATTTCTGATATTAAATCTATTTTAGGTAGTCCATGCGATTGTCACTCCTCCCCTTTCAATTATCCTCCTCATGGACATGTAGTTACTGGTAATTTAGATATTGTTGATAATGTTGAACTTAGGGAAGTACTTTCCTACGGTTGTAAATACAGAATTCCCACATTTAAATCTCCAGATGAGATATATATGTCAGTTACCGAAGCTGTCGATAAATTTATAAAATCAAAAAGTAGAAAATACTGTCAAAAAGAAGTAAAGTTCAGCGATTGGAAGGAAAAAGTGTTATCAATAGTTTCCAATCGTATTGAATATTACAAGAAAAACTTTCCTGAAACATTTAAAATAAATGAAAACACACTGGAAAAAGATGATGTTAAAAGAAGTCTTAAATTGCTGAAAAGTAAATACATTATTTGTAGTATCGACAAAGCTTCTGGTAATTTTTCATTTATTTGTAAAAAGTTTTATGTAAAAACTCTTGTCAATGAAATGGGTTTTGATCCTAATACTCTAGAATGTATAGGTAATGATACATATAAACCCTGTAGCGAAGACGAGACTCATTATGTCAATAAAATATCTGAGAGTCTAAAGGAGAGATTTAATGTACAAGTTGAAGATAAAAACTTGCGACTAGCACGCATCTTCTGGAACCCTAAGCTTCATAAGAACCCTTACAAGGCGAGGTTCATTGCAGGTGCCCGTTTTTGCGTTACGAAACAACTTAACGTCCAAGTTAACTGTTGTCTGAAACTTTTGAGGAAATACTTCAAGAAATACTGCGAGGCAATCTACAACAACAGCGGTATAAACATGTTTTGGAGCATAGATTCCTCAAGTGAATTCCTTGAAGCTATCAAAAATAGCGATGTTTATAATATACAAGTATATGATTTTACTACTCTTTATACCAGATTAGACTTGATTGAAGTAGAGAATATGATTAATGAAGTTGTTGATTTAATATTTTCAGACCGTAATAGATATATTTGTATTTCTAAAAGAGACAGTAATACATGTTTCTTTTCCAATAAAACCTATGATTGTCATGCCTGCTTTAGTCAAGATGACCTAAAAGAGGCTGTTAAATTTATTATTTATAACACTTATGTCGTCTTCGGTGGGATTGTATTCATACAAACCAAGGGTATTCCTATGGGTGGAAATTCAAGTTCCCCTATAGCTGATCTCACTGTTGGCAAAAAGGAATTTAATTATATGAAACGTTTACTTCAGGAAAAGAAAATGGGATTAGCAAAGATATTATCCAATAACAAACGATATGTTGACGATTTATCTATTATTAACTACCTTTACTTTCATAAATTGATTAAAGATATTTATCCTAATTCATTGGAGATGGAGCGAGCTGGTTCCAATAATAAAATCATTAACTACCTTGATTTAAATATTAATATTTCCACAGAAGGACTAGAAATATCAGTGTATAACAAAACTGATGATTTTAATTTTCATGTTGTATCCCTTACATTTCCTCACAGTAACATCCCAACCGAGGTTGGCTACAACGTTTTTTCTTGTCAAGTTCTTAGATATGGTAATGTTTGCACTAGATTGGATATCTTTACCTCCCATCTTCACAAAATATTCAAAATTCTAATTGATAGAGGATATAGCCGTGATAGACTGATTAAAGGCATTAAACGTTGTCTGAGGAAATATGATAACGTTTTCAGGAAGTTCGGTATTCTAGATGACCGTAACATTATTAAAGAACTCCCCTGATACCTTTTGATTTATTGAAACACGGGTACTAACTCTGCTAAACTGAACAAATTCTGAAACTTAGGTGAATAAGTGTACAACGTGCTAAACCGAAGTTCAGACTGACCAGTGAAAATGGGCGAGCGTACCAAGTGTCATTTTAATTAGAAGTTTTAGTCAGTGATTTATTATTGAAGCTTGTAATTACAATATCTAATGCTCCTATGAATACTTTAATTAATTGTTTGTCCCGTTATTCTTTTTCCTTCCTCTTTTCCTTGTCATCCCCTTTAGTTTTAAGATTCTTGCTATAAATGGCTACAGCTAACACTACTAATGCTAAGTACCAAACAACAAGTGGGAGGTGGATCGTTGGTACCATTAAATCGATTTAACACCGCAATTCCAGTCGCAAGCCTGGGACCACTACTAGCATAGTCACAACATCTACAAAGCTGCCATATAGCCTGACTGACAATTTTCTCGGCTGACTGACAATGTTTCTTCTTTTTCCCCATTTAGAATACAAAGATTAGTACATTTTAGCTTATGATTAATATTATATTTTTACCTATAGTTTACCTAGACTGCATACAAATGTATCGAGAAACCATATTTTGTGACAATTTCCTCAAGATCTCTGGTATACAATATGAGTTATCAAGCAATTAAAGTTTATCTTGTTAGCAAAATTGATTAGGTAATTAAGTTATACCGTAATTGGGCTTAAGCTTACTCTGTACAAAATTTGTTATGGACACTGACTGTGCCGATGATATGGCAGTGATGGATAATACTGAAAACAGGTTGCAAGAATCCACTGACCTCGTCGCTCACTACAGCTCTTATGCTGGGTTGAAGATCAACATCAACAAAAGTAAAACTTCTTGTCTGAATGAACTATTAGAACCTCAAGAAGCTGATCCGCATGTCTCTGCTACTAAAATGTTTAATGAGCCCAATCACTCATCACTTATCGTAGTTTAATCTTCAAAGTGAGTTGTACAATCTAGGTTGTTTTAAGTAGCTGTTGATAGTGTAAAACAGGAGTGACCTGATCGTTTTCATAACTTCGCTTTACAATTTGTACCATAATAAAACTAGCACTGCCATGGGGTTCAAAAAGGGTCATTGTAAGCCTCCAGCATTTAAATGGTCCTAAGTCTCTGCCCCATGCGGTGCCTGTCAGCATCAGCTAACAGAATAGCCCTAACATATCGATCAAGTCACAAATTAGGTCCCTATAATGATTTATTATTGTTGAATAAATAGATTTGAATATAATATTTGTTTTATTCTGAATATTTGTTTTATTCTGAACACTGAAAAGACACAGTGTATGGTCACTTGCCAGTAAATGTGCGTCCAAGCAACCCTACACCGAAAGAGACACACCATCGAGCTGGCAGTGGAGGGGGAACCTGTTGAGCAGGTCAGTAACTTTGTTTTTCAGGTGCCAACATCTTACTATATATATAAAGCGAGACGATATATATCAGCAATAGCAGCAAATCTGGGGAAACTTGGTGGACATTGATCTTTTTCACACAATTTGAGTATGTTGACTTCAACATTATGTTGCAGCTCATTGTGGTTAATCTCAATGTTGGAGTGATGTTTTTCTGGTGCACAAAACACTACAGTACGGTTATGTTGAATAATTGTGGTTAATGGGTCATCTATGTGGCCACTATGGTGGTTAAAATACCAGTTTTAGGGTTAACCACCATTTTGAGATATGATATTATGAACTGAGTAGTCATTATATTGAGATCATATCATGGTGCAACTATCACAAAAGTTTTCAAACCTCATGGGGGGCATTTTGTGGTCCTAATGGTGGTTAAATTGAAGATGAACGGTGAGCTATAAATATTGCTCTGATTATAGATGTATAGTGGTGGTTGTTCATTTGTGCATGGATGATAATTTTTTATCACAAATGTGCAATTTAATAGTATGGTTGATTTGAGGTGGTTAATATTCGTAAAAAGTGCTAAAAAGATGGTTAAAATGTCAAAATTTGCTGTTAACCACCAATCAAAACATTATTAATGATTTTAGTCAACATTTTATGGTCAACAAAGGACATTTGAAGGGTCTTGATAAAAGTTATCAAGAAATGTTGTCATAAAAGTGGTTAAAAGGGCTATATTACTTGCTAGGCTGTTGAACAAGGCATCTATTAAAGTGAAAATTAACCACAATATGAACTTCAGATAATGGTTTGCTATCCAAATGAGTGTATAATTGTTTGCAAATCCATAATTGACCCCAAGTTCATGCATTATGATCAATGTGCAGCTATGGTGGTTAAAATGTCTCGAAAATACCCTATATTTGCACTAATTAACCATTTTTAGAGCACATATTAGCTTTGTAAAGCTATAGCTGGCCATGCTACATTATCTAGATATAACTACCTGCTCATTTATATGACCAGAAACATTGCTGAGTCCTATGTTGCGTCCATCATGGTTAATAAAGGTCTAAAATTGACCAAAATCAGTGTTTTTGGTCGTTTTAAAACCACCATACGGCCACACATTTTGTTGCATTATCTTTAAAATCACTTATTATCCTCCAGCTATCTCTCATAATCAAATATCAAAACAAAATAAGGCACAAAAAGTTCGGAGGTTGCTGAATAATGGTTAATTTGTGATGGCTTCTGTTGACCGAAAGTCCAAAATAAACATGTTTTAAACCACATTGAGGCCACATCTAAGGTTTTATGGTATTGGGACCATAGTCAAAAGTTTTGGGCACCTGAATGGTGACCTCTGCTTTTGAAATTATGGTGATATTTCAATGCTGTGCCATACCAGGTGGTTAAGTACGCGCTAGCGCGCGCGCACGCGTACAAACATGGTTTTTTTTTGATATACCACAGTTGGTGGTTAACTGTTCTACATCAAACCTTCACTAAAAGTATTGGGCACCATAGTGGTGACATAATATATAAAGAATTTAAGCCTAGACTAAATATGTTGGCCTACAGATGGTTAAGTACGCGCTAGCGCGCACACGCGTACACTATAACATAAACAAATAAACCACTCCACAGACCACATTTATTAATTTTTTTAATTTCCTTCTTCAACTATGTGTCAATGAACCATTTTTGTTCAATAATGACCATCAATATTAACTGTAGTACTTATATCTTCACTGTAGTAAGGGTTTGGGTGTTAGAGGTATAAAAAATGTCCACTAACAAATCAGTCATTTTTCGACTACTTAACCACCTAACTCAGCACCAAAATGTTCTGAGATTTTTTTCGTTGCACTATCATGAAGCTATGACATTTTTGGACCTATGTAAATAATCAGATTACTAAAATTCATAATCTTTGATTTTTAAGGGGGGGTTAAATGCTTCAAATTGGTGTATTCCAAAGTTTCCCCAGATTTGCTGCTATTGCTGATATATATATAGGTATATGGTTCCGTGCCATTTTACTGACAACATGGCATCAACTTTAACACGATTTTCCGCAAAAACCGTAAAAGATATACAACTGAAACTTTTTTGACTGGGTCAAATGCTTTAATGGCCTTCAAATCAGCATGAAAAAATAAAAAATTGGCCAAGAAATAGGAGTTTTAGAGCCCAAAATTTGGACCCCCAAGTGGTGTCAAAAACGCGAATTAAATAGGTAATATTTCTCTTGAGTCTTGACACCACTTTAGGGTTAGACGGGTTCCTGCTAGTTAAGGGAATGGTACCATCAACCGACATCAGGATCCAGCGTGCCAATTTAATGGCACGTTCCACCAGCTTTGGAAGAAATGGAATAGCAACAACAACAACAACACTTTATATCCCGAGTGAATATTTAAATGTAAACTTTTAGCTTTGTAATTTTAATTTTAGTTCCTACCTCAGTTGCCACTGATGATATCATGGTTTTGTATCATGATTGAAACATTTGTCTGACTCAACCGGTCGTTTAAATTTGTATATATATATATTGATTGAAATAAATTTTCGTGCACATACAGAATGAATGGTTAATAATTTAATATATATGTAGACCAAGCTCTGTGCACGGGATGCTTCCTGGAAGAATCCAGTTCTTTTAGCGGGGCACCCCTACCTAAAGCCAAATTGAGATATAATAATCATATTCCTAGGGAAATAATCAGAAATCGAATACCAATCAAGTAATATGATATATAGGAGTAGTAACCATATTTACTATGCAAAATGCCCCAACCACATAGTGTAAATTTGTATAAAATTCAAATTCCATATTCATCATTAAACCTCAATAGTCAATATAATAGCCCAAGCAAAATTAAATAACTTCTTATATACCTTACTGTCATACTACAAATTAATTAAACATTTGAAATCTGTTAACCAGAGAATAAATTTCTAAACCTAATGCAAGTGAAATAATTTAGATGCAATAATGAATGCCTAATGTGAGTATCATCTGTCAATGTCCTTGTAAAACAGTCTGTACAAGAGATATGAGTAACTAATATAGAAGAAAAAAACAGGAAGTTGTCGTCTGTTGAAAAATAAATAAAATATCTAGAATATAGATTAGAATATAAAATAAGATTCAGTCAATGTGTCGTCAATAAACTGTACAATTATCAAATGTTAAAACTGGGTGATACAGTCACCAAAAATAAATACTAAGTATAATAATTTAATAAATTAAATGTGGTCTATAAAACTACCACTAGGTATAATAGGTCAATAAATTAAAAGTGGTTTATAAAACTACCACTGTGCGAACCCCTTCTCCAGTTAAAACATGTCAGTCATGTGAAAAATCAATCAGAATGGTAAGGTGGTAAAAAAGGGAATATCCTTTCGATACATCAATTACATATGCCTCAGATTTAAATAGAATTAGAAGATACTTAGTTATCGTCGACTATGATTGCAGTGTAAAATTTGTCATATGAATTGTCGACGGTATAATTAGGGTCTGTTGTTATAGATGAGAGTAGCTGTTTCTTATACGAATCACTAAAGCTTTTAACATCGGGCAGATTTCGTATATCTGTTGGAACATTATTCCAACATTTTTCAAAAATCCTAAGTACAGACTGAGTAGTGAGTTACCGAGTTATCAAAATTGATATGGGACCTCAAGGAGAAGATCATTGAATATAGCATAGACTGGAAGATTATTACTAAATCAAACAAATATAAGGCAGGAGCGGGGCATCGGGCCTCTACCTAGACGAAAAGCTACACATCCTTAAGAACCCAGATTCAATAAATAAAAGATCTGAGATTATCTCTAAATGTAGACATTCTAGGAAATTCTTAGTTTAAAGACATATTTAGTTAAAACAATTTATTAACATAACATAACATTATAAATAATGCCTCTCTGGGCATCTTAACAAGACATTCACAGAAAATGAACAATCTCTGTTTAAAACCATATAATTAGTAAAACAAATTTTAGTAAAAAAAATTTAATTTTATACCCACATACCCACAATCAATTCATATTAGTTCAAATATTTAAAGTCAAAATAACCATTTCACATATAAGTGTTTTTATTATAATAAAATAATTTGTGATAAATTAATAAATTAATTTACACTCAAAAATGTACAAAATATACACAATGTTTACCTAGTGCAACACTGGTTCGGCGCGCGGCTGGTCGAGAAAGTTTGGTTTGCATTTACTAACTACAGTGTACAGCGTACATGAAAAGATAACTTACTGAATCTTTTAATACTAAATACATATTAATTCAGATGTTGTTCAATGAGTTAACCACAAAAATGTTCAAATTATGTAGGAGGGTAAAGGACACAATTGCTAGTAATGCTTCTTTGTGCCCGTTGACTACAATGAACATTTTGCAGAGTTTCTCCAGACGGCTTTTATCAGAGTGCCTGTTATTAACTAGGTTAAGCACAAGCCAGGCCAACATTTTGTTTTTGTGTCAGCCGCGCTACCAAGTTGCAGAGTATGATAAACACAAAAAAATTATACATTATACAAATTTGCTTATACATAATATCAGAGTCCAATCTAGCTGCCACAGTTCAGCCGCCAATAACAAACTATACAAAATTCAACTTAATACCTTTGATATTAACCTTCTTCCTCTTAGCTATCATTGGATTCTCTTTCATATAACTTATATATCTATTCCTATTTAAAGACACAGACTCATCTATACTATCAAAGATGTCATATGACAGTTCCCAGTAGTAGCCAAGCTTATTAGCCTGATATCCATCAAGCCGAAAGGCATCTAATCCACTTTTGAATCCAGTAACCTACTCACTAGCTTTCACAAGTGGTGGTAGACTGTTCCAGTAGCGCAAGACCCTTTATAAGCATTAAGAATTGTGGTTATTTATGGGTTTTAGGAGTATTGAGTAATTGTTAATTGTTAATTATAATAGTTTGATAAAGGAGCACTGTGCTGTATAATGTTCGCCATTTTAATTGTAATCATGTCACTGAAACTTTTAGTTTGACGATAACATCGTTTACTTTGTTACGCTTATATAATATATATATTTCATGGCTGAACTTCTACACAATGAAAATAAGCGGTTTTGATTAGATCCTCGTAATTCTTTGCATCATTTATTCACATCAAAATTATGTTAGAAATTCAGTTTTTTTAAATTTTTTGTGGCTGCCCCACGCCACGGGCACTGTTTGGCGGTTCAGGTCCGGGACCCCCTCAAAAGTTCGGTCACTGGTCCTAGTTTGTTGGTCAACTGCTAAAAGAACTGGATTCTTCCAGGAAGCATCCCGTGCACAGAGCTTGGTCCACATATATATTAAATTATTAACCATTCATTCTGTATGTGCACGAAAATTTATTTCAATCAAAAAGCTATCTCGAAATCAAGTTTCACAAAATAATACCCATTGGCCCCCCCCCCCCCCCCCCCCCCCCTTAATTTCATAAAGTTATTGTTTCATATAGTTATTGTTTCGCCCTTTTAATTATTTCATATAGTTTTCATGAGTTCACATGCCTTTCAAAGAGAAGAGCTACGAGGGATAGATGATATTTATTGCTCATGATTGCAATTGTTCTGTGCCAACTGCATCACTTGATCTGCAGAGCTGCAGCGTGAAGTATGCAGAGATGTAGTGACTGAGCCAGCATTAATACCCCTTGATAATGAAGAAATTGTTGGTACCAATGCTGATAGAGCTGCACCTGATGTATCCTCACGAGGTCTCTGGAGCACATTTGAACGAACATTCTTTGATGTCTGTGTTACCCACCCCAACTCACCCACATATGACAAAAAAGATATGGAACAGATCTATAAAGCTCATGAAATGAGGAAAATGAAAAAGTACAACAACAGAATCATCCAGCCTCCAGGTGGAAAAAGGCACCTTTACCCCACTTATATACTCAACAAATGGCGGATGGGGTCCACAAGCCACAAGATACCACAAGAGACTCGCTGAAAAACTATCCCAGAAGAGAGGAGAAGACTATGCGTAGGGCCTGTCGTGATATCATGGATCGCTTAGGTTCCACCAGGATCTGGTAGTCCTCATAATTCTGCGGCCTCTATGTTTCGTCATCTCGCACAACTCTTTAAGAATCTTGTGGATTTGGCATGTGAAAATTTGCAGCCTTCCAGACATTGATTGGGTTAACGAGGTGTCGTACGTCACCTCAAGATCGGGTGATAGGGGGCTGTCCAGGCCAGAACCCAATTGATTGGGTCTGAGGTCACGTGATTATGAGCCTGAGGTCACGTGACTATGACGTCACCAGACCTTCCTCTCCGTTTCCCGCTCATTGGACCAGGTGAGCTTGCATGCATGTGAATGTGGGTGTAAGTATAGCTGTACTGTAGTTGATACCTAATTAAACCCCTATAGAAACCGAAAATTTATTTTCTGGCAGAAAGCTAGAAATTGACCAAAATATCGTCATTGTTTTAAATTTATTTTGATGACCATTCCTGACCTAAAATCGCACGAGAAATCGATTAAACTTGGTTTCAGAACTCAACAATGCTTCCTTATGCCTCAAAATCCATGTTTTATAGATACAATCAACATCTCGATCCTGTAGTTAAACTTATTACTTAAAGGGTTCAAGTACAGTTACGCGGTAGACAAACTAAAACAAAATTGTATGTTTATAACCTACCAGGACGTGCGCCGAGTTAAACTCGTCGAAGGTAATATTTGGAACAAATATTTTACGAGTATCACCCGTTAAATAAACTTATATGTATAAAAACCTTGTGTTATGTGGCAGTTGTATTGCAATTTGTGCAATTTCAGTTGGGCAGCTTTTTTAAGTGTCTGTTATTTCAATTTTCGTAAACCTACTACCTGCCACCTGGGAATGTTATGAATTAAAAAGGTGCCCATCTTTGGTTATAACTAGGACTTTGCAAATCCAGCAGATCTACTTACGTAAAATATTTTGTTAACAATTTCTAATAAAATTCAAGTTGCGCTGGTGATGCTAAATGTTAAAAGTGAGTCGGCGATTGGTACAGTATAAATGGAAAAGACAACTACTTTTTATATTAATATAATGATTTATTTTATAAGGTTACTTATGAATTTATTCGAGAAATAATCTGGAAGTATTATCGGCATCTTTTCACACATATATGACTACGAGCACATACACAGTGGCCAATAAGCTGTACACAGCAGAGTTTTAGCGTAATAATCGATCTTTAAGAATGTTCTAGTATGAGTGTAGAATAGCCATAAGAGCTGAGTGTAAGATTAGGTAGGATTATTGTATAGCTTTTGGATGGTTTTGCGGAGTAAGACACGCGTTAGTAGGGTGCATTAGTTAACAATGTGTGGCCAATTGCAACAGCTTATTCTACTGATAGATTATATCGACCAATGGCAGCAGTTTTAATCAAGATTACGCTAAAAAATTTTAACCTGTCGACAATATTTCAGAAAAGCTTCCCGCAAGCAAGCAGGTTCCTTCGTTCTGCTCTGATCTCTACTATGATACTAACTGATGATGGACTTTGATACGATTCGTTGATATGATTATTTGACGTATTGTATACAGCTTACACTTAACCATATGGTTCAGACAAAAGGACAATTAAACTGGTGTTTTGTTTTTAACGGGTGATACTCTTAAAATATTTGTTCCAAATATTACCTTCGACGAGTTTAACTCGGCGCACGTCCTGGTAGGTTATAAACATACAATTTTGTTTTAGTTTGTCTACCGCGTAACTGTACTTGAACCCTTTAAGTAATAAGTTTAACTACAGGATCGAGATGTTGATTGTATCTATAAAACATGGATTTTGAGGCATAAGGAAGCATTGTTGAGTTCTGAAACCAAGTTTAATCGATTTCTCGTGCGATTTTAGGTCAGGAATGGTCATCAAAATAAATTTAAAACAATGACGATATTTTGGTCAATTTCTAGCTTTCTGCCAGAAAATAAATTTTCGGTTTCTATAGGGGTTTAATTAGGTATCAACTACAGTACAGCTATACTTACACCCACATTCACATGCATGCAAGCTCACCTGGTCCAATGAGCGGGAAACGGAGAGGAAGGTCTACGTCTGGTGACGTCATAGTCACGTGACCTCAGGCTCATAATCACGTGACCTCAGACCCAATCAATTGGGTTCTGGCCTGGTCAGCCCCCTATCACCCGATCTTGAGGTGACGTACGACACCTCGTTAACCCAATCAATGTCTGGAAGGCTGCAAATTTTCACATGCCAAATCCACAAGATTCTTAAAGAGTTGTGCGAGATGACGAAACATAGAGGCCGCAGAATTATGAGGACTACCAGATCCTGGTGGAACCTAAGCGATCCATGATATCACGACAGGCCCTAGACTATGCGGCTATTATGTGTTACATGCGCACCAGGATTAGATTCTCAATCATCAGGAGCACCCTGATAGCGGTCAGGGGTGAGAGAGGGAGACGGCAATCGTATACATTGCCAGTCAGTGTAACTTCGTTTAAGGCCACAGGGGGGGGTCCGAGGTCGATTTTGAGATTTTGAGATATGTTGTAGAGCTCGATCTAAATTTTCAAATGCTTTTGTCCTTACCGAAAACAAAGTTTCCTATTTGAAGATATCGCGCGTTGAATTTTGAGGTTTACCTGTAATTCTATTGTAAATGAAAATTTTAAATGAAATCGTGTTCAAAATCTATCTTCTTTTTCAGTTTATGACTTAGAACCTTGTAGTAAAACAAATTTTTTAGTAAAACAAATTTTATTTTATACCCACAATCAATTCATATTTAGTTCAAATATTTAAAGTCAAAATAACCATTTCACATAAGTGGTCATATTATAATAAAATAATTTGTGATAAATTAATAAATTAATTTACACTCAAAAATGAACAAAATATACACAATTTTTACCTATAGTGCAACACTGGTTCAGTACAGCGGCTGATCGAAAAAGTTTGATTTGATTTACTAACTACAGTGTACAGCGTACATGAAAAAATTACTTGCTGAATCTTTTAATACTAGACACATTTTAATTCAGATGTTGTTCAATGAGTTAGCCACAAAAATGTTCAAATTATGTAGGAGGGTAAAGGACACAATTGCTAGTAGTGCTTCTTTGTGCCCGTTGACTACAATGAACATTTTGCAGAGTTTCTCCAGACGGCTTTTATCGGAGTGCGTGTTATTTACTTGGTTATGCACAAGCCAGGCCAACATTTTGTTTTTGTGTCAGCCGTGCTACCAGGTTGCAGAGTATTATAAACACTAAACAATTATACACTATACAAATTTGCTAATACAATATCATGCAGAGTCCGATCTAGCTGCAAACGTCAGACACCACAGTTCAGCCGCCAAGTACCGTTTAAGTGAACACCGAAACACGAGGTTTAGGTGTCATTTTGTAAATCACTTTATGGATGGATAATTCAGTAATTGTTGAAGAAAATTACAGTCACTGCCACCTATAGCGTTATGTCATGGGTCTGATTAACGGCCAAGAATAAACGTACGTGCGCGCTTAAGAAACCCGCGCAAATGTTGAGGTAGGGAGTAGCTGCGGCGCGCTTTTAACATATATTACGTATAGCGCCGTACGGAAACGGCAATATTTAAGTAATTAAGTATTTGTTTACATAAATTCCACGTTTTTATCAATAATCTAGCATGGTCCAAAACTGTTAAAGTTGTCACTATGCCACTCATTATCGAACCTGCTTTGGGCATCTAGAAGAGATCGGTTTAGCCTTGATTTGATTGAGTTACAGGATGTGTTCACAAAGTCAGGTTTATTCTGTGGATTGGAGTCCTTGAATTGATTCCAAAGCCAAGAAGATTTATAAATAAAGTTATGGCTTGGCTTTGGTGGTATTAGACGGTCATCCCTCAGTTCAGACATGTTAAGTAAAGAGTAGAGAGATATGGGTACCCTATATTTCACTATTTTAAAAAGTTCAGTTATAGTACGAAGTTTGTAAAGATTATGAACAGTAAGGAGTTTATGACTGTTAAATAATGGTTTGGTTGATTCCTTGGAATAGAATTCAGCTCCTAGTTTTTGACAACATAAGGGTCTAACAAGTTTATTATGAACTACCGATTTAGAGCGGACACACTTTGCACAGAGTTATTAACATTAGACTCATATTTACCCAGTATTTTACATTGAATAGGTCTAGAACAAGCACATGTTTTGAATTTGTTTTGGTATGAGTTTGCATCTCCAAAAATTATTCTAATACATCTCTTCTGTGTTAAGAATACAGGGTTGATAACTTGGTTAGAGACACCACCCCATACTGAGATGGCGAACGTAAAGACATAGAAACCTTGACGAAATCACTATCAACAATTGATGTTGATAAAATGAAAGAGTCAATCCAGGTGATTCAAAACCTCGACCTTCACTTGCAACACCTGCTAACCAATGAACATGGTTTGAAAGACCATCAAAACAGGGTCAAAAGCATAGAAGACCACTGTAAAGGAGAACTAAGTGAAGATGTGAATGGTGTCAAAACGGCTATTGAGGACCTTCAGAAACAAATCACAGATCTTTCCACCAAAGGTCTTGTCTCATCTACTGCTCCCAAGCTTGACACTGAGAAACTGATACATGATATCATTGACCAGCTTGATGAACATGCTCGGCAGGAACCGCACATTTCTCTTGAACTGAAGGAAATCAAGCAGTCTCTAGACCAACTGTCTACCCAACAGACTACAATTCCTCGCGATAAGCCAACACCACCACCATCATCTGGCTCTGCATTAAATGATAAGCACCTTCTATCAAAGACCATATTTAAAAATGAAGAAAAACCTGTGGCAGACACAGTGGAAGAATTCATAGACACTGATGCTGAATCAGATCTTCTCCAGTACTGCGAATCTCTTCAGTTCAGCAAGGAGAATGGGCACTCAGTGTGTTCTTTTGGAGAGAAATACAAATACAGTGGATCCAGGGATGAGAACAAGAAAAATGCAGAAATACCGGAGAAACTGGCTGCGCTCGTCCTGAAAATTAATGAGAAGTTCTGTGCAGAAGAAAATCCTGTAATGAATAGCGTGTTGATCAACCGCTACGAAGAAGGCGAGGGTTACCTGCCAGAACATTCTGACAACGAACCAGTGATACATCCAGAATCTAGCATATTGACTCTTTCCATTGGAGGTGAATGCGAAGTCCTCTTCACTGAAATGAACAACTCAGTTCACACACACAAGTGTACCCCCAGGTCAGTTTACAGGATGACCAGAAGGAGTCAGGCTCACTACAAGCACTCTATCCAGAAGGGGTCAGTCACTGGTGCAGTACGATATAGTTTCACTTTCAGATCAATAGACGGAAAGAATCGTGCTAGTACTTGTATCTTCTCTGATTCAAACGGATCAGGTATGAAATTTGGAGAGGATCACAAGAGGAGCTTTGGTAAATGGCTGCCTGGTCGGAATGTTTGGACTCCGACAATAGATGACATTAACCCATATCTTGCATGTGGATACAAGAACGTTGTTATTATGTGTGGTATTAATGATGTTAGAAGACCATCTGTTAAATCTCAACGTGAAATTTTTGCTATATTTAGTCTTTTAGAATTCAAGATTGAGCAAATCCAAGAGGCCAATCCAACTGCTCAAGTATTTCTTTGTCCACTTTTACCAACTCGAAATACTGACTTAAATAGGAAAGTTCTATACTTTATAGAGCTTATTCGTCGTGAGCTACTTCCCAAAAACTTTGGTGTCCAGTTCGTTGATGGCTTTGATGACTTCCTGGATAATAACACTGGCTTACTTTGCCTAACCTTGTCCAGGGAGTTTGACAAATATGGCCGGACGGATTACCTGCACCTTAATTGGAAGGGAGTGGCCAAACTTGCTACTTTAATCCGTAATACTGTCCTCGTTAGGATGCATGGAGGGACTGATAGGAGGAAGAGGGGGAGGAGGGACGGTAAGGTTGGTTCAACACTTTATTCTCATGCCGCCGGAGGACAGCCTCATGTTGAAGGCTATCAGCCTCCAGTATGAATGTTCTTAAAAAAGAGGTCTGTGCCCACTGTTTAAAAAGTATCTATTTAGGTCAATCTATATTTGAATGCTACAACTGTAACTGTCCCATTCACTCTAGATGCTATAACACCAGTGACAAACAAAATCAAAAAGCTGACTTGTACTGCAATAATTGTCTCCACCTAGCAGTAATCCGTTATAACCCATTCAAGCTTCTGAATGATGACAATGATGATAACACTGATGCAGATGATGTTACACGTAAAATCTCTGAGGTACTTGAAAGCTGTGACTCATATTCTGTAAAAGGCATAAACCACACCTTTGCTCACGAATTACAAGTGCAAAATTCACTAATATTTCAAAATCTTGATGGCAACAAATCAAACTTTGACTCGCTGGCAATTGAAATAGCTAGATTTACTAACAAATTCTCTGTAATTGGTCTTGCTGAAACAAATGTAGGCCCTGAATTGAAAAACTTGTACGAACTCACAGGCTATGAGAGCTTCTATCAAGATACCTTTGACTCGAAAGTAAAAGGCTCAGGAGTAGCTCTACAGGGTGTTTCGAGACTCGTGTCCAAATTTAAAATTTTAATTTTTAATTTTATGAAGGAGCAAAATTAGATGCAATCGGTTTTAAAATGCTGGTTATACCTTACATTTCAGTTATCTCTCACAAATTCGTTTCAAAACTCATCTTTTCGCAAATTTGTATCCTTTCGAAATTTTCTTCGAAAAAATGTCAAAATCTGGCATATCAGACGAAATGAGAGTAGACATGGTCAAGCTTTTCTATGTCAACGGAAGTAGTTGGACTGCTGCTAGGAGGGCACTTTCAAAGAAATACGGTAATGCAGGCAGGAAAATTCATCTTAGGACTATTCAGCGACAAGTGACGAAATTTGAGAGAGAATTGACTCTCAGAAGGAAACCAACAGGTGGGGGTGCAAAAAAGGCAGTTAATGAGAAAAACATCAAAAAAGTCGACCAAATCCTTGACAAAAGCCCTCGACGTTATGTAAGGAACATCGCTAAGAGAACTAAGCTATATACCACAACCGTTTGGAGGATCTTGAGAAAGGAGTTAGGCAAATACCCATACAAAATTCAGATGTTGCAAGAACAGACGGCAGCCAACAAGCAGCAAAGAGTGGACTTTGCCAAGCAATTTGCTAGCAAAATTGAGTCTGATCAAATGCCCGAATGCCCGAATCTGGTCAGATAAGCAACCCTATGCCACCGTGGAAGGTCCAAAAACCAGAGAAAAGGTGACTGTTTGGATGGGCCTCAGTTACCATGGTGTCTTCGGACCCCACTTTTTCGAGAATGAAGAAGAGAAGGCAGAGACGATAAGGACAGCAAATTACATTGCTATGTTGCGTGGAAAAGTAATCCCAGTACTTAAAAGGAAAAAAATACTTGATTCCTGTATATTCCAACAAGACGGGGCCCCTCCACACTGTTCGCACGAAAGTTTGGCTTGGCTGAAGGAGCATTTTGGGGAAAGACTGATATCGAGGAAAGCTGAGTTCAGCTGGCCTCCCTACATCCCTGACCTGAATCCGGCTGATTTCTTTTTGTGGGACTATCTGAAAGAACGTGTCTATTCAGACCCAGTCCCACAAACAGTAGATGAGCTAAAAAACAATATCAGAAAGGAGGCTAAAAAGTTAAAAATTGACATGGTAAAACGTGCAATAGACAATATGCTTCCGAGGGTTCAAAACCTTCTATGCAGAAAGGGGGCGTGGTTCGAAAAATTGTTAAAATATTAGATTTATTTTTGTTATGTATTTTAAAATGTAATAATTTGTCTAGAATTTAAAACAAAAATTATACCGTTTGTCTCATTTTTTAGATTTTGAGAGCCATTCAAAATTTGGACACGAGTCTCGAAACACCCTGTATATGTCCTTAACTCCTTTAATGCTGTTAAAAATAACAACCTGTCACAAGTAACAGAAAATCTAGAAACCCTCTTTGTAACCATAGGAAGTATAGGAAATTCTACTTCTATAGGAGTAATATACCGCCCTCCAAGTGGCAATGCTGAGCAAGCTCTCCAAGAATTGTCGTCAATCCTTGATAAAGCACCAAAACATACACACATTGCAGGTGATTTTAACATTAATCTCCATGGTAAACACAGTAACATTATTGCACAGTATGAAGACGTCCTATTCAGTAGAGGCTTCTTCCCATTGATATCATTAGCAACTCATGAAAAGCCTGGATGTAATGCCTCGTGCATCGACAACATCATTACAAATGACCTAGACTCTGTTACTGCCTCTGGAGTCATAACTGACCACATATCTCACCACCTCCCTATATTTAATATATCTGACTGGAAAATTAGCAAGACCAAAAATATTCATAAGCACACTCAATATTATGACTATTGTAAGTCAAACACTGATAAATTTGCTGAAGTCTTGGGTAATAAACTAGATAATGAACCAATTATAGATTTTACCAACTTTCATGATATCTTTAAAAACAGCATTGACGAAACCTGCAAACTAGCTGTACCCAAAACCACTAAGCGCACTATGCAGAACAACCCCTGGATTACTGGCGGGATTATAGCCTCAGTAAACCACTGCCATGGACTGTATGATGCCTGGGCGAAAGTCAGGAAAGTTAAGTGTAAACATGGCGAAACTGACACAAAAGGGGGCACATGCCTGTGTTCTATCTGCTGTAATAAAAGAAACCGTTATGATGACTACAAAGAATATAGAAAGGCTCTAAAAAAGGTTCGTAAAAAGGCTGTATCTGAATATTATTCTGACAAGTTTCTTGAAACTCAGGGAAACTCCAAGAAAACCTGGGAACTTATAAATAAAATTCGTGGCAAACAGAAACGTGATATCAGACCTATATTTACCATAGACAATGAAAAGATAACTAATCGCAGAGTTATAGCGAATGAATTCAATAAGTATTTTGTATCCCTAGCATCTAACCTTAATGCAGCCTACACAGAACTAGGAGAAATACAAATTAATCAGCTTCCAAGTTTCTGTGACCTCTTACCTAAAACGAATACAGCTAATATATATCTACATGACTGCTCACCTGAAGAGGTGGCTAAGATCATATCGGAACTTAAGAATGGCAAGGCTAGTGATATACCAGTACATATAGTAAAGGCAGTATCAGGTATAATTAGTCCACTACTATCGGTATTGTATAACGAATGTATGCAACAGGGAGTTTTTCCAGACGACCTAAAAGTAGGTAAAATAAGTCCAATATATAAGAAAGAAAATGCTGAGCTTCTTGAAAATTACAGGCCTATCTCAACCTTAGCGATATTTGGTAAAATACTTGAGAAGATCATATTCTCCAGGCTTTACAGTTTCTTTCAGTCGCAAGGATTATTATATGAAAATCAATATGGCTTCAGAAAAAATCATTCCACAAGCCATGCACTTAACTTCTCTGTCGACTACATTGAAAAATCACTAAGAGATAAAAATCATGTACTGGGCATCTTCATTGATTTAAGTAAAGCTTTTGATACAATCTGTCATGATAAACTGCTTAAAAAACTGAATGATTATGGAATTCGAGGGACTGCAAATAAATTAATAGCCAGTTACCTCTCTAATAGACAGCAATATGTTTCAGTACTTGGAGAAGAATCCGAAAAACTGTCTGTAATATTTGGTGTGCCTCAGGGGTCAGTATTAGGTCCCTTGCTTTTCATTATCTACATCAATGAAATATATAGAGTATCAGATCTAGGTAAGTTTATACTTTTTGCCGATGACACCAACATATTTGTTGTAGATAAATGTATAAAAACACTTTACTGCAAAGCTAACAAAATTCTTAAACTTGTTCATCAGTATATGAAGAGTAACTTGCTGCATATCAACACAAAGAAATGTTGTTATATCCACTTTAAGCCGAACTGTAGAAATGAACCAGATTCAAACACCAATGAATTAGAACTGACACTGAATAATATAATAATTAAAAAGGTAGAGGAAACTAAGTTTCTTGGAGTCATTATTGACCAAAAACTGAACTGGGATGCTCACTTAAGAGCGTTAAATAGTAAATTGAAATGTGAGATTGGTAGACTATGTGGAATTAGACGCTGTGTACCTAAAAAACTATATAAGGACCTGTACCACACCCTTTTTGAATCACACCTATGTTATGGAATATCTGTTTGGGGAGGTGTATCAAATAATAAACTAGAGGCCATATTTAAAACACAAAAGAAATGCATAAGAATTCTCTTTGGTGATAATGATGCGTACTTCAATAAGTTCAAAACATGTGCCAGAGTAAGGCCTATCACTAGGGATAAGACCGGTAAAGTTATCAAGCAGATGTTAGGCAAAGATTTCTTTGAACTAGAACACAGTAAACCAATCTGTAACGAGTATAACTTCCTGACTGTCCACAATCTTCATAAGTTGCACTGTTTACTGGAAATGTTTAAAATTAATAAGTTCCAATCACCAGTCTCAATGTTCTCTTTATTCAACAGGTCACCAAGACGAGACAACTACTTCATCCCACCCACTCCGTCCTCACTATTCATCTACCAATCAACCAGTATTTGGAATCACTGCCGTAAGTCAACAAGTGAAATAGACTTCTCCACTCCTATCAGTATATTCAAGAATAATCTTAAGAAAGCTTTGTTAGAACTACAATCTAAATATGACAGACAACTATGGTGCAGTTACAACTTTGATGCAAATGAATTATCATTGAAATAGGTTAATTAACTAAACTTAATCATATGAGTAAACCACGGTGTTATTGCAAAGAACCATGACAAGGGTATCAGACCTATATTAATCTAAGAGACGAAACAAAACGAATCATCATACAACAAATTTTAAAATCCTGCGGCACAGGATCCTGTTGTTTTCCTACTCTGCCTCTCCCAAACCCCTCTCTCCTTCTCCTTCTTCAGGTTTATTCTACAATTTTTTAAATTAGATAGCAGATATATTTTCTTTCGAATGTAGTAATGGCATTATACATTATTTGGTATCGTATGTATGTTGTGTTTAGTGTTTGCTAACTAGGTATGTGCTATATATTTTGAAGAATTTTGAGGCTCACGACGTCTCGTCCCATGGGTTGAGTTGCAAGCTGAGTATATGTTCAAATCGCCTTACTTCGTATGGTGAAACATCGACAGGTTTGCCTTGACCTTTCGGACGAGTGTTTGCCCACCGGGGATCCAAAAATATGATCACCATGAACATTACTTTGACACGTGAACTTATCAAACGACTGTAATGATTCCATTAAATTTTCTTAGTACATTTAGCTAGTTTATAGTAGATACACACGGTCACAGAATAGAGGAGCACAATTGGGCTCTTTGTTCTGCGACCGTGTTTCCTCGGTGGGCCGACAGGTTTTTGTTGTGTAGTAGTGCTGGGGAAAAAACACGCTTTAAATATCAATGAATGTAAATATTGTTAATTGACATTAGTGCCACAGTTTATGTGGTAAAAACAAATTTATGGTCAAACATTATATATCGTAGAAGGGCATGATTTACCCACATCACTAAGCGATGACGAGAAATACTTGCTGACTCCGAAATAGCCACAATTTCAATAGGAGAAGTAAGAAAGATAAGCTTTGTACCTGTCCATGAAGGCCATTCACCTACAAAAATGACTGAAATGTCCCTGGAATCCAACTCGGCCTATATTATGACTCGTTCCTCACAAGCTTGGTTCAAGCATGGAATCAAGGCCACCCAAAAAACTGAAGTCAACCCGGCCATACACGGACGATTTTCCATTACCCTTAGAGCCATTAACAACAAATTCAAAAGAAGCACGCTCATTATGGGAGATTCGAACACCAAAACAATCAAGTTTGGGTGTGGTGCTGGTACTATGGGCCAGTCTTTCCCTGGTGAAAGAGTCAAGGCAGGTAAAGTCAGTTTGATTGACCCTTGTCGCTGCATTGGGTACAGCAACGTTGTTATCGTTTGTGGTACCAATGACCTCCGGGTAGAAAACCTTAGAGGAGAGAATGAAATCCATCAGCTGGTTGACGTTCTCCACTTGAAGATTCAACAGATAAGAAAGCTCTGCCCAAGTATCAAAATATTCGTCGCAGCAGTCCTCCCATCAAGATTGCCTCAAATGAACAAAAACATTATGACCTTCAATCGGCTTGTTGGAGAAATGTTAAGTGCCAACTTCAACCAGAGTGTGTGGCACCTTGGAGTTGGCCACTTCTTAGATAGTAGGGGACTCCTTGCCACCAACCTGACCAGAGGTGGTGATGATATTCATTTAGGAGTTTATGGTATTACCAAATTTGTGAGATGTGTGAAGCATTGGGTGTATGTGAGAGAGAGGCAAGAGCGGACAAGACGTGGAAAACACAACCAGTCAGTGGGGTCTAACAACCCCACTTAGTAAAAATGATTATGAAAATGATTAAAGATGTGTGTGAGCCATGTAGTAGATCTATTAACATCGGACAACCTTTACTAGAGTGTGAAAACTGTAATAATGCCATCCATACTAAGTGTTTCAAATCAGCTAAATACTCATGCAAAAATGGACTATGGATGTGCTGCGAGTGTGCCAGTTCTGCAGAGGAACGGTACTGCCCATTTCCATCTGATGAGGAATCTATAGATTCTGATAGATTTTATGATAATAGAAACCAGGAAGATGCCTTAATTGCATCATATGCCCTTGTACTTGAACGTTGCCGTCGCTACTCTAAACTCGAGTTCTTAAATGCAATCAAGCAGCTCAATTCCTCAAAAAAATCTATGTTATCAACTTTATTCTACAATATAGATGGAAACGCATCTAACTTTGATAGCTTCCTAATTGAACTCAAAAGTATAGGGCACTCGTTTGATATGATTGGTCTTGCTGAAACCAATACTGATCCTGCACAGCAGGGCCTGTACCAAATTCCATCATACACAGGATTCTATCAAGAAACATTGGCAGGTAAGAAAAAAGGCACAGGTGTTGCACTCTATGTATCTGACCATTTAAATACTGTGGTCTTAGAAAACGTATCACACTGTACTACAAATATTGAGAGCCTCTTTGTTGAAACCACAGATAGCGCAGGCAGCAAAATTGTTCATGGAGTCATTTACCGACCCCCTAATGGCTGCTTTGATAGCTTTTGTGAAACCCTGGAACTACTTGCAAAGCAGCTAAATGGGAAAACTGTCAATTTGTTGGGAGACTTTAACTCAAACATACTTAATATTTCTACCAGTTCCCAGCTCTTTGAGGATACTTTATACAGAAACGGCTTTTACCCGACTATCTCCATTGCAACACATTTTCGTCAAAACTGTAAAAGTTCCTGCATCGATAACATTTTAACAAATAAAATTGAGAATATAGTCTTATCAGGTGTTATTGAAGAACGGCTTGGTGAGCATGCCCCTATATTTACCTTCACTTCAGTAGAGACCCCTCGCAGTACAGAGCCTCAGAAACATGTCCGCTATTATGATTACTCAAGTTCCAAATTGAAAAGCTTTGTAACTGAACTTGAGGTAAAGGTAAACCAGCTCACTCCTTCAACAAAATTTGATGAGTTTACGGCATGTTTTGACCAGACACTTGACAAACACTGCAAACTGGAGGTACCGAAAGTGACAAAAAGAACTCCCAAACTTAACCCATGGATTACAGACAGTATCATCCAGTCTGTAGAAAGAAAGCATGAACTACGTAAGGAGTGGTCTGACACCGTTACCAATAAGAACCCTGGTGGTAATATCTTGCTATACCAAGTATTTAGTGATTATCGTAGGATGCTCAAAGCTATCATTAAAGCTGCCAAACGTTGGCATTACTGTAACGAAATTCTAAACAACTGTGAAAACAGCAAGAAAACCTGGCAAATTATTAACGAACTCAGAGGCAAAAAGAAGAGGCAAACCAAGCCCCCATTTATCATTGATAACCAAAGAATAGTTGATAGAAGAGCAATTGCTAATGGATTCAATGCTTGGTTTGTCTCTATTGCACCAAAGCTGAATGAGACACTGAATAATCTATCTAATGGCCTGCCTATATTACCCATGAAAACTTTCTATGACTTCCTGAACCCAAGAAATGAAAAAAATATTAGGTTAGAAGATTGCTCCTCGAACGAAATATTGAAAATCATAAGAGAGTTCGAAAATGGTAAAGCCAGTGACATTCCCATAAGTGTAATAAAAAAGTCATCTCATGTAATTGCACCTGTATTATCGAATTACTTCAATATCCTTATGACCCAAGGTATATTTCCTGATGTCCTGAAAACTGGTAAAATAACACCTGTATATAAGAAAGGTAACCCAGAAGAAATCGAGAACTACCGTCCTATCTCCACACTGTCCGTCTTCGGTAAGATCTTTGAAAAGCTCATATATTCTAGAATATACGGATTTGTTAGCTCCCAGGGAGTTATATCGAAGACACAGTTTGGATTTAGGAAATCTCACTCTACATCGCATGCAGTCAATTACTCTGTAGATTTAATTACGAAATCTCTTAAACTTAAGAATCATGTTTTAGGAATATTCATTGACCTTAGCAAAGCTTTTGACACCATCGATCATTCAACACTTCTTATAAAATTAGAGGGATGTGGAGTGAGAGGAGTTGCAAATAACCTCATAAAAAGCTACTTAACAAACAGGCAACAATACACTGAAGTTGTAGGAGAAAAATCAGATACCCTATCTATTCAATTTGGTGTCCCACAGGGTTCAATTCTTGGACCTCTCCTATTTCTTCTTTATATGAACGACATCACAAACAGTTCTAAACTAGGATCATTTGTTACCTTTGCTGATGATACTAATATATTTGTTGTCGGCAAAACAAAACGTGAGGCATATGAACGAGGAAATGAGCTTTTGTCATCATTACAGTCTTATATGAGAGCGAATAAGTTACAATATATAAACATGTCCAAGTGCTGCTACATACACTTCAAACCCAACATGGCAGGTTCTAAGTCAGAGATTTTATCACACCCTGAACCTGTACTAACTATAGACAACTATCCAATCAAAAAGGTTTCATCCGCAAAGTTTCTGGGTGTTATAATTGACGAGAACCTATCATGGGAAGATCACATTAAAGCTCTTAAGCGAACCCTAAATCATTCCACATCCACTTTATGTAGACTTCGCTGCTCCCTTCCAGAATTTCTACATCAACAATTATATTATACTCTGTTCGAATCACATCTTTCCTACTGTATATCTGTATGGGGTGGGGCAGCTAAGCAACGTATAAGCTCAATATTTACTGCTCAGAAGTACTGTCTCAGAGTACTATTTGGTGATAGGCTGGCGTACCTTGATAAGTTTAAGACTTGTGCACGTACTAGGCCTATAGGACACCAGAAACTTGACCAAAAATTTTTCATAAAAGAACACACCAAACCGATATTCAAGCATAATAATATTCTAGCTATACAAAATCTCTATACATACCACAGTTACCTCGAGCTCTACAAGATAATGAAATTCCGTGCTCCAATATCCCTATATGAGGGTTACACATGTTCGTCGAGGAAACCCTGCCTTCTTATCTGTCAGGTAGACCCACCTGACAACCACAACACTAGGTCAACCAAAATTTTTAACATTTTAACCCCAAAGTTCAGAATGACTGACTTTACTACTAGTGTAATGTGCTTGCGAGGAAAACTTAAAAGTGCGCTATTAGCCAATCAGCATAACCACGCCCTGCTTGATTGGACCGTAAAAGATTTTGACTGCACAAATATTATTTTCCAAACATTATAACTGGCTGTTCACACACATCTCAATTAAATTCCTCTAGGCTACTGTTTTCCAAGTCTTGTCCTGTGAGTAAAGAATGTGTGAGAAGGTATTAATAAAATAAATGTATATTTTTTGAATTTTCAAATCTAATCTGAGAATGAAGTATAAAGAAATTTTTAATTAGCACTGTATAGTTTAAGATATTTATAGCTTATTATAACCATTGATACAAAGGCCATAATCTTTCGCAAGCTCTTTAATATCCACCTTGAAGCCACATTTTATATCCTTGAACCACACAATATAAACTAAAGCATGTTTTAGTGTAGACTTTTTGTCACAACAAGACTGCAACCTATAGTAACAACTATAAACAGAACCCCTAATGTCTACTAACAAATTTCTTCTAGTCCTAAAATGAGCCCTGTCTCTAAAAACCTAACTGAACTAGCGTTTCGGTGTGTGCAAAAGCTTTCAGGCACGCGCATTCCTTGCCCCGTTAGTTACCTGTCCTTCCAAAACCAAACTAGCAGTCAAGGACAAAAAGTCATACACCAAATGGGCATTATATTTTATGAATTGTTTTACATCTTTTTATTCTGTAAAATGTGCTAAAATTAAATTTCTTGTTTCATTGAAATTTCTTGTTTCATTGACTAAGCATCTGGATGGATAATTAGCACACAAGGATAAACTGAGCTTTAAACATGACCACCATCAATAGCATATAACCATAGCTCCAAAATAAATAAATTGCTCTACATAGAAACATCTGGCCTGATCTTATCACATTGTGGTCCCCTGGGGTTCGGTAAAGCCCTTACAGGCAACTGGGTCCTTTTACCAGCCACAATAAAACTAGTCATGCCAGTACTGTCATAAACTGTAACCAACTATTTAAAAATAAGATATCTTTTGCTAGAATTTTAAATTTTAAGCCATAGAGCAATCTTCTCAATTTTTAAATTTAAAAATAACATTTTACCCTAACTATGATGTGGTGGCATTTCATACTTAACTAAAATTCAACTTTGAAAGTCAATAGATTATTAGTCACAACAAAATTATAGTTTAAGACATCCATTTTGCATTGTGTTTCCATTATTAGAATTTATGATATGTATTGATTGAATAATTGGTAATAAATTTAACTTTTGTTTTATTAACTTTTGTTTTATTGTGATTCAAATAGTGTGTGGTATATCTGCTTGTGCAGTTTTATAGGTAGACAGATTTTTATGCGGTAAATACGTCCACAAGCACTTCTTAGTTTCTTATTTAGTGATTCGATGTGAGGTTTCCAGTTCAGTTTATCATCAATCAGCACACCTAGAAACTTAGTTGTTTTAACACGTATTATTATGGAGCCGTCTATGGAGAGATTTAAATCATCGGGTGTACTGCATGTAGACGATTCATTTACACGTTTGTTTGGGGAGAAATACATATAACAGCTCTTCTTAGCGTTAATATGTAGTAGATTACATTTCATGTATCTAGAAATAGACGAAAGAATATCGTTAGCTACATTATAAACGTCTTTTTTCGAGTCTGCAGAAACGAATAGGTTAGTGTCGTCAGCAAATAAGATAAACTTGCCTTTATTAGATACGTTGCATAGGTCATTTATATACAGGAGGAATAGTAAGGGACCAAGAACAGAGCCTTGGGGAACTCCCCACTCAACAGGAAGTTTATCGGAGTTTTCATTTAAGACGTGAACATATTGGCTCCGGTTTGACAGGTAACTTTTTATCAAATTCAGTGCGTTGCCCCTAATTCCGTAATTATTTAATTTGAATAAAAGCTTCTCGTGAGATATCGTGTCGAAAGCCTTACTTAAATCAATGAAAATGCCAAGAACGTGTTTCCTGTCTTTTAAGTGTGATTCGATATGGCTAACAGATAAGTTCAGTGCGTGGCTTGTTGAGTGACCCTTTCTAAATCCAAATTGGTTCTCATAAATGATTCTTTTAGCAATTAGGAAGCTGTACATACGTTTATAAATAAGTTTCTCTAAAATTTTTCCAAATACTGGTAAGGTTGATATTGGCCTATAGTTTTCAAATAGTTCCTGATTATCTTTTTTATAGATGGGACTTATCTTTCCTAATTTAAGTTCATCTGGGAATATCCCCTGTTGCATGCAATGGTTAAAGTGCTTGGCTAAAAAGGGAGATATTATTCTAGCAGACTTTTTTATAACGTGAATTGGAATGTCACTAGATTTACCATTTGTGAACTCATTAATAATATCTATAATTTCATACTGTGTACAATCACTTAGATATATACTTGACTCACAGGTTTTGTAACTTGGCAACAATGTTCTTAAAGGTATTTTGAGTTTTTGTTATGTAACGATTTATGATATCTTGCTCCAAAGCTGAGATATGAGGTTAACCATGAGTGCGGGTTACAAAATTTAAAATGGTTAACCTCATAAAAAGAGTTAGGAGCAAAATTACAACAATCGTTGCATAACAAACTTTTAAATTTATGTCAGGAACATAAGTTCCAAATTTGAGGTGAAATGGATAAAAACTCTAGGAGAAGATAGATTTTGAAGTAAAAAATTCGAGGTTTTCAGGAGAGCTGCTGGCTGAAGGTGGCTGTGCTGATATATTATACTTTGATTTCTCTAAGGCCTTTGATAGCGTACCACACCACCGTTTATTAGTTAAATTAAGAAATGTTGGTGTTCCTGAGGAGATAATTGGTATTTTAGAAAACTTTTTAGTAGGGAGGTCTATGAAAGTTAAAGTAGGAGATGAATTTTCTGAGATTAAGTATATACTTTCAGGAGTGCCCCAAGGCAGTGTTTTGGGACCATTGCTCTTTCTTTTATTTGTAAATGATCTTCCAGAAGGAATCAAAGCTATCATCAAACTTTTTGCTGATGATGTTAAAATGATTGTTAATCCTTTTATTAATCTAACAGCTGATTTGAAGTTGCTAGAACTTTGGGAGTCTCGTTGGTGTTTAAATTTTAATGTAGATAAGTGTATGGTCATGCAAATTGGTTCTTGTAATCCTAAGAATCAGTACTTGTTTGGTGGTGTGCCTTTGAGATGTGTTGAAAGCGAGAAGGACCTTGGAGTTGTCTTTAACACCAGCTTCAACTTTGAGGGTCATGTGAGAAAGTGCATTGCTAAAGCTAATAGTACCATTGCCTGGCTTACAAGAAATATTATATCGAGGGAGAAAAGCGTTATGCTGGGCTTGTATAAGTCTTTAGTAAAGCCTCATATAGAGTATTGTTCACAGGCATGGGCTCCAATGGCTAGGCATGGAAACTGGTCACTGATTCTTGAATTGGAAGGTGTTCAAAGATCGTTCACCCGTATGATTGATGGATTGGGACTCATGACGTACAGAGAGAGACTGGATAAGCTGAACCTCACAACCCTGCTTGAACGCAGGGTTCGTGGAGATCTCATTGAGATGTTCAAGATCCAGGAAGGCTTTGTGGGTTATGGTTCCGATTTATTTGGTCGTTCTGGTAGGACCGTTGCTGCTAGATCAAAGACTCATAGATTCACCACAAATGAGACTGATTTCTTTGCCCAAAGGGTCTTGCGCTATTGGAACAGTCTACCACCACTTGTGAAAGCTAGTGAGTCAGTTACTGGTTTCAAGAGGGGATTAGATGCCTTTCGGCTTCATGGATATCGAGCTAATAAGCTTGGTCATCACTGGGAACTTTCATATGACATCTTTGATAGGATAGATGTGTCTGTGTCTAATAGGAATAGTTATGTAAGTTATATGAAAGAGAATCCATTGGTAGCTAAGAGGAAGAAGGTTAATATCAAAGGTATTTAATTAAATTTTTTAAAAAGTTTGTAATTATATGGTTTCAAATGTAAAGTGTTCATTTTCTATGAATTTCTTTTTGAGATGCCCAGAGAGGCATTATTTATAATGTTAATGTTAGGCAAAAAACTGTTTTTTATGTTATGTGATTTTTTGAGTATTTTGCCTTTATTTGTATATTTTTCAAAGTTTAACTGCTGATATAACACAAAAACAATAAAAACAAAGCTTATCGTAGTTTTCAGTTGTAATGGCATCAATATTTCTGCCCTCCATTATCGATTTATCAAAAAAATGAGGTTAAATGAGAATTGGTTAACCTCATTTATAAAAAAAAGTAAAATAGCTACAGACAAATGAGAGGTGGCAAAGTATCCACCACAAAAATATATATTGATTCAAGGCATAATGTTTTTTTGCATTTTTTGAAGCCTCGACCCCCCCCCCCCCTGTGGCCTTAACTTGATACCTGCCACCATGGACTATGAATGTTTCTAGACACTATCCTTTTGATATTGGTATCTCAGATCACGTGTGCATCGTTCCTTTTTTATGACACAGTAATTTATTGACACTCACAGCTATAATTTTAATCATTGAATCAGTATTTTTATCTGTGCTCTGCGTAATGCATCACATGAATCAGTTTTTAATCTATTAACTTATTACACATTTGTGCTCTGCTTTAGCATCACTTGACTATTTAAAAAAATTGTTTGTTCAGGCCATGACCTTATAGTCAGCCAATTTGCCATTGCTGAAATTGAATGTAATTTAAAGATAATTTTCAGATTTTTATATTATATTTGTATTCGTACAAAAAAAAAATTATTGTATATATAATACTGTTTGAAAAATTAAAAGTTGCAGTGTAAGGTTGTCAGCCAGTTTCACGAGAATTGTATTTTAATTTGGCTTAGAATCTTGCAAATTTACAGCACCACATTTGTAATGGTCTGATTTCCTAGTTCTCGCCAAAATAGAACCATTCAAGTCAATCATTTGATCTTTGTATCCACGTAATTATATATATACACATAATTTCACAATGACCCTATGTATATTTAAACCTTCAAAAACACAGTATATTCCCCATTTAAAATATTGGCATCTGCATTTGAAAATCACCCTTGGCCTTGTGGCCCCAAGTTCAAATCTAGACTCTCTATATTTAACAAGAATTTCGCCGCGGTAACATCACTTAATGCGAGAAGCTCAAAAAGTGCGCAGCGCATTGGAATTAGCGTGCCAGGAAATTGAGCGAATACAATTTTAAATTGGTTCAGCTATCGGCTAAACATGTATAATTATTTGTATACAAAATGAAACGACCGGTTGAGTCAGACAAATGTTTCAATCATGATACAAAACCATGATATCATCAGTGACAACTGAGGTATAGGAACTAAAATCAAAATTACAATTGTAATTTTGATTTTAGTTCCTATACCTCAGTTGTCACTGATGATATCATGGTTTTGTATCATGATTGAAACATTTGTCTGACTCAACCGGTCGTTTCATTTTGTATCTAGCTCTCGGCTTGCCGATTGAGCACTGTAAGCAGACGACGCCACCCACAATTAATTATTTGTATAGGAAGCTTAACGGGTGATACTCGTAAAATATCTGTTCCATATATTGGACTGTCGACGAGTCCAACTCGGCGCGCGTCCTGGTAGGTTGTAAACCTACAAATAGGAAGCGTATGTTATGCTTCGCGCGACGCTAGCCATGTGTTAATTAGTTACAGTGAAATTCCTCCTTCGCAAAGTTATTTTCCGCAATTTTCTGGATCCATTTATTGTTGATGCGCGGCGCTACATTGGTCAAACAAATCGTCAATTTTTACCATGCACGAATCCCACTCATTTATAAATAACATAGCATGTAAATATGTTCCACTTTTTTTCGGCCAGTCACACCTTTCACTCAAAATAATTAAAGGTATACATTATACAAATACATCGTAGGGAAAATTGATCGTGCGTGGTTTAACCACGGCGAAATTTTTGTTATTGTACGGCTTTAGCTTTGCTACATGTTCAATATCAAATATTGTAGGTTTATAACCTACCAGGACGCGCGCCGAGTTTATGAGTATTACCTTGCTCTAACCAGAGCCGCGACACATGGCTATGTGAAATTATTACCTGTTAAGTTCTTGACATACGTTGTATGACCCGCCGCGCACAAGTGCGCGGCTCCCCTGTATCGCCAGGACGATTAAGTGAAACGACCGTGGGGTTCGTAACGTGATACAATTAAGTTTAATATTGCTTCATTTTCCGATGAGATTATAAGTCGAGAAGTGCTTGCAGTTTGATAAAATTTTATTGCTTTTTCATTATTTATTTGCGCGCAGTACTTTTTGTTTTATTTCTGGTATGACTGGCCGGCACATGCAACATGGCTTAATAAATGTTACTCGTTTAAATTTCTTCGAAGTAGCGCGCGCCAAGTTAGTTTGTTAACATGGCCTAACATGGACAACACATGGCAGGCAAATAAATTTTTATAATGTGCCATAATTGTTGATTTGTGTGTAATGTTTCAGTATCAAACTCTAAAAGTTTGCTACTGAAACATTACACACAAATCAAGGACGGTGTGCTTCTACCTCTGCAAGGTCGGGTGAGACCAGGATGACGGCAACTGGGCAAAGCCTCAGGGACCCCAGTGGCCTGATGAGAAGAGTGGTTGCTCGTCATAACAACAGAGTAATTAGTCAACAGATCGCTCATGTTGACACTGACTTCAGCAAGTCCAATCCTATCAACTACAGCAAACACTCAATGTACTTTGGAACCTGGAATGTTTTATCTTTAGTCAGCTCATCTTCACAGCTTTATCAACTCAGTCAGAACATTGATCACTACAGTCTTGATATTTTGGGTATTACTGAAACTCATATGCCAGGATCTGGAAGTACACTTTTGGACAATGGTAGTCTACTTATTCATTCTGGTAGGGGAGATGGTATCAAAAGGCAAGGGGTTGGCCTATGTCTTTCCAAAAAGGTCAGGAACTCCCTGATCTCTTATGTACCTACATCAGAGCGGGTCTTAACAGCTAGGTTACACGGCAAACACCTCAACATATCTGTTGTTGTAGCCTACGCTCCGACTGACGGTGCTGATGACGGAGAGAAAGATCGTTTTTACAACGTTTTATCAGACACGTTTGGTGAACTGCCCCGACATGATCTGAAACTGCTACTGGGTGACTTCAATGGAAAAGTTACTTCAAACAGATATGGATTCGAGGGAGTTATTGGTGGAGAATCTCTCCATAGTTCATCAAGCGACAATGGGACCAGGCTCATGGATTTCTGTGCAGCCAATCAACTTGTTATTGGTGGAACTCTGTTCCAGCATAGAGACATCCACAAGGGTACATGGCGGTCTCCTAACGGGTTAACTGTGAATCAAATAGATCATATTTGTATTAGTGGACGATTCCAACACTCGCTACTCGATGTTAAGGTATGTCGTGGGGCTGACATTGGTTCAGATCACTATCTTGTTCGTGGACGGCTGCAAATCAAACTGCAGTCGGTAGCTAAGATCACTGCTAAAAGGCACGATGTGCCTGCTATCGAACATTTGCGAAACTCGTCTAAGGTTCAAGAGTACAATGTGGCTCTTCAGAACCGTTTTGATTGTCTGGCTAATGAGGTCAACCTTGAGGACATGTGGGATAATTTCAAGCAGACAGTCACTGATGTCTCGATGGAAGTGCTTGGAAAGCGTCCCCGGAAGGTTAAAGAACAACACCTTTCGCAAACCTCTAAGAACTTGATAGAGCAACGGGGAATGTTCAAACGGAGGGATCCCACTTCAAACGTCAATAGATCAGCCTACTATAAACTTAATAAATTAGTTAAGAAAAGTTGTAAAATTGACGACAACAACTGGGCTACTAAAATAGCGACTGATCTAGAGGAGGCTTCTAAGAAAGGCCAGCAAAGGGAAGTTTGGGATAAGATAAAGAAGATTTCTGGGAAAAAGAAGAAGAAAGTGGGTATGTCAGTTAGGGATAAGGATGGTCATTTTATTACAGACCCGGACAGTCAGAAGGAAAGGTGGAAGGAGCACTTTACTGAGCTCTTAAATCCTCCACTATCGGATGCCAATCTTGATGACCTCGATGGTGTGCCCTCACAACCGAGTTCTGACTACCTTTCTTGTTCTGATGGACCTCTTTCTAGAGATGAGATTAGTTATGCTCTAAAGAAACTGAAGAACTGCAAAAGTGCAGGGGTTGATGAGATAACTAATGAACAACTTAAGTATGGTGGAAGTGCTCTTGTTGACCAACTAGAGCTACTGTTTAAAAAGGTATGGGAGGAAGAGGTGATCCCTGAGGATTGGCTTAAAGGTGTTATAGTGGTTATCGGAAAGAAGGGAGACACCTCATACTGCTGCAATAATAGGGGTATAACTCTTAGGGCAACGTCTTCTAAGGTTCTTCAAATGGTTCTTCTTAAGAGGCTGGATGTTGGAATGGAGTGTCTTCTTAGGGAAAATCAGTGTGGGTTCAGACGGAACCGCTCATGTATTGATCAGATTTATTCCATCCGCACCATTATTCACAACTGCATTGAGTTTAACATTCCACTTTATGTTAATTTCATTGATTTTAAGGCAGAGTTTGATTCCATCAGAAGAGAGTTTATTTGGTCAAGCATGAGACACTATGGACTTCCTGAGAAATATGTTAGAATCTTTCAGGCATTCTTCAACGGAACCACGAGTGCTGTCAGGGTTAATGGTGAAATGTCTGATTGGTTCTCTGTTAATTCGGGCACTGGACAGGGTGATATCCAGGGCCCCCCTGTATTTAATTTTTGTCTGAACTTTGGAATCTTTTTGGCCGAGGTTCACAAGGCAATCAGTCATGGTGCTGTACTGCAAAAGGAACTAAAGGGTGCAGATGAAAAAGTTATCATGGACAGTGACTACGCTGATGATCTGGCAGTGATGGACAATACTGAAGAAGGGCTGCAAGAGTCCACTGATCTTATAGCTTATTACACCTCTTATGCTGGGTTGAAGATCAACGCTAAAAAGACACAATGCATGGCGATCAGCAAGTGTGCGTCCCAGCGACCTTACACCGAAAGAGACAGTATAAAGCTAACAGTGGAGGGAGAACCTGTTGAACAGGTCAGCAACTTTGTTTATCTTGGTGCCAACATCAGTGGGGATGGTACCATTGACCGAGATCTTGACATCAGGATCCAGCGTGCTAATGGTGCGTTCCATCAGCTTTGGAAGATATGGAACAGTCGAACTATAAGAACGCCCACCAAGATCCGTATCTACAAGGCTGCTGTTATTACTATTCTGTTATATGGAGCCGAAGTGTGGAACACAACAAAGAAGCAGATGAAACGGTTTGAGGTCTTCCATCTGACCTCCCTGAGAAGAATCTTGAAGATAAAGTGGTTCTTCCATGTCTCCAATGAAGAAGTTCTCAGGCGTGCTGGAATTAAGTCTATCGAAACTTTCATCGGTGCGGCTAGACTAAGGCGGTACGGACATGTTGTCAGAATGCCAGAGACGCGGTTTCCCAATTTCTTACTGGATTGGAAACCAAACTATGGAAAGAGACTGAGAGGACGACCCCGCAAAGGCTGGATGGCCTGTGTACTCGAGGATGCGGCTGAATTTACAGGTGTCGATAACATCAGCAGAGATGCAGTAAAACAGTTGGCTCTAAAGCGAGTGGAATGGAGGAACATGTTACGCCGTAGAAGAGATGTGTGTGATGCAGGCCACTCCAACGACTAGGAGGAGACCTCTTCATGTAGCATGTATGTATTGTTCGAACATTCACATAGCCATGTGTATATTGCTCTATCCAGAGCCCTTGCGCTTGCAGTGGCACGAAAGCACATGGTTACTGGTTAGGTGAAATGTGTATACTTGTACTGCGTGACGCGCATGTTTCAGTGGTCGTGCGCTGCTGCAAGCGAGAGGGCTCTGATCAACAAACACCATAGCTGCCGGTAAATTTCTCTCTCTAGCCCCCTCTAGAATCCTTCTGAGTGCCAAGATATGACTAGTAGTGGACCGTCCTTCCCGAAAACCATGTTGAGTGTCCCTAAGTACCCCCTCTATAGGCGGCTGGATCCTATTAAGCACCATTCTATTAAGAACGACGGTAATTTCTTTCCGGGGAGACAGAGGGGCGAGAAAGAACTTTGTCAATATAGACAGTTTAGATTTGAACTTGGAGCCGCAAGGCCAAGGGTGATTTTCAAAATATTGAATGTTTGAAGGGTTATTTTTATATAGGGTCATTGTGACATTATGTGTATACTGTTTGAAACAATTTATATTTAAAAAAAATTAAG
The DNA here is from genome assembly GCF_026151205.1 of Bolinopsis microptera. Taxonomy (NCBI): domain Eukaryota; kingdom Metazoa; phylum Ctenophora; class Tentaculata; order Lobata; family Bolinopsidae; genus Bolinopsis; species Bolinopsis microptera. The sequence continues at coordinate 13,508,311 of NC_087073.1, forward strand.
AGTCTTAGCTACAAGTGAAGTCAAAGATATTCTCCTCCAGTTTCCAGGGTTTTTCAAGTCTTCCTTTTTGGGGACCGGGATGATGTTGCTTATCCTCCACTGATCTGGCGCAATACCATCTGTCCTTCCTCTCTTCGGCTCCGTTGCCCCTTATTTGAGTTGCCTTCTTGGCCTTCCTGCCAGTTATCTCATTTATGACATTCCAACTTTCTTTGTTTTTGCATCTGTCTGCAATGTATACATTCAATTAAATCAAGTGATGCAATTGGCAGAGCACAATCACATTTTTAGTGTTGCAATTGGCAGAGCACAATACATTGCTACCAAAATTTTTAAAAACAAAACACATAATCTACTCCATTATAGGGGCAGGGATGAGGTTGTATGAGACTTCTGATAGATGAATCTCACGTTTGGTGTCCACCTTCTTTCCTTGGTACCCTCGTAGAGCAATAAGATTTGTTCTCAACATTGCAAATCTTATCCTTGTTCTCACATGTTTTACTACATCGTAGTATCTCTCCTTCCTTGCTATGAGGTATGCTACTCTGTTGACGAAGAATCTTTTGCTTTTAATTTAATAAGCTCTCACATCTGAAGGAGCAATTTTGATTATCTTGATTCAAGCACGCTCCAGAATTCCCATTAGGGGGATGGAACCTTAAGCTTAAGTCTAATCAACTTCCTTTTTAAGAATTACTCAGCAATCAACTGCTCGCTGAATTACCCGTCTAACCCTAAAGTGGTTTCAAGACTCAAGAGACTCAAATAATTATTACCTATTTAATTCGCATTTTTGACACCACTTGGGGGTCCAAATTTTGGGCACCAAAATTGCTATTCCTTGGCCAATTTTTTATTGTTTTATGCTGATTTGAAAGACCCCGTTACAAACAGGCTGCCGAAATGCGTGACTCAATCATGAGTGAATATAGAAAACCTGTACTTCGCACATTTGCATGCACTGCAGCTGTTCAATGAAAGGATAAGTACAATTCAAGTCTAAATGAATGTAACCCTGCACTAATAAGGGTGATGATGTTTGTGTTCATTATTATTTGATTGGATTTGATTTGATTAAATAAGTTGCTTTCAAAAACATGTGAGTTTAAAGAAGAGTGTGATAGCCGGTTAAATGATAACATGATAGCCATTCATTTTGCCAATATTGTCTAAGGACTAAGTAATCCTCACAGAATGAGTTACAAGAACCCAGTCCTCATCAGTTATCACTTCATCATCAACAAATCGCAACTGGCAGTTTTCATGAACATGAGCCATGATTCCATTGAAGATGATGAGGATGTAGTGGTCCCAAGCTATTGTATTCCTCTTGTTATAATATAATTGATTGAACAGTAGTTGTCCATGGAGATAAGACAATTGTTTTTGAGAAAAGACATTCATTCCTGTTACAAATTTTGTATAACCCGAAATTTGTATTTTACAGGACTCATGAAGCTACTGTTTACTGGATTACTTTATGTTTATTTGTGTGTTGCAGTCAATGGAAATCTTGAGAATTATCTTCGTGACTTTAAGGCTTTAAAAAAGGAGCATATCTATCTTGAAAAAGTATCCAAGTCGACTGTCACATCCGCAGCTCAATTCTACTTTAAGATAGATATCGATGGAAAGGAATTTCATTGCTCGCTCCAACCTCATTTCGATCTATTTCATCCTGATCTGGTGGTTAAACAACGCAAAAATATGGAATTAAAAACAAGTGCTTTGGATATCTTTGAATTTATGGAAGGAACACTGATAAACGAACCTCAGAGTCGTGTTATAATTCACATTAGAAATGACATAGTCACTGGATCCATTCAAACATCAGGAGGTGAAAAATATTATATTGAACCATCTGTCCGCCACATTTCAAAACCTCATGATTTTCATATGATTGCATACAAGCAGTCTGACATTAAGTTCAATATAACAAGTATAGATGATGGACATTATTGTGGTCACGAGTCTCATCAGCACAAGAATGAACATTATGCCAACGAATTTCAGTCCATGTTTCCCAAAGACAGTGGGAGTCATGATAAAGGATTTGAGTACTCACGAAAACGCAGGTCAACATCATCTAAAAATCGCTGCTCACTTGCACTAGTAGCTGATTACCTATTCTACTCTAACATATGTGAAAAGGATGAGAGTAATGCAATGAGCTACATGGTTAGTCTTGTTCAACAGGTGGATGCCCTGTATCAAGCTCAGTCCCTTGATCCTGATGGTAGTGACGCTTATAAAGGTTATGGTTTTCAGATTAAATATGTCGAGGTTGTCACCTCACCACTGACAGCTTCTGCAGATTCAGACTCCTACAAGTATTATGCTGAAAATGACACTCCTGGAGTATCAGATCTCCTGACAAACTTTGCTTACGGGAATTGGGGAGACTATTGTCTTGCTCATCTGTTCTCTAACCATGATTTTGATTCTGGAGTTTTGGGCCTTGCCTTTATTGCATCCAGCTCCACATCAAGTGTAGGGGGGGTTTGTACAAAATCTTACACAGACGGAACTGGACAGAGGAAGTATACTAACGTTGGTCTTACTACTACGGTGAACTATGGTAGAACTCTTCTAACATCAGAAGTTGTATTTGTGACTGGTAAGTTACTTTTCATAATTTGCTGAGACTTTTGTATATGTTGGATAATGCATTTCTCAAATGTTCGTTTTACCACCTTTTCGATTGATACAGTCGATTGACAGGTCACGAATTTGGACACAACTGGGGTAGTTCCCATGATTCAGACAGCTCAGAAGAGTGCGCACCAAACAACAACAGGTACATGATGTATCCAGCTGCAGTGGACGGTGCTCAATCCAACAATTACCTCTTCTCTAACTGCAGCAAGAAAGCTATCAACGATGTGAGTGTTTTGCTGCATTTTGTATCATGATATTTTTTAAATTCAGGTTAATCGTGTCTAACCGTTCATGTATAATAAAGGGGAGGGGGGCCAAAAGTAACGTTACATACGTTGGGTCTTCTACCACCGCCGTATTTCATAGTTTTATATTGTGATGATTTTCCGTTTATCAAAGCTTTCTTTAGGAATAGAACTTTGAGTACCTCAATCGTGTCTTGTGCGGTGTGCCATCCTCAGTGACCTTGTAAGATGGTCATTCAAGAAAATTTTAGTCAAAACAGTGAAATTTGCTCAAGGGGACGGCAGAAAAACTCCTCTTCAAAAATCTCTTTCATCTTTTCTTATCTGAGACCTGTAACTTTGCAGATGACATGCTATAACTACTCATTCGAGGATTCCGTCGAAAAAATTCGAAAGTTCGATTATTTCAGACCACGCCCATATAATATTAAATCACCTATATTTTTCTTTCCGAACATACTAGACGCCCAATGTTTTCAGATTACTGTAGATAATTAATTGTTGCATCTGATCTAGAAAAAATGAGGCAAAACGGATTTGGAATGGCGAAGTTATTTAAAGCATGTTTGTGTATCTCGTTAGCAAAATTGATTGGGTGATTATGTGACACGACACATAAATTGTGCTGCCTTTGAAATTTAACGGGGTCAGCTAATCACGTCATCAAATAAGCCAATCACATAATCACACATAATGAATAAAATCGTTTAAATGCTTCGTATCTCTGTCATCTAAGAGGATAAAACTCTCATTTTTTCAGTATGAGCGTAATTTGAATAGCCAAACACAATTCAATAAAATTTGGCTGCCAAAAAGAATTACCTCAATCGGGCAATCAGTGACTGAGCTATAAAGGCCAACGTATGGGTACTGACTTTTGGACCACCCTGTATATTTTAAAATAGCTCTGAGCACCCAAGTAAACACCCCAATTACAGGTGCTGGCAGCGAAGTCAAGTCTGTGTTTCGAGGAAGTAACCACACAATTATGTGGTAACGGAGTGGTGGAAGAGGCGGAGGAGTGTGACTCTGGTGCTAACTCCTCGGCTTGCTGCTTCGGCTGCAAACTAACCACCGGTTCAACATGTGAGGTTTGTTTTGGAGTCGTTCTAGTTTCAGCTCATGATACGGGAATAAAAGATAAATATTGTTTCGAGTTAAAGTTCTAGATAAGTCACGTTAGTAACCATTGAGAAGGGGCCTGATTATTAGCGTTTAAGTAACATTTGATTGGACAGGACTCTAATAGCGAGTGCTGTGCTGGCTGCAAGTTGAAATCAGTTGGTTCAGTCTGTTTGTCAACTGATTGGAAGGAAGTTGATAGCAAGCATTGTGTGTCTGATTACTCTTGTAACAGTCAGGGGTAAGGATCCAGCCTCGAATAAAACTAAACACTATATCCAACGAACTATGGTATCTGCTTCAGTTATAGCAATTCGTTAGTACCTTATTAGCATTATAATCTCGAGAAGCTGCAGCCGGTGCAAAACACAAGAAAGCAGAAAGCTATAATAAACGAGATGCAACATTTAGTCGCTTATAGCTATGACAATATAGCTATGACAATATAAAATGTAGTCACGTGGTTTCTCATGTTTTACACACTCATTCGCTTTAAAGTATTCTTCACTAATAGATACTAATCTTGTCTCATAACAAACTCCTAATTTTCCAGCAGTAGAGCTTACCACTTTAGGAGACTGTATATTCGAAGTGGTCGATGATAAAATTACATTGTTCTGGAATGTAATTATTGATTTAGTTCTCGACTGTTCTTAAGTCCTGTTTAGTTCTCGACATTGACTGTTCTAATATCCTGTTTCCCAGGAAATGTGCGGCAGGTTCACATGTTCCGGATGGAACGGATTGTTTTGACAGTGGTTCATGCAAAAGTGGACAGTGTTTACAGTTCTGTGAGTACAGAGGGAAAGTGTCCTGTTCGTGTACTCAGGAGGATGATATGGTTAGTTTTATTTTACAGTTATAGTTTTATTTTAGGACATGGTAAAAGGTGTTGCAACAAGTTCTGTCGGGCACCAGATGCTATGCAAACACAGTGTTTACTGTTTGTGTGTACAGTTATAGTTTCGAGCCATTTATTTTAGGTTTTACTTAAATTGCACCGTGAAACTTTGTAAGATTGGTATTTGTCAAAGAATTTACCATGGTTACCATGAATACACCATAGGATTAGAATGTCCCTTAGCTGCACACTGTATGTACCATAATTAATAGTAAGTATTTACCAATGAAATCGTAACACGACCTGTCACAGATTGGTAGTTTTATCAAACAATAGAAAAGTAAGAAAACCGTCTATTTTACTTTAATTCACCTCTTACAGCGTAAGGGTTTAACACTTACACCCACTTGTAACGTATCAACGAAACTAACCAATGAGCCCACCTTGATTGCTTGTAAAAGAATAATCTGATCCAAGATTGTATTTCATTCTTGAATATATATTTAACTGAATATAATGCTTTAATGGGCGGGCTGGGCCTCAAAGCCGAAAATCGAAGTTTCAGGTGCGCGTGTAGACTGTAGGGGTTAAATGGTAGTAGGAGTTGAGAGTTTTAGGCGCGGTCAGAGGTGTCTTTAGCTTTTCTTTACTTTCGAGATAGAGGGGGGACAAAAACATAGGCAGAACTGAATTTTTAACGGCGATTCACACGATATTATTACTTTAAAGATTCTAAAATAAGCGCACGTGAAAGTCTGATTCAAATTCCTGCAGGCTAATTGGATCATTCTAATGCTTTGTTAATTATCACTTTATCATGAAAATTGGAGATGGGCCAAATGGCTCAATCAAAATGCCAGTCAAGACCATTCAAAACTAATCACTTGGAATGCTCGAAATATCAAGAACTTAAATCTAAACAGCTTAAAATAAGGGTACAGAATCCGTGGGGGGTTCCGTACTTCCGTAGTAATTGGGCTGTAAGTTTCACTGTTTTTACAATAATTTACGACCATATCAAAATGTTAGTTATTTGGACTTAAAGAAATGCTCGAATCAGGACGGATATAAAACCGCGTACACAGGTTTAAATTTTACTTCAGTATAATTCGAGCTTCAATTTGTAAGTCCTCACGCGTCATTGTTAGATAAAATATGTAATTATCATTCCATGTTATCATTTTATATTTTCATAAAAACTCGTATACTGCATATTTTCGTCAATCGTCATGTCAGTTGGAGCTTTGTTGGGTCTCTTTGTGTTATTTCACTACTCAGAAGCTGACAGTAACACCGATGTTAACCTTGGTAATTTGCCTCCGGATAGTGATCTTAGGAAACTCTTGAGTTTGTCCTATGATATGCAAATTGAAGCAAAAGCCCAAAGGTCAGAAGCAGCTATAGAAAGGTCGGAAGCACAGTCGATGAGATCTGAAGCACAGTCGATACGATTTGAAGCACAGTCGATTCGATCAGAAGCACTGGCGACAAAGATTGAAGCGAAGAATTTAAGAAACGAAGCTCAAGTAGTTAGGGACGAAGCAGAGGAGATGCAGAAGAAGGCACAGAATATGATAGAGGAGGGAAGTGATATAGTAAAGCAAGCTTTTGACGTGCTGGTACGAGTATTTGCATTTATTGACAGAGAGAGTTCTTCAGAGGATTGTTCTGATATAGAGAAAAAGGTCGATTCTATCAAGGAGGATACTGCTGCCAGTTCAACGGTACTGAACGTAATTGCTGAACGCTTGAATGAAGCTGGTACGGAAAATCCTAAGACTGGCGAAATGTTGAAAAACATTACTATTTTCCAGGGCATGATCCGTGATCGACTGGACCAAATTGAGTCTGTCATCGCAACTTTAGATAAGGAAGTAGTTGATTTGGATGAAAAGGTTCTACTTAAACTATCCGAAGTGCAAACTTCCTCTGAAAACTTGACCGTAATTCCAGCTCAGCTTGTTCAGGTCGAAACCGCGCTCGGGTTAATCGGTAAAAAAGTCACCGACTCTAACACAAAAGCAGTTTCGTTGGAGCAAAAGTTAGAAGATAAGACCGCTTTCTTGATAAGACAAATCGAAACCAGCACCAACTTGATGGAAACAATGAAGGTTCGCCAACAAGCTTGGATGTCCGAGATAAGACTCATCTCACTCTACAAAATGACGCATGAATCAAACCGACACGGCGAGTATGAGACTGGTGTTATAACGGACGGGTTAGTTGGTTTCAGTGAATATCTCAATTATGTGAGAGTGTATTCGGCTAAAGCAAGCGCTTCCACAAACGAGAAGATTTGGATAACTCTTGGAGGACTATTTAGAGTGGTAAAGATACAGGTATGGAATGCCCGCAACCCAAACGAGAAGGTTCGTTTTCAAGGAACACGTATCCTAGTCGACGACACCTATATCGGGACTGCTGTTGGTGTCTCGTTCTTTTACGATTTCGAAGTTTCTGGTGACGTGTACGGCTCAACTGTGACACTACATCAACCAAGATATACGGATATGAACGTTGTGGAGGTTCAAGTTTGGGGATGTGGCCCATTTAATGGAACGGACAAATTTGCGTAATTACGGATTCCAATCATGGCTATTATATTTACTGAAAACAGCTTTTATTGATCTTTTGGAGCATTTAAATAGATTTTGTAATTAAATTTGTAAAATAATTTCGGATAATGTGTGAAAATATAAGCAACAGTCCACTACGTCAATATTTTTTTACTGATTTTGTAAAAGATTGTGATAATAAAATTGTTGTCATTAAGTTGCATCTCATTTGTTATAATTTATTTAATCTTCTATGAAAACGAAACACAAAAAAAATCGTTTTTAAAAGACAGTCGATATTCAGGGATATAACCGAGGACATTTACTAAAAATAAGTACAATCGTAAAACTAGACTTAAATAATTAAGAACTACTGATTGTAAGATTGGAGGAATAAGAGGGAGGAATATCTCGTGGATCATTGACCAAGATTTGAAGATTTCACAACGGGCTACATTATCTCCAACCTGGAGGGAATTGTGCAGGTTTTATTACAATCGTTTCTAAAAACACGTTGCTACATGACACTGTATTCTCACCTGTATCCTCCCACGACAGTGCAAGTTATGCTGCAAAGATACGGACGACAGCAGCTGTGAAGTCTACTACAATTCCTCCAGCAAGTCTAGCCTGCTGTCTGATGGCAAGATTTGTGGCAACGGCATCTGTGTAAAGGGAGTTTGTGAGGTAAGACTGAGGTTTTGTATCCAGCCGATTGTGTTTGTGTTTGAAAACGTTCACTGAATGGTTGTTTTAAACACAACATTTCTTTGGACCCTGTTAGCCTTCTTTGCATGTTACGCAATGCGTCATAAATTTTGTTAGTTACCTATGTAGTTTTGATTAATAAAGTGAATCGAATTTATTTCTCCATACCCTCGATTGTTTTCGGTCAACGTCAAAAGTCTTGAAATTAAAGCTAGCCAGGAACAAATATCACAATTAGGTCATTTATTAACCCCATGTGTACACTCCACGTACCACTGTTATACATTATAAATTATACCTTTTTGCAGGTGAGTGCTCAAGATATTCAGGAGAAGTTTTGGGAGATAATAGATGAGATAAGCGTGAATATGGTGGTCAAGTGGTTTACAAATAACATCGTCTTTACCATCATACTGTTCACTAGGTGGGTCTTATTCAACATCATACTGTTCACTAGATAGGTCTTATTCACCATCATACTGTTCACTAGGTAGGTCTTATTCAACATCATACTGTTCACTAGGTGGGTCTTATTCACCATCATACTGTTCACTAGGTGGGTCTTATTCACCATCATACTGTTCACTAGGTGGGTCTTATTCACCATCATACTGTTCACTAGGTGGGTCTTATTCACCATCATACTGTTCACTAGGTGGGTCTTATTCACCATCATACTGTTCACTAGGTGGGTCTTATTCACCATCATACTGTTCACTAGGTGGGTCGTATTCACCATCATACTGTTCACTAGGTGGGTCTTATTCACATCATACTGTTCACTAGGTGGGTCTTATTCACCATCATACTGTTCACTAGGTGGGTCTTATTCACCATCATACTGTTCACTAGGTGGGTCTTATTCTCACCATCATACTGTTCACTAGGTGGGTCTTATTCACCATCATACTGTTCACTAGGTGGGTCATAATTCACCATCATACTGTTCACTAGGTGGGTCTTATTCACCATCATACTGTTCACTAGGTGGGTCGTATTCACCATCATACTGTTCACTAGGTGGGTCTTATTCAACTACATACTGTTCACTAGGTAGGTCTTCTTCAACATCATACTGTTCACTAGGTGGGTCTTATTTCACTGGAGGGAACAATTTCAAAACACCTCCCACTCATATCAGGAACGGGATTACCTTCCTTAGTCAGTTAGTTAAAAACTGTTAATTTTACTGACCAAATTCTAACGAAATTTACAGTACATTTTAGTGTTCTTCCATTTTTTAAAGCATACTCCAGGCATCTGACTTTCAATAGCTCGATTCTGTCATGTGACATCCACAATCCACATTCAAGTTACTGGACGGAAATTATATCAAACTGTAAAATTTTAGTCTAGGAATTATAAACTCTATATTAAGGAACTATTATAAATGTTATATTATTATATTATACATTGTTTTCTATGATAGGCTTTATGAAAACAAACGATACCTTGCAGTATATTCTGGATTCCTATATCGATCTTTGTGAATTGGTTGGATGATAAGTACGACTTAGGATACCTTGATGAGATTCTGGGAGGGGACGATTCTGAGGAACAAAATAAACCGGTTAGTTATTCAGTTACTCAGTGACCTTGTCGCTAAGTAACCGGTTAGTTACTCAGTTACTCAGTGACCTTGTCGCTAAGTAACCCGGTTACTCAGTAACCGATTAGTTACTCAGTTACTTGTCGCTTATTAACATGTATTGCTAGTTATCAGAAAAAGCTGATACGGTTGAAATTATTTAAATTAAATTGCTTAAACATTTCCCATATTTGTATTAATATGAACCAATGTTTTTAAACTGTACAGTAAGCTCAGTGAACCGCGTGTTCTACAAGCAGTGTAGCGTGTACCGGTTACACTTGAGCTACCCACGCAATACATACCTCATTACACTTTCTTACATGGTCACTTGTACATTTTATTATCATTTTGAATGGTATAAAATATAACAAAGCAATAATCGTTATATGAAACGTTCGTCGTCTCCAAAATATTAGGTCACGGAAGTAGGTTACCTGCTCATTATATTATGTACTTTAATTATTAGGTAAGTAATAACTTATTATTATTACTATTAAGTAATACACGAGAGTCAACAGCAAGTTTATTCATGCTATAATATTTTATATTAAGGTGATATTACAGATAAGAGTAACGAAATCACTGATTAAGTACCGAGATCACGTATCCGCAAGATATTAAAAGGGTCATAACTCGGTTAAATTGTGAACTACCAACTTGAAATTTTGGGAAAGCACTTCTTAGCTGAAAGCGTTCTCACTTTATGGTGACAATAGCGAAAAAGAGAGAGTGGCGTGCCACACCCACTGTAATTAATTAAATTTGACGAAATTTTAAGGAAATCTAAGTTTGACCCATATCTATATTCTCTGAAATTTTTGAGCAATTCTTATACGAATTACGTGAGTTATTAAAGGGTTGCGTGTGGGTAGTTACTTCTTGGCCACCCTGTAATCTGTATAGTGTATATCTGAACTACCATTTTACTGACATCACGTCATCAACTTTAACGCGACTTCCCGCGAAAACCGTGAGAGATATAATACCATTCAAACTTTTTTGACTGGGTAAAATGCTTTTATGGCCTTTTGATCAGTATGAAGAAATTAAAAATTTGCCAAGGAATAAGAATTTTAGGTCCCGAAATTTGGACCCCAGGCCCCAAGTGGTGTCAAAATCACTTAATAAATAAATATTGTTGTCTCTTGATACCACTTTAGGGTTAGACGGGTTCCTGTTAGTCACTAATGATGCGTTATCGTTGTGTTATGACGTAAAATAAATGGAATTAAATCTTTAATTTGGGCTGATTAATGAGATAAAATGAGTTTTTTCCTCATGTCGCCCCATGCATGACCACGCTAGGTCACGTTCTAACTAGGTCACGTAATAAATATATATTATATACTTTAGCCCGAAAATTTAACACATAATTATTGTCCCGAGCCGGGTAAGACCGTTCCATTAGGCTGCAAAGCCGTAAAGATCCAAGTCACGTGATAGTACGCTGGCGGGTGAATTAGTAAAATAAATGGATCCTAATCTCCAACAACCAACTCCCTACCAAATAGGGGTCACCCCAGCCTTAATTAATTAATTATTTTAAAAAGCGATAGAAGAATAGAAGATATTGTGGGGACAGGGGCCGTCCAGTGAGAAGAAAACCACTTAACCCAGGTCACATGGCATGTCACATGGCATGTCATATGGCATGATGGCATGTCACATGACAATTAATAAAACAATTATTATTTAATAAAACAATTGCTTAAGAGTAATTTGTATTATCACTAGATAACAATGTGGGCGAAGAGGAAGGTGAAGTTATTGTTAGAAAGTTTAAAAGATAAAAGTTCGACTGAGTGAAGTCATTATCATTGTTTTCATTAAAGCTCTATTTACGAAAAGGATTAAGTTATTGTTTAAAAGATTACAAGGTCGGTCACTGAGCTTTAAATTCATGTCTTCCCAGTTTACATTGTCAAGGAAAGCTATAAATGGGTGAAGCTGTCTGTCAGCCGTTAGATAGTTGCAGATCTCTCTGAATCCCCAACTTTTGTAACAGTTATTCCATTTTAGCTCCACTTTATGAACCTTAAGATGAAGTCCATTCTCTTCATGATGGTCCTATCTAGTGCACTGGCTCACGAAGTAGACACGTGCCCTGCTAGAGCCAACTCTGACGAACCCGTGGCTACTGGACCGGAAGCTATAGGATTGCTGGAGAGATGTCAAGACCGTTCTGGAACTTGTGACAAATGTCCCGATAAGTGCGGAGATAAGACTTTCTCTCGCTGGATCGAGAAGAATTGTGCTAAAACTTGCGGAATTTGCGTGGTTCAACCTGAAGTACCCCTACAAAGAAATATGCTGAAGAGTGATAATGTTCTTTGCTGGCAGCAGCACGGAGGATACGATTACAAGGACATCTACCATTCTGTCCCCTTCACCTCGATGAACGATTGCCGGGACCTGTGTTTTGCTGATGAGGAATGTGTGGGTGTACACACCACACACTTTGACAGAGTACCTAGAAACTGCCAACTTGCCAACGGTGGAGATTTTGCTGTTTCCAAGAGGAACGCTTACTATTTTGGAGCGACACGACAGTGTTTGGAGGAGAACCCCACCCCTGATTGCACTGACCACTGGAATCAGCAATCCTGCAGAGGCTACAGTGGAGTCTGTAATAGCGACTGTCCAACTTGGAAACGGCTCATGCCCAGTGTGTGCAGAAAAACATGCAAATTTTGCTCTGAAGACGACGAAGAGAATGAGGAAGATGAAGAGGAAAACGGAGAGGAAGACGATGAAGACGAGAATATCACGTGGCAGAAGTTTGAAGGGAAGAGAATAGTGACGAATAAAAACAACATCTTGAAGTCAGACTTGTCCCTGGAAGAAGCAAAGGCAGAATGTGTTACGTTTGGAGAAGAGTGTGCGGGTTTGTCATCCAAGAGAAAGAGGAGAAACGGGAAATGTGAAGTCTTGAGAAACATCGACAACCAAAGGGGGCATAAAAAATACGTTGTGTACATTAAGTTTTGATTCACATATTATATGACACTGCGACCTTGATAATCTGTAATGATTTAATTTTCGGTTAATATTTTTCCAGAGAAATTCATGAACTTTGGCACATATAATTTCAATCTAATATGTATTAATTTACTCATATTCTTTGTTCAAAATCACTCACAAATGCGTGAATTCTTTGTTGTATTTAAGTAAATTTAGTTATGAAAGTGTTTGCCAAAATTGTAGCGTCCAGGTGATTTCAGTTTGGGTTGAGATAATTCAAAATAGCAGGATGTAAGCATCGGGGCAATGAAAAATTTATCAATTGAAAGTACGTTATAAATTATAAATACCCGGACAGTATTATTAGAAAACCCCAAACAGTCCAAAAATTAAATCTTTAATTAGAAACGAACATCAAAATAAATTACAACGCAAAATATTAGAAATATCACTGTGTGTTTAACCCTTGTGTGTTTATCGAGCCTCGATCGTGTGGTAATATTATAGCCAATAAAAATATTATCTTTATATGTCCGCTCATGTGATGGGAGCTAATAAGAGTCCTGAGTTTAATCAATGCTAAACTTCCTTCACTTCACCAGGGTCCTGACGTTCTCATTTCCTTGTTAGTGCTCGATTCCTCTCTCACTTTCCTGCTTTATCTTCTTTATTCCTGGAATAAGTCCCTGTAGTACAGTCAAATCCGTCCTAATTTAAGCCTTTGTCGGACAAAATTCGCAACAAAGCGATTTTAACGGGATATGTTCGGGACAGGTCCCAGGAATCATTCCAGAGAGTTCCCAAAAAAAAAGACTTCAGGAAAATCCACAATTACCACTTTTCTACCACCTTTTTACCACTTTGGTTTTCCGCAAATAAGTCACGTTCTGAATATCCTAGAAGATTCTAGTTTAAAGCAGTGTGTTAAGAAAACAAAGAAGAACAACTTTTTCTTTAACAACTTTTTCAAAAATTAATTATTTAATTAATTAATTAAATAATTAAAAAATTTTCAAATATTTCAAAAATATATTTTGATAAAAATGTTCACAATTACATTCCACGTATAATGAACTAATTTTTATAAAACTTTTGAAAATTTTCACTTTCAATATTTTGGACTTGTAAAATTTTCGAAATTTGTAAAGAATAACCACTATTTACCACTTTTTACCACATTGAATCTCCGCTAATAAAACGACTTCTGAATGTCGTAGAAGGTTCTAGATTGAACCAATGTGTTCAAAACATAAAAGAGAACAACTTTTTATCTGACAACCTTTGGATTAGATAATTAATTGATTAATTAATAAAATAATAATTACATTTTTAAAAATTTCAAAATATAATTTTTTTCAAAAATATTTGCCGTGACGTGAAACGTAAAATGAATTTACTTGAATAACAGAACATACATCGTCACATAGATTAGATAACAGATAAAAAGAGATCCAGATTAATTAATAAATGGAATAAACAGATTAAATGGCTTAACTAGATTGTTAAACTGGTTATTTAAACAAGACTTAGCAATTTTTCAATCGCTAACTAGAGATCTTATCTCTGATTGTCAGTTTATCGTTTGGAAGTGTAAGCTTCAGCTTTTACTTTATGTTGACTTCTCTTCGTAAAAAATCGAGGACTGAAATCACTCCAAATAGTTGACATTTTGAAAACAGAAGAACACATCGTGTGCCTGATACTGTACGCGTGCAGATTCTATGTAAGTAGCTGTCAACTAATATACAATAACAGTAATATGTTTTTACCGTTTTACTTTTAAGTTCGATGTCAACCGAGACACGAGAGCGCAACTAGAGGCATTCTTAACCAATACTATGTTTTAATTTACCAGGCAAATGAGGAGTTAATTCCGGTGAATAGCTTTAATTAAGAGGGCGAATGATCGACAAAGTAAATTTGTATGGAATAAAGTCTGGAAAGGGTTGCTGTCCCCAGGTACTATTTTAACTATTTATCTTTTAAGTAAGTGCACTAACTTTTAAACTATGCCCAGCAAGTTTGAAACGGATGGTTACAGTCCTATTCATTATCCTGAGGCCTCTCATACTCTGTATAAATAAACAAACCATCGTAACACAGGTTGGATCAACAACCCCTGGTGACTGAACGAAATTAAACGGAAGTACAACGGCCTGACCGATTACGCTCAGAGTGACGTCTATTGTGTGTTATTGCAAACAGTGACCATAGACCAGTTCCAACGATTCATATCGGCCAATGAAGATGAGTCCGTTGTAACTGAGTCAGAACCATCTTTAGTCCACAAACACGGTTTAAACAAATGTCCATTCTGTAACGTAGAGATCGCACCAAATGATAAATCCTCAAATCGGATTACAGACAGGGTATGTTATTGTGTGGGGGAGGTGGTATAGTACACATACGTTAGGCTCTTACTAATTCGCTCGCCCAAAAATTTCAAGTGACTTTCTCCGTAGCTTAGTGCACTTGATTCCCACTATCGGAATCGTTCTGAATAGCCGAACCTTACCAACTCCGTGGATCCGACTGGTGGTGTCTGATCCAGTGAATGAGTGGCACAGAAATCGTGCAGAAGGCCCAATTACGGTATCCTAACACCCTGTCACGTGATTAGCGATTGGGTAATCATTGATAACCCAATCAGTTTCGCTAACGAGATAAACAAATTGCTTGATAACTTCGTCATTTTCAATCCGTTTCGCGCCATCTTTTCAGATCATATTCCGAATGTAATGGCCTATTGCAATATGTTATAGTGCAGTTTACAGCATGTTCGCAAACACCAGTACATGTTGATTACAAGACTCGTGTACATGTGTATTGACTCATGGCACCCCCACTCCCCCTAAACTTGGAGGATATTTTGATTTCTAAGTGTTATTTATCGACCACGTTGCTGCTATAATACCGATTTGAAACATTACTTATACAGGGGGCAGCTGAACATTCTTATCGTGTTTACCATCAGCTGCAGGCGTGAGATGAGAATGACCTTATAGATCCGATAAGCTGGGGATGGAAGATGAACAATGGGGCGCATGTACCAGTGACCACTCTTATGAGTACAGCTCCGAAAAAGCTCATTCAAAACATCAGTTGCAACTGTTTAAAGTCAGGTTGTGGCAATGCTTGTTCATGCAGAAAAGCAGGAATACATTGTGGATCAACCTGCCTCAAATGTCAGCACAATTGCACCAATGTGCCAGCTGAGGACTCATAAGTAAGACTCTTATCTAGTATATATATGGTTATATAAAGTGCTGCTTCGATTTTCCGATTAGTTTAATGGAAAGTTGTCAATTATTCGTGTTATGTAATTTTAAAATATTTTGATCGAAAATAATTATTACAATTTTTGAATATTTGTTTAATAATCGATTAACTAATTAATTAATTATTTAATCCAAAGGTTGTCAGATAAAAAGTTGTTCTCTTTTATGTTTTGAACACATTGGTTCAATCTAGAACCTTCTACGACATTCAGAAGTCGTTTTATGAGCGGAGATTCAATGTGATAAAAAGTGGTAAATAGTGGTTATTCTTTACAAATTTAGAAAATTTTGCAAGTCCAAAATATTGAAAGTGAAAATTTTCAAAAGTTTTATAAAAATTAGTTCATTATACGTGGAATGTAATTGTGAACATTTTTATCAAAATATATTTTTGAAATATTTGAAAATTTTTTAATTATTTAATTAATTAATTAAATAATTAATTTTTGAAAAAGTTGTTAAAGAAAAAGTTGTTCTTCTTTGTTTTCTTAACACACTGCTTTAAACTAGAATCTTCTAGGATATTCAGAACGTGACTTATTTGCGGAAAACCAAAGTGGTAAAGAGGTGGTAGAAAAGTGGTAATTGTGGATTTTCCTGAAGTCTTTTTTTTGGGAACTCTCTGGAATGATTCCTGGGACCTGTCCCGAACATATCCCGTTAAAATCGCTTTGTTGCGAATTTTGTCCGACAAAAAGACGTATTTGACTGTACTACTGTTATTTAAGTTAATCTGTTTAATGCTTATTACAACTGACTCTTTGAACTTGTAAATTAATCTCATTTGCTAAAGTTTAAAGTTTCGAAGAATAAAATAAGTTTTTAAGAACCATACACAGCTAATTTCTACACATCTTATTGAAATTTACTAAATACAAATATCTCTCAAAAGGAACAGAAAGTAGTTACCTTAAGATTCGATATCCATCTCAGAATACCCACAGTTCTTTTACATCTTCATGGGCTGATCACAAGTCGCTAACACAAATTTACAAATATGCGCTGAGAAAAGAGAGAAAAGCAAACCCTTAAACCCTACTTAAGTAGTTTGCTTTTTTCAATTAAATAGTCAGTTAGGGCTAGATTGAACTTATGTAGAATATGATAACAATAATTAGTACTTTTTGATGATGAATCGACAAATATTCTTATTGTTAAAAGATTTTTACCGCATTTTCTACACTGTGGTAGTTGGGACCAGGTACCATTATGCTGACACGTGATGCTTGTTTCGCCCATCAGAACATAGCGTTTAGGTCTCACACACGTTACTTTGACAACTGTGGTCTCCTCTGTTATATCATTCAGAGCAGGAGAAACTTCAAACTTCTCGTCTGCTTCTTCCTTATCACAGAGCCCCACACACTTGGTTTTCCCTTCTCTTGCTTCTTGTCTCTCACCGCACTGCTCACATTGACTAGCTGCCTCAAAGCTTATAGTGTGACCCTCGCACGGCTCACAAACTGTCTGGCCAGCTGACCTGTAGGTTCCCGCTGAGCACGGTGAGCAGTCAGTCTTATCTGCATTCGCTTCTTTTCCAGTTTCACAAGATGAGCAGGAACCAGCTGCCACTGAACTGATGGTATTTCCAGCACACTCTTCACAGGTGGTCATGTTATCTGATCGGTAGGTCCCTGCTGGGCAAGGCTCACACTGAGGCGCTGCAGACCAGGATTTATCTGACTGACAGGTGACCACTCCTGGACCGTCCAGACTGTAACCTTCTGAGCACGTGACAGTAGCCTCTGTGTTTACCTTCACATTCTCAATGGGAGCTGCATTCTGTACTGCGAGGACCTCACATTCTGAGCACATGGGTATGTTTGTCACATTCCCAGACGTCTCCTGTGAAAGTATTGTCTCCCATCTTAGTTTTCTGTCAGTGTTGAGCCTCACCTCCTCAGTTGAACATATGTCAGATGACATTTCCTGGATCTCAGAGATATTCAGTACTTTGTTGAACATGTTCAGCTTGTAGAGGACTCCTCCGAATATGTAATTTGAACCTTTAGAATGTGCACTGTTCCCCAGACACAGCCTCCCTCCAGTCCCCACTTCTCTGTGAAGAGTACCTGTACTCCCAATAACATTTCCATTAAGATACACTGTGGTAGTGTAGCTGCCCCAGCTCCAGCACACATGGAACCAGGCTCCATTAGGTACTGTAAACTTGTACTGCAGGTCGAGATTAGTACCTACCACGAAGTTAAAGTGCCCGTTATCTCCTAGTATTATTTTATGACCAGGTTTGAAATAATACAACACCATGGCCTCTCTTGCATGGTACCTACTTTTAACCCAGGCACAAATACTGAATCGTGTTGTGAAGGGGGTCATGTCCGGGGTCCACTCTATGAAGTCTGCTGCAGTCTGGCCGAAACTCAATGCTCTTTCCTCTCCCACTGTAGTGACTGTGTACACTGGAAAGTGAATCAGGAGCAAAACAAAGGAGATGAGATGCAACATACTTGCTAACAATTTTAAGGGTAAGAAACATTATTTAACAGATACTTCAGTCTACATTATTTTATAAAAAATGTATTTTTGAACTTTACGTGACTGTAATTCGTACTATGAATTCTGAATACTTTGAGTTTAGTAGTGCAACCCTCTCCCTCTCCCTCTCCCTCTCCCTCTCCCTCTCCCTCTCCCTCTCCCTCTCCCTCTCCCTCTCCCTCTCCCTCTCCCTCTCCCTCTCCCTCTCCCTCTCCCTCTCCCTCTCCCTCTCCCTCTCCCTCTCCCTCTCCCTCTCCCTCTCCCTCTCCCTCTCCCTCTCCCTCTCCCTCTCCCTCTCCCTCTCCCTCTCCCTCTCCCTCTCCCTCTCCCTCTCCCTCTCCCTCTCCCTCTCCCTCTCCCTCTCCCTCTCCCTCTCCCTCTCCCTCTCCCTCTCCCTCTCCCTCTCCCTCTCCCTCTCCCTCTCCCTCTCCCTCTCCCTCTCCCTCTCCCTCTCCCTCTCCCTCTCCCTCTCCCTCTCCCTCTCCCTCTCCCTCTCCCTCTCCCTCTCCCTCTCCCTCTCCCTCTCCCTCTCCCTCTCCCTCTCCTTCTCCCTCTCCCTCTCCCTCTCCCTCTCTCTCTCCCTCTCTCTCTCTCTCTCTCCCGCGCAGTAAATCGGGGTTTTACTGCATCTCCAATGAAGAGACAATCTCGTCTCTCTCCTCGAAACACTAGAACCAGGTTTTGTTCCTGGACATGCTGCACTTTACAACAATCGAAATATTGAGTGGCTCAACTGAACGGAGCTGCTGAGAAATGAGGTCAGGCACTGTGCTATCCGATCATCACAAGACCCTTACTGCGTGGTTTTATGGGTAGCCAATCACAACACCGTATTTCTGATTATGCCTCCAGGTAGCCAATAAGAATTCGAAGAATATCACGCTTAGACCCTCATCTGGCTTCCGTAACGGAAATTTGAATACTCAGCGACATATTTTAAAATAACAATAGCTCACACTTTAGAACAGCTCCAGTTTTCTTGCCTCATTAGCATTTAGATAATTATCATTAATTAGTCAGAGGGTGGATAAAAGAGCTTAGTTATCTTTTGTATCACTACTAAGACCCTAGCTAAAGACCTAATAATTATTCACAAGACCCAGGGAACCTTTTCTGATTTCACATATTCTCCCGAAGCTGTAACATTGAGTGGGGCTCCGTAGCTACGCTTAAATATTTGCATGATCTGCTATTACCTGGCCGAAAAAGTAACTTATAATGAGATGTCCCTGTGCTATTATAGGCTCCACTAGGCTACCTTTTTAATTAATATGGTAGTTTGAGCGCCATATCATGTAGGGTTCCTTGTAAATGTGGGGTATAAGTTGTAAGTATTGAGTGTAACCAGTATCCAGAGTATGGATACTTGTATTGTGTGTTTGTGCAATATCTCGTACCTCTATATCTAGAAAACAATAGCCATGATATCGTAAGTACCAAATCATCGTCCTTTCTTACGAAGTTCGTGAATATTGATATGCCGACGATTTCATGGTACTAAAACAGATCTAGGGTTTGGGCTGCTGGACAGGTAACGGCCATACAGCAAAAACGTTTTTCGAGAAGGAATGTCCGAACGTCCAGAAAAGTTAATATGTGGCCATTTTTGAACCTCTATAAGTATTCATTGTTGAACGAAAAGCTAATAATTTGTTTGATTTCACAAGAACATGGTACGAGCACCTGCTAATATACCGGTAATCTGCTAATAGACCTCGAGATCTTTAAGGGGGCCGGGGGGGGTCTTCATCAAAATTCTCTCGAAATTGACTTTGTAGTTGTTTCTGATGGAGGGGAGTGATATCTATCAGCTGTTTTTGGTCCCATGGAAAAATATTGTTCCTAGCCGAAAATATTGCCGGTCAAAGGTCAGCGCTTATGTGTAATTGTATTGCGCGAGCGATTTTCAATCGCGCGCCCTGAAAATCGAGTCTAAAAATCTATCTTCTCCTACATTTTTTGAGCAATCACCCTGAAACTTTCAAGATATGTTCTAAGGACCATTTAGAAGAGATTGTCGGGCCAGAATTTTGAGATAGGCCTTAGAAAATTTTTTATTCGATTTTGAAAATCTTGGACCTGAAAAAATCGTCAAAATACGAGGTCCAAGATTTTCAAAATCGAATAAAAATTTTTCTAAGGCCTATCTCAAAATTCTGGCCCGACAATCTCTTCTAAATGGTCCTTAGAACATATCCTGAAAGTTTCAGGGTGATTGCTCAAAAAATGTAGGAGAAGATAGATTTTTAGACTCGATTTTCAGGGCGCGCGATTGAAAATCGCTCGCGCAATACAATTACACATGAGCGCTGCCCTTTGACCGGCAATATTTTCGGCTAGGAACAATATTTTTCCATGGGACCAAAAACAGCTGGTAGATATCACTCCCCTCCATCAGAAACAACTACAAAGTCAATTTCGAGAGAATTTTGATGAAGACCCCCCCCGGCCCCCTTAAGGACCTCGCATGTTGCTTAAATCATATGACGAACAAATTATATTGTTATATTATGCATATGTTGATTGTTTTTTTATACATAACACATATTATTATATTATGTATTTATTTTCAAATTAGTGGAATACGAGTAATTGTTCACTTACACATCAAAGAGATTGAGTAATTTTTTGTGATAAAATTTAAGGCTCACAATGTATTTAATCATGATTATAATAAAAGTATAAAGTTGTTAAATAACCATAGTATGTGTAAAAATTCATTCGATGCATCGTATCAGTGATACTAAACTACTAAACAGGTCAAATACAAATCTATAATAGCTAATCTTTGAGTCC
Organism: Bolinopsis microptera; assembly: GCF_026151205.1. Classification (NCBI taxonomy): domain Eukaryota; kingdom Metazoa; phylum Ctenophora; class Tentaculata; order Lobata; family Bolinopsidae; genus Bolinopsis; species Bolinopsis microptera. The sequence goes on from NC_087073.1 coordinate 13,529,565, forward strand.
TCTTGTTAGACTGATATTCACCACAAATTGAACATAACCAGATAGCCACCAGATAACCACTCTGCAGCACCGAGTAGAAACTAGAAAGGTTGAGGAGGGAGTAGGGACCTAACGAAGGGCTGTGTGGGGGGGGGGGGGAAGGGAGGAGGGGAGGGGGCCATGGTTATCTATAACTACTTCCAATCATTTTACAGGGAATAGTGTTATTCAGTGAATTGGGAATGATTGCTGAATCAGGTGGTCAAATATAATATTATAATTGCTTATTTTTCTCAAAATTTGTCCCCACAAACTCCATTCCCCTGTCATTCTCAACACCATCTCCAGTGAGTACACGAGACTCTGGTTACTAGTAATTAGTCACTAATTACTGAGTTACTTGTTACCATGGTTACATGACAACACAGTCCCTCCGTTTCCTCCTACTGAACCTCAAATTAATCTCACTCAGTGCTGGACTTGACAACCTTACTGTCTGATCTATCAAATCGTCCACATTCCTGAGGTTAATCCCGGATGTTTCTATAAAATACCTCATCCGGAGTTTCTCGGAGAGTTTGTTGCCTTCCTCCACGGTTACCAGAGGTAACTGCTGAGGGTTCCTGATACGAAGGTCCAGTTTATTAGCGACCATAACGCACTTTACAGTGGGCAGGGCGTGTCTCACCTGCCTGTACCTGTCCTCTACTGAGCTGTAACTCTCAATATTACTGATATCGTACATTAGGATCACTGCTTCAGGGCGCTCACTTTGTAAGAGAAGAGATAACTCCTCCTGCTCGATGTCTGATTCAGGATCGTAGAACTGCAGGCTGTAGGGACACCCTTCTACCACTACATTAATGTGGTAGTTGGAGGTGTCGCACTGCATGAAGGAGCGTGGGCGCGCGCTGGCTGGTGCTGCGGTGCTCATTCCCATAACGTAGGACTCTATAAGTGTGGTGCGGCCTACTCCAGGGTCTCCTAATACCACGAACTTTAACTTCCTCATCAGAGAGGGGTGTTGGAGCCTGGTTACTGGAGTGGTGATATGTTGAGTACTAATAGAGACTGGTTGTTCAGGAACTGATGATATTGGAACTAGTCAACTGTAATCGTAGTGAGGATTGTTCAGGATCTAGTTGGAGTGTTGGTTGTTGTAGTGATCTGGGCATTCTTTCGTTTTTACATCTTCGAGCTCCATCATTGCCTTTGGATAATAATGTAGAATCAAAGTTTAAAACCAAAAGTGACAAATTGTCTTCTTCAAATTAATCAAAAAGCAAATGCGTAATGTTAACCTAGGTAAATTTAATAATACTATTGGACTATTAAACGATAAAATGTAATAAAAGTGATTGGAAACAATCAAGTACGAAATCTTCTAATAGACAATTCTGACTCAATTGTCTACATTCAATATCAACACACTAGACATGCTGCAAACAAGATCGACATTGTACCACACCCAATTTGAGATAACGAGATAATCGCCACAACAAAACCACATCAACCATCGCCACGAGTGAACACCACGCACATCAAATCCCTAGTGCAACAATCCTATGTCATATTTTCTAATGTTATCGAGTGGTTGTTTTGCCGGTCAATCTAATCATATAAGTCTTGCCAGAATTAAACAATATTTCGCATCTGTGCTGGTACCCGTGATCTGTAATGTGGTTATGGTAGAAGATCATGTCATAAAATTTAAAACCAATTGTTCGTGGTCACGATGCGTATCAATAATACACTGACATTCATAATGATCGACATGTATCCAATTTATGTGTAACACTATTAGCATCTAGTATCCTAACAAACAAACCACATCTTTAAAATATCGATAAACTCGATCTACTATCAACATCAGAACACATTTTAAGTTTATAGGAGCTAAAGCATACCACAATCTTGATCTTAGTTGCTTCTTGAATGTAAATGTAAAGTAACATCTTTTCTCAACTATATGTTTTCGCTTTTTACCATTAAGTGTCAATCAACTGTTAGATAATCAGCCACGAGTTTATCAGCTGATATCATACTTATTCCCTACGATCTTTTTGCCTTCGGCAAGAGCAGGGAAAAAAATACGATAAAAGCTACGATATACCTGATCAACTTCAGAAACAAAATATTTTAAAGTTATAGGAGCTAAAATATGCTTTTCGAAACACAATTATGTCGATCACAACTTAATCCAATGTAAATAACGTTGGGAACGGTTACTAAACGAATCGCAGGATTAAACGTGGTAAGTATAACACTTTGCAACACACTAGCTAATATACTCTAGCTAACTTGGTGCGTGTCTACATACAGAACGGAAGTAAACTCGCTGACTACTCTCTTTCTCACACGAGTAATAATAATAACATGGCTGTGTACATTCTATATATGTAATGTCTCACGTCTGACGAGAGAGTGCATCGAATATTGCTGACAAGTAAAATTATAACCGGAACAAAGGTGAGAGTAGAGACACAAGGACACGAGATTACTGAACAGCTGGCCAGCCCAGGAATGCGAGTGTGAGTGTTTGGGATGTTGTGAGTGCGGGAAATGAAACCTTAAATCCTCCTGAAACATGATGATATCGTGCAAAATAGAAGGCTATTTGATCCTATAATTGTATTGATCACTGGACGGTGTAATGTAATCAATGATTTACTGTCACGGTGTTTGTATCGGAATGCTGCCTAAAAAGGGCGGCAGGTTTACATTCCTGGGTGAAATTATGGACACAGCGGGGAGTGAGTGCACAGTGGGGAGTGAGTGCACAGCGGGGAGTGAGTGCACAGTGGGGAGTGAGTACACAGTTGGGAGTCAGTGCACAGTTGGGAGTCAGTGCACAGTTGGGAGTCAGTGCACAGTGGGGAGTCAGTGCACAGTGGGGAGTCAGTGCACAGTGGGGAGTGAGTGCACAGTTGGGAGTGAGTGCACAGTTGGGAGTGAGTGCACAGTTGGGAGTCAGTGCACAGTTGGGAGTCAGTGCACAGTGGGGAGTCAGTGCACAGTGGGGAGTGAGTGCACAGTTGGGAGTGAGTGCACAGTTGGGAGTGACTGCACAGTTGGGAGTGAGTGCACAGTGGGGAGTACCTAAGTGCACAGTGGGGAGTGAGTGCACATGATAATAGGCCGATTATAAGTCGGGTGCTGCTTTACAATATACATTATCCGTCAAAAAGAAGTAGCAAGTTGGCGTGTGCCACATAATGAAATGTTAATGAGGCACAGTGAATTCCAGAGAAGTTAATGAGTGTGTAGACAGTTAACTATTTAGTAAACTATGTAGTTAGTTCTTTCTAACACACGTCACCTGGTGGCATGAATACCTAACTTAGGACTCCTTCACCGACTGTTGCTATTACACAGAAATGCTAGTTACAATAGTAGCTGTATTAAAACCAGAGTGTAGAGGGATAACAGATCCACACGAAACTAAAGAGATATAAAGACAACTGAGTGCTGACGTAACAAAACAACTGGCTACTAGTTATTAAGTTACAAGAGATGTAGTTTCAAATAGCTCAAGTCTACCCCAGCTATACTAGCTTGTTGTAAACTGGAACGATTAGCTAGTTACACAGTACATTGGTTTCCAGCTAATCTGGGAAAGAGAATGCACTGGAAACATTCTTCGTATGTTTAATAACAGATTTCTATTGTCTAGCTAGAGCAATCAGCGGCATAATGTAATGTTGTGATATGCCTGACTTTCTCTTATTGGAACAAACAGATGGTAAAAACCACACAATGAAGCCATTGAACAATTGAATAATGCGGTACTCCTTTATAATACACAATGTCGCTTAAAATCTCAGATGGACGTTTTAAAACCGTGTACTTCGTAATAAAATTAGAAAAAATAATTGATTATCTCCGTACCTGCATCTCTGAAACATACGGAGTAATATATCGCTGTTCAATGTCCAAGATCCGGTCTTCAATATTCCACTAAACTTTCAACTGATTAGCAAACATTTAGATTGTGATTTCTCTTGGAGAATTTCTCTTTAGACTCTTAACTTGCGAACAAATTGAAGCAGCAAACTTTAGGCTAGAAACTTTATTGAATTGAAATAATCATTCCACGTAACAACGTCTTCTTCAGTTCTCAAATTATTTGTTATATAATAGTGTTGAAAGTATTTTAATACTTTCAACACTATTATATAACAAATAATTTGAGAACTGAAGAAGACGTTGTTACGTGGAATGATTATTTCAATTCAATAAAGTTTCTAGCCTAAAGTTTGCTGCTTCAATTTGTTCGCAAGTTAAGAGTCTAAAGAGAAATTCTCCAAGAGAAATTCTCCAAGAGAAATCAAGTTCAAATGCGACTCATAAATATAGCCCCCTTGAACTATTTAGATTGTGAGTACTTGATAAACTAATATTGTGTTAATATTAGTTGTTATTTCAGAACACGAGGGGAGTGCTGCTTGGATCCACTAAAATGGCGGACAGTGCAAACAATGTTTACCCAAAACTGAGTAGTGCGTTAGCGGGAACTTCGCTTTAGGTGGTCATGACTCGTGGGAGAGCAGCAATTTAGTGACTCCATTTATTTTGATTCCCAAGCCCTTGTTATTACAATTTATCGGCTTACAAATGATATTGACAGTTGACCTGTTTTGAATAATGTTTATTTTATGATGTTCATTGTAGCGACATGGTAGTTTCTAAAATACCTACCAATTTTTGTGAGTTTTTGACTGATACAAATATTTTGTTTTATTTTGTCTTTTCCCTTTAAAGTTCGCTGCTGAATAAAACAACAAGGTTAAATTCAAACTATTAGTAAAGTGAATAGTTAAATCATAGTTACCCCGATGAAAAATGTCAGAACTATGTTATTTTGAATATAGAAGCCAGACCCAGTCCGTGGACCACCAAGCAAGGTTTACATCACTATGCTGAGCCTTCATATTAAACTCAACATTAAACCGAACATCCCACAGTATGCTCAAATAATGCCAGTCGTGACTTATTCATACTATCACCTTATCACATATCATGTCATATTATGAATTAGTCACTTAAAGTGATCCGCGGACTGGTTCCCTTGTCAAACGCTGTCTGAACCATCAATATTATCTCATTGATGAAATAGCCTCGTAGCCGGGCCAGCGAAAGGGGGTGCATGGAAGCCGTACAATGCTTCACGGACTAGTCCACGGACCGGCTTTTTGGATTCCGCCCAGGGATGGACACACACGTGCGACTGCGAGTCTGTCCAACCGCATGCAGTACGTATGGCGCGGAAGCGTTTTTTGTATACTGTTCAGCGCGCACGCATGCTGTTTTAATTATTATATATATACTTAGCTTTCAAAACTACTATAAAACAAATAATTTGAGGAGAAAAGTGAGGGAAAGATGATAGTTTGGCCAGTAATACTTGTATAAGTCGCCAATGCACAATCTATCTAAAGTTTGTGGACCTCAGTTAAGCCTTTTACTTGTTAATATCTACATATATTATACGTACAGGGTGCAGTGCGGTGGCCGCGCCAAGATCAGGCGCTCCTACATTCTATATTATGTCCTACTATATAATATATAATATATACTATATATAATAGTATAGGACATAGTTAACAATATATAACAAATCGCGATCGCTCGCCCAAATTTTAAAAAAAATCTTGTGAAAAGACCCTTTGCACTTTGGTTGTTAAATTGATCAGGATCAGTGTATTTTTGGACGCTAATTCCAAATCACCCTCTACTCCATGACGTACGGTTAAAATGCTTCCCTGTGAGAGTTATGAGCGAAAAACCGTTTTGGTCACGTGACAGGCTAGTAAAACACGAATTCGATTGTTTAGGGCTCGGGTTAGGGTTAGGGTTGTAGTAAAGGTTATGGATAGCTTCGGGGTTATGGTTAGGGTTGGGATTTGGGTGTTGTAAAACCGTTTTGTACGGCTGCAAAACCATAAAAACCGAAACCACGTGAAATTTTTGGGCGAGCGAATTAGTAAAACTAAGAACCCAGATCTAATATATAATCAGAAGTTCAAGTAACTGCCCACGCGCAACCCTTTAATAACTCACGTAATTCTTTTTAAAATTGCACAGAAATTTCATGGAGATTATAGTCATAGGTGTGGGTCAAACTTAGATTTCCTAAAAGTTTCGTCAAATTCGGCGCGAAAAGTGGCATGCAACGCATGTCAACGATTAATTACGGTGGTTTTTACAAAACATTATGATCACAATAGGACTTGGTGCTGGGTGCATGTCATTATTCATGCTTTACGATGACAAGAATCTACCGATCGCTGTATCATAAACACTTAAGTTTGCAAAAATTGACACATCTACAATCTATCATCCTCTCAAATAGTCACCCGTTACTGTTACTATAGTCATAGATCCTCTTCCATTTATGGTGTTATCACTTATCACACACGCCGGCATTACTAGCGCAAGCTTCATATAAGGATTAACATTGACAAATTAATTGGTAATACTCATGATAATCAATGATGTTATCATGATTCACTCATACAGAGAACTGGATTTATCTGACAAACTGTCATAGTGACTATACTATACACATTATTGTATATCATTCATCATCTGAACGTTCCATTTAATTTGTTTCACGCCCAATTGGAAACCTGGCAGTTATTATATCAAAACGTAGAACCATTCCAACAGCAAACCTCGCCTTGTTTGACAATTCATTTGCAGTTCAGGGACTTAAATTGTGGAATGCAATCCACTACCAACTGAATGTCACTCAACATCTCGGGCTCACAAAGTTCATGTTGTCTCTCACTGATAAGCCGCCGACCAGGGGATATGATTAATGATTATGCTCCTCCAAATACGAACACTTTGGCCTCTTCAGTCTTCTGTACTAGCGCCTCTTCGTTCGTGGTTCGGTTGTGGGGTGGTCAGAAAATGTGATGGCCCCGTCAAGTCTTGATGAAACTCAACATATGTCACATAGTATTAGTATTATATAGGTCACATTCCATGATATGAATGAATGAATTAGTGGAGTCCCAGTTCAGGCTTTAACAAATGTGCAAAGGTCTATCTTAGTATTTATGATTTACATGTATACCTCGCTAAACAGCGCTGAAACGCATAGCTTATAAGTTTAAAGAAACATACTGCTGTAACTATAAGTTTTGCGCGATGCATTCTGGCTCTGCATAATTCGCATGGGCCTCATTTATTATCTATCGAAGTTAAATTTTGGTCACAGTGATCGTTAACAAGATATAAATATAAATAATTAACTCACGTTAATTACTTATATTAATCTATCGTCGAATATTATTTTCCGCACGAATATTGTTTTTTTCAGGGGATTACTAGTAGTAGTACATACTGCAGCTAATCGATTTTCAGTCAAATTGAACATCACATTAATAATATAACGACGTTCCATAAGAGGCTGTATAAGGCATAATTGTGATGAGATCGATGCAACCAGACTGCCAATCTTTTAGTGATGGTACAACAGGTACAGTTATGTGATATAATGAAGGCTCAACGAAAATTTGTAACATGTATAGCTTAAAATGAGACGGTCTGACAGCAGTGACGTAACCAATTGGTCACCCTTTTTGGCGCCCCCGCTTCAAACGTTTTCTTATGTCCTAATAAATAAATCATGTCTTTTGTTTGTCGCTACCTATAACAAGTGCAGTTTTTTTTGAGTTTTCAAAAACTTTTGGAAAAGTCAAAAATGAGTTATCCAAGGAAAATTATCTTGACAAAATTTCGATAGTCATCGTATCGCCATACCAGATCACGCATCGCCATCAGTGCACATCGGAAATAGAAATTGAGCTCGACAGGAGACAAAACACCTCGGACAGAAAGATTACTTTACTTGTGCTTGGTGCGAATCTTAAACAACCGTGGAAATGGAGCAAGAAAAGAGCTCTACCTCCTTAATAAATGTGATATCAGCGCAAACATGATTTCCACATGAAATTCAATAGCACATTTAACGATAATGTCCATGTTGACCCAACCAATGCTCCCATGTGGAACCCAGACACTTCGTTTCCGGACATTAAGTTCGACATTTGCTAATTTTGCAGTGGCTCTGTCCCAGTTGACTGTTGAGGCGAGGAAAATACCGCTCTGCAGGAATGCCATCGTCCGCTGTGATTGATCGACCATGTGCTCTCTGTTATGTCACAAATGTCCCTCAAGTCGTGAGTATGTGACTGGCTTATCTACGTGTGATGTGCGTGACTCAAGGTAATAATAGCAATTATAAGTTAGTGCTCAATAAAAAGTCTTACACCTACGTTCGTATGTACGTGACCAGGGTGCACTTTTTACGTCACCGGCCACAGATTTCGCTTCGCGCGTTACATAAATGAGGCTAGCTTTTTTAGTATTTTAGAACTGGGCACGTCGAGAATGTTATGTACAAGCAAACGGTGGAAGAAGTTTAAGGAAAACACCACGTATTTAGATTTTAGAGGTCGCGTATTTTTGAAGACGTGGCCAATAAGAAAGGAAATTCGTAAGTTTTTGCCCCCTTCCCCAGGTCTGCAATTGCCCGATATCGCTAACTGCCCCTCTTGTTCCGGCTTAAGTCAATCAAATCTCACAAAAAATCAGGACTGAACCTGGAATGCCGGAAGCTGAAGTTATGTTTTTTGTTGCTTTAAATATGCAAGGCAAACACTGTCCTGGTCAGGGTCACCAACGCAAACAGTGTAGTATTGCTACTACTAAAATAACAGAGAGCTCCCTAAGGCCTAATTAGGCCAGTATCTGTCTATCACGGTGAACAGCAATAAAAAGCAAGGAAACGTTACGTTTTAAGTCCACTTAACTCACAAACCCATCTAAGATAAATCCAAAAGTGGATCACTTTTGGATTCCTTCCTTACACATTATACATGTCCTTTATCGGGTGCCTCTAATTGAATATTCTCCACATTGAGGACTATTTCTTTAGCTATTTTTATATTACATCTCACTAGTAGTAGTTTACACCAATTTCAGTAATTCAGACTAAAAACTGTCCCACTGTTTATTTCATTTCTAATTTTAACCGTGTTCCTTACCAAGTTTACAGTGACCACTCACCACTCACCAAAAGTGACCACTCTCCACTCTCCACTCTCCACTCTCCACTCTCCACTCTCCACTCTCCACTCTCCACTCTCCACTCTCCACTCTCCACTCTCCACTCTCCACTCTCCACTCTCCACACTCCACTCTCCACTCTCCACTCTCCACTCTCCACTCACCACTCACCACTCACCACTCACCACTCATCACTCACCACTCTCCACTCACTAAGTGTACAGTGACCACTCTCCACTCACCAAGTGTACAGTGACCACTCTCCACTCACCAAGTTTACAATGACCACTATCCACTCACTCAGTGTACAGTGACCACTCTCCACTCACCAAGTGTACAATGACCACTCTCCACTCACCAAGTGTACAGTGACCACTCTCCACTCACCAAGTGTACAGTGACCACTCTCCACTCACCAAGTGTACAGTGACCACTCTCCACTCACCAAGTGTACAGTAACCACTATCCACTCACTCAGTGTACAGTGACCACTCTCCACTCACAAGTGTACAGTGACCACTCTCCACTCACCAAGTGTACAGTGACCACTCTCCACTCACCAAGTGTACAGTAACCACTATCCACTCACTCAGTGTACAGTGACCACTCTCCACTCACCAAGTGTACAGTGACCACTCTCCACTCACCAAGTGTACAGTGACCACTCTCCACTCACCAAGTGTACAGTGACCACTCTCCACTCACCAAGTGTACAGTGACCACTATCCACTCACTCAGTGTACAATGACCACTCTCCACTCACCAAGTGTACAGTGACCACTCTCCACTCACCAAGTGTACAGTGACCACTCTCCACTCACCAAGTGTACAGTGACCACTCTCCACTCACCAAGTGTACAGTGACCACTCTCCACTCACCAAGTGTACAGTGACCACTCTCCACTCACCAAGTGTACAGTGACCACTCTCCACTCACCAAGTGTACAGTGACCACTCTCCACTCACCAAGTGTACAGTAACCACTATCCACTCACTCAGTGTACAGTGACCACTCTCCACTCACCAAGTGTACAGTGACCACTCTCCACTCACCAAGTGTACAGTGACCACTCTCCACTCACCAAGTGTACAGTGACCACTCTCCACTCACTCAGTGTACAATGACCACTCTCCACTCACCAAGTGTACAGTGACCACTCTTCACTCACCAAGTGTACAGTGACCACTCTCCACTCACCAAGTGTACAGTGACCACTCTCCACTCACCAAGTGTACAGTGACCACTCTCCACTCACCAAGTGTACAGTGACCACTCTCCACTCACCAAGTGTACAGTGACCACTCACCACTCACCAAGTTTACATATGTTTCACTCGACAGGAGCTACATAATTAAATGTAAGAAATGTCTTCATGTACGTGATCATCAGTGGTATGGGGGGAGTGTGCAGCTAGAGGCCCAGAAAAGGAAGGCAAACTGTTATCCGGAACCTGGGAGGAACGCAGCTTACACAGATATATCCGATGTAATTAGATCAGATCAGGTTACACATTATACCTGCACAGGATTGACCAGAGAACAGGAGGGTGGGGAGGAGAACGAGTTGGAAAAACATATATTATGTACTCTTAATTTTACATTGTATAATCAAATACATCGTATAATTAAATACAATGAATATGAGGATTTCAAATTAGAAGTTTCGTATTACAATAATTTATTGTAAGATTGCTAGTAGCCATGTAGACATGAAAACGACGTATGTTGAGGAGTCTTGTGACTCCTGTCGAGTGATCACTGTACACTTGGTGAGTGGAAAGTGGTTACTGCACACTTGGTGAGTGGAAAGTGGTTACTGCACACTTGGTGAGTGGAAAGTGGTTATTGCACACTTGGTGAGTGGAAAGTGGTTACTGCACACTTGGTGAGTGGTGAGTGGTCACTGTACACTTGGTGAGTGGAAAGTGGTTACTGCACACTTGGTGAGTGGTGAGTGGTCACTGTACAAAATCCAAACCGAAGGACCCGGAATGTTAGTCGATTATCCGAGATAAACTGTTCATTAGATATAAATTTTTCGGAAACGTTTTGAAGTTTCCGACCTTTGATTAAATATCAGAGAACATAATATTTTTCCTACAAGTTTTGAAGTTTCCAATCTCAAGCGACAATCCTTCACGAACAGAAAGTCTATTCGTTCGCTTGTTTTTCATTTATCTCATGCTATGTTAATGTAATCTTAATGGGAGCTGATCGAGACAATTGATCGCTAAAAGTTGGTGTTTAGCTGACCTAAGAATTCATTTTTAGTTAGCACAATTAGGGACTGTGCGGAGAAACAAGAGGCCGCACCATGGCGCCCCGGTAACTCGTAGTCTGTTTTAGATTTACAGATAGTGTAGAGTATTGACCACATAAGTCGTGTCCAACTGCAGAGTGTGTCGAACTAGAGTCCAGGTGGATATCAATCTATTTTCCTGTTTGCCAGACCGGGACCGAGTGGCAAACAGGATCAGGAGAATTAAAATGTTACTGAAAAGTTTTAAAACTTCCGACCGCTGGTTGAGAAATCTTCCTTATTTGGATTTGATAAAATGTTTTTTAAGGTAGTTTCGAATGAAGAGTTTGGGTTACTTTTGTTTGGAATGTGCTGTTGTGTAGTGACATCATCAACATTCAACACACATGACCGGCTCCACACACCTGCAATAGTCGGGATTCCGCTCCTTCTGTTCTACGAATGCTAATCTCTATAAGGAGTTGTCATTTTTAAAGTCGACTGATATATTTCATGGTTAAGTTGAAACATTCATAAATAAGGGGATATCTCTCAGTGCCCCCCCATACTCCACAGTTGGTAGATTTACGATTAACCCCGAAAGCCCATTTAAGGAAGGTGCACCTTTTCACAGTTAAAAACGCTTAGTTTTTTAAAGAGTGATGTGAAAGGAATTGCTATGCAGGTGAAATTTGTTTAAGTGTTGACATGTTCGGAGTAACGATGGGGGCTCCGTATAGTATATTAGTAGTATAGTATAGTATATTAGTTCTTATTAGGATCAAAAAGAGTGATTAAGGATCTGAAAGATACTTTCAGTTTATTTTCCTTGATTTTGAGACTATATAGGGCACGCACTGCCTTTTTCCAGGGGCAATATGTCATGTAAGTGCGATTTCGCACCTGCCCAGTATTTCATGTGCGGCAAATTTGGAGACAAAAAACATCACAATCAAGCTAAAAAGTTCGCCAAACGTGCACTCTCAGGTTGGATTATTCAAAAGCGTAGTATATAACGTGGCCTTACCCGCTTGTTAAGTTTAACACAACATACCCTCATAGAAGTTTTGATACATGTAATCTAGTTCGACACGTTTTGTAGTTCGACCAACCCTTAAGTTCGACTCTGCCCCAGGTGTGCCCCAAGTGTGTCTAGCTAGATTACCAAATTGCCCAGTTTTTTATTAAAACATTTTGAGTCACGTATGAAATTTGATAACTTTTATATATATATCTCTACTATAATTCAGAAAATTCTTTTTGTTGTCTGTACGACCGCCCACGTGCAAATTAGATGAAAAACAAGAATTTAGGTAACAACCAAAAGGTTCCATAGCAACGGTGTTTTAATGCACACATGCACGTGCAAAGATTGTTTTAACGTCATTTTGATCGGTTTTGTGGTAATTACGTTGTGTTTAAAGTGTTTTATATTTAAATCGGCTGTATCTTCGGTTGAGATAGATATTTTTTGATGCGATTAAAACTTTCTTTCAAAGAATACTACTAGCTTCGTCCCTGTTACCACGGGCTTTCTAGTTGTATATAATAATTAATAAACACTAAATTCACCCAATTGATCCAATAGCGTGCTGCAACAGTTATATAAAAAACGCCTATACTACAGAGTTATATTTTACGGATCTTGGCCCTTCATGATGATAACAATCCAGAGTTGAAGAGATGTATTACGGCTGTTCTGATAATTTCTAGGGAAGAAAATAATGGCAAGATGAATGAACTTGATTAAATTCTAAGTCAATGATTTCAGATTACATAAAAAAAGATGGACGATTTAATATCGTTAATGTGAATAGGGCGTATTATAGTATAACAGTTGATAAGAACTCAAGTTGCCACTGCTCAATCCAGATATACAGATATACAGATATACAGGAAATTCCTATACACCTTATCGCATATACTGATGATATGATAAGGACTATTATGTGATGCTGTAATCAACACTAAGACGGATGCTTTATACATATGAATGAAAATATAACTCATGTAGTAAACTTACACGATAATTACCTCGTACCGAGCAATATGCGGGATACAATTGATTTGAAGGTGTGTACCGCACTGTTCTTTCAGTGGTTCAATGCTCTGAAAACAGTGCGATTAGTTTATAATTTCACTGTTTTGAGATCAAAGTTATAACAACATAGTCGGTGCCATTATAAACTAAACGCACTTATTATAAGCGAATCTAACTGCATGTATAATACGATTACACCATGTTGGCTGCAACTTGCAGCCAACACGGATCGGATCGAAGGATCTTGCAGTGCAAGACAACTAAGCAGTAAGCATGTAATATTACATAATATTACATAGTACTTAATTCCACACGCGACATAATACTTAATTCCACACGCGATTTAACACATCTTATTGAAGTTGCTTAAATTACATCTTTTGAAATCACAATTCGAAAACCGGGAGGTATAAAAATAATTGCTAGTACACCACCTTTTTAGATAATTGTCCAAGAAACCTTTGTATCAAACCTCAAAATCAGGAAGTGACTGGTTTTCTCAACAAAAATCAAAAGAGCTAGTTCCAGTTTTACTAGTAATTACAAGTAAACCTCAAACTTTGGCGCACACCATTTCAAAAAAGGCAAGATCAGATTTTGATCTGGTTTTTCTACTTGTTCGTCTTCAGCAGCTTTATTACATATTATGTTATTTAAATGTAATGTAGGCCTTAATGCAGGTTCCTAAAATGCGAAAATCTCAATTTCATTTAGAATCAAAACAAGTTCTACACCTAGTTAAAGCACTTCCATCCCATATTAGGGGCCATCTACTTAGGACGTCCGCCAAAATCGCAGATTTCAGACCACCCCCTCAGCCTGTCCGGTGTTTCCGAATTTTCAAAACCACCCCCTCCCCCGGACGTCCGGATTTCCAGCTACTTTTAAGAGTACAAATAAAACCAACTGAAATTCATTGTTAATAAAGTGTGTAGTTACTTAAAAGCTTAAAATAGACAATAAAAATTTACTATTTAGTGTCGAACAAGTTTAGCACAGTTACATTTAAGTACGTTTAAGTACTCGTTCAAAATTACAGGGATCTAAACTTACAGGGTAATTAGTGTCAAAGTCAAAGAATTGAAATAAATGGGACTTTTTCGTTAATTCTGCCAAAATTTCCGGACGTCCGGATTTTCAGAAACCACCCCACCGGATTTGTCCAAAATTCCAAAACTACCCCCTTCCTATTTGCCAGACGTCCTAAGTAGATGGCCCCTTACTCAATAAATGTTATGAATCTCATAGTGTTGCAGTTTAATAGTTAAATATTATTAAACACGTAAGCTATTACATAATATTATTTAATAGTTAATTCCACGTACGCGTACGTAATTAATACTCGTTATATTAGCACATAGGGGGGGGGCCAACCATATTAAAGTATATTAAAATGTAGGATTTTTTCCAATTTTGACCCGGGGATATACTTTAATATACTTTAATATACTTTAATATACTTTAATATACTTTAATATACTTTAATATACTTTAATGTACTTTAATATACTTTAATATACCTACATTTTCTCCATTAAAATTTTGAATCCATGTCACTTACCATATACTTGACCAATTTATGAGCCAAAATATATGAATTATGAGTTCAGAGGACTAGCAACTGGCTTATCTTCTAATCTACTAATTGTAGGTATATTAAAGTATATTAAAATGTAGGTTTTTTTTCCAATTTCGACCCGGGATATACTTTAATATACTTTAATATACTTTAATATACCTACATTATAAAAAATTATGTGAAAAATTTTGTTTTATTTAATGTATAGATTAGATTTACCTTTCATGTAAGGTTAGTCTTGTTCAAAGATATTGATACTTGACTAATTTATGAGCCAAAATATATGAAGTATGAGTTCAGGGGACCAGTAATTGGCTTATCTTCTAATCTACTAATTGTAGGTATATTAAAGTATATTAAAATGTAGGATTTTTTCCGATTTTGACCCGGGGATATACTTTAATATACTTTAATATGGTTGGCCCCCCCCCCCACATAGTATTCTCTAGATTTGGTGGTTAGTCTAGAGATTACAACTACATACCTAATCACATTCCAAACATCATGAAAATACTAAATATGACGTGTAGTTACATATTATGTAACCTACGATCATCGTTTGCATGATTCGTTCAATACAATTAAGCGCGCATTTAAATATATGATGATATTACGATTGAGCTCTTTTCGGGAGGACACTTTGGTATTTAGTGCTAACGTTTAATTAAGAATTTATTAAAATAATATGTATTGAATATGAGTTTATAAACATAATATATTGAGTTACAAATTGAATTGTAAAATTAATATCAAGAATTTATTAACCTAATAATATATTGAATATGATTTTATTTACGTTATATACTGAATATGAATGGATAAATATAAAGATCAAACCCCGTACGAAAAAGTAATGCAGTGTTTATCATTGAAAGGTAATCCACATTTATAATTGAAAACTTACTGGAAACTAAGCCCTAGGTAAAAGTAAGATTAAAAATGAATCGTGTTCCTGTATAGTGTACGTGCGTACCGTCTCATATATAATTGAGGATGTGCTGGTTCCTTGTTCCTGTGTCGCTCAACAATGTACGTGATACGCGGTGCGTGGTAAGTGGTAACTGGTTAGTGAGCATAATTATGAATTAGTCTACATCTACATATTTATGCGTATTGCGTAGCTCATCTAGTCACATTTAAACTGTTGGATATCTCTTATCACCACAAAGCACGTACCTTAAAGAACGTGACAACCGCGTGTGAGACAAGTGTACCTTGTCATTTTCCTTGTGACCAACGACATGATTTCTTTGTTGTTAAGCTTTATGTAAGTTCGTTATGTGAGCAGTGTAATTATGTGTTAAGTTACAGTCAAAACACCATTTTCACCAAGATAGTACATTCACTGAGCTTCATCTATTTAACGCAATATCATAAGTACCTTACACCTATTGTACATACTAGCAGGAACCCGTCTAACTCTAAAGTGGTGTCAAGAGACAACGCTATTTATATATTTTGTGATTTTTACACCACCTGGAGGTCCAATTTTCAAGGCTTAAATTGTTCATTCCTTAGCCTATTTTTTATTTCTTCGTGCTGGTCAAAAGTCCATAAAAGCATTCAACCAGCTAGAACCGTTTCAATAGTATGTATTAATGCTTATCATAATATAGCAAATAATTTGAGTATTATCATTTAATGGGATGGGAGTGCTTTAACCAAATGCAGCCGCACCCTGGCTCCATAATAATGGGCAGTATCGAGATAGCCCGACCACTGGTCCGCGGACCACTGTCTGCGGACCACTGTCTGCGGACCACTGTCTACCAGATCATATTACTGTATAATAACAGTATCCCCTGAATCAAGCAACAGGTGTTTGTGAATAGTTGATTGGTTACCAGATCACTGTCTGCGGACCACTGTCTGCGGACCACTGTCTACCAGATCATATTACTGTATAATAACAGCATCATGCAATATATAAAGAATAACTATTATCAGACTGCATCAATCATTTCTATCATCAACTCCTTCTTGAACAACTACAACTATAGTCTCAGAGAAAATATCTTCCAGTCAGACACCGCGTTTTCAGAAAGTCCAGTCATCTGTGATACCGCAATGCCAGCTAGTCCTTTTATACTCAAACAGAACAGCAGTTGTATGAAGGTCTTGAGAGCGAGCTTCTGTCCAGAGAGGATGCTGTCTGTTCTAATATTCTTGTACTTCTTGCAGGGGGAGCAGCGCCATATCAGTCCATCTGGAGACTTCGAGGACGAGCAGGGAACCAGGGACATAGATGCATTACACCCAGGACAGGACATGGAGCTCTCCAGTAATTTACTACGCTACAATTAATTATGCTAGTCGTAACTAATTGCATCCAAGATACCATACATATGATCTGGTAACCAATCAACTATTCACAAACACCTGTTGCTTGATTCAGGGGATACTGTTATTATACAGTAATATGATCTGGTAGACAGTGGTCCGCAGACAGTGGTCCGCGGACAGTGGTCCGCGGACCAGTGGTCGGGCTATCTCGATACTGCCTAATAATGAAATGAAGGACATGTCTTAATTCTAAACGTAAAGCTCGAATATCATTGCACCTACCTATATCTCTATATAATAATATATAGTATAAGGTGCCACATTTTTAAAACAGGCCATGGACAGAGAGAAAGGGTAGCTCGCATATTTGCGGTGACTAATGAGATTGCAGTCGTGTGGGTGTAGGGCAGCTGCTCACTGCTCAGAGAAAGAGAGAGAGAGAGACTTGTCACGCACACATATTATTATTAATATCACGTATATAACTATATAATATGTAATTAATACCGCGCACACACGTTATTAATATCACGTACATGATGTATGAATGATGCTACATAACATTAATGCATAAACAATAGCGTCTACTATAACATTATGATTGAATAATAGCATCATATTCTTAGACATATCTAGAACAAATGAGCCTCTTAGGAGCTGGAGCCTCCTAATGTGTTTATTGTCCAATAATTACTTATCTGGTCACCTAAAACACGTGCTTAACCTAAATGCACGTTGAACAATACTTTACGTGCTACACACACTGCACGTATATTATCACGTACTGTACTTACTCCACGTAATACATGTACTAGACATTAGACAACACAGTAGTTATTGTTGTGCAGGTATTTGCTGAGATACCTCCCATATCGAGAGCACCCGATTCCAAGCTCGTGTGGCAAAGGGGAGGCCGTGTGGCAAAGGGGAGGCCTGCCTTTCGAGATCGCATTACCAGGGGGAAGCCTCGGGTCCAAAATTGTGTATCGACGGGTAGGTGCGGACTGCGATAATCGAAGGATATGACTGGGACCGAAAATTTTCTAAGTCAACATTTTTTCAAAGTTTTTCTGAAAACCACTTTTCTCCACGTTTCATGCTACCCTGTTCATTATTAGCCAAAAACATTTTTTCGGTTTTTCGAAGTCCACACCTACCCCTCGATACACAATTTTGGACTCGAGGCTTCCCCCTGGCAATGCGATCTCGGAAGGCAGGCCTACCCTTTGCAACACGAGCTCGGAATCGGGAGCTCTCGATACGAAAGGTACGTATCGAGAATGGCTCGGACCGATAATTTTCTATAGAGTGAAATTGTGTGGAATTTGAATTAAAATATTGTCAAACTGTTGTTATGCTAGAGGGTAAGAAATACAAGTTTGATATGAAATCAACGTCCAACCCCCCCCCCCCCCCCCCCGGAATCAACTGTAAGCATTTCGAAACGCCTCCCCCCTCGGCTGATAATATGTGAAGGATCCCTTACAAAGGGGAATCCTCGAGTCCAAAATCGTATATCGAAGAGTAGGTGCGGACTTCGAAAACCGACAAAATATTGACTTACAAAATCTTCGGTCCGAGTTTTTTCCCCTAAATTTTTAGAAACCGAAATGAAAAAGTTGGCCCTTTGAAAGACTACCAGAAGCTCCTTACTGCTTCAAAAAAGGTTGATCCTAACCGGAGTTGTAGTCTATTACATGATTAATATCCTATGAACAAAGTCTAGACTCTAGAGGCACTTCCACAGCCCAATAAAAAACTTCAAAGGAACATAAAAGTTTCCTCATGTCCAATCTCTCTGCTTTCCATCATAATAATAATATGTCGTAGATACATAGTTCAAATGTTACACCTGACCATGTTTGTTTGTTGGCATTCTTCCAATTTATTTGGACTTTATTCCATACCTGATGTGAATGTTCATATCCTTCAACTTGATATATTTTGTATTATTCTTTTTACCCTACGAATTTTACAGTCAGTTGGGGGTCGTTCACATATTACGTAATCACTTTTTATAAAAATTTAACCCCCCCCTCCTCCGTAATCAGTTTTACACATAGCTATTGTGTCAGAATTACACTAGCGTAATCATTTGGAAACCCCCCGGCTGATTACGTAATATGTGAACGACCCCTTATAAATATTGATAATGATTCTTGGAAAAGTTTGTACAGTTGAGTATGTATAATAAAATAATATAATATAACGCTTATATTAGTGTCGAATTTATTAAAGTAGGAGACACACAGGTTATAACTTTATAATGGCTAAATCCTATTATAGTGATGACGAATGACAAGCCTCATAGAGCTGTTATAATAAATCCAGCTTGTCCTAGTAATAATATAACTTCGTGACGCTAACTAGTAATATGTTAGTAACAGATATCTAATAACATTAACAGCTATTATATAATAAATCATATATAAATATATCTTATATAACTGGAGGTTATATACCACTGAATATATCTGAGAAAGTAGTGTAGCTCTGTCGCAAGCAAATATATAAAAACCACTATTCTCAGAAATGTCATCATTTCCAAGAAATGGCGCATGCGTGAGAGCAATTATAAATAGGTATATAGTTCGCAATGCAGTGCGTAACCTAAGTTACTTTAGCTAAATAATATAAATAGTGCTGCCCTACCCTCTGGATAGATCAACCTGATGGTGAACACACATAATGTGATTAAACGTTCTTGTCAGATAGTAGAATTCTATGTTATAGTGGTAGGTAGTGTAGAGTTTAGTAAACATAGTGTTGAGTTCATAGCCGTTTAATTAAGTCACTTGTAAGTGACGGCTTGTCTACCAGGGAGCCGGAAACCATTAGTCACTACTTACAGTACATAAAGTACAATAGTACATACTACACAGTTCATAGTCCATAGACGGTAGACCATCTCATGGAAATTTTGTCTCCTTACTCAACTGTAATTCCTCAAAATCACCAGAGCCTCCATATTCACTGCCACCGCTCACTTAATATTCAACCAAACACCCCAAAGTATATTCAATTTCAAGAAACGCGCTCCTATGCTGTCAATTGTGTGTGCACCTACTTCCTTCGCTGCTCCGAAGAGCGAAATAGCTTCACCGAAGATATGCGTCAACGTAATTCAATCGCACGAAACTTTAATAATTTTACTATCAATTTGGTGAGAACCTAGCGAATTAGTCATAATTAAGATTTAAGGATTTAACCCTAGCCCTGACTTCAAACAAAGATGAATGTTTTCAATCATTTATTCTGTCATTTATTCTGTCATCTTCGTTCCAAAACTTTTTATGTCCTATGCATACACTCCTTGATAGTTATCTTGATCTAGTATCTTTGTTTCACACAATAGAGCATAAGTTTTGTGGTTTATCCACTGGGCTTAGAGTTTGTGTTTAAGCTACCAAATTTTATTATTATTATTTATTAAACAGTTATGACGGTCCACGATAGTGGACCTATAATTTAATTTTAATCCTGTGTAAATCCTGTGTAATCCTGTGTAATCCTGTGTAATCCTGTGTAGTCAGACTACAAAGTAAGTATATCATTAATCATTACAGTAGCTACATACACATTACACAGTAGTTCAAGACTTGCTTGTATTTTTGTATACTGGTAGGAGGGAAAAGTAACGGGGAGGATATTTACATATTTCTCTGAGTACTGAGTAGTATACTTCATTCCCTAATACAGGCCCGGAAAATTAAATACTGATTTACCAAAAAAATCCATTCATGATCATTTAAGGTTAATCACAGAACTCCTGACCCAACGAGTGCCGAAGGTTTTGTAAGGAGTTCTGTAAATAGCTTATGCAATTTATGATACAGCACAAGACAACATTATTGGGAACATTTTCTGACCTATAGTGGACTATATTACATTTTAACAGTGTGCCGCTGATACTCTTGTGGTTGCTACAAGACAGCTTACCTAACTGCTAATGGATACCACGCATTTGTCACGTGCCCATAAGCTTGAATCATAGGTTATTTTAGTCCTGTATTTCAGAAGACCTATCCATGACAAAGACATTTCCTAACCCTTGCAAGAGTTACAAGAGTTACTAGAGTTACTAGAGTTACAAGAGTTACAAGAGTTACTAGAGTTACTAGAGTTACAAGAGTTACAAGAGTTACTAGAGTTACTAGAGTTACTAGAGTTACAAGAGTTACTAGTGTTACTAGAGTTACTAGAGTTACAAGAGTTACTAGAGTTACTAGAGTTACAAGAGTTACTAGAGTAACTAGAGTTACTAGAGTTACTAGAGTTACTAACTTACTCTACACTCAATCTACATGCAAGTAAACCTAATTTTTGTCAAATCCAATCCTTCTGCTAACTAAAATTGGTCACGTTTACCTATAGACTAACTGTATCACGTGAACACGTGCCATACTACTACTACTACTACTACTACTATGTCGGAGCTAAGTCCGATCTACGCCAGATAGCCCCTCCATATATCCCTGTCCCGCATCAGGGTTCGCATCAGGTTGTAAGTTCCGTACGTGACGTCGACTAAGTGTAACTTTGGAATTTACAATAAAGACCCACCCACCCCCTTCGCGGTACTAATTGTTTTTTAGGATAATATTTCGGACACCCACCCCTTTTGCGGTACTAACTGTTGAGAAATCACGGTACTAACTGTGTCTTGGTATATAAAATAAGATACCCACCCATAAACTGCTTTAAAAAGCTCATTAGACATTGGGAAATGGGCAAATTATACCCAATATTTAGTAGGGGTTTTGTTTTCAATGTAGTCGAATTCGATAAAAAGTTACAAAAACAGGAAAACATTTCAAAAAAACCTCAAAACCCATTCCCAAAATTGAAATTTGAGGTAAAATGGATTTTGTTGGGGTTGGACACCCCCCTTAATACCATGTACTAACTGTTTTTCTGGGAAATGTACCATGTACTAACTGTGTTTTGGAAGAAAATAACGACCCAACCCCCAACGTCACGTACGATTCTGACCTCATGACCCCCCCCCCCCCCCGGTAGGCTACCATACAAAGTTATATTGCTGACCTTGTCCTTCCATGAGATACCAAGCTGCCATACGTGCTACACCAGAATATGAAATCACATACGTGGTCGCCATGTCATTGAATAGAGAGTGTGACTTATGTTATATATAACTTATGTTATATATTATAACACTAAGCTATAATATAGCTTAGTACACATATTTAATATTTATGCATCATAAAACTCGTACGAATTTTGCTCATTAGTATACATTTCACTTTCTTAAGGGTTCTTAACCTAAAGAAATAAGAAAAACAATAATATGGGGACGATTCTCGCGGGCATCTAAACTATGTCAGTATCACATTCTAAGTTCAATCTAACTGCTGTGGAGAAGTAGTTAGAGATTGGGCCATATGATGTGATACCTGTGGGAGCCCAGAATGAGAGGTTCTTAGTTGTCGGTCACCAAGTTAGAGTGGAGGAATTCTACAGTCGGTAATTTGCAAGCCTCCCATTAAAAAAGCACCGTCATGTCTGGTTCAATTCCGAGAATTATTGAGCTTAAAAGCTTCGGTTTCTGTGATTCTGAGTAAGACCAGTTCCAATACCATTTTTAGAGCAACAGTCGGGTAGTAGCCATTATTTCTAATTTCGCAGAAACGAACAGTCACGAAATTTGAGACTTTGAGAGGCCGGCATCTACTTTATAGATTGGCGACTCCTGTCCGACAGTGACTCCTGTCCGACTCCAAAGTTAGGTTTTTCGGACAATAGTTTGTGTCGGATCCTACCATACGATTTTCTTGAAACCTTCCATAAAGTATGATGGTTATAGAACGGATAATCTGTATAAGTATGGGCGAATTTCTATGTGCCAACTTTGAGATGTCACCTTAAACACAAAAAATATCTCCAAATCCGTAGTTTGCAGTGATACCCAGGAATATATCTGGTGATCCAACTATACGATTTTCTTGAAACTTTCCAGATAGTAAGATAGCTTTAAGGCGAATAATCTGTGCAAGTTTGGGTGAATTTTGAGATATCACTTCAAACACAAGAAAAAAGTGCTGTCGGAGAGGAGTCGTGTTACCACTTTGTAGTATCGACTATGTTACTATGGTAGTAACATATTATGTACTAAAAGATACGGTTGAAGCTGCTTGTGAAGCGAAATTCTAAAAATATACTCAGGGATGTTGTGTAACAATATTGTCATGATGTTCAGATCTGCTGATATTGGCCAGTTCCCGGCTCAAGTGATAAGTTTTTAAGTTGACGATTGATTACAATACAACTCTGTCGTAGCAGAATTTTCACCTCATGACATTAAAAACGCTGGGTGAACATTCTAACATTAGGTTGGAACATTATTAGAGCAGGAGATCAGATAGCCTGATATAGCTGGATTTAACTAGAATTTGCTGGTGGTACTGGAATATAGCAGGAGATAGTCTGATATAGCTGGATAGAGCTGGAATTGGTGGGTGCTGGTGGAAGTTGGAAAGGGAATGAGGTAGTATTCAGAGGTTGCTGGGATGAGCAGATTCCCTCTTTCCAAATAAGCTGGAAGATGTTGGATACAGCCGGAAAGAGCAATAGTGAAAGGATGCTGGTTGTTACTAGAAAGGGCAGAAGTTGGAAGACCCTGGTATATTGGTACGGTGGTAGCTAATTAGAAGTAGAGTTTACTACATGAGGTTCAAATATTGGAGTTGGTTGGTCACAATAGCCAAAGAGTACTTGAGAGAGTCCAGCTTGTGGTATAAGTAGATGCTTAGGTGTATAAAGTTTGAAAATGAAGTAGTCTGAGGTAACTAGAGGGAGCTGAAGGCAGCCTGAGAGACTGAGGTAACTAGAGGGAGCTGAAGGCAGCCTGAGAGACTGAGGTAACTAGAGGGAGCTGAAGGCAGCCTGAGAGACTGAGGTAACTAGAGGGAGCTGAAGGCAGCCTGAGAGACTGAGGTAACTAGAGGGAGCTGAAGGCAGCCTGAGAGACTGAGGTAACTAGAGGGAGCTGAAGGCAGCCTGAGAGACTGAGGTAACTAGAGGGAGCTGAAGGCAGCCTGAGAGACTGAGGTAACTAGAGGGAGCTGAAGGCAGCCTGAGAGACTGAGGTAACTAGAGGGAGCTGAAGGCAGCCTGAGAGACTGAGGTAACTAGAGGGAGCTGAAGGCAGCCTGAGAGACTGAGGTAACTAGAGGGAGCTGAAGGCAGCCTGAGAGACTGAGGTAACTAGAGGGAGCTGAAGGCAGCCTGAGAGACTGAGGTAACTAGAGGGAGCTGAAGGCAGCCTGAGAGACTGAGGTACATGGAAGGAGCTTCTGAAGCTGAGTGGTGCTTTTCGTTTTAAATGGTATGCGATGCTCCATAAATGTTATCTAAATGTGGTCATGCTGAACGTTTTGCTGTGCTGCAAATGTTTTTAAGACACGTTTAGCCCGAGATTAAGTACATGACATACTATTTCATGAAGTACGAAGGTTAAAACAGTTTTTAAAGAATAACTCCGAAACTAAGCACTATATGGCTAAGCTGCTTTATGGCTACAACGTTCGTAGCTAAGTGATTTGAGTTACCAATAACTCAATAACCTATTTAACTCGATTCAGTAGCAACAAAACTCTGTACAGCAACGTTTTCACATATATTTCATTGCTGAATGATCATGTTCTCTAATAATGTTATAAAATATAATAATTTATAAATGTAAAGTTTGGCGGGCATCATTCATCATTTATTCCGCATTACATAACCTGCATTATTCCCTTTTCTTGTCCGTTCAAAAGAATAATCATTAAACCACCTCATTTTTTGGAAGTGCGGCTTTTCGATAAATTGTTCATCAAAGACCTCTAATCACAAAACTGCTTCATTCGTAAATAACTTCTCCTCCCACTTAAGTCCTGTAAATAAAGGCTCTTACTAAGTTACTAATTCGCTCGCCCAAAAATTTCACGTGACTTTGGTTTTTATGGTTTTGCAGCCGAACAAAACGGTTCACATAAACCCTAATCCCAACCCTAACCCTAACCATAACCCCGAAGCTATCCATAACCCTTACCACGACCCTAACCCTAACCCGAGCCCTAAACAATCGAATTAAAGTTTTACTAGCCTGTCACGTGACCAAAACGGTTTTTTGCCCATAACTCTCCAGGAAAGCATTTTTATGGGGGTGATTCGGAATCAGCGTCCAAAAATACACCGATTTAGATCAATACAATTTCATACCCAAAGGGCCTTTTCACAAGAATTTTCTTAAAATTTGGGCGAGCGATTTAGTAGGAGTGGTAAATGAAATAGGCACAGGTCAGCCGGTACTTTAACTACCGCACCGGTACTTTAACTACCGCACCGGTCCACCGGTATTTTAACTACCGGTCCACAATCGTGACCTTCCCACGTGGCTCTCCCACGTGGCTCTCCCACGTGGGAGGGTCACGATCTTGACCATCCCACGTGACAGCGCTATTGTACTCATAGTGAATGATCTAGAACATTCTAGAGTCTAGGGTAAGCCGCCAATCAGGTGATAAATTCCTCTAAATACGACCTCTCTGCAGCAGTCTGCTGGTGAGGAGAGGGGGGGGGGGAGCCGGGAGGGGGGGGGGGGGGGTATCACTGCAGTAGAGTGCGGGGTGGTCAGATGATCTGTCAAGTCTTGATTGTATGTAAAATGTCGGAAGTTTTGATCGCTAAATCAAATCAACAGGTTTAACTTTGAATGTACATGTATTTGATATGTGATTATATTAAAGTTGCTGAGTGCTACTACACCCGGATACAGTAACATTTGTGCTGTCCACTGTCCACACACTAGTAGTGGTGAAGTTAAAGCCTCTGCAGTGTGTAATGATACGCGGTAGTGTGTATGTATTAATTTGTAACCACGGTAAAAAGTGTTGTTGTAA
Organism: Bolinopsis microptera; assembly: GCF_026151205.1. Classification (NCBI taxonomy): domain Eukaryota; kingdom Metazoa; phylum Ctenophora; class Tentaculata; order Lobata; family Bolinopsidae; genus Bolinopsis; species Bolinopsis microptera. The sequence goes on from NC_087073.1 coordinate 13,555,667, forward strand.
GCATGGTGAGCTAATTTAGTGATTTAATTAAACTATTACACACATGTACATACACACACACACACACACACACTCAGTGTAATAAATACACACATCCGAAAATAATATTTAAGCTAACCACATTAATATAATATATATATAAATATTAATGTGGTTAGCTTATATATTAATTCATATAATATATTAGTAACTAGTTGTTGCTTGGTTTCCCAAAGGGTTTGACCAAAATCTTGCTGACGTCATAAGTGAACGCAACCTTATGAAACATTTTCAAAATTTTCAAAACTCCCAAAAACTTCTATTTAAAAGTTTATTGTGTCGGTCCAAATTTTAGAATTAGAATTGTCTATCAAGTATAGTAAGATATCTTCGACTTTAAAGGTTGTAAACTGCGGTGACCATCGCGTAGTTGTAGAGGAAAATTCTTTATTGAGTTCCGTGAAGCTGGTAGAGTTAGGATCCATATTCGAGAGTGAATTGTTCAGTGGGGAACTTCTAACGAATATTATTATGTGGTATTGAGAATTAGTATTGTTTTCTACGTATCATGAAACGGATCGTTTGCCCGCCAATCTGCGTGTTTCTCTTTGTTTGAAATATTATTATACATATTATGTTAATTTACCACATTAATAATAACAGCAGGTTACACACTGTGCACGCGCTAACCACACCTTCACCACCAACGAGTAACTGACACGTAACACATACACGTGTCTACACCGTACAGCGTGAGTTATTGTAATTATTGAAACTATCAGCTCAGGTGGAATAGAGTCACATTGGAGACACAATATTTAATAGATTAGCCACCATGGTTACCCGTTACAGTTGCAGTCACCATGGTTACAGGGTAATAGTCACCATGGTCACAAATAGTCACCATGGTCACAGGGTAATAGTCACAATGTTTACCCTGGGGAAGTGACGTAAACTATCTTCCAAGAAATGGAGCTAGAAAGGAATGATATCATATCATGTTTATATTATATTAAATATAATAACTCTAATTAGAGTTAATAATAATAATAATAAATTGAATTTACTCCCAGATTTGTGTAAAGATTATTTTCGTCTGGACTTTGTGATATACAATTGTTACAGTTATTTCTCTTGTTTTTCTTCCCTTGCTCTGCAAGCCCTGTTTCTTGTATAAAAATTGTGTTTAGTATTTCGTATATTCTTGTAATTATTGTGATAATTTGTGATTCAGTTTTCAGTATTAGTAATAGGTGTTTGCTGAATTATTGTATTATACACTCTGTGGCCAGCTCTTATGTGTCCCATCTCTTGCCCTGCAAGCCGTGTTTCTTGTTTATACAACATATTATAATTATGTAATAAACATTTATTGTAGTGTAGGATTGTTTGAATTTCTAAGTCATTTAATATGCATTTTGTGTTTGTTTCTCCCGTTTTTCTTCCCTTGCGTTGCAAGCCCTGTCAAATTTAATAAGTTTACCACTTTTAAGATAAAACTTATACTCAGCAGTGTTTAAATTAGTCATCCCAGAAAATATCATGAATACTGAGTTAAGAAGGTAACTTATGCTTGAAAATATATCGTCAATACTGAAGCCAGAAAATAGTACTTAAATATATTATGCAAAGATCGAACACCAAATATGACAAAAATTGTTATCGATAAAGTTTTTCAAGTTCATCTAGGGACAGTTTAAAAAGGTACGTTTTTAGAAGAGCTTTAAACTATTCCAGGGATTGAGCTGAGGAGATGGTAATAGGCAGACGATTGTAGATCTTTGGAGCCACCAGAAGAAGCTACGCTCACCAAACGTTTAATTAAGGAACAATAAGCTTCAATGAGTTATCATGGTAAGAATACTTGAACATGTCTTGCAGATAAGTTGGTGCCAATCCTAACAGTGACTTGTGAGATAGCAGTAAGATTTTGAAGTCAATCCTTTGTATAATATATAATTATAATATAATATATATGACTATAATATAATATATATAACTACAATATATAGTGCAGTTAAATGTTCACAGCTGCAAAATATCTTATGTGCACGAATTTAGAGGCAACTCTAAAATGCTTGATTAAATAACTGCTTGGAAGTGATCCCTCAAACACAGTACCCATTATAATAATAGGTGAAACACCTAAATGCCTCAATATCGTTTTCTCTGTGTGTAGATGTGTAGGACGTGTATACCTAATGCAAATGATCTACTTATTTTTACTGGGGAGTGTTGCGAGGGAATCAATTACCTTGTTCGAAACAGCACAAAAAATAAGAGTCTCTCACGGCACATGGTGCTCTCTGCCCGAATATGTGTTGACGCCCTGCAACAGTACACTGTAGAGTTTTACGCAATGTGACACCTGATATCAGGTACGTAGGGAGAAGTAGAAGTAGGTGGTTGGTCATGGTCATGGTGGTTTTTCAGGGCAACTTTTAGCTCACTCTCTTATAACTTGCTCTTATAATATATAATTACCACAAACGTTTGCAGAAAGCGATGAAAGTGAGCTCACAGCGCATGCCTTTTAAGTTATAATGCTAGCCTCTCTTTACATTCCTCCGTGACGAAGTTATTCGACAAAATTCATATTTGCCCACACGAATCATAGTGGCCTACAGATTACATGCGTGCAATACAAGGTTACGTCTTTTAATTCGCATTTAAAACGCCTGCCAATAGTTAAATTAAACTCGATAGTTCCTCTTATATTATGTTTATCATAAGTTTTAAACTAATTACAACACTGAACATCTATTACATTTATTGAGGACGTTACAGAAGGAATAAATCTTATGTAGTTTGAGGAGTTCTCACTCTCCTCACGTCCAACGATGGGGTTTCTCTTGTCGATAATATAACCAACATATATATGAAAACAAGTAAATTAAATATGATCGATAATAGTCCAAGTTTATCACATCACTGACTGACCGTGAAAATGTAACATATTTTAGGTTGATTATACGATCAGGTTTGAAAGTTATCTATCTTGATAATGCTGTCAAGTGCAGTTACAATAATATCACTCGCTTGGTTGTTTCCATTTCCTACCCTCTTCATCCATTTCCATCTGCATCGTTTATGAGTTTCAATCAGTAATTAACCCTTATTATCATCGCTATCACTCCTTTAACGACCAGGTGTTTAGAACACGTGATCTTATCTCATGTTTTCATTGCACCTGTTTTTACGCTTATAGCACATAATATCATTTATTATAAAGTTATAAAGGCAACATAACACCAGTTCTAGCGCAAAACATCTGAATATAACTTCAAGAAAACTGGACGAGACTGAACAGAAAACCAACATCCTAAGCTCTGGAAATAAATAGTACAACCTTACAACCCTGGAATCAGCTACAAGTACGAGGCTACCATCGCTCAACAATTGGTTTAGTATCGACATTATACTTTTTCATTGCCGACCTTAAAGCTGAGTGCTGACTAGTATAGTATAGGGGTCGTTCACATTATTACTGATAACTTTTTGGACAATTTTAACCCACACTCGCACTCCCCCCTCCGTAATCAGTTTTACACATAGCTATGGTGTCAAAATTACACTAGCGTAATCATTTGGAAACCCCCTCCCACTCGGCTGATAACGTAATTTATGTGAACGACCCCTATAATAGCAACTGGGGAATAGACTTAAGTTTCGCAAGAAACATTAGTTAACATCGTACATTTAAATTTCATAAAATTATATCTAGGATATAATAGTGAATACATCAGCTCAGTCTGTTTGTAACATTCCAGTACACAACTTTAAAATTGGGAAGCATGTAGGACAGGCAGGGGTCGATATTAGAAGAGTGAAAACTACAATATACATTATACATTATATACAACTTTAGGCCAGACGTTTGACACACCAATCTCGCAGTATTGAGGGTTGTCGTGCTCAGTGTGTCCGCAAAACTTTAGTGCAAGTACCAATATTTTGATATCGATCAAAATTACTAAATATTCTGGCACAATCGTAACTGCACTTTTACAGAACTCTAAATGCTTAATGAATACTCTTGCAGATACAACCGGTATTTACACTAAGTCTTTGAGTTGGATAATTTCCCGGTACGAGATTGGGGACGGGTACCTATTATAAACAACAAACCAATAATTTCACCAAATCCGATGAGATTGAAGTATTTACTCCTGTGAAACTTATCATATAATATTGTTTGCTGATGTAAGTTGCGCTGCTCATATGCGATACAATTTACCATAACAATTACACTAAAAGATGGTGTTAGAGGGTAGTGGTATATCACTATCCATGATACTGGTTTGAACACATAACTTGGTAGCAACACGAACAAACAACGCATACGAAAATCTGCAAATATTTTAACAGATTTTGTCGGAGGTTATTAGCATAGCCTGAATACTGAACAGTACATTAACTCAGTTAACTGATACTTATTTACAAGCTGCCGACGACTTGCTTTGGTTTCCCAGAGAGTGAGAGAGAGGGAGAGGGAGAGGGAGAGATAGAGGGAGAGGGAGAGGGAGAGGGAGAGGGAGAGGGAGAGGGAGAGGGAGAGGGAGAGGGAGAGGGAGAGGGAGAGAGAGAGTGAGTGAGAGAGAGAGATAACTGTCCAGTTAAGTGTACTACTAGTATACTGTGTAGTATATATACTCAATACTGTGATATACTGTGATATAACAATATAACAGTAATAGTATGATATGACGTGTACTGTATAATTCAAAGGTGTCTCTCTGTATGTATGTAACCGCACACGTGCAAATTATGTTCAAATTAAACGCTTTTGTTAGTTCTTAAACGATACAGTTTTCTTAAGCTTAGATACAGTTTTCTGTATGGAGGAGGAGCTTGATTCCTAGTATAAATATAATATATTCTAAATTAATTCGCAACTAAAAATAACGTAATGAAATTGGACAAACCTGGTAATAGCCAGTTTAAACCACGGCCCACCTGTTGTAACATAAACGGCCCACATATCATGTTGTTTTATGATCACATCTCTAGACTTATTCATTTTGGTTCGAACAATTACTAAACATGGTTCAACAAGCTGAATAATTAATTTTCACCCATAATTACAATCGAATCTCGAAAAACATCTCGAAAAACATCTCGAAAAGCGAGCAAGCAACAACCGAAAGTAGTTGTACTGGTCAAAAGTCAAAACATTATAAGCAAAAACTTATACCTAAACTGAAAATAAAAATATAATACGTTACTAAACCATGAACCCAGCCATGAGAAAACTATCAAATAAAATGTGATGTTTATATAGAGTCCTCACAGTCCTCATCTAGACATAGATTCCAGACCACAGGAGGGTAAAGAGGGTGCCGAACCCGAGGAAGGAGGCTGCGGTGAGGGATAACATTAGTTCCATGGAAAGTGTCCTGCTGAACTTAGTAGAGGTCACCTGTGGGGAGATATTATGTTAGTCAATGTTACAGTATAACAGAAAGCACTTTAGGTTCATATTTCTTTGCAGAAGAATCGGTCCCTTACTCGTGCAAATTCGACGAAGAATAAACGTTGATTTTTGTGTCTTTTATAAACGTTTATGATAGCATGTGACACGTCAACAGATCAGGCTAGTAAGGCTAGTAAATAAAAGGTAATGCTTTTATGACACCGTGGTTATTGTGAAAAGATAATAATGAAGGTATAATGATTGACTTATGCTTTTGAACGAACATGATTGAAAGTTGGCACTATGCCGCCATAGTGCCACAAGAGTGCCACGACAGTGCCATCGGGATCCGGATGTATGACCCAATTTATAGCAATATTTTAAAAATATGTCAACGTGCGCTGAGAAAACGGGAAAAATCGCGCAGAGCAGAGCTTTCGATGTTGTGATCGTTACAGTAGTTAAGTTTCATAATTAATTAATAGACGTTGAGAATGAGATATTAATGACATCATACAGACCAGTGATCTTTTATCAGAAAACTTATTAAACGTCTCTTGATTTAAAAATCGTGCTGGCATAGCAACCAACAAGGCGACGCTACAAAAAATAATACCTAATTAAGCACTTAAGTAGAGCTTTGCTTTAAAGAGCATTGCTTTATACAGGGTGGCTATTTACACTCTCTTGTGAGATCTCTACTTCCCGTCCATATTCCAAGAAACGTGACCTCTAATTCCCACCTAATTTATACTGAATTACATCTTGATCTCGTACGGCCTGTGATAAAAATCTTAGTTGTAGTGAACGTACGGAACGTTCACTAAAAATAGTTTGTGAACGCGTTCGCTAAAACATTTTAACGTTCGGAACATAAGGAACGTTAATTGCTATTATGAAATTAAAACTATCGGAAAAATTATCAAAATATTGACTAACGTTCACTAAAGTTCACAAACGTTCACTACAAAATGATACGTTCAGTACGACTAAGTTCAGCGTTCACTACAATTAAGATAAAAATAGACAGAGCGACAAATCAGCACATTTTATAATACCCAATACAAGTCACACACACGGCCCGGTTACTCCATCACATACAAAGCTGGACACGTACAGCCATGACACGTACAGCAATGATCACGTACAGCCAGGACACGCACAGCCAGGACACGCACAGCCAGGACACATACAGTCATGGTCGCATACAGACAGGACACATACAGCCATGGACACGTACAGCCATGATCACGTACAGCCATGGTCGCATACAGCCAGGCACATACAGCCAGGACACATACAGCCATGACACGCACAGCCAGGACACGTACAGCCAGGACACGTACAGCCATGCCACGTACAGTCATGGTCGCGCTGCCCGTTGGTCAGCTCCTTGTTACCCGATCTTGAGGCGACGTACGACACCTCGTTGACCCAATCAATGTCTGGAAGGCTGCAAATTTTCACATGCCCAGCTCTTAAGATTCTTATGAAGTTGTATTGTATTGTGCGAAATGACGATACATAGAGGCTGCAAAATTATGAGGACTACCAGTTCCTGGTGGAACCTAAGCGATCCATGATATCACGACAGGCCCTAGTTACCATTGCTACTACGGCAATGAAAACGTTTATTCCACACAAACCTTTGGTTTTAACTTCGATTTGACAAAAGGACCCTCAAAATATAGTCAAAGATTATCAATGAATATTTTCCTGCAGAGGGACACGTACACCAGGCTTGACGAATGGAGTTTGGGGAAAAATCATATCAGCTCGGACATTGGAGCCGCCCTAAGTCGAGTGCCTCGTTATAGTCGTAAGAGATAAAGCAGACTATTTTCGTTTAAAGTTGCCGAAGTGTTGCAAGATGAAATTTGCCTGTAAGTGTTGCAACTTTGCAAGATGAAATGAAATCCAGCACACGTCTAATCAGAAATCAGCATCAATTATCCAGGGAATGAGAGAATGAGGCTGTCCTTATGTACCAAGATATCAAAGAATAGAGCGCAGGTACATAAACTAACAATTTCGTTTTACTTTTAGGTCTCAATTAAATTCAGCTGTGTAATATTTTCAATTCTTTCTGCAAGAAATAGTCAAATAACGGAGTAGTTCGCTGTTTATTAGTCTCATGTTTGAAATACTGATATCTGGATATTATCCGGTTGGAAGAGACAAGGACAAGTGAAACAAGGAAGTTAGGAGTAAGGGCAAATTTTCGGCGTCAACGCCATCTTCAGGCTAAAATTGTTATAAATGTTAGTATATAATAAATGCTTCTATACTAGTTAAAATGCTAAATTGAAATTACACACACTGAATACAGGTTACATCAAATGGTATTATACATTACATGTAATGTATTATACTAATTATATACTAACATTCATAACAATTTTAGCCTGAAGATGGCGTTGACGCCGAAAATTTGCCCTTACTTCTAACTTCCTTGTTTCACTTGTCCTTGTCTCTTCCAACCGGATAATATCCAGATATCAGTATTTCAAGAAATAGTCGTTTGAAGCAATTGTCAGAATTCTTTAATATTTCAAAACTGTTAGTACTTTCTGATAATGTAAATATATTAGAAACTATTTACAGGGATCAGGAGCCGAGTACTGTACGTGACGTTGGGGTGATGGGTCATATTTACAGCTAAAGAGTAGATATCTCAACTGTTAGTTTTATTGTTTACATTCAATATCGGATCTTTTTAAAACTAAAAAATTATGTTTAATGAGCTGTTTAAAGTAATTTCTGAGTGGGTATCTTATATTATACAGTTAGTACCGTGATTTCTCAACAGTTAGTACCGCAAAAGCCGGCAAAAGGGTGTGTGTGTCTTAATTATTATCCGAAAAAACAGTTAGTACCGCGAAGGGGTGGGTGGGTCTTTTGAAAATTTCAAAATTACTCTTATCTTAGTCGACGTCAAGTCCAAAACTTAGTACCTGATCCCCCCGTTTATAGACAAGTTATAAGAATTGTGGAATTCCTACAGAGTACGGGTGCTATTAAAATGTTATTATTTATCGACACCAGCTTTAAAATTAATATTCATCGGATTGCAGTACGAAGGCGATAAAGTTTAAAATTTAGCTAAGTTAGAAAACTTATTAGATATAAAGATGATCTCTTGCCCCTGGAATCTAAAAGTACTGAGTGATTTTGTTTCAAGTCAGTGATCTAATATCTGTTGTTTACATATGCATAGCACATACCTTAAATTATACACACCATGTCATTAGTCATTTCCAAGATATCGACGTAGAACTAGATTTAGAACCTCCTCATAGGTCACGTTTCTTTAATAATTTCTCATCAATTCTTCGCGATATGAATTTGATGATGACCACAGAGACAGCGAATTGGAGGACTGTAACCAATAATTTAGTTTCTTGTAACAAAAGTATTTGTTTACCAAATTAATGAATTCTTCTTATAACCCCTTCTAATAGAGAAACTCTATGTAAAATTACACTGTACTATTAATTACAATAAAATTAACATGGAAATGGAACAACGAGCTCGGTTACTAGAGTAATTAATAATTAGCAATGATTAGCATTTAATTAGCATTCAATTAGCATTTAATAGAATTAATGATGAATGATACTGCTAATTTTAGGGCTAAATTTGAGTTGTATATCATAACAAGATGAGCTCTTTTCATATTAATTTTAATGAATAAAAAAGACTTAATTTACTGTATACGAACATTACCCAACATGAACATAGTTCCTAATTGATTGCCAAAATAACGTTAGCAGTTATAAGTTTATACTCTTTTTAATTAAAACTGATTATGTAATGGAGCATTGAATTACTATCTCATATTACATAATATATACGTTAAGTTGTAAATATTCTTTATATTTGACGAGGTGATGTACTGTATTCTCATGTACCTTCAATAAATGAATAACATTGGTAGATAAGAGTATATGCAGTTTCACAGTAAAACTATAAATTTTAGTTCAAGGACTTCATACGATTACTTTTATTTGGTTGCTCCACTTTTCTATTAATATCTTCATAATCGGGTGGAGAAGTGTAGGGTGCAGGACCTGCAGGTGACGGTCTGTTGATTAACAATAGTGTGTCTCGACTCCAGGTATCAGGTGTTGTGTAGCGGTGTGTAGCTGAAGACGTCCACCAACCTGGTGTGGTCCAAACATCTACTGGTTCCAGCGGCCTGTTATTCTTGTGAAGCGCCAGTTTAGTATCAGCCATGTCCAGGATCAAATCTTCGTAGTCTACCAGCACGTTCAGGGCCTTCTGCTTTACTGTGCTGGCATGTTGCAAAGCTAATTCAGACATCCTTTTAAAAATCAAATGAAAGTCGTTGCAAAGATGCACCTGAGTCTCGACGATTTTTAACTGGTTGCTTGTTGTTAGATTTTGAACTATATCCTCCACAATTTCTAAAGCAGTGAGATCAACAAAAGCCATCTTCAGATCATTTTCATACCCCTTAAATTCCTTTCCTTTCTGGTACTTCTTCAGTATGCTCGCCTGCTCTCCCTCAAGTTTGTCAGTGTAGTAGATGATGTGATCCAGTGAGGAGATATACTCACACAGCAACTCCTCCCTCTCAACTAGAGACCCGATATCAGCTATCTTGTGTCCCTTCTCCAGACATTCCTTTACCTTCCCAGCGGAGTCGTGGCACTTTTTCCAGACCTTTGTTTTTTTCAGCTCCGGTTTTTCAATGGTATACATACTGCTGCATTGCAGGCCAAGTGGTTCAGCATAGTTTCCTATCGCCAACCAAGGCAGGACAACAAACGAAACTAGAAAAAGAAACATGGTATTTAAAATGGAAACGCTTACTTTGCATGCATTTGAGAAGTTGCGCTACGTAAATGTGTCCATTAGGGTGGGTAGGTACATGCCAAATTAGAGGGAGGGTAGATTTAACAAATCCCCTGGCACTAAGAGTTACGTGATATGATGAAACTCACTCTCCTTTCTGCGTTATATTATAGAATAAAGATCCAGGGCAAATTATACAGTTAATACGTGACCACCATTCAACAACTCCGAGACTACTTTAAAGTGATTATTCGAGTAATACGTAGAAAATGGAAAATATGTACTCCTATCTAATACAGGACTTATCTGGCCTGGGTAACAGGACTTATCTGGCCTGGGTAACAGGACTTATCTGGCCTGGGTAACAGGACTTATCCTTGTAACATATGGCTGTTGGAATGTCCGAATTAAAATGAGTGTTAGAATAAAAATACTGTTCTCTCTCTCTCTCTCTCTCTGTTCTGGTCAACGGTTTCTGGCGTCCTACTTTAAGAGCGAGGCCTTATCGCAGTGCCCACCGAATGCAACTCCTGCTAAAATACTCTTATATCACAGTGGGGGGGGGGGGGGGGGGGGGTCAACCTCATTTTACCTCATCCCAATTTTGCCTTTTTTGGCTGCCCGAATGAGGTAAAATGAGGTTGACCCCCCCCCCACAGTACTTATCTGGGTTGAAATATACTCTTATCCCACATGTTTTATCCCACATTTTATCTAGGTTGAAATGTGTACCAATGGGTGGCAGCCGTAGTGGCGCCTCATTTCCTTGTACTGTAACTGTTATTTAAGTCTTTACAAGATCTTTTGTGTGTAAACACAGACTTCATGATTTTACGTTGCTAGCCAACTGTCTACACCGCGGCCATTACTGGACGTTTCATAATATGTTATCAGTATTGACAGTAGTACTAAAACGCTCTATGACTATAAACGATCTATAAATAAATATAAATAACTATGAGTATAAACTATTATACTATGTATACTATGGTCTATGAGTATATACACTATAAATACACTATAAATACTTTATATAACACTATTAGCCCTTTACCGAGTTATCTGCAAACTGGTGTTAGTGTATTTTACTTACACTAAAGTTTAAAAACGTTCGTCGGCAGGTGGGGCTAGGTGAGTGTGTACATTGTACTTTAAATAGTAGTTACTAGGCTAATCTGTATGTACACAGGATAAAGACTTTGGTAAGATGCCAGAACCGTCTAGAGACCTTTTATAGTTATTCAACTAGTGTTCCCAGTGTGCAGTTGAATTAGTGCTTCCAACAATTAAAATTGTAATTAATATATTGCTGTGCATTACTAACAGAAAATGGTGCACATAAAGTGTGATGATACATTCGTCTCAGTGATGTACAGGGTGGGCTACGAATTACTGACCTTTTCTAAACTGCTCTAGTTTGGTCATTTCAAATCCAATCTTCACAAACTTGGTCTTATCTTGAATCGAAGCTTAGATAAATGTGATACTAAAGTGTCTCACTCTCTATCACACTCTCTCCCCATTTACAGCTCCCCTAATTACAGCCTTGGTATATAATTAGGTAATTTGGCAGTAGTACCAGGAGCCGCAAGATTGGCTATTAAGTATTACTACATATTACCTTCATGTAAATGAGTTTGGTGTCTGCAATTATCCTTCTACCACCTACAGCAAGAACATGTAACCAGCACCACGAACAAAGGATACTCAGAACCTCAACAACTTAGAAGATACTGTCTGCCATACTCCTAGAGGCGGGCAAACTCTATTCATAGGTTAGTCAGGCAGTGGTTCACACTCTTTTGATATCTCTTTAGGGAGATTTGAGGTCTCTCAACCTTTAAACTTAGTTGAGTGTGTCCCACAACCAAGCAACTTGCCTAGAAGTCCGGCGTTATGTAATATAATGATTCTGGACCTAAGTGGCAAGTAGCTCTATATTTAAAAAAGGAAAAAAAGTATTTCTATAGGATACGTATTGGTTGCTCAGAATTAAATTTACTTTAATGTGCGGCCGGTTTCAATTGAGCGAGTTCATGCTTTTTGAACCATTTATACTATTGTAATTCAACTGCGATAGTCAAGTCCCGGCCGTAGTCACGTGTTATTCTAGAAATTAATATTACTGTGCATTACTAACAGAAAATGGTGCACATAAAGCGCTAACCTGCCTTTCTACTAACGATATTCCAAAAATTGATTATCTAAGCTTCAAGATAAGACCACGTTTGTGAATATTGGACTTGAAATTACCAAACTAGAGCAGTTTAGAAAAGGTCAGAAATTCGTGGCCCACCCTGTAATTGTATTCTGTAAACTTCTGCGTTTTATTGTGAGCTACAGTAACACGTGCTACAGTAACACGTGAAACAGTAACACGTGCTACAGTAACACGTGCTACAGTGACACGTGCTACAGTAACACGTGCTACAGTAACACGTGCTACAGTAACACGTGCTACAGTAACACGTGCTACAGTAACACGTGCTACAGTAACACGTGCTACAGTAACACGTGCTACAGTAACACGTGCTACAGTAACACGTGCTACAGTAACACGTGCTACCAGCTACAGTAACACGTGCTACAGTAACACGTGCTACAGTAACACGTGCTACCAGCTACAGTAACACGTGCTACAGTAACACGTGCTACACATTAGTAATATTACGTGTCACGTGTAAATTGTAGTGTCACGTGTGCAGTGTCACGTGTTTAATAGTTGCACACAAACCAAGCACTGCTGCTGAGGCTATTTATAGTATTACATTATATTCCATATCCTGTGATTATAAAACTGCACAACAAAACATGTTGTACGTGATATTCTGTACGTGCTAGTACAAGAAATTAAAACTATCTATACGAACCTTCCAGAACCTTTTACAAGCATCTACGAGAAACACACTGAATGAATTATTTAAGAATATTGAATGCAATGTGAATTGTTCTACGTGATTATAATATTTTGTACGTGATATGCTGTACATGATATGTTGTACGTGATTGTACATGCCCGCTAACATAATACTTCAGCAAATAGTTTAAATGTCTGCAGGTGACAGCTAATAATCCTAGGTGGCCTAGTGGTCAGCCGTTAGAGCATACGCCTTCTGCGCAGAAGGTTCAGGGTTAAAATCCCAGTGTCACCTAGTCTAGGGACTAGGGAGTAGCTAAGGATCCATTGGATTCATGCGATCTCCTCGGTCGACTCAGCCGAATGATAGGAAACTTAATTGAGGGTTAATCGAGAAGGGGTACCTGATAAAAGTTCAAGAAACTTCCTAGGATACCCCTTCAGTGCATACTGTATACTATTAACTATTAATCCTGTTCAGGCTCAGAATAACGGAGACTACTCTAGCTTGCAATTCTAATAACACGTTTGTCAACGATACAATACGGCACACTCGAGTACGTGCATTATCTGTATCCGATATTTTAGAACGATGTACGATAGTAGGTGATAGTAAGTGATAGTACGTGCCCATCAGATATTGTATCAGATATTCTAGTTAGATAATGATATTGTAAGCATTACGCCGCTCGGGACATGGCAACATAAACAAGCGTCACGTGCGAGAAAAAAAGACCGGGACAGCTTCTTTTTGGCCGGGACCAAAACAGAGATTAAGCCGGGACCGGGATTAAGACTGGGACCGGGCCGGGATTTTGGCTTAAAAAAATCTTACTTGCAACAATTATTTGATATGCCAATGAAATATCACCCAGCCCTAGCCCCTTTCATTTGATGACTCATAGTATATTGATCTTTTAACGCATAATGTAATAATAATAATAATAATAAATTAATTTTATTTTTATACAGCACCAAAAGGTTAAATAATTTAAATTTAACCCTTATGCTCAGCAAATGTAATGGTGTTAGGTGTATTGAATGTCCTGGAGAAATGAGAATATTCTGTATTTTGATTTTAGAGTAAAACATACTCATTATGGTGTTTGATTACCCGTATCTATTATAGTATAATTAGCCATTGTGGTTTATCAGTGCAACTACTTTACCTATTACGCGGACATTACCTATGTACTGAGATTACAACTAAACCAATAAAATACTTTTCATACCGCGTGACCTTGGATTTTATATATTATCAGCTTTTATTCTGCAAACAGTAAGGATAACAGCATCTAAAAAGCTTTGTGTCGCAATATCACATTCATTAAAATTTATTAAAAATTGTATTGAGATGAGCCAGCTTGTCCGGATCTATCTGTGCTGACCTCCTGGCTCAGTTACAAGTAAGAGGGCTTTAAGGTGGCGAAACACTTTTTAGGGGAACAGACTGACCCTCAGCCCGAAAAACGTTGAAATGAACTTGTTTCTTGAGTATAACTAAAACTTAAGAGCAATACAAGTCTATCGACATAGATCAGCTCAAGTCCCCAAATAACCAAAAATTTTGACGGGGACCGGGATTAAGCCGAAATTCCGGTCAAGACTCGGTGCTACCCACGTGACTTGCCTACGTGCTGACCGCGTGTTAACCACGTGACCTGCTACCGTGAGAAAATACATTGCTAGCAACAATGAAGTGGGTAATAAACCGTACTAATTAATAATAGCTGCTAGGTGCTGGAAAATGATTTCATTCTTATATTATTCCGCCCTGTGCCACAATAAGGCATCGCTTTGAGTTACGTGTACAAACTTATAAAACAAGTGTAGAAATAACAAAATGATTGTAGAGAGCTGACAGCATGATTACACAACACTCTTACGAAGCAACATAGAAGCTTCTAGAAGAAGGTCATTTAGTTGTGTAGTCATGGTGTTCTGTGTTAGTCAGGCGGGGTAGACGAATCCGTACATCATTAATATAATATTTACACAGAACTTACAAAAACCTACTAAAACTTTTAAAAACAACAACCTCACTGACCGTACAAGAACTTAAAACTATAATCCTTACGAACCTTCCAGAACTTTTTGCAATCATCTACGAGAAGCCCACTGAATGACTTATTCAAGAATATTGAATGTAATGTTATAATATGTTGTACGTGATTATAATATTATGTACGTGATATGTTGTACGTGATAGTACATGCCCGCTAATAACGTAATACTTACAGACTCAAAATAACGGCTCTAACTTGCAATTCTAATAATACGTTTGTCAACAATACGGCACACTCGAGTGCGTGTTATCTGTATCAGATATTGAGAATTGAGACAACATGGAAACAAGCCTTTTTAGCCGTAATTAATAATTACGGCATAAAAACTAATTATGCCTGCAATGACTTGGAATCGATCTTACATGGCATGGTAGAGGGATTATATAAACTATAAGTAACTATCCAGTCACTCAGAAGTGCGAAATACTACACTGGTTCATGGAATGAACGAAATGAAATAAAATGAACATTATCCTAGAATCCCCTAAACTGAGCTAAAACCGATCGGAATCGATTGATTCTAGAATGTCCAGAAAGGGCTCTAGGGCAATGTTTCCATTTTGGTTTCAGAGTAGTTGAGATTGTGGAAACATTTTAGACAAATTTGGAAACATGCTTTTGTAAGCCTGGATTGACATGAAATCGATCTGGTATGGTAGAGGGACATGTGTACTAACATTTCTATCATCAAATGTTAGAACACATGCCACTGTATCATACCATAGCAAATCCAACCCATTTCACACTACACGGGACATTTACAGCCAAAATCAGAAGTTGTCAAGTTGTCCCAAATGTTTACAAAATCTCGGATTCATCTTCTGACGTGCTGCGTGCAGCCCATCAGATAATATTGTAGTTAGATTATATTGTTGTAAGCATTGCGCCGCGCGGGACATGGCAACATAAACAAGCGTCACGTGGCTAGGTCACCTGCTACCCACGTGACCTGCCCACGTGCTGACCGCGTCTTTAATACGTGACCTGTGTCCGTGAGAAGAGTAGGTAATACATGGCTAGTAGCAATAAAATGTGTAATAAACCGTGGCCGTGCTAATTAAAACTAGCTGCTAGGTACAGGTGCTGGAAAAATGTTATTGTTATATTATGCCGTACATAGCGTCGTGTACAGCCTTACAAAGTTACAAAGGCCAAGGGTAGACAGAACAAAACGATTACACAACAGTCAACACTAATAAGAAGCTAACGTGAAATTTAACTGTGTAGTTGTGCATGTTGTACTGTGATATTTACGCTGTGTAGTGTGTACTTCGAATATCATAAATAAACTTTCTTTAGAACTTTAAACAAGAACCTAAAACAACCCAACAAGAACTTAAAACAACCCTCTAGGATCTTCTACAAAAATATACGGGAATACGGGAATATTACTGAATATTACTGAATGAACATTTAAGAATGTTGAATGTAACGTTAATAGGAGTCATGCGATATAAGATTTTGCTAACCCACGTACCCTTCAAAAAGGCGGCCCAAAATATCAAGCTAAAATCGTAATTTACTCAATTTTCTAGTAAATCAAATTTTGTTTTATGAAGCATTTGAATACCTATAGTAGCTACAGTTATCAAGACTAAATTTCAGAGAAGTTTAGTTAATTTTTATATCGATCTCATTTCCAAATCAAGAGTATAACATTGTAAATTGTAAGTCTCTCATTCCTTACCTCATAGACGAAGAACCAAGCCATGAAGAAAGTTCCAATACTCATAAGCAACACAGTTAGTTGAGAGTAAAGTCCTGGGTTAATGGGGGATGTGTGGGGTATGTAGTCCAAATCCTGGGGAGGAAGAACTGGGTTAATGGGGGATGTGGGGGGTATGTAGTCCAAATCCTGGGGAGGAAGAACTGGGTTAATGGGGGAGGTGTGGGGTATGTAGTCCAAATCCTGGGGAGGAAGAACTGGGTTAATGGGGGATGTGTGGGGTATGTAGTCCAAATCCTGGGGAGGAAGAACTGGGTTAATGGGGGAGGTGTGGGGTATGTAGTCCAAATCCTGGGGAGGAAGAACTGGGTTAATGGGGGAGTAATGGGGTATGTAGTCCAAATCCTGGGGAGGAAGAACTAGGTTAAGGGGGCCGGGGGGGGGGGTCTTCATCAAAATTCTCTCGAAATTGATTTTATAGTTGTTTCTGATAGAGGGGAGTGATATCTACCAGCTGCTTTTGGTCCCATGGAAAAATATTGTTCCTAGCCGGAATTATCGCTGGTCAAAGGTCAGCGCTCATGTGTAATTGTATTGCGCGAGCGATTTTCAATCGCGCGTCCTGAAAATCGAGTCTAAAAATCTATCTTCTCCTACATTTTTTGAGCAATCACCCTGAAACGTTCAGGATATGTTCTAGGGATCATTTAGAAGAGAAGTATCGAGCCGAATTTTGAGATAGGCCTCAGAAAATTTTTAATTCGATTTTGAAAATCTTGGACCTCATTTTTTGACGATTTTTCCAGGTCCAAGATTTTCAAAATCGATTTAAAAATTTTCTGAGGCCTATCTCAAAATTCGGCTCGATACTTCTCTTCTAAATGATCCCTAGAACATATCCTGAAAGTTTCAGGGTGATTGCTCAAAAAATGTAGGAGAAGATAGATTTTTAGACTCGATTTTCAGGACGCGCGATTGAAAATCGCTCGCGCAATACAATTACACATGAGCGCTGACC
Organism: Bolinopsis microptera; assembly: GCF_026151205.1. Lineage (NCBI taxonomy): Eukaryota > Metazoa > Ctenophora > Tentaculata > Lobata > Bolinopsidae > Bolinopsis > Bolinopsis microptera. Next base: position 13,573,484 of record NC_087073.1, read on the forward strand.
TTTGACCAGCGATAATTTCGGCTAGGAACAATTTTTTTCCATGGGACTAAAAGCAGCTGATAGATATCACTCCCCTCTATCAGAAACAACTATAAAATCAATTTCGAGAGAATTTTGATGAAGACCCCCCCGGCCCCCTTAATGGGGGAGGTGTGGGGTATGTAGTACTACTATTTAATAACAATAACTAATTAAACATCTTATACTATAAACATCTTATACTAAAAGTTAACAGACGTCCGCTTGAATCGTGCAAAAATGTAATCATTCGAAAGTGTATAGGTTGACTTTTTAGTGAGTGAGAGTAATGTATTGACAAGTCTCTACAATGAGTGAGTTGTGCTCATCTGTTAGAGAATTCTTCTAGAATGTACTACGACCACTTCGGCTCCAAACTCCATTACTGTACAACTACATGGTCATTGGTCATATTAGATACAAATTGTACATTTTAACCATTTCGTTAAAATGTAGCATTGGTATAATTGTATCATAAATTCAAACCCAATAAAAAATGGCCCACCAAACTTAGCATAAAATAGATAATTGAAAAGGTTATTGTATGTGACTATGTGACATATTGATAATATTTACGTGATTCATAACTCGATATTCATAAAACAGCGTATGTGATAATTTATAAAATATTGACTCAACTTGTGAGCTAAACATAAGCTGTGTAAACAACGTCTCACCATTTCACTGTAGATGCGACTGTAGCTTTCTGATCAGATTTACAGTTAAACTTCCTTCCTTCTAAAGAAAAGAGTTATCGTTATCAGATCGTTGCTTTAGTTGTGAGGGTTACCTCATTTGTGGTCAAGTGTCGGAAAAAATAGCTAGTTAGGGCTGCGCAGTGGCTAATGTCCCTGAAAATTAGCACACGATATATTATATAGATGAGCATACCAATTGTAGTCTCATAATAATTAGAAGTGTGCTCGTTTATAGGTTACATAAGGACATAAGGGTTCGAGGCAGATCACGACAAGAGAAATCACTTACTGTTCAGTAGCCTTCTTAGCACCCAGAAATGCGTATATTTATTCAATACGAAATATAAACCACATTGCAATGCGGACCGAGCTCTTTAAAAGTGGTTTCTTAGGTTTACTCTAGGTTTTAGTCTATGCTTTGTCATGACTTATACCATCAATAATTTGAGGTAGAATGATCTCTAATAAATTAAATAAACGCCTGGTAGATTTATATTAATATGATTTTAAAAAAGTAAGATCATGTTCCATTGTGATAACCCAAATTAAAATATATAGAATTTACAATATAATTCAGATACAATCAACCCTAATGCAATGTAGAATTATATCATGTGGAATTTACAAGTGCTCTAAATCCAATTTTTATGGAAATTGGGATAAAAAACAAAGATGATACAGCAAAACCAGTTACATTACAATATACCGATTGGATCTTCAAGGTAACAACACAAACATAAATTATGTACTTGATCCACAAAAGATAAAAAAGCTGACAGTCTACAGAAAAGTGAAATCTCATTTCTCCGAAATGTTTAAACATTCTCATAACGTTAAAATGGGTATAATAAATAAGCTACGGTCTAGTAGCTATCTCAAGGTTTTCTGAAATAAATTTGTATTATAATTTAATCTAAACTACTTTCTAGCAAGTAACTCAACAAACCTAATCAGCTTATACAAACGTGAATGTGAGCATGGGAAGGTAAATATATAACATCAAGGTCTGATTTCTCAAGGGTAGGGAAAAAAGAAAAGCGAAAAAATAATTTAGATCAAATTAAAAAGAAATATGATTTATCAAATTGGGTCTAACTGCAGTATCATCATTCTTCAACAGGACATGTAGTACTATGTACTATGTAATATGTACACAAGTCAGATGACAACCTGACTTTCAAGAAAGTAACTTTGAAAGTAGCACCTGATATGTAAAAATGTAGTTTCACTGTATTTCTGAGGGCCCCGATGAGGTCACATATTTAAGGTATCCTAACATCACTGCAAGGAAGACTAGTAGGATGGGCATAGCGTGAGTCATCATTTTAGAATGTCCTTCTTTTATCATCGCACGTCGCTTCTTCTTGCTGCTGGCAGTATCTTTTTTTGTTTGTGAGGCTGCTTTGTATTTGGGCATGTTGGCTTAGAGGAGGGTAGTTAGTTAGTTCATTTTGTTAAAGCTTATTTTATAATTTTAGTTTATTTTATAATTTCGTCAGTTTATTTCATAATTTTGTTAGCTTATTTTATAATTTTGTTAGTTTATTTATTCAAATAATGCATATCTTAATTTTTAACGCATCTAATTAAATGTGAAAGTTTATTGTATTTGCTAGGCTATCCACTCCCATAATCGTAACTGATAATCAACACTCACATTTCGTTAAAAAGTTATTGGTTTAGGGAAAAATGTTATCAAAATTGCCAAAATTGCCACAATGCAATAAAATTCGGAAAAAAATCTCGAAGAGTATTAAAAGTGAAGTATACTGCTCTTAGGAAAAAGGGACTGGTTCTCTACATTCGGGGACCGGACACTACAGCAGAACCTTTCAAGAGGCTAGACATACTACTGCAAGGGCAGTAGACCAAGGAAAAAAGAAAATCGCGATTATTTAGGCCAAAAATCGCGGCGCTGCGACAAGCCAAACTAGGCAAAATCGTAGCGAAAATCGCAGCGAAATATAATGGATTTGCATTTTGCACGAATAGAATTATGATTTAGGGGTAGACTGGTTTGTAGGGTAATGACTTGCTAGTTGGTTTGTATGTACGACTTAGAGGTGGCTACTTAGAGTTTGTGGCATGTTGCCAGCATTATGGCATTCTTTGTATAAGTTTTTCACTATCAATATGTTCATAGAAATATTTCCTTTACCTTCATGAGTGTTTGTCCATATTGTGCAGTGTTCGCAAAGGTATGTTATAAAGTTATAATATAGATTAATTGTCTTAACAATTGATCAATGTTATCATTGTTCCAAATCTCACTTAACAAATTTGTCACGGGGAATAGGAAAAATCGCGATTCCGCACGTGCCGCGATTTCCTTTTGACCTTGCAGTAGACTAGTTTAAGACAGGACAACTCTTGGCACAGGGTTAGGGTTATGGTTATGGTTAACCCTAACCCTGACCCTAAAACACTGCCCAACTCTTATGTTTTGAATGTAAACATTGGCCTTACCAAAGCGTGTGATGTGTCTTCATGTTGATAAGGTGTACAGTAAACTACGTGTAAGGACACACTGTCCTTAGCTCACTCTTATTCTGGTCACATTAACATATCATGCCCAAAAATACGGAACGAACAGTAAGTCCAGTATAATGAAAAAGTTTCTTGTGTTTTGAGACAAAGTTTCTTGTGTTTTACGACAAAGTTTCTTGTGTTTCAAGACAAAGTTTCTTGTATTTCACGACAAAGTTTCTTTTGTTTCACGACAAAGTTTCTTGTATTTCACGACAAAGTTTCTTGTGTTTTACAACAAAGTTTCTTGTGTTTTACGACAAAGTTTCTTGTGTTTTGAGACAAAGTTTTTTTTAAAAATTCACACTACACGTGATGAAAGTCGACAGTTAGTTTTGTGAAATATGTATGATACACATTTTGACTTAAGTTGCCTTCCGCAAAACAATTTTCTGCTTTATCGGTTCTACATATATGTATATACCGAAATCATTTTTTCATTATTGAAAATAGCTCGAGACTCTAGGTTACTGAGTTATATTATTATATCGTGTATTGCCGGGAAGGCTGTTAATTTAGGATAGAGTTTTTGTGGCACTTATCTCAGTTTGTTCTTTTGTAGTTATTCTCACACAGCTGAGTAAAAGTTTTTCAACTTAAAAGCAGTGTTTATAATTCAATTTATTATTATTATATTAGTATTAACTAATGGATAACATAAATGAGAAAATTGTAAGTGGTAGTTTATTGAAGATTGATAATTATTATTTCCTTTCGAGAAAAAGTTGATAGACAATAAAACTCGAAAAGTTCATGCAGCTTTGAAGAACATGGGATAAAATTTGATCTCAGTTCAAAAACATTATTTCTGATACAAGTGTATATTTATTTAATAATCGAACAAGTAACGTCTGCAATATTCTGTAACTGGAACATTTGCGACAACAATATATTCTACACATTCAACTGCAGGGACCATATCTTTCTCTCTCTCTTTCCCTCTCTATATCTATAATTTTCTTATGAGAGGACTTTCAACTAGTTTCCCTGAAGCTTACCTTCCAATACTGTGTTTTCTCCGATTATCGGGATTTTGAGATTCCCTAATTTTACCGCACTGTAAGTGCATGACAGGTAGGAGCCTTAGAAGACATAGCCCTTACCTCAGTCATAATGAGAAATGGATTTTAAAGGATAAAAAAGCGTTCGAGCATGGTATTCTGAGTCAGTAGAATAAGCCTGTTGAACTATGATATGGTGTCTGGTGCGAATCCCATAGCAGGAATACCACAAAGCTAATTTATTGATGACTTTTTTACCATGAAATCCCAAAATCCCATGTGTTTTTGAAGATAAGCTCTCAGGGACTCTCCTCTGCAGTGAATCAATATTTCATTATTTGATTAGTTGTATGGAAAATTAGCGTAAAACAATATTACATTTTTAAAGAACAGAAACATCAATATCGTTGCCATTAAAAACAGCTTTGAAGTTGATAAGAGTACTTTTAACAGTCATCAAACTACATGTATATGTCGTAAATACATTTACCTCTTTGTTCGAGATATTAAATCCTTAAGGAACCGTAACAATTAATTCCAACCTTTGCCATTAAAAACAGCTTCCTGAAGTCGATAATAGTACAAGCAGTTATCAAACTACATTTCAAACACGAATTTACCTATTTTTTTACAGATCAGCATCGATGATATATTAAATCATTAAAGAACAACTAATTTCAACCATTGCATTGCCATTAAAAACAGCCTTAGAAGTTGATAAGAGTCCTAAAACAGTTATCGAACTACATCAATTTATATATGAATATACCGAAATGCTTCCGAAATACTTCCAAAGAAATATAACAAAAGTCATACAACGATTAAACATCTCTTTATAGAATAAGACGCCAAAAATAATCATTTCTGGGTGGGGGGAGGGGGTGACACGTCCGCTAATGTCCTTGTCCTTTTTGGCTCTATGAGATAATGGGACATGAGCAGACCTGTTTGTTGGGGCATGAGCGGAAATAAGCGGATTAAAAGAGACACAAGCGGACAACATTTCTTTGGAAATTAGCACACATATTTCGGCCTTTAGCAGTCTAGGATAAATTAAAAAGTTGACATAGAAATTATGAATGACTGATAAGTGATAAAGTATATCTTAGTCGGCTTGTATACAAATATTTTGTATAGGCTGGACGGAAGGGCCCATGAGAAGATGGCAAGAAAATGGTTTGCCTGCCTCTAGGGTGTGGCATCCCTATAAAAGATAGGGTATTTAGGAGGAGTTGAGGGGAGAGTAGTTGGGGTTAGTAATAGCATGGTGATTGGTGAACCATGCTACTACTTATATCATTTTTTGCTCTCCACGATAATTGGATGAGACATAAATGGCATATTAATAATTTCCATCACTCATCTTCCTAACCATTTCTTTGAGAATAGACCATGAATACTAAATAGCCGTTAAATGACAATGGAAATATCATTGTCATCTCTTTCAGAGTAGATCTGCTAGCTTATATATATGATAAGCTTCGTTTATTGTGAAGAAATAACACGATTTTGGAGAACTCAGGGTCTATTACGGAATGGATATCATGATTTTAACCATTCAACTGTAACTTTTAATTGTGCGTTAAATAAGAAATGTAGTTTGGGTTCAGTGTTCACTACGATCCGTTTTGTTGCTTACTGCTTTACTGTCGCTTAAATAAACATGTTTGAAATCTCGACTAATCACATCAGTAGCTCAAATAGTAAAAGTATCAAAAAAATTTTTGTTCCGAAAAATAAATGCAGGACCAAAATTATCCGCTGAAGGAAAAACATTATATCTGCTTATGTCTGTCAATATCCGTTTATGTCCGCTTAAATGTCCGTCAATATCTGTTTATGTCCGCTAATGCCCTAGTCCTTTTTGTGATAATGTGACATTAGCGAACATGTCACCACCCCCATTTCTGAACTAAAAGGCATATAACTTTATTAAGAGTACCTAAACAGTCTGTGCAACTACCGCACAGTGCACACTGCTTCATAATTTATAGCTATACCGAAATGCTCCCAAAAATACTTCAAAAGAAGTATAACAAAAGTCATACAACGATAACACATCTCTTAAGGGGGGGGGTCAATGGGTATTTTTTTGTGAAACTTGATTTCGAGATAGTAGTTGACCAACAAACTAGGACCAGTGACCGAACTTTTGAGGGGATCCCGGACCCCAACCGCCAAACGGTGCGCGCAGGGCAGCCACGCCCATATTTGGTCCAAATTAGGCCCAATTTAGCCAAATACCCTGAACATGCCCAAAACCCAGGTTTATGGTGCTCTACTTGTAGCTAGTGGTCTCCTGAACTCGTATATGAAATTTCATCAAGATTGGACAAAAAATGACTGAGTTATGAGCCAAAAACCATATGCCCATATTTGGGCATACGCACCAAATTTGGTAGATTTCGTCCCATAAATTGGTCAAATATCAATATTTTTGGATGAGACTTACTTTATATGAAAGGTAAGCCTAAACTACATATTCTCTGTAAGTTATAGCTTTATATCTGTTTAAATGTGGATACTAAGGCGAAAAAACCACAAAAAATGAACTAAATTGCCCATATCTCGGTTCGCGATATTCGCGGAATTGATCTCACCAAAATTGTAACAACTCAATCAGTTTTCAAAATTTTTGCATGAAATTTTTGAAATCGACTCGAAATCGCATTTCGACCTTATTTTAAGAACGGATTTTTGATTTAGGCCTCAAAAAAATTTGGCGGCCAAATTCTGAATTTCTGTAATATAATTTTGGAATTTGGCCGCCAAATTTTTTTTGAGGCCTAAATCAAAAATCCGTTCTTAAAATAAGGTCGAAATGCGATTTCGAGTCGATTCCAAAAATTTCATGCAAAAATTTTGAAAACTGATTGAGTTGTTACAATTTTGGTGAGATCAATTCCGCGAATATCGCGAACCGAGATATGGGCAATTTAGTTCATTTTTTGTGGTTTTTTTCGCCTTAGTATCCACATTTAAACAGATATAAAGCTATAAATTACAGAGAATATGTAGTTTAGGCTTACCTTTCATATAAAGTAAGTTTCATTCAAAAATATTGATATTTGACCAATTTATGGGACGAAATCTACCAAATTTGGTGCGTATGCCCAAATATGGGCATATGGTTTTTGGCTCATAACTCAGTCATTTTTTGTCCAATCTTGATGAAATTTCATATACGAGTTCAGGAGACCACTAGCTACAAGTAGAGCACCATAAACCTGGGTTTGGGGCATGTACAGGGTATTTGGCTAAATTGGGCCTAATTTGGACCAAATATGGGCGTGGCTGCCCTGCGCGCACCGTTTGGCGGTTGGGGTCCGGGACCCCCTCAAAAGTTCGGTCACTGGTCCTAGTTTGTTGGTCAACTGCTATCTCGAAATCAAGTTTCACAAAAAAATACCCATTGGCCCCCCCCCCCCCCCTTAATAGAATTATAACACCCATATATTATGCATAACAATCATTTCTGAACTGAAATGTATATATTTTCAATTGTTTTCCAAGCACTTTGATATCAGCAGGTAGTCAAACAGAAGCAGGGGTGTAGGAAGATGGGGGGCCTTATTTGGCCTATCCTGCTTAAATGCAGTCTAACTGCACGATAGTTGCCCCTTGTAGTCTACATTTACATTCCTCATTGCTAGAATTCATTCCTTAAAACAAATTTTCCAAAAATTGTTCCAGATTCTCCCTCCTTGCTCCCTCTTTGAGAGTGAGACCTATTACTATACTGTAAGCATATTTTTCAAAATTTGCAGGAATTTTCCTTTGACCCTTAAATTGGCACAACAAAATCTTGCTGGATTTATCATTTCACATTGCTAGAGTTCGATTCTGGATGCAAATTTCCTGAATTTTTTTTCGAGAAAATACAATATGCATCCCTTTTCGAACAAAACTTATTTCGCAAGATCAAGAGCTGCTTACAGGCCCTAACATACCTTTAAAATCGTATCATTTGAATCGTTCTTGAAACTGTGTTTGAAAATGATCTCTATTGCCAAATTGCTCAGTTATTTTGGCCCCCTCATGAAGAAAATCATTCCTACACCCCTGAACAGAAGAAAGTCCTCCGCAATAACGACTGCAAAGAGGATGAAATGATAAAACTCCCCTGCTGAATATCGAGGAAACGAAATAGCCTTGAAACCCATGTCAGATATCGAATATTTAGAAATTGCATCATTTGATGGCAATTTAGAATACATTTTCACTACATAATATTATAAGGGTATAAGGTTCAATACAAGACTCCCTCTCCTCGGCTGTGATTGGATAAACAAGTATAAACTTAACTATAAAGCTAGGTAAAAAGCTACAAGCGTGCGCTTGCATGTTACTAAAACACATACAAAGTGTGTTCATTCTAACAAACTTCAAAATCAATAACCAGAATTGAGTCATCAACATACAAAACGTTTTTATATTTTGGCAAAAAATCATTTGTTGACCATTTAAAATGAGTAGGTTTAATTACTCAACTTTTTCTTCAACATATTAAATTGTTACATTCAGCAACATTAAGCTCAATGTAATGAAACAGACGATGAGCACATTTATATGGCTATGCACTGAATATTATCAATAAATACTTTCCACTGAACCAATTCCTTGTTTATTAAACATGGTATTTATTATTTAACCGTGAACCCACCACTATATAATCTAGTCTGGATAATATCTAGTACACAAACAGGGCTTACAGTACAGGAGACAATAGCTGACCCGTGAAATCTAAGGCGATAGTATTGTACAATAAAAAACCAGCAATTAAGTCTTGTGACTTGTTTCCACACGAGTTAAGGAAGTGGTCACCTATTATTTCCTGTACTGTAGTTATGTGACAAAAAGATCCACAACAACATAATATGGTCACAGCAAAGTGTAAAGTTTTATGGAACTATGATGCTTACAATCAATATTTTGGATACAGGTATCTTTCTAAAAAATTAGAGATGAAGGTCTCTTTTAACTTTTGAGATCTCTTTTAACAGCACGTTATGAAAAAGTGACTCCACTGCAGTTACCTTGGCTGCACTGCAGACAAATCTTCCAATTTCAAACCTGTTCAACTTCCTCAGTCAAGTTTCTGTGAGGGGCTCGTACTATTGGTCATGAAGCTTGGCATCAAAGACAGCCAGGCATCATTACTTTGTATAAACTCAAGATGATCAACAATACTTTTGTCCTGTAGACAATCAGTGGATTTTGAGAAAGCAAATGGCCAGCTGTATGTAACTAGAATCATATCTCCTGACTGCGTTTGAAAAGGATACATTTTTGTCAGGGTAATGAGCCACCTGACATCGTCCGCAGACTCCGATTTACAGAGCAGTCTGAAAACATGCTCAGAGTAACCATGCTCCAGTAGTCGCTTGTCGAGATCTTGTAATTGAATTAGGTCCACTGGATGGACATGGGCAAAGATATCATCAGCATCAAACTTATCATAACCTAAGAGCTGATCGATGTAGAAGTGTCGTGTAAGGAGGGTGAAATCAGCACTTACCAAAACTTCTTTGTTCCAGAAAATTCCTCCGGGGTTATAGTAAATAGCATCTTTCATTTCCAGATATCCGAGGTACATTTTGTTTCCTGAAAAATTAATATCTAGAAACACAACAAGTGATACTTTTTACAGTTAAAGTTTCGTGCAAAAATATTGCAAACTGAGATATTGGGGAATTTGCTCATTTTTGGTGGTCTTTTCAATCAGGGTGACAAAAATGCTGTGCACTGTAGTCTGTACTAGATTTACATCCAACTAAAGGAAATAATATTTCTGCAGAAATAAAGTATTAAAGACACAATATATAAATTGTTACTGTGTAATTATGGCTTACCATTAGAATCAGTAAGTAATTTGCCATTCCATAGAATACTGACAGCTTCTTTCCCAGATGGTTTCTGTACATCAATGTAGCCAACCCATCGCAAGATTTTACACTTGAAAACTCTGTCTAGGATTCTTTTACTGTCATGACTTAGTATCACCTTGATGTCCTCACCAACAATCGGTTCTATCAACCCAAGCCGGTTTAAGAGATTCCGAGATGTGTATAAAATTCTTCCAGATTCTTCAAAACCGATTCCCGCTAAATTCCAGACATTCATCAAAAGATCAATAGGGAACTCTTCCATCAAAAATTTGGACTGTTTTGCAAAGCTGATAACTGCTGGAGACAACTCGTTATCAATAGTGTCAAAAGTCTCAACATCAACATACAGCTCTTCACTGTTCGAGTTAGTTATTTCATCAAGGATCTTCTTACATTTGGTTTTTTCGAGATATTTGATGAGCTGCAGAGTAGAGGTTGTCATTGACAAGCATCTATTTGTGTTGAGCCTCTCGTCATACACATATTTGTTTAGATGTTCGATCAAGTTCCTGAATTGCTGCCTGTTATTTTTTGCTCGGACTCGTTCATTAGATCGTTTTATTTCCACATTCATAGCTCAGTCAATTCTCTCCACGATAGTTAGTAAAGAGGACATTTATCATGAGTCTACCACTGAAAAGTAGGTATTAATTTATTACATTAAACATTATTATTCTTCTCAAATCCATTTAAAGAATTATCAGTAATGGGATGATTAAAGAACTGTTAAAGGGATATTCGCAGGCCACTCAACCTCACATGCACTCCACAAATCAGTTGATTCAATCACAACATCAACATCCAGTGGTAATCATGTTCTAGGAATCTTTATTGACCTAAGCAAAGCTTTTGACACTCTTGACCATGGCATTCTCCTGAGGAAACTGGAAAATTATGGGGTTAGAGGTCTAGCTCTAGGACTTCTAAAAAGCTATTTATCCGATAGATCACAGTATGTTTCATTTCTCAACACTACATCAGAGACTATGAATGTAAAATATGGAGTTCCCCAAGGTTCCATACTAGGCCCTCTACTTTTCTTATTATATATGAACGACATAATAAACTGTTACAAAGGCGATGAATGCAAATTTGTGCTCTATGCTGATGACACAAATATATTTATCACTGGACCGTCCAAAGAATCAACATACTTGAAGGCCAATAAAGTTCTTGATTTCGTATGCAAATTCATGAGAAGTAATCTCTTACATATAAATATGTCTAAATGCTGCTACATACATTTTCTACCTGCATATGAATCTGATGAAACCTGCGCCAGAGTTAGGCCGTATGCCAATGAATATGACAAATCACAAGGAATATTTATAAATGGACACAAAATTGTCAAGGTTAGCAACACCAAATTTCTTGGTGTAGTAATTGATGAAAAACTTAGCTGGGGCCCACATATAGAATATCTAAGAAAAAAAATTAGGTCCACTACAGGAGCACTTAACAGGATTAAACATTCAGTTCCAGGGGAACACTACCAAAAAATATACTCTGCATTATTGGAATCACATCTTGCTTACGGAATAAGTGTTTGGGGCTCAGCCCTCAAAGACCAACCAAACGATAAGCTGTTCATAACTCAGAAACGTTGTATAAGAATCCTTTTTGGAGACCTAAATGCATACCTTGACAAACATGCCACTTGTGCACGAGCCAGACCTTATACAAAACAGAGGTTAGGAGCTGCTTTTTTCGAAAAGGAGCACACCAAGCCCATTTTTAATCGACTAAAATTGCTTACTGTTCAAAACTTGTACAAATACCACTGTATATCTGAGATATTTCGAATTATGAAATTTCGCACTCCATACTCGTTGTATTGTACTATAGACTCATCAAAACGTGATACAAGTAATGTCATAATCCTCCCAAGAAAAACCAACACGTTTCTTTATATAGCCTCCAAATTGTGGAATAGCATACATAAACGGATTCTAAATGAGAATGGGGAAATCCTCACTACTTCTGTATCTTTGGTTAAATTACGCTGTAAAAGTATCATCCTGGGATCCCAATCCATCAACAATAATAACACCTGGACTTACCACAACTTTCACATCGCCCCTCACTCAGTCACAGACCAAACCAGTTCATCACTCACTCACCAAATTGCCGACCCAATATCTATTTAAGTGGCGAAAATTTTCTAGACAAATGACATATCGATATTGCTGCAGCAGATACAAATACCAACATTATTATATTCCCAAACGTTTGAACCATTAAATTAACTAGGAAATTCAATCCTCAACTTAACATTTACTGTTTTAAACTGATATGATGAGATTAACTTAACTTATTTATTTATTTTTTACATACTCCTTCTTAGTGTGGTGACTTGGGGTCCATAAATATAACAATACAAGCTGATAAACCAAAAAGAACAACTGGGGTAGGTAGGTAGCCCTGGTGGGTGCGTAAACTTTACGGTCTGCTCTCTCCAAGATCAGCCTGCTTCTCCATTTTACCGTGAAGCCTAATTTCTAGTTTCTATAAATACAATGCAAGTGCAGGTTTACTAATCTTAATCTACTTAACAACTCAATAGCCCAAGTCACCATACCCGTTGTATATTCCATGGTAATAGAAGAACTAAAGTTTTTCAAATTGTTGCTATAATTGATTTAAATAAAAAATTGTTGTTTTCTTGAAAAATTGTTGTTTTCTTGCAGAAGAAGCGAAAAATTATACTAACCAAAAGATCATTAAAAATGAGGTTAAGTACCTTGGTATAACCCTCGACTTGAAGCTTCTCAGGAGACACCACATAGATGCCACTTTCAACAAAGCTATCAGAAACCTGCACACTATAAGATCCGTATGAAGCAAAAAATGGGGACTCAAACCATAGATCAGCTCTACTCCTGATCACAGGAGCCATCTCCTCCTCACCGACCTGCTACCTAGAGGTCCTCACTGAACTCCCTCCTCTTGACCTTAGGATTCACTCCATTTCTCAGGCTTAACATCAATTTGTCAGCCACCAACGGACTTAGAGACGGAAAGCTTAAATTTCACTCTATCCTTCTCTCCTACCAGCTCAAGAAGATACTACCACCTCTTGACCTATTAGACATAGCACCAGCTTTGCTCAACCTCTCACAATCCTTCAAAACGGAAATACTCCAACGCTCTCTAGCCCTAGTCCAGATTCCGCTCCTCCATAAAGCGGACACATTGTTGGTTACACTGACGGCTCGGTGAAGAAAAAAAAAATGTGTAGTTACTTAAAATAGACAATAATACATTTTCTGTTGAAAATGTTTAGCACAGTTAAATTTAAGTATCTCTACTTTTTGTAATCTAGACACTTATTTTACTTCGGAGTATTCCAACAGCCATATTGTTACCCCACATCCAGAAAGTTTTATATTTCCTCCCAGATGCGTTTTTTCTAAATTCTGTGGCCCGCTTGCTTCGCTCGCAAGTTTGCCTTTTTTTTTCTGTGGCCCCTTTTTTTCTGTGGCCCGCGGGGGCTAGGGAGGCGCAGCCCCCCGGAATTTTTTTGCGAAATAGGGTGTTTTAGACGACATTTGGCATTAAAGAAATTTGTAGGACAGCAATAAACTGGGATTGAAAAGAATCAAGTACTCACGTAAATTTGGTAACTTCACAACAGCAATCTGCATTCTCCAATCAGAATATTTCACTGTGTTCCAAAACTGACAGGATGTTCCTCTTTGATTTTTATACAATCGAAAATTTCCTCAATTAATTTGTCTTTATTCCAAAAAAATATTTTGAAATTTAGGAGTAATATATAATAACTTCTCAAAAATTTCCTCTTTTTCTCAAAAATTTCCTCTATTTCCTCTTATTTCCTCCCAGGCTGCCTGGCAAGATGGCGTGTTTCTGGATGTGGGATTGTTACACAAGTGCAACCAGCCAATTACAGGAAGCCGAAGGATTTGTTTTTAGCCAGTGACGGTTAAGGTAGACTTGTGTACCATACTTTCTTCGCCCAAGACTTTGCTGCAATGTGCAGCTCCTCATTTAACCCTCACACCCGATTTCTCAAGTATTCGGCTGAGTAGACCGGGGGGCTGCATAGACCACTCACGATCTCGATCCTTAGCTGAATGTCAACGACACTCACCCCACGACCAGGCAGGCAGTGGGATTTGAACCCGCAACCTCACGATTGCAAAGCTGGCTAACCAACTGCGCTACCTGGCCGTTAAAACTATAATTCAAAGAATTATTTCTGTCTGTATGTACACTGTACGACCACCCACGTGCAAATCAAACGAAAAATATGAACTTGCGTAGTAACTGCATGGTAACGAGGGTTATTACACAGTTACACGCACGTGCAATGATTGTTCAAACGTCATTTTTATCGGTTTTGTTGATATTACGCTGTGTTTAGTACAAACAACATTTTAATTGGCTGTATCTTCGGTTGTGTAGGATATTTTTTGACGCGATTTAAACTTACTAACAAAAAATACTATCAGCTTCCTCCCTGTGACCACGGGTTTTCTAGTTTAAGTATAAAAGGTCATTCAAACAATATATACAACAACATAGTAATTAAATCAAGTGATGCAGTTGGCAGAGCACAATCAATTCAAGTGTTGCAATTAACAGAGTACAAGGATGCATATAGGAAAGCAAAGTAACATTTTAAAAATCTGCTTGTGATCAAGATAAACTGCTAAAGTTTTCTTAGGTTAAAAGGCTTTGTTTTTAAATGTGCTGTGCACAAGAAAGACTCATCTTACGTTTTGGGATTGACCTGCAGTCTCAAAATTCTACACTACCAAATTTAATACCACAGTAGTACTAGAGCAATCCATGCAATTCTCTCTGTGAATGAAGAAAATACAGCTTACTGTAGGAGCTCAGATTTCCACTAAAATACTGCACTGGTCAGTGCACAATGCCACAATTAATTAATTAAAATTGAAATTTAAAAACACCACTATTAAGCGTACACTTTTACTCAGCAGTGTCACTACAACTAGTTTACAAAAATACTTTTAAAACTATATATCAAAAGCAAAATAAAGTTCTATGTATAAATTCGTTCATAAAACTTCCAAAAAGCTAATATAATTTAGATAAGTCAAAGAGAGGGTTAAAATTATTAATAAAACATTTTTGCTACCTCAGTGTCAGATAAAGTAAACAAATAAGTCTTCAGTGCGGACTTAAACGCCTCAACAGAATAACATTGTTTAACTGAGTCTGGTAGTGCATTAAAAACTCGTGGACCAACCACACTAAAACTATGATCACCAAAACCCTTGGTTGAACGATAAGGGACTATGAGCCTAACAGTGTGTCCATGGTGAGCATACTTAAACATATCTTGAAGGTACAGTGGCGCTATTCCATTAATAGCCTTAAAAGATAGGAGACATATTTTAAAAATCACTCTTTTAGGTATATTAAGCCAGTGCAATTTATCAAGATCGTCGCCTAGGTGATCAAATTTATATTTTCCAGTTACTGCTTTTGCACAGGCATTTTGAATAAGCTGTAGTTGATGTATGAGGTACTTGGAGATGCCGTAAAACATGGTGTTACAGTAGTCCAAACAAGAAACAACGAGGCTATTAACAATTGTCTTAAGCTGTTTTGTAGTCAGCAGAAACCGTATCTTAGTGAGGTTGCGTAGTGTTAGGAAACATTTCTTCTTCAACTCAACAACATGGTTGCTCATAGTAAGCCCAGAGTCCATATGTATCCCAAGATTCTTAACTGTGCTCACAAATCGAATAGTTGTGTCACTCCCAAAATTCACTCCCTTTATATTGATCTCTCGTAGGACGGACATAGGACCAAAAACGATTATCTGTGTTTTACTGTCATTCATTGCTAGAAAGTATTTTTTCATCCAAGCTCTAATAGATGCAAAGCATCCCCTGAGCTTAGAGAGTAACGTTTCGCACTGGTTGATGGGTTTAAATCTCTTTAAGATCTGGTGGTCATCTGCATACCCATAAATTGTGAAGTCCATTCCTTGTACAAATCTATAGATGGATCTGATATAAAGGTTAAACAGAACAGGTCCCAGAACTGAGCCCTGAGGAACACCAAACTTAATAACTATTTCTTCAGAGAGAGTAGAACCAAGTCGAATTCTCTGAGCACGACCTTTTAGAAAGCTAGTAAACCATTTTAACACAGTGCCCCTTAGTCCTATCTCCTTCATGAGAATGTTCAGTAAGACATCATGGTCTACAGTATCAAACGCCGCCGATAGGTCAAGCATCATGACAACTGTAGCACTCTTTTCATCTGATGCAACTAGAAGATCATTCCATATTCTGATCAATAATGTTTCTGTGCTGAAGGTCTTCTTGTATGCAGACTGTTCTGGGCAGTGGAGATTATGCTTATCTAAGTGATCGTTTAGGCGCTTTAACACCACTCTCTCGATTAGCTTCCCAAGGAAAGTGAGGTTTGAGACAGGGCGAAAGTTTTTCAAGACATTAGGATCAAGAGAGTTACTTTTCAGGAGGGGAACAATATCAGCAAGTTTGACTCCGTCCATTGAACCTTGAGATAAGGATGCATTAACAATCTGTAGAAGTAATGGTAGCAGAATGCTGATGTTCTCTTTAAGCAGTGTAGTAGGTAAGATGTCAGAAGGTGAACATTTGATACCAAACTCGTCAATGATTTCCTTTAGCTCATCTAATGTGACAGGTTCAAAGGTAGACCAGTGGTAGGATTCGGGAGCTTCAGCAGAAGAGTCTGATGGAAGAGTAAACCGATCATGATCCATATCTTTCCTAATGTTATCAATCTTAGATGTAAAGTAGGCGTTAAAGTCTGCTGCTAGCTTTGGAAGATCATCTGTGTAATCTGGCAGAGGATTAGATTGTTTACGGTCTAAATTTCTATTGACCAGCTGCCACAAAGTTCTTGGGTTGCCTTTAGAGTTTTCTACCATATTCTTAAAGTACTCCTTCTTCTTCAGATCAGCCATTTTAGAACATTCTGAGCTGATGTCTCTAAACATGATTTTATCTTCAAGCGTTGCTGTTGGTTTACGAGTTTTTGCCTCGGCTTTTCTTCTCAGCTTTCTGTAGTCCCTGTATTCATTATCAAACCAAGGTGCAGAATCAATAACAGAAACCTTCTTGGAGACTATTGGAGCATGCTCATCTAGGAGTTCAGCACACAAGTCGTTCAAGTTGGCAACAGATGCACTCATATCAGTAGTTCCAATTTTCCCAAGATCAATCAAGTTTACTATATCGAAGAGATCACTGGTAAATTGGTCATCATCCACAGTCTTCAAATTTCTGTAAGTGATATCTTTAAAATATTTCTTTTCGAATTCCAAAGAGAAGTCACAATAGACTGGAAAATGATCTGATCCATGCCTATTCACACTATCAACCAAAACCTTGCATTGAAGCTGATTCTTGATAGAGAAGCAGAAGATTTGGTCTAGTGATCCACCAGCAACATGGGTTGGTTCATTAACATGATGATTAAATCCGTAAGACAGAAATAAGTAAAGCGTCTTCCTAACAAGCTTGTCATTCTTATTCTCAAAATGAATGTTCAAGTCCCCAGCAATGACGAGACAATCACACTTCATGGTGATGGCTGACAGAAGTAAATCAAGTTCCTGATGAAAGATAGAGGAGAGATAACCAGGTCGATACAAAGAGACAAACATGACCTTAGTGCCTGTTGCTGTTTTGATTGATGCAGCTGTGTACTCAAATGTAGAGAAAGTAGCAGAGCATTGGAACTGAGACATTGAGTATTCTCCCCTAAACAACAAAGCAGTTCCACCACCTTTTTTGTCTTTCCTGAAATTATGTATGATTCTGTAACCGTAAGACTTAATAATTGCAGTGGTGGGGCAGTTAACATCTGTTAGCCAAGTTTCACAGAATGCAGCAATATCAATGCTTTTGTCTGATAAGTTGCACATAATATCGTTTACTTTGTTAACAAGTGACCATGGATTGAAAAGGAAGAATTTCAGACAGCTCAGTGATTTCTGTCCGTGTTGTGGCTTTGGTAAAAAGGGGTGGTCTTTTTAACTTTCTCCTGCAAATCTTTGAATATGGGGCACAAAACAGGATCATAGGCTGCATGTAGAAGCTCATTGCCATGCTTACCAGCTTTCTTGCAGTTTGAACAACACAATGGAGCGGAGCGATCACATGTCCGTGTTTCATGTGCTCCTGCACAAAAGCCACAGACATGTTCACTTTTGCAATGACCTTGGTGACTTTTGCTATGGTGACCAAATGATTGACAGTTAAAACATCTGAGGACAAAGAAGCTATCATAGACTTTGCAAACTCTCTGAGTTCCAATAAAGAGCTTATCACCTTGTTTAGCAATTGCAGATCGTACAAGATTACTGACACGAACAATGGCTTTGAAGGAGTTCTGGTCATTCTTTAGGGGTACTATAGCTACTACATCAATTTTCTTGTCTTCTATACTGGTACCTGGATCATTGATGAGCAGATCTATTCCATGGTTTTGACTAACTATCATTTCCTTTATTTCCTCCTTCAAGTAATCACGCTCAAGACCAACAACTGTTATTCTTGGTAACTTTGTGGCTACGGTTGATGTACTATGTTGGGGGGAAGCTTTGCTAAGCTTCTCACGCAATGTTTCTGCCTCAGACCTAGAGTTAAGAATAACGGCAGTATCATTAGATTTGAGCTTCATTGTGTTAACAATACTAATCTTATTCTTGATGCAGCTTTCTTCCAACATACTTTTATCAATTGGTGACTGATCATTCTTAATTACAATCATGCTGCGAAGTTTCTCAGTCCTCTGAGAATCATCCCATGGGTTGCAGGGAGTCATTGGAGGTTTTGCTAGAGCATTGTTTTGCTTACTTGGCAAGATTTCCTTAAGCATCTCTTTTACACCGGACAGTTCTTCAGCAAAATTCTGCTTTAACTCCTCCCAAAATCAGATTGACCCTACAAATTCCATTTGATTGTATCATACTAGCACAACATTTCTAGATTATTTCTATAGCTCAGGATTTACGATTGTGCTCTGCCAATTGCATCACTTATTTTAATTTATCGTACAGGGGGGGGGGGGGGGGGGGGGGGGGGGGGGCCAAAAGTCAGTACCCATACGTTGGGTCTTATACCACCACCGTGTATTATATTTGAGAGTTGTTGCTTTGCAAATGGCATACTGTACCTACTTGTTCGAAGATTCCGTCACCAAAATTTGGAAATTCGGCAACCGAATTATTTCAATTGGGCACTCGGTGACTGAGCTATTAAGGCCAACGTATGGGTACTGACTTTTGCCCCCCCCCCCCCCCCCCCCCCCCCCCCCCCCCCCCCCCCCCCCCCCCCCCCCCCCCCCCCAATATATATACTATTTGACATTTACCAAATCACTTGATTAAATTGAAAGATCAGTATTACACTAATTGCATACGTTGCTCTTTTCTTACTCTCTTATCTTAGTGCTTATCTCTGTTGATTGTAATGTGCAGCTACAGTGGTTTGTGTATCACTGTGTTACACGACCATGACCATCCCGCCCAACGAGTATGGTGAAAAGGAGATCAACATGTTAAGGGGTGACTCAGTTGAACTTCTCAGCAAGGCTATGAACGAGATGGAGATCACAGCAATTGGGTAACTATCCCCTTCGCGCGTGAAGAAGATGAACAAGGACACTGCGTGTGACTTGTTGCACGAGGCATTAAAATATTTGGAGGAGTTCACTGGTGTCGTATCCACGGACTACAAGATGGCCTCAAACTCAGACAAACATCTTATGTTCGAGACACAGGAGACCATCATTAAGCTGCAGTCAGAACTACTAGCCTGCAAAAATGAACAGTTGGAATTGTTGCAGACGTCAGTTAAATCGTCAGTCGGAGAGTCTGTCAAGGCTGAATTCCAATCCTTCAGCTCGGTATTACAGGCGAATTGTCCAGAATCTCAGAAGCCTGTCAGTTCTGAAATGATCAAGAAAGCTGTGAAAACTGTGGTACAGGAGGAAGACCGAAACAAAAATCTGATGATTTATGGTTTATCGGAGCAAGACAATGAGGAGCTCAGCACAGTGGTCAGTGAAGTGTTCTCAGCAATCGGAGAGAAACCCAGAATCGAAGCTAGTAGAGTCGGAAAGCTCAAACCTGGCAAGGCTGTGAGACCAGTTAAAGTGACTGCGGCAAGTGCAACAATTGTTAATCAGATTCTCGCTAAATCGAGAAACGTGCGAGCAACGGAAAAGTTTAAAACTGTTTTTATCAGCCCAGATCGATCTCCAGAACAGAGAGCCAAGCAAAGAGAACTCGTCAGGGACATGAAAAGACTGGTAACTGAGCAGCCTGATAAGCTACACTTTATCAGAAACGGTGCTATGAAGAGTACTGATAAGACTAATAAGACTGCAGAATGAGCTTGTGTGTTTTTAATAATTGATTATTATTAGTGTATTCAAGTTTTTGTTGTGTGGAGGATGTTTTAACTCACTCTTGTGTGCCCAGTCTTGCACTGTCAGTATTTCTCGACACTTTGAGCACACAAAACTGTCAGTTTTCGCGACAATTGTCAGATTTCGTTTTTAGTTCTGTCAATTTCAAGCGCTACTAGCTCTACTACTAGTAGTCTACTTCAGCTCATATTAAAGGGAGTTTTCGTCGTGCGTGTAGCGCCCTTCAAGTTTAACTTGGACGGATAGGATTTATAAAACTTCTGATTATAATATTTATACTATATTGTATTTTGTATTTATGTATTTTAGTAAATGGTCATTATAATTAGAACCACCGGCACCGTCCGGGCCCAAACAAACAAGATTATTTCTAAATATTTCTATAGTTTTTCTTGCGCGTTGAATTTGAGCGCTCTGTTATCGGTACAGTTTATTCGTTGTTATCAGAACAGTATTTCATCAAGAATGGCGTAGTTTTGAGTTTGCAGTCAAGAGAAATCAATTGAGAGCAAAACAAAATTTTAGTGCCAGAGTAACCAGTGGCGTAACTTTGCCTGTTGGCGCCCCCCCGCTCAGTGACGAAAAGCGCCCCCCCCCCCCCTAAAATTTTTTGTGTCCCTAAAAAAAATTAAAAAAAAAAAAAAAAAAGTCGGGTACTTTTTTTTCTCGCCTCCCTACAGCTTTTTGCGCCCCCTGAAGCAAAAAAGGGTACCCCAAATATTTTTTTCGCGTCGACCGAACGCTAAATTGGACAGGGAAATACACAAACAAGGCGTTTTTTCAGTGAAAGGGCCTAAAATTCAGGAAAATTGCGCCCCCCTTATACGGCGCCCCCCGCACAGCGGGGTCTGCGGGGCCCTAACACCTAAGTTACGCCACTGAGAGTAACTAAGAAAAAGGAAAAGACACCCATACCACTTTTACGGCATCATATAGCGTGTAATCGACGACGACCACCAAAATATGAGTCACCAGTAACAACTGACACATCAAATTAATGTTAACGGGTGATACTCGTAAAAAATTTGTTCCATATATTCGACAGGACCGTCGACGAGTCCAACTCGTAATATAATGACGTTTTGAATATTATTACATTGTACATACCACATTTTAGGATTGAATTAATATTGTCATTAAAAATGATCATTGTAGCCATATATTTTAGATTTTCATCATCGCCCAGAAAACCTTACCACCGGCAGGGCTCGCTAGAGGTGATAGATTTTCAATAGCACGTTTGTCCTCGCGCGTCACATCAAGTCCACCTTTCGCACGCTGCATTTGGCCTAGTAGTCATGACAACGACATTATTTTGCAAAGTTTAAAAGCTGCGAGCTTTTATTTAGCCCAAAATCAAACTTTTCGGTTTAATTCAAAATCTACGTTGTCCCAAATTGTGCTCCTAGGGAGCTAATGTTGAACGTTAAATTCACGAGACGGAAATTTTGTTGAAAACCGGAAAGTTCTTTTTATTTTACTTTTGGAGATATACCCCATTTGGTAAATTTTGCTTGGCGTCATCTAAATATTTGTAAATATTTGTAAATAATTGGAATCGTTTTTAACGTCTGACAAAAATAGTGTTTTAACTGTTAAAAATATTAAGCTTCAAAAGTTGTTTCTTAATATCAGCACTGATAACTTGCAATTGACTTGACATACGTTGCATGCCACTTTTCGCGCGCGAAGCGCGCGCCGCCGAAGGGGATACGAAACATGTATCAACAATTGACCATTGTTAATGATCTGGCCCGGCGCGCGCTACTTCGTAGCACTTGTTAACGGGTGATACTCGTAAAATATCTGTTCCATATATTGGAACAGTCGACGAGTCCAACTCGGCGCGCGTCCTGGTAGGTTTTACCTAACCATGTGCTTTCGCGCCACTTCGGGCGCGCCGTGAGGCGGGCGCGCGCTACTGTAAGCGCAAGGGCTCTGGATAGAGCAACTGGTAGGTTATAAACCTACAAAGCACTTTACATCGGGAAGAAAGCGGCGTGCGCTACTCCGAAGAAATTTAGACGATTAACATCCCTCAAACTTGCAAACTTTTTCTAACCAGACCGCTCAAGGCGGCAATATATTTTACTTTTGAAAAAACGCGTCACGCAGTACGCGTATACACATGGCTATGTGAAACTGCTGTTACCTGCTGCTGTCGCGCGCGCGCCATTTGCAGCAGTTAGCAGCAGTTAGCAGCAGTTCTTTCCACTTTAGTCTCCCTGTGAGTTTTGCTGTCCAATATGATTTTATTATTATGGTACACATTTTTATTTAGTTTAACCCATCATTCAATTTCACTTATCTCTACTAATACTAACACGTTATATGATACAGATGTATCAACTTAACACATTCATCACACAACAGAAGTCGTTAAATGTATAGTTTACATGTTCACGTATTAACAATATTGTTGATATATATGGAAACGTAATTAGAGAGCACTTTCAGGGCGCGGTTACTCAATAACATATACATTGTACCGTCATTGTATAGTCCCAGTACACTTACATTATACTGTATAGTTACGGTAACAGCTGTGTTAGTACTTGACGGTTGCTGACTTAACTTAAAAACCAAATAAAACCACAGTTGAATCGATAAAATATAATTTTAAAGAAATACATAATTATTTATATGTCAAATATGTTACGAGAAATTCATTTAAATTACAAATAGCTATGTATCTGCTTAGCTTCCATCTCTGATCATGGTACTTGAGATTCCAGATGTGGCTTTAAACAATGTTTTAAGGGCCCAACACTCAGCTCACTCAGTTGATGGTAGAACAATGGGTCTTTGTGCGATGTTGTAGCAGGGACTCCACTTCTTGTTTTCTCTTGCTAACCAGATTGCATAGGAACATCTGAGAGCAACCAAAGCCGCCTCTTGGAACACTGCTTTCTTTACTCTCTTTGTAACACCAAAGTAGTTTAGTAGGGCTGGTAAGGTATGATGCCAGAAGCCTCTACACCCAACCTCTACCGTAAAAAGCTGAGCTTTCCACCCACTGCCATGCAGCCCAGGAATAAGCTCTCTGTTGTAACGTGCTTGTTTACGTTCTGCACATTAATGTAAAGAAGTGTTGTTATATGTACTTTTCTCCCTCTAAACGTGATAATAGCGAATTAAATGCAGATATAGATAGCCAAAACTTGTCCATAAATAACAAAATAATTAAACGTGTAAGTCAGACAAAATTTCTTGGAGTAATCATTGATGATAAACTGAGCTGGAAACCACACATATTATCTCTCAATAAGAAACTAAGTAGTGCTTGTGGACGTATCTACCGTATTAAGAAATGCTTGCCAGAATCACTATATAAGCAAATATATCATTCTCTCTTTGAATCACACCTAGGTTATGCTATTTCTGTCTGGGGAGGTATTCCCAATAATCAGTTGAAACCGCTATTTATTACTCAAAAGAAGTGTATCAGGATTCTCTTTGGAGACTTTGAAGCCTATGTAGACAAGTTCAAGACATGTGCTAGAGCAAGACCAATTAATTCTCAACGTCTAGGATCTGAATTCTATGTTAAAGAGTCCACCAAACCTCTATTCACAAAACACGAACTACTTGCTATACAGATACCGTTGTTAAATGGAATTGTTTAAGATCATTAAGTCACGAGTACCAATTTCGTTATACTACCTATTCGGCTTATCAAATAGGAAAGATAATTTGTTAATCACGCCCTCTCCAACTAATCAATTTATGTACAAATCTGCATGGCTGTGGAACGAATTTCGTAAAGTTGGGCCGATGAATTTCACCTCCCCTTGCAGCTCTGTCAAGAATTTGCTTAAACAGTCACTTCTAAGAGCTCAAAACAGGTATGGAACTGATTGGTGTGACAAAAATTTCACTGAATTCTGAGTGAGAAGTGATACTTGCCTGTTATTCCCACTTACTGACTGATAATCTTATCTATGGATACCATGCTTGAATTTAGGTAAACAACATAGCACTTCCTCACCAGTCACGTTGAACGCGATCGCCGAATGATAAAACAATATGGGAGCGCGCACAGCATTGCGCGCTGATACTCTAAATACTGTGCGCGTTTCGTCCGGAACCTGGGGGAGTTCCCGCTCTAATATATCTGACGACAGTGATCACTCATTATGAGAACTAATCCCGACCACTTTCCCGGTCGAACCGTACCCAAATCAAACTAATTTATGAACCACGTGTATAGCCAACGTCCTTGCGGTGCTGAGCCGATGTAAAACTCTTCTGTCTCTTGTTAATATTTTAGTTGTACTGTGCATAAAAGTGTGTAGTGACAAGTGTGTAGTGGTAATGTATATTATTTATTATGACGACGCGATATCTATAACGCAGAATTAAAAGCTGCTTTCGATATGACTGGTGGTGGGCTCTCTCCGGCGGGACATAGATCTATATAGGGGGTACCCGGGGTACGAGTTAACGAACAGTGTTCGTGTCCTTCCACAACCCCCTGTTACCTGTGTTTCTGTCGGGGTAGCCTAATTCATCCGTTAGAATCGCAGAGTTAGCGGAGCTCATGATATCTCGCGACGTATGCTGCATGAACGGTGCAAGACTTGCGCCGTTTGTTTCAGCATCCAGTTGCGAGTGCTTGCCCATCGAAAACATGATTAGTGATTGTGGATTTTATTGATATTACTGATTATCCATCATATTCAGTATTAATGTTATCCATTATTTATTTATTGACATCCTTCAGTCTCCAAAACGAGGTGTGAAGGTAAATTAACTTTGAGCCTTGTTTTGGCGACTGCTTAATCGATGGGCAAGTAGGTATTTGTTTTTTAGCAGTGTTGAACATTGAAACAATTATAAAATGTTTATTTTTATCTTATATAACGTACAATATGAATGACATATGCTATAGTGACGTAACATATATAGTGCAAAGAATTAGTAACTTGCGAGATCTGATTTAGTGATAATCGACGTTAACATTTTGCAGTTTACAGTTGCACAATGTTGACGTCGATTGTTACTAACATTTATCTGAATTTAATACAAGTACATGTCACATATAAATTGGGTAGCTGAATGAAACTCGTGCCTCAAAATTTTCCGGTATTAGCATTGCAGTGTCCACGCCCTGTACTGCGTTAACGACCGAAATTTTCCCAATATGCAATTATTATTTTGCTTTTAAAATTCTCTGATAATTAATAATATATCGTGACATGTAATTGTAAGATAACAAACCTTGCGCGCGCGGCGCTTACATCTGCACCTGAGAATCTCTCAACAATGTGTGGCTGTCTGCGCGGCGGGCTGTGTATTGTGTATATAGCTGAATCTAAATTTAGATTTATTTGTAATTGTATAATAATATTAAATATGTATTGATTGTTTTGTGGTAAATAAAAATTTTGTTTTACTAAAAAAAAAAATTTTGTTTTACTTGGTCACTAAAGTTACTCTCGTCACCAACTGTCAACTCTACTAATATGTCCACCTTTCCTTTATCAGACCAGACTACAATATCAGGACGTTCTGCAGTTCCGTAGATGTGCTGGGGGAACTGTGCTGGGAGGTCATCTTCGTCCCAGATAATCTGTCAATCTTGGTCTTTCTCAAAAGGGCTCTCTCTTTTCATCTTCGTCTTTGGTTTTTGGTAACAGCTGCTAGATGACTTGAAGCCTGTCCAGTCCTGAACTTCAAGTTTAAAATATTTGTTGCTGAACTTCTCTATTTGATCCATTAGGGATTTTGCAATGACCCGCAGCACGTTGTCATGCCTCCAATTGTATCGTTTGTTGTTCAGCGAGAAGTTGCTAGCTACCAAAATGTGCTTAATGTTGCAGTGTTTCCATCCGCAAAGTGGACAGTGTCCTGTGTCAGCATAGTTCCAGATGTTGGACAACAATTACCATCGAATCTTCTCTTGTCCACTGTACCGCTGTTCCTACAGAGAAACCATTCAAGAGCACTCCACTAGTGACCAACCATGCTGGTCTATCTTAAGAGATGGTAGTGATGGCAGCATCACTGCCTTCCGATCTTTAGCACAGATCGCCATCGATGAACTATCATAGAATTGATACTTATACTTATTAGTGCTCCTTCACCTCCATCCCCCTTCATGTCCTACATCTCCTTATGACATCACTCCCCCTTCAGCCTCTACTACTCCTTTACTACTCCATCTACTGCCTCATCTTCTGGACATCATTATCTTCTAGTTTAGTTGAGAATTCTCAACACCCACTTCCAAGTCGAGTACTCTCGACCCACTTAGTCCACATACCTTGCAAACTTACAGCAGGGTATTTGTAATGGTCGAAGTCCCTAATACACGCCAAAGATGGTTCCTCTATACTCAACCGTAGGAGAAGAGAATTAGGTGACTGTATTTTGTTCTAATGTTGATATTAATATAAGTATGTTCTAGTTGTTACTCCTTTTGTTTTAACGTTTTTATGGTACTCTCCTTAAATTATTTCAATGCAGTCACTCAGATGATTTTTAAATCAGGACACTTAAATAAAGACACATACTCTGCCCACAATAAGGGGCCATAATTTTTAAATTATGTAACAGTATAGAATTATTATTATTATTATTCATAGTTCCACAGGCTCATGTTTGCTGGAGTATTTTCAACGTCATGGGTTGCATTGAGGTGGAACTTAAGAAGAGCAAGGCTCATCTTGTAGTTGTAAATAAGGTTGTTCCAACTTAGGTCTAGCTGCATGGTGTTTTCCCATGTTAAGAAAACACCATGCATATGATATAATTATAAGAATATAATAGTATGTCACACCTATTTAACTGTTATGTTTGAGTAGTCGTGCCATGGCTAAATCTAACTAGGACCAGTGGTGTTGATTAACATTTAATAGGTGAGTCTAAGTGAGTCTAAGTGAGTCTAAGTGAGTCTAAGTGATCCAAATGGAAAATTTTATGAAAAGACGGATCAAAACACAGATCCAAGGACAAGGAGACCCCACTGCAGGACCATACAATATACATTCTAGTGGCTAGTGCATGGCCCAAATGTCCAGGATGTCCAGGAAACTGTACGTAGCTGGTAAACTAGTTTTGAATTCAGACTAGGCTTGATGAGTTCTGGGGTTTCTAGAGGTAAGATTTGATGGTGCCAGGTTTGTTCAGGCGGACATGGAAATTATGCGAGGAATATTATATATTATATAGGTATATAAAAATCATATCTATGTAAAAATAGATCCAAAAATAAATCCAAAGATTCACACGGCAGTCAGGGAACTTCCAGACAGGATGCTTTTGAAACAGGTATAATTAGCGCTTTTGTAATTAATTGTGTGCAAGGGATGGGATGCTGATTGACTAAGCTGGTTCAATGCCCCAGCTATTTAGGGGGAGCCACTCAATTTCACGCCCAGGTGTTGCCAATTGCTGGGTTTCAAGTAAAAGCTTTTTGATACGGCTCTTGATAATTGAGATGGGGGAGGAAAGGTCGGAAAATTTAATAGAGCCAGGGACCATGACATTGTTTTCATTAGGAGTTTAAGCTGATTAGAGCTTATACTTATAGTTATAGTGAATGGAAATCTAGTGTCCACCAAAACGAAACAACGGGCCTAATTCTTGATTAGTAACATAATAATTGGTTCCCTTTATTCTTCCTAAATTATTCATAGTTCATTATAAGAAACATTTCTAAAAATAACATTCATTAACAAAACTTTTAGAAATGATATCTCTCTTAAATCCATCTAATTCAACTTTAAAATTTAAAACTGTTTTAGAGCTCTTGACATCCGGCGCAGAGGGAGCTCTGGAGATTTTTAACACTAGTACCCCTCTTACTACATCAGATTTACACGGTCAGATATGCCTATTCCAAATAGAACTGCTGAATAATCTGACAAACCGCTTTAAATAACCATGAAAGCTTTTAAAAGATTACCACGTACAGGCCACTCTGCCAGGGTTTTGTTTCATCGAAAATTGTATTGTTTCATTGATTCTTGGTAGCACTGAGAAGTACCTGCGTGTCTTGGCCATTCCAAGCAAAAGTTGAAACTTGTTTTTGTACATTTAAAGTGTACATATTATTGACATTTTCTTTACTTGTTTATTGTTCTCTGCTGATTGCATCACTATTATTGACATTTTCGTTGCTTGGTTATAATTGTGGTCTGCCAATTGCATCACTTGATTTAATTAAATGTATATTATATGCATTTAATTAATTATATATTATATTATATTATATTATATAATTATTATATTTAATATTATATCGTTTGACAATTTTTATATTCATTGTTGAGCATATGAATTGTTCACTAATTTCCGCTGCCTGTGTCACTTGATTCGATTGAATGTATCATTTTCTTTCAATCTTAAGCTTATTTCTGGTACTTTCTACTTTAATGGTACTTTCTCGTTTCTCTTTCAATCTTTATCATGTATTTGTAACATTAATAATTTTTCATGGATGTATATTTATTACTAATCAATTCAGCAGATGAATGAAGAAGATCTTGAGTCCCAACAAGATGAAATATTGGCACTTCAGAGCATATATGATAGTAAAGAATTCAGAACAAACTATGAAAATCAGGGTATTTTCAATGCCAATGTTCAACCAGCTCTTGATTTAGTGGAACTGATAATTGAAGATGACTCTCACATACCCAATTGTCTTACGCATCTTTAAACTCACTTCTCAATTTAAACCATTTCTCAATTTAAACCACTTCTCAATTTAAACACACTTCTCAATTTAAACTCACTTCTCAATTTAAACACACTTCTCAATTTAAACCCACTTCTCAATTTAAACCCACTTCTCAATTTAAACACACTTCTCAATTTAAACCC
Organism: Bolinopsis microptera; assembly: GCF_026151205.1. NCBI lineage: Eukaryota > Metazoa > Ctenophora > Tentaculata > Lobata > Bolinopsidae > Bolinopsis > Bolinopsis microptera. Next base: position 13,602,872 of record NC_087073.1, read on the forward strand.
ACTTCTCAATTTAAACTTTTATTTCGTCACTTCTCAATTTAAACTTTTATTTCGCCACTCTTTCCTTAGCTCTCTTATCTTTTTAGATTACACAAACCTTTATTTCAACTTTTTATAACGGTTTTTTCAATCATGTACGATATGGCTTATCTAAGATAATTTTTATCCGTTAAAGTTGTGACGTTTTTACCCGTTTTTCTAGAACTTTCCTAACGTCTATGCTATTCAGAGCTTAACACGTACATATTATTTACCACGTGATAAGGTTTACCGGTAACACTTTAGCTGTGCCCATATTTAACGGTTATGTCGAGTATTTTAGGGTACTTTTCTGGTTCTCCTCCACAGAATTCGGATAATAAAAGGACCTTAGATGATGTAAGTGCCAGTAGTTCACCTTCTGACAAGGATACCAAACGTCCAAATTTAAATGTTTCAGGCTCTCCAATTAAGTCCGAAGAGCAGTCGATGGTAACGCTAATAGAAAATCTATTTGTTAATTTTTCTAACCAAACTGTTGCCAGACTGGATGCAATCTCCAATAAACTAGAAAGCTTCGATTCTAGATTAAATTCAATCTCGTTAAAACTTGATTCGTATGATACCCGAATGTCTTGTATCGAGGAGAGAGCGGGGTCCCATCAGCTCGAAACCACAGATTTGTCAGACCGTGTCGTTGCCTTGGAAAACTTAAATGTTGAGCTTGAGGCGAAAATAGAAACTCTCTCAGGGTCAAACTCAGCTAACTTAGAGTCAGGATGGGAGCCAGTAGGTTCTCCTGAGACCAAAATAGCCTTACTTGGTGATTCTAATTCGGGGGGGGAAAATCAAATTCGGACAGGGAAAAGGGACCTTAGGGGCCGCTTTACCTGGATCCGATACCTTTGTAGCCAAGGTCGAGGATTTACCAGAGCCGGAAACATATAATGGCATTTCTGATCTTATTTTAGCAGTAGGCACTAACAACTTAAAAGTAGATTCTTGTATCCCGGAAGATTTGGTCAAATCTACTTTCACCTACATAAGCAAAGTCAGAAAAGCACATCCTTCGTGCCACATCTTTTGTCCCGGGGTTCTCCCATCTACCTCCACTGTAATCAATACCAGAATCACAAAGTACAACTTTTATTTGAACGATATGTGCCAACATTTACCAAATGCATCATACGTAGATATGAAAACGTTCCAAAGCAACAACGGCAAGCTGCTACCGAAATTCTCAGTAGGAAATTCGGACTCTTTTCATCTTAACGAATCCGGCTTGAAGGTTTATTTTAGCCGACTTAAATTTTCCCTTAGGGCCAGACATGGCCTCCCTAATATCAAAAGGGGTCAACGTAGGCCAAACGATCCTCTAGCAAGCTCTGGTAACCATTCGTAACTGTTATAATATAGCCTATTTCTCTATTTATTTATTAGTTGATAAACTTTTAGTATATCACAGCACTCTAGCGTGTGTTCACTGTATTGTATTGTATTATCTCGTACGATTTTCGAGAGACCCCTTCAAGTTTTAACACTTAACTCACGCATAGAAATTATGCAGCGTGTGCCTTTTCTTCAAGTAGTGGTTCACGGGTTCCGTGGGGTGGGAGCTACGTGGTAGGGCTTAAGGGCTCTTCTTCAACTTCTTATCTGTTATTCAGAGTGCGTATCTCCTCATATTATTGTATCCGCTAGTTTTTATAATATTGTATCCGTCAGCCTGATTCTATTGAATTTATTATTGATTGACTTGCTCCGTGCAGTCGTTTTCCAGTTAAGGTAACTTAGTATTTATAAAATTATCCCCTCTCATCATAACACCTGTATAATACCGACGTCGAGAGACCAGTTTTTTGTCCACGTGAGTTACCTCTTTATCACCATCAATTTCACCTATTTATTATGTTTTATAGGTATTTTAAAAGGGTCTGTTTGACTCGTACTGATTTTTTGTACAGTGCATTATTCATTATTCAAAAGTTTAAAAAAATCTTTATAAAGGCTATGCCAACAAACATACAAAAAAAAACTCTTGCTCGGTGTATAACCGGTATCTATAAACATTATGATATAGTTGCTATCATTCTCATTTTGTTCTAGATTTTCTGATCTTCTATCTGCTACAGTTTCGGGTAAACTGTCACAACTTCTCCTTGCGACGCGTTCACTCATGTTTCCTAGATACAGTGTGTTTCTCACCTTGCTACCTCGTCACTTCGATTATTGGTTCTACTATTATTCCAATAATAACTGTTATAATAAGGGCGGGGCCAGTGTAGGTTGTAGTACAAACAGGCTGTATTATTGTAGAAATTATTTTTCTACGATCGTTTTCCGTGTTTCTATGTCGCGTGTGCATGTTTTTTGTGTTATTTCCATTGTATATACTCATTTTTTCACGACACCATCACCTTCATTTCTGGGGTTTAATTCAGGGGGGGTAAAAAGCTACACTAAGGAAGGGCGGGGCCATTTTCAGATTAACAATGACTCCGCAAAATAACAGCAATAGTGGGTTGGCATGCCCAAAAATCGGTTCTTTTAACTGCAATGGTATGGGTAACCCGATTAAACGTAATCTTGTTTTAAACTGGCTTAAAAATAAACCTGAGCAAATCATTTGTCTCCAAGAAACACACTCAACTCCTCAAGTTGAGAGAGACTGGAAACATTCTTGGGATGGGGATATAATCTTTAACCATGGCACTTCAAACTCCACCGGTATTGCCTTCCTTGTTAAAGCTGATGCTCCGAATCTCCATATTATTAACCAGCGTAGCATCAGCCAAGGTCGTGCGACCCTTGTCGAGTTAGAATACGACTCTCTCAAACTGTGTTTAGTGAATGTCTACTGCCCCAATAATGACGATGTTTCATTTCTCGAAAACGTATTTCTAGAATCACTCAGTCGTGCACGAGATGATCATATAATATTTGTGGGAGACTGGAACACGGTTCTGAACAACATGTTGGACAAACAGGGGGGGTCTACCACCCATGCAAATAGTCGCTGCCAGAATTTTCTCAATGATTCCATTAACGACTATGGGTTTAGTGATATTTTCCGTCTTAACAGAGGTGCTGAGGCACGGGTTTTTACTCATTTTAACAAAAAGTACAAAACTCAGTCTAGATTAGATTTTTTCTTGATCCAAGATAGTCTGGTCAATCTACCTGTATGTGATACAGAAATAAGCCATGGCTATAAATCTGATCACAGCTACATCTCGCTATCCCTCCAGGGCTCTACTATTGCACACGGAAAAGGATATTGGAAAATTAACAACTCTCACCTCCTAGATCAAAATTTTATTAACGAAATAAAGAAAATCATTCATAATACAAAAGAAGATAGCTTTGATTCTTACAGGGGTCTTTGGGACGTTATAAAAATCAAAATAAAACAGTTTGGAATGACCTTTGGTAAAAAGAAAAAAAAAGAAATCACATTGAAAAAAGAAAAGTTAAAAAAAGATATTGAAGACTGTAAAAACGATTCGAATCTAGTAAACTGTACGATACTACAGAAGAAATTATTTGAAGCAGAGTTGGATTTAAATCATATTATAGATCAGGAGGTGAGAGGTGCAATTACCAGATCACGTGTGAAATGGACAGAGGAGGGGGAGCGCTCGACTAAATACTTTTTTGGACTTGAAAAATCAAACGGCAAGAAAAAATGTATTAGTAAATTGATAGACAACGACGGAAATGAACTAACGGACCAGGATAACATCTCTAGTCACGTGGTTAACTTTTATCAGGATCTGTATAACTCAACTAACCCATCTCCCACTGAGATAAATAATTATGTAACCAGCATCGAGCTTGAGCAAATCCCACAGGAAATTACTGAAACTCTGGAGGGACCTATTTCGTTACACGAAATGGATGCTATTGTGAACAATTTAACAAACAATAAATCCCCAGGTTGGGACGGGTTATCTGCTGAATTTTATAAAACCTTTTGGTTGGATATCAGGCAGATCATTTACGACTGCTATCTAGAATCTATTGACAGTGGATGCCTGTCGCCTTCGCAGAGAATAGGTATTCTTACTCTTATTCCCAAGCCTAAAAGCCCAGTGGAACTTAACTACATAAAAAATTGGAGACCTATTACTCTGCTTAACATTGACTATAAAATCTTCACACATATAGCTAAGAATAGGATTATGAAAGCTATCCCCAGCATAATCAGCAAAACCCAGTCAGGCTTTCAAGCAGGCAGGAGTACAGCAGATAATCTTATTCTCATGTCAATGGTTCTGGAATCATTTAACAACGACTCGGAACAAGAGGGTCTCCTTTTACAGATTGACTTTGAAAAATGTTTTGACTCGGTAGAACATAACTTTGTCTTCAGTACGCTTGAAAAATTAGGTTTCAGTGATTATATTATTAAGTTGATTAAAGTGGCTTTTCAAGCGTGCTTTAGCTACGCAAATATTAATGGGTTTTTAAGCGCACCTATTTATCTCCTCAGAGGTCTTCATCAGGGTAGCCCACTCTCTCCTATTCTATTTCTACTTGTGGCTCAAACTTTCTCGAATAAACTTCAGATCAACCCTAATATCAGGGGTATTAACATATCTGGTGTGGAAATTCTACAGAGTCTCTTTGCAGACGACACTGATCTGTTTCTGAAAGCTTCAATAGAGAGTGTAGAGGCAGTTATGGTAGAACTCAGAACGTTTGCTCAGTGCTCGGGGTGTAAAGCTAACATCGACAAAACTAGATGTATTCCTTTAGGTCGTGCTCGCCTTAATACAACTCTTCTAGCGTCCCTTCAAATGGACTACGGCGATGATTTTATTACAAATAACTTTACGGCTTTGGGTATAGTTTATAGGAATGATGGCTCACTTATGGATATAGTCAACAGTAATTATAATGATAAATTGATTAAGGTTCGGTCTTGGATTAACAGGTGGAACAAGAGGGATCTGACGGTAATGGGTAAATGTACAGTTATCAAAACTCTCCTCTTTTCCCAATTAACATACCTGGTTCCTCCTCTCCCCAGACCAGATGCTTCCTTTATCAGAACTTTTGACACGATTATATTCCATTTTCTTTGGGGTTGCAAACGGGATAAAATAAAACGTGAAATCATAACCCGAAACAAGGAACATGGAGGCCTGGGACTATTTTATTTATCCGATTTTATTATAGGTCTTAAAACTAGTCTTATTTCAAAGCTACTAAATGATTCCTTTCACCACACTTGGAAAGATATTATGATAATGCAACTGAAATTTCCCGAGCATATCACCATCTCTGTAGAAAACGGTCTCGCAAATATCAACTGTAATTTTACACAGGACGTACTTGATTGCTACACTGAGTGGAAGATTAGTTCGGCTAATGCAGCCTTGGGTTCTATTGATCACTGTGTGTGGTCCAACCCAGCAATAACTGACATCGGGTCCAAACTTTGGAACAATCATCTTATTGATAAGGGAATATTTTACATCTCAGATTTCCTTTCTATAGATCAAAGTACAGTCCTTAACTACGATATGTTCATGAACAAGTGGGAGCTGTCTCCGAATACGATTTCCAAAATTGATTACTGTAACATTATCATGGGGATACGGAGATATAACTGTCCCACGATTAACTCAAGGAATATCGAATTTGTTGACCCAAATATAAAACTTCGATTTTTACATTCTGCAACTGGGCAGGTGAAGGGAAGCAAAATTCGGGATAAAATGTACGATTCTATTTGTCCAAACGAGCTGTCTCCTTTACGTCAATGGGTTGTTGACTTGAACAGCCATTCCATCGATTGGGCAGTCGTTCTAAGCAACCTGTTTTTCTTAGTATCTAAAAACTTTAAGTTGATTCAATTTCAATACAAACTCTTAATGAGGATCACAACGTGTAGATACATGAGACATAATATGAAAATTGTTACAGATACTCCCATGTGTAGCCTGTGTAACACATACTTAGAAACAATTCCTCACATTTACCTCCATTGTATTCACACAAATAGCTTCATCACATTACTTGAAGACTTTATTAAAAGGAAAATCGATAGTAATTACGAAGATCCCACTAAAATTAATTTTATAGTCTGTAATCACACTTCACAAATTATAAATTATTTTAATATCGTTGCCAAATGGTACATTAGCAAAAAATTTCAGGCAGGAAACTTGCCGATCTGGCAGGGGTATATCAAACTTCTTAAGCTATCACTTACAGGAGATAAAATAGGTCACAAAAGTTCTATTGTGTCGATCTTGGCCGATTAGGGCAATATGTCCACTCCATTTTTATTGCTGTCTATGTTATTTAATTTTTATCGGTTATTGTTACAATCTTGCAGTACTACTAGTAGCTGTGTTTTTGTAGTACATGCCCTGCTTCCTTCCTTTCCTAAATTCCTTACAGGCTCCTCCAGCCTCCTCTCTTAAACCCTTTTCTCTCACTTCATTTCACTCATTCACTTCATATTTTATTACCACAGTATCTGCCAAAACCAACATGGCCCAAGTGGAAGGGGGCCTTGACGTTGTTTCCCGCTTGGCCCTGCATCCCATGCTGACTGTCGGCCTCCACTCTAAAAAAACTTACCTTCAGTGAAGGCCGATGGTCGACAATTAGCGATGTAAGAGCTTGGCGGGAACAAATCCTGTCCTCCTTTTACACCTTCGGGACGACTTTCGCAAATGCGAGAGGAACGACCCGAGGAGGGCTCCATTGGTTTTAGTAGGTTGCATATTTAAATTAAAAAAAAAAAAAAAAAAAAAAAAAAAAAAAAGTGTACATATTATTGACATTTTCTTTACTTGTTTATTGTTCTCTGCTGATTGCATCACTATTATTGACATTTTCGTTGCTTGGTTATAATTGTGGTCTGCCAATTGCATCACTTGATTTAATTAAATGTATATTATATGCATTTAATTAATTATATATTATATTATATTACGGGTATCGGCCTTACAAAATGACACGAAAAAGGAGATGGCTCTGAAATGCACAAAAATGAGTTTTTTTCATGTTTTATTATCCAGATAGGTAGTTCAACAGGTATATTTTTCTTCCCGGGGGTTGATTTGATTGAAAAACCGTAAATTTTGCGATAAAAATTGTCATCTTTGAAATCTTCCAAAAAAACATGCCTTACAAAATGACAATTTCGTCACGGCTGTCATTTTTTAACAGCAGCCTATAGAAATTTGATTTCACCTAGGACAGTTAGATAAATATAATAGATTGAAGATTAGAATAGCTTTTACAGGAAAAAGGATGATTAAAAAAAGTTGGGCAATTTCGCGTGAGATAGTGCCTTACAAAATGACAACCCAAAACGGCATCACTTCAAATCCGATTTGGGAAAAAGTTTCATTATTCTTTCACGTGTCTTACTGTTAGATATATATGTTGTTTATATTATACCAGTTCTGTTTTTACCAGAATATATTAAAAAAGGAACATTTTTTATACTTTAAAAAAACTTTAAAAATGTCATTTTGTGAGGCGTAAAAACCATTTTTTGTTTTCATACTTGAACACAGTATTTGGTTATATTTGATATTTTCTTTGACTGGATAGATCACTTTTCAGTGTTAAGTTAACGTTTGACATGTTTTAGGAGTTGTTATTACTCTCTGCTTTCACAAAATAGAAGCTTTATTTCGTTGAATTTTGAAATCAGAGTTTGAAATCAAAGAGTTTGAAATCAATGTTTTGATATCAGAACTGCACTTTTTTAATGTTACTTGATTGTTAACTGTCAGATTATGATTATTTTTAACTCCTTCTTGTATTGACTGCTTCTGATCCATTTTAGATGATGAAAGTAATTCAATCTGAAACATTGTCATTTTGTAAGGCTTTTCGGTGTCATTTTGTGAGGCATTTTGATCAAAATTGATGATCAAACAAACACATTTAGGCTCATCATAAGCTTACTGGGTTTAAGAATACCAATAATTAGGCAAGGGGCATCCAATATAAATATGCCATCTTTGTATCATAAAATAAAACTGTCATTTTGTGAGGCATAACACTGTCATTTTGTGAGGCTAGGTCATTTTTTTGTCATTTCTTCTACCAAAGTCACTAAATCAGTTTTTTTATTTGACCAGAGTAGTCTTTGATTGACATAAGTCATGGTAGTACCTGGTTTTCTGGGGTTAAATTCTAAACTTTGGTCTCCATTCTGGGTAACAGTTAGGCGGGGCAATGACTGAACAGCAAAAACGTCCATATTTATGTAAGAAATATAGATTCTATGTCATTATCATTCCTTGGGAAGTGTTAATTAATGCTTTTTCTTTCATACAGTAAAAGGAATAGGGTTCAATGTATAGGGAACCTAAGCTACAGCATGGTCTATGTGGGCTGTCATTTTGTGAGGCCTGTCATTTTGTAAGGCCGATACCCGTATATTATATAATTATTATATTTAATATTCTATCGTTTGACAATTTTTATATTCATTGTTGAGCATATGAATTGTTCACTAATTTCCGCTGCCTGTGTCACTTGATTCGATTGAATGTATCATTTTCTTTCAATCTTAAGCTTATTTCTGGTACTTTCTACTTTAATGGTACTTTCTCGTTTCTCTTTCAATCTTTATCATGTATTTGTAACATTAATAATTTTTCATGGATGTATATTTATTACTAATCAATTCAGCAGATGAATGAAGAAGATCTTGAGTCCCAACAAGATGAAATATTGGCACTTCAGAGCATATATGATAGTAAAGAATTCAGAACAAACAATGAAAATCAGGGTATTTTCAATGCCAATGTTCAACCAGCTCTTGATTCAGTGGAACTGATAATTCAAGATGACTCTCACATACCCAATTGTCTTACGCATCTTTGTACGAAAGCAGACAATACAATTGTCTATAATGTCAAGCATCTTCCTCCTATTGTATTGAAATTTGAGTATCCTCCGGGTTATCCATCTTCAGCATTTCCAAAGCTATCTCTTTCTTGTATCTGGTTGCCCGATAATATGTTGCAACAAGTCAAAGAACACCTAATATCCGATTGGGAGGATACTAAAGATGTTATTTTGTTTTCTTGGACTTCATTTCTTGTGAATGACATTTGGGACTATCTTCAACTTCCCAACAAATTAGTTTGTCCTGAATTTATTTCAGAAGATATAATTGGGCAATTATGCGTATTTGACTATGAAAAGAGATTGTCAGTGTTCAGCCAGTCTCCTCATAAATGTAATGTATGTTTTGATGAATACAAAGGATCTCTTTGTATGCAATTTTTACCTTGTGATCACGTCTTCTGCAAAGTATGCATGAAAAGCTATTTTGAGGTATTGATCAACTCTGGAGATGTAAACCAGTTGCTTTGCCCTAATGACAAATGTGATTCTTTAGCGCTTCCTACTCAAGTTAAGGAACTTGTTGAAAGTGACTTGTACGAGAAATATGAACGATTTTTATTGCAGAGGACTCTTGACCAAATGTCAGATGTTGTAAGATGTCCCAGGAAGTTTTGTCAAAATTCTGTCTTGAAAGATGTTGACTCGAATATGGCTCAGTGTAACAGTTGTAATTTCATCTTTTGTGTGTTGTGTGATAAAACATGGCATGGAGAACATACCCCGTGTGAAATTCGTAGCTCAAAATACATTGAAATGTATGATAAATGGAAGGCAGCCAATGAGGCTGGGCAGGAAGCAATGTATAAAATGTACGGAAGAGCGAATGTTTTAAGGATTGTTGCAGACATAGATTCAGCCGATTGGCTGAAAACCAACACAAAACCATGTCCTTCTTGTAATACTCCATTACTCTTAGGGATGGGCTGTAATAAGATAAAGTGCTCTGTGTGCAGCAACTATATGTGCTGGCTCTGTGGACTGAGAATTCAACCTAATGATCCCTATTCTCATTTTCGACCTGGTGGACCTTGTGAAAACAGATTGTTTGAGAATACAGACACTGGAGTCGAGGATGACTGGATTTTCAACGATGATAATATTGATAATGGTGTGCAATTTCTTGAAAATGGAGATGATGACTGGATTGAAATTGTTTTTCAGGACTGATCTTATTTCTCACCTCAGACATCAGGGAAATTTAAATAAGTCTTGCAACCTTAGATTAAAGAATGCATTGCAATATTCAATAATTTCTCCAACCTATACTGGGAATACCTTTCTTTTGTTGTTGGGTTAATTAATTGAAATTAATTGAACAGCCTTTAATTATTATATACAGGACTTGTGGGCAGGTACAGTTTTACAAATTAGGTATTTATGAACTAATTATAAGAATTTTTTGTGAAGTTGGTATCTTCTCTAATCCCATCTAGTGTGTAATTAATGAATGGGGGAAGTTAAACTTTCCTGCTAGGGGGATATGGAACAATTTAAGTTAGGGTACCTTATAACTAATATGACTATTCATTTATATGAACTCGTTTAGATAAAATAATGTTTGTTAAGTGATAGAATGAGGTTACTGTAAATAACGGGAATGTAATCTGTTTAGAAAACGTATAATAATTAGTAGTGTTTTTATGATGTAGTTTTTGATGATTTTATGAAAGTTTTTTTACAATGAAGTGTTTTATTTGCATTCGTCATTCAAAATTCTTTTAAAAGTATGTTTTACTGACTCTTATTCACTGCAACTGTAAGGATTTATGAAAATTCAGTGTTGACTAATTATTCTTTTCCAAACTTTACGGCTTTCAATAGGTTATTATCCTCCCTTATATTATATTAGGGCCTGATATAATAGTATAGGCAATTCATAACAAATTTGAAATTTATCCCTTTTCAATTCAATCAATCTTAGGGTAGCCTATCACATTATGAGCCTATCACATAGTATCACAAGCATCTCAAAAGTATAAGATGTTATAAGAAATCATTAGTACTGAATGTTAATTAATTTAATGTTCTATAACTTATTCAGAGTGAAATTACAATTTTCATCCAATCTAATTCCCAGGATAAAGAATCGGTAAGATCTAAACAGACTTTTCAGCAGCATGGGTAAAGAGAGAATTTCGATGGAAAAAGCTAATACATCATCAAGCAGTCAGAGTCAATTTGGCCCAGCTCTTCCACCCTCAATGAATCAGTCAAATACTACTCAACCTTCTGCAAGAGAATCGTGGATGCAAGATTCTGATTCATTAGATTTTCTGGGATCTAATACTTATGATAAGAAGGAAGCTAAAAATAAAAAAGAGAAAACACCTGAATATGACTATTCGGCACCTGGCCTTCATGTGATAAAAAAGTCGACTCTAAAGAACAATAGACTGTTTTCAAGTCATAAGGAGAGCTCTTCGATTGATGACTCGAAAAGCCAGCTTCATAAAATGAAAGCAAGATTTAAGAACAACAATATCAATGATCACTCCAGTGATAAAAGACCCAAAGGAAATTCTTCTCATTTTAGAGCACCTACTGAAAGAAATTACTCACATCAAAATCGGAAAAGAGTCTCAAGATCAAGATCAAAAAGTCCTCGAAAATCTGCCTCTTCTCGAAATGAGGCTAGAGGACCTCGCCGGAGATCTGGATCTAGCAGTCCACGCAAAGAAAAAAAGCAGAGATCTCGATCAAAAAGTCCGGAAATAAAGTATAGAAAAAATTCAGTGTCCAAAAGTGATAACAAAAAAGACAGACAAAGATCTCGATCAAAAAGTCCGGAAATAAAGTATAGAAAAGATTCAGTGTCCAGAAGTGATAACAGAGAAGACAGACAAAGGTGTAGATCGAAAAGTCCCAAGTTAGACAGAAAAGAGGATTCCGGTATTGGTCATAAAGAAATAGATATGACTAAGGGCAGTGAAAAAGAGGCTTCAGCAAGTACAACTGATTCTTCGAATGTCAAATCATCAGAGGAAAAAATAATTACCAATGATGACTTGAACAAGCTTTCAGCTAGGATTCTAAAAGCGGAAATCTCGGGTAATGCTGAAAAGGTTACAAAGTTAAACACAAAGTTAGAAGGAATGAAAAAGCTTATGAAAACGCAGTCATCAAGTAAACCCTCTGTCAGAGAAGAAGTAGTTGTTCTAACGAAAACAGATTCTAAAGGCAATGCTCGTCCTGTTGAACTTGACAGTAATCAACTCACTGATAGGGGAAAGAAACGAAGGAAGGAGAAGATAGTAAAAACTCATGATGATTCCGGCGAGAGAGACAAATATTTCCCGGATGACAAAACGAAAGATTTACTGGATCTTCTGCAAGAAGAAAAATCCATTAACAAAATAGGACAAGATCAGCTTTTCATGAAATATGCCGGCAAACTTTCAAAGATGTCATCTGATAGACAAAACTGGACTATTGATGATATGTTTGAATCCAATATAGCCAAGGAAAAGTCAACTGCAACTAAAGATGCTGACCGAATGAAATCTCAGAGCCAAAAGGAGCATAAACGGCTGGAATCATGTCATATGTGCCTTGAGAAATGTTCTAAGGATTCAATTGTATTTATTGGAAAAACATTGTACATCAGAGTGCCGATATACAAATCACTTGCAACATATCAATGTCAAATTGTACCAGTCAATCATATTATTGCATCAGTAAACGGAGATGAAGATTTTTGGGAGGAGCTCAGAACTGTTAAATCATCAATTTCTAAGAAATTCGCCTCAAAGAATTTGGATGCCGTCTTCCTCGAAAGTGCCCAAAGATTAGGGCAGAGACGTCACATCTTTATTGACTGTGTTCCAGTTCCTATAGAGGATGGTACTTTGTTGCCAGCTTACTTTAAGAAAGCTATTCTAGACTGTGACGTGGAGTGGGCTCAGAACAAGAAGCTTGTAGACACACGACACAAATCATTGAGGAAATCTGTTCCTCAGGGTCTACCTTATTTCAGTGTTGAGTTTGGGACTGATGGTGGTTTTGCTCATGTTATCGAGGAAGAGAGTCTGTTTAAAAGATATTTTGGGCTAGAAGTTGTGGGTGGAGTTATAGATTGTGATGTTAATATTTGGAGGAATCCTGCCAAGGAGACCTCTGAGGGTTTAAAGTACAAGAAAAAGGTGTTTGAGAAGTTGTCTATTGAGTTTGAGTGATGTTTGATTTCAAGCATCTGGACTTCTGACGTGGTTTAACTAATTGATAATTTTATTGTTTTATAGCAGTACTATTTGACGAACACATTACAAAATTATTGAGGACATCTAATCAATGTTATATTATTGTCTAAAATTTTTGCATCAGCCCAAATATTGTTCCCAATACCTGCTGTGTTTTTTCTTTCCTAAATTCGAAATTTAAGCTCTAGAGATTTCTGCCAAAAATTCATTAGATTCCTGACCACGAGTCGATTTTATTTTCGTGAAATCGTATCAGGTAAAAGAATTTTTCAGTATATGACTTCACTATGCTTGTTATTGAATCACTTTGTTTACCTGTACGTCCTACCTACGTCCTACATGTTTTGTTTGTTAAATTAAAAACAATTACAGGTACAGCATGGAAGTTGAGCTTTTAAGCGAGGGGCTGTTCTTCGGAACAACAAAGTTCAAGAAGTACAGAGTCTGTTCAACTGGACTAAGTGTAACTATTCTTGAACATGGCGGTCCTATTATGAGCGCTAATATAGCTTTAAAGACTCTTACTTGTGATGACGATGGCTTGCCTCATACTTTAGAGCACTTGGTCTTCATGGGCTCATCTAGTTATCCTAAAGGATTTTTGGACTTTGCTGCAAACCGCTGTTTATCGAACGGGACAAATGCATGGACAGATCAGGACCACACTGCCTACACCGTGAGTTGTGCTGGAAAAGAGGGGTTCCTAACTTTTCTGCCGCTCTTTCTTGACCACATCCTCTTCCCGCTTTTAACAGACGAAGGGTTTGTCACGGAGGTGTATCATGTTAATGGTGACGGACAGGATGGTGGAGTCGTTTACTGTGAAATGCAGACTTATGAGAATACTATTTGTATTGCAGATAGAGCATTTTCTCACTCAGTTTTTGGGAAGGGGAGTCCATATGGTGTTGAAACAGGTGGTATGCTACATGAATTGAGAACAAGCTGTAATGTTGAGAAGTGTAGAGAGTTTCATGGTCAGGCTTACAGGCCTGAAAATATGAATATCATCATTTGCGGTAAGATATCCATTGAGGAAGTAACAGCAGCTATCACTGAAGTTAACAATAAAATACTGAAAGACAAATCTACTAAACGTGTAAAGCAGACTGATTGTCAAGATTTGAAGGATAGAATCATTGCTGCTGAAACTCACAGTTTCTCGTCCATCAGCTTGGAAACTGCAGCTTTTCCATCGCCAGAGGATGAAGACCCGGGGTGTATGCTTTTTGGTTTTAAGAGTTTGCCCTTGAACCAAATAAAAGAAATATTGGCCGAAGACATAATCATAGAATATTTGATTAACACATCGGCATCGCCTCTGACCAAAGATTTGGTTCACATTCCGGAACCCTTTTGCTCGTCCTTGTCCTACCACAGATACTACTATCCAACTACTGTAGTTCAACTTAAACTAGAGGAAACTAACTCTGAAAAGCATACCGAGTTAAAAGAGGCTGTTCACTGTATTCTATTAAAAGTTAGGACTGGTTCTATTGATCTTGATAGGATTTACTCGTTGTTACGAAACAGACTTCTTGAAAGCAAGTTGGAAATCGAAGAAAACGATCTCGAAAGCCTGGTATCTTATGCAATTGTGGACAATTTGTATGAGCGGGAGTGTCCCAATTTGCTAGAGAACTACTCTAAGATGGATACTTACTATCATGAGCTTCTTGAAGGAAGTCAGGATTTCTGGCAGAGTGTTTTGAGCAGATTTATGGAATCACTTGTTACGTGTGTTGCTGCTCAGCCAAGTTCAGAGCTTTTGACTTCAATGGAAGAAGAGGACAGTGAGCGAATAGAAAAGCGAATCGATGAACTTGGTGAAGAAAAACTAAGTAATTACGGAGAAATCCTTGCTCAAGCTGAGGATTTCAATAACAACAGTATTTCACCTGAGTTATTTGCTGCTATCAAGAAACCTGATCTAAGTCAGTTTGATGCCTACGACATCAGTACCTCTTCAAGCCAGGCAGATTCATGTCCCAATTTATTCCTCCATAACATAAACAGTTCTTTCTACCGCTTCTATTCTATCATAGACACTGATAAGTTTTCCGATCAAGAGAAGTCATTAGTTCCACTGCTTCTTGAGGCTTGTTGTAACCTTCCTATTGCTGATGAGGCTGGTTTATCGATGAGTGGCGATGAGGTGACATCCAAGTGTGAGAAACTGTTTCTCAACCATGGTGTATCACTCGGTCTGTTCAAAGAACAAATTTGTCTGGAATTCACACTTTCAGAAGATAGTTTAGAGGAAGGTATTGTTCTTCTCCAGCAGCTCCTTTTCTATCAAGTTGTCGATAGCAAGAAGATCAGCGAGTATATACAAAACCTCAAGTCCACTGTCAAAGCAAGCAAACGATGTGGCTATGAAAGTGTGCAGTCTCTGGTATACCAACACCTTTATCCCTTCAGTACTTCAGCTAAAAGTAGCCTCTTTTGTCAGGAGCATTCCCTGGAGTCTGTTAGTCTAGAAGATGCCTGTTCCTCCCTACAAATCATGTTCAAAGAGCTTTTCACCTCCGATTGCTGCTTGCATATAATGAGCAACCCAGAATTGTTACATAAACTCGATCTGTCCGGAATCAGTTCGCTCTTCAAGCTAGACGGTCGCTCCTCTGATAAGCTCAACTTCGTTCAGCTTAAATCGTTCTTATGCAAAGATTTGACAAACCTGATGGAAGAGGATATGGTTGTTAAGGTACCAGGCGAGGAAACAAGTTACATGGCATCCATCGTTCCAATATCTCATTCTCTGTACGACCCTCTTGACATTAAGATGAGAGTTTTCAAGAATTGGTTTGGGAACCTTGATGGGGTTATTGGGAGAGAAATTCGTGGAAAAGGTCTTGCTTATCACTATTATACTAGATCTTCTGCAACGGATGGAAATCTCATGATGCAGCTCCAACAGTCAACAGATGTTTCGGCAGCTTTCTGCGCTGTCAAGGAGCTTACTGACAGCATTGTTTCGTCTGAAAATCCTACTGCAATTGTGGATGAGAACCAAGTTGAGCTGTCAAAGAGTTCTACTTTCTTCTCTCTTGTGGAGAAGGTAAAATCCGGTTACAGTGCAGCTCTTTGGGATCTGAACTTTATTCATGGAAAAACGGAGAGGAAACCTTTTCAAGAAATTTCCAGAGTTCTGGATGACATTTCTTGTCAAGATATTGTTGATCTTTGTAAAGAGTATCATTACAAGCTGTTTGCTAAGGGTGAATCTGTAAAGATTTATACTATTCCCCAAAATAAGGAGGTTTAATTTATTGACTTGAAATGTTTGGCGATTTCCGATTTGACAGATATATCATATCATTAATTATTTATTGTGCGTGGGAAATATTATATAATTAATTATGCAGCGTTAACTTTGCTGTTATTCTGCTTTTTTTTGTTGTGTCAACTTTTTTAATATGATTTAGATACTTTATTATGTTTATTAAGTTATTAGTTTTGAGCAAGATTTGCTTTGGAGTTATTTCTAAGGTTAGGTTAATCTTGATTTAAATGAGCTTTTAATTTGAATGGTTTATAGTGCTTGAAATGGGACATGCGTTGTTGTATTTGAATACATTTATATATATATACATTTAAGCATAATTTATTTGTGATTTATTTGTTAAGAGCTCAATATAATAATGACTCATGAGTAATAATTTCCAACTTCCATGATCAAGGATGATTTCAGAATCATTATCAAGTTATAAGTATGCTGATTTCAAAAACTTCCATTCTTCAAAACTTTTCTTATAAACCTAAACTTCGGCCATATTTGTTATTTGTCTTGAAATCGTTTCAATGTAAAACGTACCACACAATAGCTGGTGTATACTAACGACATCATTCAGGTAGCAATGTTAAAACAGCTAATCAGACCAGGTCTAGCATGTAGGAAACTCCACAGCCTCTCCACAGACCCAGCTCCCCTCGAGTTCCCCTCCCAGAACTACCCTCTCCAGACTACTCCAGCTAGAAACGTGCACTTTGTCCCTGTAGTTGTAGAGAATACAGGTGGGGGAGAGCGTGCGTATGATCTCTTCTCCAGGCTCCTTGCAGAGAGGATTATCTGTATAATGACACCAATAGATGACCACCTCGCTGGACTAGTTATAGGACAGTTGCTGCACCTCCAAGGTAGCAACAGCACTGAACCTATCAGTATGTACATCAACAGTCCTGGTGGGTTGGTCAGCGCTGGTCTGGCTATATACGACACCATGCAGTACGTTACAGCACCCATCAGCACATGGTGTATAGGACGCGCAATGAGCGCTGCATCTCTACTGTTGTGCGCGGGCGCACCCGGTATGAGGTACTCACTGCCACACTCCCGTATCATGGTACATCAGCCTTCTGGTGGCGCACAGGGACAAGCCTCCGACATCGCCATCCAAGCAGCTGAAATAATGTACTTACGTAACCAGCTGAATACCATCTATGTGAATCACACTGGGAAAACGTTAGAGGAGATAGAGAAGGCGATGGAGAGAGACACTTATATGTCGAGTGAGCAAGCTAAGGAATTTGGACTCATTGATCATGTGACCGTTCAGCCACCTGCTCTCAATTTAGATCAGTAACTATGGTAACTGTGGTAACTACAGATCAGGCTGATTCGTGGAACGTTTTGCTGGGTTAAATTATTTTTGTCGGAATTTGAGAATGCTGACTGTTGTCCATTAATCAGGTTCAGTATGAACTGATACAGGTACGTACCGTGACCCATCTCGCTAAGTCAGTTGTCTTGTTTCTTTGCCCGACACTATATTGATAATTGTACCTCACGTGTTGAAAAGTTGACCACAAACAACGCTTAAAATATAAACTTTGGCGTATTTTTTTATGAATTTGGTACTTTGAGATTTCTACGTATCTATCAGTTTTTTATTTGGTTCACTGCTGTCAAATAAATGTCATCAAACCTAATCATGAAATATTTTCTGTGAGTTTATCCTAATTTCATAATAATTACAGTAATATTACATAATTAAAATTAAATTATCCCAAGATCAAGAACAATACTAACATGATCAGTTTGATCACTCCAGTGATAAATGAATACTGTCTGATTGACCTTGTCTCTATTACTTAAATAGGGTTATGGTATGATAATGGAACTAACAATTATCCATGGGTTCGTGGTTTTCTTCAAATCGAGTCACCGAAGTTGATCCTCTAGCTCTACAGTGGTATAATACGATTACTATCACTATTAAGTATAATTGTAGTGTTTGACAATTCTGATTTAATAAAAATTTAATCAGTTTGGTAATATTTACCTCAAGTATATTATATTATACAATATAAATTACTGCATTGCAGTAATTTATATTGTATAATATAATATACAATATAAATTACTGCAATCACGTATGGAATTTTATGTAAGGATGGAATGCATCCACGACTAAAAGCAGTTTTCCCAGTCCGTGCTCAGCTGCTCGCCTAGCTTGTACTCAACTTGTTAAGACTAAGAATTGGTAATAATTAGCGTTTTAACTTGTACAGCAACAAAATGTATTCGCATGATTTAATTTGAAAACTGCTCTTAAATAAGCTACATTGCAGCACTTTTTCTTTTACATTTCGCTTTGCTGATCTTGATGGGATTATCACTATGATAATTACGTTATAGACTATAGTAGTAGTCAATCAGTGGTCAGATCCAGATTCCAAACATCCACGCTTCAGCAATATTCCAAATTGAAGCCTTTAACAACCGCATCAACAATCTACATAGCTGAATAAAAGTTGTTAAATTTTTGTCATTCATTAGTTCTAAAATCTCAAAGATTTGTTGAATTGTTCGTTGGTTACACATCTGCTTCATTTAATGAGGACTCATTGTTAAATAAATTCCATTGAGTTTATTTTATTTTGTACACAATTAAAAAAAACAAAATGCCAACAATCAGGCGGTCCTATCAGGAGTGTACTAGAACAGCTGCAGTGTTGTTATGGTTACATTACCGTTATATAAGGTGGTGTTGTTATGGTTACATGACCATATAAGGTAGTGACTTACTGACTTAAGTCGGCTTCTTGGTCCGAGCAACTACAATTCCTCGCCACACGTCGCGGTCAAGCATAACAGATCTTATCTCTTCAACACAGGAAAGGCTGGTGTCCTTCTTTAGCATGTCCAGAAACGTAAGGTGGGGCCTCCCCGGTCTCCTGTATCCATGCTGAGGGTCCCAGAACAGAAGTTGGTTTGCCAGAAGGTCGTCATGCCTGGCTACATGTCCAGCCAGTCTCATTCTTCTGGAGGCTATCATCGCTGATGGCTTGGGGATGTTGCCGTATAAATCACTGTTATTGATGATTTGTGGCCAACGTATGTTCAAGGCCATCCGGAGCATTCTAGTGTAGCATCCATTGATCCGCTTAGTCATGGATTGGCTTATCGTCCAAGCTTCAGAGCCGTACAGGAGTACGGGCTCAACCGTTGCTCGAAAGACACGGATCTTTAAGTCCCTGCGCATTCCAGACTTCCAGGTTGTCTTTAACTGATGACAGGCCCCCCATGCCTTTGCTTTCCTAACATCAAAGTCCTTCTCCGCACTCATTATTCTGCTTCCAAGGTAGACAAAGTCATCTACTTGCTCTATCTCCTGCCCACTTGCTGCTTTAATGACGGTAGAGTCAGACTCAGAGAGATTGACTCTGATGTACTTCGTCTTACTCTCGTTGAGGTGCAGTCCAACGGAGTTAGCAGCCAGCTCCACACTGAGGAGAAGATCTTGCGCTTGCTCTGCGGTGTCTGTTGTCAGTGCAAGATCGTCAGCAAAGTCGACATCTGTCATCTTAACTGCTGGGTATCTCCTGCTTCTTCTGGGGTTGACAGTGAAGCCCAGATCTTTGCCTCTAAGTGCTGTTGTCATCACATAGTCAATGACAATCACGAAGAGGTAGGGCGCCAGTGTATCTCCCTGCATAACTCCAGCAAGTATAAGGAAAGCTTCAGTCAGACCATCCTCCGTGATGACTCGTGCCATGGTGTCCTTGTACATAGCATCTATCAGCCTAACAATGGGCTCTGGTATCCCATATGCCAGGAGTATCTTCATCAATATACCCCTATGAATGCTATCAAAGGCCTTCTTAAAATCGATGAACAAGAGAAGGGCGGTCAGGTTTTTGTCTCTAGCCCCCTCCAAGATCCTCCTTAGACACAGAATGTGGCTGGTGGTACTGCGTCCCTCCCGAAATCCGTTTTGGTTGATCCTCAGGATTTTCTCCATCGCTGGTTTGATTCTGTTAAGGATCATACGATTCAGGGTCTTACTAACAATGGACGTAAGAGCGATTCCTCTGTAGTTATCCACTTTAGTTAGATTTCCTTTCTTTGGCACAGGCACGATGTTGAGTTGCCGCCATTGATCAGGGATTTTTCCATCAACCAGAGCGCTGTGAAGTGGTCCTTCCAGCTCTTCAATCTCCCCTCTGCACTACCTCCATCAACCAGGCTGCATGGCTTGCTTTTCCTGCCATTTATGTCATTAATAAGGTCCCAACTTTCCTTATTCTTGCACCTGTCAGCAGCATCCTCAGCCCGCCTGATCCGAGAAACAAGAGTCTCCTCCTCAACCTCTTTGTAGCTCACTGCAAGTGCATCCTTACACTCCTTAACTACCTCTCTACTCTCCTCTGTAGGATTCTCATGATATGCGTCTTTGGCCTGAAACAGAGTTCTCCTCCTCTCCGTTACCCTAGGATCTTGGGAGGGGTTGTTACGTTGTCTTCTTGGGATGGGCTTAAGCAACTTATGATTGGTTGCTTTCACGGCATCCATAAGCTTTCCGTACTGAATCGTGGGATCGTTCTGCTCACTAGATTCTTCCTCCAGTAGCATAGAGAATCTGTTTTTCACCTCCACAGAATACAAGGCTTGCAACTCCTTATTCTCTTTGAGCAGTCTGTAGTCATATCTTACTACTCTAGGTGCATTCTGGCACTTTCGCAGGCTGAGTTTGACTGAACTAACTACTAGACGGTGGTCCGACCCAAGAGAGTTAAAAGAATTGGAGACAACAGTGTCCTTGACTGAGTTACGCCACTTCTTCCTTATCAGGATGTAATCAATCTGACTCTTGCTCAGTGTTCCGTCAGAGAGATACGTCCATAGTTTACTGGGACGTTTCTGGAATCGGTGGTTAGTTGCCTCAAGGTTTCCCTCCAACAAAGTATCCCTGAGAAGCGATCCGTTTCTGTTGGATACTCGATGCCAGTACCAACCTGAATCCTCCTCATTCAATCTGCTAAGATGGGCGTTAAGATCACCAACAACCATTAGCAGATGATGGGCTGGCACCTCTCCTAATGCAGATCTTAGTCCCTCGTGAAAGTCCTCTGCCTCTTCATTTGATGCTGCTTCAGTGGGACTGTACACCGTTATTACTGTAAGCCGTGGGTTTCCATCAAAGGATATGAGAAAAATTCGCTTCCCAAACGATTTCATGAGACTCACTGCTTTGTAGGCCTGCTTGGTCAGCATAAACCCAACTCCACCAGTAGCAGCTTGTCGGGTGTTTCTCCAAGCAGGTGTGGTCACCAGGTGCACACCCTTCTCACTATATAGGTAGTGTTGCTATGGTTACATTACCAGGTCTCACAACAACAGGCCCCTTATTACAGGGAGAAAGTGTCAGAAGATAAGCCTGTATCAATATACACACACGACAAGTCCTACCTAGTAACTGTAGAACAAAGTGAGAGACACTACCAGCTACACAAGAGTAATAAGTTACAGGACGCTAAACTCTCCGCTGAACAACTCAAAGGGAAACTAAAGGATCTGCTACATCTCGTCCGTAAGTAACTGTCTGCCATAATATTCTACATTATATAATTGTAATTATGTATACAAGACGTTTACTGTACTTTATCTCAGGATTAACTTATGCTAGACTGTTATGATGGTATTTAGTCATTACTCTTTACGTCCACTTTTGTGATCCTTCCTTCTGTTCATGTTTTAATTTCTATTTCGAGCCATTTGCCGGAATTGCCCTGTCACATATTTAGTCATTGTTTCTTCAGTGTAGAATGTAGGTTGTTGTAATTACTCCTCATGAAGGATATGTGTTGTATTGATGCACAGGTTAATTTAGCCTACCTTAATAAGTTCATCATGTATTGTAACTTTGTTTTAAAACTTGAACCTTTGTTTTCGCTTTGTGTCTGTTTCTCTTAGTTATACCACCTGCAATTCATCAACTGTTACTTTAAGTAAGATCTAAAGCATGTGATCATGATCTAAAGCTTCTACTAAAAGCGTGCATCTTCTAGTTTTAGTTGACCACAGAGAGTTTAAACATTTTTATCAGCGATGATTTTATCTCTTAAAATATCGATTAGAAACCCTAGTAGATTGCACAGGGTAGGTCATCACTTTATGTAACATCCATGTTAGTGATGGTACTTTCACTTCCTTTTTATTGTATTATGGAGTAGTTTCAACAGAAAGTTTTGAGTTTCGGCTTTCCTAACCTTAAGTAAAGATTTGTTTGAGTAGGCACTTTGTCAAGTCGATACGAAAATAACGTTACATACTTTGCGTTTAGTCGGGATATGTTTTATACCATTTGCGGCCGTGTAAGTTGATTGTGTGGGAGTGAAACATAATATACAATGGGTTTAATATCGTGTTGTTACATACAGGCTACATGGAGAGGTCTCCTCATAGTCGTTGGAGTGGCCTGTATCACATACATCTCTCTTTTGTGTTCACAATGTTATAAATTCAATACAATTTTAAAGGTATTATTTGAAATTTTATTGTTAGTAGTATAGTGTTAACTGTCATTGGTGGGTCTTGTGCCTTGTTGCATTATACTCTGCAGAGTTTTGAGTTTTATAATATTTTAATCAGATGACTACTGCACTGTGCAATGAGCAATCCTTCCTGTTAATTGACATATTGTTGGATTTATTACAAAGTTGTGACATTTGCTGTTGATTTTCCATTGATACTACGTCATAGACATCTCATTTATCAATTACCTTAATCCCAACCAATATTCCCAAAGTTCGTTCCCAGTTCTCTGTATCGTTAACATATCCTCATAACACGTGACGTTGTCTTCTTTGTAAAGGAAACTGACGCACACATTATACAAACAATAACGTATACAAGGACTCAGCAAAGTGAAGAATCATTATACAAATACAATACGTAATTATCATTGACATTTCCACCACACGCGAACCTCTATTGATATTTGCAGTAAATTAATATCATCTGCCAAATAACACTTTTGATACATTTGACTACCAGACTGTGACGTCATTTCAAATTCGGGTATTGTGACATCATGTCATGTTAAGTAACATTATAGCATGAGTAACAGTGCCTGATCTGTTATCTCACTATTCGTTAAATAACGTGACGTCGCGTGATTAACCTGACGTGACGTCATGTTTTCATACTTGTGACATCAGTTCAACGTTTGGAAGTAATGTCACGTTATAGGCAATATAACATAAGTAACAGTACAATGGTACATGATCACATTGCAACTCACTTCAATTTGACCTTTTTAGAACGTAGTTAGTTTACACTTTTAGTCAGATTGCTGCGTTGCGAGAATGTTTTATTTGCGGTCTTTGACAGATCATTTTGCAACATTTTCCTTAGTTGTTATGTTTCCCGATTTAACTTTTCTCATTAACATTTAACATACTCCGTGGTCAATCTTCCAGCTCGTTAATTTTCATAACGTATCACATAGTTTTCTGGGTAGTTTTGGAGAATATAATAATTGGCTCAATTGTAACACATTTACGTTGCAATTATTTACACTAATATGAACTTGGCCAAGACGTCTATTAATTTTGGCTTATTCCTATCCGTATCGTAAAATGGAAATATCCTCTCTTTAAAGTAGCCGAATGTTGATTAAATAGCAAACAGTAACCTGGACCCTGCTGGTATAGTTAAAATGATCTATAATTCCAGTTCACACACGTATCAAATTACTAATCCTCCAGCAATATCGTGCACATTTGAGAGCACTTGTTATATACAGTGTCATACAGTGCCATCTGTTTTAAATCTCTCCCGTTCAATCTAAACTCTGTAGCTTCAACAAGCTACAATATGGTGACTACTGACTATCAGCTGATTATTTGCACCGGTAGTAACACGTCTGATCTAACTTAGCCATTTTTAGCTTATGTTGAATTTTGATTTTGTGTGTTAAGCTGTCAATTTGTTATCTCTACGTTTAAGTTTTGGTATTAAATTCGACCAGTAAGCCAGTACATCCTAGTTTTCACTGCCTCCGTTCATTCTTGAAATATTGTTATTTCTGATAATGCAGAAGTAAAAACACTATTTCTCTGCTGGTGTACTCTCAGCTTGTCGTTATTATTTCTCAATTTAATACATTGTACATTATATATTACATCGAACTGCTGCTTTATACATTGTGTATTGAACTGCTGCGGTACCACTTATCTTTCTCAATTTTAATTAGAAATAGGAAATCTGTAACATTTAATGAATCATTGGTACATTAACAGCCGCGGTACTGGTGGTTTACTTGTATAACTCGATCCCTCATGTCTCTGAGTACGATTGAAATTTTATGAAAATTACTTTTTCTATCAGATTAATTTTTCTACCACTACATCTTCATCCTTTACTAGATATATCAGAAAGTAGTGAGTTAGAGACCCTACTAGAACACAGTAAGAAGAACCCTTCCCACTCAGTCCTACAGTCAGTTTGTCACCTCAACATGTTCAACAAGTTCTCTGATGGTCTATCTGGACTCAAGACCTACGTTAACTCTCCCGCTCTAGGTCGCAATCAGGTTAGAGACACCTTTAGAGGGTTAGATTGAGGCTGAGGTTCAATTTCATGGAGACTGCAACAAATCTCATTGATGGGCCTATGGGACGACTTATTGCAACAAATCACACTAATACTATAGTGTACTGCTAGTATATTTATAATCACTAATTGTTATACATTGTACATTATTTAATCTAATCCCTCTGATCAGGTGCCTCTACATATAGCTGTGAAGAGTAACACTGCATTTGCTGTTAATCAGCTTCTCAATGCTGGTTAGTTCTTTGATCATATCATTGGAGTTCTTTTGGGGCTGTTTTTTTATTGCTGTGCTGGTTTGATTAAACATCAAAACGAAGTTGTTTATAAATTGATGACGTCATGATAGTTAACAGTATAATTTGGTACGGTTGATAATCACATCACAACTAATGTACTCTACGAAAAAAGAATACAAGAGGAACATAGTATCTCATTAAACTATATAAAAAATAAGTATAAATAATAAGGAAAAGGAACGGGAATGAAGCCAATACCAGAAGTGAAACCCCACCAAAGAATAATTGATCCTTAGGTAGACCTGGTGAAATAAAGTAACTGAACTGTAAGTTTAAGAAAAGACGGAAGGAATAAAGGAGAGAGGAAATAATGTTATGTGAACATCATCAGCAGATGACTTGGCACACCGGTTTCGGGGGTTTAATACCTGTACCGGTTTAATGTGCCAAGACCCCCTAGCAATCACTCGTCAGTGATCACCTGTTCACGTTAAATGTGATGTCAAGGATGTCGCTGACATCAAGTATACTGTATTTGTACAGAATACTAGGTCGGTCTTTCAGAAGCTTTCTGAATTTACTCTTCAGGAGTCTGTCATTATAACATCTTGAAAGAAGTGTCCTATAAAGGGTGTTGGTAGAACACAGAAAAGAATCAAGGTCAGAGATAATGGAAGAGTAACGAAGGACCTGACCGTAAAAAACATTATAACCAACAGAAGAGGAAATATTACTGTTAGGAAAGGTGTACATGACCACAGGAAAGTTGAAGTCATCAAGTTTGTTGTAAAGCTTGGTGGCGACGTGTCCGGAGTTATTCATCGAAATGTTGATGTCGAGATAGTTTACGGACTTATTGTCGTCACCACTCCTCTCCATAAGCAGGTCAGGTGGATAAATGGACCTGATTAGGTTAGAGAAATGCAAATAGTTCATGGTGTTGAGGTCGTCGACATATCTGCAGTTTCTTGAGAGGAGCTTAGCGAGACCGAACTTCTTTTCTTTGATTAGGCGTGTCATGTAGTTGAATTCACACTTCCCTAGCGAAAGATCAGCGAACTGGCTACTAGAATTCCCTCCCATGGGAATGCCTTTCGTTTGTCTTAAAATCTGATCCCCAAAACAAACAAAAGTGTTAAACAGAATAAATGTAATAGCTGTTTTGAGTTTATCAGCAGAAAAACATAAGTATCCGTTATATTCCTTTTTAGAGAAAAAATTGTTGTTCTTATACAGAGAAACACAAATAAATTTATTCGTATTACTAAAGAGGAGATCTATTAGCTCGAAAAGCAGTGACTGTAGTTGCCATAGGTTGATAAAAATCGCTTATTATTAAGAAACTGTTTACACCATTAAAATATTCAAAACCCCTAAAAGAAATCAAGTCATCCTAAAATGGTGATCAGTACAGATCAAGACAGCTAGAGTTAAAATTTGTTTCTCCAAGCAACTCTATCATCGGCTAATATCTTAAGCTTATTAAGATCATTCAAAGAGTTAAGTTTTAAACCTCTACGGGTCAAATCATTCACAATAATCTTGAACAAATTCTTACGATGCGCACCGACGCGCCCTTTACAGTTTGTTGTGACAGCAAACTTTAACGCTAATGCAGCGGGGGAGTCATCAGCACTACGCAAGATATGACCTAGGAGCTTCCACCTTGCTTTAGGGACACGATCTGATAGCTTAACTGAGTTACATCTTAGGTATAAGTTTGCATTGGATATTGTTCCATGAGGCCAATAAATGTTCAGTAATGATCTAAGGTGTTTTCTATGGCAAATGTCTAGTTTTTCTAGTGACTTTGCAGTAGGACACCAACTACTGCAATTGTACATGATGATTGATACAATTTGGGCTTCGTATACTGCTATCTTTCTGATAACGGAGATATTCTGGTGAGACCAGATCTTGGTGAACTTATAGAAGGCATTGTTCCCAGCAATGCATCGAGCAGCTATATCACTTTCACTACACAACAATGACCCAAGAATCTTACTCTTCCGCCAATCTTCATTTCCACGTAACATGGTATCATCACGACCAGGGATTGTTTCTCCAACAGGAGCGAGGAAAACATGGGTAAATTCTGTTTTCTCTGTGTTAATGAACAGGTTAAACTCCTTGAAGACTTCCTTAGCTATTGGTAGGATAGCTTCTAAGGATTCTTTTTCCACGTTCATGAAGTTACAATCATCTGAATACGCTGACTCCAGTGGCATACCTTCTTTTGAAATAGGGGGATTGGGTATGTGTGGGGGAGACTCTGCTAGTCGATGGCGTAGTTCTATAAGAGCTCCTGCTAGGACAAGAGTGAAGAGCTTGCCGGAGAGACTGTCACCTTGAAAGGACCCAAGAAGACTCTCGAATACAGCAGATAGTTCTCCTTCCACTCTGACCTTGAGCATGGTGTTGGTTAAGAGGAGTCTTACTAGCCTGAGGTCATCGTCTGTGCATCCAGCTTTGACAAGAAGGTCAAGTATAGTCTGGCGTTTGATTGTGTCAAATGCTCGAGACATATCTATGCCCATCTTGTGATACTGGAAGTGTTTACGCGTGACAACCGATATCAACATCCGCTCAGCCCACACTAGATCACCACAACTTCTACCATGTTTGTACCCCGCCTGCGTGCTACCAGTGAAAGCATCAACTTTGTCTTCAATTCTCTTCAGTACAATCATGGATAATATCTTACGAGCACCATTTGATAGACATAGAGGTCGTAGACTAGTGACAGGACCAGCTGGTTTGCGAGGTTTCGGTAAGGGGGTGATGATGGCTTCACCTATAACATCAGGAAATGAATTGGTCTCCAATGCGCTATTGATGATCTCGGCATATTTTGACCAGAATTTTGTACCAGCATTTTTCAACCACTCGTTGTAGACTTTATCTGGACCAGTGGCTTTGTTGTTCTTGAGAGATTGGGCGGCTTTCTTTACTTCATCACATGTGATGGGTATGTCTAGGCAGCGTCCATCCCCTATAAATGCTTGAAGTGGTTCATCCTCACACGTGAACTGCTTTTCGTAGTAGTCTCTGATCACTTGAGCTTTACCAGCATCTGTGGCAACAAAGTTACCTTCTTCATTGTGGACACTGATAGTAGATTTGGGCTTAGTGTCAGCTAGAGTACGCACAGCTTCAAACATCTGCCTTGTGTCATCTGTTGACATGATGGTTCGAGCGATGTCATCGGCACGTGTGTCAGCAAGGTTCTTGAGATGCTTACGGATGTCTTTCTGTAACCTGTTGATCCTTGTACGGACTTGAGTTCTGTCAGCAACTTGGTTGTTACAGTTAAGTGCAGCTTGCAGGGTTTGTCTCTCTTGTGTGATTGTAGGAAAGATTTTGTAGTAGGGGGCTAGTTTGATTTTACAAGCAACGAGTCTGTGGTCTGAGTTAGTAGCAAGACCGCCATATGCTCTACAATCTTGGAACATGAATCTGCTGCGTGTTCTGCACAGAATATAATCTAATTGTACCCATTCCAAAATTGCCCATATACTCTGTTACACCATACTGATAGTCCAAAGGAGATAAGGTTCCCAACTTACTGTTGAGATCACCACAAACAAACAATTCATGAGATGCAGGAACTGAAATAGCATGGGTGAGTTCTCTGTAGAACTTTCTTAGAAGGGCAGGGTTTCCTTCTGCTTTAGGATTAGTCGGGCCATAACCGTTAACAATTCTGATATTTTTAGGATGGGATGAGAGATTAGAAGGAATGACGACATTAAGATAGGAAACCCGGTCTGAGGTATACTGATAGTCTGTGACATAAGGTAGTAATCTAGGACTTATGATGAAACCTAGTCCACCATGTCGTCCTTGATTTTGCTCCATCATGATCAATTTGTAATTGTTTCTGAGATATCTAGTGGAATGATTTTTGACTTTTGTCTCTTGAACGCACAAGATATCAACACTATATTCAAAACAATCCGTTCCGAGTTCTTCCTGTTTCTCCGTCTTAGAGAGCCCTTTTGCATTCAGTGATGCTAGGCTCAGTAAGGAAGTAGAAGAAAACTTTGAACTCATAACTGTCTCTTTCTGCTTATTATATAATATATACGACCAACTAGATTTTTATTCGAAACGCGTCGAAAAAACAAAACTTCAAGATGAAATATGAATTGATCGATTTAGATCATAAAATGTAAACTCTTATTAAACTATAAAATTTTCACCAGAATGATAATTATATGCAATATCTAGTATCTACACTAAGCGACAAGAAATTGAGCAATATGAAATGTCTATATTTTATTTATAAGAGTTATAAGAGTTATAGCCTGCTAAGTTGAACTGAATACAGACCCGCTCAGTAACCCAGTTATTAACATCCCGTTTGAGCCAGAACCCTTTGATGCCCCCTGGGGCTTCTAAACCTACTCTATCAGGCACTGTGACCTTGGTCCCATCAGCTGTGGTCCCTGACAGTATAAAGTAATAAAACATGTCACGTGCTAGGAATGTGTTGTGGAAATGTATACCAGTCCCTTCATAGTCCTCATCTGCCTGGCACAGTTCGTACTTCTTGAACATAGGCATGCGAGCGTTTTCGTGTGAGCTCCTAATTATAATCCCGCATCTTCCCGTCTTATCACACTCTGCACCGATTGGTTGATTGAAAAAGAAAAGATGTTTATGAGTAGAACCAGCTGTTTCCTCTATACATGTTTCTTCTGGTATAAGAAGGCTGTCACTACCTGAACAGAAATCTTCATCTTCCTTGATGCAGTTCAGGATGCTTATAAGATTCGGCTTTTTATTATCACGTGAATAATAACTATCACACTCATGTCAGTTGAATGGATCAAAGCGGTAGTTATCATGTCCACATACTGATGAGACACTTTCTGTATGCGGGTTTTCTTTAAGCAATCTCTCAGTGCAGCAAGGAAGCTTTCTTTTTTGGTTTCTTGGAAAGGAAAACTTTTAATGTAATGACCTAAGAATTCGACTACTTCAAACATGGATTTCACTCTACCATTTTTGATTCCATTTATTATTTCATTAAGGTCCATGCAGTCTAAAATAAGCTGAGCGTTTTTCCAATTATCAAAAACCACATTTGACCGAGCTGTTTCCTTACATTGTTTCAATATGAAGCTATGATCTTCTGGCTTTAGTTCTCTCAAGCTAAATAGACATTCAAACAGCTGATCGATGTGGAACTTATGTTGAGACCAACAAAGTTGCAGATCAAGGTTTTGTAGCAGAAACTTCATGTTTTCATCAAGTGATTCTTGGAAGACAATATTGTATAACATATTGTTCACGAAAACCAATTGGTTGCTTCCACTCATCTTCAACAACAAATCTAATTGAACAGTATCCAGCTTATTGACTCCCTTTACAAGATTTTCCAATTCTTCCTTAATATACCAAGATACAAACTCGCTTACATCCTTCACGGCTAATTTCGAAATCAATGTTTCTATCATACCCTTTTCTTGGTCTTCCCATTTTCGAAGGACATTTAAAGACACTCCTCAAATGCAAACAAAATTTCCTTGAAACTGTGTTCCGTTTCTTTACTGTCGAATCTGGAGAAAAGCCAGTTTTCGACAACCTTCTTTTAGATGCTCAACCTCAAAGACGACTGCCATCTTATGCAATTCCCTGAACTGTGATTCTTGTAGCTCGTTTACTTGGCTATCATCAAGATTGCGCTAAAAACAGTCCTACCACATCGGGGTCAAAGTCATCCATTTCAATCTCATAGAAATGGAGCTCATCTATGAGATGTCGGAGGAATTTACTGTTCTTTGTTAACCTTTCTTTTTCAACACATAGTGGGTCACCGTCTTTTATCTTTATCACAATTAGTCTCTCCTCCATGATGCTGCAATATATAGTCAGAAACTCAAACTTGGGTGGATTACGCAATAAGTAAAAAAGGTGTATGGAAGCGTTTAATAAATGCGATGAGACAATGTCGACTGCATACATTATCTAACAACATAATCAAACGGTGAGATGAACATTTTTCAGATAAAGAGTACGCTAGGAAGAAAACATGGCTTATCGTTATTATATCATCTACTTCTTGTTCTGAAGGGGATGTGAAATGTAATACGAGATTGTTACTCAATACTGCAAATTTATGATTTACTAGATGACATGTGGAATTATTGTGCTAGTTTTATTAAATTTTTATGTAACAGAAAGTTAAATATGAGTTACCTAATGACGCAATTGTACGGTATTACGTGTGATTAATCATGCAACAAGAACAACAGCGATAATAAAGTATCCGTATGCAGTTTAATTGATGTCAGCAGCAGCTTCATTCTTTAATAATGCTGTATCATTACCATCAGCCATGTTATAGAATATTGCACCTGTTATTACACCTGCATGCAAAACGTCCTTTATTGGTGGTTACGCTAGGTTCTAGGTTTTGTAAGCTAATGTGCTGATGTCTTACAATTTTAATCACTTCATCAGGTATTCGAGAAATTACTTTTGGTCCATTTGTATATCTCCGATAGGACGCTACATGCAATATTACAATAATAATGACATTAAATTTAAAATGTCTTTGTAAAAATGTCTTTGTAATAAAAGTTAAAACTAAAATCTAATTAATCACAATGCGTGCACCCTTGGAAGTCGAGCTTGCTCGTTGATTATTGATTCGAAAACATCGTAATATGTCAATGGTGCATTCACAGTACTACACAACGATAATACGTCTTCCCATCAGAAATATATATATTATAACCGGTACTGAACGAACATACGTTCTGTTATCCAGTTGTTAACATATGGAAACCATCTTCTGGATGAGTTGGCCGCCCTCTCAGGGACTTTGTCTCGAGCTCCCCTACCTTTACTACCAGACACTACGGTGTAGTAAAACATGTCATGTGCAGACACTGAATCATGAATGTGTACATCAGTCCCCTCATAGTCCTTACTTTCCGTACACAATTCATCTTGCCAGAAGTTGTTGGGTCCACTTGAACTCCCTCTCACTATAAAGCCACAATTACCCGGTATTGTACAGTCAGGAACAGCAGGGTGCTTGAAATAGAAGAGGTGTTTGTAAGCAGAACCAGCTGCCTCTACTACACATCTTTCTTCCGGTATCAGAATGTTGTCAGTTCCGCGTGAACACAGGTTAGAATCTCCCTTAATAAAGTTCAGGAGGTTTATAGCCAAATCCGCTTGCCATAAAGGTGAACGGTTCAAAGCAGCAGATATCATCCTCACATATTGAACTGAAACTTTCCTCGTGTTGGAATTCTTGCAACTGTTTTTGAGTGCTGCTTTCAACTCCAAAACGTCCTCTTCCTTCGGAAGCTTTTTTATTGAATAGCATGCGTGTAGTATCAGCTCAATAACTTCGTACATGGATGTCACATCCCTAATGTTAATAACATCTGCTATGCTCTGCAATGTTGCACAATTTGAAGACAGCAGATGATGTTTCCATCCATTGAAGAGGACAGTCTTCTGTAAAGACACTAAGTTGATTCTTGCAGTTCCTGAGGTTGTTGGAGTGTTCGAGGTTGTGGTACTCTCTGTTATTATTAGTGGCTTTATAAGCATAAGGCTGTCTGTGGCTGTTGGATTTGATACGCTTAACAATGACTCAACGCCTCCAACACTTTTAGAACGAGCCAATCTAGTCGCGTCCATAAACAGTTTTGATATCAAACGTAAATCCTCATTCATCACGGCTTTCAGGCCATGTAACTTATCAAACAACTGATCGTAGAGGTCCTGGTTCTGGCTACAACAAAGTGGTAAATCAATATTTTGTAGGAGAAACTTCATGTTCTGGTCAAGTGATTCCTTGTTTTCAAGATTGAACAACATGGCTTCTAAGAAAACCGTTGTGTTATTTCCATTAATTAATCTTAACATAAAATCCAACTGCACAGTATCCAGCTTATCCATGTCTTCAAGATACTTTGATACAAACTCGCTAACATCCTTCAGGGCTAATTTTGAGATTAATGTTCCTATCATCTCTTTTTCTTCGTCTTTCCATTTTCTATGGACATAGAGGCACTCCTCGATTGCGAACAAGCTTTTCCCGTTATTTAAACTTTGTTCTGTTTCTTCAGTGTCCAGTCTACTAAAAAGCCAGTTTCGACAACCTTCTTTTAGCCACTCAACCTCAAAGACGACTGCCATCTTATGCAATTCCCTGAACTGTGATTCTTGTAGCTCTTTTACTTGGTTATCATCAAGATTTGCTAAAAACAGTCCTACCACATCGGGGTCAAAGTCATCCATTTCAATCTCATAGAAATGAAGCTCATCTATGAGATGTCGGAGGAATTTACTGTTCTTTGTTAACCTTTCTTTTTCAACACATAGTGGGTCACCGTCTTTTATTTTGACCACAATTAGTTTCTCCTCCATAGTGCTGTAATAATAAATTCAGGATACAGCCAGAAAATCAAAGTTAGGTCAGGAAGGGAGTAAAGCAATTTATTTAATTTGTTGTTGTTGTGTTTCATTTTTTGTTGAAAGATAATCCGAGGAAAATAAAGCAACTAATGGAGAAATTAAGCAACTGGTGATATTAAAATTGTCAGTGAACAATAAGAAATAGCAGATGCAGTAATTCAGAAGAATAATGCTGTCAATGACTGAACTTAGACTTAATTTCTAGACCACCTGCACCATGCGTGAGTTGACTGAGTGGGTAAGGCCAAAGTAGAGCTTATTTTTAAACGAAAAAGAACTTAAGCTAAAATTCTACATGAAATTCTGCAAAATACAAATAAATACATTGCCTCTTACAGAAATGTATTAATATTCAAAGAAAGAGTGCGCGCAGGAAGGGAAATATTACAAAAATAAATAACGTTATTATGTTATCTTGTTTCACAGCAACGAATATATCTTATGTTCAGGAGAAGGGGGGGGGGGGGGACCGGCCGAGGGCAATTTAGCCAGGTAATTAGGGTTTCTCACTTTCTCATGATGGAAATAGGCTGGGGAAACCTTTCCCGCCATCATCGGGAAGTTGGGAAATATAACAAATTTTTATGGTGGAAAAATGTTGGAAAATTTTCCATTTTATAAATTACCAAAAGCGGTCACGGCTAACCTCCCCTATTCAAGGTGTACCCAGGTGCGTCTCCGAAACTGAAAACCTGGCTTCATCCCTGCCGCCATGATCCATATTATACTGAGTAACGTAATACTGGGACGTAATCTAAGAACTTAGAATTGTTATCCAAAGTAGTGGTTCCATTAAGTATTGACTATTGATTCTAAGTTAATCTCTGATTACAACTCCTGTTGTGACTGTATTGAGAGTGATGATCGTGTCACATGTCACATGTCACATGTCACATGTCATTATTGTAGCATAATTATCGAATTAGAATAATTTATTGTTACAGGAGTGACGTGCCCTTGAAATTTGCATCTTTCTGGATATATATAAGATAAGCCGTGGAGAACGCGAATCCTATCCCAATTGTATTATTCGATGGTTTTGTAATCAGGAATCGACCGGGATTCCCGGTACCGGGAATCCCGGTCCCGGTCAGGCCTGAAATCATGTCCCGGTCGATTCCTGTTTGTAATATTCAATGATATTTGAAATGAACACTGCTTTATGCCAGGTGGTGACCCGCTGGCAAAGGACGAGGCAGGCAATAACCCGGTACACGCTGCAGCCTTTAGCGGCTGCTACATTGCTCTTGAAGCTATCCTCGCTCAGTAAGTAGCTCTTCTCAGATATAACTTATAAAGACCTTTTGTTGGCACTGTAACTTATCCTGTAAAAATATGCACCCATGCAGTTACCAGAACAAATCGTCAAACAACAACGTAATTATTCAAAGTCTAATTTCAACTTTCATCTCAACTTTTAAAATTCTTGATAATTTGCAGCGAAACTGTTAATCGAAATGGAATAAAGGAGGACGTATTAGCCTCCACCAATAATGAGGGGGACACCCCTCTACACCTCGCCTGCAAGGTTCGTCTTTCTAAACTTGTTACTGATTATCTGATTTACAAATCATTGTAATTGACTTACGATTTCCCATCAACTACAATTTTTACGTAGCTTTGTTACGACCTAGGCATAGCTTGCTGATGAGTGATGACATTTTTCTCGAATAATTGTTCGTCGATATTGATCTCTTGAAAAAACATTGAAACACATAATGCTTGTTCGTCAGCTGTGAACTGCAACCTCAAACTGATTATCAATATTGCTGTTCAGTTAATTAGCTATTAAACAATTACCTTTCCAGTTAATTAGCTATAAACAATTACCTTTCCAGTTAATTAGCTATTAAACAATTAGCTGGTTAGTTATTAAACTGCGATATGTGAACTTCAGGGAACAAATGAATATTATTTGTTAATCAAAATACAGTCCCAAGTCGTCACCCAAAAGGTCAGATATATGTGTGAGATCAGTGTTTGCCAGGCTATGTATCCGCTGATGTTCCGGTTTGTCACGCTAGCCAATTAGCTCGCATGCTCAAGCTAGTGTTCATTAGTAGCTCGGCACCAATTAAGTGATTAATTACCTAATTGATTTTCTTTGTTTGCACCTCAGATAAAACCATCAGATGTTGCTATTGTTAAGGTAATCAAACGTGCGAGCCCACGCGAAAGCCCACGTGTGAGCCCAATGCCGCGCAGAAAAGTGTCCGAAGCAGCAAACAAACCGACAGACAAACAGACAAACGTACAAACTAACAGAATACTGTCCGAAGAACCTGACAAACAAACAAACAGTGGAACTAAGGAGGCTGTTACAGCTATACAAGCAACAGATCAGTCCGACAAACCAACCTCTACTACTACAGATAGGAACTATATTGTAACTAATTGATTAATTAATTAACTAATTGATTAATTATTAATAAACTAACTAACTAACTAACTAACTAACTAACTAACTAACTAACTAACTAACTAACTAACTAACTAACTAACTAACTAACTTACTAACTAACTAACTAACTAACTAACTAACTAACTAACTCACTAACTCACTAACTAACTAACTAACTAGCTTAAAACTAGCTAAAAACTAACTGAATAAATGAATAACTAGATAACCAATTAACTAACTAAAAACTAACTAATTAAATGAATAACTAAATAACCAATTAAAACTGAAAAACTAACTAACTAAACATTTAATTGACTAACTAATTTACTAACTTACTAACTTACATTATAATAATTGTGACTATGTATAAACTAAAGGCTTGCTTTGTAAAGCTTGTTTGTTCTTAATCGCTAAGCTATGCAATCTGCTATGATATTGTGGTGTGATTAATTTTGATTTGCCCTGTACAGTATGTTAGTGCCGCCTGATGATCTTCAATCACTAACTCACTATAACCCCTGGGGCCTGATCCCCATTTTCCAGGCACCTCAAGTCAGCTGTATAGATCTCCTACTCGACCATGGAAGTAGATTTGATACCCCCAACCTAGAGGGGTACCGTCCCATCCAGAGCGCAGTGATGTCACAGCACGCAGACGTGCACGCAATAGACAAGTTGCTGGAACATGATCCTTCCCAAGTGGAGGTGACAGATGGTGAGGGTAACGGGTTACTCCACCACGCCAAGGGGCAGAAGGTCAGTTAATTTACAGTAACTATATAATTATAGCGGAGCTCTGTTTCTACAGATGCAAAATCTTCAATAACTAATTAAACTAAGTTTATCTACTCGCTGACTCATCTATTAACTCACATTAAATCATGATATTATCCTAAAAAGCTAAAAAGCAAACTGTCTCCAGGTTATTCAGTGTTTAGTGCATCACGGAGTAGATACTACCAAGCTTAATAACAAAGGTTAGTGATAAGGGACTCTCCTTCAGGAAAACCTATAAATTCTCAATTTATATATAGTATAATAAAGGAGCCGTGAGACATATTATGTAAATATATAATATTCCTATGTCGAAAATATAAAATGTTTGCACAATTTCATTTATGAGTTGTTGTATTAATAATTCCCATGCATATGTCAAGTCATTATACATTTTTGTTCTATATAATACATTGGACTTTGACGGTCGACGTTGTGATGTAAACAGTGGTACCAACCAATTTCAGATTTGTATTTCTTGCACTAATTGATTGGCGTGGTTAAAATATATACTCAGAAATGATTACGAATCTTCAATACGATTCTAGATTGATTGTGCTGGTTCATTGAGCATATTATTTAGTGT
The DNA here is from genome assembly GCF_026151205.1 of Bolinopsis microptera. Taxonomy (NCBI): domain Eukaryota; kingdom Metazoa; phylum Ctenophora; class Tentaculata; order Lobata; family Bolinopsidae; genus Bolinopsis; species Bolinopsis microptera. The sequence continues at coordinate 13,640,226 of NC_087073.1, forward strand.
TGCTGTTATAGTGTAATCGTCGCGGATCACCTCTTTTATTCAAGTAACATTATTGTAACGAGTAACCATGTCCAGTGGTAGCGTTGACCAGGTCAAGTTTGAAGGTATTTTATTTGGTCTTTTCAAGTTTCCGGTCAATTATTAATTGTAAAATAAAAATAATAATTCGTATTGATTTGATGTTTAAAATTTCATCAAAGCTCAATCTGTTTAACATTATACGATCTGACCTACTAATCTCACACATATTAGGCATCATGTAGCCGGTGGGCCCGACATGATACGACATATCTCGACACGTCGGGGTTTGTCGGGATATGTCGGGGTTTGTCGGGGTTTGTCGGGGTTTGTCAGGGTTTGTCGGGATTCGTTAATAATGGATGAAAAGTGATTAGAAGTTGCCTAAAGAAGATTGATCAATGGCAGTCACGGGCTGTTGATTTTTTAATTTTTTTAAATTTTTATTTATTTATTTATTTAACAAATTAAAAAAAAAAAAAAAATAATAAACAGAGGCCTCATGTAGCCGGTGGGCCCGACATGATACGACATATCTCGACACGTCGGGGTTTGTCAGGGTTTGTCGGGGTTTGTCGAGCCTGGAGGCTACATGATGCCTCATATTTTACTTCGGACATTCCAACAGCTACATTGTTACACAAGTGTAACCAGCCAATTACAGGAAGCCGAAGGATTCAATTATACATTAGGCCAGTGACGGTTAAGGTAGTGTGTACCATACTTTCTTCGCCCGAAACTTTGCTGCAATGGGCAGCTCCTCATTTAACCCTCACACCCGATTTTTCGAGTATTCGGCTGAGTAGAACGGGGGGCTGCATAGATCGCTCAGGATCCTTAGCTGAACGTCGACGACGCTCACTCTCTGATACTAGATTGAGAGTTCCCCAAAAAAACGCCTCCTAAGATGGTCCAACACCGTCCTTACAAAAAGCGATCTTCTAAAATAGCAGAAATTAAAGTGGAGAATCAATGTTAAAGGAATAAACATGAATATATAGATTAGTGTTATTCGTTTACATAACATGTTACCATTTGCTGCTAACCCTACTATCACACAGGTCAGACAGCTCTACACAAAGTAGTATCTGAGGAGGGTTCAACTAACCCTACTATCACACAGGTCAGACAGCTCTACACAAAGTAGTATCTGAGGAGGGTTCAACTAACCCACTACTATCACACAGGTCAGACAGCTCTACACAAAGTAGTATCTGAGGAGGGTTCAACTAACCCACTATTATCACACAGGTCAGACAGCTCTACACAAAGTAGTATCTGAGGAGGGTTCAACTAACCCTACTATCACACAGGTCAGACAGCTCTACACAAAGTAGTATCTGAGGAGGGTTCAACTAACCCACTACTATCACACAGGTCAGACAGCTCTACACAAAGTAGTATCTGAGGAGGGTTCAACTAACCCACTATTATCACACAGGTCAGACAGCTCTACACAAAGTAGTATCTGAGGAGGGTTCAACTAACCCACTATTATCACACAGGTCAGACAGCTCTACACAAAGTAGTATCTGAGGAGGGTTCAACTAACCCACTATTATCACACAGGTCAGACAGCTCTACACAAAGTAGTATCTGAGGAGGGTTCAACTAACCCACTATTATCACACAGGTCAGACAGCTCTACACAAAGTAGTATCTGAGGAGGGTTCAACTAACCCACTCGACCAGCTAACTGCTCTGCTTCTTAACGGGGTTCCTGTGGATCTCCTGGATAGTAACGGAGATACAGCTCTTCATTGTCTCGCTAGACTGCCTGCTAAGAAGGGGGTGAGAACTTTATGAACTCTATTATTAAGTCTCAGTTGAAAACAGGGTTATGACGTTCTTTGGGGATGGCTTTTCGTTATATCTTTACAGATCATTAATGACTAATTAAGTTAATTGTAAATATTTCTGATAATACCGCTTCACAGAGTAACAGAGAGTTCATGATAAAAGCTCTGGTGATTCTAGGAGCGGACCTAAACCAACGTAACAAGAGTGGCATGACAGTGTATGATGTGGCTAAGAAAGAGAGCTGCAGGAGCACTATGACAGTGCTAGCTGCGGTGGGGGCTGATGATAGGAAGTACCTGGACTGTAAACAGTACCCTCCTATCAGCCAGGAATGTTAGGAATGTTCTTTCTACTTTCATAATAATATTAATGTCTTCTCTGTCAGACGGACTGGGAAAATTTCAATTTTCAAAACAAGCTAACTTAATTTCTGTGGTCTTCTAACGTATGTTGGCCTGATTGGAATGCCTATCTGGGAATAAATATTTTACTATCTATATTGATATATCATACTATATTATTGTTGTAAACCTGTGTAAGTACTGCACTGTAGGACTGGTACCTTGTAAGAAGCAAGTTTGCTATCTTAAGAGTTTTGGATTACATGTTTTATTTTGCACACTGTACCCTGATACAATATTAATTACAGTGCTAGACGAAGCCAGCAGTGACAAAGTGCCACGTAAGCGCGTTAACTGGGATAAGAACAACGCGGCAGTGCTCGCACTGGACGGTGGAGGTATCAGGGGCCTAGTCCTGGTTCAGATGTTACTTGACTTGGAGCGCAGGTCTAATCTGCAGATAACACAGCTGTTTGACTGGATCGGTGGAACCAGTACTGGTTCTATGTTGACTTTGGGAATGATATACGCTGACATGGGACTGAGGGATGTGCAGCAACTTTACTTTAGTCTCAAGGACGAGATATTTCAAGGTAAGATCCAGTTCTGTATTCAGTACTATATAATAATATGTTGATCTATTTGTCCTATTCTACTCTTTATTCTACTCTCTTATTATATTCTTCACTGAAAGTGCCATAACATTAAGGTTGCCTGTTTTATTATATTGCCGGTTACTCAGCCCAACTACCCAGGATCCAGACCGTACAACACGGAGATACTGGAGAACTTTATGAAGACTAAGTTTAGTGAGAGTGGGGTCATGTCCTCACGTCAGTTTCCACGTTGCGTCGTCCCAGCAACCATCGCAGATTGCCGGCCCTGCAAACTGCACGTGTTTAAAAACTACGGTTTCCGTTCCGAGAACGATCTCCCTCCTCCTCATCTTCAGAAGATCTGGGAGGCGACGCGCGGCAGCAGCGCTGCACCTACCTACTTCACACCACACAAGCGCTTCGTAGACGGTGGTCTGATGGCTAACAACCCTACTATCGCTATTCTTACTGAGATGCATGAGTGTAACCAGGACCCTGGAAAACTGGGTTACTCTGAGGTTGGCAAGTTTCCAAGTTTATTTTCCGTCTTTTCTTCTTTGTAACCTATGTACTTCTCTAAGCGATTTTAACTGTGTGATTTATTGCTTACCCTTCTAGGAGCCTCACTTGAAGTTCAATGTAAGTTATTATAGCCGTGTGTGAGGTGGTTTGTGCTGCAGTTTCAGTGTTTTACCGGGTTTGATATATGTTAGCTGATTAGGATGACCATCTTAAGGGGTCTCATTTATATTAAGATATTCGGAGACTAGGTTCATAGAATTTTAAAAAATTGTACAACTAAGAAAATTTCCAATTTTCACAGTATCAAGCCAAATTACACAAATTGCGTACTATACTACTTAATTCTACATTAGAAAATATTGCAATAACATAAACACCGGTTATGATACTGGTAAATTAATAATTAGCTTCACTCATAAACATTTCAGCATACAGAGGCGGTGAGTTTAATGCTATGTTTAGTTTGTAGTCACAGTAGAAGAAAAGCATGTTTTAACAAAAGTGTATAGTTCATTTTAAGTGCCGTTATTTCTCTAAAACCATTCTTAAATATCTCTTTTAAGTCATTATACAGTCCGACTACAGGAAATAGTAGCTGGTAACCATGGTAACATTATACAGTTCGACTTAGAAATAGCATTCATATTAGTTCTAGCACACTTCATCGACCCAACAACAGTCTTAGTAAAAATGTGGGAATGAGATAGGAAGCTTAATCTTGTAAGCACTAACATTCTTTATACTTACTTGTAAAAAGTCACTCAGTGTATTTAAACTTATAAAATACTCTTGAGGAAGGAGTAGATTACTTCAGTAAAAGCTGTGCTAAACGTTCTTACTTTTGCTGCTAATATTGATAACTTATTGTTTTATCGTTATCTTCATAAACTACTTTTATCCTTTATTATTTACTTTTTAACAGCACTACAATACATAAACAAAGGTAAGTTAATTCTAGAATTCTGCCAATGACTTACGACTATGTTACAACACTTGGTTACAAATACTAGCCCTCGTATAAACACTAATTACGGTAAAACCCCAATATACCACGGCCATTTCATTTCCTTCAAATAGGGCTTTTAACATATATAATGATGTAAACATTCAAACCCCGAATTTACTGCAAACCCCGCTTTTTCCTTTCTCCCAAACTCCGCGGTAATTGGGGTATTAGTGTAACTCATATTATTCCTACACACTATAATATACAGTATACAGTATACATAGTACTTGAAGTAGTGTAGACTGTGTTACTAGCCTTGTGAGATGTAGCACTCATGGTAACCATGGTAACACTCATGGTAACCATTATAGTAACACTCATGGTAACCATAGTAACACTCATGATAACCATGGTAACACTCATGGTAACCATTATAGTAACACTCATGGTAACCATAGTAACACTCAGGCTGCTGCACCGGTAACGTTTACAGAAGGTTTAATGAGAGCAGTGGTGGGGGAAGATTTCAGTAAAAGAGAACAGGACAATAACGGGGTGGGCTACATTGAGAGTAGGCCTGTGCAACAAGGAAGTGAGTTTCTGTTATTTGTAACAATTTACTGGTTATTAGTTTATTATCTTTATTATCATTAATATTATGTGATTTATTTACTTATTCTGCTACAAGTTCTGCTTAATAGTCTACTCTTTATTGTGGTTTACACCAGTATTCTGCGATATACAACTGTGTAAATACTACAAGATACCAGATCTAAATGAACTTGCCCATAATTATGATCCTCTCAGGAGTCATTTCAGTGCTTTTAACAGATGGTTTTGTATTTTCTATTCTGTTTACAGTACTCAAGACTCAAGAGGATGTTGTAGAGCGAGCCCCCCGAGTTTGCGACCCCTTCACCTGTGAGGGGTCGTATCCTCCTGGCTTGCCAGGGGAGACATTTTAATTCAATGCTATGCTATGTATAGTATGTTGTATTCTCAGCGCGATATTGTAGAAGCACTGACTATAATCGTAAGTCATCTACTGAAGTTGGCAGCATCCGAGAAGCCCAATCTTCGATACTGCCCCAAAGTGTTTCTATTCTGGGTTTTGTTAAGATTAGTCAGCACTTTGTTCAGGGACTTTGTTTCTAGGCGGGGTACTAATTCAAGAAGGCGACTAAGGGGGGGGGGGGGGGGGGGGGGTATATTATACCTTACCTGATTGTAGGTAAAGTTCTTGTACATGTTTACTCATTATTTGTTATGTTGGTCTGTTTCAGTCTTTATAATGCTTACTCTCTCCCCACAGGTGAACTAGTAAAGAACGTAGAACAGGAACCTACTAAACCCTATGTAGTAGTCTCATTTGGTACAGGGCTAGCTCCTGAAGTGTTTGTGAAGGACTATAACGTCTCAAAGGTAGAGGGTCCGCTTGGTGCTGGTCGCTTCCTGCTCGGAGTTAAAGAGTTTGCTGAAACACTCGTGGAACAGGTGGGAGAGTCACTTGGCTCCCTGCCAAGTTACTTTATTACAAGTTATTTACACACGCACATACTCTGAAATAAACTTGCTATCTAGATCAATCTTGAACTATATAATTACTGTAACCAGTAATTGTTCCTCAATCCCTGTGTAACAACACGTAATTAGTGTATAATTTATGCATAACAAGTACATAATTAGTGTATTATTAGCGTATGATCAGTGTATAACTTAAATGTATAATATATGACGAGTATATATATTTTCAGTGCGCAGCAACTGATGGGGCAGTGGTAATGGGCGCTAAAGCGTGGTGTGAGAGCATTGGGTCCTACTACTTCAGACTGCAACCACAGATGTCGTACAACATGAAGATGGATGAAACTGATAACAAGAACCTTGTGGAATGTCTGTGGGATGTGCAGTGCTTTATCTACCAACATAAGGATCAGTTTGCTAAGGTAATTCAATTATTTTATATTTATCAATTTAAAGTCTACATTAGCGGAGAGTTTGTTGATTGACAAAAAAAGCAAGTTGACAAAATTAGTGAAGTGTGTTTATACTTCAATAATATTAATAGTTGGTTTTTATAAAACTTGACCCTTCTCTTTTTTCAGATGACAGATTTACTGATGTCCGCTTTCTGAGGCCCCAGAAAATTAGAAACTTAGAAAGAATTTTTGGAATGTGCATATTTCTCATTTTTGCTAAATTTTGTTGTTGACTCATCTTAGCCTATTATTTTGTTTAGAACTTAAGAAAATCCTATTAGAAGATTATTGCATAGGATTCTCTACGTTTTGACTCTGTTTACACACAGTATGATTATTTAAGTTAATTTATTCTCATAGTATGGTGTGGGATGGTCTTCAGCGTGGTTAGTTGCTGTATCAATATTCGTTAACTTTGTATTGTTAGAACTTAAAATTATTAATTATATTCTGTATGGAATTGGTTAGTGCGGTTTCGAATATTTACTTTCGATAAGTATAAAATAAGAAATATTTGTTTGTGTAATATAACCAGAATTTGTTGCTGGATCTCTTAATTGATGTAATTTGATCATTTCGACTGTTGAATGTCTAAGGCCTCGTGATTATTTTGAATCTTTGTCAACTTTATTTCGAATGTAGAATCGTTTTGTGTTTACTGTTATAATATATTGTTAATATTCGTGGTCAGAATTTGTTGATTGATCGATTTTTCAGTAACGTTCACAATGAAACAATTTCAATTCTATTAATGTTATGAAAGTATTAAAAGAAACACAATCACAACACTTGCAAGAGATACTAAAATGAACAAAACAGATGAGCCTAGTTAGTAGGATATTTACCTGCAACACTCAATGACCATATAATCGAACTAGCCCAAAATCTCATCTGAACACCTGATTATGTAACATAGGAGATATTTTATAAACTTATCAAGTACGCCATTAATTGGCTGATTTTATACCACCTAAATGTATATTCTCTTTGATATTTGTATCTTGTTCTAGGAGCAAGGAGGGTTAATTTTTGATAGCTGCAAAATTGGGATCCCACGAGCTACTGCATACAATATATTCCTCACATACTGCAGAACAATTTCACTATCAGGAGGGTGTCATATAACTGAAAAAGGGTTCGCTGGTTCGCAGCGTAACGTACTCCTCGGCCAGTGCACCAACTACCATACTATAGCTTTGTCATTACCCGTTTTACTTGTCTAATGAGACACATATGCCCAATTGCGCTGAACCAACTAGACCTCTGAATCGACATATTCTTGTTCCACGAAGCCTATCCTCCAGGACGTGCTTCGTTTATCGTGGCGAAACTGGCAATAGTTGTACTAGGATCTGAGAAAGGTCTTCCGTAAAAAGTGTTGGAACGCGCGCAATCTTAAATAATGCATTCTTTGCGCTATGTGGGTAGTAAAATTTAATTAAATTAATTATATTATTTTGCTTGAATAAATGATCATATCAGGTCTAACTACTACGGAGGACGTAGGTAGACCGTGCGTAAGGCCGGTCGTTCACATTACACATATTACGTAATCAAGTTTTGGACAATTTTTATTGTGAAAGACGTGAATGTAACCTAAACCTTACCTGGGGACCCCAGGCTATTATCATGTTCATAATAGAGATCCGGCGGAATGACAGGCTGACACGGCTGTTCAGAAGGGCGATTTCTGCGATTTTAATCAGATAGGATTACCCTAGGATTTATCCTAGCGCGTCCGAGATATCTCGGATTTTATTAATCCTTACGCCGATCCGGTTCCCCTAGGATACCCGATATCTCCGATGAATTCCTATCGCCGAGCGGCGATAGGATGTGTAAGTTACGAGAGGCGATAGGATTTGCTCTCGGACCCGATAGGAAATTAAAACCCTATCGGATCCGAGCGCTAATCCTAGCGCAGCGGAGATAGGATTTAACGATTCCGAGTGCCGATAGGATTTGCTCTCGGACCCGATAGGATACTCAATAATAATTGATCGAATTAAATGTTTTGAGGATAGACCGGTAAAATCTTTAAAAAAATTGTGTTTTTGCTACATATGTTCAGTGTATACCTCTATCGTGCACGCAAAGCGTGCACTCCCAACTCCGGCCAGCCGCCGCCGGCCACCGCGCATGATCAAAAGGGGTTGCAGCGTGTGTCAAGTGTGTTTCTAGAACAAAACGCACAGTTTTGCTAATACCATATAGTAGTTAAGTTTTTCCAAATTGTCCCACATTCAAACAACGATTTGGTGTCCCCTAAGATTGTGCCGAGTGCCCCCCGGCCCCCCGCACAGCGGGGTTGGCGGGGCCCTTCGTTACGCCACTGTTAACCTACAAAGACGCGTTGCCGACCTACTATCTGAATGAAATGCACCGGACGGCGGATAATGGGGGTATTTACAAATTCGGGCAGACCAATCACTTTTAATGTCAAATTTCTAGTAATCTTGTATCGAAAACTAAGGAATGCGACGGACAGTTTGATTGCATGGACCACTTCGCGTCGAAGAATGCAACGATCGATTTTCGAGACAGATCTTAGAGGGAAAGTGTCTCAAAACAATTTTGTTCTTAATAGGAGGCCTAGCCGTTCTTTTTAACCTGGTCATCAAGAACAGTGGAACTCTGAATCAGTGTAGAACATCTGTTGTTCAACAAATCCCTTGTTATCCTCATATCAACCGGAGACCTTTTGATAGGGTGCTATTTATTCGTTATAGCAATATATGACACAGTGATATTCGAACAAGACTACTGCATTTCTCAGATTAGTTGGGTAATTTAAGTTCCTTACAGTGCTCTATAATTATACTTATATGTGTTATCAGCACCATCGGATCCCAGCTGTCTCTATTTGCTATGACAAGTCTCAGCATCATCAGATTGAATGGAATAAGGTTCAGAGTCCCTGGAGAGATAAATCTGATCCATCCAAGTTGCTTTTGGAGTACTTTTAAATTAAATCGTTATAACTTCAACAGCTATCGTCGTCACGCCTGTAATTACTTGTATCACCCCCACGGTCGTTTCACTATATAGAGTTTCTACGATACAGGGGTTAGCCGCGCACTTGTGCGCGGCGGGTCATACAATGTACAACGTACAGTGATAACTAAATTTGAAGATTACTTTGCAAACGGAGCAAATTTTGCTGATGAGCTCAGATTATTCATAGGAACACAAAACAAGAAGGAAATCTTACCAGTTCTTGACGGATGTTACTCGTCTAAATTTCTTCGAAGTAGCGCGCGCCGCTTTCTTCTCGGGCCAGATCATTAACAATGGTCAAACCAGTTCTAGAAGCATACTACGGTCGGATGAAAGAAACAACTCTGAACTGGAAAAGTATCCTTGAGATGATCGGCAATATGTTCTCATGATCACACTGCGACAGTCACCAAACTAGGCTTCTACGGGAACGACGAAGTGTGCCTCTTCAAATACTTCGTTAACAAAGATGACCCACAGAGAAATTTTGTTTGGGGTACTCTTGCTCTGAATTTCACCTATTTCTTATTGATCGCTGTATCATACATTTTGATTGGCATAGTCTCCACGAACTCCTCCAAAGGTCTGGCCAATGGACGAGGCAATGATCAAATTGGTCAACGCAATCGCAAAATGAATAGAAAGATTGCAATCATTATCATAACTGATTTTCTTTGATGGATACCTTTCATTATCTTTTGTGTTCTGCACTTCTTGGGGGTTCTTGACGCAACTCCTTGGTACAGCATGTGATTCTACCTATTAATTTTGTGTTAAACCCACTGTTCTACGACGATGTTGTGACGGACTCACTTAGAGCACCAATACGCTACATTACCACCTTGATCAACAACTCGAACATCTTCCAGAATTTCGCTTCTATCCGATTCACTCAGCAAATAGGGGTCGAAGGAGGAATTAGAATCGTGTCGGCTGCTGTTGACGGTCAAGATACAGAAACACGTGAGGAAAAATCCGCTGATGAAGCAGAAAAAAGGGAAAATGCAGCGGAGAATACATCACGCCTGAAAAGAACAACTCCAGAATGAAAGAGGAGAGGCTTCATCGGAAGACAAACTAGCTGTGGAAGAATTTGAAGGAGGACGACCAAAAGCGACAGACCACGTTGTAGTTGAGAAACATCATCCGGGAAGAGAGTTTCAGGGGGAACAGTGATCTCATCAAAACAGTGAGACAGACGCTTGATTCTGAATCCGACAATATTTATATAAAGACTATGATGAAATATATAACGGCTATGATGAAATATTTTTCTTGAGACTGTTTGAGACATTACACATTTTCATTTGACGTATAAACGGTATTTCTTGATATTTCTTGATATTTCTTGGTATTTCTTGGTATTTCTTGGTATTTCTTGGTATTTCTTGGTATTTCTTGGTATTTCTTGGTATTTCTTGGCACTTCTTGGCATTTCTCGATATCTTTTGGTATTTCTTGGTATTTTTTGGTATTTTTTGGTATTTTTTGGTATTTCTAATTGATATTTTTTGGTAATTCTTGGTATTTCTTGGTATTTCTTGGTAATATCTATTGAAATGAATTTACTCGAACACTATTATATTTAAGATATTAAATTAAAACACAATTTTTATGGTAGCTTCTCAAATCCCCGATATAACAGTAGTCACTTACAGTTGCGAACCCCTTTCCGGGGTTTTACCGGGAAAATACTAATAGGCTAATTTCTTCAAAACATTAATCATCATTGTGGTAATCACATGGTTTTCTTTAAAACAACTTCAAAAATTATTAAAACTGGAAGGTAAGAACATAGAAAATAGCTATACATCACAATAAACAACAAAAACGGTAAATCGAAATAAAGTATGGAAGAACTTTAGCACTTCTTAATCTTTGCCGTCATTCTTTTCAAAAATAATAATTTAAAATGAATAAAACCATACACCGTCAATGAAGTAGTAGTTATAAAAACACAGCAGCTGGAACCCAAGCATGAAGTAAAATAGTATAAAGAATATTTGTCCCACGATAGCCATTTGGCATGCTGATATTCTTTCTTCTGCTTTTGCGATTTCTATTGCTGAGGATTGATAATAAATAAATAAGGTTTTTTTCTCATAAAATCTGGTTGTAGTTTTTTTAAACGATGCCATGTGGCATGGCAGATATACAAACGTTGTAAATTACAATTTGTAATTATAACTAAAATGTAACCTTATGTAATGAAGCGTATCTAAATTTCTTAATTAAAAGGATCAGAGCAGACCAATAAACTGAAAATAAAAACATAAATACTGTACTAATTTAGAATAAAATCTCAAAGACTTTGATCTACGTTTTATATTAACAAGGATCAGCAAACCTTCAAATTTAGCAAAGTATTTCTCCATGTATGGTGAAGGAAAGAACCTGTCTGCCGCCTCCGCTTCAAATATATCGTGGACACTGCTTTCCGACATGAGGACGCTTCAAAATAGAAGAGTAGATCTTGTGAAGACAGAAATACTAGACAGAGTCTTCAAAATAGAAGAGTAGATCTTGTGAAGACAGAAATACTAGACAAAGTCTTCAAAATAGAAAAGTAGATCTTGTGAAGACAGAAATACTAGACAAAGTCTTCAAAATAGCAGAGTATATTTTGTGAAGACAGAAATACTAGACAAATTATTTCAAAATATCAGAGTATATTTTGTGAAGACAGAAATACTGAAACTACGAAAACAATGATCTTGTGAGACAGAACTACTGGGCAAAGTCTCAATTTGGGAGTACTATTCGAGGGAAATAAAACGTCGGGGATATTTAGGAAAGAATTAGCAATGAGAGTGGTTCTTACTGTAGAAGAGCACTAATCTATGCGAGTAACTAAGTCGGATAAGGCTGGTTAATTCAGTAAGCGAGCGAGCGTACTGTTTATACAGTACAACAGGGCCGGGTACGCCGTTATGCTAGGGTATTAGAGAGAAAATTGTTCGTTTGGATTTATTTCAGGCTTATTTAGAGTTGTTCGGGGTTATCTATCGGCATTGTCCACATTTTAAAAGCCAAGATGAAATTGTCGAAGCATGAATTATATTTGTAGTGAAACGGGAGAAAATCACATAATTATCTGGTTTTTTACTCATTTGGTATAGTATTTGGTATAGTATTTTCTGACTCATATTCTAATTTCTTACTAATTTTCTGTTGAGAGTTCTAAAGGGTAAGGGGTTAACAAAAAGCTTTGTAAATGTTCAACCCGACCTTCAATATATTATGGCACGTTAATATATAGCGCATAACCGTCACCATACTTACTTATATGGTCCAATTTTAACATTTCTTCAACTATTGCGTGTAGCTGGGATTTACAATGAGTCACACTACTCGAGTTGTTTCTAATCAGTGATATTGTGCTGAATATGTCTGAACTTGTTGATGTTGTACTACAACTTGTAATAAGTCTTTTAGTATTAGAGATAAGTTTGTGGTTAAGGTTTAACTGTGTACAAAAGATTACAAAATTCTATTAGACTTAAAAATAAATTGTCGATCGTATAATTGATAATTTATTTATTTATTAATTGATCATTATTAAAAATCCTATAAATAAAGATCGTGCTGAGAATCATTAAAAGTCACGTTAACAATGATCATGTTACCATGGTTACTGCAGAATGTTACTTGTTAACAAATAAAATGTATATTCTACTATACAGATTACAGAGGAAAAGTAAAAGGTTAGGTAGGTACCATCTGTATTGCGTATGAATGTACGATAAACACAGCCACTATAATGAACAGGTCAATAGAGCCAATAAGACGATTATATCCTCCTTTTACCCGCTATATCTCCTAGAAATAAACGGCGTAACCGTAGCAACCTAGGCGTACCCGTAGCAACCTTCAGACTTCATCCAAGTTATAGAGGTTTACTTATTCAAACTTGCTTCGGCTTAAACGACACGGCACAATGAGTACAGAGCTTTAAACTGATAATTGAATGAAGAAGGCTATGCAGTGAGAAATTTTGAATTTAGATGTTTGTCCAAATAAATGTAATAGTAAGCGTGGCTCCGGGGCAAATTGTGAACATTCAAGCTATTTGGAAATTACGAACGATACTAGTTATTTTATAAGCAACTTGCCCGTTGCTGAACATAATTAAGCCGCTCATAATTTCACTATTTGGGATGCTCATTGCGTCCAACTTAAGTTTTGAATGAAATTTTAAACTCGTCAATGGCACCCAGGCCTTTACTTAAAAGTTAAATAACTGCATTTCATTTAAAGCCATGTTCGAATACATTTTGATCTTTATCGTTTCAGATTTTGCTATTGTTTAACCATTATAAACGGGGTTGTCATGACTACCAACCCGGACGAATTTATACTTAAAGACCGCGTACAGAGTTTGTTAAAATTATAGCTATGCCATTGCAATTAATTATGCAACCAACCAACTTTAACAAGCTTGTCCGCCGCCGAACACCGGCGATACACCCCGGCGTAAACCGGCGTGCATTTTCAAATTTGTTTCCAAACACAGCTTAATAAATAAAAAACTAAAGTAGTTTGCTATACCAGCATGAACTGTCAATGAATTTAACTGCGATAAACCGAAATTTACTTGGCGTTGATTTCACGCCGCCGGTGTTATTTTGGTCAACGCTGCCGCCAATCACTTGAAACACGGCGGACAAAGCTAAATTTTAGCACCTTTTATCAAGGACCAAGCATAATTTGGACTGTCTATTACTTTGAACTGATATCAATATCACGCTGATCGGTCTGCCCAAAAAAATGGCCGATAAGCTAGTTGTACTAGCCTCCTCTGTAGATCAAATCCAGGAGATATCTAAATACCTCCTAACTAATTTAGCAATTACAACTCTAACTCTTCTTAGGATGGTTTGCCGTGCTAGTTATACGCCATCTTAGTTAATTGCTAAAAATACTATATCAGAAATTTATTCATTTGTTCGGCAATCCCGACACAAGGTCTATGACAGTCTAATATCCATGGTAACCATGTAGTGACCACAGTAACCAGTCTATGCCAGTCTAATATCCATGTCTCTCCATTTAACTGCTCGTAAACAATTGACTATCACTCTGATGCTTTGCATTACGGAGTAGTCTAACTCCTAACCATTCTAATCTAGGCGGGCTTGTTTACCCGTACCTACCTACCTCTGGATCTGTCCTATTGTTAAACTAGGGGCCAAAGTATTTTGCTTTCTACAGCAAATCTGCGATTTACCGTAACCCTCGATTTACCGTACAGCTATTTTCCTTTCCATAACTGTACGGTAAAACTAAATCGTGGTTTTACTGTATTTTGTTGGGTGACAAATATTTGATTAATCGATATCTGAGTTAATGCTAGGGCGGGATCGTAGCACTATGTTTTACTTTTCCCATAGCATGCAGCAATGTAATGCACCAATATAATATCGTATATTGGTACATAACTTGCTCAGACGCCAGTTTTATAGCCAGTCCTTTCTCACGATCTTACTTACTTACCTAGGATAGTTGCTATAGTTGCTATAGTTGATATAGTTGCTATAGTTGCTAGTTGCTATAGTTGCTATAGTTGCTATAGTTGCTATAGTTGATAGTTGCTATAGTTACAATTAACAATCTTACTTACCTAATCCAGATATCTTGACCTCCGCGAGTGGTAATGGTCTGGGTGGTAAGGGTCTGGGTGGCTCTGAAATAAGATTGTTGTTTTATTTGATGACATTCGACTTTTTTTTATTAATAAAAAATTGCCGAGCTGTTTATTTGAAGATTCGACACTTGATTTCATGAACTGGCGTGGGTAACCATGAAAACTTGGAAATCTTGGAAATAAGCGATTTAGTCAGAAATAACAAATGGAAATATATTCATCTGCAGCAGACATCTATAGTCTATATAAGGAAAGATAAAATATGCGATAATATATGCATATAGCACAGCACCACCTGGTAAAAACTAAATAGAATAACCTGAATCCGGAGTAGAAGGTGGTATCAGCACGAGTAGACTGATAAGCAACATTCCGCTGGGTAATATCATGGCTCCTTTCACGTTTACTTGTATTTGCTAGATCTGTGATTGTGTGATGGAGTAAATTATAGTAAGGTCAAAAACATAAAATGTGAAATCAATATGGTGAGACACCAAGCAACGTACATCTGTTAGGAAGCAAATTGAATTTCATTCTCCTTTTTTTTGCAACTTTACTATAAGAGCGTAAGGAAGTGAGCCTGTCTTTCCGATTTTAACGCCTTAAGAATAACCATTTCAGACCAACTCTTGTGAGTTTAAACACGTGTCAGCCCCTCCCTCCCCCCACCACTGGAATGATGATGGGTCACCATCCTCGGAGCTTTTTCCTTCAACAAATTGCCCTTATTTTACCACAAATCCTGTATTTTATCATATGTTATAACGTTCAGACTGTTAAACATTTCAGGTAACTAGGGCTGATTTCAGTTGTAGGTTTAACTTGGAAAAGTAGTAAAATCTAAATTAGGCTTACTTAACGACAATACTTTTTATACATGACTTGGTCATATTATTAGTATTTTTGTGTAAAGGATCTCGAAGATACATCCAAAGACATTTTTTTATAACACAACGACTGCCAGAATAACCTGGGCAAAACTACAAATAGAAAGAATAGTTCTGTGGCTGTGCCTGTAATTGTATAGTGGCGGAATAGTGGGTGTATCGACTATTGTGGCCACAACAATGCCTAGGTCAACTAAATTTGTTGTCCATGAGTCAGTAAAAATCAGTAACTAGTTCGTGTGATTATGATTGTAGGACTCACGAAATACTACACTGTGGGTACTGCGGTATTCCAAGGTGAACTAACGAGGAGGAGGGGGTTCGTACGTGTGCTGATCCATCACACTAATAATAATGAATAACCATTTCCTGGATCTACCAGGGCTTAACGTTTGAAGCAGCTTGCATCTTTACCCTGATTACCATAGACATTGTCACATCATGCCCGTGCCATTGTGAAATGAGCAGGTTTTGGCGCACTCAGGGCAGTTAGGCAATTAGCGAGCGCCAGTCAGGGGATGCCAGTGAGGGGATTCAAGGGGAGTCACAATGAATGCTCATGAATCTGAATGAAGAACAAGAAGTTCCCCTACTTATATACTTCCCATGAGACTTGGTGACGACTGACGCGTACTTCATTCACAGCAGACTGTGTATTATATAGCTGGCTCCTGTTAGTAGAAAGTTGAATACTATTACTTAGCGACATATTTTAAAATAACAATAGCTCACACTTTAGAACAGCTCCGGTATTCGTGTTTTATTAGTTACTAGTGTAACCCGGCCTACGGCCGGGATTTCACTGCCGCAGTTAAAAAGGGTAGGAGTAATTACCCGCT
Source organism: Bolinopsis microptera (assembly GCF_026151205.1). Classification (NCBI taxonomy): domain Eukaryota; kingdom Metazoa; phylum Ctenophora; class Tentaculata; order Lobata; family Bolinopsidae; genus Bolinopsis; species Bolinopsis microptera. The sequence continues at coordinate 13,656,795 of NC_087073.1, forward strand.
GAGTCAAAACCCGCATTAGGTGACCCAATAGTTTCTTAAACAATAATCTCATAATTGCAGTTATTTCTTGTGGATAATTTAATCATTATTAGGCACCACATTCCATGATCATAAGGTCTGAACACCGAGTATTACACCTCATCACTCCCGTCCTGAACCGCTTTCTATTTTTATTTAAATCGTTATAGAAATTAACCCTTGTTAACTCCGCACCACACCCGCATATTATATTTGAAAACACGCATAACATTGTCGTATGAACTCTCTCTCTCTCTCTCTCTCTGCAGTCCAAACAGACCCCAAACACTAACAGTACTCCCTCCCCTAATAAGCTTAAGGTATAACATTACAGCAAATCTTCCGGGCTAATCCAATTATGACGCTACTTAAATGCAGCAGATAACATATTACACAGTAATGAGAGAGAGCGAGAGAAAGAGAGAGCAGGCCCCGTAACTCTTGCCGTTCTGCTCAAGCAACTTTATGTAACATTTGTGGTACAAAACCATCAATAAAACCACTTACCACCGGCCGATTTTTAAAAAAATTTCCTATGGGCTTCATCAGAGTTTTGTCGACACTATACCGAAAAAATCAGTCCCGTAACTCTTACCGTTTTTTTTGTATAACCGACCGGAAATTACACACGGACAGACAGACAGACAGACACACACACACACACACACATTCTGGTGTTATTAAGGTGATTACCATTAGCATTTAGATAATTATCATTATTTAGTCAGAGGATGGATAAAAGAGCTTAGTTATATTTTAATATCACTACTAAGACAAAGAGTTAAGACCCTAGCTTACGAGCCAATAATTATTCACAAGACCCAGGGCCGGTACCTTTTCCGAGTGGGGCTCCATAGCTAGCTATAGGCATAACCAACGCGAATTTTAAAGACGTTTGCTTTCATTTCTAAAAGCTTTCACTTTTACAAAACATAAATCGCCACCAACGTTACCTGAGGACCCCAGGCTATTATGTTCATTAACATAATAGCGAATAAAGATTTGGCGGAATGACAGGCTGAGCGCGGCCCAGTAACACCAACGAAGTCAGATTTCAATTTCAAAATATCAAAATAAAGTTTTTTTGTATTACTTCAGGTGATCCGGATCGCGTCTTCACAGCTAGCTTGTAGTTGTTGAAGCTCGCGCGCGCTCGTAACAAGTTTATTGCAATAAACTTGTTACGAGCGTGCATGCACGCTTCAAAAATTCCAAGAATGCGATTAAATTGCACCACGTAATACAATTTAGTCAATCAGAGAATAAGAATCCGCAAAGTTAAAGCTGATTTAGCTGCGCACTATTTTTAGGCCCAAAATAAGACTTTTTGGGATAACTCAAAATTTACAATGTCCCTAATTTTCCTCCTTGGGAGGTTCAGGTAACGTTATTTTTATAAGGCGAACATTTTGCAAAAAACTGAAAGTCTAGCTACCTCTTTTACTTTCAAAGTTAGGCCCCAGTCGGTAAGGTTTCCTCCGGCCTGGGACGCTTAAATATTTGCATGATCTGCTATTACAGCTGGCCGACAAAGTAACTAATAATGAAATGTCCTTTTAGTTTTGCCATAGTGCATAGGCTCCACTGGGCTACCTTTTAAATTAATATGGTACTGGTAGTTTGAGCATTGAGTGGCAACTCATGGTACTTTATATTGCATAGAGACCTGCACCCGTGATTGTACCTACTGATGGGGGTATTGGATTATAGTGTCACATCCAGGTTGCAGTGGCGCCGTGCCTGGAACAATGTCTAGCCATTAGACAAAATCCCCCCTCACTTTTATGATGACACACAATAACAGCACTAGGGTTCAAGCCCCTAACTACTCAGTGGCAGCTAGCTCCCTGTATGACGGGCCCTCCCTAAAACCCCCGGGAGGGGTGGGTCCTGACTCCTGATAGTCGCAGCAACCCTGTTACTACCCTTTTAGTTCGTAGGAAAACCCCTTTTCAGGTTAGCACCTTCAACTGTAGGACTCTCAACCCTGTATCACGTAAGCAGGAGTTAGCTCACTCAGCCTTCCTGCATCATAATGATGTTATCTCCTTGCAAGAGCATCGCCAACACCACAAAGAATCCCTAAGAATTGAAAACATCTTATCATATCAGCTCATCACTGCTTCTGCTACGAAGAATTCAGTTAATGCGTCGGTTGGTGGTGTTGGGTTTCTTTTATCTCCTAGAATTCAGAAATCTCTCCTATCTGTAGAAAAAGTTAATAGCAGAATCATCTTGCTCCATGTAAACGGGAATCCTCGCCTCACAGTCCTTTCATGTTAATTGTTATGCTCCTACTAACTGCAGTGATATTGAAGAAAAAACTGCATTCTACAACGCTCTAACCAGGATCATCTCTTAGGTACCTCCTCACAACATGCTAGCAGTGTGCGGTGATTTCAACGCGAAGCTCAGTAATAGCTACGGTTTCACATACCATCAGTCAACCAACGACAACGGTGAACGACTACTGGATCTGGTAGACCAGCACCAGCTGATAGTTGCTAACCGCTGTTTCCAGAAACCGGCTAATAAAATTTGGACCTATGAAGACCCCAAAAGAACAAAGCATCAAATTGACTTTGTACTCTGGCGTAAGAAGTGGGCAAATAGTGTGAAGAACTGTCAAGCGTACAACATCATGCAAACTGTCGGTTCAGATCACCGGATTGTAACATGTTTTGTTCAAGCCAGCTACAGAGTCAACAAAACTCCAGCACGGGACACTCTTAGGAGCATTGACTGGACTCCACTGATCCACGATTCCATCATGAAACACCAGTATGCAGTGGAAGTGAAAAACAGGTACAGTGCACTCCTAGAGGAAGCAGAGCTCGAGTCCGACTACGACCTGCTCGTTAAAAGCGTTACAAGCACAGCACTTAAGGTGTTGCCAAAAAAGAGGAAGAGGAAACGGGAAAATCCTTACAACGATCCTAATATTGCACACCATCGCAATATCCAAAAGGATGCGTCCCTGAGTCACAGGATTTCCCCCTCTTATTCGTCCAAGGAAAAGCTTGAAGACGCAAAGAAGCAACTGGACGAAGCCTATAATGCTGCTACTTCACAGCACATTCGACAACAGACTGACCGGCTGGAGAAAACTAACCCTGAGCACAGGCATCGCAGTTCCTGGCACATCATCAGGCAACTAACATCTTCCGACACTGTGCCATACTGCAAAGTGCCAGGAGGCACTACCGAAGAACGGCTCAACATCTGGTTCGAGCACTTCAAGTCCCTTCTAGGCACAGAACTGAGAACAGCCTCCGCCGGACCTCACCCTCCCCTTCTTCAACCAGCGAGTATCTGACACCCTGCCCATCAGCTGCTCATCCTTCAGCATGTCAGAACTCGACACGGTTCTGAAGTCCGTCAAGTCCTCCAAGTCACCCGGTCTAGATAGCATCCCTCCCTCAGTCTGGAAGCTTCCCCAGCTACGTGAAAACCTCCTCGGATTCTGTAACAAAGCACTCATGGATGGTGTGATCCCTCAAGCCTGGAAAACGGCCTCTATCATTCCTATCCCCAAAAAGGGTGATCTTACTAATCCAGGAAACTACCGTGGCATTTCACTGGCACCGGTTGCAGCGAAAGTTTTTAACAAGCTCATCCTCAACCGGATCTACCCATTCATTGATCCCCTCTTGCGGCCAAACCAAAATGGGTTCCGTAGAGGAAGATCCACACTCCCACAGGTCCTTGCCCTACGTCGTATACTCGAGGAATGCAAGATCGGAAATCGCTCAGCCGCAATTGTGTTTGTCGATTTTTCGAAAGTGTTCGACAGCATTAACCGGGATGCCCTTTTCCACACCCTCTCCCTCTACGGTATCCCTGCTCCACTTGTAGATGCTATCACTATCAGGCTTCTTTATGACTCATCGTTCTCTCGTGTCCAGACCATCGACGGCCTTACTGACTTTTTTAGGACACTTATTGGAGTTCTTCAAGGGGACACTCTAGCACCCTTTCTCTTCATCATCGTCCTTGACTATGTCCTCAGAAGCTGCATGGGTGAAGAATTCGGTCTTACCATCGTGCCTAGGAAAAGTCGAAGAGTGCCTGCGGTCAAAATCACAGACCTTGACTTTGCTGATGATTTGGCCTTAATTTCAGACACCATAGAGCAAGTCCAACTTCTGCTGACAGACCTTGAAAATGCAGCCGCACAAGTTGGTCTTGCTATGAATGCTTCTAAGACCGAGTTCATGACCATCAACATCCCTGACACTGTCGACTTACATTCCATCTCAGGCCGCCAGATTAAACAGGTTGATGATTTTAAATACCTCGGCTCTTTCATTGCGGACAGTAGAAAGGATTTCAACACAAGGAAAGGAATGGCCTGGTCAGCCTCTATTAAACTGCAAAAAGTCTGGTCCTCTGGCATTTCCGAACAACTGAAAGTCAAGTTCTTTAGAGCCTGTGTCGAACCAGTATTGCTCTATGGATCAGAGACATGGACCATAAACAAGCAGCTTGAGAAGCGCCTCAACTGATGCTACACCCGTCTTTTAATAAAGGCCAAGAACATCTCGTGGAAGAAGCATCCAACCCTCAAGCAGATCTATGGCAACCTTCCATCTATTGCATCAGTGGTTGCGTCGAGGCGTTCCAGATTTGCTGGGCATTGCATGAGAGCTTCTGACCAAGTTATCTCCTCTATCCTCCCCGGCCCTGGCGACTTGCCCAATCCGGCCGTGGAAGGAGACCACTCACCTTCCTGGACGTAGTAGCTCGTGACACTGGGCTCCAGTTAGACGACCTTCGAACTGTTATGTGCGATCGAGACGTGTGGAGTCAGACAGTGAATGGGATTTCGATTGAGGATCGCCCAAAGTAAAAGTAAGTATATTACATAGAGATTAGAGTTAGACTATGTTTAGGGCTAGGGTTAGGGTATGAGCCATGAAATTATATTAAGGTTATTATATATTAGGGTTATGGATAGCTTCGGGGTTATGGTTTGACGTTACTGTTAGCAACGGGTTTGTCACTATAAAGCAGGAAGTAGGAACTTTCTGCTTCCGATACTCATGAGCAAAGCATTGTTTTGTCATTCGTTTGGGTTACTGGGCGGCGCTCAGGCTGTCATTCTGCCGAAACTTTATTCGGTTTATGAATAAAGCCTGGGGTCCTCAGGTAATCGTTTGGGTAGTGGGTGCCTGCTTTGACTCCTTTCTTTGTGTTACAAAAAAAAAACTCGCATAAACGAGTCCATTATAGCATTAGCTGACAGATTACAAGCTACTATGAACTCAATGTTCACTGAGAGCTTGCTGAATGGATGCCTTTTAACAAGGCTTTGCCGAACCAGAACCGTGTGTTGAATTTTCAGCTATAAGGGAGAAGCCATATAAGGGAGAAGTCGACAAAAACCGCTCTTTCAGATACATAATAATAATATTACAAACAAATATATAAATTTTGTTTGTGACTCAAACAAATACACAAAAAAAAATAACATTTTCATTAACGGGTGATACCCGTGCAATATTTATTTTAAATATTGAAATAACATGAAATATTGAAATAACATCATCAATGAGTTGAGAAGTGGCGCACGTGTTAGTAGGTTATTATAAACCTACAACAGTTTCATGAGGATTTCAACTTCTCAGCTGTTTCACTGAGGGGGTTATAATGATAACTTAGTTTCAACCTAGGTGAAATTGTATCCAGATATAAAGTCCACACCTTGAACTCACTGCCAAGATAAAGTTGTCTGTGTTGTGTCCGCGAACATTTTTCAATTTCGTTAGCAAACAAAGCTAACCCAAATCTGAACTACAATCATTGGCTTTATCGTCAAACCATCAGATTAAATTCATATCTGACAACATTATTACATTACATGACATAGAGATCGTTATGAAGATTACATTTAACATTAACTTTTGATGTGAGCTGTTAATCAGCCCCTGAGTCCCAATATAGATAGCTCCACCGTTTGTTGTGGTAATAGTTGTATAAACACATCAGTTGGAAACAGAAGACGAAGTAGACGATTATAAAGAATATCTGGCCGAGGATAGCTTTTCTGCACGCGTAAACTCTCTCCTCTGCCTTGGCACACTCTTGAGCTGTAATAAACACGTGTTATAATCCAGTTTATAGTGTTATGTATCAGTATAATAAATAATTTCCTGATTTAAATTAAAAAACAATGAAACTTTTTATAAAGGAGAAAAGTGTTAGTGCACGAGTGGAACATGTTGTTGAGAGGAATTTTCCAAATGATGGTACAAAAGTAGCATCAAATATGATTCATCTATTCGTAGCAATGTAGCAACAACATGAAGTTGATTTTGGTAAATCAGAAGCACCGAATCAAAATATAAGTGCAGCCAGGATACCTTATCGGCTCTTTACTTGACGGCCTATTCGAGTAATTTGCTCTCAATGCTCACAATTTGGGCTGCTAATTATAATGTATACCGTTATGTTACTGGACCAATTTTTTGACAATATACTCAGACTCTCACACTGCCATGTATTGAAATATTGCACTAGTGTTGTTTAGATTTGTACCGGTACGGTAATTTTTTAATTTGTTTGTGTTAGACACGAAGAATAGAAATATTCGTAAAATTGTCAAAATTAAACTTCTGAGATGCCCTAAATTAGGCCGCTCACGGTCCGGAAAAGGGCCGATAAGGTAGCACAGATATGGATTCAAAAAATACTACAGAGAGTAATATAGAATAAATATAGATTTTCATAATTTTAATTTATCTGACTTCGGTATATTGCGAGGAAACTGCGAACCTTCAAACTTAGCAAAGGATTTCTCCATATAAGGTGAAGGTAGGTTCCTATCAGAGGCGTCTGCATCGAATAGATCGTGGATCGAATCAGCCATACTTTATTAATCTACGCAGCCGATGAAATTAATGGAATTCAAAGTAAATGAATTCCTGAGTGCACAAATAAACTAAACTGTGACGTTTGACATGACAAGTTTGAGTGGATACGAAAGTACAAAATTTAAAAAAAATTTAGACCAGTACAGTTCAAAGATACAGCAAATAATAAATATGCGACTTTAACCGAGAGTATGAACAACGAACATGCTAAACTATTTCCTGCAGACCATGAAGTCTGAGGTTTAGGTTATCTAAACAAAAATAGTCCCGGAACAAGACTAGAAAATGAATCGTAATATGGCACTTAAAATCTCTGTATCTTTACAAGTCTCTACAAGCCGCTGTCCGATAACGTACAACATATTGACATAATATTAAAGCAGACTATCATGATCATGTAACATATTATGCAGCTTTATCTCTTAATACCCCTGATATACCAAAGTGCAATTTCATTAATCAAAATATGGGCCCCTGTTCCATATTGAGACCCTGCACCAGCTGCAAACACTATTTCACCGACACTTAAACATTTCTTCTCGAGTGAAAAGTTAAAGTAAGTTAAAGTAAGTAAGTTATGTTGTCCACAAACGGACACTTCAGCATAACTTTTTACTTAATAGCTCTCTCAACTTAAGTGCTTAAGTACGTGCGCACCTAAATAGCTAAGTAAACACTTATTTATATGTTATTATAGCTTTATTATATATTAAAGTCACTATTGTGACGGTACATTAGAACTAGACAGAAACAAAGTGTGAAGAGCCTGAACGGAACCCCTCGGTTTCAGTTCCTTGTTTAACACTGCCGTACAGCAAGGACATCCACCGCGTTCTCCAAGGATGGGCACATAGCTCACTCCACACTATGCTCTGTCAAATGTTGTGTATATACCAAGGATCTACAGGAAATATTTCCTTGTAAGTTTAGAGGGCGATCTGTGAACAGACAACTACCTCATTCCCAACTATAGGAACCAGAATTCCTATACTATCCCAACGAGCTACACCAAGCATAGTTTCAGATGTGGCTCTCGTGAAGAAAGTCTTATCCGAAAACAAAAATCTGCTTAAAGTTGCACGTCTTATAAATTGAAAAAATTAACTAAGAGCAGCGTTAAAAGCGGTCCAAACAGGAGGTCGCTGCTGCACCCCTAAATTGTACTCTAAACTGTACTTAAGGCGGCTCAAGGGCTAAATTAGGAGCGCGGAATGGTTTGAGTATAAGCTGTTCAAGATTTTTGCGTCAAAATGAAATGTGGACCTGCTTGATAGACAGGAAATTAATTGAAGGGGTTCGAACATGTCACTCCAGAACTTAAGTTGACAGTGAAGTTTGTATATCCCTATATTGTGTGGGTAAGATGACGGCGGTCCACAAACGAGAACGCTAAAAAAGGCTCTTTACATAACCTCTCCTGGATACCGCCGGAGTGTGTTATAACCTATCGAACAGAGGTCTATTCCAGAATATTGACTGCATTATATATATACACAGATATATATATATATATATATATATCTTATGATGCGGATCTAAGACCCTGTCAAAGCGATTAAATGGGCTAAACTCCACATATATTTAACCGGAGACTACAGATTAATGGAGAATATATATATAATATATATCTCTCTCTATATATATATAGAGAGAGAGAGAGAGCATATGCATTTTAATATATAGAATATAGATTAATGATCATGTTCCATATAGCTGGTCGCATCACATGAAGATGTGTTAAACTACAGCATGAAGATAAAACTACAACACGAAGACAAAACTATAGTATAAAGCTTAGAAAAACGACGAACATTATTGAAGGTTCACAGCTGAAGGTCTAAAAACGCTGCTTTAGTTCATATAAACAGGAAGTGTTGAATTAGTCAGTCCAATTTAGAATCTTTGTTCATCTCAAGAAACAAAAGAGACAGGTGTGGCTATTGTGAACGTTTCTTTAATAAAGTTGAAGCAGTATACTAGTGTCGTGGAGAGCAGAGTGGATGCATACTTACTGGTCGGTCTGTAGTAATCTATTACTACAACTAGTACTAGTAGTACTGCTACTACTACTACAAGTAGTAGTATTAGCTTTAATCTATTGAAACGTGTGCACATTATGGAATTATGGGTCCATTAATTCGACTGGAAACCGAAAAGTGCTAATATGAGCTACTACCCCCATACTGCCCGAAACCAACCATGGTCGATTATATAAAGATTGGATTAATAAACCGCTGTATTTATTAATGAGTTTAGATTGTCTGATCTGGTCTGTACAATGATAACTGGTAGTTACTATAAAAGTATAAATCTGTGAAATGTACAGTCTGTCGGGTACAATGTACTTAAAACGTTATAAACTTGGTCTGTGTAACAACAGCTCATAGTGCTGCTAATAGCTTCTAAACGTATATAATAGGTGGTGGTTTACTGTAACTAGTAGTTTATAAACCTACAAATAAAGTGTCCTTTAGTATACTATAAACAACTGAGGAACGGTGTTGTACAAGGTTATAAACCTACTAATGTGACACATTGGCTAAAAGCTTAATAGATGACTGGTAAACTACAGTGTGTTTTGAATGTACTTTTTGAATAATTTGGGTCATATCTTTTCTTTTTGATCAAGAAATACTTTGTTTTGATGTATGATAAAAATTGTCTTAATATTTTATAACGCGCTCCATAATGATAAAGCCCCATTTCCTATGGATGATTCAGTATTTTAAAATTTACTTCGGTTGCTAGGGGACTGATTGTGGTTGCTATGGTGGCCATGGCAACGTACAAATTCAGAAGTCGCCATTGAATCTTAAAACTTCAGACAAATATAGTACATCCTAGCGAAACTTTTAAAGACATTAGAAGCACTGTAGCAGAATGAAGGGTACTAGCACTGACTACTGTAGTACTGTAAAGTGTGCACTATAACACCCACAACAACACGCATTCAAGCTAGCTGGAATTAATCAGAACTGAGTTAATCCCAGCAGAGCAATCCTTGCAACCCAATCAGTCGCTCAGTAACAGCTATAGTTACTTTAGCAACTATTGTAGCTATAGTAACTACAGTAACTTGAATAACTGTAGTAACTGTAGTAACTATAGTAACTATAGTAACTACAGTGACGACAGTAACTATAGTAACTACAGTAACTTGAATAACTGTAGTAACTGTAGTAACTATAGTAACTATAGTAACTACAGTGACGACAGTAACTATAGTAACTATAGTAACTACAGTAACTAAAGTAACTAAAGTAACTAAGGTAACTAAAGTAACTAAAGTAACTAAAGTAACTAAAGTAACTAAAGTAACTAAAGTAACTAAAGTAACTAAAGTAACTAAAGTAACTAAAGTAACTAAAGTAACTAAAGTAACTAAAGTAACTAAAGTAACTAAAGTAACTAAAGTAACTAAAGTAACTAAAGTAACTATAGTAACTATAGTAACTATAGTAACTATAGTAACTAAAGTAACTATAGTAACTATAGTAACTATAGTAACTATAGTAACTATAGTAACCCTATAGTAACTATAGTAACCCTATAGTAACTATAGTAACTATAGTAACTATAGTAACTATAGTAACTATAGTAACTATAGTAACTATAGTAACTATAGTAACTATAGTAACTATAGTAACTATAGTAACTATAGTAACTATAGTAACTATAGTAACTATAGTAACTATAGTAACTATAGTAACTATAGTAACTATAGTAACTATAGTAACTATAGTAACTATAGTAACTATAGTAACTATAGTAACTATAGTAACTATAGTAACTATAGTAACTATAGTAACTATAGTAACTATAGTAACTATAGTAACTATAGTAACTATAGTAACTATAGTAACTATAGTAACTATAGTAACTATAGTAATTAAAGCAACTAAAGCAACTAAAGTAAAAAAAGTAACTACAATTAAAGTAAAGTTAACTACAATTATAGTAACTACAGTAACACCGTGTTCACACTGCGTAACACTATACTAACACTTACCAAGTGCCTTGCTGTAAAAGTTTGTCCGTAGGACGGGTTTCTGGTCTGTGAGGCGCATAATGGAACAATGAACCGCAGATATTCCCAACGATTGAGAAGCCGGCGTACATACCTGATAAACGGCCCCCTGCCACGCTCATCAGAGCAAATTATGGGACCGAATAAGCAGACAAAGCTTTAAAAGGTCTTTGTAAATATTCTGAGTGCGGGTCAGGGTGTTGTGTGGTGATACTGATGGAATACTAGAATATTCTGAGTCAGGGTGTTGTGTGGTGATGGAATACTAGAGTATTCTGAGTCAGGGTGTTGTGTGGTGATGGTATACTAGAATATTCTGAGTCAGGGTGTTGTGTGGTGATGGAATACTAGAGTATTCTGAGTCAGGGTGTTGTGTGGTGATGGAATACTAGAATATTCTGAGTCAGGGTGTTGTGTGGTGATGGAATACTAGAGTATTCTGAGTCAGGATGTTGTGTGGTGATGGAATACTAGAGTATTCTGAGTCAGGGTGTTGTGTGGTGATGGAATACTAGAATATTCTGAGTCAGGGTGTTGTGTGGTGATGGAATACTAGAGTATTCTGAGTCAGGGTGTTGTGTGGTGATGGAATACTAGAGTATTCTGAGTCAGGGTGTTGTGTGGTGATGGTATACTAGAGTATTCTGAGTCAGGGTGTTGTGTGGTGATGGAATACTAGAGTATTCTGAGTCAGGGTGTTGTGTGGTGATGAAATACTAGAGTATTCTGAGTCAGGGTGTTGTGTGGTGATGGAATACTAGAGTATTCTGAGTCAGGGTGTTGTGTGTTGATGGAATACTAGAGTATTCTGAGTCAGGGTGTTGTGTGGTGATGGAATACTAGAGTATTCTGAGTCAGGGTGTTGTGTGGTGATGAAATACTAGAGTATTCTGAGTCAGGGTGTTGTGTGGTGATGGAATACTAGAGTATTCTGAGTCAGGGTGTTGTGTGGTGATGGAATACTAGAATATTCTGAGTCAGGGTGTTGTGTGGTGATGGAATACTAGAGTATTCTGAGTCAGGGTGTTGTGTGGTGATGGAATACTAGAGTATTCTGAGTCAGGGTGTTCTGTGGTGATGGAATACTAGAGTATTCTGAGTCAGGGTGTTGTGTGGTGATGAAATACTAGAGTATTCTGAGTCAGGGTGTTGTGTGGTGATGGAATACTAGAGTATTCTGAGTCAGGGTGTTGTGTGGTGATGGAATACTAGAATATTCTGAGTCAGGGTGTTGTGTGGTGATGGAATACTAGAGTATTCTGAGTCAGGGTGTTGTGTGGTGATGGTTTCGAGACAACATATATGTCATATTGTATATTTTATTATTGAAACTGTATCGTCAGAAACTGGTGCTGCATTCGACTGTCGATCAGGAGTACTAAATGATTTAACTGGTAAGTTTAAACACCTTTGGCCCAACTAGCCTCAAAGACCACTGTGGACTTAAAAACATCGTTAAGTGTTTAAAATGTTAAGTACGCCGAATTAAAACCGGTAGAAAATACGCCGTTTGTAAAAATTCTAAGAAATACGTGAAATACGGCCTATTTTGCAGTTTCAGAAGAAAAAAATGTTGATGTTAAATTTTGTCCGAATAACGCACGCATTTCTTGCGATAAACGTTTCCGCAAAGTACGCAAGTACTAATTTAAAGATCAGCAGCTGCCACGCTCCGCACATCTGACATCATAAGCTGCCTTATTATCATATCTGCCTTATATCAGTAATCGGCATCATAATCTGCTTGAATACAAATTGCTACCAAAATGGCCCGGTGACTAAAATATAAAATTAAAAGGTGACTAAGAATCTGATTAAGGCGGAAAAAGTCGCTATAAATTTGTTCGGCCGGATGACTATTTCATTATGTTTCTCCTTCAAGTTCAATTCCATACCATACTGTATCGTGCTTTGCTGATTTGATAACTGAGGTATTATTAGTTATTCATAATCGCCAAAAAGTGTGAATAAAATTTTCGTCGGCGGGCTCAGAACACAGGTGCTTCAGATTAAAAGTGACGCCCTAATCGACGAAGCCATGAAGTCATATTGTGTAGAAATGTATTATTTATATTTATATCTAAATGCTCATTTTAATGAATCAATGGTCGAAATGACAAATTAATTATAAGATACGCTACGTACTTAACATCCTTGCTTAAAAATAGTTCTTTTGTTCAAATTTCTGATTGTTTCTGAATAGACTCAGTGAAGACAGATTCTAATGGAAATAAATATCTGAATAACGTATCGACATTTCTACGTCATACTCATATTCTGAAATAGTATTAATTCAATTATAACGATCAATATGTACATTAAAAATTTGACGACGAAATTTAGTTCAAACAAAATATATAACTGTAAAATAGTTATAAATCTACTGTAAAATAGTTTTTAACGAAATCAGAGCAAATATGAACAAAAAACTGACAAAATTTATCAAATAGAGCTCATCTGAAAATTAACGAATAGCGTGACGTGTACAGGAGATAAAAGATTAAAAGAGATAAAAGAAATTAATGGACAGCAGAGGAGTGAAATTTAAACGAAAATATTACTATTTACACGTCACTCAACTAAAAACTGTGTTAGATTGTTCAACTCTGTTTTGTCGTTGAGTGTTGGTTTCTTTTCAACTAAAAATCGGGCTTCTTTAATCTTTCTGTTGATGAGTGATGTTCCTCTATCTACGATTTGAAGTCTTAGCTTTGGGGGGCCTGTGTGCTGAGGGTGACTTTCCCTGTAGTCCTTTGCTAGTGTTTATAACACTAAACGTTTATAACACTAAACGTATCGCGAGAATTTACGTATTATGATATTATAAGCTCAGTTAATCAAATCTACGATTCGCCTTAATTTGTACGTAATACCAGTAATTAAGAGAAATGAAGGTTACTAGAAATGAAACCCGGTAAATTGTCCCCCAGTTTGAGGGTTGAATATACCTGGGTATCAATAAATGTTTTTGCCATGAAACGGACCAAACTGATCCTAACTCATATTCCACTCATCATAGCATATCGCTTCAGCATGTACAAAGGGCATAACCTCAATCAGTTTAATGTAGTGAAATGACTGGTGTGAATGAAGTAGTGTACTAATAGTAATACAAGTTGGAGAGGATCAGGTAAGCTTAGTCAGCATCCATGATGTTACAAACCCTCTGGGACATTACTGCACCCAGTCTCCAAAGTTACAGTAAATTCAGAATACCTGGGTATCATAAGATATTAAATTAATAGCTTGGCAGTAACCTGGTATTTTCAGCTAAATTATAACACGCGACTGCAAAGATGCACGAGAATCCATTAATAATCATTCATGTCGCGACATTGGTCATGAGCTCTTTTACTTATGACGATTGAGTTAACGACCTCTACGAATTGGTAATCTTGTGCCGATAGGTGTCAGATGAAGTAACTATAGTTACTATAGTAACTATAGTTACTATAGTTACTATAGTTACTATAGTTACTATAGTTTCATGAGAGATCTCGCCTATTGAAGATTTTGTGACAAAGAAATGGGATAGTTAATCGTCGATTAAAATGAAAAATACTAAATTTAAGATTCTCATGAAGGAGAAAAGAAGAGAGACTAAGATAAAATAGCAGATACAACTAATATATTATATGAATAAAATATGGTGAGGATCAGTTTGTAAGATTGCAGCGCTATATAATATACATATAAGATAATATATATAAGCTATATAAGCTCTGTGTGTCTCAATGCACGATTTATGTACATACTGTATACGCAAATAGCCATTATGCTAGTGTTACGGTAGTAGTTGACAATACCAATATACTAGATGTAACGATGCGAAACCATCGGAATCAGCCCGCAATAACGACGAAGGAATTTTATCAATTTGAGAATTAATTTCAAGCGTCAAAAGAAAAGCAGCTCCATTATACTATCATAACTTTATAAGATTAATGCTGAGCGCGGTATGTGATATTTTTACAAAGAACTACAATTATATATATTGTACCAGGGATTTGACACACTTAAAATGTAAGCACATTGACATCTAGCATTATCAGTGATGCTATTAGTGATGGTACCATACCATTACGAGTACAGTATAATTATGCGGTTAATTGGTTTGATACCTGTAAAAGAGGAAGTTGAAACTACATTAAACAGCCAGCACTTAGTGCTGTAAACACACATACTCTATTTGGTGATGGAAATTAACATGATATCCACATTTTAAATGTGTGTCCTAATTACTGCAACGCTTTAGTCTAATTCCAAGCAATCTTTAATTTACGAGATCAATTTGACAGATTGAACAATTCTATTAGTCTCAAAGGGTTGCTTAAGGAGAGTGAAAATGTAGAAATCATAAAACTTTCTAAATTTGTCCAAAATTTCAATACTGAGGAAAAAATGAGACAACCGTATGCAAATAAAATTATCGAACGATGTGAGCATAGTTACAAATCGTAAAAAGTTGGTATAACACTCAAATCAGCAAAACGTTACGAAATCGTCACCATTTGACGATTAATGGAGAGAATTGGTGTACAGCATGACGTTAGTAAAATTACGATCTCACGATCTCAGACACTCACAAAGTATCGTAAAGTGAGAGAGCAATAATAACGTAGGTCCTGAAGCAGAGGTATCCAATAGCAATTGGGGCCAGCTCTCTGAAGCAGCTAAAGTATGGGGTATATAGTGGAGACTAGAGGCCCTGTGAATGACTGGTTCTGAAGCAGCTAAAGTATGGGGTATATAGTGGAGACTAGAGGCCCTGTGAATGACTGGTTCTGAAGCAGCTAAAGTATGGGGTATATAGTGGAGACTAGAAGCCCTGTGAATGACGGGTTCTGAAACAGCTTAAGTATGGGGTATATAGTGGAGACTAGATGCCCTGTGAATGACTGGTTCTGAAGCAGCTAAAGTATGGGGTATATAGTGGAGACTAGAGGCCCTGTGAATGACTGGCTCTGAAGCAGCTAAAGTATGGGGTATATAGTGGAGACTAGAGGCCCTGTGAATGACTGGCTCTGAAGCAGCTAAAGTATGGGGTATATAGTGGAGACTAGAGGCCCTGTGAATGACTGGCTCTGAAGCAGCTAAAGTATGGGGTATATAGTGGAGACTAGAGGCCCTGTGAATGACTGGCTCTGATGCAGCTAAAGTATGGGGTATATAGTGGAGACTAGAGGCCCTGTGAATGACTGGCTCTGAAGCAGCTAAAGTATGGGGTATATAGTGGAGACTAGAAGCCCTGTGAATGACTGGCTCTGAAGCAGCTAAAGTATGAGGTATATAGTGGAGACTAGAGGCCCTGTGAATGACTGGCTCTGAAGCAGCTAAAGTATGGGGTATATAGTGGAGACTAGAGGCCCTGTGAATGACTGGCTCTGAAGCAGCTAAAGTATGGGGTATATAGTGGAGACTAGAGGCCCTGTGAATGACTGGCTCTGAAGCAGCTAAAGTATGGGGTATATAGTGGAGACTAGAGGCCCTGTGAATGACTGGTTCTGAAGCAGCTAAAGTATGGGGTATATAGTGGAGACTAGAGGCCCTGTGAATGACTGGCTCTGAAGCAGCTAAAGTATGGGGTATATAGTGGAGACTAGAAGCCCTGTGAATGACTGGCTCTGAAGCAGCTAAAGTATGAGGTATATAGTGGAGACTAGAGGCCCTGTGAATGACTGGCTCTGAAGCAGCTAAAGTATGGGGTATATAGTGGAGACTATAAGAGGCCCTGTGAATGACTGGCTCTGAAGCAGCTAAAGTATGGGGTATATAGTGGAGACTAGAGGCCCTGTGAATGACTGGCTCTGAAGCAGCTAAAGTATGGGGTATATAGTGGAGACTAGAGGCCCTGTGAATGACTGGTTCTGAAGCAGCTAAAGTATGGGGTATATAGTGGAGACTAGAGGCCCTGTGAATGACTGGCTCTGAAGCAGCTAAAGTATGGGGTATATAGTGGAGACTAGAGGCCCTGTGAATGACTGGCTCTGAAGCAGCTAAAGTATGAGGTATATAGTGGAGACTAGAGGCCCTGTGAATGACTGGCTCTGGTGTGCTCCTTTACAGCACCTGCATCTAATCACACCCTGCTTACCTAATTAATGAACGTAAAGAAAAGGTTGCAGTCGTTTAATTAGTGGTATTAAATGATACACGGTGAGAAAGGTTATAGGCTCCTGTAACGAATGGAGCAACCTACCCGTCAGCAAGCTTCATCAGCGAGATTCAGCGGAGAAAATATACAAAACAACGGCATAATAACGATACTGGGTTGCAGAATGGCTTGACGTGTATATAAAGGGATATACAGGTGACCATGTTGCTACTTTTATGAGGAGCCGTGTACAGAGTTATGATGAAATTGCCTTAACGTCACCATCAAGAAGAATATTGATTAGCTTGGAAGCTATGTCTCGTAAATTTTTCTGCTGAAATTTGTGGAGTTCTAGTTCTGATATTCAGGTCATTAAATAGCATTTAGCAGCAGCTTTGCTGCATCATACCTTCCCGTTATATTGCAGATGACCTTGAAATTTAGCACTTTAGTTACCAAGGCAGCTGTGTCAAACGAAAACAATGACATGAGCTGAGAAATGTAGTGACTGTGTCAGTGAACAGGTGGTAACTATAGTAACTATAGTAACTATAGTAACTATAGTAACTATAGTTATAGTAACTGTATTACCATTAATGTTGGTGATGTCATAGCAAATTTAGTAAAGTAAATTGGGGTTTTAATTTTGATATTAAATTTGACCATAAAAAGATTTTAATGGGAACAGACATTTCAATTATCATCCCCGTCGCGGGGTTAAACTTTGATGAACATGAATTACCTTAAATATTATATTATATAAATTACCTTTAATTGCAGAACGACGTAATGATTGTCGGGAGTCAGAACTCAAAAGTAGTGAACGAATCATTGGATTGTTTAGTGATGTAGTAAGAGTTTAGATGTCTCAGCCAGGTTGGAATGCTCTTCCTCGATTTGAGCCAACAAATAAGTGAAAAGAGATTTGTGCAGACTGACAACTACCAACTTGGCCTTACCCGACATCAGTGTTTTCTTATCGGTTGAAAGTTTATTGAATCTCAACATGAGTCATTCAGTTTAGCGTGTTTGATGTTTAAGAGTTTAAGTGATTCCAAGGAAGAACATTTCGCATAACAGTTGAATATGCTAAGTCTAAAATATTGATAATTTCATCTAAAACCAGTCAACCAGTGGTGTTCCACTACAAACCATTTCAGAGAAAATACGTAAGATTTGGCGAATTGTTCAGCTTAATTGCAGTCTTTCGTTGTCTCAAAATTTGCCGCACATAAATAAGTATAAGGCAAAGTGCGGAATTGCACTATTTGCAAAATATTACCGCACCAACATGTTGCCATTGGAAAATGATGGTAGTCGAGTAGGAACTTGAACATTCGAGATGCATGTGCTTACTCATTAAAATCACTGCCCACTTGAAAAGTGTTTGAAAATAGAGTCAAAATAAGCTGTGCAGTGTGCTCCGTAAAGCAGCATGGATTACTAAAATTCAATTTTAAAACTGTTTGAAGATGCTAAAAAAGTGCTCAACTCACCTTCAAACTTAGCGAAGGCTCGTTCCATATCTGCAGTTTGAGATTCCCTTTAACTGCAGCTTTAAATACTTGTCCACCTTTAACCAGCTTGTCGTGTAGAGGATTTCTCAGAATAAATTGCGATACAAGTTGCCATTAGCACTGATACAGCAATGGGGGAGTGTAGTTTGGGTTGGCAGGGCCGGGGCCACTACACGAGCTACACGAGCTATAAACAAGAAATAAGCCCACTCTACAGTGGAGACTACTTACAAGCTTTATGAGGGTTTACATTGACGTAGATAACCGGTAATTAAATACAGTAAGCAAGCCCTTAAGCCTTCAGAGCCACTCCACTTTAGCCACTTAAACAATTAGAGGCCCTATTAGAGACCCAGATCGGGCCAATAGAGCGTCACATTTCCGCCCACGTGTCCTTACTTGTTGGGAATTATCCACTAATTGATTTTTGATCCATGGTCGCTAACAGGATGTCTATCTGGTGAGTCTATTATACTCTACATGAGTCTACATTCTATCGTGGGATTGAAGTATGTAGACTCGGATAGAGTGGATTACAAACCCACATACACGCAGCGTGGTCGGTTGCTATCTTGTAATTCAGTTCTATGGTCCACTGATATCTTATGATTCAGTTATTTAGTACGGCTGCTGATATTCCCACAGAAATAATTCAGCAGATCTTGGTAAGAATCTGAGTATGAGACTTTAGCTAAAGAACAAAGTAATAGTGGCGATATCATCGTGCATTAACACGAAATAATTATAAATTAAATTAGTTTCGAGGTCTGAATATAATCAGAATTCTGGTGGAGTGGTGTCGGGCTGGGCTCTCAAAAATTAATGGTTATGACACTCCGTACGGTCATCTTATTCTGTGTCTCGAAAAGAACACATAAGTGTTGATTCGAGTTTGGAACTATTGATGTTTCTTATTTTGGTCTGTCCTGTGATAGTTAGGCTTGTTTCTGGACGAGTCAATCTCACCTCCTCCGAAAATACAAAAGATGAGGCAGCTACACGTGAATGGCAGAAGGAATTGGAACGCGGTGTAGAAAAGACAACAGACAATCCTACACCTAGACCTAAAACAGATGACGCAGATACAAGTGAATGGCAGAAGGAATTGGAACGCGGTGTAGAAAAGACAACAGACAATCCTACACCTAGACATAAAACAGATGACGCAGATACAAGTGAATGGCAGACGGACGCCAAAGATGAAGAAAAACTCCCTAGTGGTTACAATCGGGACGATAGTCTCAAAGAACTCGATACATGGGACCATGTAACGACAGGTAACCACAGTAACCACAGTAACCACAGTAACCACAGTAACAGGGACCATGCAACGACAAACTCATTTGAAAATATTTGGCACAGCATCTATGCCCCCCAAGACTCCTGGATACCTGATATTACACCAAAACGAACGGATACGAACACAACAAATTATTTCACTAACTTCTCTTTTCTCCCCGGAAATTTCGGGCTTGGAGTTTGGATTCCTCCTGTATCAACAGATGACTCCGAGGCATGGTCGATGCGGACTTGGAGTCCAAGTAAAGTTTCAAGGCCACAGTCAGACAAGATGGTTCACAAATACAAGGATCCTATACCTATAATACACCCGCCATCGACTGGTAATTATGTTGATGCACCTATTGAAGCCTTGTCAGGGCTTCATAATGATGATGCTGCTCCTATTTTTGACAAGTCATGGCTTCGCAAAGAACGACGGCCAACTCCTGGAAAAGACACTCCATCTTCATCACAGACAACAAAGCCCTGGTCCACAGCTAAACTTGGAAGCGAAACTACGACGCTCGACATCTCTAGTATGATGAAGGGAACGGTAGTCTCAGATGAAACAGTTGAAGCTGACAACAAATCCGCAGCATTCAACAAAGACTTTGGAGAAGTTGAGGATATGGTTCTGATAGGAGGCAACATGTTTCTTGTCATCGCAGCAGCGGTATTTAATCTCCTAGTCATCAAGTTCTACAAACATCAGGCCAAGAAGCTAATCCCTTTTATCTACTTCTCAGTGGCACTGGCAGATCTAGTAACCGCTCTGTCCTGTCTCCTGCACCCTGTTATCCTGGCCCTGCTCATGTTCACTACCTCTCACAACACTCTCAGCTCCGTTCTTATACTTTTATGTTTCCTCTCCTCCAGTACCTCCATCAGGGTGGGTGTATTCTACAACCTCATCCTATCCGTTGTGAGGTCCATAAACATCGTCCAGCCCTTCTATCAGGTCAAGCTTGGGTATCTGAAAGTTGCTAGTGTCGTCTATCCTGCTATTTGGGCTGTGGTGGGAGCAGTTGATGTCTATTGGGTAGTCGACCTAGGGTACATGATGTACCCAAAAGCAATGTTCAAACATATGATATATAAGCCGATGTCTGGTAGTGGTCTGGCCGCGCTGGTGCTCGGTGAAGATGCAACATACCTACAAATCATTTTGTTCGGGATGACAGTTCCCTTCTTAATTCCTTCGCTCCTTGTCACGATCTGTCTCGTGTTCCAGATCCACTACCTTAACATATCAACAGCTCATCTGGGGAAAGGAGCCAAGATTGTCTCCAAAAGACCGGCCATCACAATCCTCCAGCTCACTCTCCTTTTCATCACCTGCAACCTCACAGCTACTGCTGTGTTCATCTACTTCTACGCTCCTAGTGGATCTGAACAACGCAGGACGGGGGCGCGTGATGCGCGGCTCATGTACGTGTCTTCATCTGTCCTGCATGTGTTCAATGCCACTTTCAGTCCTCTAATCATGATCCTGAGAGGAAGGTCCCTGAAAACTGCCATCCAGTCAGAGATAAAGAGCATCAAGACCAAATTTAGCACCAGAACTAGCAGCGTGGAACCTCGTTCAAATGGAGTCAAAGTTATCGTGTACAGATACTGAGCATATTTAACAAACTCAAAACCAAAATATTATATTATGGTTTTTAATCGTTGATGTTTAGTTTTTATGTCAAATATTATTTAATATAATATTATGCACCAAAATAAATAAGTTTAATTTAAAAATTAAAATGCATGGAAATTTATAGTCATTGACTGCTTAACAGATTAGTAAATATTGTTTGATTTTTTAAAAAACGTTATTATTGAAAAATGTATTATTTTGATATGTCAGACCACTGACCACTATTTGTACAAAATCTCTTCGGGCACAGCGGGAATGAAATTTAAAAGAAATTACAGCAGATC
Source organism: Bolinopsis microptera (assembly GCF_026151205.1). Lineage (NCBI taxonomy): Eukaryota > Metazoa > Ctenophora > Tentaculata > Lobata > Bolinopsidae > Bolinopsis > Bolinopsis microptera. The sequence continues at coordinate 13,678,530 of NC_087073.1, forward strand.
AAGCAGTATTGAAACAAATTTAATTTCAGGCTGTTTTTTCATCTTTAAACGTTAGTAATACCAACAACAATCATCGAATGATTGACTATTTGGAGGGCTATATCATATAATATATCGTAGCCGATGAACGTAACATCAGCTGAGAACAAACGCAAAACAATGGAGCAGATACCACCTAAACAGTAAACTCTATATTACTACACTGCAGTGTACTATACTTGCTATAATAGTATTACTATAAAGCTATAATACTAGGTATGCACTATGCTCCACATATCCAATGTAACCAAGGTAACCGATCGGAAAACGCTCGCTGAACGACGTGAGGAGCCGACAGAGTGATTAATCACTTTACTCTCGCGGTCACGTGACTAGCTTTACCTTGTTCTGTAAGTATAATCCCTGTTATGTAGTTAGAAGTGAATATTGAATCGTTGTAAAGGGAATATTTATTTTACTATCTTATACCTCAAATATATTTATAATGGTGAGTACTGTCAAATATCGACAAACTTTTGACATAATATCGTCAAAATATCGTCAAATATCTGATTATTAATAGATATAGAAATTTACGCACGTCTTCCAGATATATCCGAAGCGTGGAGAGAAGTATTTGTGGACTTTCATGGAACTCTGAAGTACACCTTATTGATCTCATCTTGCATTCTAAATTCTTAAATATGTACGCAACGTTATTACTATCACAATTCAATATTCCATTAATAATGAAATTATGGCTATTATGGAAACTATATCAATAAGCAAAAAGTTTTTAATTTTTCTGAATGCTTCCTTTGTGATTTCTATGCCCTCTTTTGTGTTAATTCATTTAAGAACTCTGTGACGTTTTCTGAGGATTTTAATGCAAATTTTATGCCCGGGATTTTATGTGCTATTAAGCCAGTTTAGGAAGAAATCAAAGTTTTCTTGGCCATGTGTCCATGGGACATAAACGTCACTTTTGGGTTCACTTTTGAACCTAACCCAATATTATGGTCTAACTTATCAATGGCAGTGTCAGGCTGTCAGCATAGGCACATGCATTTTTCGGTTCCATCGCGCTGTACCTTTGATTTGTCTGATGGTATCTCCTTCAAATTCGGTGATGACATTTTTAATTTCAAGAGCATCTACATTCTACAATACATTCCGTCAGTCGACGACAACATAACGGCAAAATTTGCATAAAGCTGTATTAAAACTAGCCGTACATGATGGCATTAAGAATTAAGATAAAACTATTAATTTAAGATTTCTTTGGTAACATTTTTTTAAAGTGGTAAAAACTTGCGCTTTTTGCTCAAATTCTGAATAACTTTTTTCTTGTGCACTTTTAATTTTATCAAATTGACCTGAAAACATTTGTATCGCCCGGTACCTACTTGATACTTTTAAGAGACGCATTAACACGCAAAAGCATTTAGTGTTATTACTATACAAAAAATAGAGGATGGTGTGATCTTACTGCTAGTGCCAACACTGCAATTATTTGATTACCTAAAGAGTTTCGGGCTTCCTGAGTTTAAAACGCGCATTTGTGTATCACGTGACCGATGTCTGATAAGGCCTCATTTTTATTTCGAAACGGATTCTTAATCCTTATACATCATAACTAACTATCTAACTATATAACTAACTACTAACTAACTATCTAACTATCGTACTGTCCAATTATTAGTTAGGTTGCCAAACTTGTAGCAGAAAACACGACATTTTAATAGCTTTTATCCTTTTATCTATTCTTGTCATCTTTAAAATTAAATTTGAAAATTTCAAACTAAATATTAACCTTCCAAACGACTTCTGCTGTGTCTAAATGAAAAATTAATATATTAATTTTAAACTACCTGTTATCGGACCTTGGCCTTATTTGAATGGACATTATGTGAACGGACATTAAAATGAACGCTCAAAGGAGTTCAAAACCATTAAAAATCCGAATTTATTCATTTTTTTTCCAAGTTTAACAGATAATTTTTAAATCGATTTTTCATACAGCAAATAAGAAAAGCAGTTGTTAGGCAATAAAAATGTTAAATTCTGTGCAGATGAGGTATGAAGGTACATCGGCCATATCCCTCGGAAGATATCCCGGTTTCGAATTCTATATTATCGAGATGATTGGTAATAGTATGTAATGGTAGGATGTATCATCGTTGACATGAACCACCGAAAGTAGGCTATGCCAAGTGGGGGGCTAGAGATATAGCTCAAGTTGTACTTCAGGCATTTGCATTCTAGTACCTCTGGTAGAGCAGTTGATATCGTTCATTACCCGGTACTACAACTACTAGTTGGATAAACAACCAGTTGTAAGAGATCTAGAACTAGAAGATGTAGAGGTAGATTACTAGTAACTCCGAAGAAATGAACGAGGGACCGTTATAGATCAAGAAAGTACAGAAGTTCCATAATATGATATTTATAATATCTAAATTTTATGATAACTTGTTTTTCATTGATCCAATGATATTCATATAGTTTAGTTCGATGATAGAAATTGAAATTAACTGAAATTAAAAGTTGTCATATCCTGGACAATAAGTTCGCAGTGGAAAAATTTTTGAACAAAATTCAACTGACTTTAATTTGGACGGACCTTAAACGGACGGAAATTATTTGAACGGACATTAAGATGAACGCTAGGGCCTCCAGCGTTCAATCAATGACTGTTCAAATAAGGTCCGATAAGGTAAAGGGTATCCATATAAAGACTGACAGTCGTGCTTGCCAGCGCTATAATTATGCAAGTAAACAAATTGACTACCACTTTTAGTTTTAGCATGTAAAGCCGTTGCTTCGTCAGAATGATACGCAATACGTACGAGAAATTAATGAGTACGCAATAAAAAGCTTTATTAATGCAGTAGTAAAAATTTAATTATGTCGAAGCTATTGTAAAAAGATATTTAAAATACAATCCGATGTGTAAATAAATTCGCTCCCACTAAATCGCTCGCCAAAATTTTTAAAAATTCTTGTAAAAATACCCTGAGGGTATGAAAGTAATTCGAATAGGTGTATTTTGATGATTTCGAATCACTCCCCATGACGTAGGGTAAAAATGCTTATGGGCAAAAAATATTTTGGTCACGTGACAGGCTGGTAAAACACGAATTCGATTGTTTAGAGCTCGGGTTAGGGTTGTGGTTAGGGTTATTGTTAAGCTGCACTAACAAAAAAGGTTACGTGATAATTTTTGGGCGAGCGAATTAGTAAAAGCTAAATAAATTATTACGGTAACGTTTGTTCGATGATTTTATTTAAAAAGGGAGGGCATGCATAAAAATTTTAAAATATACCAATAAAAACTTAATAAAATTATGGCCGGAGTGCTTCATAGTCTGACTAAAAAATAAACATCAGCTAATTGTCTATTCAGGGCACTCAGTTGTTACTGAGAAACATTCGGTAATCTTTGGTAAAGCGGAACTGTAGCTAGTCATTCCGGTGATTTGCATTTGTCCATCATCTCCATAGCGAAGGAGGAAAATGCTTCGATCATTCATCAACGGAGCAACACAATCTTTGTTGACAGATTCTCCAAATTTAGCGGTTGCTCTCAAACTTCTGATAAAGTCGTTTCCTTGACAAGCTTTGTAGGGTACAGCACTTTTAATTTCGATAGAGTCTTCCTCGATTTCACCTGGATATCCCAAGACGATGGCTTCTGTATTCTGGAATAGATCACAAGATAAAGCGAGAGAGCATCTGGTTTCATCAGACTCCTCAAAACCATCTCCAGACTCATCAATAGAGTAAAAGATGGTCTGCCTTTTAGAGGGATTGTAGTAATCTATCAAAGATACTTGCACTGGCATTCTGTTGGTCACGTCGAACTTTATGTCCATGGGGAGGTTGAATTCGATTTCTTTAAGCTTTGTGGCAGGATCCACGTAAAGATGAAGTCTTTGTCCTCCTTCCTTGATGTCGTATCTTGTAATAGCAGAGAATCCACCGTCGGTCAACTGAAGTTGTCCCTCAACAAGAGACTTTGTGAAGACAATACCAGTAGGTGAAGCTACCTCCAGCAGATACATTGTCGAATTGGACTCCTCAGGAAGTCTAAAAGAAATCCTGAGGGTTGGAAGTTTTTTCATCATAGCGGCTTCGGCTTTGAGTCCGAACAGGGGCTCGTAATCTTTACCTATAACGTGGTAAGATGAGATAAGCTGGACGAATGCAGTTCCAACGCCACTGTATCTGATATTGTAGACGCCAACTTCGGGTGAAAGAACGACTTCTTGGGTGACCATTTTGTTATCTTTTTTTATTAAGATCTTCTCGAAGTATGACTTGCCTTTTCCTATTGCTATAGTTAAATCAGTTTTTTTTGGCATGACAGAATTACTTACCTCCGCAAACTTAGCAAGAGCCTGCAGTCCAATGACAGTGTCTTGGCTGGATCGGAATCCTCCATTCTCATTTCTTTGACTGGCAAGCCACGTGATCATTGGAAGACTGTCTTCAATTCTGTCTTTCTGCAAGAAATACAATGCTGCATAGCCAGTAGCTTCAATAGACTTACTTGACCCCATGAAGGATTCAAATTCAAGATTATCTTCACAAGTGGCAAACTTATACCGCCCATCAGTAGATGAGCCCATACACTTTTCATGATCTCTGAAAGGCAGCTTTTTCCAGCTCTCGACATGATCAAGAAGTCCATGGTCTTTGCAGAGTTGGATGGAATAGGCAACCATATGATGATAGCAGCAATCGTCTGATCGAGAAGCTAATTCGAGGGTGGCATTGCAAACCTTTCCCAGTCTTCCGAAGGTATATGAGGAATCAGTCAAGGTGCTTCCACATCGGTTCACTCCATTACTCTCAAGCATGGAAATGAGGAAGTAAGAATTCCAGTAAAGGTCCTTGTTTTGATGATAGTTGTATTGGTAAGGAGCCCACCCGTCTCTGGCAACAGTTGCTGTGTATTGAGAACTGCTTGCATAACGTAACTGTCGGAGTAAGAATTCTCTATCACTATTAAGTGCCGTATCGCAGGGAACAAATACTTCATCTGGGAACAAAGCGACTACTTTGTTTACGAAGGCAGTCAACCAGACACTAGAATCTCCCCCTCTAAATACTGAGTACCCTCTGCTGTAGCTGGCTGATCCTTTTCTGTAGGCAAGCTGTTGCTGCAGTCCGATGTTCAGGTTGTGCTTGATGCTGTAATCAAGATTTTCAGGAAGTTCGTCGTAGAGGGATTTGATATAGTTTGCTGAGAAAACGTTGATCGCAATCTTGTGCATGTTCTGCTCACCACATCCCGACGGTAGTTGAATCAAGCTTGAAATTCCCGCCACAGCTTCTCCAAGGATATCTCCAACAGCTACAAGTTTTAGATCGTGTGAGCCTGGTATGAAACCATCCGGAAGTTCAACACGCATAGTTTTTACATTTTTTTCCCTTGACTTACCTTTCTGCATTATCAATAAACTGCTTGAATCAATAATTTTTTCACCACCTGGCTGAACGAATAGGCTCTTTTGGACAGCATCTGACTCACCAGTACTGGTCTCTGCTGTGACAGTGATGTCATGGTTCCCAGCCTCGGTGAGGCTTATTTCATATTGAACAGTAGTAGCTTCGTTAGAAGCTATGGTCACTGTTGCATCCTGGTCACCCCACATTTCGGAAGAGATTCGGACTGTTGCTGAAACTTCGTCATCTAAATAGTTAAATATTCTGACAGGAATAGTTATTCTCTCTCCGACAGTTCCAGAATATGGTAAGTCTAAACTTATAAAGAAAGGAAGGAATGTTTGGAACTCTATTTCATTAGAAAATCCCAATCCTTTTTCAGGGGACAGTCCGAAGGCACTTCCTTTCCATCCTGTGATTGTGTCAGGTGCTAATACTGAAATGACATTCTTTCCGTTTTCATCACTGACCATATCGGTCCAAAGCCAGGCCTCAGGGAAGTAGTTCCTCATTCTAGGAGAAGCATCTTCATCTGCATCTTGAGCTGGTTCATCAGGTGCGTCATCTGCCTCCACCGCATAGGAAGCTTCCATCATCTCTGCCTCAGCATACATCTCACCGTAGCCACCTCCACTATTATACACTCGGTAGGGATAGTACTCTTCCTCTCTGTTGTTGGAACTTGGAGCAACGTAATCAAATATGTTCATGTTTGTGGTAATTTTCAAGCCTTCACTTTTTAAAAGATCTTTGACGTCGATTATTTTTACTTCGGTGCTGGATTTGCATTGGTATGGGTCATCTCTTTGACAGCTGAGGTCTTTGGTGGTTCCACTGTCCAAACTTCTCAAGAACGACAACGTTGATTCCTTGGTCAATACTTTGCAGGGCTCCCTCAAAAGATTCAGACTCGCATCGTTGACACTGATTCCAACGAAAGACACAGGATCACTCGTCAAATACATGGTTACGTTTTCACCAGGCCTAGCAGTTTCTGTATCTAATTGAAGATCAATCTTATGTTTCAATTCTTCAACCATACAGAGATCCATGGCATCTGCCAAAATGTAACCAGAACGGTCATTAGCTGTTAGAACTAGCAGACGAGACCTTGTTATAATGTCATCGGGAATCATTATGGATCCCTCAGCAAATAATCTTCCCGATTCGTCATCTTGCCATTCTGGGACATCGTTCCAACTTTTAACAATGCTTCCCTTAGACAGAATAATGAAATGTAAGGTTTCGACCCTTTTGTTGGAAAGCACCTTATAAGAAGCCATATCACTGGCATTGTATGACCTTGGTTCGGTCTTGACGAAGCGAATGAATTCGTCAGCCTTTGCAACCATTCTTTCGGGTTGGTAGCAAGCAAAGACTTCATCACAAGCGGCATCAATATCCATTTCAGCTGTAATCTTCAAAGCACATGCATCTTCAGGAACATCGAATGACGCAAACACTTTTCCATCTTGGACACGAACCTCTTTTGAGACATATTTGAGATCAGTGAGGCCTGAGATCATCATGAGCTTGACTGGCATGTTTTCAATTTCAGTTGTAGTGAGTGCCTCAACATCCAGTTCAACATAGAAGGGGAATCCAGCGGCATAGTTTTTTTGAGTATTCTTGTTGAAAGATAGCTTCATAGACGTTTGAGTGAACTCCGTTGATGAGTCTACCTTCTCGACGTTGAAGCCCTGTAAAATTGCATATGGTGGTAACTATTTCTAGATAACTGCGTTGTTTTACATTTTGGAATAATTGCTAGCGATATGTCTATGTAGTCAAAGTTGATGATTGTTATTTTGCTACAGAAAAAGACTTACTCCTTCAGCATCGGAGACAGAAGCAGCGATAACAAGGATAGATGGACTACAGAAAGGATTGAACAAGTATTTAAGCTTTCTTGATGTTAAATCTGTGATGTCGATCTGAAAAGGTTATTTTTGTTACTCAATGAGACTATTTCTCTGGAAAAATCACGTGCATTAAATATTAAATCTCATTCCTAGAGAGGCGGAACAATTGAATATCCAAACATTGTTTTAGAAAAGATAATATTTTTTACCTCCCAGTCTGCTTTTCCATCAACAAGTTCAGTTGTAACTTCTTTGAAGTGATAAGCTCCTGAGTACATTTTCTGTTGTTTGTTGTCAACAGCGAACTTCAGGACTACTTTCCCGTTAACAGGTTTGCCGTATGTATAGGTGGCGGAGACTTTACCTCGAACCATCGTGTCTCCAGATGCGATGTGTTCCGGTCCTGATAAGAATTGTTGAATTCATTAATGTTGCTTCCTTTTTATTATTTAGCGCATCTAATGCAGCGATTGTAATTTTGGATTTGCAACTATGAGAAGATTGGAAACTGCTCAGCACCAGGCAATCAATTTATTGATCAGAAATATCCAAACAAACCTTCAATTTCTACACCGAACTTTGGAAGAACGTATTCCTCCACAGAGAAAGAGCAGGAAGCAGAGTTCTTGCCGGTCACTCTGATTGTGTAGATTCCTATCTTTGCTTCTTCGGCTAGCAGGAATGTTCCTTGGTGGATTACTCCTTCTTCTTCGTTAAAGATCACTTCATTGAAGAACTGGAGTTGTTAGATTTAAAATATGCATCTAATAGGAACATATTTAGTTTTTATCAAATCCGTTTCGAAACAGCCATTTAAGAATTATTTGAATGAATAAAGTATACAGATTTGTTCATATCTTGATGAAACAGTACTTGCTGATAATTGCATGATTAGAATAAAAATGTAAACTGACCTCTACACCATCAGGATTAGTTATTTTCACTTTGAGTCCGTCTGAGAGAGTCAGTCCCTTCAAATCAGAATCAATAGAAAATCCCCGAAACCTGCAATGATTCATTCAAATAATCAGCTTTAATTAAAATTTTTATTCTAAATCTAAGTAAAACCTAATTTATGCATAGTTTTTGAGTTAAATTGTTAAATATTGGGATTTGATTTGAGCAATTTTAACCTACCTGACAGCTTGGCCTGGTTTGTAAACAGGTTTGTCAGTCTGAACGTAGGACTTGTATCCGGTCTGTGTTACTGAGATAGATCCAGCATCAAACCTAAATCTTCCATATCCTTCAATAAATCCGGAGTATTTTACGACGTGTGTACCAACTATCTGCTCAGGGACCTAAGAGAAAACCGATCGTTTAAAAGTTAAAGAAAGTTAGAGAAAGTTAGTGAAAGTTAGAGAAAGTAAGTGAAAGTTAGAGAAACATAGTGAAAGTTAGTGAAAGTTAGTGAAAGTTAGAGAAAGTTAATGAAAATAAGCAAGGGGAATAATTTTGGCGTAGTTTTCTCACCATAACTGGAATGTCAATTATTTTGTCATCCTCAGAGATCTGATACATTTTCTCCATCAGCACGTTTCTGGAGGGGATATCATATTATGTTGTAACCTATTTTCAATTCGGCATTTTTAATATCTGTACAATTAAGTGAGTAGAATAATGAATCAATTAAGCTATTCAGTTTATAGAAGACAAAGATAAATGCTCAAATATTAATAGAGAAGATTAGATCTTTATGATTATTCTCTCAGTATGAAAGCGTTTTCCAAACTTACTCTTGGTAAAGATTTTCAGGGTAGTAGTATCGAGTGTAGTTGTAATACTTGATAGAGATATTACCAGAATTCTCCGTGAACATCATCAGCTTTAAGTTGGTCTGAAAAGTGACAAAATTACAGGACACAGCGTTTCTGTTGAACACATAATTTATAGCCAACTTTGTTATCATGCTCTCTGATAAATTAAAGTTCACTATAACTTCCAATAAGAAATAGTAAAGTTTCACAAAAACTCACCATGTGTCCAGCTTTGAAGCTTGGAGGAGAGAGAAACACGAAGGGAGGCATGCCAGTGCTCACATCTTCTGTAGTTTTTTGTGTGCTCACTGTTGCAAAGACAACCAAGAGCCCAACTACGGAGCCAAGCATTGCCATTGCTGTAATTTGATCATAAGTATTTAGCATGTAAGGTGTTGACGTATATTGAACTATTGAATAAAGAAACCCGACATTGATGACATGATATAGTGAAATTTTGTTGCTTATATATAAGCAACAAAACTTCATAAGCAAAAAAGTATATATATATATGTATGCACTTTTCTTTAATATAATAGGTAAACATATTTTACTAGAACATATTATTATAATAATAATATTGAAATCCTAATCTACTGACCTATAGATTGATTCTTTAGCCTTGTAATGATTTATGTTTCAATGATATGAATGAAGCGACGAGAGCATTTTAATCATTTCGGTCGTTTATTGAGGTGGCTATTTTCAGGGTAAAAATAAAACTGCAAATATTTTGAACTTTATTAATGCAATATACCAAAAACTTCAAATCATCAATTTAAAGACTAAAAAATAGCAACAGCAAAATTTCAGTGTCTAATGTCTATTCTGGGCACACGGTCACCACTGAGTAACATTCGGTTATCTTTGGCAGAGCAGAATTGTAGTCGGTCATTCCCGTGATTTCCATTTGTCCATCATCTTCATAGCGAAGGAAGAAAATGCTTCGAGTATTCATCAATGGAGCAACGCAATCCCTGCTGAATGACTTTGCAAATTTAGCAGTTGCTTTTCGACTTCTGACAAAGTTTCCGTTGCAAGTTTTGTAAGGGAAAGCTTCTTTGATTTCGATGGAGTCTTCCTCAATTTCACCGGGATATCCCAAAACGATGGCCTCTGTATCCTGGAATAGATCACAAGATAAAGCGAGAGAGCATCTGGTTTCATCAGACTCCTCAAAACCATCTCCAGACTCATCAATAGAGTAGAAGATGGTCTGCCTTTTAGAGGGATTGTAGTAATCTATCAGAGATACTTGTACTGGCATTCTGTTGGTCACCTCGAACTTAGTGTCCATGGGGATGTTAAATTCGATTTCTCTAAGCTTTGTGGCAGGATCCACGTAGAGATGAAGCCGTTGTCCTCCTTCCTTGATGTCGTATCTTGTAATAGCAGAGAATCCACCGTCGGTCAATTGAAGTTGTCCCTCAACAAGAGACTTTGTGAAGACAATACCAGTAGGTGAAGCTACCTCCAGCAGATACATTGTTGAGTTGGACTCTTCAGGTAACCTGAAAGAAATCCTGATGGTTGGAAGTTTTTTCATCATGGCAGCTTCGGCTTTGAGCCCGAACAGGGGCTCGTAATCTTTACCTATAACGTGGTAAGAAGAGATAAGTTGGACGAATGCAGTTCCGACTCCAGTCCATTTGATTTTGTAATCACCAACCTCGGGTGCAATAACAACTTCTTTGGTAACCATTTTGTTATCTTCTTTGATTCGGATCTTCTCGAAGTATGACCTGCCTTTTCCTATTACTATAGTTAAATCAGTTTTTTTAGGCATGACGGCATTGCTTATCGCCGCAAATTTAGCAAGAGCCTGCAGTCCAATGACAGTGTCTTGGCTGGATCGGAATCCTCCGTTCTCATTTCTTTGACTGGCAAGCCACATGATCATTGGAAGACTGTCTTCAATTCTGTCTTTCTGCAAGAAATACAATGCTGCATAGCCAGTAGCTTCAATAGACTTACTTGACCCCATGAAGGATTCAAATTCAAGATTATCTTCACAAGTGGCAAACTTATACTTCCCATCAGTTGACGAGCCCATACACTTTTCATCTTCTCTGAAAGGAAGGTTTCTCCAGTCCTCAACATGGTCAAGAAGTCCATGGTCTTTGCAGAGTTGGATGGAATAGGCAACCATATGATGATAGCAGCAATCATCTGATCGAGAAGCTAATTCGAGGGTGGCATTGCAAACCTTTCCCAGTCTTCCGAAGGTATATGAGGAATCAGTCAAGGTGCTTCCACATCGGTTCACTCCATTACTCTCAAGCATGGAAATGAGGAAGTAAGAATTCCAGTAAAGGTCCTTGTTTTGATGATAGTTGTATTGGTAAGGAGCCCACCCGTCTCTGGCAACAGTTGTTGTGTATTGAGAACTGCTTGCATAACGTATCTGTCGGAGTAAGAATTCTCTATCACTATTAAGTGCCGTATCGCAGGGAACAAATACTTCTTCTGGGAACAGAGCGACTACTTTGTGTACGAAGGCAGTCAACCAGTCACTAGAATCTCCCCCTCTAAATACTGAATACCCGCTGCTGTAGCCGGTTGATCCTCTTCTGTAAGCAAGTTGTTGCTGCAGTCCAATGTTCAGGTTGTGCTTGATGCTGTAATCAAGATTTTCAGGAAGTTCGTCGTAGAGGGATCTGATATAATTTGCTGAGAAAACGTTGATCGCAATCTTGTGCATGTTCTGCTCACCACACCCCGAAGGAAGTTGAATCAAGCTTGAAATTCCCGCCACAGCTTCTCCAAGGATATCACCAACAGCTACAACTTTCAGATCGTGTGAGCCTGGTATGAAACCATCAGGAAGTTCAACACTCATCACAGTTTTGTCCCCTGACTTACCTTTTTGCATTATCAACACACTGCTTGTATCGACTATTCTTTCACCTCCCGGTTGCACAAGAAGACTTTTTCGGACAGCATCTGAATCACCAGTACTGGTCTCTGCTGTGACAGTGATGTCGTGGTTCCCAGCCTCGGTGAGGCTTATTTCATATTCAACGGTAGCTGCTTCGTTAGAAGCTATGGTCACTGTTGCATCCTGGTCACCCCACATTTCGGAAGAGATACGGACTGTTGCTGAAACTTCATCATCTAAATAGTTGAATATTCTGACGGGAATAGTTATTCTCTCTCCAACAGTTCCAGAATATGGCAAGTCTAAACTTATGAAGAAAGGAAGGAATGTTTGGAACTCTATTTCATTAGAGAATCCCAATCCTTTTTCAGGGGACAGTCCGAAGGCACTTCCTTTCCATCCAGTGATTGTGTCAGGTGCTAATACTGAAATTACATTCTTTCCGTTTTCATCACTGACCATATCGGTCCAAAGCCAGGCCTCAGGGAAGTAGTTCCTCATCCTAGGAGAAGCATTCTCATCTTCTTCTGGAGCTGATTCATCAGCTTCTTCGGCACGATCGGCAGATGCTTCCATAATACGAGATTTCCCCTGAGGGGCATACATGTAATCTGGGCTCATGTCATCATAGTCATATCGATTGTATGGGTAAGGGTCTTCTCTGTTGTTAGAACTTGGAGCAACGTAATCAAATATGTTCATGTTTGTGGTAATTTTCAAGCCTTCACTTTTTAAAAGATCTTTAACGTCGATTATTTTTACTTCGGTGCTGGATTTGCATTGGTATGGGTCATCTCTTTGACAGCTGAGGTCTTTGGTGGTTCCGCTGTCAAGACCTCTCAAGAACGACAAAGTTGATTCCTTGGTCAATACTTTGCATGGCTCCCTCAAAAGATTCAGACTCGCATCGTTGACACTGATTCCAACGAAAGACACAGGATCACTTGTCAAATACATGGTTACGTTTTCACCAGGCCTAGCAGTTTCTGTATCTAATTGAAGATCAATTTTATGTTTCAAGTCTTCAACCATACAGAGATCCATGGCATCTGCCAAAATGTAACCAGAACGGTCATTAGCTGTTAGAACTAGCAGACGAGACCTTGTTATAATGTCATCGGGAATCATTATGGATCCCTCAGCAAATAATCTTCCCGATTCGTCATCTTGCCATTCTGGGACATCGTTCCAACTTTTAACAATGCTGCCCTTAGACAAAATAATGAAATGTAAGGTTTCGACCCTTTTGTTGGAAAGCACCTTATAAGAAGCCATATCACTGGCATTGTATGACCTTGGTTCGGTCTTGACAAAGCGAATGAATTCGTCAGCCTTTGCAACCATTCTTTCGGGTTGGTAGCAAGCAAAGACTTCATCACAAGCGGCATCAATATCCATTTCAGCTGTAATCTTCAAAGCACATGCAATTTCAGGAACATCGAATGACGCAAACACTTTTCCATCTTGGACACGAACCTCTTTCGAGACATATTTGAGATCAGAGAGGCCTGAGATCATCGTAAGCTTAACTGGCATGTTTTCAATTTCGGTTGCAGTGAGTGCCTCAACATCCAGTTCAACATAGAAGGGGAATCCAGCGGCATAGTTCTTTTGAGTATTCTTGTTGAAAGATAGCTTCATGGACGTTTGAGTGAACTCCGTTGATGAGTCTACCTTCTCGACGTTGAAGCCCTGTGAAATTGCTTATGTTGGTAATAAATTCTAGATAGTTGCGTCGACGCATCGTTTTGTATGTAAGAATGGTTTAAAATAGGAGCTTTTTAAATATTCAACTGTACTACTGCAAATTACCAAACAACGTCATGTATACATATATGAAGTTCCGATGCTTCATAATTGGTTTTCTTGAAAATATATAGTTTGATCATTAGAAGAGACAATTTTGCTACAGAAAAAGACTTACTCCTTCAGCATCAGAGACAGAAGCAGCGATAACAAGGACTGATGGACTGCAGAAAGGATTAAACAGGTATTTTAGCTTTCTTGTTGTCAAGTCAGTGATGTCGATCTGTGGAAAATGTTTTGTTTTTCTCAATAATCCCAGAATACTTACAAGAGAATAGTTTTAAAATATAAGTTCACACAAATTGGTTTTTAATAATTAATAAAACAATCGCACATTTTTGGAGGTTCAAACGTGAATAATTTTCATTATTTCTGAATGTTGAATGAGAGTCTCACCTCCCAGTCCGCTTTTCCATTAACAAGTTCAGTTGTAACTTCTTTGAAGTGATAAGCTCCTGCGTACATTTTCTGTTGTTTGTTGTCCACAGCGAACTTCAGGACTACTTTCCCGTTAACAGGTTTGCCGTATGTGTAGGTGGCGGAGACTTTACCTCGAACCATCGTGTTTCCAGACGCAATGTGTCCAGGTCCTAGAAGAAATTGTTAATTTACAAATATAAATGTTTCAATGCAGCTGATGACGTTTTATTTTGTATAAATGAAAATGAAAATTGGTTCTAAAAGGCTTAAAACAAACCTTCAATTTCTACCCCGAACTTGGGAAGAACGTATTCCTCCACAGAGAAAGAGCAGGAAGCAGAGTTCTTGCCGGTCACTCTGATTGTGTAGATTCCTATCTTTGCTTCTTCAGCTAGCAGGAATGTTCCTTGGTGGATAACTCCTTCTTCTTCGTTAGAGATCACTTCGTTGAAGACCTGGATTTGTTAGATTTATAATATAAGAATATGCATTTATTAGGAAGAGACTTTTTAATGCAGCATGAAACATTTTATACGGTATGATCGCACAAGATCCTAACCAGTGTAGCAATATAAAGTTTTGACGTGCTGTACGTTCCTAACGTAAGTTGAACTTACGTTCTGTAAGTCAGAATTTATTCTATCAAAAATACGTGCGATAAGCGATTTGCACAATTTATGTTACAGATCAGAAAGGCCAAGCAAAGGTTAGTTAACTTTTTATTGGATTTTATTGGAGTTAAAATTTAAAAAGTATAATAACACAAACCTCGACACCGCTTGGATTAGTTATTTTCACTTTGAGTCCGTCTGAGAGAGTCAGTCCCTTCAAATCAGAATCAATAGAAAATCCCCGAAACCTGCAAAGATTCGTTCAAATCAGTTTCAATCAATATTCTGTTTCAAAATCGAAGGAAAATCTATTCTTTGCATAATTTTAAAGTTAAATAATGAGATTTGATTGGATCAATTTTAACCTACCTAACAGGTTGGCCTGGTTTGTAAACAGGTTTGTCAGTCTGAACGTAGGACTTGTATCCGGTCTGCCTTACTGAGATAGATCCAGCATCAAACTCAAATCTTCCAAATCCTTCTATAAATCCGGAGTACTTGACAACGTGGGTACCAACTATCTGCTCAGGGACCTACCAAAGGAAACACTTGATTTGTTGATAAATACTATCGTTAATAGCAAGTTTTAAAACATAACTTAGATTCGTATTACGGACTATATACAGTTCGTTTAAGTTGAAGAAGGATTACTGGGCGGCGCTCAGCCTGTCATTCCGCCGAATCTCTATCAATTATCATATGTTTATGAACATTATACCCAGGGGTCCCCAGGTAAAAGAAGGACTGAATAATAATGATCTAACCTTGACTGGAATGTCAACTATTCTGTCTTCTTCGGAGATCGCGTACGTTTCCTCCATCAGCACGTTCCTGCATTGATTGTCATTCAGTTTCATTGGGATACTCCTCCATCGTCATATTTGGGGAATTTTTGAAATAAGCTTGCAACCTAAAGATGATCCTGATTTTTTACAAGAATGTTGTACGTCTTTTTAGATATATCTACTGAGTATATAGTGTATGTAATAATGGAAAAAGATATGATAAACAGGAACCTGGAACATAAACATATCCCAGGTTTAATTTAATGATTTTATTTGAAGCTAAGGGAAAATCCTAAAACTTACTCTTGGTAAAGATTTTCAGGGTAGTACTGTCGAGTGTAGTTGTAATACTTGATAGAAATATTACCAGCATTCTCTGTGAACATCATCAGCTTCAAGTTGGTCTGAAATGTGACAATATTGCATGAAGCAGCGAATACGATGTTACATAATTCATTACTAACTTTTTCATTATGCTCTCTGATTAAAGTTCGCTATAACTTCCAATAAAAATTGTGAAAATAGTCAAGTCTCACAAAAACTCACCATGTGACCAGCTTTGAAGCTTGGAGGAGAGAGGAACACGAAGGGAGGCATGCCAGTCCTCACATATTCTTCTGCTGTACCTTGTATGCTCACTGATCCAACAACGAGGCAGAGCCCAATCAGGGCTGAGAGCATTGCCATTGCTGTAGGTCGAAAATTATTACAACAACATATCATACATTATAGTAGAACGACTACATTATTCATTATGTCCATTTATTCAAATTACATCCTCTCAATAGATAAAATAAACATTTATCAAAAATACAGACAAAACAATATTCAGTATTATTATATTTATATATACATAATAATATTATATACGATATATATCAATAATATTTACAATTTATTATCGTGAAACTTCCAACCCTGGTCCAAATAAAAACCGCGTTAAAAAGGCAATTTTCCCGAAGTTTAATAGGCCCGGTATTTAAATTGGTCCGGAACATAATTGGCCGGACTAAGTAGGTCCGAAAAATAATAATGTCAGAAGAATAAAAGTGGTCCGAAATGAATAATATTAATCCCTAGGAAATTACAAACCAAATATTGCGCACAAAAATTCAATAAAATGCATTTAAATTATGTACGATCACTTGACTTTTTGGAATTTATTAATAATCTACAAGTACAAGTTTGACGTACAGAATTAAAATTCACGAATGTAAATGAAACTGGTAAATATTATTTTTCATCCACATTGCGTGATTTGCGCATGACTCAGACTGCTCAGAAAGGTTGATTTTTCAGCGATCAGTCATGTAATTATAGTTATAGCGCGATGCACTATAAGTGTATAACTACTATAATTTGTATTAAAACTGAGCTACTGGGCCGCACCACACATTAAATAGTTGTATGTTTACAACCTACCAGGACGCGCGCCGAGTTGGACTCGTCGACGGTCCTATATGGAACAGATAATGATATTTTACGAGTATCACCCGTTAAATTAAATAGTTAATAATACTTTTTAATTTTTACACCATGCAGCCATTATAATAAAGTTTAGTGTTGAGCGTTACACTACATTTAAAATTTTGTAACTTTTCTAGTTTGAGTTTTAATTTTATCAAATTCTTGGAGGTTACAAGTCCGGAATTTGACGTTTTGCTGTATTTCAAAAATATATAGAAATAAGAGTTTGCAGTAGATTGTTGAGAATAAGAGCTTGATAATTGATATTGTGTACATGACAGGCTTTCTGAGCTTAGCTGAGTCTCTGAGCTTAGCTGAGTTTGCGTGAGCGAGTAGTAGTGAATGTCAACTTCCTTGACTGCATTTTGCCTAAGTTGTAAGTGGCTTATAGTTATGAAGCGTGCTATCGGTTTCAATAATATTTTATTTAACAGTCAACGAGTCAAGCTTCACCAATGTTGACGGATGATACTCGTCTAAATTATTTACGAAGTAGCGCGCCGCTTTTTATATTGCCAGAGGCAAAGAGCTGCAATATAATAAAAGCGCGCGCTCGCGCTGCGCGCTGGGTCAGTCCATTAACAATAGACATATGTCTTATAATGTTTATATAAACATTATAAGTATAATGATTATAGGCGATTTAATAGCAAGGGTATTCTCAAGGAATTAAATTATAATAAACAGTTTGAGAAATAAACTAAAAAGGCTAAACTGGTGCTACATATATTTATAGTTATAGCAAACTTAAGCTTTTAACAAAAGCTGACAATTTTTTCGAAAAAAATTGTTATTCAATTTGATATAAAGATTAAAGGTTAAAGGAGACCTTAAACGATTTTAGGTACCACTACCAACCCACATGTATTATAGTAACCACAAGTAACCACAGGTAACCACAGGTAACCACAGGTAACCACCACAGGTAACCACAGGTAACCACAGGTAACCACCACAGGTAACCACAGGTAACCACAGGTAACCACAGGTAACCACAGGTAACCACAGGTAACCACAGGTAACCACAGGTAACCACAGGTAACCACAGGTAACCACAGGTAACCACAGGTAACCACAGGTAACCACAGGTAACCACAGGTAACCACAGGTAACCACAGGTAACCACAGGTAACCACAGGTAACCACAGGTAACCACAGGTAACCACAGGTAACCACAGGTAACCACAGGTAACCATGCAGGTAACCACAGCTGGTAACCACAGGTAACCACAGGTAACCACAGGTAACCACAGGTAACCATAGGTAACCACAGGTAACCACAGGTAACCACAGGTAACCACAGGTAACCACAGGTAACCACAGGTAACCACAGGTAACCACAGGTAACCACAGGTAACCACGGGTAACCACAGGTAACCACAGGTAACCACAAGTAACCACAGTAACCGCAGTAACCACAATTTAATAAAATCACAGTAACCTAGACCTGCAGTAATCACGGTAATCACTAATCACACAGTAGCCACAATTTATAAGCTTTCAACGCAACCCACTGTGTGCGCGATCAAAGCTGCACTGCGACCATGCCACAGTTAACTTGCTGGTCTATTAATTGCTCGCTCTCACCTGTACTGGGGACCTCAGGCTATTATATTTATATTCATAATCATAACCGAATGTTCATAATCATAACCGAATAGAGATTACTAAACGGAATGACAGGCTGAGCGCGGCCCAGTAACATTGGGATCAATTAATACTAGTACTACCCATTGTAGCGCGATGCACTACTGGGTCGCGCGCGCGCATCCAATAATGCTTCTCGGTAGATCGGCGAGATGCACCACTGTGCCTCACCGAGCTGCGAAGGATTGACATCGTGAATCAATACTACCCAGTACTTGTTGTATTTGATTTACGCCGCCTTCGGCGGCGCGCGCTTCGCGCGCGAAAAGTGGCATGCAACGTATGTCAAGATCTACGATGTCAATCTTTCGCAGCTGGGCAAGGCCCAGTGGTGCATTTTGCCGATCTAGCCGTGGTTGCAAAAAGAATTATTTAATGCGCGGCACGGCCTAGTGATGCATCGCGCTACAATTATTGTATTATATATATTAATATATCATAAAGAGGTCTAAAAATAACAAAATAGGTATAAATTCGTTGATAACTCAATTTCTGACCATCGAAATTGCTCAAACTATTTAACTTTAAGGTTCATTAAAACATAAATGTTTACGTAAGCTGACCAAATTTCAACAAAATTGTTGTATGAGGAGTACAGTATTATAACATTTTGATTGTTTCCGAAATAATGTGCTGGCCGAAATACGAGCTAAAAAGCATTCGATGGTCAGCGCGCGCGTCTTACGGTCGATGGTGCACGTCCTAATAGTAATATAAAGTTTACCGTTTAACGGTAACAGATGCACGGTTTTAATTGTTATGTAATGTTCATTGAACCGCACAAAAGAAAGTTGAGTGCTGAGAAATAGTTTCGGACGAATATTTTTAAAAACACTAAACTAATCGTTGACAGTGTCTTCGTTATAAGTATAACAACACATCGAATCTGCGAGTGTTTTATTTTTTCTCACTCTATTATAGAAACTATAAATTAGTAACATGTAACAAAATATTTTTAGTCGTTACTTTTTTGCATATTTTGCATATTTCTTAATAACAATAAAAAAGCTTTTGATAACTGCTAAATTTTCAGAAACTACTACCGTTGAAAAATTAATATCAATAGACAATAACTATAAGCAAACGGGTAGATAAATTATGACGATAATTTAAAATGAATTAAAAACTTAAAATATATAAAAAGTTTCAATGAGGCAGGTTATGAAGTAACTTGCTAAAACATTACAATTGAATGAAGGAGGTAATCCCTCCCGGCTTACGTTAATATTATTTATAACTAGTTCCATCAACGGAGTAGAAAATGGTCTGCCTTTTAGAGGGATTGTAGTAATCTATCAGAGATACTTGTACTGGCATTCTGTTGGTTACGTCGAACTTTATGTCCATGGGGATGTTGAATTCGATTTCTTTAAGCTTTGTGGCAGGATCCACGTAGAGATGAAGCCGTTGTCCACCTTCCTTGATGTCGTATCTTGTAATAGCAGAGAATCCACCGTCGGTCAACTGAAGTTGTCCCTCAACAAGAGACTTTGTGAAGACCATGCCAGTAGGCGAAGCTACCTCCAGCAAATACATTGTCGAGTTGGACTCCTCAGGCAATGTAAATCCTATGCTGACAGCTGGAAGCCCTTCGTATACAGCAGATGAAGCCTGCAACATGAATATAGGTTCATAGTTTCTACCTGTGACATGGTATTCAGATATCATTTGTACGAACGCAACACCTACTCCACTCCATTTGATCTTGTACTTGCCAACTTTTGGTCGTAGATCCAACTGTTTGACGGTCATTTTGCTATCCTCCTTTATCCGTATTTTTCCAATCTTTGACTTGCCTTTTGAGATCACTATGGTTAGATCAGTTCGTTTAGTCATTTTAGCATTGCTTAATTCAGCAAACCTAGCGAGAGCTTGCAGTCCAATGACAGTGTCTTGACTTGATCGGAATCCTCCATTCTCATTCCTTTGACTGGCAAGCCACATTATCATTGGGAGACTGTCTTCAATTCTGTCTCTCTGCATGAAATACAATGCTGCATAGCCAGTAGCTTCGATAGACTTACTTGATCCCATAAAGGATTCAAATTCAAGATTATCTTCACAAGTAGCAAACTTAAACTTTCCATCAGTAGAGGATCCCATACACTTTGCATCTTCTCTGAAAGGCAGTTTTTTCCAGCTTTCGACATGATCAAGAAGTCCATGCTCTTTGCAGAGTTGGATGGAATAAGCTACCATATGATGATAACAGCAATCATCTGATTGAGAAGCTAATTCGAAGGTAGAGTTGCAAACTTTTCCTAGTCTATCAGAGTTATAAGAAGAATCAGTCAGGGTGCTTCCACATCGGCTCACTCCGTTGCTCTCCAGCATAGAAATGAGGAAGTAAGATTGCCAGTAAAGGTCCCTATTTTGATGATAAATGTATTGATAAGGAGCCCATCCTTCTCTGTTTACTCCCATTGTTTTTTTGTTATCTTTTTTGACTTGTTGCAATTGTCGCATAAGATAGTCCCTATCACTATTAAGCCCTGAATCACATAAAACAGGTACGTCTTTCGGGAATAAAGCGACTATCTTATGAACAAAAGTAGTCAACCAGTCACTAGAATCACCCCCTTTAAACACTGAATACCCATAACTGTAGCCAGTGGAACCCTTTCTGTAAGCAAACTGCTGCTGCAACCCAATATTCAGGTTATGCTTGATGTTGTAATTTATGTTTTCAGGAAGTTCCTTGTACAGGGATCTGATATAGTTTGCCGAGAAGACGTTTATTGCAATCTTGTGCATGTTCTGCTCACCACACCCCGAAGGAAGTTGAATCAAGCTTGAAATTCCCGCCACAGCTTCTCCAAGGATGTCTCCAACAGCTACAACTTTCAGATCGTGCGAGCCAGGTATGAAACCATCAGGAAGTTCAACACTCATATCAGCTTTGTCCCCTGACTTACCTTTTTGCATTATTAGAACACTGCTTGTATCGATAACTTTTTCACCTCCTGGTTGAACGAGAAGGCTTTTTCGAACAGAGTCTGACTCACCAGATCTGGTATCCGCTGTGACAGTGATGTCGTGATTCCCAGCCTCGGTGAGGCTTATTTCATACTCAACGGTACTTGCTTTGTTAGAGGCTATGGTCACTGTTGCATCCTGGTCACCCCACATTTCAGAAGAGATTCGGACTGTTGCTGAAACTTCATCATCTAAATAGTTGAATATACTGACAGGAATAGTTATTCTCTCTCCAACAGTTCCAGAATATGGCAAGTCTAAACTTATAAAGAAAGGGAGGAATGTTTGAAACTCTATTTCATTAGAGAATCCCAATCCTTTTTCAGGGGACAGTCCGAAGGCACTTCCTTTCCATCCTGTGATTGTATCAGGAGCTATCGCTGAAATGATGTTCTTTCCGTTTTCATCACTGACCATATCAGTCCAAAGCCAGGTCTCAGGGAAATAGTTCCTTAATCCCGCAGATTCTTCTTCCTTTGGTTCCTCGACCACTTCTTCAGATTCCTCTGACGTCGGCATCATCATTTTCATGTCGTCCGCCATAGGATAAGAGGTTGACGGTACATACATATCCATAGAAGTTTGTGTACTAGTACGACTACGTCCTTTATCGTACCTGATTGGATATGGTTTTACGTTATTTTGGAAACCATAATCGAACAAATTCATGTTTGTGGAAACTTCAAGACCTTCACTTTCGAAGAGATCCCTTAAATCGATTATTTTCACCTCAGTACTAGATTTACATTGGAAAGGATCGTCCCTCTTACAGGTCAAGTCTTTGGTGGTTCCGCTGTCGAGGTCTCTTAAGAAGGACATTGTTGATTCCTTGGTCAGTACTTTGCATGGTGCCCGCAGAAGGTTTAAGCTCGCATCGATGACACTGACTCCAACAAATGAAGAAGGATCACTTGTCAAATACATGGTCACATTTTCACCAGGCTTAACAATTTTAGCGTCCAATTGAAGCCTCACCTTGTGTCCCAAGTCTTCAGCAATGTCGAGATCTATGGCATCGGCAAGGATGTATCCAGAATTGGCGTTTGCTGTCATAACAAACAGACGTGATCTGGTTATCACTTTTGATGGTATCATTATGGATCCATCTACAAACAATTTCCCTGACTCGTGACTCTCCCATTCTGGGACATCGTTCCAACTTTTAACAATGCTTCCCTTAGACAAAATAATGAAATGTAAGGTTTCGACCCTTTTGTTGGAAAGCACCTTGTAAGAAGCCATATCACCAGTTTTGTACGACCTTGGTTCGGTCTTGACTAAGCGTATGAATTCATCAGCCTTTGCAACCATTCTTTCGGGTTGGTAGCAAGCAAAGATTTCATCACAAGCGGCATCAATATCCATTTCAGCTGTTATCTTCAAAGCACATGCATCTTCAGGAACATCGAAGGATGCAAAGGCTTTTCCGTTTTGAACACGGACTTCTTGTGTTACATATTTCGGATCGGAAATACCTGAAATCATTGTTAATTTTACAGTCAAGTCCTCAGTGTTCGACGCTTTATTAAAATTTTTAACGTCTAGTTCGACATAGAAAGGGAAGCCAGCAGCGTAGTTCTTCTGTGTGTTCTCGTTATAGGTCACCTTTACAGAGGTCTGACTGAACTCCGTTGATGAGTCCACTTTCTCAATGTTGAAACCCTGTTGGATGGACGCCTTGGTCAGCTGTCTTTAACTCATGCAGCTACTTCATTTGTCTTTAACTCATGCAGCGAGACATGCAAGTCGTGCAAATGCAGCGTTACAGCAGGATGGTTCGTGACGCATTAGGGCTTTGTAAGTTTTGTTTTAATTAAATTGTTAAAGAGGTATTGTATCCATTCGGCATTCCTTGCACATGTGTTTTAAGGTGATATGATAGTGTGTATTACTGTATAAAAGGGGAAATATAATTTATATAGTGCTTGATTGTTATGTGAATAGCTTCGCTGATTGTACAAGTGGATGAGATTTAAAAAAGTAAACAGCAGTTCAAACCTCAGAAGGGACGAAGACCAATAATTGTCAGGAACAACAACTTGGAGAAACATGCTTTCATCAGATGTTAGCAGGTGTTTTTAGAAGATTTAGACAAGACTAAATTCAAAATTCAAAAATGCACTCATGCTCATAATGATCAGTTTCTAATATTAATTATTAGCTGATCGCATTAATCAACCAAGTTACTGACTTGAAAAACTTACCCCTTCAGCATCAGACACAGAAGCAGTGATAACAAGGACAGATGGACTGCAGAAAGGATTAAACAGGTATTTTAGCTTTCTTGTCGTCAAATCTGTAATGTCGATCTGCAAATAAATGTTATTGTATTGCAAGTGAATTTGATTGAATGAGAAAAATTAAATTCATTCACTTCCTCAATGATAAATAATACTAAAAATCAAGTTTTATACCTCCCAGTCTGCGATTCCATCAACAAGTTCAGTTGTAACTTCTTTGAAGTGATAAGCTCCTGCGTACATTTTCTGTTGTTTGTTGTCCACAGCGAACTTCAGGACTACTTTCCCGTTAACAGGTTTGCCGTATGTGTAGGTGGCGGAGACTTTACCTCGAACCATCGTGTCTCCAGACGCAATATGTTTTGGTCCTGAAACGAATTTTTCAATTCACTTCTTTTGCTTTATTTGAAAAATAAAAAATCTTGCAATCTATGTTGCAGCGATTGTATTTTTATACTCACATCTATAATAAAAGTTGTCGTGAAGAAACTTTTTGACTGCTGGAATTAAAATCTAATCCATTCAATGTAGCTGATGACGTTGTATTTTTGGACAGATTGCTTCGACAAATTCAAACAAACCTTCAATTTCTACCCCGAACTTGGGAAGAACGTATTCCTCCACAGAGAAAGAGCAGGAAGCAGAATTCTTGCCGGTCACTCTGATTGTGTAGATTCCTGTCTTTGCTTCTTCAGCTAGCAGGAATGTCCCCTTGGTGGATTACTCCTTCTTCTTCGTTTAAGATCACTTCATTGAAAACCTGAACACAAAAGTAATGAATGTTTAATGTTTACTTAAAATGTTTACTTATAAATAAGACAGCGATATCTTTTGTATATTCTTTACCAAACTTATGTTATTTAACAATAAGGAATCCGACTTCCTGAGAAGACTCATAATTTGACAACTGTTATTGACTCTCATCGAATGATATTAAGATTTGAGTCTGATTGTTTCTGAATTCTCAGCAACAAAACATTAGGAGTGTATCGTTCATTTTGCATAATAAATTTTCAAATTACCAACTCAATATGACGCGATATATTACCTCGATGCTATCAGGATTTGAGATCGTCACTTTCAATCCATCTTCAGAAAGTACTACACCTTTCAAATCAGAGTCGATGGAGAAGCCGCGGAATCTGACAAAGGTAAATAAACAGTGAAGCAGAAATACGGCTTGCTCCCAGTACATTTAGTAAGATAGTAAATTAGTAAATAAGTCAATTGAGAAAATGCAAATGATCGGATAGTTTTGATATTGAAAAACTTAACCTACCTGACAGGTTGGCCTGGTTTGTAAACAGGTTTGTCAGTCTGAACATAGGACTTATATCCGGTCTGGCTTACTGAGATAGATCCAGCATCAAACTCGAATCTTCCATATCCTTCAATAAATCCGGAGTATTTGATGTACTGTGTACCTTGACTGACTTCTGTGACCTAACAGAATTTTAACTATGTAAGAAACTCGTTTGTAACCTTATATACTATCAAAATCTCTTCATTTAAGATTTAAGAAGAGAGAAACGCCATCGCAAAGAGAATTAGGAAAATTAGGAGAATTAGGAGAATTAGGAGAATTAGGAGAATTAGGAGAATTAGGAAAATTAGGAGAATTAGGAAAATTAGGAACATTAGGAGAATTAGGAGAATTAGGAGAATTGGGAGAATTAGGAGAATTAGGAGAATTAGGAGAATTAGGAGAATTAGGACTCATCGGACTACACGACATGCCAGTAAACATCAAAGGTGCGACTTTAATAATAATAACCAATGCGATTTAGCGTTGAGAAAATAAACTCAACTTAGCATTACTCTTGTGTTTTTGTAAGCTTATCTTCTAACCTGAACTGGAATGTCGATTATCTTATCCTCCGCAGATATCTGGAATGTCTCCTCCATCAACACGTTTCTGGGGTTGTTATCAATCAAACATCAAGCACACCTTTTCAAATAGACGCCACTCCATCATATATTATAATCACCTCTTTGCCCCATCAATGCCCGTGCTACTGCAATATTTCGTGTCACTTCAGATCAGACTAAAACAAAATAAGATTTGCATTTTTTTCGCAGTCAAAATTAGTCAAAATTAGTCGTTGTACCCCCTCATTGATAAATTAGCTTAATCGGATATCTATCATTGTACTGTCGCATATTATCTATCAATAAGCTAACATTCTAACAAACTCAGTAAGTAAGTGACTTAACTCACTCCACATAGCGACCATCAGATTCATATGGTTCTGAATAGTTGGTGTACTTCAAATAGTATTTGATAGAGATGTTGCCTGAATTTTCAGTGAACATCATCAGTTTCAGGCTCGTCTGAAATAGGTTTTATGACAGTGCTACCACTATAGTACTATAACTACTACAGCAAAAAATCACGGTATCTGACAGAAATAACTTACGAGTAGGTCTTTATAACACTAACCGTGTTTCTGATTAAGATTTCTGATAATTCCAAGGAAATATGCTCTTTTCAGGTATATGATGTAGTTACATTAATTGTTGAACAGTTTCCTTTACCTGGAAAGACCATTTTCCCGTGGTCGCATAAACGGAATTATCAAAAATTGTTATCAGAAACATCACAACAATACGACTCATAAACAATGTTCCTATCCGGATACAACACTAACCGTGTGTCCAGCTCTAAACGCAGGAGGTGAAAGGAATACAAAGGGAGGCATCCCATTGGTTACCCCTTCTTCGTGGTCATCTGATCTTACTATGTTGCAAAATGCCAGTCCTATGAGCAGTAGGACCAACTTCATTGCTAAAATGGTATGTTATTATTATGTGCATACAATTTTATTATTATATGCATATTGCATAAAAACATATAGTTTTAGCTGTGGTCGATCAAGTATTAGTTAACTGACAATAACCATTGTATTAGCAATGTAACAAAATCTTCTTCTTGAAAGGTAAATAAAACCAGGACCCGTTTTAAAATTCAAGGAAGGGTTGGTTATAAGCTGAACAGAAGAAAAATGTGAGAAAATAATATTTTTTACAATTCAACATAGTTATACACAATACAGAGTAAGATTATAAAGTTAAAGAATGAAATAATCTATGCTAAAACAAACAAAAACCCTAAAATGTTATGATATAGAGGCAAACAACGAGAAAATATAGCAAGCATCTTTATCAGCCTGCAACCTTGTTCAGCTCATCGTGCCTGATCACATGAGTTAATAACCGAGAAGCACTCGGCTATCTTCGGTAAAGCGAGCTCATAAGAAGTCATCCCAGTGATTTCCATCCGCCCATCAGCACTGTAACGGAGAAGGAAGAAACTCTTGGTGTTTCTAAGCGACGGGACACACAACCCGTCAGGAGAACTCGCAAACCTCGCATCTACACTCATATTATGGACAGTGCTTCCCTTGCATTCTTTGTAAGGGAAGGCATTCTTGATCTGGAGAACGTCTCCAGAACTCTCACCAGGATAACCTAAGACAATGGCTTCTGCGCTCTCCAGGAGGTCACAGGATAAAGCCAGAGAGCATCCAATATTCGTCATAGCATCAACACCTGCATCGGACTCATCAAAAGAGTAAAAGATGGTCTGCCTTTTAGAGGGATTGTAGTAATCTATCAAAGATACTTGTACTGGCATTCTGTTGGTTACCTCGAACTTAGTGTCCATGGGGATTGAAAGATCGATTTCTCTAAGCTTTGTGGCAGGATCCACGTAGAGATGAAGCCGTTGTCCTCCTTCCTTAATGTCGTATCTTGTAATAGCAGAGAATCCACCGTCGGTCAACTGAAGTTGTCCCTCAACAAGAGACTTTGTGAAGACCATGCCAGTAGGTGAAGCTACCTCCAGTAGATACATTGTGGAACTTGATTCCTCAGGAAGTCTAAAAGCTACTTTGATGGTTGGGAGGCCGTCATAAGTTGCAGCTGCAGCTTCCAGCATATACAGAGGGCTGTAGTATTTGCTAGAGACGTGAATTTCGGATATCATCTGAACAAATGCAGTTCCAACTCCAGTCCACTTAACTTTGTATTCTCCAAACTCTGGAGCCACCATTATTTCTTTGGTTGACATCTTTTTTTCTTCTTTGATTCGAACCTTTTCGAAGTATGACCCACCTTTCCCGAGGAAAATTGTGAGATCAGTTCGTTTAGGCATATCTGCATTACTTACCTCCGCAAACTTAGCAAGAGCCTGCAGTCCAATGACAGTGTCTTGGCTGGATCGGAATCCTCCGTTCTCATTTCTTTGACTGGCAAGCCACATGATCATTGGAAGACTGTCTTCAATTCTATCTTTCTGCATGAAATACAATGCTGCATAACCAGTAGCTTCAATAGACTTACTTGACCCCATGAAGGATTCAAATTCAAGATTCTCTTCACATGTAGCAAACTTATACCTCCCATCAGTTGAAGAGCCCATACACTTCTCATCATCGCTGGAAGATAAACGGGACACTTGGTCAAGAAGGCCATGGTCTTTGCAGAGTTGAACGGAGTAAGCTACCATGTGATGATAGCAGCAATCATCTGATCGAGCAGATAGGTCAAGGATGGAGTTGCAAACTTTTCCTAGTCTATCAGAGTTATAAGAAGAATCAGTCAGGGTGCTTCCACATCGGCTCACTCCGTTGCTCTCCAGCATAGAAATGAGGAAGTAAGATTGCCAGTAAAGGTCCTTGTTTTGATGATAGTTGTATTGGTAAGGAGCCCAACCGTCTCTGGCAACAGCAGTGCTTGACTTGTACCCTTTTTCTAGTTCAATCAGTCGAGTGAGATAGTCTCTGTCACTGTCCAGGGCACTGTTACACGGAACAAACACTTGTTCGGGGAACAGTGAAACTATCTTGTAGACGAATGCTGTTAGCCAGTCACTGGAGGGGCCACCTTTAAATATGGAATACCCGTTACTGAAGCCAGTTGTTCCTCTTCTGTAGGCCAGTTGTTGCTGCAGTCCGATGTTCAGGTTGTGCTTGATGCTGTAATCAAGATTTTCAGGAAGTTCGTCGTACAGGGATTTGATATAGTTTGCTGAGAAAACGTTGATCGCAATCTTGTGCATGTTCTGCTCACCACACCCCGAAGGAAGTTGAATCAAGCTAGAAATTCCCGCGATAGCTTCGCCGAGGATGTCCCCAACTACTACAAATTTTAGACGGTGAGATCCTGGAATGAATCCGTCCGGTAACCTTACTGTCATCACTGTTTTTCCTACCGACTTATCTTTCTGCATTATCAATAAACTGCTTGTATCAATAATTTTTTCACCACCTGGCTGAACGAATAGGCTCTTTTGGACAGCGTCTGACTCACCAGTACTGGTCTCGGCTGTGACTGTGATGTCGTGACTCCCAGCCTCGGTGAGGCTTATTTCATATTCAACGGTACTAGCTTTTTTAGAAGCTATGGTCGCTGTTGCATCCTGGTCACCCCACATTTCGGAAGAGATTCGGACTGTTGCTGAAACTTCATCATCTAAATAGTTGAATATTCTGACGGGAATAGTTATTCTCTCTCCAACAGTTCCAGAATATGGCAAGTCTAAACTTATAAAGAAAGGAAGGAATGTTTGGAACTCTATTTCATTAGAGAATCCCAATCCTTTTTCAGGGGACAATCCGAAGGCACTTCCTTTCCATCCTGTGATTGTGTCAGGAGCTATCGCTGAAATGATGTTCTTTCCGTTTTCATCACTGACCATATCGGTCCAAAGCCAGGTCTCAGGGAAATTGTTTCGTATTTTTAAAGTGTCTTCTTCGGTTTCCTCATCCTCAGGAGCTGAATCAAACTCTTCTAATCGGTTACTGGCCTTGGCTTTCTTGTTTGCTCCCCCTCTACCAGACGATCCTGAAAATTCACGTTCAGAATACATCAGCATATCATCGTCTCTAACTTCTTCTGCAGCATCATAATCGTGAAACATCATGTTTGTAGTTAGTTGCAAGCCTTCGCTGTCGAGGAGCCCTTTAATGTCAATAGTTTTAACTTCAGTATTTGACTTGCACTGGTAGGGGTCGTTTCTCTCACAGCTGAAGTCTTTATGAGTTCCACCGTCCAGCTCTCTCACGAAAGAAAGGGTTGATTCCTTGGTCAGGACTTTGCATGGCTTCTTAATGAGCTCCAAGCTAACATCATTTACACTGACGCCAACAAAAGAATTTGGGTCACTAGTTAGGAACATAGTTACATTTTCACCCGGTTTAGCGGACCTAGTATCCATCCGCAGAGAAAGTTTGTGATTTAGGTCCTCCACAATAGACAGGTCTATAGCACTCGCTACAATGTAACCTGATACATTGTCAGCAGCCAGTACCAACAGACGAGATCTAGTAATCATATCTGATGGTATTGTCATTGAACCCTCATTGTAAAACTTCCCGGACTCGTCTTCTTCCCATTCCGGAACTGTGCCCCAACTTTTCACCATGTTTCCTTTAGATAGAATAACTAATAGAAGACTTTCTACTCTCTTGCTGGAGAGTAACTTGTAAGAAGCAGTTCCACCTGCTCTATAAGAATCGGGTTCAGTCTTTACCAGCCGAATAAACTCTTTAGTCTTTGAAACCAGCCTCTCAGGTTGGAAGCAAGCAAACACTGTATCACAAGCATCTCTCACCTCCATCTCAGCTGTTATCTTCAGAGCACACGCATTCTCAGGCACATCAAATGAAGCGTACACTTTCCTATTTTGAACAAGAACATTCTTATAAACATACTTGAGCTCAGTAAGTCCTGATATCATTGTGAGCTTGACCGGCATGTTTTCTATATTAGTCACAGTAAGAGCCTCAACATCCAGTTCAACATAGAAGGGGAAGCCAGCTATATAATTCTTTTGCGTGTTTTCGTTGAAAGACAGTCTAACTGAAGTTTGACTGAACTTGGTCGAAGAGTCCACTTTCTCAATGTTGAAACCCTGGGTTGCTATAGTTACAAACCAGTTACCATGGTTACTATAGTTACTATAGTTACTATAATAGTAAACCATGCATCGTTAGTCAATTTAAAAATCAATAAAAGGGAGCACGGAGGAATTATGATAACATCAACAACGAAACTATAGCTATTATATTTACGCAGTTGATAGAAAATATTGCCTTCCTTATTTTGTAAAATCTCTTATTTTGTAAAATCTCTGACAAGCTCATATTAGTAACCTAGATAAAAATAAAAATGAATAATACTCATTACTCACCCCTACAGCATCAGAAACAGAAGCAGCAATCACAAGAACAGAAGGGCTACAGAAAGGGTTGAACAGGTATTTAAGTCGCTTTGTCACCAGCTCAGTTACATCGATCTGTAAGAAATCTCTTTAGAGGTAATTAAAGGTTATCAAAGGTAGTTAGAAGAAATCGTGCGAATTAAAAACTGAACAAATTGGCCTGGTTTACAAATTTAAAAGTTTGGAGATTAGTATTATTTACTTGGGAGATTAATATAAGATTGAGATCATCATTATTCAATCAAGAGATTACGATAAGATTGAGAATAGCGTGGAAAGGCAAACCCTTCTTAAGTGACTGAATGTTTATTTGTTTGTTAAAAACGGGTGAAATTTTCCTCATCTCAGTTTGGTTACAATATCAGTTTAAAAGACAAAATTCGATAATGTGTATTTTTAGGACAAAATCATTATCTCCAACGGTTAATCATACTTTGGTCACCAAAGTTTGTTGTACCGAATTTTCACCTATAGATCATTTGATTTTATCTTAAACATAGATTCATTAAGTTGAGACGATTTGTTTAGAGATAAAGCGTCCCTACTCCCTATTTTATGCCAGACTAAAAATCAGATACGCCAAATTTAATAACTCTTTAGATGAATACAATTATGTAGGCCGAATCATATTCATAATCTCTTTACTTATAGAATGGTACTATACAGTACCTGATATAAGGGGACACACATTAAATTCCAGCTGCCTCTCTTCCCCCCCCCCCCCCCCCACCTCCGTAATTTCCACGAAAGTAAAATTTCTTACCTCCCACAGAGCACTGCCATCCACTAACTCCATAGTAATCTCCTTAAAGTGATAAGCTCCTGCGTACATTTTCTGTTGTTTGTTGTCAACAGCGAACTTCAGGACTACTTTCCCGTTAACAGGTTTGCCGTATGTATAGGTGGCGGAGACTTTACCTCGAACCATCGTGTCTCCAGACGCGATGTGTCCTGGTCCTGGACGAAGAAAATTGTTGGAAACTTGAAATGTGAATGTGTTCTATTAGTGACAAAAGAAACGCCATTGTCGGACGTGAGGAGAGTGAGGACTCCTCAAACTAAATTAAATTAATTCCTTCTGTAACATCCTGAATAAATATAGTTACGAAAACAAAATTTACTAAACATTTTAAAACATTACTGAACACAAAACAATATTACTTATGATATAACATTAACTTATATCCAGAATAGTGATTAATCGTATTTGAGAGATAAATTAATGATAGACTTGAATGATTTATATTTTATACTGATTGAATAACTTGTACAATTAGACTTTTAACGAATGCTACCACTATAAGTGACGAGACTAAGCATATACGGTATAATAAATCTGGATCTAGTTTGCTAGCCTACTGCTCGATTCTTTCACGGATATGCAAGAAGTGGAACTGTAAAGAGCGCCGCGCAGAGGGAATAACATGCCAGGTAACCTGTGAATTAGAAATATCCAAACAAACCTTCAATTTCTACCCCGAACTTGGGGAGAACGTATTCCTCCACATAGAAAGAGCAGGAAGCAGAGTTCTTGCCGGTCACTCTGATTGTGTAGATTCCTATCTTTGCTTCTTCAGCTAGCAAGAATGTTCCTTGGTGGATAACTCCTTCTTCGTTTGAAATCACCTCTTCAAAAAGCTGAAAAAGGTAATTTTTTGAAACTTAATATTTTGATGACTTACTATTTGAAGCTCGGTCAAAATAGCCAGAAATGTCTCCCTCTCATGACGCACAGCATTTACACTTCAAGCATGTTTCATTACATATACTATAAAGACATACTATGTAATGAAATACTAGAACTTACAACTACACCATCAGGGTTAGTGATCTCAACTTTCAATCCGTCAGATAGCTTTACACCTTGTAAATAGGAATCCACAGAAAATCCTCGAAACCTGTGAAATTATCAGTATTATTCTCTCTTTTCGGAAAATACCTGCTGACTATGACGAGGAAGCGATGTAACAGTCGATAGGTTTTAATGTTGCCATGATGTGGCAAGTCCCCATTCATCGCAGTCCGATATAATAGTTTTACTGTCTCTCAATATGGCAGGTCACTACAAATGCCAGTACCAACTAACCTGACAGGTTGGCCTGGTTTGTAGACAGGTTTGTCAGTCTGAACGTAGGACTTGTACCCGGTGTCTCTGACTGGTAGGGATGACCCTTTGTAAAAGAAGGAACCAAACTCCTCCACATGTCCGGAATATTCTATCACGTGATTACCCACCAGAGTCTCCGGTACCTGAATATCAACGTTATCTATAATATAAAGCTGTGAAGTGTCATTGTTAGGGTTAGAGTCAGAACTCAGAATTTCCTAAAATTATGAATTTAGGTTTTGAGTGCTGATAAGGCCTGCCACTAATTGTAGATAACATTAGCTAGAGATAATAGTAGTTAGAGACGATAATCATGGTTAGAGATAATAGTAATTAGAGATAATAATGATTACTGGTTAGAGATAATAGTAGTTAGAGTCTAGAGATAATAATGGTTATTGGTTAGAGATAACCTTGAGTAGGAGCCAGCCAGGGCTTTATCCATTCAGCCAGGTGTTTCTTTATTTCCGATAACAACAAGCCAAATAAAACGTACGGCTAATTAGTGTTTTCAAACGGAAAGGTCAAAGTTTATCTCAAACTGAATTACAACCTCCTAATATTACATATCTGGCCCCCTATCATAATTACTAAATACAGACCAGACCAACCAGTGTACGGTACTAAGGTCATGTGACAGGCGTGGATCAATATGAGTTGTAGGTCACCAGAACCGAGTTCTAGACTAATTAAACACTCAAGGTTCTACAAAAACAAGAAATAAGAGCGAGGAACTAGCCCTTCTTGACAACTTTGTGATTAAATGCAGAATATTGGGCACAGCTTTTTAGTGCAGCTTTGCCGTATAAAGGTAATATAATATACTAATGAAATGAGAGGATGAAAACCCCTGTTGAAAATTCTACCACATAAGCACATAACAAAAGTGAATTAGGATTTCTAGAAAGATACCATGATTAATGATTAACTAGGTTGCAAGTCATACCTCTATGGGGAGAGCAATGATTCTGTGATCTTCGTTTACCTCGTACGTCTCTTCCATCAGAACAGTCCTGATAAAGTCGCATATATTTATTATGTTGCATAATAAATAATATAAGTCCTTGGTGTAAAATTATATTTGTTTATCATGTAAAATGAATATTTCCTCTTGATAAATTATACAGAGTAAGCAAATATAAAATTTAGTATCTACTGAAGCTGAAAGTGAAAACTTACTCTCGGTAAATATTTTCAGGGTAGTACTGTCGAGTGTAGTTGTAATACTTGATAGAGATATTACCAGAATTCTCCGTGAACAACATCAACTTCATATTTGTCTGAAAAATAAACAGTATAACAAATTATTCTTCGCCACATTTGCCGTTTTCTGACAAATGAACATTGAACATTTTTGAGATTTTAATTTTGTATTCTTTTATCCAAATTTATTTATTATGTCAAAAACTACATCTGTAACTATCAGAAACCATCAGAATCTACCAGAGATCTTCTTTATGGACCCCGACAATGTCGAAATTGAACAAAAATGTGACAAAATGCTTTGAAAAATCTGATTTCGAAGTGGAATTAAGGACAGCAAACATTGTAACATTTCACAGGCAGAATTCCGTGTACGATATTAAATTACCTTATTCAAGGTGATTTAGTTTAGCAGCTATTTTAGCACTTAATTTATAAATTTAGTCCTTACAGACTTTATTTGAACGGACATTCATAGGACGTTGAAAGCCCTACCGTTCATTTTAATGTCCGTTCAAATAAAGCCCGTCCGTCTAAGTCAAAGTCCGTTCAAAGTTTTTCCCAAAAGTATTCCGCTACGAACTTATTGTCCAGAATATGACTACTTTTTATTTTCGGTCAATTTCAATTTCTATTAGTCTATCATTGGACTAAACTATATCAACATTTTCACTGCTTAACCGCTGCTTTTCTTGATTACTATATTAAAAATCAATGCTAAAATTGGGAAAAAAACGCCAAAAAAGATGAAAACATTCCGGATTTTAAATAGTTTTGAATGCTTTTGAGCGTTCATTTTAGTATTCGTCCAAAATTATATTCGTTCACGCAATATCCGGTCATAGAATCTCCGATAAGTTATTGCATTGACTATGCATAAATATCTTCCAAATTGGAGAGCAAAACAATTACAATTACACAATTTCAAAATATCCATGCCTGTATTAGTTCAAATTTGTTTACCAAATTTGTTCGTTTTTAACTACATAAGTTTATTTTTCCAAAATCTTAAAGATAAGTTGCTGCTGATAGGGACGCGAACCCAAAACTGTTAATAATAATACCCAAAACTACAAATAAGGTGTGTCGAACTGATTTCTTACGTGATTTCGTCAACCTTTTTCCCAGACGTATTAAAATACAGCATTATTTTTTAATGAGAAAAGCACAGGTGGTCCGGATAATTTATTGGCTTTTCGACAAATAAAATAAAAAACCGACCAGACTGTTCGGAAAAGGGTTTATTTCATACTCAAAAAGATAAATACAATTTTTTAATTTCTAATTTCTAATTTCTACTCACAGTGTGGCCGGCTCTAAAATACTGAGGAACGATCAACATAAAAGGAGGCATCCCGTTTGTCATTTCATCAGCACTTCTGCCCAGACCAGCCAAGCTGCAGAGGACAACAAGTACAACAATTTGCACCATACCTGAAGGTAAGATGAAAAATACAGTCATTTGGAATAAAGTTCATGCATCCACCCGTCACCCGTGTACAAAAGTAAAGGCAGATACTTAGAAAATGTTGGGAAAAACACATAAATAAGCTACGGTCGATAAGCTATGATAAATAAGCATTGATATTTATCTGTATGACCCTATGAGATAAGAAAACGTGGATACAAATTGTACATTTTTACTGACACAAATCAACTATTATTATAGCAACATGAATTAAACAATTCTTGTACGATAAACGTTAATAGTTTTAGAATTTACCGTGTTTGAAGAGTTTTTTCCCTGCATAGCGCCCCCCGGAGTCAGTGTCAGGCTATGTGAACTAGGGACGTTAGTTACCATAGTTACTAGGGACCAGCACTGATCTGTCGAAGAAGAGTTGGGAACAAACAGTCGGAATACATATATTTATATTAGTGCACTAACAACCAGCAGGACAAACAATCTGCCGGCGTGATGTAAGCTGTCATATCTGCTGTTCAGATTTCAACTGACTTGCGAGATAGGGGGGGATAGAAGTGACAGGGGCTCGGTCAGATAAAACAGGGGGTGGGGAGTGGAATTTGTTTTTAGTGAGCTCAAATTGGTAAACAGGTAAAGATAAGGAGAGGGGCAGGAGTCCGCCTCCTACGGAAACATTAGCTGGTAAATTAATTAATTCCTGCACAGGCGGAATTCTTCAAAAAACACGACCTGTTTTAAATGAAATTCGAATCCTGGTGTGGGAAAGGCAGGCTAATCAGAAAACAAACGCTCTGAAGTTATGCAGAAGGTTCACTGCACTAGGCAGTTCAGGGCTCTGGTATGACTCCACCACATTACTCCTTATTAAACCTCTGCTAAAACTTGATAAACATCTCTTCTCTCCGGCTGCTGAAGACGCTTATCACTTTATTGAACGGTAATCTTGTTAACTCCCTTCAGACCAGAGGAAATTAAAAATTGAATTTTGAGCCATGAGTTCACAACAACATTAACCTGACCTTGCGTTGGTGTGGCTCAGTTAGAAACTCTCAGAAAGTGAGCAAGGGAAAGCCAGCTGATAGCTCAAGGAATAATTTATAATGCCAAACTAAATTCCGAAATGTAATCAATAGGGACAGGAGGATTGTATTTTAAAATAGCCAACACAAATTCGCTCTGCAATCGCTCATTGCAAAATGAAAATGTGTTTGAAGTCTAAAAAGTCACCCAGCCTCCACGTGAGCTGCAATACTCTCAGTTTCTGTGAACACGCTAAACCTCTAAACAATTTAACGAATCAGCAGATAGGCAGAACACTTTGACTAATCCAAGTCTCTGTGGGGTGTCACATGACAAACCCAAAACATTAAAATATGCTAGCTCAAAACGATTACCCCCTACTTTAAGAGTATTCATAAGTTTTCCAGGTACTTTGTAGGTACAGATAAACTGATTACAGACAAGGCACCAGTCAGGTTGTGATGGTCTCTGCTAGGGAGGTTGCTAGGGAGGTTGCTAGGGAGGTTGCTAGGGAGGTTGCTAGGGAGGTTGCTAGGGAGGTTGCTAGGGAAGTTGCTAGGGAGGTTGCTAGGGAAGTTGCTAGGGAGGTTGCTAGGGAGGTTGCTAGGGAGGTTGCTAGGGAGGTTGCTGGGGAGGTTGCTGGGGAGGTTGCTGGGGATGTTGCTGGGGAGGTTGCTGGGGAGGTTGCTAGGGAGGTTGCTGGGGAGGTTGCTAGGGAAGTTGTTACGGAACAGCTGATGCAAGCTGTCTAGCCCGTGCAAATACCAGAGCAAGGGTATGGTAGTACTGTAAAGTCACATACGTTTTATGCAACTAGTATCGTTAGTGCCACACACAAGTGTTATTTGGGTTAATGTCATTGTCATCTAAATGATACGGGTATGCTTTTTATTTAAATATTCCTCTGCAATTTTCAAAAAGGGTACAATGTTCAAGAAAGTATAAACCTATGTTTGAGAACGACTATTCAGCGCCAAAGTAGTAAAGTCACGGGCAGACTGAACGACTAACCAATATTTGTAAACACTTGGTGCTGCGTAAACATGTACAGTTTTATACAAACAAGGAAGTAAAGCATTAGTAACGCTTTCATTCTTATAGGCAGCAAATAAACACAAGTCTGAGGATGTAATACCCAGGTTATACAGTATAATAGTGTACATAATAGAATACGTGGACATGTCGATACGTGATTTATCTATTTACCTTCATTAGAAGTAAAAAATGTTCATCACTGAGTTTATTGAGAAAACAAAGAATCATCAAATGAGACTCAATATGACACGAATTATTTAAACGTCAATACTCTTATATACCCCTTATTTCAATACTTTTATATACCCCTTATTTCTCCAATTTCAGTTTAAATCTCAATTAATCTCCCCAAAATCTTTATTTTCCTGTTCCCTTTCTAGACTCAGGATCTAAAATCTTCCGTGTTAGTATTTATTGGCCGTACTATTCGAACTCTATAGCTGAAATCTAAGTTTCAAAAGTATAATATTATTCATAAAATAAAGTACAAATACAAATTGATTTTAGAAAACTAATTTGTTCAAGAAATAGCAAATTATAAATAAAACATAAAATATTTACGAAGTGAATTCATCAGATAATATTGCAAGCTGCAATTTAAAGAAGAGTTCACAACTATCGTATATTAAAGTTCGCGTGCAAACTGGGCACTACAATGTGGAACATGTGTATTGTGTAACAGATATCATGAACTTACAACTTTACCCTCTTCAGGTCATGGTCGGTATAACAGCATGTTTCTAGAGTCAACTTCTCATGTCAATTAGCACTAATTAGTAGTAATAATTAGCACTAATTAGTAGTAATAATTAGCACTAATAAGTAGTAATAATTAGTACTTTGTGCTTACACTGAATATCGAATATTTAATTTCACGTTAATTCCTCCGGAACCAAAGGCAACGTGTAGGTGCAGCAATATTTTGTAAATAGTGCGATTCCGCACCTGCCCAAAACTTTTTTGTGCGGCAAAGACAACAGAACACTGCAATTCAGCTAAAATATTCGCCACATTTGCAGCCTTAAATTTTTTCAGGTTGGATTATTCAACAGCGTAGTGTAACGTTGCCTTAAACGACTGTTTTCTTTAAAACGACAATCAAACTTACAAGGTGTCTATTGTCTAACGTAATGTCTTATGTACTGAGTTTCTTGACAATTGAAGATGTATAAACCTAGAATTATCCTCATAGAAGGTTTTACCATTAAATGGGAAGAATGGCTATTTATAGCTGGGGCTAGTTGAGCTGGTCATGAGCACAATTAAAGTAGGATATTTAATATTATAACTTTATAATTATAACTTTACAATATAAGATTCCAACACTTTGTTTGTATGAGCAAATGACGTAGTAACCAAAGTGACCCAATTTCGATATGTTGAGGGATTGCGATCCAGCTTGACATGTTGCCAAGGTTCACCCTCGATAGTAATAAAAGTCGATACATTATCAATTTACCATCTGAATGATCTGATAATAGTAATAAAAAACTAATTATATA
Source organism: Bolinopsis microptera (assembly GCF_026151205.1). Taxonomy (NCBI): domain Eukaryota; kingdom Metazoa; phylum Ctenophora; class Tentaculata; order Lobata; family Bolinopsidae; genus Bolinopsis; species Bolinopsis microptera. The sequence goes on from NC_087073.1 coordinate 13,717,924, forward strand.
CTTTGCGATGGTTTTAATGTTACGTCACGAAACTGGTGTTTAAGACCCTAACCAAAGTTATGGGCATGTCGATCTTATCTCATTGTACAGTGTACACACTACACAGCGATACCAAGTTGACGTTCACAAATCTGATTATTATTATTATATTATTAATCAACTATATACAGCAAACACAAGATAAAAGAAAATAAATCATAAAATCGAGTGGCCGAGTAGTCTCGACTTACCCATAGCTTCTCCATAAACGTCTATCATGAGCTTTGTACACTAAATCGTTGAAATTACTTAAATTAAATCTTTTATTTACAATCACAATAATGTTCTTCGTCATAATGTCTTTTAATAATAAATCAAATAAATTTGAACGAGGTCTGCCCCTCCTTTCTTTGTAGTCAAGACATCCTAAACATGCAAATCTGAAAGATAAGAAAGCGGGAGTGTCATCACCGCTTCTGAGAACGTGCCCAAGCATCTTCCATCCTGCTTTCTTGATCCTTTCAGTAAGGGGTCTGACATTACATCTCTTATATACGTTCTCGTTACTGATAACCGTAGGCCAATAGGTGTTACTGTTGATTATCTGTCTCAGATGCTTCCTTTGAAGAACGTCGACAGATGCCATTACGGTTTCAGGAGCAGCCCAGCTGCTACAATTATACAACAACACTGAAGCGACAAGAGCTTCGTACAGCTTCAGCTTTCTACTCTCACTGATCTGAACAGAATTATTCAACCAGACTTTCTTGTAGGTGTATGCAAATCAAACGAATAACGGCCGATGTAGCAAAAAGTGCGGCGATAGGTCAACAGTGCGATTCCGCACCCATCGCACTTATAATTATATGTTGCCTGTGCTCTAGAACTTGAACTTTTGAGTTTTGGGTAACACTCTCTCATGAATTCCTTCTACCAACATCGTGCAATAAAACGCTAGCTGCACCTCTCTCGTAACTCAAAATATCCGTTACGAATAATTACAAAAAAGGCCTTTTTAATCGCCTATTAAATGTTTTACAGGCGAAAAGTTCATTACTTACCCAGTCTACATATATATTCAAATATCCAAATTAGAATATTTCTCAACAGGGAATTTCAACATTATATAAATGCAGTGCATTGTGTCTTTACTCTTTATAACGTTATAAGATTAGCTGCACACCAGACATGGGCGCCGCAGTCATGCTGCATACGCCGCTGCCGCCATCAAAATTCAAATATTCCACGCCGCAGTGCCTTACATTTTTAACCAATTTTAAATTAAGATGATTACGATATTCGAAAAATGCTCGATCTTAACTTTAATCTACGCTTAAACACCTGTATGTGGTGTATCAATATAATCGATATCGTGCCTGTAATACTAATGATTTTTAGATGGAGCACGCAAGCAATAGTTGCGGCAAAATTATTTCACGCCGATGAGCAAAATATGGCTACACGCCGCCGCCAGATCATTTGACAGTGGCTCAAACATCTGACGCACATGAACATAGCTTTCATAATTTAATATTTTAGGGCTGGTGGTGTTAACGCGACGAGTTGTAGCTATGCTTGTTTCAATGATTAGCCTTATAATTGTGATATTTATTTTTCTCGGTACAACTATAATTCTCGAATTGGCTTTCTTTAAAGAGTTCTTTCCCAAAATCGCCAATATGTGATTTTTGCAAAAGTTATTAACGTTTCAAAATGATGACAGAATTATATATTGTACTTATTTTATTAGGCTCCTTACTAGACTCTCTTTTGATAGTTTACATACCAGAAGACAGGGGTTTCTTTGAAAAATCGTCTGTGATTTATAAGGAAGTACGAGCTTTTCAGTATCTGATGCAGCTTCGGTGGAAGTTTCTATAGTAATGTTTCTATAGCGATGTTACCTGTTACTTTAGTGATGGTACTGGTTACTATACAGAAATCAGGCTAGCACGTGTTAAATTTCCTTGTATTTTAGTAGTAACTACAAACCAGGAAAAGGAATCGCCCTCGGATGCCATTGTGCTGCAACAATACAAGACGACCAGTATTGGAGGGAGCGTCACGTGGTACTGGAGGGAGTATTGCTCAATAATACAATTAACAAACTGCAGCCTATCTCATGTGACTAGAATACTGCTCTTTGCTTAGCTGAGCTGATTGGAGCAGCTTTACAAAGGATTGGCAATAAATTTCCTGCATCAGCCGCTCTGGAATCTTAACATTTCTAGGACCTCTTAAAGCACTCTCTACTACTGCTGCTGCAACGCTGTCGGCTGTCACATTGTTATGACAACGCTGTCTTTGTCACGTTTGTGACTGGGGTGGTGGCCGCTCAGCAAATTCATCAGTTTGTTATCCATTTCCAGCCACTTTCCAGGCTTCCAGCTCCATATCAGACAGATCTAAGTGATAACGCAATACAATTACATGCCCTTATCATAGTGCCCCTATATATACCCATTTAATAATGCTTAAGAACATATAAATTTTAAAACGACGAGTGCCCACCGCAACCGATGTTTTAACGGATCGTCAAAGAGTCGTATGTACAGCCCCCCCCCCCCCCCCCCCCCCCCCCCCCCCCCAATGCTGTTAAATTCGCACCAAACGTATTATTCGAATTAATTTCGCATACGAATTTTTCTCTGAAAAAATTGCCGCATGTAAAAAAATATACCAAATACGGGAACAGGAAGTCACGTGCCCGCATCAAAATGTTCACGATAGTTGGCTTTGTATGGTGGAATATTGCCAAAACATGTACTTCCCGCGACAGGTGCGTCGTTACTGGTCAGTGCAGGGGTGACGGGTGTAGGAATGATTTTCTTCAATCTTCATGGGGGGGGGGGCCAAATTCTAAATATTTTTTAGCGCTTCGCGCCACAGCCTAAATTTTTTGGGGCTTCGCGCCAAAGCCTGAATTTCGAGGGTAAGGACAAAAGGAAATTGCAGCATGTGCGGTATCGCGATTTTTCACATTTGCCGCGACAAATCGCGATTTTTCAGATCCTATTCCTAGTGGGCCTTACGACAAATCGCGATTTTTTAGTTATCCGCGTCAAATTGCGCATTTTCCTTTGAATATGAGGAAAAATTCGAGTATTATATGTGGGCCAAATATCACGTTTTCTATAATTAGTATATGAAACCAATCAGTATCACATCCACAACCTTCCGAATGTAGGTATGGACTTCAAAAAACCGAAAAATATATTTTCGGCTCAGAATGATCAGGGTAGCATGAAACATGAACAAAAGTAATTTCCAGAAAAACTTTGAAAAATTTTGACTTAGAAAATTTTCGGTGGGAGTCATTCTCGATACATACCTCCGAAAGCAGAGCTCCCGCTTCCGAGCTCGTATTGCGAAGAGGAGGCCTGCTTCCCGAGATCGCATTACAAAGGGGATCAACCCTCGAGTCCAAAATCGTATTATGAAGGGTAGGTGCGGACTTCGAAAACCGAAAAAAATATTTTTGGCTCAGAATAATCAGGGTTGCATGAAACATGAACAAAACTAAAAGTAGTTTCAAGAAAACTTTGAACATTTTTGACTTATATTATTAGAAAATTTTCGGTCCGAGTCATTCTCGATACGTACCTCTGAAAGCAGAGCTCCCGCTTCCGAGCTCGTATTGCGAAGGGGAGGCCTGCCTTCCGAGATCGCATTACAAAGGGGAACCCTAGAGTCCAAAATCGTATATCGAACTTCGAAAACCGAACAAAATATTTTTGGCTCATATTCATAATGATCAGGGTAGCATGAAACATGAACAAAAGTAGTTTCCAAGAATCCTTTGAAAATTTTTGACTTCGAAAATGTTTGGTCCTAGTCATTCTCAGTACGTACCTCTGAAAGCAGAGATCCCGCTTCCGAGCTGGAAAATTTGAGAAAAAAAATGTTTTTCCCAAAAATTTTTGGAAACCTAAATTAAAAAGTTGGCCCTTTTTAGCCCCTTGCCCAGATTTCATGGGGGGGTGATGGCCCCCCTGCCCCTCGCTTCCAACACCCCTGGGTCAGTGACTAGCGTGGGTACTGACCAAGATCGCAAGGGGTTAAATTTAGCTCATACCCGAAGACGTTATGTAATGGAGTAAACTAATTTCTCTTAATAAACTTGAATCACTTAGTTTCCTCCACTACACAGTCTATTCTACTTGTCGCGATTTGTAAGTTTGAGATTTGGAGTATAGCTAGCGTCACAATTTACATGTTACATATCCAACTAGATCATAGACTCAAGAATGCTGCGCGTTCCCACAGCCACATTTTTACCGAATTTTTAGCGCATTTTTTGGCGAATTTAACAGCCCTAAAAATTAACACTTGAAGTTGTAAATTGGCAAATTATTCGCGTACTTTTTGAGAACTCTTAATACGCCGTACTTTTTGACGAAAATTTGGCGAATTTAACAGCCTGCCCCCCCCCCCCCCCCTGTATATACAGTCAAACCTCTCTATTCCGGCCTCTATTCCGGTATAGAGAGGTTCACACGATCCCAATTCCTGGTATCTAGCCTGCTAATGTTATCAAGCGTAAATACTATCTCTATAACAGTCTCCACCATTATACCCCGTTCCTAAGTGCGAGATTGAAAATGTTTACCATATTTGAAGTAGAACTGTGATTAATTTTAAGTAGCAAAGAGTGCACTGTACAACTACATGCAACTTTACAATTAATTTCACGAAATTTGTTTTTTAAAGATGCTGTGCTTTGTTGATACAAGTGTACGATCTTTCCTCTGACTTACTCGAAATGAAAATGGCGTTTATAGTACTATTTTACCTGATTAAAATCTCGACAGACACTAGGCGCTCTCTGCTAGGCAACAAGTTGCTAGCTGCTCTCTGCTAGGCAACAAGTTGCTAGCTGCTCTCTGCTAGGCAACAAGTTGCTAGCTGCTCTCTGCTAGGCAACAAGTTGCTAGCTGCTCTCTGCTAGGCAACAAGTTGCTAGCTGCTCTCTGCTAGGCAACAAGTTGCTAGCTGCTCTCTGCTAGGCAACAAGTTGCTAGCTGCTCTCTGCTAGGCAACAAATTGCTAGCTGCTCTCTGCTAGGCAACAAGTTGCTAGCTGCTCTCTGCTAGGCAACAAGTTGTTAGCTGCTCTCTGGTTGGCAGTGTCCTGGGCAGTTATAGAGGGATTTAATATTTCACTTAGGTTATTTTTTCTGTTAACCTCGAATTTGCTAGTCACTAGTTTCTCGACCGTTTTTTGCATCCAAATCATTTTTTCTGTTCCCAATAACCTTTAAAGTAATAGCGATAAGGCGTACAACTAGTGTATCATTAACTGAGAGAAAGACGCGTGTTTATGTTCAATGAGATTCAAGTTTAAACACAAAAACTTGTCCTTCTAATGAACAATAATGACACGTAATGAACATTGTTGTTGCGGAACGCAGGATTTTTGAACGTTTACATTAAATATTTCTACACCGTCTACTAATCACCCAATTAACTAATTAAGCTGACCGAGAAGGAGATAACCAAGATGATAATGAAACTGCTTCAGATTTGTATTGTCACCTCCAGTCTGTTCATCCTCTCGCAAGGTAGATATTCAACATACAGTAAAATCTAAGAGTTCCTCAACGAGACGTCAACAAACCAAAATCACATATTCAGTTATTCGCATATTCACATAATATGAGCACTGCTCCTCCAAGTCCTAAGGGGATCGCACAACATGCAAATCCCGCTTGAAATTACTCTGCGTATTAAAAAAATAACATTTTGATCTAGCGAGCTTTGCTTAAGGTAAACGGTTGGTAACATTTTCAGGGACTGATTGCGGTAAAGATGACATAAGAGAATGTATGAGATGGAAAGGCATGGGCATGTGCAACAAAGAACCCTACCTCACCAAGTGCCCTCATGCTTGCGGTCAATGTAAGTCGTTCTTATAATTTAAATACTTTTACAACAGTTCATTCAGAAGAATAGTTGCTTTTAAGTTAACGGTTATCTAGTGGTGAGTAGCTGTAGATCATTTTATCAATGATCAATAATACTGAGAGGGGCCCGACTACTTGTTGTCTAGATTAGTTGTATTCTATGTTCCTACATACTAAATGATAGTCATGTTATCATAGGGTGACGTCAATGTTATTGTTAACAACGTCGCATATTCATACTCTAAAACTGACTTATAGGTACTAGTTTACATGGGCTACATTGCAGACTTGCAGTACTGTTGAAAGCATCTGATAATCTATACTTTAATTCATGATATACAGGTGAAACGCAAGCTGAGAAGACAGCACTGAAGAGGAGTCTTCATGGTAAGAGACAAGCAAACTGTGTGGACGAGTCTAAGCCGGCCATTTGTTTGAAAGCAAAGAAGAACAACCTGTGCAGGCAGGGGTTTTTGGGAGGATTTGGATCCTCAATCAGGGCCGGATGTCAGAAGACATGTGGAATGTGCTAAACGTCAGACAATACCTACTGGGAGCGGTGTCGAATGTGATCTCTGGCATTATTTGGACTTTTTTTCTGACAAAACTTCGCCCATTTAATGTTTTATGTAGTGTTTCATGTGTAATATAAAGTGCTGCGCACGATTAAAATAGTTAAAATCGGGATTTGCTTTATAAACTGTATCTAATTTCAGCTGTTAATGAATAATACGTTTAATAAATATTAATAATATACAAGATTAGTTATTGTTCGCTGTATTTACGTAATATCAATTTGTTCGCAAACCAACTTCTACTAATTGTTCTCAATTCAAATAACAATAACCAACCATGATAGATGTATCATTAATAATTTAATAAAGTCTCGTATAAATGATAGTGCAGCTCTAAAGTTTAAAGTCCGGTCTAAATTTATGAAATAATGTGTTTCTAGAGCAAAACGTGGGATTAGTTGATAGTACGTTAGCTAAGTTTTTCAAAATTGTCCCACATTCAAACGATGATCTGTCTAGTATGAATGGTATACAACAAATGAGATGTTATCCATTCATGATAGCGATTTGAGGGCTTCAGTGTGTTCCTGTACCTCTGAGCCAGCAGGATCTATCACACCTCTACAACTGCCTGGTCATAGTCATACATAATAAGTACTAAGTATACACCAAATCTGTCCAGACCAAATGACCTCATAGGCAGTTCAGTGACCTTCTAGCGCACCGTTTCCACACCAAAAAAATATTTTGAGAATACCTATTTTGTAATCGAGCATTTCCTGGTTAAGAGTGCAATTTTCGGAAAAAGTAATTTTTTGGTTGAGACGCTATAAGTAAATAATTTTTTGCTGTATCGGGTTGAAATTTTGCTCGCCGTTTATTCACATCTATTTTAAGGTGTGTGTAAAATCTTGATATCGTATCTAAAAAGGCTGGTGTGTTATGAATTTGTAAAGTCAAAAAGCTAAAATTGTCCTTTTCAGGCTTATTTTAACAAAACGTCAGTCAGGGAAGATCGGATTGATTTTTTATCTGCAAAGCCAAAAAATCACATTTTCTCCCATAACTTCAAAGGGAAGCATTTTAGGGTGTTTTGTTGTTCATAACTTATATATAAATGTGCTAGTTGCGGTTATTTTGCACCCTTCAAAAAGTCACTAGCACATTCCTATCAAAATTTTAGAAAAATCAGTAAATATTAAAAACGAAAAATGTGCCTAAATTTGTTGTTTGGCTTTGAGATCCAATAGATCTGAAGATAAATGAGTAAAAACATTTTTGAGGGCATCAAAAACTGCGCTAGAATTCAGAGAACAATTTGATGTCAAGCATCAAATCAATCCAATCTTCCCTGACTGACTTTTTGTTAAAATAAGCCTGAAAAGGACAATTTTAGCTTTTTGACTTTAAAAATTTATAACACACCAGCCTTTTTAGATACGATATCAAGATTCTACACACACCTTAAAATAGATGTGAATAAACGGCGAGCAAAATTTTAACCCGATACCGCAAGAAATGATTAACTTATAGCGTCTCGACCAAAAAATTATTTTTTCCGAAAATTGCACTCTTAACCAGGAAATGCTCGATTACAAAATAGGTATTCTCAAAATATTTTTTTTGTGTGGAAATGGTGCGCTAGAAGGTCACTGAACTGCCTATGATATGAGGTCATTTGGTCTGGACGGCACAAACCACTGTTTTGGTGTATGCCCCTTAAGTTTTATACAGCGGTATAGTCGCATTTTCTTTCTCTTTCGGATGGTCCAAGTTTGGTTGAATTCTGAATAATCGTTTAGCTAACAGCTATCTCCAAATGTTTGAAATGTCTGCTTTGGACGGTAATTATTGGATTTTGACGGTTTGGGCCTTTGGTATGGATTGTGTCGGCCGCGGCCGTCGGGGTTATCACAGATCACTAAAAGTCTACATGTCTATGGAATCTCTGCCTTTGACTTACTGTCAAGGAGTCAACAATTTGCGCTATTGGTAATACTAGGTTTATCATTGTCATATTCTGAGTTCTTCTTATTAACAAAATTCCATCAGGTTAGAACCTATAAGACTGGCCTCTAGCTCACCATTTTTGAGATTCAAGCAAATCGAACAGGATGTTTAAAGGGTGTAGGATGTTCAGCTCGACAAAATACTGGTGGAAATTATTTCGTAGGCCGTAAAATTAACTCATCTGAAACTATGCTTGGTGTAGCTCGTGGGGATAGTATAGGAATTCTAGTTCCTATAGTTGGGAATGAGGTAGTTGTCCAAAATTTGGACCCCCAAGTGGTGTCAAAAACGCGAATTAAATCACAGTGCTGGCAAGCACGACCGTTGCATTTATTGTGGGTATACTATGTTCCCCATTTACTATTATACTCCCTTTACTATTATACCCCCCTCCTGCCGAAGGCCGTCGCCTCCGGCAGGAGTTTTCCAGGCATTAAGACTCATCAGAAGTCGTTCAGCAGATTTATTTTTAGTTCAAAACATTCTAATTTGATGTCAAAGATGACAGGAATAAAAATAGTTATGTTGAGATTTGTAAGAAATTTGCATAAAATACTCGCCAGCACTGTTATACGAAATTCGGTAAAAAACCCAAAATCGCCATATTCAGGTGCCTTAAAAACCATGTTAAACCACTAGACGTTGACCAAATCGACTGCAAAAAAAGTTTCAGGTTTCAGGAGCATCGGGAAATGGGTTTTCTAGAACCCCTGTTTTACGATAGATTGTCGTGAATAAATATTATTTAAAAGTTATTACTTTGTCAAAAATCAAGTTTTAAAAACGGTTAACTTGATGACGTCATCAAGGGGTGTTTATGACGTCAAATAATTTTTTTATACAATGTAAACTAAAGTGTAAACAAATATTTGCAAGACCTGTGGTCGGAAATGGCTGTATCTTTTATACTTTTGAATCTATGGACACTTAAATACAGGCTACAATTGACTGGCAAAGCGTCTATCCCTGAATATATATATATGTATGTATCACGACTAGAGAGTGGTTCATTTTACCAAAAGTTGTTCAAATAATTAGACATCATATCTTATTAGTTGCTCTATAGGGTCAGGAACGACCAAAAAAATTTTTTTGACTCTAGTGTTCCGGATATGGTCCGCACATGCCACGCCCATTTTTATAGCGTTTCTTATACAGGTAAAATAGGGAAAATCGCATTTTTTAACATGAAAGCGTCATTTCTGTGCTTTGAGACTTTCTACTCTAATATAAATGTGATGATGGCATTTCGTTTAAACATATTTTCAAAACTCTGTGACCACGCCCTGGCCGTGGACCACGCCCCTATTTCTTATACACATAAAAACACGAAAATCGCAGATTTTTAAATGATTGGATTGATTTAGAGCTTTGAGACTTTCTACTCGAATATAAATGTGACCCAAGCATTTCGTTTGAACATGGTTTAAAATTTGATAACTCTATAGATCGTCATTGATAGGATCAGTATTAATGAGATCGAATGATTACTTCATAGCTCGTCACTAACTGGATCAGCATAACATGACTAAAGACTAACGAGGTCCAGAAATGTGAGCCAAAAGATACCGTTGACACCATGGTCCATGGTCAATGAATGTTGAACAAGATCTGGCCCTTGACATCCTTGTAGCGTCCACGAGTCACATAACAAACCCTGGTAAGTGCTGACACCGGCAATAACGTTTAAAAGAACTAAAAACGATGAGTAATTATCAGTCAACCAACAATGTCAACCTCCAAAAGAAAGCGAAGAAAGCCTAGAAGAGAGATTCCATTGATAGGAAAGCTCCTCGACAGAATCCCTGACTCCAAGCTACCCACTAACCAAGTTGTTCTACAGAGACTCTTCTTTATTCTTGAGCACAATTTCGGTAATGCTGCGGGAGAGTTAGCTAGAGTTACTGTGAAGAACGATGTCGTGTCCGTTTGGGAGTATGCTGGTTTTGGAGACGTCCTCAAGACACAGGGCAACATCATGAAGAGGATGATCGAGCCTCTCCACCAGAAGTGGAAATCCCTTTTAAAAACCCCGATTTCACGACAATCTAGTGCCCCCTTCCTGAAGAAGAGAGCAGAGTTCGTCGAATCCCTCCCTAAGCTTTTTGACATCTCAAATAGATCCCTCATCTTCACCTCTAGAGTCCATAAAGATGACAGACAGTTTCTACTCCATCACTGGGATGCGCAGATTTCTTCAACTCGGGACTTCAAAACCAAGGCTGTGGTCGAGAAGAAGCTTGCTCGGGAAGCCAAGTACGAGGAGTACGCTAAGTCCCAGTCCGTCACTGAACCTCCTTCTACCCCTACTCCTTCCATTTCTTCTACACCCCCAGCCTCCAGCCATGACTCCAGTCCTGACTCCTCCGTAGAGTTCCTACCCAAGAGGCCTCGTAGAGAATCCTGCACTCCCCGATCTACTACTATTACTGTCCCTTCCGACATAATTAAAAAGACAGAGGCAAAAATCACGAGCTGTTGCAGCGAAGAAGATCAAGGATGACTTTGAGTGTGCTGATATTTGTCAAATTAATTTTGATGCTAAATTATTACCAAATTTGGGAGGGTTTGGGAGTGTTAATCGACTTGCCATAGTGGCTGTCCAAGAGGACTGTAATCAAATATTGGCTATTGCAAAGACTGAAAATGGGACTGGGGAGGTAGAGGCCAGGGCAGTTGCGGGAGCTCTTGAAGAGTGGGATCTTACTAATAAAGTTGTTGCTTCAGGTTTTGACACGACGTCCTCTAACACGGGAGTCCACAAGGGAGGTTGTACTATCCTACAGCAGCTGCTTGAACGTCAAATCCTATGGTTACCCTGTCGCCATCACATCCTAGAACTCCTACTCAGAGGAGCCTTCCACGAGGTCTTTGGCGGTACGAAGTCTCCTAACGTAGCCCTATTCAAAGTACTGAAGGATCCCCCTACATGGAATTCTCTAGACCTTACAAATATCCATTTCCCTACTCTCCCTCCGTCCCTCCGTTCATCAGTTCCTGATCTTCAATCCTTCATCGACCACCGTCTCCTTCCTGAGAATGAGCACCTCCTTCCTCGCGGTGACTACAAGGAGTTCCTGGAACTGACGAAGCTTTACCTTGGTGGGACAGTGGAACGAAAGAAGAGATGGACCTTCAAGATATCCCGTCCTGGAGCGGTCCACCATGCCAGGTGGATGTCTAAAGCAATCTACATCCTGAAGTTGGCGCTCATTGGTCATCAACTGAACCAATCGAAACTCTCCTGGCAGAAGAAGGAGAAAGTCCGTACCCTAGCTCCTTGGATAGTATTCTGCTACATGCAGTTCTGGTTCTCTTCTCCCTCCCTAGAAGATGCAGCCGTTAACGACCTCAAGATGTTCACAGAGGTTTAGCAAAGTTCCTGGAAGACTTTCGAAGAAAATCGTGAAGAAGACGAGCGAAATCATCCAGCGACACACCTGGTACCTATCAGAAGAGTTGATTCCTATTGCACTCTTCTCAGATAAAGTCCCGGACGAGAAGAAAGAAATCCTTGCCGCTAAGATAGGAAAACTACCGTCCCGATCTTTACCTATACAGAAACCGAAGCTGCCCACTATCAATGAGAAGTCTTGCCTTGGTGACTTCGTGGGACCCCGCTCCATCCTCATCTTCCAGCTACTTGGGGAGTCTCACACCTTCCTATCAAAAGATGAGTGGTGGCTTCTACCTCAATACGACGACATGAAGCGGGGTCTCCGGAATCTTGTCCCCCTGAACGACTCCTGCGAGCGGGCTCTAGCGCTAGCCACTCGACTCAACGGGGCAATCACAAGGGACGAGGACTCATGGCAGGAGCTGGTGAGGGTGGTGGCTTCGCATCACGAGAAGTTCCCGATCAAGACCAAAGAAGATCTGAAGAAGTTTTTGTAGTTTAAATAGATGTTTTTAAGTAGTATTACAATTATGTATGATTTAATTTTCATAACTTTTAACAATAAAATTAATGTACAAATTTGTTTAAAAAATATGGGTGTGGCACATAGGGCGTGGTCACAGGATCTACATCCTGAAGTTGGCGCTCATTGGTCATCAACTGAACCAATCGAAACTCTCCTGGCAGTCCGTACCCTAGCTCCTTGGATAGTATTCTGCTACATGCAGTTCTGGTTCTCTTCTCCCTCCCTAGAAGATGCAGCCGTTAACGACCTCAAGATGTTCACAGAGGTTTAGCAAAGTTCCTGGAAGACTTTCGAAGAAAATCGTGAAGAAGACGAGCGAAATCATCCAGCGACACACCTGGTACCTATCAGAAGAGTTGATTCCTATTGCACTCTTCTCAGATAAAGTCCCGGACGAGAAGAAAGAAATCCTTGCCGCTAAGATAGGAAAACTACCGTCCCGATCTTTACCTATACAGAAACCGAAGCTGCCCACTATCAATGAGAAGTCTTGCCTTGGTGACTTCGTGGGACCCCGCTCCATCCTCATCTTCCAGCTACTTGGGGAGTCTCACACCTTCCTATCAAAAGATGAGTGGTGGCTTCTACCTCAATACGACGACATGAAGCGGGGTCTCCGGAATCTTGTCCCCCTGAACGACTCCTGCGAGCGGGCTCTAGCGCTAGCCACTCGACTCAACGGGGCAATCACAAGGGACGAGGACTCATGGCAGGAGCTGGTGAGGGTGGTGGCTTCGCATCACGAGAAGTTCCCGATCAAGACCAAAGAAGATCTGAAGAAGTTTTTGTAGTTTAAATAGATGTTTTTAAGTAGTATTACAATTATGTATGATTTAATTTTCATAACTTTTAACAATAAAATTAATGTACAAATTTGTTAAAAAAATATGGGTGTGGCACATAGGGCGTGGTCACAGGAATTTTAAACCATGTTCAAACGAAATGCTTGGGTCACATTTATATTCGAGTAGAAAGTCTCAAAGCTCTAAATCAATCCAATCATTTAAAAATCTGCGATTTTCGTGTTTTTATGTGTATAAGAAATAGGGGCGTGGTCCACGGCCAGGGCGTGGTCACAGAGTTTTGAAAATATGTTTAAACGAAATGCCATCATCACATTTATATTAGAGTAGAAAGTCTCAAAGCACAGAAATGACGCTTTCATGTTAAAAAATGCGATTTTCCCTATTTTACCTGTATAAGAAACGCTATAAAAATGGGCGTGGCATGTGCGGACCATATCCGGAACACTAGAGTCAAAAAAATTTTTTTGGTCGTTCCTGACCCTATAGAGCAACTAATAAGATATGATGTCTAATTATTTGAACAACTTTTGGTAAAATGAACCACTCTCTAGTCGTGATACATACATATATATATATTCAGGGATAGACGCTTTGCCAGTCAATTGTAGCCTGTATTTAAGTGTCCATAGATTCAAAAGTATAAAAGATACAGCCATTTCCGACCACAGGTCTTGCAAATATTTGTTTACACTTTAGTTTACATTGTATAAAAAAATTATTTGACGTCATAAACACCCCTTGATGACGTCATCAAGTTAACCGTTTTTAAAACTTGATTTTTGACAAAGTAATAACTTTTAAAATTAATTTTAAACCATTAAGGAGTAATTTTATTCAAAATCTGAGGAAATTTTTACCTTAGATACCGTAATTGTTCAAGCATTCTGAAAATCTACCAGAAAGTTTTTCTAGCTAGCTCCTTCATAAAGATATTCGTCATTGAAGTTTGTGCTTTTTTGAAGAATTATTTTATAAAAACGTCAAATTTGCGATTTAGTATTCTCTGGTGTTGGGCCATGCCTTAGGTTGTGGAGCTCAGTTCTGCTTTCTATAGGTATAAATTGTGCATTAGGCTAGTTTTAAAGTTAAAAATCGAAAAGTTGCACACTTGGGGACACGCCTAAATTGATAGAAAATTGCTAAAATCACTAAAAATTGCTGTTTTCGTCATTTTCTGTCAACTTTAGAGTGCCGTTGTGATTACAGTTCTTCTTGAAATACTTTGAAACTTTGCATGCTTATTAAGCTATATATAAAACAATTACATGCACAAATTTACGGCGATTCAATATTGGATGCGCACGCAACGTCCGCTCAAAGTTTGCACGTGCGAAAGGTGAGAATTTTGCTCATTCGTGATTTCCAACAAATTCTGCTTTGCCACGACAGTTTAATGTCATTATATATGAATTTAATGCCAACTTGAATGAGTATTAAGTAGCATATTCAGTCAGTGATCGACCGATATGCTTCCCTAAACACAAGGAAATGTTTTTAAAGGAAAAATTTCGAAATCGTTGAAACTTCCTCCTTATTATTGAAGATATCACTATCAGTTTATATTTCGACTTTATAAAGTACCCTGACATTATAATCAAAAAGAGATGATATTTTACCAAAACCCATAATCATGGGTAGAGTGGACCGCTGCCAGTGTCTCTCTTTCCCAAACAAAAGGAAATGATATTAATTTGATTGACCGTTCTCAAATGCAAAATGATATCGAGAATGAAATCGGTCGCTCGCTTTTCCCATTCATTTACAATTGTAATAGATTAAGAAGAACTACCCAAAGGCAGCTGTACTCGGCAATGAAGATTCAATAAACTTCAGCTTGTTCAATAAGTAATAACTACCACCCTTGTCCCTTACCCCGAAATACTAGGTATCGACCCGAACGCAACCCAAAGAGATTTTTACGGCATCTGATTGATGTAATCAATCGAAACTTATTTATACAATTCGTAAGCCGTGAATGAATGGGAAAAGCGAGCGACCGATTTCATTCTCGGTATCATTTTGCATTTGAGAACGGTCAATCAAATTAATACCATTTCCTTTTGTTTGGGAAAGAGAGACACTGGCAGCGGTCCACTCTACCCATGATTATGGGTTTTGGTAAAATAGGTAATAATTATTTTAGTCTCTTGAGTCTTGACACCACTTTAGGGTTAGACGGGTTCCTGCTAGTAGTAAATAATACGTACACGATTAATTATTGTCCGCTATATTTACACAATATATCAATTTTTCGTAAATAAACTTCTTATAATTGTTTTTTATTCACAAAAATATAAACGACTATCAATAAGTTGCACACAAAAGCGAGCTAAAATAGAAATAACCAACAAATACGTGTATCATTAATAATTGGATCAAGTTTCGTAATGATTTTGCACTTTGCAGCTCTAAAGTCTAAAACCTGGAGTTTTATTTCAGAAGTTCAATCCAGAAGTTTTCTTTGTCTGATTATTATTATTGAGTTGAAGCCCTCACTTTTAGCCCAAGTATGGTAATTATTGACCGGTTGCCATGGTAACTATTTGTCGTGTATCCCAAGACGTTTCATCTGACCTGAAAAATAGAAAATCATTCTCCCTCAACTGTAAGTGTAAACGTATAGAAAATTGGCATCGGCAAACACCAATTTTATATGCAATGTTTGCAAGCAGTAAATTTGCAAAGAATTTGCAAAAAACTTTGCAAAGAAAGATATAGTATTTCATGTTGGGCTCCACCAATTAAGCAGTGAATAATTGGCTCTGTTAAGAGTTAACTGACCCTGCAGAATGTTGTTTGGTTCCACAAAGTTGCCCTCTTCAACAGGTCTGATCGATTCCTGTGATCTCAAATAAACTACTCCTCTCACTGGCTGGTTGTCATGGTAACTCACTGGCTGGTTGTCATGGTAACTTACTGACTGGTTTGTTATACTATCGTTACTTTCGTTCGTGTTCCTCTTCTTCTGAACTCTTCTAAGGCTGGCCCCTTTTAAAGTTTTCGTATTCTCCTTTGAGGACGGTTTTAGGTGATTCGTTAATTTAGTCGGTTTAAAAGTAGTGGTTGAGTGCGGAGGTCGTTTGTTTCTTTTCCGACCCGCTGAAGACGAGGAACTGGATGAAGTTGTGTTACTGTTGGACGATGCAGTAGTCGAAGAAGAATCTGAAGATGAAGATAATTTGGTTGAAGAGGAAGATGATGATATGGAGGAGGTGGAGGAAGTTGTGGAGTCTGAAGAACAAGAAGAAGATGAGTCTGAAGAAGAGGTCTGATCTGAAGGTGCGTTTTTCCCCTCCTTCACTGTCCTTGTTTTTGAAGGGAACGGTATTCTGCTCCCTCTGACTGGAGCCTGAATTATTAAGATCTAAATGTAACGTATCTACCAAGTGTTATTTACAGTGGTAACTATGATTTCCAAGGTTAGCAAGTGTTATTTACAGTTGGTAACTATTACAATAAAAGTGGACCAATAACTTGAGAATTCAAACAAATAATTTGCTTACAACTTTGCGTAGTTTAAAGCACTTCAACTTCCGTTTAGTTAACTTCTTTTCCCGAATAATTCTACCGCTCATGTTCAGACTATAAAGCGAGACGATATATATCCGTACCATTTTACTGACACCACGGCATCAACTTTAACACGACTTTCGGCAAAAACCGTAAAAGATATACAACTTAAACTTTTTCGTCCGGTTCAAATGCTTTTAATTATTGGCCTTCAAATAAGCATGAAAAAATTAAAATTTGGCCAAGGAATGAGAATTTTAGTTACCAAAATGTGGCCCCCAAGTTGTGTCAAAAACGCGAATTAAATAGGAAACAATTATTTTAGTATCTTGAATCTTGACGCCACTTTAGGGTTAAGTTAGACGGGTTCCTGCTAGTGTATATAAATTATAAATTACTGTAATAAAAGATTAACATTTGAGAAACGTAACTCTAACAGTTTGATATTATTTGTCATAATAATAAGAGTTAAGAGTTAAGAGTTAAGGGTTAAGAGTTAAGAGTTATGAGTTAAGAGTTAACTGTTAACTGTTAACTGTTAACTGTTAACTGTTAACTGTTAACTGTTAACTGTTAAGAGTTAACTGTTAACTGTTAACTGTTAACTGTTAACTGTTTACTGTTAACTGTTAACTGTTAACTGTTAACTGTTAACTGTTAACTGTTAACTGTTAACTGTTAACTGTTAACTGTTAACTGTTAACTGTTAACTGTTAACTGTTAACTGTTGACAGTTTACGGTTAACATTAAACAGTTAACAGTTAACAGTTTACGGTTAAACGTACTATCACAAACCGCCTGCACACAATCATTACCACGTTCAAATAGACAAGTCGCGTGAAAGTATTTGAGGACCTCCAAGTTGAGCAAGATTAATAACGATAATAGTTCCGTAGTATATCACGTGACTGACACGTCGGTTTCCTTGACAACCCGTGACTAACACGTGGGTATCCCTGACGACCTGTGCTCGACAGAGTCAACTTATACAAGCTTGTTAGTCATCAGGTCCTACTAACGAGTGCTAGATACTTTAGTAGCAAACTTTAGGAGTTGTGTTAAAGACATCACTGTATTATCACCATTATGAAATCGATAATCGTGTCTGTTTTTCGCACGTGCAAATTAGTAAGAAAGAGTAGTGGGTGGTAATTACTAAAGCATTGTGACCGTACACTGTACACTCAGCAAAATTATGCACTTGCGATATATCGTCCTCCGTTATTTGGTCTAATGTTCTTATATCAGCCCTTGGGCATTGCTGGACGGATATGAGAAGAGTAGAGTAGTAAAGAAGAAAATACAAGTTCTGGTTTGGTGATCCTCCGTGTGTCTTGTCAAGCTAGTGTTAACTTTACAACATTCTGCTAGACTACACCATGGTTTGATGCTTCCCTAACCCAATCCCTAACTAGAGCATATGCTAAAACCCTAACCCTGTACGAGAAATTAGACCAACTTCCTTACTTGGTCATGTCACGTGATCGAGACAGTTCTTCGCCGATATCTCGCGAGGGGATATTTGCTACGTAATTCTGTAATCCTAGTGTTTTAGCTTGTAAACCAAAGAACCAAGACGATCATAAAAATGTGTTGGGAGCTTTTAATCCACATCACACTTAAAGTTAAATACACAATTATTATATAGTTATAATTATAGATCATAAGATTATATAACTTTAATATCAATATTATATTTTAAACTTGATGAAATCTCCCCGGCAACGGCAGACCAAAATACTTTCTACAGTACGGAGCTAGTTCATGAAGAGAAATTAGAACATAACTGCAATTTTTAAATTTCCTCCAATGACCAATGAAGCTTTAGACTAGCGGGTTTTTAGTTATATACATTATATAATTTTATTCAAACCATTTAAATAGAACATAATATGGACATCTTAAAGATCTGATAAGTGGCCTGAAAAAGAAAGTCAGATACACAATTTAAACTTCTAAAGTAACTTCTTCCACCCTGCTTTATAATTAGAGGCTAATATTCTTAAACTGTTCAAATCTTTTGTATTCAGAATGTATTTATTACTTCAATCAAAGTCTCAATCAGTCAATATAATCCGTTTAATTCACTAATAAACATAATTATCCTCTATTACAATACACTAATAAGCTCTTAAAATAAATGCTCCTTTTCAAAACAGAGATATTTTCTATTTTCATGTGCTCCGAGCACGATGTTGTGGCGAGATGAAATAATTACTTTTAATTAGACACAGTCTACAGTCTTCATTAATATAAAATAAACGCAGGTTACCAAGGTTACCAAGGCAGGGGCCGACATTGCCTGTAATTAAATACACGTAATTGATAACTTTAAAATTAAATTTCTCATTTTTACCTCTGATCGAAATGTCTTAAAGCCATACATGGTAATTCAAAATTTCATTGATGATTGATCTGTACTTACTAACTTGCTTATAACCTTGCATTTTTCTACTGGTTTTAAATTGCCACTTATATTTGTGACCACTCCCATCTTTGCAAAATGGCAAATGTTAAGCTTGTAATTCTAATATGACGAAGCATATGTGAATAATGATCTGAATTCCAAATTTTTCAAAAACATTTCCGGCCAAACTTTTGACCGACCTTAGTTGTGTGGGTAAGTAAACATGACCACACAGGTAGGTAACCATGGTAACAGGTAGGCTCAGCCTGACGATAAAACTCCCCAGCAACTGTTTTTGACCGGTCTTTAGTCGTCCGTTCGTACGGTTAATCAGTTGTAAAGGTAGCCATGGTAACCGTTTGTCTGTGTTTGTAACCTGTCTAGAATTTCGTCTTTAGAGCTACTTCATAGCAACGACTTGTCGCTGTCAGATCAATTTGACAATGACTAGTCACACTCGCAGTGACTAGTTATTATGTAGTACTTCACACGTGAGACCGGCGCCAGTACACTTCTATACCTGTTGTGAATTACTGTCACCAGGAAATAGCAGCAGATTCGAAACAAGGGAGATTCGCTACTATAACAACGTAGATTCGTTGCTATTAGTAATGTTATTTGGGATTCTTGGCCAGATAATTGTCCTCTTCCCACTTTACTGTTACAGGACACGCACTCGCAATACTCCTTCTTGTCGAGCTACCAGTTCCCTAAATAACACCTCATATACCTGGTGTTATTAAAGCATCATTATTGACCTTTTATTCATTATTTTCCCAGGCTATTATATTTATGTTCATAATCATAGAGATTCTGCGGAATGACAGGCTAAGCGCCGCCCAGTAACCATTTTCTTAATAGTTTGATGCTCGTGGTACACCTAGCTAGTAGCTATAACATAGCAACTGCAGTGACGAAACGTACCTATGTGTGCCGCCCGCCTTTTTAATGGGTTTATTTAGTTCCCCGCCAACCTAAGTAGACGATATCGGTAAAACATCTGCGACATCTTTGAAGTTTGAACGCGCAGATTCCTAACCATTACCTATCGATCTGTAGTGTGGTGTATGTTACTCTACTATAGAAAACTGAGTAATATTATTCCCCTGACATGTTACCCATGGTCGTGTTACCATAGAAACATCACCTTTCCTGGATTGTATTCAATCTGTTTAGATAAGATCTATCGTTTAAATTATTTTTCGCAAGATGGCAAGTTGCCACGGTGAGCCCAGATGCAATGAGATTCTGATAAGTTTGACCTGCATTGTTTTAGTAGCTCTGCTAGTGCTCACAGTAATTGGAAACATCGTCACTTTCTTGTGAGTTACTAGCTTTCCTGCTATTAGCTGATATATTATTTGTAATATAAGCTAGGATTCCTTTTTTATGATTAACTTTTATTATCTTCAGGTTCTCCAATCTCCATCCTGATTATCATTGTTGGCACTAATTTCTGAGTTACTGTGACAACCATTTGTTTCAGAGCGTTCTTTAAACTGAAGCACAGTGCTAACAACGTGTTCTTCCTGAACCTGAGTCTGATGTATACTGTGGTAGCATTGCTCGTACACCCCTTCTCCATCTACTTGATAGCAGTACAGAACCTAACAGAACCCTCTTCTACTGTCCCAATGGTTACTTGTCAGATAACAGGGGTAATCTTCGAGACTTCCATATACTTATCACTCTTCTCACTTACTTCTGTTAGTTTAGATAGGTGAGTTACCATGACAACCAGTACCACTCACTAACTTCTGTTAGTTTAGATAGGTGAGTTACCATGACAACCAGTACCATTTACTTAGTTCTGTTAGTTTAGATAGGTGAGTTACCATGACAACCAGTACCACTCACTAACTTCTGTTAGTTTAGATAGGTGAGTTACCATGACAACCAGTACCACTCACTAACTTCTGTTAGTTTAGATAGGTGAGTTACCATGACAACCAGTACCATTTACTTAGTTCTGTTAGTTTAGATAGGTGAGTTACCATGACAACCAGTAGCACCCACTTTGTTTTGTTAGTTTAGACAGTTGAGTTACCATGACAGTGCGTAGTACTTGTGAGCAGGCAAAGTTTATCATCGGTACGCCCCGGGAGGACTAGTCTAGGTTGCCGCTCCTATTTCACACTATATCATTGTTTCAGGTTCGTTATCGTGTTCTTCCCGCTAAAATACAAGTGTTTCGTGACAGTAAAGAAGGTGTACGTTTGGATCACTATTTGTTGGATAGCAGTCTTCATCTTGGTTATACCAGTAGCAGTCAATCACGGAGTAAACTCCTCCGATTTTGTAGTGTACTCGACTGATAACTCAACAACTGTGTGTCAGGGTCGTTACTGGTTCCTGGTAATTATCTAACTCATCATGCTTATAAACCTTCCCAAACATGCATGACAAGCTGTTATCGTAGGCAGATTTTTTAAATAGCTATTTTAATAGCTTTTATGGGCCCCTTTTCTAGTATTACAACCTGATCTCTGGCAGCATTATTAACAAGGTTCTAGTATTGAAACCCGACTTTAATTATCATGTGCCCAGGAGAGTGGATCTGACTCAGAAGGGATGTCCTACTTTGAAAGGCACGTGTTTGTGCACGTGGTGGCTATTATTTACCTCATCCTATGTGCCCTCTCTCTTGCCCCAAATCTTGCAGTGATTGTGAGACTAAACCAGTCCATGTATCGTACCATTCAGAGAACTGTCAGCAAATCTACGTCTCAGCTATCTACCCAGGATACCACATTTAGGTGAGCAGACAGGCCCTGTGTCAGACTATTTACCCAGTAGTTAATCTACTATCTCCGATACCATTTTCCTAAAATTACAAAATTAGCAACTTTAGTACATATTCAATTTTGGCTACTTGGAAATCCAGGCTGCATTGAAACAGCCGAGAAATAATTTGTTCTAATGCTGCCAATTTAAACAAGGTGGTATCTTGCTTTTATTAGCTATAATTATTTGGACATACTTATAATTAATTATAATTTGTTAATCAGGTGCCCTGCCCTTCATATGAAGAATTCGACTATATTGTTAAAACTTATGCTCCGACTTCTGTGGATACTTTTCGAGAGTTGAATTACCAAAATCGGGAAATAAAAACTTTTACACTTTACATGTTATACAGGGTGTCCCCAAAAAGGCAACCAAGTGATCAGTGTTAATAACCAAAGAATAATTTGAGAACGTAATTTATCATTAACAAAAAGTCACTTGTTTGCCTTTCTTGGGACAGCCTGTAGATACTACCTGCGTAACTTAACTCTCACCACTTCCACTGCAGCAACAGTTATTTAGAAGAAAAAGATGAGACACCTGCAGATCTGATTAGCCCCTTGAGGTGCAGTGACATGATGAAACTGACTGGTAAAGCTGATATCCTTCAATCTAACCTCGTTATAATCCCCAGTACTGCCGAGTTCAAAGTGATGCCCAATATTAATAAGAGGTTGTCTCTGGGTGATGTGTGCAAGTCCTTATCCACTTCTACACTACAGAGCGAGGGGTCGAGTTCTGCAGCAAGGAGCGGCATTAAAACCAGTCCAAGCCTCGCCAGTCTGTCCATAGCTGCTTTGAGTGCTGCTGTGCCATCAGGGTCGGCTCCTATTTGCGCTGGAGTGAAGGGGATGGGGCCTTTTAACAATGCTGTACCCTCCATTAACAATCTCCCGACACCTATCGTTAGAGCTCCTTCGAGAAAAAGGTTCCAAGCTACTGTCAAAAGCAGCATAAAAAAGGTAAGCTATGTCGCTGTATGGAACCTTATTGCTTGAACTATGTAACTTGTGATAAGACACTCAAGGTGCCTCTTACAGCTCTGCTAGCAAAGTAGTGTTTTTTTTAGATGATAATTCAGACTGGTATAGCTTAGTTTTCTCTGTTTCTTGGTGAACTATAATATTCGAACATCAAATCCTTTTGATTTGAAATAACATTTTATAAAGTAACTCTTTCAGGTCTCGATGGCCAACACGTTCATAATACGAAACCAGCTGGCAGTCAAGAAGACTCATCAAGTAAAGCTCAGGAAGAGACGACAGAGATCAATAGTGATAACTCTCATCATCATGTGTTTGGTAAAACTATTACTAATAATACTTATTCTAAGTTTTACTTACTGTAGCATTACTACCACTATCACTACTATCAGCCTTTTTGCTTTTGCATACATTTTTACAAAAAGTCAGATGATCGTTAGAAAATATATTATATGGACACGTTCATTGAAGTTTGAGGATATTGGTAAATATTAGTGACCCTTCTGAATGGCACGATGATGTAAAATGTGTCACACTATGAAACTATATAAACCCTCTAACCCTAAGATAATCGTTTCATCCTCTAGATAAACTTTGTCACATAACGATATCTTTATCAGACGATAAGATATCGCTTAAATGCGGCCGGCAGTGAGTTGTAAACTTTGTCACACTATAAAAACGTGACGGAGTTTATATGGACCCCTTGTTGCCGTGTTTGACCAAATTTTCGAATTTCCAATTCATAGAATAGCTGTATATGACTATTATCTACATATTTAGCGACTTTTTTCCTTAAATGGTAGCACCATGTAAACTCCGTCACACATTTAAGAAATTTATATGAGGGATGTTTATGACATCCTGACAAGAAATGCCGAATAGTCTAGCATTATTTTGTGAGCTGAATGTGTTTGGAATTGTTCACATATTTCATTGTTATAGGCAAAGAAAATACTACAATATAATCAAGGTACGATGTTGGATACCTGAGTTCTATATCTTTCGATAGCAACTCCATCTATGTATCTGCTTAGCTTCCATCACTGATCCTGGTACTTGAGATTCCAGGTGTGGCTTTAAACAATGTTTTAAGGGCCCAACACTCAGCTCACTCAGTTGATGGTAGAACAGTGGGTCTTTGTGCGATGTTGTAGCAGGGACTCCACTTCTTGTTTTCTCTTGCTAACCAGATTGCATAGGAACATCTGAGAGCAACCAAAGCCGCCTCTTGGAACACTGCTTTCTTTACTCTCTTTGTAACACCAAAGTAGTTTAGTAGGGCTGGTAAGGTATGATGCCAGAAGCCTCTACACCCAACCTCTACCGTAAAAAGCTGAGCTTTCCACCCACTGCCATGCAGCCCAGGAATAAGCTCTCTGTTGTAACGTGCTTGTTTACGTTCTACTTGGTCACTAAAGTTACTCTCGTCACCAACTGTCAACTCTACTAATATGACCACCTTTCCTTTATCAGACCAGACTACAATATCGGGACGTTCTGCAGTTCCGTAGATGTGCTGGGGGAACTGTGCTGGGAGGTCATCTTCGTCCCAGATAATCTGCCAATCTTGGTCTTTCTCAAAAGGGCTCTCTCTTTTCATCTTCGTCTTTGGTTTTTGGTAACAGCTGCTAGATGACTTGAAGCCTGTCCAGTCCTGAACTTCAAGTTTGAAATCTTTGTTGTTGAACTTCTCTATTTGATCCAGTAGGGATTTTGCAATGACCCGCAGCACGTTGTCATGCCTCCAATTGTATCGTTTGTTGTTCAGCGAGAAGTTGCAAGCTACCAAAATGTGCTTAATGTTGCAGTGTCTCCATCCGCAAAGTGGACAGTGTCCTGTGTCAGCATAGTTCCACAGGCTCATGTTTGCTGGAGTATTTGCAACGTCATGGGTTGCATTGAGGTGGAACTTAAGAAGAGCAGGGCTCATCTTGTAGTTGTAAATAAGGTTGTTCCAACCTAGGTCTAGCTGCATGGTGTTTTCCCATGTTAAGAATTGTCCTTGAACTCCCTTGTCTACCAGTGTCAACAGGATATCCTGCTCTGAGATGTGGGATACCAGTTCTTTCAGTTTTTCCTTTTCACTGGCTACACTCCTCTTGGATCCCAAGCCCATCCTGCCTTGCACTGTTACCCCTACTAACTCTCTGAAGTAAAGATCTCTTTCTCTAGCACTCAGCTCATTAGTGTAACCCCACCGACTGCTCCCTTCTTGTTTCTTGGCCCTGTGCTCGTAGACCTCCTTAACTTTAGGATCCTTGCTGTTCTTTAGAGAGTAACCTTTGGACACCTGAAGGAACTTGTATAAGTCCGATAGTCTTTTAAGATTTAATCCAAAGCAATCCTTATTTCTGTAAAGCACACTGACAGTAATTGTCTTTGTTACACCTAGCCATTTCTTCAGATACTTCGTACATATTGCTTCAAGATCTTTGACAAAACTAACCGGGAGATTGTAGATCATCAGGTCCCAGGAGAGCTTACTGGTTAGGAGGTTGTTGTAAATCCAGCATTTCATCACTCCATTAAGGCCTGATCCGTCCACTGCCTGAAACAGTGTAATCAGTTTGTCTTCTATCAGCTTCTTGGTATCTTTGAGGCCCAGATCCACATATATCCAATGGCCAAGAAACTTCATCGGTGTATTTCCAATAAACTGGATTTGAGCTCCATCTATGAAAATTTCAGGGTCATAGGACACATACCTTCCATCTATAACCTTCATCCCCAGGGATACACATTTACTCGGCTTGGCTTTCATTTTCCTTGACCAAGTAAGAAATCTTTCCATCACATCTATTAGCTTCTTCATCTTTTCCAGCCTGGGAGACATCAGAGTTAGGTCGTCAGCAAAAGCACGACTTGACGTGCTGCTAGAACTAAAAGACGGCTTGTAACCCAAGTCGCTTTGATTTTTCAGGAGATCCAATAGTAGGTTGAAAACTATTAAGAACAGTACAACCGAAAGAGGGTCGCCCTGAAAAAGACCTAACATATAAAAGAACCAGTTTGTTTTCCAGTCCTTTGTCACCACTCTCACAATCAGCTCATCATAGTACTTAAACATATATTCTATGAGCCAGTTTGGGAACTTATAATGTCTTAGAGCATATATTATCAAGTTGTGGGGAACCCGGCCGTAGGCGTTCATTAGGTCCACCCAAACTGCAAAGATCTGTCGTCTATTAGATTTGGCATCCTTCAACTCTTCCATCAGAGCCTGAGTATGCTCGAGGCAACCTGGTGTCTTACGCAGGAATCCTTTCTGGATAGACGTGTCTATGTAGCTATTACTGACCATATACTCTAGCATTCTGTCCGCTAGTAATCCCATCTGCAACTTCCCACTAGTGTTTGTTTTAGTGATGTTTCTGAACTTACTAGGGTCATCTAAATCCTCAGTTTTTGCTATCAGAATGGCTTCACCTACTCGCCATTGCAGCGGGACTCTCTGGCTTTCCCATAGAGAATCCAGCAATTTGAAAACTGCTTTCGCCATTCTGGGACATCTCTTATATACCAGATATGGGACTCCATTCGGACCAGGTGATGATTTGTTTCTACGGCTTTTCAGCTTCGATTGAAACTCATTCCAGTCCAATCTCTCCATCTCAAATGCAGTCTTTGGTACTGGGGCGTCGGGCAGTCCTTTAAGCTTTACATATAGAGCACTTCTCTCCTTATCACAGTACTCATTCTTAAAGAATCTGTCAGCCACTTCCTTGGAGAAATTAAGGGGTTTGTTCTTCTTATCCCCGTCAAGCAGTTTCTTTCCAAATTGAAATGGGTTTTGTTTAAACTGTGACTGTTCCTTTTTGCTCTCCTTATTCTTCTTCTTCCTGAGCTCATTACGACGGCTTTTGTTGTGTAAGCGCACGAGTCTCAGGTACTCAGTCTTAGCTTGAGCCAACATATTCTGATCATTGCTTCTCCTAGCATCTTTCTTGTTTCTCTTAGCCTCTCTCTTGGCCAAGCGAATAACTTTTGTCTCCTTGTTCTCCTTTTCCTTCTGGGGAACACGAGGTTTCTTCGCTTCCTCTTCACCGAATCTACTTTCCAGATAGCTGTATACCAGCTTTTCTACCTTCTCCAGTCGGGACTCCACGTCCTCTGCTGCTACATTGTTCACCAAAACAATCAGGTCTTCATCAACTCCCTTCCATACTCCCTTCTCTGCTGCTGTTGGTAGTTTAAGTCTCTTTGTGACCTCCATCACTATGGCAGGCGGTTCTAAGTCTTTAAAGTGGAACTGTATATCAGAGCTTGCAGGTCCCGTTTCTGCGCTGTGGTTGTAAACCTGGCTTGTTCCCTGCTCCGACAAATTATTACGGATGTCATCTCCCCTCACCTGAGGCTCGGTTATGAGCTCCGCCGGTCTCATCTTACATCTCCACAGATGTTTTGCGACTTGTTTGAACTCGCGCTTGCACCATTGACAAATATTGTCGTTCTTTCTCAAAGGTCCTTCATCAGTTAATCCGGGTTGACCTTTGATGCTCCCCACCTGATCGGAGGTCTTGAGGCATTTATCTGTATATTGTTTTGTAGTGATTGCTTTCTGTAAAGCGGGGGCCTACTAAGCCTGTTGCTAAACTCTGCACTTTCGCAGGGGTCATCAGTCTTTCCAGATGTCACCAGTCTTTCCCAGGCGTCACTCGGTCTTTCCCAAGAGTCACTAACACTTTCGTCAGAGTCAGCTGTCTTTCCCGCTGTCAACAGTGAAACTCGCCTCCCTGCAAGGCGCCATGTCCATTTCCATTGTGAGAAAATACTACAATATAATCAAGGTACGATGTTGGATACCTGAGTTCTATATCTTTCGATAGCAACTCCATCTATGTATCTGCTTAGCTTCCATCACTGATCCTGGTACTTGAGATTCCAGGTGTGGCTTTAAACAATGTTTTAAGGGCCCAACACTCAGCTCACTCAGTTGATGGTAGAACAGTGGGTCTTTGTGCGATGTTGTAGCAGGGACTCCACTTCTTGTTTTCTCTTGCTAACCAGATTGCATAGGAACATCTGAGAGCAACCAAAGCCGCCTCTTGGAACACTGCTTTCTTTACTCTCTTTGTAACACCAAAGTAGTTTAGTAGGGCTGGTAAGGTATGATGCCAGAAGCCTCTACACCCAACCTCTACCGTAAAAAGCTGAGCTTTCCACCCACTGCCATGCAGCCCAGGAATAAGCTCTCTGTTGTAACGTGCTTGTTTACGTTCTACTTGGTCACTAAAGTTACTCTCGTCACCAACTGTCAACTCTACTAATATGACCACCTTTCCTTTATCAGACCAGACTACAATATCGGGACGTTCTGCAGTTCCGTAGATGTGCTGGGGGAACTGTGCTGGGAGGTCATCTTCGTCCCAGATAATCTGCCAATCTTGGTCTTTCTCAAAAGGGCTCTCTCTTTTCATCTTCGTCTTTGGTTTTTGGTAACAGCTGCTAGATGACTTGAAGCCTGTCCAGTCCTGAACTTCAAGTTTGAAATCTTTGTTGTTGAACTTCTCTATTTGATCCAGTAGGGATTTTGCAATGACCCGCAGCACGTTGTCATGCCTCCAATTGTATCGTTTGTTGTTCAGCGAGAAGTTGCAAGCTACCAAAATGTGCTTAATGTTGCAGTGTCTCCATCCGCAAAGTGGACAGTGTCCTGTGTCAGCATAGTTCCACAGGCTCATGTTTGCTGGAGTATTTGCAACGTCATGGGTTGCATTGAGGTGGAACTTAAGAAGAGCAGGGCTCATCTTGTAGTTGTAAATAAGGTTGTTCCAACCTAGGTCTAGCTGCATGGTGTTTTCCCATGTTAAGAATTGTCCTTGAACTCCCTTGTCTACCAGTGTCAACAGGATATCCTGCTCTGAGATGTGGGATACCAGTTCTTTCAGTTTTTCCTTTTCACTGGCTACACTCCTCTTGGATCCCAAGCCCATCCTGCCTTGCACTGTTACCCCTACTAACTCTCTGAAGTAAAGATCTCTTTCTCTAGCACTCAGCTCATTAGTGTAACCCCACCGACTGCTCCCTTCTTGTTTCTTGGCCCTGTGCTCGTAGACCTCCTTAACTTTAGGATCCTTGCTGTTCTTTAGAGAGTAACCTTTGGACACCTGAAGGAACTTGTATAAGTCCGATAGTCTTTTAAGATTTAATCCAAAGCAATCCTTATTTCTGTAAAGCACACTGACAGTAATTGTCTTTGTTACACCTAGCCATTTCTTCAGATACTTCGTACATATTGCTTCAAGATCTTTGACAAAACTAACCGGGAGATTGTAGATCATCAGGTCCCAGGAGAGCTTACTGGTTAGGAGGTTGTTGTAAATCCAGCATTTCATCACTCCATTAAGGCCTGATCCGTCCACTGCCTGAAACAGTGTAATCAGTTTGTCTTCTATCAGCTTCTTGGTATCTTTGAGGCCCAGATCCACATATATCCAATGGCCAAGAAACTTCATCGGTGTATTTCCAATAAACTGGATTTGAGCTCCATCTATGAAAATTTCAGGGTCATAGGACACATACCTTCCATCTATAACCTTCATCCCCAGGGATACACATTTACTCGGCTTGGCTTTCATTTTCCTTGACCAAGTAAGAAATCTTTCCATCACATCTATCTGTTTGGAATTGTTCACATATTTCATTGTTATAGGCAAATACAAATACAGAAGGCAGAAATAGGTAAATTTAGTCACATAAATTTGTATGATATCTCAACATCATGTGTGAAATTGAGTAAATATTAGTATACCAACTTAAACACCCTATATTACGTACTATGGATCAATTAACAATATTTCAACCATACGCCGGTCATATAAATTATTATATGGCAGTGATATGTTAACATTGGATAAATTTCAACACCTGAACAGGGTAAAAATTTGTAAATTTCGTCACAAAAAAAATTATAACTTTATTTGCTCCGTGTTGGCAAAATAACTAATTTATCGACATAGTGATGGTGATAAAGTAACATTATATACTAATTGAGGTATGATTCTTCAAAATAGGGGCAAGAAATGTAAATTTCGTCACATCAGCCATTGCATTAGTTAGATAGATTTTCTTTCATATCAACTGCCCTTATTATAGTTGGAATGGATTTATACAGGAAATATAGAAACCCATGCCCATTTTTCATCACATTGAAATTATACTGTTGGGGCAGGAAAAGTAAATTTCGTCACATTTCGGTAAATTAGTGATATCAAACTCAGCATTGTTAAACTTGAGTTCTGATTTGCTGAAAAATAACCTACCAATAATTCCTGGAAGAATATTGAATTCTAATCGGGGTATGGTTCTTCAAAATAGGGTCAAGAAATGTAAATTACGTCACATACGTCATTTTAAAATTTAGATACATTTTCTTTCACATCAACAGTCCTAATTATAGTTTGAAATGATTAATTCAGAGATAAAGGAAATATAGAAACCCATGCCCATTTTTCATCACATTGAAATTATACTTTTGGGGCAGGAAAAGTGAATTTCGTCACATTTCGGTAACTTAGTATAATTAAACTCAGAATTGTCAAACTTCAGTTCTGATGATCTGCTAAATAATAACCTACTAATAATTCCTGGAAGAATATTGAATTCTAATCGGGGTATGGTTCTTCAAAATAGGGTCAAGAAATGTAAATCTTGTCACGTCATACGTCATTGTAAAATTTAGATACACTTTCTTTCACATCAGCAGTCCTAATTATAGTTTGAAATGATTAATTCAGAGATAAGGAAATATAGAAACCCATGCCCATTTGTCATCACATTGAAATTATACTGTTGGGGCAGGAAAAGTGAATTTCGTCACATTTCGGTAACTTAGTAAAATTAAACTCAGAATTGTTAAACTTGAGTTCTGATTTGCTGAATAATAACCTACTAATAATTCCTGGAAGAATATTGAATTCTAATCAAGGCTTGTTTCTTCAAAATAGGGTCAAGAAATGTAAATTTCGTCACATCAGCCATTGCATTAGTTAAATAGATTTTCTTTCATATCAACTGCCCTTATTATTATTGTGACAATTTTTACATCAACTGCCCTTAACTTGAATCAGCTCTATCCGTGCATCGTCCTTATATACAGTTTTCCCGCCTTCCAAACCAAAATCAGATATAAATGTTTTCGGCAAATCACCCAAAATTTTAAATTCCATATAATGTGACAGAATTTACATCATTTCCCAATAAGTGCATGTATTTGCTAACTTTTCAAAACAACATATTTTAGGGCTATGATTGGTAGAAGAACCATCAAATAATGAGTTGAAAGGGTTTTGAGGACACCTCACAGTAGAAAAGAGGTCTCGTATTCTGAGTGTGACAAAGTTTACGAAATGTTGCCTTAAAGCCGTTCGATCACTGCCCTTTAGCCAAATGTTGTATCATAATTGTTAGAATGACCTAATCTACTATATTTTAAACCAAAAAATGCTAATTGGGCAGCTATGGTTAACACAGTCACAAAAATGTGACATTTTTTACATTATAGTGCCTAAAAACAATAAATTGTATTTCTGAGCCGTGTATATGGAAGTATGGGTCACGTGGCTAATGTCCAGAACTTCTGAACACGCTATTTTTTTTGGTTTACCAATATCCTTAAACTTCAACATGAACGTGTCCATTTACGATTTCGTATCATTTTGTGACGATGTTTACATCAACTGCCCTATACTTCAATCAACTGTATCCGTGTATCGTCCTCATATAGAGTTTTCCCGCCTTCCAAACCAAAATCAGGTATAAATGATTTCGGAAATTCACCCAGAATTTCAAATTCCATATAATGTGACAGAATTTACATCTTTTCCCAATAGCCAAGTGCATGTATTTGTTAACTTTTCAAAACAACATATTTTAGGGCTATGATTGGCAGAAGAACTATCAAATAATGAGTTAAAAGGGTTTTGAGGACACCTCACAGTAGAAAAGAGGTCTCGTATTCTGAGTGTGACAAAGTTTACGAAATGTTGCCTTAAAGCCGTTCGATCACTGCCCTTTAGGCCTACATTGTATCATAATTGTTAGATTGACCTAATCTACTATATTTTAGACCAAAAAATGCTAATTGGGCAGCTATGGTAAACAATGTCACAAAAATGTGACATTTTTTACATAACAGTGCCTAAAAGCAATACATTTTATTTTTGAGCAGTGCATATGGGAGTATGGGTCACGTGGCTAATGTTCAAAACTTATGAACACGCTAGATTAATATATGTTAAAATTAAACCACTATCGTCAAAAACGCTGTTTTAGAAATTTACCAATTTCCTCAAACTTCAATGAACGTGTCCATATCGTTAGCAAATTGTAGTCAGCATTTGGATATCACTATAAGTTTCTTTATGTGAACATTGTTCCACCTTATAAATATTTGTAGGTTTGTTTGATGAGCAGTGGACTATACGGGGTGGCAGTGTTCTCCGTCAACCTCAGAGAGCACCATCATGATTCACTCCCCACCATGTATGTTAACTTCTACGCTCCTTTTCTCATGTTTGCAGGTATGGTCACCATTCCTGTTATACACTACTGGAGGAACGCCAAACTCAAAGCTTATATTGATCAGCAGTGTTCCGCGACTGTACTAAAGATACTCCCTTCAAGAAAAGATTCGGTCATTGCTGACTCGTTAAAAAAGGTGTAATACAATCAACAAGGAAGTTAGGCGAAACGATGAATATTATACATAACAGGGGAGGGGGCCGTGGGGCAGAAGTCAATTTACATACGTTGGCAGAAAATGAATAATTATTGTTGTCTCCAGACACCACTTTATAGTAGAGGATCTTACGGGCAACAAGACGTGTTTTCTGCTATGAGTTTGGAGACCTAACCATTAATTGGACACAAAAGTATGATGTGTAAGGATCGAGAATATGTTAAGAAATATAAATATGGCCTTATTAGTCACGTGCTATACCTATGCGCGTTTTAAACTTTGGCGGTCTATAACTTTTAAGCCAATAAAGTAATTATATTCATATTATGTCAGCAATAAGATCACATTATTTTCTATTTGGTGTGAAAATATGAGCTAGAACAGACGTAATCTCGCTTAGTTATGGCTGTTTGAAATTTATGATGAACGATCGAGCGAGTGCCCATTGATAACAACTAAATGCTTTTGCGCGTAGTGCGCGTCGAAAGTTTGACAAAAACGCTTGCGGGGTGAAAATATTCAAACTTCGATAAAGTATATTAATTGGGTACTTCTCGGAAAGGAAAAATTTAGGCAAACACGATGTGACTATTTTTGGGTTGATTGAATACAACTGCATAAAATTATTCAAACTTTAAGCAAAAAAGGGCACATTTTGACCACCTTTTTGGATTTAATTTACTAGGGGATAAATTAAGGGCTTTGTTTTATTTTTATACCATCATGTGCAGCTGTATTTTATCTATCTTTATGCAAATTTTGCTGATATGCCAACAAAATTAACTTGCTCAAAAGTTCAAAAAACATGTTTTTTTGGGCCTATTTTGTTTGACATACGTTGCATGCCACTTTTCGTATTGGGATACGAAACATGTATCAATATTTTGTTGACGGATGTTACTTTGACGGATGTTACTCGACTAAATTTCTTCGAAGTAAAGCGCGCAGCTTTCTTCTCGGCAAGTGCTACGAAATAGCGCTTACTTTAACGGGTGATACTCATAAAATATCTGTTCCAGGACCGTCGACGAGTCCAACTCGGCGCGCGTCCTGGTAGGTTGTAAACCTACAACGCTTACTGGGCCGCGCTCAACCTGTCATTCCGCCAAATCTCTATTCATATGTTTATGAACATAATAGCCTGAGGTCCCCAGGTAAAGTAGCGCGCGTCGGGCCAGACCATTAACAATGGTCAACCTATTTTGGCTTGTAGGTTTACAACCTACCAGGACGCGCGCCGAGTTGGACTCGTCGACGGTCCTGAACAAATATTTTACGAGTATCACCCGTTAAATTTTGGCCCAAAAATCGGTTTTTTGCGATTTTTCCCGGAGAAACTCAGAATTGTCAAGTGTTCAAAACCACTTTTAATCGATTCTACGGTCAAAATATTGTAGGTTTACAACCTACCAGGACGCGCGCCGAGTTGGACTCGTCAACGGTCCTGGAATATATGGAACAGATATTTTACGAGTATCACCCGTTAATCAAAATACGACTACAAAGGTGTATTTGAAGTCCCTAGCATATCGAGCAGAAAATGCCCGTAAGAACCTCTACTATTAGGATAATACGGGTTTTTGCAATTTTTATTCAATATTCAAGGACGTGATTAAGCAAATTCCTGATTATACATTATACATTATATTTGTTTGTCATACGTTGTATGACCCGCCTGTATCGTCAGGACGATAAACCATAGTGAAACGACCATAGTGAAACGACCGTAGTGAAACGACCGTGGGGGGTCGCAACGTGATACAAATATTTGTCACTGAGGTTTATATTCTTGTTTTAAATTTTAGATAATAAATTATCGAATTTCCTGATCGGAAAATTATTTTATATTATATTTTGTAATAAATAATTTTTGATGAAAATATGATAATTATATTGTTAATACAAATTACACTTTTCATATTTATGTTTTAACCAAATTTCAATCGAAAATTCGAACGATAAAATATTAAAATGTAAAAAGTGAATGTATAAATATTATTAATAATTAATAATGAAATATTATGATCGTGATCGTATAATAAAATAAATTACATTATAAAACGTTTGCTAGGCTTTTATACTAAATTGTTTGCTAGACGTTGCATATTTTTTGTGCGCGTTCATTGAATTGCATTAATCGCTAGGCTAGACTAATTTTTTTTCCCTACTCTTAACAGGTGATACTCGTAAAATATTTGTTCCATATATTCCAGGACCGTCGACGAGTCCAACTCGGCGCGCGTCCTGGTACCAGTGTTTCCAATAATAATATTAGAATTTATGATATGTATGATGCATTGATTGAATAATTGGTAATAAATTTAACTTTTGTTTTATTAAAATTGGTAGTACTTTGTACTAGTTTCTGATAGAAGGGAAATGTTTCGAGGAGAAAGCGGCGCGCTAGTTTACTGGGTGATGCTCAGCCTGTCATTCGGCCGCAGCTTCTATCGTTTTTATAATTATAAACTGTACACACTATCGGTAAGAAATTTAAACGTGTATCATACATCAAGGCTCAGCAAACCTTTGCGAAGTAGCGCTCGCCGGGTCAGTCCATTAAGGATGATGATTAATTACCTTACACTTGACTGTCACGTGACTTTTTAAACACGTCCTCTAGGTGACTCTGAATGACTATTCGAAACCCTAACCCTCTAAACTGATCACAACTCTAACCCTTACGGCTTACCCAATCCTTAGTTGAACTTGAAGCATGTGCCATGAAACCCTAACCCTAACGAGAAATTTGACACACTTCCTTTTATAATATATGGTCATATTATGTGATCGAGACAGTTTTTTTGCCGATATCTCGCTAGGGGAGCATTTTAACCCTATCACCAATGTCATGTGGGGTGATTCGGAATCAGTGATCGAAAATACATCGAGTCAGGTACTGACTGTAGATCGAGTGATTTACCACGCTCGAGTTTATGACATGTATCAGCACTTGAGAAGTGAAACGAGCTTCTTTGTCAAAACTGGACAAATTTATTATGCAATGAACACAAACATAATTTTCGAAAATCAACAAATAAAAATTCACATGAAAATATTTTAATTTTAAGAAATGGGAACTCAAGATCAGATAACGGGCTCAATGATTAAATAACATAATTATCAATACTTAAAATTCGCACAAATACAAAATAGGCAGGCAGATGGCAAATTAATTAATAAAATTCGCATACACTTACTGTGCACAAATAGAAAAATTAGTACAAAATTTAACAAACTGAAATTGAAATGATATTAGCGACCTCTGTAATTGTTAAATTGTTGTGACTTTAGAACTTCTAAAGTCACAACTTCTAATAGAAGTGGAAGTCATTATTTAAAGTTAAACTGTCCTTAATCAGATTTTCTGATTAATTATAAAAATAAAATGTAATAGTTAATTTCAACGAAATAATAGTCAAAAGTATTCAAATTGAATATTTGATTCCGAAAATGTATTCTATCTTGCAATCAATCAACCGGACAAGGATAAATATTTGCCACTTAATTACTTTTAGTTTTACAATCGAACAAAAATTCATGGATACCACCGAATTCCCGTTGGAATTTGGAAATAATTCTTTGGTTTCTAGTAAATACCACATTAGTTAGCTATTGGAGTGAAGGAATTTTAAGTTCATTCACGTTCTCTTGAGTTTCCTTAGCAACGTACGAACATGTTTCAAACCGAGGTTTCGTTAGATGGCGCCTCCTCATCAGGTATGATTCCTTCGCTGTTTTTATCTGCAGGGAATGAATTGTAATGTCTTTTTTTTATCTATCCATGACTGATTCAACAAGTGTTCCATCATATTAGATTTTTGAAAGTACTGTTTGTATTAAAATATTTTGATTTCATGATTTTTTGAATATTTGACACTGACAGAATAAAACTTAATTGTAAAAACCTGCAATGTTCTGTAGTGAGGTCTGGTCAGATGGCGCCTCCTCATCAGGTGCGATTCCTCCACTGTCTTTATCTACAGGGAGTGAGTTATAAATATAGCATGTCATTTTATTAGTATCAAAACAAGAAGTGTTCTATAATATTAGATTTTTGAAAATACTGTCTGTATTGAAATTGTGAATATTTAACCGAACGTAACTCAATTTAAAAAACCTGCAATGTTCCCGGAGTTCTGTAGTGAGGTCTGGTTAGGCGGTAAGTTTTTCTTGTCGGCTGTTTTTCTTTCTTGGTTGTCACCTTCTGGAATATATTTGATCAGGATTCCTGACTGTGGGTCCCATTGCTAGAAAGTTGATAAAATATTTATAATTAGTTGAGTAATTATTAATTAGTTAAATACTGTGATTTACCTGTTCTGGATGCTATGTTCGAGGCACATAACGAGACTGGAAGCGAAACAACCGAGATAATTTTGGAAAAGATGAATCTACGGAAACTTCTGATCATCAAAACGTATATGTAAAAGTTGGCCACAACATTTATCATCAAGAAGAAAAAGAAAAATTTATAGAAATGGAAAAGCAATAACTCGGGAGGATCTTTCATGCAGTTGATGGCGACGATGTTCAAAGTGTAAGGTAAAGTGGAGATGCAGTAGATGACAGCAGTGAGGACCACAGTGAGGGCTCCTTGCCATGGAACACTTCCACCAACTCGTCTTGCAGATTTCCCTGCATCAGCTAGGTACTTCAGTATAGGAACTGTAGTGGCGACGATGATTATGTTTGGAAGTATACCTAATATAAATCCAAGTATCGGTGCTATTGTCTTCCAGGCATGAGAACTGTAGCTGTACTCACAGACGTAAACTCGGTAGTCAAAGTGAACATCATCCTTGTCGACAGCGAGGAGGAGTATTGGAAAGATAAGGCCATAAGCCCAAATGAAGCTGCAAACTTGATGAGCTCTTTTTGTTGGCCAACTTGCTGCTCGGAGAGGATATTTGAGTATCAGGAACTTGCTTGTAGTGAGGACTGTGATGAGGGACATGCCAGCTGGGAAAATGAAGTAGCCGACATATACTCTAACATAGCAAAGTGTTTTTCCTAGGACCCACGAGTTGGCTAGCAAGGAGATAGCAGCAGGAGCAAGGGTAGAGATAGTACATATTAAATCAGAGACTGCAATGTGCTGGATTATTGTGGCCAAGATTTTGTTAATTTTGAAGGCGTCTCTCTGGAACGATGCAATCAAGATCAGAGTATCTCCAATAAGGGATGACAGGATGCCAAATAAATGGTAAGACGCCCAAAAATATCTTTCTGCATTGTTGTGCATCCCGAATTCGATGTCCGAGTAGTTGCTGGAAGTGGTCATGACTCAAAAAAGATCTTTACTTCAGATGTGGTCATATACGTGTCTATCTGCTATGATGTGAAAATTCGATTAATTATTATAAAACTCTTGGCCACAATAATCCTATGCAATCTGGTAAGCAAGATAAAATAAGAACTGGAGTCCCTGCTATAACATCGCACAAAGACCCACGGTTCTACCATCACCTGAATGAGCCTTTGAGTGTTGGGCCTTTAAAATATGCTTAAAGCCACACCTGGAATCTCAAGTACCAGTATCAAAGATGGAAGCTAAGCAGATGTATAGACGGAGTTGCTATCGAATGATATAGAACACAGGTATCCAACATAGTGCCTTTGACTTAGAGGTCGTTCACATATTACAGCCGAGGGGGAAGGGGGTTTCCAAAATCCAAATGCTTACGGTTGATTACGAAGGGGGGGGGTTGGTCGTTTATTACGTCATCAAAATATCTTTTTTTAGTTCCCGCTAGAACAATAACAATTTGACAATATTTTAATTCAAATTCTACTCAATTTCACTCTGATCTGATAGTGCTAAAATTTAGAAATTGATCGGATATCCGACTATGGTAAATAATTTAGAAGGTGATCGGCCGGATATCAATCAGAAATTTTATTAATTTCCAGGAAAACTTCTCGAGGGCTGGGTCCTGAAAAATATTTTCGGCTAGTAATGATCAGGGTGATATGAACTGTGGAGAAAATTAGTTTCCGGGAAAAGTTAGAAAACTTAAAAATTGTTGACTTAAAAAATTTTCGGTCCGAGGGGAGACCTGCCCTCCGAAATTGCATTACAAAGGGGGAACCTCGACTCCAAGATCGTATATTGAGGGTGAGGTGGGGACTTCGAAATCGAGATAGCTAGATAGAAAACATGAAAACTTATGAAAATTTCGGAAACTTTTGAATTTTGGAAATATTTTTACTGGATTGTTTTCAGCTTGGAAAGGCAAAACCTTTAGTACCAAATTTAAGATATTCGAAAAACAATTTTTTGTACAAATCTTACAAATTATACAAGGGGGGACCCTTGTGTTCGAGCTCGAAAATTGTTGAAGGTCGAAATACGACATCATCATGATCAGGGTAGAATGAAACGTAAAGAAAAATTATTTCCAGGGAAAGAAGTCAAAGGGGGGGGGGGGGGGGGGGGGGGGGGGGGTCAGGCCATGATTACGTAATTTTGCTGTCAGGAGGGGAGTTGGTTCTTGATGACGGTTGATTACGGAGGGGGGAGGGGGGGGGGGTAAAAATTGCTAAAATATTGATTATTTAATATGTGAACGACCCCTTATTTGTAGTATTTTCTCATATATAATATATATAATTTAAAAATGTCTTTAAAGCTTATGAAGAAGGATATCGTGATATATAGAATCGAAGGCTTCAGCAAAATCAAAATACACAACATAATTTGTAATGTTTTCATTCTGAGACAATGCCAGGCTATCACAAAAATCAACCACATTGGTTGTTCACGACTTGTGCTCTATAGAAAGTCATGCTGCCTAGGATCAAGAAGGACTTTTGTCAAAGAAAGGAGTTTACTTTTAATAATCCGCCCAAAATGTTCATAACTTAACAAGTAAGGGATATTGCTCGATAGTTTTCGACCTCACTTTTTTATCTTTCTTAAATATTGGGACAACATTGGCAAGTTTCCACTTTTGCAGAATATGGCCGCTATTGAAGGATCCACTTCAAATTCATGTTATATAGAGGATAAGCATTAAGCTATAATAAACCAACGGAAAAATGTTTAAGAATGTTACCGTGTATACCATATTGGCACTGGGCTTTATTTGAATTAATAGTTGAAAGAAGCTTACAAACATGAGCAAAGTCAATTTTAAAATCAGTATCATTGAAATAGGACCAGGAGATAACGAAGCGAATTATCTCGTGCAATATACAATAAAATATTGTGTAAAATCTGGTCAACTTTTGAAGTTACTTAAAATTTAATTCCATTTTAATTTTATATCCTTCTATCAGTTACGTAAGAGGAACTAATTGCGAGAAGAGCAATTCGTGATAACTTGGTAAAATTTGATATTGCTTCTGGTAGCTAAACAGCCAATCAAATGGTTGCCAGGAGATTGCTCTCAGGAGTCAGGAACTGAATATTGTGAAACTCCTGAAAAAATGGAGCTACTCAACAATTCATTTAGCTTTACAACTGCGTGAAAAGTTTGAAGAAATTGTAATCCTTAAGTCTCGAGATATGCGCTTTCTTTGTGACCCCCAAAATGCCCCTTTGGATAAGGTTTCCTGAATATCTCAAGTTCGGCTGCTTAAAATTGGCCCAAAATTTCACCGATTATCCGTCTCCTGACCATACAACTGCATGAAAAGTTTGAAGTATGTGTGATCTTTAAGTCTCGAGATATTGCATGGTAGATTGTAAACCTACAACCCTTCACATAGCCATGTGTATACGCGTACTGTGGTCGCGTGCTACTGCAAGCGAGACACAGGAGGGGCTAAGTGCAAAGAAACTGCTGCTCACTGCTGCTCACTGCAGCAGTGAGCAGCAGTGAGCAGCAGTTAGTAGCAGTGAGCAGCAGTGAGCAGCAGTGAGCAGCAGTTAGCAGCAGTTTCTTTGCACTTAGCCCCTCAGCTCCTGTGGAGAGGGCTCTGGTTAGAGCAACTGCAAGCGAGAGGGCTCTGGTTAGTTATAGAGCAACTACAACCCTACTCTTGCCGAAGGCAAAAAGATCGTAGGGAATAAGTAATCGAGTTTGGATATATGAGGTGGCGCGATAGACCTACGATGACGACAAAAGTCTGCTCCTTCGCAATATAGACCACTCCCCTATAATTATGTATATAAAAGGAACCTATTTTGCGCGCGCGACGCCAGTTACAAGCTATGTGTTACTTAATTACAGGCATAGCAACCAGTTTTAGGTGCTTGACGACTGTTACACAGGTTTCTGGTTTCCATCGTGCATCGGGTTACAATTTACTCTAATTCATTAATATAGCATATTAGTCATCTGAGCGGATTAATTATCAATATATGATATAAGTGTTATTTTGTTGAAACAAGCTTAATAAATTACCGAGTGATAAAATTCAGCTAGTCAAAACAAACTAAATTATTACATCAGCTGATATAATAATATATACTTTTGTCATACGTTGTATGACCCGCCGCGCACGAGTGCGCGGCTCCCCCTGTATCGTCAGTGGGGGTCGCAACGTGATACAAATATACTTTTAATCGATTCTATGGTTGAAAATACGTCTTTTAAGATGAGTCTGGTGATTTTAGTGTATCGAGCAGACATGAATGCCCGTTGATTGACGATGTCAATCCTTCGCATCTCGCCGATCTGCTTAAGATCTGTGGTTGCGAGAAGCATTATTTGATGCGCGCGCGACCCAGTAGTGCATCGCGCTACAAGAATGCCCGTAAAAGCCTCTACTAATAAACTCGTGGCTGATTATTTAACAGTTGATCGACACTGAATGGTATAAAGCGAATACATATTTGAGAACAGATGTTACTTTACATTTACATTCAAGAAGCTGAAGCAACTAAAATCAATAATGGTGCTGTAAATGTGTCGAGTAAGCATCAAAATGTATTAGTTACGTTTATGTTAGATACAAATAATAACTAAGATGAGACAAATTATTTTATTACAGTCAATAAAGTTTGCATACGATTTGTAGTGCTATGCACTACTGGGCAGCGCGCACATCTTCTCGCAACCACAATATGCAAATCGGCAAGATGCGAAGGATTGACATCGTCAAGCATACGATGTAATAATATGAGGTGACATGATACGCATCGTTAACACGAAACAAACCGCGCAAAATATGAAATGATCTACAACCAAACCACATTGCCCATTGCACATACTACAAATCAACGGCGACACCTCAGATGCGCGCGGAATTTTCAAGTTCTGCACGCCTAATATAATGAAAACAATTATCACGTGCGCTGCGCCAAACACCACTCTGGGATACAATAAAGTAAAACAATTACATTGTAGGTAGTAGGGAAATTTGATCGTGCGTGGTGTTTTGCGGCGAAATTCTTGTTAGCCTTGCAAAAGTATAAAAGCTGAAAGAGCGCATAAAATTTGTTGTATCACGTTGCGACCCCCACAGT
Organism: Bolinopsis microptera; assembly: GCF_026151205.1. Lineage (NCBI taxonomy): Eukaryota > Metazoa > Ctenophora > Tentaculata > Lobata > Bolinopsidae > Bolinopsis > Bolinopsis microptera. The sequence continues at coordinate 13,759,844 of NC_087073.1, forward strand.
CGTTTCACTATGGTGTATCATCCTGACGATACAGGGGGCCGCGCACTCGTGCGCGGCGGGTCATACAACGTATGACAAAAGATTTTTAGGTTTATAACCTACCAAGACGCCATAGTTTACCAAGTTTAGACTCGTCGACGGTGCGGTCAAATATTCTACGAGTATCATCCGTTAAGCATAAAATCCCCATATGAAAAAATGCGTCAAAAATGATCAAGTTACATAATAGGAGCGCACATCATGCATTTTTTGTACCTCCAAATCGTATGATTCAAAGGGGGACCTCATTCCTCAAACCAAGTTTTTGATGCACGACAATTTTCGATGCACGACAGTTCAAATGCGCGTTCGGGTTGTTCATTATTAATTGACTGACCCAGCGCGCGCTAATTCGAAGAAATTTAGACGTGTATAGTCCGTCAACTATGCGCGGCGCTCATTTCGTGAGAGGAGCGAGCATTCACCTAACCAGTAATATAACCATATGCTTTTGTGCTACTGCGGCGCGCAAAGACTCTTGTTAGAACAAAAGCGAGCATTCAATATACTAGCAAGCTAATAATAATAACAAAGTATTTATATCCCGCTCATATTAGAAACTAGTAACCAAAAATGGTACTAGCTACTAATGTCAGAGCGGCTCTCCTAACAAAGAGAAAACTATAATAATTTAGAATCCTCCAACAAAAAATCTCATTTTCCTTTAAACTGCTTATTGGTAACACTAACGTCTAAAAACTATATACGACAGACATGGTGGTACAATCAGACATCAGATGGAATAAACTATGAGAGAAAAATAATAATCTCGACACATAATGGTTACCTTTATTTATTCAAAAGAATTTAATTAATTGAACTTCATTATACACTCTTCTTTATTTGTAGCTCAAAACAACAAACACAAACTGAGGTCTGTATCCCCGTCAATACCCCACAATCATTTAATGAGTTGCTCAAGGTAGTAGACCAGGCCGACGGATCCCCTCCGATTTCCCTGAGTATTGTCGCACCCAATTAAGGGAACTCGCACACTACATCACCCTGTACCCAACAGCTTGCAAGCAAGCTGCCGTTCACCCACCGGTTCACTGAGGTACAGGTAGATTGCCTGTAGACCGGCCAAGGATACAGGTTATAAAAATAAAAAATAAAAACAAGCCAGGGCATGGCAAATGACAGTCTAGTCTCTTCGTGTAAGACACAAATAAAGACGCTTTCCTGATAAGTTATAGGCAAAAGAGTTTTGGTTACATGACATGCTTCTTCATTGTTAATAAACTGACCCGACGCAGCTACTTTACTTCGCAGCACTTTAAATCAAGGGTCAAAATTATTATTATCAAACATGTCAACCTTACAAATGTCAACAATCCTAAAATAATTTAGAACCGAAACGTGAATTGACTTGTACTCAAGTATAAAGTTAAACAAGGGTCAAAATGTTCGAAAAAAGTTGCATTTGACCGAGCTGATTCCGACAACATTTTCAGCGAGAAATTATTTATTTTTCGTAACTTTCAATGCACAGGATAATGAGTGAGGAGTCCCACACATATATATAAAATAGTTTACAATTAAATACATTTATTGAGGATGACTGTAAAGGTACATTTTACCGACATTTGAAGTCAAGGCGTTGTTTTACTGATAGTTGTGGCTGATTAATAATATATATATATATATATATATAGGGGCCGGGCTGAAACCAGGTTTTCGATCAAACGCTGCCATTTGCATTCATTTGCATTCATTTGTATCCATTTTCGTGTGCAGCGCTTGACTTCCAAAATGCAGCGATTTCATTGGACAAGAGCAACTGCGTCATTAAGTTAATTGTTTTTGGCGACGTTTGACCACGAATGATCACAAATATCTAGGCTACAAATGGATGAAAATGGTAGCGTTTGATCGAAAACCTGGTTTGAGCCCCCTTGTGTATATAACTCGACTTATTCGTGCTCGCTCCTTCTAAATCTCTCGCCTCAATTAAACAATTTTTGTGAAAAGGCCCTGAAGGTATGAAAGTAATCTAAATCGGTGTATTTTTGGTCGCTGATTCCGAATCACACAATGACGTAGGCAGAGTAAAAATGCTTCCCTGTACTGGAGAGTTGTGGGCAAAAAACTGTTTTGGTCACGTGACAGGCTAGTTAAACACGGATTCTATTGTTTAGGGTTGTAGTTATGGTTGGGATTAAGCTTTATGTAAAACTGTTTTGTTCGGCTGCTGAAGCCATTTGTGCTGCACGGTCTATTTGTATTATTCACAGTCAGAGGCAATTTTTTGTTCCAAATTTAACAAAATCAGGGACAAAAATTCCGTGCCAACTCATGGCACTAATTACATAAACTATAATACAAACTGTGGACTGTATCAACATATCGGGGGTCAAATTCAGATAAAGAAAGTAAACAATCGATGAACTTTTGCCACTCCTGTTGCATGATTTGTCGGATTAGGGGCAGATGCATGTGACATTGATCAGTTAAGTTAAGTTGAAGATTGTTTTGATCTTTTGTTGCAGTTTGTCTACCCATACGTACCCCACAACTCTACTTCAACCTCAGTAGGATCAAAATTTTGTTTGTTTTAGTAAAACATGAAATTTTAAGGTATAAGGGGTCGTTCACATATTACGTATTGTCAAATTGATATTATTCTAGAGGGTAAAAAAGAAAATTTTGATTACGTAACCAACGACCAATCACGTAATATGTGAACGACCCCTAAAGAAAGTATATTGGGCTATGAAAAAGTTTTATTCATTTCTCGTCAGAAACAGTCATAAAAATGAGTTCACAACCAGGCTATGTGGATATTTTGGTTATTTTCAAGCCTGGTGACTGAAAGTGAGGAATCTTGGAATCATGTTTGTAGCTGATTCATACAATTTTTGATATTTTTGAAATAGCCGCTAAACCTCTGGAACTAACTATTCATTGCAAAAGCACATATTTAACATTATTCTCGTCATATTCTTTCCATTATAAACTTCCGTAAATTATTATTGGCTCCCTGTGGCTAATACTTGCTAAAGATTCTTAACAGGTAGTCAGAGAGCTAGAAGTAGCCACCCATATTGTACAGTGGATGCCTGGTCTAGTGGTTTAAAGTGACAGTTCCAGACAGTCCCATCAAAGAGAAATTTTGTTATGTTTTGGCAAGTATGAATAACTCTGTCAATGAAACAAGAAATTTCAATGAAACAAGAAATTTAATTTTAGCACAAGAATAAAAAGATGTAAAACAATTCATAAAATATAATGCCCATTTGGTGTATGACTTTTTGTCCTTGACTGCTAGTTTGGTTTTGGAAGGACAGGTAACTAACGGGGCAAGGAATGCGCGTGCCTGGAAGCTTTTGCACACACCGAAACGCTAGTTCAGTTAAGTTTATAGAGACAAGGCTCAGATTAGGACTAGAAGAAAAATTGTAAGCAGACATTAGGGGTTCTGTTTATAGTTGTTATTATAGGTTGCAGTCTTGTTGTGACAAAAAGTCTACACTAAAACATTCTTTAGTTTATATTATGTAGTTCAAGGATATAAAATGCAGCTTAAAGTTGGATATTGGAGAGCTGGCGAAAGATTATGGCCTTTGTATCAATGGTTATAATAAGCTATAGATATCTTAAACTATACAGTGCTAATTACAAATTTCTTTAAACTTCATTCTCAAATTAGATTTTAAAAATTCAAAAGTAAATATACAATAATTTTATTAAAAATTTCTCACACATACTTTACAAAAAAGAATGTGAAGAGGACCCCATCCCTCTAAAACTTCTAATGCAGTGTTTTAATGAAGTTAAACCAATTGTGTCATTTATTATCAATGACTCACTTGTCACTGGAAAATTTCCGTCAGTCTTAAAGAGTGCTCTTGTCAGACCAGCCATCAAAGATGATAAAGGAGATGTCAATAGCTTCAACAACTATAGACCGATTAGTAACTTACCTTTCCTCTCGAAACTCATTGAAAAGAGTGTCCAGAAACATTCTGGATGACCAAACATCTTGACTATCACAATCTTCATGCTGAGCATCAAAGTGGTTATAGGTCAAATCATAGCTGCGAAACTGCAACCCTTACCATCTACAATGATCTTCTTTGTATCAGTGACATGAAAAGCAAGGTTATCCTCCTCCTTTTGGCCCTCAGTGCTGCTTTTGATACTGTAAATCATCACTTGCTCCTAAAAAAACTAAAAAAGGACTTTGGTTTTGAAGGTACTGTTCTCGAATGGTTTACATCATACCTTAATAACAGATCCTTCACAGTAACTATTGATAAATCAAGATCAAAGAGATGCTTCCTTAGAATTGGAGTCCCGCAAGGTTCAATTCTAGGTCCAATTCTGTTTATACTTTACTCAAAGGAGCTCAATCAGATCACAAAGAGACATGGATTTAACATCCATATGTACGCAGATGACACTCAACTGTACATTGAGTTTAACCCACTATTTCGAGATCTGTCAACAATCACAAGTCGATTTTAGGCCTATGCTAGCATGGTAGCCCACTGTGGAAGATAGAATAACAAATTGTTTTGAAGATATTAAAACCTGGATGACCCAAAATAAACTCAAACTGAACCAAAACAAAACAGAAGCTCTTGTAGTACAGACCAAGAACAGTTACTCTTCATGTCCAGTCGATTCAATACAACTTGACAATGCAGCTGACCCTGTGGATGCATCCCGCACAGTGAAAAGTTAAGGTGTCCTTTTTGATCAATTCCTAACATTTGAAGATCAAATAAATTCAATTATCAGTTGCTGCAACATCCATCTGAGGAACCTTGAGTTATAGGCTCAAAGCTTAACTATGATCTAAAAAGACAGCTCATTCACTGCCTGATCTTTTCAAAACTAGACTACTGCAATGGACTCTTATACGGTTTACCCGATCTTCTCATAAAGAAACTCCAGAAGGTACAAAATTCCTGTGTTCGATTCTTGTTTGGTTGGAAAGCTATCAAAAAATGGGACAGTATCACTCCATTCCTGAAAAAAGCCCATTTTCTTCCAATACGACAACGAATAGAGTATAAGATTGCTCTAACCGTGTTCAAATGCGTCAACAACATAGCGCCGGAGTATATCACCAAATGTATTGACATCAAGAGTCAACCTGTACGTGTACTAAGAACTGAAGAAGACTATTTCCTCCTAAATGTTCCTCCTATTTCAAACTATAGTAAAACCGAGAGAAGTTTCAGCTACTGCGGACCCTCTGTTTGGAATCAGCTTCCTTATCAATTGAGAACACAATTTGTCTCCCAACAAATTGACAGTTTTCCCATTTAGCTGCTTTGCAAGTAATTCAAGGGTTTCACAAAAGCTATCAAAGCAGCCATTAGGGGGTCGGTAGATGACTCCATGAACAATAGTGCAGCCACAGATAGTGCAGCCTGCGCTATCTGTGGTTTCAACAAAGAGGCTCTCAATATTTTTAGTACAGTGTGATACGTTTTCTAAGACCACAGTGTTTAAATGGTCAGATACATAGAGTGCAACACCTGTGCCTTTTTTCTTACCTGCCAATGATTCTTGATAGAATCCTGTGTATGCTGGAATTTGGTACAGACCCTGTTGTGCAGGATCAGTATTGGTTTCAGCAAGACCAATCATATCAAACGAGTGCCCTATACTTTTGAGTTCAATTAGGAAGCTATCAAAGTTAGATGCGTTTCCATGATATATTGTAGAATAAAGTTGATAACATAGATTTTTTAGAGAAATTGAGCTGCTTGATTGCATTTAAGAACTCGAGTTTAGAGTAGCGACGGCAACTTTCAAGTACATGGGCATATGATGCAATTAAGGCACCCTCCTGGTTTCTATTATCATAGAATCTATCAGAATCAATAGATTCCTCATCAGATGGAAATGGGCAGTACCGTTCTTCTGCAGAACTGGCACACTCGCAGCACATCCATAGTCCATTTTTGCATGAATATTTAGCTGATTTGAAACACTTAGTATGAATGGCATTATTACAGTTTTCACACTCTAGTAAAGGTTGTCCGATGTTAATAGATCTACTGCCATGCATGGCTCACACACATCTTTAATAATTTTCATAATCATTTTTACTAAGTGGGGTTGTTAGACCCCACTGACTGGTTGTGTTTTCCACGTCTTGTCCGTTCTTGCCTCTCTCTCACATACACCCAATGCTTCACACACCTCACAAATTTGGTAATACCATAAACTTCTAAGTGAATATCATCACCACCTCTGGTCAGGTTGGTGGTAAGGAGTCCCTTACTATCTAAAAAGTGTCCAACTCCAAGGTGCCACACACTCTGGTTAAAGTTGGCACTCAACATTTCTCCAACGAGCCGATTGAAGGTCATGATATTCTCGTTCATTTGAGGTAGCCTGGTTGGAAGGACTGCCATGATATGCTGCGACAAAAACTTTGATCCTAGGGGAGAGCTTTTTTATCTGTTGGATTTTCATGTGGAGAATGTCAACCAGCTGATGGATTGAATTTTCTACTCTAAGGCTGTCTGCTCGGAGGTCATTTGTGCCACAAACAAGAACAGCGTTGCTGTATCCGATACAGTGACAAGGATCAATCATGTCAAACTAACTTTGCTTGCCTTAACTCTTTCACCCGGGAATGATTGACCCATCGTTCCAGCACCACTACCAAACTTTAGTGTTTTGGTGTTCGAATCTCCAAGTATGATGGTGCTTCTCCTAAATTTTTTGTCAATTGCTCTAAGGGTAATGGAATACCGGCCCATAGACGGGTTTATCGGAGTCTGTTGTGTGGGTTTAATCCCGTGTTTGAACCATGCCTGTGAGAAACGTGTCATGGTGTAGACTGAGTTCGATTCTAGGGACATTTCAGTATTTTTTGTAGGTGATTGTCCTTCATGGATGGGCATAAAACTTATTTTTCTAACTTCTCCTATGGAAATTGTTGCTATATCAGAGCCAGCAAGAATCTCTGGCTCGTCATCACAGTGGAAGGGTAACATACTTTCCTCTGTACCACTTGGAGGGAAGTAGTTTATAAGTACAGAGTTAGGCTTGTGCGTGAGTTTACACTGAGAAGTGACTCTATCAATGGCCGCTGATAATACTGGTGGGATGGCTGGTGAGGACGGGGGATTTGAGTCTCCAGAATAAGTGTAGCTTTCAACGTATTTGAGGACTGACCTTCCATTCATCTGGTTAAACTTACCAGATTCTTTCGACTCAGTGAGAAATCTGGATACCTCGTCAAGCAGTTCTTCATCTTCTGTGGTAGCCAAATGTTATTTAAAATGTAGATTCCTAGCCATTTTAAAATTTAATGCCTTCTCATTAGTTTTAATGGGTGGAAAACCGAGCTCCAGCTCAGGTGACGTTATAATCACCCAATCAACTGTGATCAACACTTGGGGCTAATAATGGTCTATTTGTACCACAATCAAATATTGCAATGATATCGTTTATGCTTAATTTGACTGAAACTAACCCTACTGCACTTCTCATGCTCTATAGAAATCTTTTGGCTAAAGTACTTTAATCTTTAATCTTTATTAAAATGAAAATGATGCACAACAGACAAAATGCATAAAACTTAAAACAAAACAACAAAATGTTTCTAATTTGTGTATAAATAAACTTATGTCCTATATTCATTTTGCACCCCCATTTTTGCCATAGTAAGAGTCCAGAGCATGTGTGCTCTAACATGGATGTTACTGGTGTCCTCAATCAAATAGTTCAGTCAAATCCTGTTTACTTGTGCCTGCCCTAACCTGTAATCAGTCTGAGCACTTTTCCAGACTAAACATTCTTTGTCACTATTGTATTAAATAGCTCTATTGCTGTATTATTCTGTACCATTTGATGAAAGTTTCAAATGGAATCAGAGGGAAAATTATTTCAATATGCTCTATGACATGTGGTATGCTACAAGTTATGTTTTACTAAGATACTGCAGCTTTTGCAAGCTTTAGTAATCTAGGCAAGGTCAGTTTTAATATTTTGTTGAACACTGTTTAAGGCTAAGTTCAAGTCATTTAGTTCTCCTTCCTTTTGAGTGTGAGTAATAGTTATTTGTGTTACAGATGATTGATTTGAATCGGTTTAAATGAAAATAACGTTTGAAGCTGGTGTTAGGCCTCAGGATTAATTTGATTGCTAAAGAAGAAGTGATTCATTGTTTTAAAAAAAGTTATTCATTGTGAACCAATCAAATCTAAGCAGTACGAATTTCTGTCCAACTTATTCAGATTTTGAATAAACTGCATTTGATGTGAAGTCTTCTGCTGTTTAAATTGATTTTCAGTGCCATTGGGGAAAAAATATTAATTGTGCTCTCTTGTCTTATTATTACATTATGCCCTAAACTCTAAGATTATTTGAGCAGTATCATCCCATATATATCTAGAATGACTGGTTTCACTTTAGCTTTGGGTTCAAGTATGTAAAATGTAAATCCTTGTCCCCATCAAGTCTGTAAGATGATTAATATTCATACCAATTTGTTTTTTTTATGAATTTGGTACATATCTAAACTTTTGAACCTTTTAACAAGGATTTAGCATGCTATGGGTAGATCAAAGAAGGTAGCTAACGGTGAAATTACTAATGAGAAGATCCTGGGAAAGCTTCCAAAGTCCAGCCAAATCAAGTCCAATTTGGCAAACCTGGACTTTGAAGAGGACACAATTGATGGGATCAGTATATTGTCATTTAAAGCCTACGATGATCTAAAGGTTGGTAAACTTCATTTTGAATTTTCTAATATCTACTATCTATTTACATTAATTAAGTGACTAACCAACATGTAATATGGTACTATCTAATTTAAATGTATTAAGTGGCTAATGATTTTAAGAGGATAGTGCTCAAATCTTTCCTGAAATTTTATTTTGAATCAGTTATACGTATTGTCCTACCGTCAAGTTTACTGAACTTAGACTTGTCCTTCTTTTGTAACAGACACCTAGTAGTTAGCACTTATCACACTGCCTCCACAAACCCAATAAGTCTTCACAATATCGAGTTTTGTTTCTATAGTGAACCCCATTTTTCTCAAATTTCGACTTTTTGGAACAGAGCCAAAAATTAACAAAGTTGAGTCACTCGAACAAACGAACTTAAACTAGAATTTCGCCACAGTTACACCGTACCACGCACGATCAATTTCCCCTACAATGTTGTTGTAATCAAAAAATGTATATGCCAATCAAAGACGCACACAGTGAAAGCCGTGCATTTAAAACAATTGTAGAGGGTGTCAAATCTGCATTATGAATCAAGCGCTCAATGGTGTATAGTTGTCAACCACCAATAGTTGGGAAAAAGTTAAATTTGTAACCCTTACGGACTAGTAGCAACCGGTAATTGTTTTTGCTCCTTTATACAAGTTTTTATTGTTTCTAAAATCAGGACATTATGAAACACCCTGTATATAATATAGAATATGACAGATGGGCTGGGTATGTTTTAGGGGCTAAAAGCACAGCAGTAACATAGAGTTTAAGGTGAAGGTGTCAATGTATTACAGGTGCAACTTTGAAGTAAAGTGCAGTGGTCATGGTTTATGAGTTTTGTACCCCTCCCGTAAGGTTGGTATTTGTACCCCTCCCCGGCCCTAGTGTTGGTATTTGTACCCCTCCCCGGCCCTAGTGTTAGTATTTGTACCCTTCCCCGGCCCTAGTGTTGGTATTTTTACCCCTCCCCGGGCCTAGTGTTGGTATTTGTACCCCTCCCCGGCCCTAGTGTTGGTATTTGTACCCCTCCCCGGCCCAAGTGTCGGTATTTGTACCCCTCCCCGGCCCTAGTGTTGGTATTTGTACCCCTCCCCGGGCCTAGTGTTGGTATTTGTACCCCTCCCCGGCCCTAGTGTTGGTTTTTGTACCCCTCCCCGGCTCTAGTGTTGGTATTTGTACCCCTCGGCCTCCCCGGCCCTAGTGTTGGTATTTGTTTCAATGTATTACAGGTGCAACTTTGAAGTAAAGTGCAGTGGTCATGGTTTATGAGTTTTGTACCCCTCCCGTAAGGTTGGTATTTGTACCCCTCCCCGGCCCTAGTGTTGGTATTTGTACCCCTCCCCGGCCCTAGTGTTGGTATTTGTACCCCTCCCCGGCCCAAGTGTCGGTATTTGTACCCCTCCCCGGCCCTAGTGTTGGTATTTGTACCCCTCCCCGGCCCTAGTGTTAGTATTTGTACCCTTCCCCGGCCCTAGTGTTGGTATTTGTACCCCTCCCCGGGCCTAGTGTTGGTATTTGTACCCCTCCCCGGCCCAAGTGTCGGTATTTGTACCCCTCCCCGGCCCTAGTGTTGGTATTTGTACCCCTCCCCGGGCCTAGTGTTGGTATTTGTACCCCTCCCCGGCCCTAGTGTTGGTTTTTGTACCCCTCCCCGGCTCTAGTGTTGGTATTTGTACCCCTCGGCCTCCCCGGCCCTAGTGTTGGTATTTGTTTCAATGTATTACAGGTGCAACTTTGAAGTAAAGTGCAGTGGTCATGGTTTATGAGTTTTGTACCCCTCCCGTAAGGTTGGTATTTGTACCCCTCCCCGGCCCTAGTGTTGGTATTTGTACCCCTCCCCGGCCCTAGTGTTGGTATTTGTACCCCTCCCCGGCCCAAGTGTCGGTATTTGTACCCCTCCCCGGCCCTAGTGTTGGTATTTGTACCCCTCCCCGGCCCTAGTGTTGGTATTTGTACCCCTCCCCGGCCCTAGTGTTAGTATTTGTACCCTTCCCCGGCCCTAGTGTTGGTATTTGTACCCCTCCCCGGGCCTAGTGTTGGTATTTGTACCCCTCCCCGGCCCTAGTGTTGGTATTTGTACCCCTCCCCGGCCCTAGTGTTGGTATTTGTACCCCTCCCCGGGCCTAGTGTTGGTATTTGTACCCCTCCCCGGCCCTAGTGTTGGTTTTTGTACCCCTCCCCGGCTCTAGTGTTGGTATTTGTACCCCTCGGCCTCCCCGGCCCTAGTGTTGGTATTTGTACCCCTCCCCGGCCCTAGTGTTGGTATTTGTACCCCTCCCCGGCCCTAGTGTTGGTATTTGTACCCCTCCCCGGCCCTAGTATTGGTATTCGTACCCCTCCCCGGGCCTAGTGTTGGTATTTGTACCCCTCCCCAGCCCTAGTGTTGGTATTTGTACCCCTCCCCGGCCCTAGCGTTGGTATTTGTACCCCTCCCCGGCCCTAGTGTTGGTATTTGTACCCCTCCCCGGCCCTAGTGTTGGTATTTGTACCCCTCCCCGGCCCTAGTGTTGGTATTTGTACCCCTCCCCGGCCCTAGTGTTGGTATTTGTACCCCTCCCCGGCCCTAGTCTTGGTATTTGCACCCCTCCCCGGCCCTAGTCTTGGTATTTGTACCCCTCCCCGGCCCTAGTGTTGGTATTTGTACCCCTCCCCGGCCCTAGTGTTGGTATTTGTACCCCTCCCCGGCCCTAGTGTTGGTAGCCGCAGTATTGGAGAGTGTTATTAGTGTGTTGAGAGAAGCAGTGCCACATAGAGCCCCCCTCTATAACAATACACAGTGTGGGGTGTGAGACCAGTACGCAACACAAAGTAACCCCCTCACCTGACCTCTATTACACTAGAGGAGAGCACTGCTTTTTAGGGGTCAAATTATCCAACTAGTAGTCTCTCTGCCTCAATGGTGGTAGACGTAACCATGGTACCATGATGGCAGATGTAACCATGGTAACAGACATGACGTGACTTGTTTCTCAAGAGTGTGATGTTATAATGGCGCAGACCTTTTGTTTAGCTATGACAGATTTACACCGAACTTATTTCAAACTTTATCAAATGTACATCCTTGACGTGTTCTGTTTTTGTCATTATGTTATTTTTAATCCTGAACTAGTGACATGAAATATGTTTTACTGTTAACCAGACATGTAACCATGGTAACATTGTTCAACGTTAATAATTAACAACAACACAACACACTCACGTGTTAGTGTGTGTGTTTTAGTTGCTCTTACACTTAATGGTGTGTTCTAAATTATAGCCTGCAATGCAGAAACACTAAATATTTGTATTGGCCACTCCTAACAAGCTCCAATTAGCTCCAATTAGCTTAATTAGGTTTTAATTGAGTGAGGCGGGGTATCTGCCAAGTTTTACTGCTTTCATTTAACTACCCAAACTAACCAATAAGAGAGCTCTACATTAGTAACCATGGTAACGAGATGTAACCATGGTAACTGCATAAGTCTAATAACTGGAACTTACTAATCAGAGTATCAACCAGCCGTCTGGCAAAAATACCGTCGATAGAGGGTAATGTCAGGAATTATTGTACTGTTATATCATATACGGCGTAGACTGTAAAAGTCCATGTCAATGATCGAGATAAGAGCCACTATCAGCTGCAAACTCTGAGCTCCACTATCATTAGTAAGATTGAGGGGTATTGTTAACTGATGTTGAGTAACATAACGTCTAGTGTTATATAGCAACACTGTATACACTGTACACTGTATACCGTATAGTGTATACACTGTATACATTGTACACACTGCGTCTGCACTGTAGAGTCGTAGTCTGTTTACACTGTATTGACTATAGAGGCCCAGTTCCCAAGCAGTTACGTGCTAGGTAGAGGAATTTACACTTAAATCAACACATTGTAAAATATTGCTCAACTCTTTCTTGGCTGAGCTGTGGTGTACACATAGCAGCTTTCTGAAATCTGTCTGATATCTAGGAACAGTAATGTTACAGCTTGTTGAATAGTTGGTGTGGTTTGTCGTGTTATTTAGTATGATTTCAACTGCTCATATTATATGATACAAAGAAAACTCCATTTACGGACGTGAGGAGAGTTAGGACTCCTCAAACTACATTAAATTAATTCCTTCTGTAACGTCCTGAATAAATATAATTACGAAAACAAAATTCACTAAACCTTTTAAAACATTACTGAACACCAAAATTATAATACTTATGCAAAGATACAACAAAAGAACACATAATAATAAATCAAAACAAATATGCATAGTCAAGTACAACATGTACTAATACTTAGTACATGTTTTCTGGACATGGGGAACTGTGGTGTTATGGTGGGCTGCAAGATCTGCATCTTAAAACAGGGCATCTTGGAGAGTCGCCCAGCCGAAGCTAAAGACGACAGCAAAGTTTCATCATAGTGGGGATTTCGTCTATGGTTGAAAAGTTTTTGTAGAGCCTGAAGTGGAAATTAGTTTGTTCTCGAGATATCAAAGATTTATATATCGAGGTTTGTTGTTAGAGCGATCGCATTTTGAATGTGAAACCTGACTAATTAACGAATTAAATTTATTATTTTATTCTAATTAACTTTTTTTCAGGAGTACTACCCTACTGATAAGATACAGCCTGCCCAGAGCCTGGACCAGCCTAAGAGAACTAATGCTACCAAGAGGAAGAAGTGTGCTGATAAGGTGAATTGTCATTATAATAAAGTAATAATATTATGTTATCATCACTAATTATAACTGTGTACATACAGCTCACTTTTTTGAGATGGTTAGATTTTAAACACAGCTGACTTTAAGTTTGATCTTAACAATTGTGTTTTTTCAATTTGCTATAATCCCGTATATTGAGAGAGTTCGTTGTCCGACTCGTCTAAGCTAAGGGTGGTTTTACTCTGTAATGTAGAGAAGTCATGATAAGTTTACCGGGCTAGGTAGTTACAACGCATCCTCATATAATTAGTAATTTTCACATTCACTGTAATTTGTCGTTATTTAAAATATATATTATTACGAATTTCGGTCTATGTAAACTTATTTCAAAACAAGATAAACTAAAAACTCTGCTCAGCTGTGTAACGATGTGATTTAACACCAATTTGATATGAGCGATTAGTTATGATCAATTATGCCACGTGTACGTTGCTATGAGAACCAATTCCATTATCTGCGTCCATAACGCTACGGTAGACTGTACCCTATTCCTATAAATTATAACTCAACTAATTAGTTAAGAAACCCCCACTGCCTCTATTAGAAGTCTGGTTATTGTTAGTTTCTTTATTGTGTTCTTTTGTAAGCACGGTATACTGTGTGCTACTATTATATACATAGTATATTATAGTTGTGAGATACAATATAACAATCTTACTCCGTATAATGGGTATAATACAATACAATACAATGTATCATGAGTCATGACTGGATGATAATTTATACTCGTGTTCATTGAAGCAACTCCTGCTAGGCGCGGGAATAACAATGACAAATGGGGTGTTATGTCGAGTAATGGAGTGTGGAGACGTGTTTAGATTTAATTATCTTTTAACACGTCGTGATAATCTTCTTTGTTTATCACACAAATTAATTCATATATTATGTTGAAATTGTATAATTTTACAAAGCGGTATTCATTTAAATTGTAAGGAACCGGCATATTATAATTTAATATAATAATAATAATACATCATAAAAACGAGGCACGTACACTCGCTTTTAGTGTGCTGTTCTTTAACATATTATGTAACTTATTTCATTGTAACGAAGGGAACATGTGTTTATAAACACCTATTGCAGCTATAAATAACTGTAATATTCAACTGGCAACTAGGCGAGTGGAGAGGGGCAAATAGACGAGGGGAGAGCGAGGGGTAACTTCTATTTAATCCTGGCTACTATTTGCGTCTGACCTGAGCTTCATGCTGAAGCTCTAGCTCTGTATTTGAGCACTTCTTGGTGAAAGTAACATACACTTATTATATATAATATGTACTGCATATTATACTGATCATATATTATTATCGTGTTAACTAGCAAACTACTTAAGGACACGTTTTTTTTTAAGTGTGGTGAAAATGACTTTGAGTGCCATGACACTTTTGACAGTGAAAGTGAAATGACTAGTAACTAGAAAGTGTTGCACAGAAATGCCTTCAATCTTAACTGCTCCTGTAAGGAAAATCCATTAGTTAGTTAATATGTCATAATGTAATACCAAGGCAGTTCCAGTTTTCAGCATTTTGGACTATAATGTTTAAAACGCCCATAAAAAACTAAATTTTGCGACTTTTCTGTTCAAAATTCAGATTATGTCTCAGAATTATTCAAAGAATATTTGGATTTTGGTAGGAATACTTGAGCTGTGCTAAAAATAAGCAAAAAGTCATTTGTTTGGTAAAATTTATAGTTTGGTTGAAGGGGTTGTACAAGGCCCATACTTTCGATCAGCTTGTGAATGAACTGTAACAACTTTCAAGAAACGTTGATCTGTAATAATGTAACCTAGGAAAAACCTTATGTGTGCCTGTATTCAGTAAAAATTCACTCGCAAAATTACAATTGATTTTTTTTCATTGCAGTAGCTAGACAGCAACAAATTAGAACGTTTTTCAATCATACTGTCGAGATTAAGTCTGCTCAACAGTATTCTGTTCGAAAATCAAATTAAGAGTGTTATTACAGACAAATCCGTCTGAAAAAATCGATCTGCTGACACACGAAGCTTTCAGAGGATTTTTGACGTTTTTGAGTCCCATTAGGTGCCCTTTATGGCTGACCAACTTTTCCAAACTTTTCCACTTGTCTTAAGGCCACTTTTTGCCACTTTACCACTTTTTACCACCTTTCTTGTTTGTCGAATATATTTAGTTGTGAACATCGTAAAAGGTTGCGGATCAATCGAGTGTGTTCATATTATCAGGAAGAAAAACCTTTGTTCAAACAATTTTTACGTCAGATAATAAGTTAATTGGATAATTATCAATTAACTAATTAGCAAAATTCTAAAAATTTTTTATTGGCTTAAAATGATCGGAATAGCTTGAAACACGGAGAAAAGTATTTTTTAGAAAAACTTTGAAAATTTTTCACTTACATTTTTTTTCGAGACTTGAAAAAAATTTCGAAAATTCAAAATATTTTTTCCGCCAAATGTGATCAAACCACATGAAACACGGAGAAAAATGCCTTTCAAAAAAACTTAGTGAATTTTTCGTTTCAAGAATACTTAAATCGCCAATATTTGTAGTTGGAGTTCAGTAAATCTCGGCAGATTTTAGTAATCAGGAATTACTAAGTGAAGAGGTCTGAAACTGAAAAACGTTAACCATACGATCGCGCGGCGATATAAGAGTTTCATAAACTAATTTTCACAGAAACTGCACCAATGGCACAGTCAAGATCGAAACGATAGCCTGCTGTACTGTCATTTTATTGATTTCAATGATGAATCAGTGGGGTTAAGATAATCACATTTGTAATAAATAAACATCTCTGTACCGTCAATTGTGCTAATCTAAACCAGCCTACCTGTATTACCAGACCTCTTCTTTTCCTCGACAATCAAACCAAGTTGTTCATATCGCATTTGGTGGGTGATGTAAGTAGTAATGCGCTTAGTCAATAAAGACACCGTGATTTTTATTAAAAGGAGATGATGAAGCAAGTATTCATAACACAAAGAAGAATGGTCGGTGGGAATTGGGACCCACTTAAATCACCTTAACACAGTGCCCTCAGTAATCCATCCTGTCATTAAAATTATTTGTTATATAGTATAGTGTTGAAAGTATTGAAACTAATACATATCGAGCTGTATTCAATCAGACTACGACACAATACGTGTATATTATATGGCTCTTAATGACTAATGAGGGTTATGTAACGCTTTATACCGTGAGAAACCCGGTATAAAGACGTTTTAAAGTTTATCACGAAAACGTATACTTGGCCTCATGGCTCATTTACAGTTCGAAGAAGGCAAGAACAGATCAGGGAAACTAAGGAACAGCCAGGTCCAGGAAGCAAGTGTAAATACACCTTCCAACATCAACTGTGACTTGTTTTGTATTGTTCTGCATACCGCTTCATTTACTATGCTGGATCGGTGGTTACCTCAAATCACCCCCATATGTCAGGGTCGGCTAAACGTAAAATCAGCAAGGGTAACATACTGGCAAGGGTAAGATGTAGATACGAATGACGGGCAAGGGGTAATAAAAAACCAGTAATAATTAATTCAGTGAAATGTTCCACGAGAGTCAGGATATTTTGGAAATTGCTAATAGAGACAGATCCTGATCAGGAAGGATTGTTAATGTTATTGAGGGTGTTGATTTGAAATCCGGACGTCGTGAGGTAAAAATACAGGTTCTTCCCGTAGGATATTTGGGGCCATGATGATCAGCTCAGGATAAATGTGGAGTTGAAAATTTAAGCTTTCTGGTCTTTTCTCGCCTTCTTTGAGCTCAAAGAGCCATGAGGCCAAGTAGACGTTTTCGTGCTAAACTGTTAAACCTCTCCATACTGGGCCTCTCACTGGAGTAACGAGAAGTGTACGGTATAGAACGTTTCATATACCTCATTAAGGGCCATAATATAATATAAACGTATTGCATTGTGTCGTATTGTGATTGAATACAGCTCGATATGTATTACTACTTACATCACCCACCAAATGCGATATGAACAACTTGGTTTGATTGTCGAGGAAAAGAAGAGGTCTGGTAATACAGGTAGGCTGGTTTAGATTAGCACAATTGACGGTACAGAGATGTCTATTTATTACAAATGTGATTATCTTAACCCCACTGATTCATCATTGAAATCAATAAAATGACAGTACAGCAGGCTATCGTTTCGATCTTGACTGTGCCATTGGTGCAGTTTTTGTGGAAATTAGTTTATGAAACTCTTATATCGCCGCGCGATCGTATGGTTAACGTTTTTCAGTTTCAGACCTCTTCACTTAGTAATTCCTGTTTACTAAAATCTGCCGAGATTTACTGAACTCCAACTACAAATATTGGCGATTTAAGTATTAAGTTTTTTTGAAAGGCATTTTTCTCCGTGTTTCATGCGGTTTGATCACTTTTGGCGGAAAAAATATTTTGAATTTTCGAAATTTTTTCAAGTCTCGAAAAAAAATGTAAGTGAAAAATTTTCAAAGTTTTTCTAAAAAATACTTTTCTCCGTGTTTCAAGCTATTCCGATCATTTTGAGCCAATAAAAAATTTTTAGAATTTTGCTAATTAGTTAATTGATAATTATCCAATTAACTTATTATCTGACGTAAAAATTGTTTGAACAAAAGTTTTTCTTCCTGATAATATGAACACACTCGATTGATCCGCAACCTTTTACGATGTTCACAACTAAAGATATTCGACAAACAAGAAAGGTGGTAAAAAGTGGTAAAGTGGCAAAAAGTGGCCTTAAGACAAGTGGAAAAGTTTGGAAAAGTTGGTCAGCCATAAAGGGCACCTAATGGGACTCAAAAACGTCAAAAATCCTCTGAAAGCTTCGTGTGTCAGCAGATCGATTTTTTCAGACGGATTTGTCTGTACTATGTGTCAGTTTTCAGTAAAAAGTCATTTTTAGGTCAAATTCATCACGATTAAAAATTCAAAAGAAATGACTCTTTGCTGAATATTAGCACTATACAATTGATGTCTGACAGCATAAGCAGGTTCATCAAGATGGTTCTTTACAAAATCTAACGATATTGTGTGTTCTAATTCAGCAAAAAGTCATTTTATAAATAATATTTTTAGCTTAAAATCTTTATAGAAATGACTTTTTGCTGATTATTGGCACGATAAAGTAGATTTTTGACAACAATATCATGTTCATCATAGAAATTTGGTACATACTATTGATGTTTGAAGTTCATTGTGCCAGTTTTAAGTTAGTTATAGCAGGTTATCACAACACTGCTTACAAAGCAAACGATTTATGTGATTTACCATTGGTATACGCCTAGAAAAAGAAGTCATTTAAAGCTGAATAATGGCACACAGTGCAACAAAATTGTGCCATATTAAACAATAAAGGCACACCGCTCCCTCAAACAATATTATGAACTAAAAAGAGTGCCATTTAGCAGTAAGAATGACTATTTCTGTCAAATAAGTCACTTTTTACTGATTTCCAAGACACATATGCTGTTTAAATTTTCAGGATATAACTAAACTAAGATTTGTATCTGCACCATAAAATATTCGGTGGTTTGAGATGATTGATAATGCTGATATTGACTTACAATAATTGGTAATTCCCACGTTGGCTGCAGCAGTCACTACAGCTGATTAGTGGCACTCTAATTGTATTATCTGTTTTTGACCCCTTTATGAACACATTACTTTTCGAAATAGATGCTTAAACTAACACTAGTACACCCATGGATCAAGAAATAGACAAATTTTGTCTTTTTACATCATTTATCTATATGACTGATATGCTGAATTTGGGCACTCGGGACATAATTGAGTGTAAGCAGTACAGAGTTCAAGCTTTCTTTTAACTGATTAATGGCACCTTCAATCTAAAAGTCAATATGGTGACTGAAAAAGAGAACTGAAATTTCGATACTTATTTCATCAATTAGAAAAAATTAAATTTCAAGCTGATACATGTGTGACTTTTTGCTGATGGCTGGCACATAGACATGTAGGAATTAGTTTAAATACACAACCAAACATTATCTTATCCAGAAAAAACACAGTCACACCTTGATCTTTTTAATATTTTGACAAGAACCATCAATAGAGCAGTCGTATTCAGATATAAAAATGACTTTTTGCTCAATTCTGTCACTTACTGGAATTGCTAATAATGACTAAAATGCTGAAAACAGTTACTCACTCCAATTTACTAGTGTAATGTGAACAATATTGAGCAAAATATGGCGAAATCAATGGAATTAGTCAATTGGAGGTTAAAATGGTTTGCTGATTTTTGGCACTCAGTTTAATCGCTCATAAGTCATATTCTGCTTGAGCCTGGCACATCGTTTTTTCAAATCACAACTGCTGAATATTTTCACTTCATCCTATGTACAAATTTATGGTTGCACTTTAAAAAGCATTGCGACTTTTGTCTTTTTCCTCATTTTGTGCACTCTACTTTGAAAAAGGTGAAATCAGCAACTCACCACACTTAAAAAAAACGTGTCCTTAAAGTAGAGTGTTAGAGTGCAGACGTCTTATCTTCTTCCAATCCAAAGTAAAAATATGTAGGGACACTGTTTTAATCTTTTCCATCCTTGAGTACAGAAAGGAGACGTAGTACGGTACTTAATACTTACATGGACTCCTGAAGTACTTCTCCAGTCTACTTGTTTTCTATAGCTAACTCAACTAGAGCTGAAGTGTACGTCTTGTTTTCTACTGCGCCCCTACAATAGAATGTGTGGAATTTGTCAAGTTAAACTGAGAAGCAGTATTGCTGGTAATCACTACAAGTTTAATTGTTTTAGGGACATTATTGTTCTAGAACTAGTGTTCGTCACTGTTCGCCTTTTACTCCGCAAATTTTCGATTTCCAAGGAAATGGCTTGAACACTTTTACACCAAGCATTCCCGTAATTTGTACAAAAAATGCAGACGGCGACAAAAGCACAAAGAAGGGAGGAACCGTCTCCCTGTATTTTAGTATTCGTGCTATTCCGGTAGTAGACATTGTGTTCAACTGTTAAACTGAGCTTAACGGCTGTTATTATTATCCGTTTAGATGAAAACTTTTAAACGACAACACACGCTAACTTAAACATTCCACCAGATATAGTGTTTAGAATTATAAAACCAGCCCCTCGGACTGCTGTACAGTTTTTAAGTGTGGTTTTAATGAGGGTGACTAGTTGGAGTTGTTAAAATAGTCTGCAATATCTACTACTTATTATAGTACTAGTATAGTACTACTACCCACCGGTATTACTCCTTCATAATTGACACTGCATGCCACCAGTACATAACATGTACAAACAATAGCTCATTTTCATTGTTCTTCATGTTACATTGTCATTACTGTTCATGTTACTAATGTGTGTCAGAGTATTAGTGTGTGTTTTACAACCATTACTACTACTTCGATGATGTGTACATAATGACAGTGTCACTGTCTTGTATCGAGGTAATGATAACAGTCACCATGCCTAGGGCGTTAAGTTTATATGATACTATCACCTAGTTACCACCTAGTTACCACCTAGTTACCACCTAGTTACCACCTAGTTTATCTGATACTATCACAATTATTATCAATCATTGAAGATATTTTGGTCTTGTGTAAATGTAATTGTAATACATAGATGGAAAACTTATTGAATTTTGAAATAAAAAGTAAATACCTTCATGAACTGTACATAAAATATTTACAGTGAATTGTAGAACTATTGTCTTCACTTGCCTATTCAGTACGACCACCTACACCGTTAAATAATATGGCATCCAACTACCTAGTAGTTCTAGTGTCACCTATTGTTTAAACAGTTCAAGGACTGTACATTAGGTGTACTGTTTCGTTTGTTTGTTTGTTTGTTTATAGAACCCGTCCTCAATCTCGTATCGGAAAATGACTAAACTCAGGTCTGAATGTGAATACAGGTGGTACCTGCAAGTGTGTTCATTAAGCATTTAACCGTTGTATACTGTATAGTGGCTGTGCTCATACGAGCAAATAAGTCACCAAAACAACAGATTCATTTATTCATTCCAGTCATCAAACTACAATTCGCAATTTATTTGCTGACTGAAAATGTATTTGAACCAAACCGTCGACCCAAAAAGCTACAACAAAGTGAACAGAGCGTGAACCAATACCTCTCCCTCAATACCATATCTTATCTGGGACCATTTCTAAGCTCATTCTCAATCAACTGCACATTCGATTGTATAACAGTCTAGTAACTCTTATCTATTCTCTTTCAGGCTGACAAGAATAAGACTCGACAAGTTAAGAAGAGGCCAGTAATAAAACAGCAGGTAAAATTTAACTTTGTATTTTTGTACATAAGCTGCAAAGTGTACATGTATAGTTTCAGTGTAAAATATCACGCGCATATTTTGTAATGTAATTAGCTGATTGTAAGATATTCGCATATAGGTATTTGATGGCAAGAAAGAGGCATTGCGTGACCTTGCACAATACAGTCCAGTATCATTATAATGATATATGCGCATATATTTGGATTTTCCTCAAGGGTATAAGTTACTCGTCCTCTTTTTGTTCCTGTGTAGTAGTGTAATTACTTTTATTAAACTGTACATATTTCAGGGTGCTAGCAACTTGCCTCAGTTTGATAAGAGTGAGGTGAGTACAAAACCTTACAAACTCTCCCACTCTCACCCTCCCTCCCCCTCCCCCTCTCGGCCTCGGCCTCCCTCCCTCCCTTCCTCCCTCCTTCCCACTCTCTCTGAGCTCTCTCTTCATATCCTTTTATCTCTTTCATATTCAAAACGATTAAAATTTACAACTGAAAATTCCAGAGCACCTCGTTGAGACTTAGCGCTCTTTTGATTTTGCCGACTGTACAATGTACATTAAAACTAAACCCTACTTTGAGTAGAAGATAACATTCATAATTCATTCCCATTAAATAGAATTGCCTTAATAATCAGCTGCGTTTTATGTTTCCCTCCCTCCCTCCCTCCCTCCCTCCCTCCCTCCCTCCCTCCCTCCCTCCCTCCCTCCCTCCCTCCCTCCCTCCCTCCCTCCCTCCCTCCCTCCCTCCCTCCCTCCCTCCCTCCCTCCCTCCCTCCCTCCCTCCCTCCCTCCCTCCCTCCCTCCCTCCCTCCCTCCATCCCTCCCTTCCTTCCTCCCTTCCTTCCTCCCTCCCTTCCTCCCTCCCTCCCCTATCTTAAAAGCTTATTTGAGAGACCACTCCTTTCTAAAATTGTGTCTTCTCTAATAATATGACATGTTATTGTTAATAACTTTGGTGGAGCGTATTATATACCTCTATATAATATATTATATACAGTATTACGATCGCTCTATTTATATAGCTCACCGGTCAGTTTGATATTCAGAGACCACAGAAATCCCTCTGTATTCCCACTGTATACACGGGAGACCAGCAAGCCCGGTTGTTGAATAATGTATCAGGCTGCCAAGTGACGTTGAGTGTACAATAGCTAAAGCTGAACAATCAGGCACCAAACTTACTTATCCCGCTCTGGTATAATTTATTACCGGTATAATTTATTACCGCGACCGGTATAATTTATTACCGGTATCATTTCTTAGCGGTACCGGCTACTATTTTAAATACAATAACTTGACGATGTAGCAAGTGAAACTAACGGTAATATCATAACTGAAAGCTTGACTGCAAGTTCAAAGGAGGGTTGTTTACCTTGGAACTTACAGTGTTATTCTATAGTCTATTTATATACGTCTAGTCATATTTATGGGTATTTAAAGAAAATGCAATATTAAC
Organism: Bolinopsis microptera; assembly: GCF_026151205.1. Classification (NCBI taxonomy): domain Eukaryota; kingdom Metazoa; phylum Ctenophora; class Tentaculata; order Lobata; family Bolinopsidae; genus Bolinopsis; species Bolinopsis microptera. The sequence continues at coordinate 13,782,997 of NC_087073.1, forward strand.
AATTAACCTATCGGACCATCTTATTCCCGATAACATTGTTATTTTAACGGAGTAATAATAACCCTGGGATAAATACAACTAATTGATAAATTAATTAATAGAGGTGTACTGAAAGAAAGTTATTGTTTTCTTATTAGGGATAGTAATGCCCATAATTTCACCCTCACCACTCCGCCCTTTCACGTCACACACCACTCATCATTGACACCACTAGTCATTACAACATATATAATCACCCTTCACAACATCTTACATCATCCTCAGTTGAAAACGATTTACACAAGTATTTTGAAAGCTCCTGCTAATACAATCTTTCGTATCACTTATATGTTTTAAATATCCCCCTCCAGCTCCAGGCATAATGAGCTGTTCAAGTATATAGTGTATAACATACTTATACTGTATAAAACGGTGTATAATATGTAGTATTGATTAGGGTACCCGGTACACTTATAACTGAGTTGAATTTACACCGGTCACAGTGGTGTTATATACAGAAAAGAAATGAGAACAGTAGATTGAGTTTAAAATTCTTCGAATATAGCGATATTTCGACCATCAGGTTTCTAGTATACTATATTATTATGTACTATATCATATACTATATTATACCCATTATAAACTATATAATAACTAGATATTAAATTGCACCATCCCTCACACAGCACACAGCAGTGTTTGCTGATTAATTTGCCGTGAAGATCATGTCATGTTAAAGTATGCTAACTATTCGCAACGTGTAATCACTCCTGACGCATCTATATGCTACGTATATATATTCTACGTCAACATGAACATTATAAATGAGGGTGGGAAATGCCGTCCTAAATTTTACTCTCCGCCAAATAAATCAACTATTTATATTTCCTAGATACTCCCAGCTCCTCGGCAACAATAATACTACTAGTAATAATACTACTAGTAATAATACTACTAGTAATAATACTACTAGTAATAATACTACTAGTAATAATACTACTAGTAATAATACTACTAGTAATAATACTACTAGTAATAATACTAAGTTAGTAATAATAGATGTACTACAAATCTCTTTTAAATTACCAGCTGTTAAATTGCTACTTTAGTGCAGTAGTAGTGACTTTCAGTGACACCTTCCTTTTCAGAGTGAACCAGAGGAAGACCAGAAGAACCTACTGATCAAGGTTAGTTGTATTGTATTGTATTGTATTGTATTGTATTGTATTGTATTGTATTGTATTGTATTGTATTGGATTGTATTGTTCCATAGTGAGAATCGCTATCTACTCAATGGGGGTTTTAGTGATATGAAATGAAATTAAATTGAATGAAATAATGCAGCAACTGACACAATACAAGTGTCAGGTAACATTATATAAATAAATATTATAAATGTGGTATTATCTATACTAAGTATTAATCAATATTGAAACATCCCGAGTTAATGTTATTCGATATCGCTATTGAGTAGATTTGTAATATAACCAGTGGTTATTAACAACCTCAATATTATATATATTAGATAGATTCATGATATATATTATATTGTATAATGTAGGGAATGTACTAACATTATATTAGCTATAATGCTATTGATAACTTTGACTTTTGAGTGATCTATCCCATTGTAATCCTAACTACAGTTACTTTTATAAATTCTATTGATAAGGTTGGTTGGGGGCCCAAAATAACTTATCTTGTTTGTGTAGTGTTATTTCACACACAACACACATATTCAATCTAATCAAAATAGTATATTCTGCATATCCGCATATATCCGCACACTGTAGTGTTTTATTGTTATGAGATTATTTGTTCTGGTGGCCTATACAATAAGATAACTCAACTGGTAATTGGGTCTTTTTAGCCAGTGTGGTTGTCATGGTTACCAGTGTAGTTGTCATGGTTACTAGTGAAGTTGTTATGGTGTAGTGTATTACTAGTGTAGTTGTAATGGTTACTAGTGTAGTTGTAATGGTTACCAGCGTAGTTGTCATGGTTACCATTTGTATTGCAGCAGTCATGGCAACCGTTTAAGTAGTAAGTATCAACTACAGTTACTTCACCTATTTTTGCTCCTGACGTGTAGTCTCATTAGATAAGTTAATTTTAAAACTAACGTCTTACGTTAAGCTGATCCCCTAACCCACTGGTTAAGATGGCTGTAACCCGGCCCCTATTATGGTTATGTTAAGATGGCTGTACCCCGGCACCTATTATGGTTATGTTAAGATGGCTGTACCCCGGCCCCTATTATGGTTATGTTAAGATGGCTGTACCCCGGCCCCTATTATGGTTATGTTAAGGTGGCTGTACCCCGGCCCCTATTATGGTTATGTTAAGATGGCTGTACCCCGGCCCCTATTATGGTTATGTTAAGATGGCTGTACCCCGGCCCATAATATAGACGTTACGTAGGGATTTAACGGTTTAACGGATATAACCCCTGAAAAGCGTGAGCATCACTAATCTATGTTCTATATATTATGAGCATTTCCTATATTATTTTAATATACTAACATTGCTCATTTGAAATCACGATTCTCATGAAATACATGTAGTTAAAGATATTAATGGTAGGTATATGGTCATATTGCTATATGGTTTATTGTGAATTAATATCCCTCGACCACGAAGAATCACAACTTTCGTTTTAATCATAGGAATATTTCGCTAAGTATAACCCTCATTAAGTGTTTCCAGATTCATTAAAAGTCTAGGAAAGTTCGTCATCTAGGAACCTGGAACTTAGTTAATACAATTTATGGGTAATGCAGTCGGGCAGTTACGAAGATTTGTTTGCATAATTACGGTATTAATATATTGCTTGGAACATATATGATAGAAGGGTGGGGAAAATGCTGTGCATTAGTTCTTTATGTGCTGGGGCGACGTTTATCTATGCTATTTAATATTTTCATACAGTTTAAAAATAGTATACAACAATAATAAGTAGGTATGACCTCTGTAAACGAACGTTAAATTTGAGAAAGTAAGAAATTCCATGCGAATATTTTACTCTTGGAAATACTGGGTTCTAGACAACGAATACCAAAGTTGTTGCAGTCGTCTGAATTATTGCTATGGTTACCTTTACTATGGTTACACAATTACAAATAACAGCTATGGTTACAGTAGTTACCATGGTTACAGCAGTTTCCATGGCTTCCACATCATTTATGTTGCTGATACATATGTTGGGATCGTTACATTTCAGTTATGAGGGACAGCTAGATAACTGTCCCTCATAACAGTTATCACGGTACTAACTGTTTTTTCGGATAATAATTAAGACACCCACCCCCTTTTGCCGGCTTTTGCGGTCCTAACTGTTGAGAAATCACAGAACTAACTGTGACTTGGTATATAAAATAAGATACCCACCAAGAAATTAATTTAAACAGTTCATTAAACATTGGGAAATGGGCAAATTATACCCACTATTCAGTAGGGGTTTTGTTTTTAATGTAGTCGAATTAGATAAAAAGTTACAAAAAAAACCTCCAAACCCAAAAAACCCAACGGGTTTTTTTGGTGTTGGACACCCCCCTTAGTACCATGTACTAACTTTTTTATGGGAAATGAGCAGCAGACCCCAGGTCAATATCATTACATATTTCGCATATTAATATACGACATATTTCGAAGGAAAACCACGACAACAACCAAATTATTGTTAAATTTTGTTACAAACTAATTTAATTTCAGAAATAATTGATTACAGAATTCCTTTAAAAAAACTTTTTTCGAAAAAATTTCTTGAACAAATTTTGCGAATATTTTGATATTTTCATGACATCCGAAATCATGACATCCGAAATCTTGACATTTGTCATGATTAACAAATATCTGAGAAAGTTCACGCATATTTTTACCTGTCTTTTACAGGCAAAACTTGACATGAAAAACGTTGGCGCACATTTGATCAGATGAACGGATATTTGACATATCTGAGGGGGCATACCATATAAAAAATATCCTTGTGTTTGAAGAATTATATCAAAATAGTTAAGAATTTTTCAATAAATTTTTCTAGGACTTGCCTGTAGGAGGCTTTGTCCCCCTGGATCAGGCTCTGCCATTTTGGATCAGTGTGGGGCCCAAAAATGCCCCATCGGGTGATAAAAACCATGACATATTTCACCCAGATATAATTATATACGACATATTTTTAATGATATTGACCTGGGCAGCAGACCCACCACTTAGTACAAAAGTACTAACTGTGATTGAAAGAAAATATGACTCACCACCCCAACATCACGTCCAGTACTGAGTGCATGATCCCCCCGCCCCCCCCCCCCCCCCCCCACTTATTTCAAGTAGTAATATTATACTAAATATACTGTAGTATAACCACTACACTCTTCTAAAGTAATCCAATAAAATGACACGTAACGTATTTCTCATGAGAAGAGTTGATTTAAGTGACGAATACATGGCAAGGTGTCGTCATGGTAAAACTTCCTTTTTTGGAGAAAAAAATACTTAATTAGATGAATATTTAAGCAATATTGAGTTAGACCTGTCAAAATCGTAATCTCCTTTTTAAGAAAAGTTTTATAAAAAATGTTAACCTTGCTCTCAGTAGTCCCTTATAAAGTTATAAGCCTATCTCGTCTTATCCCATATAACGCAACTATTTGGTTAACTACGGACTGACATCAGCATACTATTACCGGGTAAAATGCACCACCTGACTACAAAATGCTCGCTTTTTGGCTCTCACTCCACTTCATGTGACTTTGTTGTGCTCTGTGGTTGGTTGGGTGTTTTGTCCCACCGACTCTCTTTGAGTCTGTCTAGAGAACTCCTCCCTTCTGCATAGCAACTGCGTGGTTGGCGTGGTTACCCAAAGCAACTACATTATTATCCCATGACAGGTATTTACGTGTTTGACGTCACTAAAGAGAGGGTGGCGGTTGCTAAGGTAACCGGTCGTGGTTGTCAGAGAAGTCTGGTGTTATATGCTTGCACTTGTGTCTGGTCATTTAAAGGAGGAACGCAAGTTACATAGTTTCAGAGCGCGAGGTCCTGGGAGCAGTTTCAGTTCCGAGTTAACCGCTTCTTTCTTGTTTCTCTCCCTTTTAACTCTTAGTATCAGTTGTCAGTTTAAGTGCAAGGGCCTCTCTGCTTCTAATCTTATCTAACGCTTTCCCTCCTTTCATTATGTACAGCTTTAATAGGCCAAACTTTTACAGGTTTTCTAGCGATCTTTTCATAATCGTGTTTTCGCGTCTTTAATTCTCACAACTCGACAGCTTGAGGGAGAGAGACCTGCTGTGGCACAGTTACCATAGTAACAGGACTGAGCTGTTACATATGATGTCAATGTGTGAGGATGTTTTTGTGCTTATTAGCTGCTCCCCGGTCTCAACTTCAACCACTAGTTGTGTAAGTAATACCGTGCTTCAAGCGTGGTCATGAAAATAGTTTACTTTCAGAGAGTTGTTTAAAACACATGTCAGTATCGTACATGGGCTGGTATCTGTACTCAGTTCTGGTTAGTGGTTGGTTGTCATGGTAACTGTACTGGTTGTCATGGTAACTGTACGGGTTGTCATGGTTACTGTACTGGTTGTCATGGTAACTGTGCGGGTTGTCATGGTAACTGTACGGGTTGTCATGGTTACTGTACTGGTTGTCATGGTAACTGTACGGGTTTTCTTGGTATCTATACTGGACACTGGTTGTCATGGTAACTGTACGGGTTTTCTTGGTAACTGTACTGGTTGTCATGGTATCTATACTGGACACTGGTTGTCATGGTAACTGAACTGGTTGTCATGGTAACTGTACTGGTTGTCATGGTAACTGTGAGGGTTGTCTTGGTAACTGTACTGGTTGTCATGGTTACCAGAGTGACCAACATGAACATACCCCTCTTTCGAGGGCATAATGCCCCTTTTTGGAGGAGCATCAGTATTTATCCCTCTGAAGCAAGTAAAACTGTTCAGATCAGCTAATTTCCCAGAAAATATTCGCCGTTGGCACTATTAATTGAGTTTTCTAATTGCGTATTGAGTTATTATAGGTAACAGGGGTGAAGGAAGAGGAGGGGGGGGGGCTAATTATGCTGTATGCACTGGTATACATGAAAGTAGCTGACTTAAAATGTAAATTCTACGACCCGAAGGGGCGAAGCCCGCCACAGGCGAAGCTTCATTTAGGGCTAGACGTCCCTTTAAATGCCCCTCTTTTGAGCCAAAATGGATGCCCCTCCAAGTTATTTTGCTCCGTTGGTCAGTATGATGGTTGTCATTACAACTACACTGATCACCATGACAACTACACTAGTAACGATGACAACTACACTAGTAACAATGACAACTATAGTCTATACTATACTGGTGACCATAACAACCTCACTGGGTAAAATATAGTCCACCAGAAGAAATCATTTTTTTTTTTTTTTTTGGGGGACTGGCCCGTGGTACCAGCCAATGTTTACTCAAAAAATATATATAATATCAATGGTAATAAGAAATTCATCCCCGTGGGGCACATGCATAAATATAAAATGTAAAGGCAATCTCAAACTATTCAATTTAGACTCTACCGGTAAAGTATGCAATGAAGGTTTATGAAGGCTTATAACAATAAAACACTACTAGATAATGTGCGGATATGCAGAGTATGCAGAGTATGCGGATATGCAGAGTATGCTTTCATTTGCTCGTCAGTTGAAATACTCCAAGTTGCCAGCTTAAGTTTTGGTGAAGCACAGTTGTAAATCGTGTAAAGGTGTATTATAATATATTACGATCTCTACTGAGACAAATAACGTTAAATCTGTTAAATAAATTGTAGTTCGCTCACTAAACACTTCATTATGTGACGATTGTAAATTTATGGATATTAAAAGAAGTAGTTAAATCATTGTCGAATGGTTGCTTGGTAATAATATAACTGTTTTTGGTAATGGTTACTTGGCAACTGGTTCTGGTTACTTAGTAACTGTTTCTGGCGATGGTTACTTGGTAACTATTTTCGGGTTATGACTTTTTTCCTATCAACTTGACTCATGATAGCTGTTTTCTATCAACCTGAAAGTTGAGTATTTATATACCCATTTATAGATTGCACTACTCTCTTCTTCTTTAGCGTCTGTTAAACAGGGTGGATACTGGGAATATTAAATAGTTAGCAGAATATCTCGTCACAACGAATCACGTCATGTTTAAATTTTAAACACATTATTAGTTCCGTCGAACAGGCAAAGACAGAAGTAGCGGGCAGGATTGTGTGTAATTTAGGTGATCTCATTACATCGCTATTATCACAGCTGTGACTTGCCGGGAGATTCTGTAACCAGTTATAATAGTGTGATTTAATGAGAATACCGTTAGGAAATACCTATCTTCCTGGAGGCTGGAAGGTAAATCTGAAGATACACACAGTAAAGCCACGTTGGCCTCATTTCAATCTCAGATTTAATTGTTATCAGTCAAGTAGTAAGTCTGGCACTTAGCCAATACTTAACTAATACAATAGTAAGCTCACTGTACGGTACACTCTACACAGCTAGAGCCGGTCGCGGTCGCGGTATTGACCTGGTGTAAGCTGGTCCGGTTCTAGTTTGACCTGGTGTAAGCTGGTCCGGTTCTAACTTCTAGTTTGACCTGTTATGAACTGGTCCGGATTTTGAAGCAGATAATTGAGATGCAGCATTGGCAAGAGTAGACACGTTACTATAAATAAAATTACAGGGTTAAGTGTGAGCTAAAAATAGGTAGGAACTGTAAACCTAATTTACCTGAACAATCTGTACCCTCTCTACCCTATTTACATGATGCGTGTGAGCATGCTCTGAAACACTCTCCTAATAGTCTGTAACTAACCCTACTTACTCTTTAGAGGGTGGTGGTGAAATACGCTGAGACAAACTGGACCAAAAACATGGCTTCGAGTAGACTTGAATAATATGAGACCTGTACTTTTGTGGGTTCTGCAAATATAGAGTAAAGAGTGTGTACTTTCTATGGGATTTATTGAGAAACTTTATTAGGTAGAATCACGTGCATTGATCTGTTACCCGGGATAACAGTCTATTACTCAGTCCTGGTAACTATAACCCGGGGTAACAGTGCTCAGTCCTGGTAACTGTTGCCCGGGTTACCAGTGCTCAGTCCTGGTGACTGTTACCCGGGTTACCAGTGCTCAGTCCTGGTAACTGTTACCCGGGTTACCAGTGCTCAGTCCTGGTAACTGTTACCCGGGTTACCAGTGCTCAGTCCTGTTAACTGTAACCCAGGGTAACAGTGCACAGTCCTGGTAACTGTTACCCGGGGTAACAGTGCTCAGTCCTGGTAACTGTTACCCGGGGTAACAGTGCTCAGTCCTGGTAACTGTTACCCGGGGTAACAGTGCTCAGTCCTGGTAACTGTTACCCGGGTTACCAGTACTCAGTCCTGGTAACTGTTACCCGGGTTACCAGTACTCAGTCCTGGTAACTGTTACCCGGGTTACCAGTGCTCAGTCCTGGTAACTGTTACCCGGGGTAACAGTGCTCAGTCCTGGTAACTGTTACCCAGGGTAACAGTGCTCAGTCCTGGTTACTGTTACCCGGGGTAACAGTGCTCAGTCCTGGTAACTGTTACCCGGGGTAACAGTGCTCAGTCCTGGTAACTGTAACCCGGGGTAACAGTACTTAGGTACGTGTGTTTGATGGAAGAGAAGACAATTTAATTAGGAGGAGTTTCAGATAACGTCACTCTACACTTGTATCATTATCAGTATAACTCTTACACTCAGTAATTTACTGGCCCTTTGAGAAGGTTTCTGGCTAACTTAGCACTGTGGGCTAAAAAAGTTTTTAGAAATTTGGATTTAGATATGGTAATAATAGGGTTTGTCTGTGTGTCTATGTTTACAATACTACCAGGATAAGATAACTTACCGGACATAGATATTATCTAGATTGTAGACTCCTGGTCCAGTGATAGTCATGTAACATGCCGTGTATATTACAATAGTATACATGTATAGTATGTATATTTAATAGCATAATATACGATATATTATGTATCTTACTCGCTGTTCACTTTCAGACGGAGGAAAGTCCCCCACCCTCTCCTCTGCCTGACATTCCTCAGATAACGGCTAATGACGTCACACCCACTGCTCCCACTCCCTCTACACCAACCATCAAGGTAAAATCCATTACTTTAATCTTAATCTTAATTAAATAACTCGTTATAGACTCACGGAGCCCCCATCAAGGTATATCATGTTTTGATCTATTTAGTCCAAAGTAACCAAATTAAACTCTCTAGAGACACTCTATTAATCGAGTCCCCTTTCAATTAGTGTACCCCACGATTACTAACCTCTAACTCCTACAGTCTGAGGGATGCAGCACGAGCAGTGTCGGGGTAACCGTGACCACCCCGACCACCCCTCATCCCTCCACCCCTCTCCCCTCCACCCCTCTACCTACCACCTGTGGGTCCGGCAGCCCTATCTACCAGCCTTCCTCCCAACACCTGCCTATACCAGTTGGCAAGGTGCCAGTACCTACTGGCTCACTGGCCAGCAGACTACCCACCCCTCCCTCCGCCGGTGCTACTTTCTATCACGGTCTACAGAGACAACACCCAGTAGCAGGTAGTCACCCCGGTCTCTCCTTCTCTCTTCCTCTCTCTCAAGGTTTGTAGTTTGCATCTTATTTACAGCTTTATAAACCAACAAGCTGGACTCACTTTCTACCAATGTTGATAGCAATAATATAAGAACTATATTGCTATGTAACTATATGATTATGTCAGTTTGTAGACAGACTGAGTACGCTTTACAATTTACATGTAGTTAAGTGTATTACAGCAGATAGCAACTAGTATAGCAACTAGTATAGCAACTAGTATAGCAACTAGTATAGCAGCTAGTATATCAGCTAGTATAGCAACTAGTATAGCAACTAGTTAACTAGTATAGCAGCTAGTATAGCAACATGAGTATTGACAGATGACACGTGTTCATTGGAACACAAAACTATACAATAGCTTAATGTGTAATGAGATTAGTAACTAATGAGCGCGACGTGTACTAATATATTGTGTACTATGTAGTGTGCACTGAGCTGACAGTAGGTTAATTTCTACAGCACTCTACTACTGGGTAAATGAATAAGAAACTGATAATCAGATCACTTCTCAGTTTGTGAACTAAATTGAATTTTATAAGAAATTACCGGCTGTAATGAGTTACTTAGTGTGCAAGGAGTAACTTGTTGTGTAAATCCACCCTTAAACCCACTAATAAACTTTATGTTATATCAATATGGTTTACACCAGTATACACCGATGTACCCAGTGCGGTATGCCCATTACAATGTACATACACCAGTGGAGCTGTGGAGGCTGTTTGGTATCAGAGTCATGTCACCATACACATAGTTACTGTCACCATAGTTACTGTCACCATATTTTCAACACAGTCAGCTATACTCCTATCTTGAGGGACACTGAGAGGGTTAAATATGTGAGAAATATGTTGAATATGTGAATAATGGAGGTTAGGTGAGGTACTGTACTACATTACAATGGTTATTTTAATGTTTGAATAATTTATTTGAAGTATTTATGATAAGGATTACACTGTGTGTTGCCATGGTAACAGTTGTTAGTTTAGTGTTCAGTGAACTATGTGTGAAGTATGTTGAACTGGTAAGGAAGGAGAAACCCTGTGCCCTGTGAGTTGAGGAAACCTAGCAACTGTTGCCATGGAAACCATATAACTAGTTTCTCATCCTCCTAATGGCTTCTTATTGAACACTATCTTCTCTGTCTCTGGGTCTCTAACTCTTATCACTCTGTAAAGTAAAAGTAGCGTATAGTACTATAATATATTATACCATAGTATATACTATATGATATACTATATACTAATATATAATAATATTATAGCAGTACTTTACAAGAAGTGCCAGCTCTTAACACGTGATAAGATGGACTCGCTCCAAACACTACCCTCCACAACTGTTAACCGAACTTCTAATGCCTTTCTCCCGAGCTGTACCCTCTTAGAAGTAAAACTGATGTACAGTTGCCAGAGTTCGCTGTTATTAAATAGATTATAGCGTTTTACACCGTACAAGCTCATGTCCTATTGAAGAAAGTATTAAACTTCTATCATTGAACTACTGATGATAACTGATGATAACTGATGATAACTGATGATAACTGATGATAACTGATGATAACTGATGATAACTGATGATAATTGATGATAACTGATGATAACTGATGATAACTGATGATAACTGGCGAAATGAAGTGTTAGTCAGACAAGAGGACTGGAAAAATGTACATTCTTCAGATAGACAGAGTCTGTCACTTTGCAGTCAGTGTCTGGCACATAGAAGCCAGTCACAATCCTGAATCAAAATAATTATTTCTACTGTCGAATGTCGGTAGAACATTAGGAAATTGAAATGAATGGGAAGATATCTGAAACATCCCTAAAAGCTTTATCGAAGTGATAACGTCAACACGTGGTGTTGTGATGACGTCACGTGGTGTTGTGATGACGTCACGTGTTGAATTGATAACGTTTGAGAGCTCCCTTAGATGGTTCTATTTAATGATATAAGCTAACTTGGCTATTCATTACTTTTTTAGGCCCGTTGTATGAACACTCAGGAGTACATGTAACAACTCCGGAGTACATGTAAACACTCAGGAGTAACATATAAATACACATGAGTACCTATAATAAACACTTTAGTAATTTCCTCTTGAAGCACACTTCACATTTCCCACCAACATTGTATGGCTTAGTTCTCACAGCAGGTTATTTATATGTTGAACATGTTGAATATGTTGAACACTGTCGTGTGTTAGATAATATGCACACTTTATGTGGGGAAGTGATCGAGAAACTATTGGACCACCTGATATGAAACTCAGGGATGGGGAATGTTGTAACGTGCACGTGTCAGAATGACACTGAAAACAAATCATGGATGAGGTAATTTGTTGAGAGGTATTCATGAAGTGTGCTTGCCAGTGGTCTCTACTTATCACAGAAGTTGGTTGGGCTAATTTAATTGTAGTTTCTTTATCAAGGACGGGGTATCATTACCAGATGCCATTTACACCCGCACCCTCTGCCCCCACCACTCTTCCCTCAGCATATTCCCTCCCCCTTCAGACACTCCACACTCCACCCCCCTTGCCCCCCCCCCCCCCCCAGCTTCTACTGAGTCTACCCCCTCGCCTCTAGCCTCTGACCCTCTCTCCCCCGTCCCTAGCCTCTGCGTGATGGCTGGTGTACGATTAGACACACTACCTCATTAAATGTTATTAGAACACTATTTTACTCGGCGAATAGCCAAATATCTTTACAAAGCCATCCCTCTGAATCGACACTAAATTCCTGTGAATTATTATAGATAGTGAACATGGAACTGTAATGGTTCTGTAATCCGAGTACCTACTCACTAGATTTTATCACTGACTGTACTAGTTGGCTCTACGCCAGTTACATATAGTCTCTACTAATAACGTTATGCGTATCACACAGACTAATCAAACCTTACCAAATTTATCACTACTAGTGGAATGCGATACCATGACGTGAATCATACACCCTATATTGAGACACTGCTTAGAGTAAACCCTATATTAGGTGTTATATTGAGACACTGCTTTATGAGGGGTTATGTTGAGACACTGCTTTATTAGGCGCTATTTGGAGACACTGACGCACTTCTTCAAATTACCACTAGAAATTTCAAGAAGTATACTAAACCAATATACTGTGCTACTACTACTATTTATACTAACACTACTATACTTCAGAAAGCAGCACTCAACAACAACAGCAACAACAACAACAACAACAGCAACAACAACAACATCAACAGCATCAACAACAACAACAACAACAGCAACAACATCAACAACAACTCAGTGCTGCTGAACTGGAAATGAAACTGAGCGCAGCCAAATACGATCCGAGATCTTATCTTTTACCCAGTAAGTTCTTTTTTATCTAATAACACTCAGTAAGTTGTAATCCTTATTTGATAACACGCCAGATTTGACTGTCATCTATTTACCTACATGTGATGCTATTCAGTGAGCTTCTTCCCACCCTAGTGTTTCTGGAAGTAATTAACAATATAGCTGTTTATAATCTTTTAATTCGTTAATTATGCAACATATTATTACTAATTCTGAGCGTGTGACCAGACACACTCCATGACATATAAACAGATTCCTCGTATACACTGTACAATAGTGTTTGCTATGTGGTCACCAACGCAGCACTAATCGTGTAATAAGTAATATTTGTATTTGTCCCGTGTAACCATTGTATGTTAAAACTCTGTTTATGATAATAACGTGTTAAACGTTACGTAGTGGCCACATTACTGGACCTTATCTTTAACTAGTCTACATTACATCTTACACATCTCTGTAATGCCTCCTCAGCTGAATGCTCGTAAACGAGATTGTAAGGAGTGGGCCCTGCCAAAAGAATCTTCTTAATATACCCCTTCAGTACTGAGTACAGCTACAATGTAGTGTTATACTGTAAACATTATTGATTATCTCTAATAAGTCTACATTACAAAACCCCCTTTCAGACGGCAGATTCCCTCACGAGTTGTCACGGTACCGTGCAGCAGAGTACGAGAAGTACCTGGCAGCAGCACGACTACACCAACAAGCAGGCACTAGGCCCCTCTACCCACCCTCAGCCACTCCGCGCCCACCTGTACCTTCCACTCCAACTCCTGGCAATCATTCCCTCCTAGCGGTAAGTGTTGGGACACGTGGTGTTGTGATGACGTCACGTGGTGTTGTGATGACGTCACGTACGTGGTGTTGTGATGTTGATGTACCTATGTTTCAGTTAATGTACCATGTACCTATATTTTAATTAATGTACCTATATCTCAGTCTCGTGGTGAGCACCCTGCAGCCGCCGCAGCAGCTAGCTCTATTGGCAGTAGTGGAGGCACCGCTATACACAGAGTGAGTCTTTTAATATTCCCAACATTCTTACATGTGATTTCACTTTCACTTGGTAGGTTTAATATTAACACTCAGCTCTACTGATCTGTGACGATTTGTTGCACCCTATCTAAGTTGAATGATGCGACTTAACTTTTCAAACTGAAATGCCACGCTAGAATATTTAAACAAGTTTTGGCATGTTGCGTAATCTACGTGTCATTTTAACTCGCGTACAATGAGAACTTCTTAAAATTAATATCTACTTTTAAAACGTCTGTAACGTCAGGCACGATGAGATCTTCAATGTAGGGAACTCATAGCTGTATCATATTGAATGGTCTTGGAAGATTTCCCGCTCGAATTCTAACACCTGATATTTAACTGCCATAAAATGAACGCCCAAGTTAGAGGGAGTAGGCATAACAGTGGCCTGTCAGGCTGTCAAGCTAATACAGCAGCAGTAGTAGTAGTACAAGCTGTCAGATCTCAGTGCAGTTGGTGTTCGCTTCCTCTCTAGTCTCTCCTTGATAATGTGCTCTTTAGACCTAGTTATCAGGCTGTGTCTTATTGCAGACCTCTCTATTTCTGTCTTAACGGCAGAAAACCATATTTTCTCTAAAGGAACAAAAATGCTCATTCTTACATCCAGTTTATGACCTGTCATTATAAAGATAAGCATTTTAGAACATATTATATGTTTAAAAGTTATACATAGATAATATGACAATTTTCTCATTAAAAAGTTTCTGAGTCCTCCAAAATGTTACAGCAATCAGCACTGGGGGGGTTTCCAATGGTGAAAAATGTTGAAATTTTACAATTTGGAAACTCGATTCACCATAAAAATCATTAACCATTTTTACTATTTTGCACAATTTTTCACCCACCATTTCCATTTAAAAAATTCGAAATTGGAAACACTCCCAGCACTGTTTCTTGATTTGCAGAAGGAAAGATAAGGTTTCATTTAGGTCTCAGTTACAGTAATCATATACACTCGTCAGAAAGTGTCGAATGTGTTCCTATAAAAAGATGGTGGCTCAGAAATCAGAATAGCTCTCTCCGGATAACTTAATCACTCCGATATCACTTCTCTCATTACTACTACATTTACTGTCGTAATTTTATAATTGTGATCTATTTAAGTCCTTAATTTTAAAATCAAAATGTCCACTTCTTTCACTTTGGTGGTATTTCTAGTTGTACTCAATAATAGAGATCTCAAAGAAAATATTTGGATGGTATTATTTTCCCAGACTATTTTAATAACCGCATTTAAGGGCTCTGTAAGAGGTCGCGCTTACGTCAAGCACTCATTTAACGGAGTTGTGTGAGAAGGCCGGTATATATATATTATATATATATAGAGATTTTACTTATAGAGGTTTTACTGTAGTCACTGTGACCTGAGAGAGGGGAGAGGGAGAGGGAGAGAGAGAGGGAGAGGGAGAGGGAGAGGGAGAGGGAGAGGGAGAGGGAGAGGGAGAGGGAGAGGGAGAGGGAGAGGGAGAGGGAGAGGGAGAGGGAGAGGGAGAGGGAGAGGGAGAGGGAGAGGGAGAGGGAGAGGGAGAGGGAGAGGGAGAGGGAGAGGGAGAGGGAGAGGGAGAGGGAGAGGGAGAGGGAGAGGGAGAGGGAGAGGGAGAGGGAGAGGGAGAGGGAGAGGGAGAGGGAGAGGGAGAGGGAGAGGGAGAGGGAGAGGGAGAGGGAGAGGGAGAGGGAGAGGGAGAGGGAGAGGGAGAGGGAGAGGGAGAGGGAGAGGGAGAGGGAGAGGGAGAGGGAGAGGGAGAGGGAGAGGGAGAGGGAGAGGGAGAGAGAGAGAGAGAGAGAGAGAGAGAGAGAGAGAGAGAGAGAGAGAGAGAGAGAGAGAGAGAGAGAGAGAGAGAGAGAGAGAGAGAGAGAGAGAGAGAGAGAGAGGGAGCAGCGAGCTTGCTAATGTCATGCTTACACTTACCAGTTAACAGTGCTATTAGTACCAGTACCGGGGCATAAGCTCAGTGCACAAAACCAGCTCTGGATTAACACATGTCATAGTGTCACGTGATAGTCTGATAACAGAGTTCATTAAACAGTCTCTAATAGTTTGGTGTATTAGTGTCGTATCTTTATAGCACGATAATAATATCACCTTATTTGGTAGTTTTAGGAGTTGTTGTTGATAACCAGGTACTAGTTCTTTAAGCTGGTAAAAAACACGCCAATGGCAATACAAATGTTGAAGTTCACTTAAAATGTTTGTGGGAGAGGGAGAGGGAGAGGGAGAGGGAGAGGGAGAGGGAGAGGGAGAGGGAGAGGGAGAGGGAGAGGGAGAGGGAGAGGGAGAGGGAGAGGGAGAGGGAGAGGGAGAGGGAGAGGGAGAGGGAGAGGGAGAGGGAGAGGGAGAGGGAGAGGGAGAGGGAGAGGGAGAGGGAGAGGGAGAGGGAGAGGGAGAGGGAGAGGGAGAGGGAGAGGGAGAGGGAGAGGGAGAGGGAGAGGGAGAGGGAGAGGGAGAGGGAGAGGGAGAGGGAGAGGGAGAGGGAGAGGGAGAGGGAGAGGGAGAGGGAGAGGGAGAGGGAGAGGGAGAGGGAGAGGGAGAGGGAGAGGGAGAGGGAGAGGGAGAGGGAGAGGGAGAGGAGAGAGAGAGAGAGAGAGAGAGAGAGAGAGAGAGAGAGAGAGAGAGAGAGAGAGAGAGAGAGAGAGAGAGAGAGAGAGAGAGAGGGAGCAGCGAGCTTGCTAATGTCATGCTTACACTTACCAGTTAACAGTGCTATTAGTACCAGTACCGGGGCATAAGCTCAGTGCACAAAACCAGCTCTGGATTAACACATGTCATAGTGTCACGTGATAGTCTGATAACAGAGTTCATTAAACAGTCTCTAATAGTTTGGTGTATTAGTGTCGTATCTTTATAGCACGATAATAATATCACCTTATTTGGTAGTTTTAGGAGTTGTTGTTGATAACCAGGTACTAGTTCTAAAAGCTGGTAAAAAACACGCCAATACAAATGTTGAAGTTCACTTAAAATGTTTGTGAAGGAGTAACAACACACTGCATGTAAAGTATAAAGAATTCTTTTAAAACTGTGTGATGTAAGCAGTGTCCTTATCTCTCTCTCTCTAAAGTTGCACCCCTCCCCCCAGCAACTGAACTCCATGTATAAACCATCGGTTAGAGTACCCGCCCCAAAGATAGGTGGGGGTCCTACTTCTTCTTCTGCATTTAAAGTGAGTACACAACACCTCTTCTTGCCTGTCTTCTCTTCTCTGTCTCTGTGTTTAATACTTGTTTATTATTGGTTAACTGCACTTCTGTCGCTGAACTTTCTCTCATGCTGCACTATTCTGCTTGTATATTAGAGCTATTAATATTCGCGAAGCTATGCACTTTTTAAAATTCTTTCCACCCACTATTACATTTTTGGGATTCTTTGCAAAAATACGAATCACAATACCCTTTTATCACAACACTTTGGCCCTTTGATTCGTGTGCCCTTGTTAATGCTCCTTCATGAACATTTCTGTGTGCGCTTGTTTTTGGGGTTTCTAAGCAGTTGTACTATAGTGTTACCATGGTGACACAGTTGTACTAGAGAATGCTAAAGCATATATATATATTTGCGTCTTTCTCACTTCAATGCATTACGATTGATTAATTTATTAAAATGAATAAGAAATTTACTTTGGACGTTTATTAATGCATTAAAATAAGCAATTAATAAAGTTTACTTGGTAAGTTGTAAATAAAGTAATTTACACGTGGTAAATATTTTAAAATCTCTGTAACTTTATTGCGTTCATTAGAAAGTAGCTAATAGAGCCTCCCAGCAGTTACTGGGCCTAATAAAACTGCATAATTTGTCTGGCTAAAGACCTTGTTAAAACTAAACCTATACAATAACTACAATTTAGCTGCAAATCAAGAAAATACAGTAGAAGAAGGTACGTATAATATATAGAATTAAATATAGAATTATGTATTTATAAAATGCACATATTTAATTTACTGTGCTATTGTCTCTGTAGATGATATGACTAGTCCGTATTTACGTCATAGTTAGCCTTTAACTTAGGCTTTATAACATTGCAAGTTATAATTTCTATTTATCACTTATCAGTGAATGTTTGTGAACAGTGTTAGTTAACATAGATGTAAAAGTGTTTGTTAACATAAATGTAAATGTGTTCGTTCATATAAAAGTAGAGGTGTTTGTTAATACAGAAGGTGTTTGTTAACATAAATACTATAACTACCCAAATTCGAAAACGTTAGGGAATTAATAGTTTTTAGATGTTTTTAAAGTTGTCCTGTTTCTGTGGCTGGTAACTACCCGCAAATTCTGAAAATACCGACCAAATGAGCTACAGTTCTATTTTGGCTGGTTACCCGTTACATTTAATGTGTATAATAAGTTTGTTATTTATAATTAGTTTATTGATTAAATATCACCTCTGCTACCTTATAATAAGACTTACAAAATGAGATTAACCATCATTTGTCCTCTCTCCCTAATACAGCAAGTTATGACCGTTATTACACTATAGATCATTTATCAAGTAATACTCTTCTTTGTAAATATGGTTGGCATGCACACTTATAATAGTAGTGACACCTGTTGATAATGTACTTACTACTACTAGCTACTAACTGTGAAACACAGAAAGTGTGCAAATATAACATATTATTGATAATTAGTTCTATTAATTACATAATTACTTCTCTAATTACTGCTGTTTGATTTGTGCTACTTATCTGTGTTGTGCGCTTTTCAAAACAAGGCAACATGTATTTAGTTCGCATTATTATTTATTATGTCCTATGTATTTGCACCAACTAATATTAGTTATTGAACGTAGTGTATCACTCTCTACAAATAGTTGGCATTATGTATTCAATGTAAACAGCGTTTAGTGTTAATCGTATTTTGTATAGTGAACTATGTGAATAAACATTACTATGTAGTGTACTCTAGTAATGTGCTGATATTACTTTTCATTAGAGTTGCAGATTATTATTATGTATACATTCCATGAGACAGTATGATACATCATCTGTTTAAACAAGTAACAAATACTGAACGTAACTTGGCAGCTGGCCAAAGAAGATGTCCACTAAATTATCAGGTCGGATATTAGGTGACACTGTATATTGGGAGGCAGTTCACTGTAGTTACCATGGTGAAACAGCCTGTTACCATAGTGACACAGCATGTACTGTGTGAAATACAGTCTGTTTATCGTTTTTAACCTTGTTTTACTTTTCAGAGGTTAACAGAAAAGAAGTGGAACAGTATACATGTTTACATAGCCAGGCTGATCTACAAAAAACAGCAAGAGGTAATTTTAACTCAAGCTAAAATGTGTATCCGTCTATTTTATAATGAGCGCGATTTTCAGCTGTTGATTTGTCAATATTTGACGGGTTGAAGGAAATTGCTGGGATCTAGTTTGCTGTAAGAAAGTGTAAGTATTTCTTGTCATGTTTACACACAGATAATTTTACCGCATTATTTAGTTTTCAATTCTGGTACATATCCAAAGTTTCAAAACTGTGACCCATAAAAACAATAAACTTACATTTATAGATCCAAAATTCGTGGCCAACGACATAATTCTCATAATTAGCGTAAAATAACATGTTTTAACTGCAAGAATTAACCAAGAATAAAAAAATAATTATATCGAGATAAGTGGAGTCTCTCCAAGAATATGTTCACACCGTTATTTATTGTGTAAAGCACTGACAAGGTATTTCTGTAGGGTACAGACTGGCCGGGTTTCGTCGTTAGAGAGCCACTAATGTTAACTGTAGGGCGCGTGTGTAATAAGTTGCTGCTTGACAAAACCATGCAATATAGGTGGTTTCACGTAATTAACATTTGCTATTTAGCAAGGGTATTGCGCAATGTTTCTAGCGACCAGTCCGGGACAAATCATCTCACATCATACATTCCGTCGTCAGAGATGGTGATTTGCAAAAACGAATTAAAATATTGATATCATCTACCACTCATTCATCAGGATTATCTTGTAGGGAACGCTCGTGATTTATCAGTCATGCTGTTACACAATTTTTTTCGAAAGACCCAAACATGTTTTGATTTCGATATATATAACAGAGTCGATATGAGACTTAAATCTTTAGTCTTAACTGAAAAATTGTTAGCCCCAATATCCATATCTAAGCCCAAAACTGTTCAAAAGTGCAAAACGGGCGTGATATTTAATTAAAAATATATCGGACAGGGGCGTGAGTTACGGTTCGCGCTATTGCTAGCAAAATTTGGAAAGATTTGATGTATAAAGACTGTTGCGTTCAACATTTAGCTTTAGCGCGCGTTAACTTTTGGCGCGCATTTAACTTCTGATTTTCTGGTCGTATCGGTGGTACGGTTAAGGGGGGGGGCCAATGGGTATTTTTTTGTGAAACTTGATTTCGAGATAGCAGTTGACCAACAAACTAGGACCAGTGACCGAACTTTTGAGGGGGTCCCGGACCCCAACCGCCAAACGGTGCGCGCAGGGCAGCCACGCCCATATTTGGTCCAAATTAGGCCCAATTTAGCCAAATACCCTGTACATGCCCCAAACCCAGGTTTATGGTGCTCTACTTGTAGCTAGTGGTCTCCTGAACTCGTATATGAAATTTCATCAAGATTGGACAAAAAATGACTGAGTTATGAGCCAAAAACCATATGCCCATATTTGGGCATACGCACCAAATTTGGTAGATTTCGTCCCATAAATTGGTCAAATATCAATATTTTTGAATGAAACTTACTTTATATGAAAGGTAAGCCTAAACTACATATTCTCTGTAATTTATAGCTTTATATCTGTTTAAATGTGGATACTAAGGCGAAAAAACCACAAAAAATGAACTAAATTGCCCATATCTCGGTTCGCGATATTCGCGGAATTGATCTCACCAAAATTGTAACAACTCAATCAGTTTTCAAAATTTTTGCATGAAATTTTTGGAATCGACTCGAAATCGCATTTCGACCTTATTTTAAGAACGGATTTTTGATTTAGGCCTCAAAAAAAATTTGGCGGCCAAATTCCAAAATTATATTACAGAAATTCAGAATTTGGCCGCCAAATTTTTTTTGAGGCCTAAATCAAAAATCCGTTCTTAAAATAAGGTCGAAATGCGATTTCGAGTCGATTTCAAAAATTTCATGCAAAAATTTTGAAAACTGATTGAGTTGTTACAATTTTGGTGAGATCAATTCCGCGAATATC
This sequence comes from Bolinopsis microptera, assembly GCF_026151205.1. Classification (NCBI taxonomy): domain Eukaryota; kingdom Metazoa; phylum Ctenophora; class Tentaculata; order Lobata; family Bolinopsidae; genus Bolinopsis; species Bolinopsis microptera. The sequence continues at coordinate 13,804,163 of NC_087073.1, forward strand.
GCGAACCGAGATATGGGCAATTTAGTTCATTTTTTGTGGTTTTTTCGCCTTAGTATCCACATTTAAACAGATATAAAGCTATAACTTACAGAGAATATGTAGTTTAGGCTTACCTTTCATATAAAGTAAGTCTCATCCAAAAATATTGATATTTGACCAATTTATGGGACGAAATCTACCAAATTTGGTGGGTATGCCCAAATATGGGCATATGGTTTTTGGCTCATAACTCAGTCATTTTTTGTCCAATCTTGATGAAATTTCATATACGAGTTCAGGAGACCACTAGCTACAAGTAGAGCACCATAAACCTGGGTTTTGGGCATGTTCAGGGTATTTGGCTAAATTGGGCCTAATTTGGACCAAGTATGGGCGTGGCTGCCCTGCGCGCACCGTTTGGCGGTTGGGGTCCGGGACCCCCTCAAAAGTTCGGTCACTGGTCCTAGTTTGTTGGTCAACTACTATCTCGAAATCAAGTTTCACAAAAAAATACCCATTGACCCCCCCCCCCTTAACGATTTTGATCATCGATTTATAAATGGAACATTTATGATATACCCAACAACTAAACGTTTGTTTCAGTATTGAGTTAAAGCGGAAGTCGCTTTACATTTCTCAATTTACAGGCTAGAGACGCATTGAACGGGGCTAGTGCTACCGGTGGCGAGAGTTCTGCTGCCAGAGCTTTCCTGTCCAGTGGGAAACGGGAAGTTACGAGAGAATACCCCTCATTCGCTGCAGGACTCCACAACTTACCTCCTACTCCAGCCTCTCCTTTCCCTCATGCCACCAATAACCCCTTCAACGCAGCCAGCAAGGGTAATCAATGTTCATATTTTCATTTCTTATTGTTAGCTTTTTGTCCTGAGCCGACCTTGAGTTGCGTTTAATGTTAAATTAGAAACTAAACAATATTTATTGCAGTTCATCAGTCACATCATCCTATGGGGGTTAGGGGAATGTCAACATTACATGGACTCGGTTAGTAATAAGCGTAATAAGCTAGAAATAATGATAAATCTTGATAAATCTTGATCCTGGACTCAAATATATCATCTTACTCCTTGTATTGCAATCATAATAATAATAAACTGTGCAGGTAACAGGTTCCCACCTCCCTCAATACGTGCGCCTTACTCGGGTCTGGCTGCAGCAAGTCTGTATGGCCACCCTGGCTACGACCCTCTCCGCCACTCTCTATCTAACTACACTGGTGAACAACTAAGTCGGATAGATCAGGAGCGACTGCATCAGCACATTGCGTCTATGCGTTCCTCCGAGCTGTTATCCCGAACAATGTATGAGAACTCATTGCGGCAGCACCAAGCGGCAGCAGCGCACCGCGAGCATGAGATGCAGCAAGCGATGTCACGAGAAATGCTACTCCACCTGGAAGAACAGAGGAGGAAGCTTCTCCAGTCTGACCCTCAGAAGCTGCTTCCACCCTCCAGCCTCCCCGCTAATATTCCCGACATCTACATGCGGCCTCAGCACTTACAGGCCCACCTCAAATACCCGGGCCCCGGTTCTTCATCTCACGGACTGGGAACATTCCCGAACTTGTTCAACCGATCCATAGACCCACGCGCTAGATTCAGCCATCTTATACCGCCCAAGGGACCAGAATAGCTAGTCATCTTCTCTGTTTCTTTTATTTGATCTTTTTTATTAATTTATACATATTCGTTTTTATGTGCACCATTTAAAGACATGCACTGTTGCCATGGTTACCATGCACTTGCCATCTTCTAGTTAGTACCACCCTTCGACACGAGTATTAAATACCGATTTGTGCGGTTCATATATTAAATATACAAACTCGTGTCCGGTTTAAAAAGCTCTCTTCAAAGAAATCTTATAAAAGGCTGGTTTTAAAGTTGTCTGGCACAACATATGGCAGGTCCATTTCAGTCAGTGATTACCCAGGTAACCAGTGTTACCATGGTAACCAGTATTACTAAGGTAATCCGTGTTACCATGTTAATCCGTGTTCACAACCTAGTATTACTGAGTTAACTAGTGTTACAAGTGGTAACAAGTGTATCATTGAAAGTAACCAGTGCTGCCAAGGTAATTACCTCAGAACCATTATTACCTGTTAAAGTAACTAGTGTTACAAAGGTAACTAGCGTTACCTAGGTAACCCGTATTACCTTTATGAGTAACCAGTGATACAAATATATCCAGTATTACCTCTGTCAGTATTGAGTAATAAGAGTTAGCTAAGTGACAGTAGTTTGGGTCATGTATAGGTGTTGAGCTGATTTACTCTGTGAAATTAATATCGTTACCTTGGCACGCATTGTTGCCATGGTTACATAAGCCAACTTTACTCCCTCTAACGATCCTCCACCGTTCTCGTGGGTATGAAAATGCAGCTGTAAATGTTACGATTTTTTGTTATAATATTTTGATGCCTAGTTTGCGTTTGTTGTAGTGTATATAGCTACATTGGTTGCCATGGTTACACCTGTTATCATGGTTCACTAGTGTTCTGCCGGGTGTATATTTCAAAGTCTAATTTTTATTCAAGTTTGAGGAGACTGTGATTATATGTATTTGTTAAAACAACCTATCCAGAGTTTGATTTGAAATCAATGTTCCCAACCTTTACAAGAGGGGACAGAATAATACACCCACCCCCTTCCTATTTGAGCTGTTCAGTAAATTCCTCTCATTATTTTATGAGAAGTTATTTTTGAGTCGAATGCACTAGACGTTGAACCTCAAATTTTGATGAAGGTCCTAACCTCAATTTCGTTCTTGTTATTCCACCTTCCTTAAGTCAAACTTACCCCAATCCTCTTAATTGACTACCCCCTCCTTCCTCTAATAGCTGGTACTTTGTCCCCGGAGTGGCGGGACCCTCAAGAGAAGTTTTGGAACATTGCAGATATATCCAGAGTTTGTACGGGATCTTATTAGAATCCTGTACTACTTCAATTACTTACTTCTATTGTCTATACCTTTAAGGAATTACAAATTGAAACGAACTTTTTACCAGTAACCTTATTTCTTTGCAATAACCCCTTGCATATTTCAATAGTTTAAGATCTCATGAAATGCAATATCATGCCACCTCCTAATGATTTCTAATATAAGCAAGCGGAATTATATAGTAACTATTTGTTTTGATGGATTACAGACACTATTTTAAGACTTGTACATGATCTTTTATTTGTTCCGAAGCTTCCCTCTCGGCTAAGGGGTCGTTCACATATAACGCAATCAGCCGAGGGGAAAAGGGTTTACAAATGATTACGCTAGTGTAATTTTGGCACAATAGTTATGCTTAAAACTGATTACGGGGCAAGATATCGGGGAAAACTGTCTCGATCATGTGATAAGGAAGTTGGTCATGTGACAAGGAAGTTGGCCTACTTTCTCGTTAGGGTTTCAGCATATGATTCAGTTAGGGTTGAGAGGTTAGGGACTAGGGTTTCTAATAGTCATTCCACATTCAGATCAACCTAGAGGACGTGTTAAAAAAGTCACGTGACAGTCGAGTGTAGAGTGATTAATCATCATCCCGATATTTAGGGTAGTGTTTTCAGTTTTAGCATGCATATGCTTCGGTTAGGATTCAGGTTTGAGTCAATGTAGGGGATTAGGGTTTCGAGTAGTCATTCAGGGCCACTACACCTTAAAGTGTTAAGAGGACGTGTTAAAAAAAGTCAACTGTAGAGTGATGAATCTTCATACCCAAAAAATGAATTTATAAATGTTTGAGTAAATTCCTTTTTGGAGTGCTTAAATGTTAGATAAGGGGTCGTTCACATATTACGTAATCAATATTTTAGCAATTTTTACCCCCTTCCGTAATCAACCGTAATCAAGACCCAACCCTCCCCCTTCCTCCTGAGAGCAATATTACGTTATCATGGCCTGACCAACCCTTGACTTTTTTCCTAGAAAACACTTTTCTCTACGTTTCAAATTCGTGCTACCCTGATCATGCTATCATGATGAGCCGAAATCATTGTTATGATATCCGGCCAAGCACCTTCTAACATCTAAACTACTTACTATTATAGCCGGATATTCGATCAATTTCTAAATTTTATCACCAATCACTATCAGTGAAGCGACCGTGGGGGTCACCACGTGATACAAAGTGAAATTGAGTGGAATTTGAATTACAATATTGTCAAATTGTTATTTTTCTTGACCATTGTTAATTAATGGTCTGGCCCGGCGCGCGCTACTTCGTAGCATTTGCCATCGAGAAGAAAGCGGCGCGCGCTACTTCGAAGAAATTTAGACGAGTAACATCCGTCAATTATTATTCTAGAGGGTAAAAAAGAAAATTTTGATTAAGTAATCAATTCGACCGAAACCCCCCACCCCCCCCCCCCCCCCCCCCCCCCCCCCCCCGTAATCAACCGTAAGCATTTGGAAACCCCCCTCCCCCTTGGTTGATTACGTAATATGTGAATTATGAACGACCCCTAAGTTTACCAATTTTCTTAAAGACTGGATTGAGGAAAGTTCATCAAATATGTTGTTTTATTCACTTTTTCAAGGATTTTGCAGCGCTGACCAAAATTTGCTACACGTTACTGGGCCGCGCTCAGCCTGTCATTCCGCCTAATCTCTATTCGCTATATGTTTATGAACATGATAGCCTGAGGTCCCCAGGTAAGCTACACGTTGTATACCTCTTTAGTGCACGCGAAGCGTGCACTCCGGCCGCCGCGCGCGATCAAAAGGGGTTGTGTCAAGTCGTTCACATATTACGTAATCAGCTGAGGGCCGTCACAAGAGGGGCAGAGTGCAAAGAAACTGATGCTCACTGATGCTCACTGCTGCTGTCGCGCGCGCGCCCATAGCAGTAGTTAGCAGCAGTTATATGCGCATGTCTTTACTGTGCAACGCACGCCGCGCGCAACTGCTAAAAACTGCTGCTGTCGCGGTCGCGCCCATAGATCTACTGAGTACCACAATTGGAGAAAGGGTCATTCGTCCCTCTTGTATTTACCACTATAGGAGGAATGACACCTGAGGCCAAGCGTTTCATAAGGAGAATTACTGTGTTGATAGCCACCAAGCCCAAAGAGGACTACAGTAAAACAAAATTTTTAGTAAAACAAAATTTTTATTTACCACAAAACAATCAATACATATTTAATATTATTATACATTTACAAATAAATCTAAATTTAAATTCAGCTATATACACAATACACAGCCCGCCGCGCAGACAGCCACACATTGCTGAGAGATTCTCAGGTGCAGATGTAAGCGCCGCGCGCGAGGTTTGTTATCTTACAATTACATGTCACGATATATTATTAATTATCAGAGAATTTTAGAAGCAAAATAATAATTGCATATTGGGAAAATTTCGGTCGTTAACGCAGTACAGGGCGTGGACACTGTAATGCTAATAACGGAAAATTTTGAGGCACGAGTTTCATTCAGCTACCCAATTTATATGTGACATGTACTTGTATTAAATTCAGATAAATGTTAGTAACAATCGACGTCAATATTGTGCAACTGTAAACTGCAAAATGTTAACGTCGATTATCACTAAATCACATCTCGCAAGTTACTAATTCTTTGCACTATATATGTTACGTCACTATAGCATATGTCATTCATATTGTACGTTATATAAGATAAAAATAAACATTTTATAATTGTTTCAATGTTCAACACTGCTAAAAAACAAATACCTACTTGCCCATCGATTAAGCAGTCGCCAAAACAAGGCTCAAAGTTAATTTACCTTCACACCTCGTTTTGGAGACTGAAGGATGTCAATAAATAAATAATGGATAACATTAATACTGAATATGATGGATAATCAGTAATATCAATAAAATCCACAATCACTAATCATGTTTTCGATGGGCAAGCACTCGCAACTGGATGCTGAAACAAACGGCGCAAGTCTTGCACCGTTCATGCAGCATACGTCGCGAGATATCATGAGCTCCGCTAACTCTGCGATTCTAACGGATGAATTAGGCTACCCCGACAGAAACACAGGTAACAGGGGGTTGTGGAAGGACACGAACACTGTTCGTTAACTCGTACCCCGGGTACCCCCTATATAGATCTATGTCCCGCCGGAGAGAGCCCACCACCAGTCATATCGAAAGCAGCTTTTAATTCTGCATTATAAATATCGCGTCGTCATAATAAATAATATACATTACCACTACACACTTGTCACTACACACTTTTATGCACAGTACAACTAAAATATTATCAAGAGACAGAAGAGTTTTACATCGGCTCAGCACCGCAAGGACGTTGGCTATACACGTGGTTCATAAATTAGTTTGATTTGGGTACGGTTCGACCGGGAAAGTGGTCGGGATTAGTTCTCATACAGTACAGCTAGGTGATGTGTAACATCAGGACACGCCTGAGCATTGATATAATGAGGAGTGTGCTAGTAGCAGTTAAAGGGGTACAAGGGAAGGCAAAGAAGGCATGGGCCGCCCCTACATCTAATGTCTCCTTCAGCCTGATACCTGAGGAGAAGAGCTACGAGGGATAGATGATATTTATTGCTCATGATTTACGATTGTGCTCTGCCAATTGCATCAATTGATTTAATTTAATGTATATTTTATATATATATATACTGTTTGACAAACTTTTATCTACTCAGATCTATTAAGTCATGTTACTATCTTGCCGTATAATCTGCACTGACCTGCTGCTAGCTGCTCTGTACTACTCTTCAATACAGCATTTCACCATACAACCCACCCTTGCTCCCCCTCTCCAGATACTGGATGGATCCAGTGGTGTGTTGTTTGGTAGTTTTAGGAATGACAAAACCAAATATTCAACCTACCCCGACTGTCCTTACAACTCCACTCAGTTTAATGATGTAACATTTGTCTATTTCACACTCTTTTACCAGATTGAGAACATAGCTGTCTGGAAAGTACCTTTGTTTGAGTGGATGCCAACTGATTTTGGTATTTTTTACCACGCATATTTGGTCCTGGAGACAATTGACACTTACGGAAAGTTCCACTACTGGTCTTTCGAGAAGAACTCCAAATTTTTAATCCTCCAACAGACACCCTGGGCAACAAAGAGAAATGTTGTAAATGGCCTCAATGGTAAACCAAGGCTAAAGGGAAACTACTGGAAACCTACTTTACTGATGGAAGAAGAATTCATTATAGCAGCATCAACTCTGTTTGATTTTTACAACAGTGCAGAAATAAAGAGGCACAACAACAAATACAATCTTGTGTCTCTTAATTGCAAACACTTTGCCCAAGAGATGTTCAACCTTCTCACTCACAAAGAGAAATGGGACTGTAGCATTGAGACTATCCTTCTGAACACCTACAACAGCCTCATGACAACACAAAATATCTTCTCCACTGTGCTCTGGTTACTAAGCAGTGTGCTAATGCAGGTCTCTGTAGGAATCAGACTGAGCATATCAGTGTGGATATGTCTGGGATTAGTGGTAATTCTGCAGTGGTATGATAAAAAGGAAATGTTTAGTAGCGATGAAAATAGTTGGAAAGGGCAGCATGTTACTTTAAAGAAGTGGAAACCCAAGCTTAAGAAATGGATTTACATTGAACCTTAATTAATTGTTGGGAAGTGACATTTAAAATTGTTAAATTTATATCGATTTTAAATTGTTTTACTATCGAAAATTTAGAGAATATATACTTTAAATCACTTAGTTATTTAAAAAAATATATTTTTGTGTTAATACAACTATTATCTTCTGCTGTATCAGTTTTGTTTTTTTTTTAAATCATTAATTTATCCATTTAATTTCATTTAGTTTATGATCTTTTTTACTGGCAAAAAAAATTAAATAAAAGGCTTACAATTAATATGAAATTTGATGAAATATTTTTACTTTGATCATCATATTGAACGCTTATAAGAGTGTTAATTTAAGATTTGTTATGATGTCTGTCATACACAGTATTTCAAATATTGTGTACCTGTTTTGTATTATGTTTTTTTTCTTATTTCTGAGCACTATCGTCTATCTATAAATGTTACTTTAAAGAAGCGCAAACCCAAGTAAAAAATGGTTTTACATTGAACCTTAAATAATGGGATTGATTGTTGGAAAGAGACATTTGAAATTGTTAAATGTATTGGCTCATTGGCTCAAGGTGAAGGAGAGGATTGAGTTTAAGTTATGTTTACTGATTTTCAAAGCAGTCAATGGTGTTGCTCCTGCATATCTGTGTGATCTAGTAACATTTGTTAGTTCGAGTAGCAGAAGAACCTCCTCCTTACACCTACCTGTTGGATCTACAAGATCGCACCCAAGAGCGTTTTAGACTGTTGCTCCGAAAATCTGGAACCAACTACCAATTGAAATTAAGACTTGCTCTGATGTTGATCTGTTCAAAACATTATTAAAAACTCACCTGTTTAAGAAAAGTTACGGCATGAGTGATTAATTGACAGTATAACTTTATGTTATTTGCTTAAACTGTTTAGGATGCAACCTAATGTCATGATCTTTTTGAACTTATTAGCAATTAGACTGTTAGCTCGCTTCATAAGCATGTCATCTTCGTTCCAAAACTTTTTATGTCCTATGCATACACTCCTTGATAGTTATCTTGATCTAGTTTCTTTGTTTCACACAATAGAGCATAAGTTTTGTGGTTTATCCACTGGGCTTAGAGTTTGTGCTTAAGCTACCAAATTTTATTATAATTATTTATTTCTATTTTAAAATTTTTTTGTTTTTGTTATCGAAAATTTTTGAATCACTATTAGTTATTAAAAACCATTATCCTCTGCTGTGTCAAATTTGTTTTTGGAAAAATTATTTATTTATCCATTTAGTTTTATTTAGACAATGATGCTTTTTACTAGCCCAAAAAGATTTCATTGTGAATAATATTGCAAAAGGGCTTACAATTATGAAATTTGATGCAATGTTTCTACTCTGATTATCATGTTTTACACTTAAGAAGATTTCTTGTCTGTCATGTAATTATACAGTATTTCAAATAAGGTGTAACTGTACCTGTACGCAATAAAGGTAGCACTGCGGTCAGTGCAAATTAACGTCTCCCCTACCCTGCACATATCCAGGATTTCAATGTGATATCGATGGCCGATTGCACTTCTCACAATAAAATGGTTGCAAGTTGAAGAACTGCTCAAAGTGCTCTGTTAAGGTTCATAACTTTGCAGTCCTGCATGCACTGTACAGTGCACATGCATGATTGGAACGATACCATCGTTTTGATCAATTTTATTTCAAAATAATGTCAGTGTAATTTTGCATGGCTGAAAATGCTTGATCATACATCTTTTTTATTCAAAAATTCAATTCTAGTTATTATAATAATTAATTGAATTTTCAAATAAACAAAATTCAAGTTCACTAGTTCGATACAGTAAAACCCTGATTTATTGTGGACTTTGGGGAACGAGAAAACGTGTGGTAAATCTTTGTTTTAAGGTCCTAAATTGGTGAAAAATGGGTGGATAAGGTCCAAAATCCATACAAGCGATATTTTTGAAAGTCTTGCAAACACACTCAGTAATTTAACAACAGAAATCAGATAAATTTGTTGATGCCTATGCATAACAATATTGTAATGCTCAAATCAGATCACATTTCTCCTGTGGCTAATCCTTCTCAAACTCAATCGTGCCCTGTCATAGGAAAATACTGCCAAACATCACAGCAACTAAGGCCTTATATTATACAAGAACATTGTTACGTGATTCAGACGCAGTAATGAACACAAGCTCACCTTGACACAAGTTTACAAGCTTGCCTTGATACAAGCATTACTATAAGGTATCAAATGTCATGAATTCAATCTATACAATATCATGATAAATGATAATGACAGAATTTTACAACATCTATTAGCTGTTTGATAACTTTATCAAACTTAATATCTTTATTTGCTTGTATAAAATCTCTCTTTTCTCTTTAAAAATCTTAAATTGTCGGAAATAAATGTTTGACAAATTTTGAAGAAAAAATCGGGGAAAAGGAATTACATGCGGTAAATCAGGGCTTGAGATAAATCAGGGTGTAGCAAATTGGGGTTTTACTGTGATATGTTTGGCTGTTTGGCTGATACTGATCTACTGACGTTTAATTTGCATTTTGCACAAGAATCCCTTCAAATCCTAGCAATGATATATTTATTTTAGTTGTTAATGACAAGATTTAACAACTTCTTCTACTATGGAAGTGCAATCTCTTTCTTGCTAGTATTCGGGTTCATATGTTTTTCTCTTGGGTCTTCTAAAGTAAACATACCATTCAAGGTAAGGGTCAATGAAACAGCATGTGTGTACCTCGCTTACTATCAGTTATTGTAACTCTGATATAAGACTTTCAAAGATCAACTAAATATTGCTTCAACTGACTTTTAATCGCTTTTCGGGTTGCAGAATTTGCAACTTTATGTATTTTGTACTGTTCTGTTAAACAAAGTTATCAGTAAAACAAACAATTTTATGCTAATTTAATACATCAATATTTGGAATCTTCACAAAGAAAAGCAAATTAGGATAATTTTTGCATACCAGTTATACTGCAGATGGATAGGGCAAAGGGGCACTCTTGCTATAATGCGCTTTCGTGTGCACCACAACAGAGCAGCAATTACACTTTTTTGAGATTTAGAAAAGAAAGGTTATACCAATTAATTGATTTGAAGACTTAAATTATATCTCTTAGTATAAGAATGTTTAAGCATATTAAATGTTGCAAATAATTTATTTTGTGAACATATATTGCTTTAAATCTAAGTCTATTATTTCCCCATTTGACTCTTATCATTTTAAATATATTTCATCATTGACATTTATCCCAGAACGCTGCTGTTATACATGATAATGAGGATCAAGAACCTTCTGCTACGAAAGCCAAGATATTGAATGGTAGCAGTCAATATCTCGAAACTATCCGAGGATTACCGCAGCTACCCCAAACTAAGAACAATAGTCAAACAGGCGGATTGTGCCCTAACACAATGTGAGAAATTTTGACCTTCCTATTATATGATATAGAAAGTGCTGAACTGCAGACGAGCAGCTGAGCATTATATTTCATATAAGACCACCTTTTTATTCAGAGAGTTTGCGGGAATAAACAAGCAAAGGTTGGCTTGGATACAGTCACAATGTCGCAACAAGCTCACTGACAGTGTTAGATCGAATCTTTCTAACATTAAGGAGATGTTTTACTTTCCGTAAGTATATCATATTACAACTTACAACATGGATATTTAATATATATCTTGACACAATGGACGAAAATTCTGAGATGATGGGTTTTGCAATAATCAACGTTTGGGGATATTATCATTATTTAAATTTTACAGGTGTTAATTTATAATTTCTTAATTTACGTCAAAATTTTGAAAGGTTTTCGGGTTCTAGGAGTTCAGTGTGAAATTTTCATGTAAACTTCATTACGATTTCTATTTTCAGTAAATCTTTGTTGGGATGGTGTCCAGTTTACAAGGCAGCGTCCTCAAACGTGTTTGCACATTTCTGCAGCGACTATTTTGATAATGAAACATGTCAAGACAAACGTGTTAAAGAGAAGGGTTTCAAAGGAGGCTTCAGAGAACTAAAGGACTTCAAAGAAAAGGTTAGCGGGTACGGGAAGTTTGGTGCTGTGAATACTACAAGTAATAATGTATGTCATAGCCTACAATGACATTGCAATATCATAATTTAAGTAGCACGCTAATTAGTTCTCTTCAGAATCCTCCGCCTAAAGAAGAGAAAAGATTCTTGGTAGTTCGAGATCCATTCAGAAGACTACTCTCCCTCTACAGAAACAAAGTAGAGCTGTTAAGCCACCCAGCATATAGAGAAATTTACGTGGACTTCATGTTTCATTACCGACCAATAAGATGGCATACAAACATTGAGAGGAAGATAAGTGCGTTCCAGGCGGTTCACTTCGCGGAAGCAATGACCGAGGGTACAGCTCAGAGGAAACCACAAGAAGACAACCCATATTTATATCCACCATATCCCACATTTAAGGAGATTGTGGACGCAACGATAGCCGGTTGGGCAAATGTTCACCTCATCCCAGCTAGTCAGAGATGTGGTCCGTGTGGTTCTACTAAGTAAGCAAAACGATTTTTTTATTACATCATTTCATACCAGATTTTCTAACATTATCGTCTTTTTGTAAGTCCTCTTCTGATTTTCTAAAGTGTTAAACATTTCAGGTACGAATTCCTGCTTAAAGCGGAAACGTTTGACTGTGATCTTAAAAATATGTTCAACCTAACCAGCAACCTAAGACTCCTCGTAAGTAAACAAATTAGAATTTGGAACTAAACGGATTCATTTCCGGCTCAGATCTATTTCCCACATAACAATTAATAAGAGAATAAATTGACCCAATAATCTCTCTAGACAAATATTGAGAGATGGGCCACAAACCAGACCCCTGTCCTAGACATGAAAATTTTCTACAGCTACTTCTCCACATTGTCAACGGAGCAGTTGGACGGCCTGCTCTACCTTTACCAGGACGACTGTTTACTCTTCCAGTACCCATGTTCTAAGCACGTGGAAAATATTAAACAATTTAAATTGTTAAATTCTGGTTACAAGCATGAGTATAAGAATACTTGGTCAGGTAGGATCGGTGATTGGGACATTATTAGCTGAATTTATGAACTTTGTTTGAAGCTGCTGCTGGGGTTGATGTTATTACTACATATTATTAGGAATACCCTAGGAGACATATTTAAGTGGTTGGAGATCTGGGGATTCAGTGTCTTAGAAATTTAGGTGTCTTCAGTGATTCACGATTTTCTGTGTCTTCAGTGATAGATCATCTTTTCTGATGTTCGCCCCATTCAAAACAAGAAGCAGGCTAGAATACTGTCGCTTGGTCTGGAATCAAGATTGCACTAGCTTACTTTTATGATTATTATTATTATTATTTACAATTATTAAATTTGATGGAACTGTTTACTTAAATGTATTTATTTTATTTGAAAATTCAATTAATTATTATAATATGTGACACTATTTAACACTTTTAAGAAGATTTTTTATGATGTAAAAATATATACAGCATTTCAAATATTGTGTGTAACCTGTTTTGTATTATGTTTTTTTCTTTTTTATTTCTGGGTCACGACCCTATTTTATTTAAAACCTCTATTCTATTTAAACTTTGTATAAAACTGTAGGTCTCTTATTCTAACCGTTCACCATGACTGACCTGATGTCATTCTAAAATGGTTCTGTAGTTCTAAAAATTTAGTTAAAAATTGAGTATTTACGTAATATTTTAATAGTTACCTTCATACCCACAGTTTCATGTTACAACTCACTCTAACTCACTCTAACTCACTTCCTTAATATATGTGTTTTGAAGGGCACTCCGCACTCTATTAACAGTTTTTTACTGATTTGAATGTCCTGCACAGCAGATTGGAGCTTTTTAAATTAATTTGTATTCTTATTGTATTACTGTGTAAATTTGATTCTAATTCTTTTTCTAATGCTACTCTCTGAATCCCTCACTGGTTCCTAGTATTGAACAGTTCAGGAACCTATAAAATTGATTTAAAATTGAATAGGTCACAATTAATAAATATTAAGGGGGCATGGGGGTCTTCACGAAAATTTCCTGGAAGTCGACTTTTTAGTTGTTTCTATTAGATGGGAGTGATAACTATCAGCTGCTTTTGAACCCATCGATTTTGACAATCTTGGACCTGGTTTGTTGGCGATTTTTCCAGGTCCAAAATCTTAAAAATCGGATACAAAATTTGAAGACCTCCTGCCACCTCAAGTGGGATGGTACACACTTATGCCTCCAAGGGAAACAACAATATACAAATCTCCATTTCATTAGTCATAATGAATTCTTTGTATGAATGTTTTTTAATTTTCTAACATTTCATGTAGGATGCTGAAAGTAGAACAGTTGCTGGAGAAAGAGATGCCAGCCAAAGAGTCAGCAGACAAAGAGTTGATGGACGAAGAGTTGCCAGCCAAAGAGTTGATGGACGAAGAGTTGCCAGCCAAAGAATTGATAGACGAAGAGTTGCCAGATGAAGAGTCAGCAGACATAGAGTTGCCAGCCAAAGAGTCAGCAGACAAAGAGTTGCCGGACACAAAGTTGGCAGACAAAACCTTGGCAGACGAAGAATCGGCAGACAAAGATTTGGCTGACACTGAGTTGCCAAGCATTATATCCATAGCAAGGAAGATAAAATCATTCAAAGATCTGAATTTAGATGATAGGTTAAATAAAGCAGTTGCAAAAGTTCACTGGCCAAAGCCAACTTTAGTTCAAGCTGCAGCAGTTCCTCTTTCAATGGAAGGAAAAGATATCATTTGCCAATCAAAAACTGGCTCTGGTAAGTTTTAACGTTCAATGAAGGAAGTGCCTACTGTACATAATAATAATCAGATACAGTAGCTTTGATAGTACTAGGTAAATAGATATAAGACATAAGTTATACTAATAGATTAACGGAGTCGCAGGGTGCTTTGAACTAGCTTTCCCCATCAGAATCCAGATCATAAAATGTTTGAAATGTAATAGATGTTGCTTTGAATGTTCCACTCATGGATGAAACGATCCACTGATGAAATTAGATAAAGTCAAAGGAATTTGTACTTTAACTTCTAGAAAATGATGAGTCATTCACTAGAATTGCTTAATTGAGGGAATCCGGAATAATTTATAATTTCGAATAATGACCCCACAGGCAAAACAGGAGCTTATGCATTAAGTGCGCTCCAACTTCTGTTGAAACAGCCCACACCAGTTCCTCTGTCAGTTGTAATCCTTGTTCCAACAAAGACACTTGCAACTCAAACCACTAAAGTTATCAGATCTCTTACTAAGTGGGCCTCTCTCATTTCTGTGGTAATTGTATTGATTATATTATATATATTTATTGTTTTCGTTGCTAGATCATAATTTTGAATCCAAACTTATGTAGTGATAAATGTTTGTGCAGTCAGGATGAAGTTATATACACAAAAGTGGGTACTGTAAGTAAGTTATATACACCAAACTTACTTACAGTACCCACTTGTAATTGTAGGTTGTACGTAACTCGGGGGGGGGGGGGGGGGGGGGGTGGGTGTCTTACTGTTTTTTTGGATAATACGTAAGACACCCACCCCTTTTGCCGCCTTTTGCGGTACTAACTGTCGAAAAATCGTGGTACTAACTGTTTTTTGGTATATAGATTAAGATACCCACCCAGAAATTGCTTTTTTTTAAAGAGCTCATTTAAACTTTAAAGGACTTCAAAACCCACTCCCAAAATTGAAATTTGAAGTAAAATGGTTTTTTTTGGGGTTAGACACCCCCTTTAGTACCATGTACTAACTGTTTTTCTGGAAAATGGGCAGTAGACCCACCAGTTAGTACCATGTACTAACTGTGTTTTTGGGAGAAAAAATGACCCACCCACCAACATGACGTCCGGCACTAAGTGTATGGTCCCCCCCCCCCCCCCCCCCCCCCCGTAACTGGATATGATATCCACTTTCAACATTTCAAATTTATTGATTTTTAGGTAATTCTATTATTATCATAACAGGTAAACCTGTCACATTGCTCGAATGCAGACTCAATGAAGACAGTACTACTACAAGACCCTCATATTTTGGTTGGTACGCCGTCTAGTGTCCTGTCTGCTGTAAAGAATGCCTCCCTCTCCCTAGCAGCCTTGTCTCTACTTATTCTTGACGAGGCTGATCTTCAGTTTTCTTATGGGTTCTCAGGAGATATATCTGAACTTAGGCAGAGCTTCCCTTCAGTTAAACAGACCATTCTGATGTCAGCCACCATGTCTGTGGAAGTAAAGTCACTTTGTCTACATCTTAATGATCCTGTTACCCTTGATGTTACTGCTACAGGTCCTCAGGTTTGTAAGGCTTTCAGATATTTTACGTCTATTTTATATTTCCAAGGTAATAATTATACTGTAGAAAGTTCATATTTTATTCCGGACAAAAATTGGGAATGTTTCATAAAATCTGAGCTGGTTAAGTTTTGTTATAAAATATGATTGACAGGAGAACAAGTTGGACCAGTACGCAATAAAGTGTAATAATGATGATAAGTTTCTGCTGCTGTACACCCTTCTTAAACTCAACCTTATCAGAGGAAAATCCATTATATTTGTCTCAGATACAAACAGGTTCGTTACTGATCACTTATGTTATAAACAA
The DNA here is from genome assembly GCF_026151205.1 of Bolinopsis microptera. Taxonomy (NCBI): domain Eukaryota; kingdom Metazoa; phylum Ctenophora; class Tentaculata; order Lobata; family Bolinopsidae; genus Bolinopsis; species Bolinopsis microptera. The sequence goes on from NC_087073.1 coordinate 13,820,342, forward strand.
ATAAATTGACAAAAAGCTTATTTCAAAAAGCTTATTGATTGAATGAAAATAAATGCAGAATACATACAAAGTTGTACCTGACTGGATTGTGCCCTTCAAGGCTTAACAGTAATCTCTAACAGGTGCTATCAAGTGAAGCTATTCCTGGAGCAGTTTTCAATATCGTCCTGTGTTCTGAACTTTGAACTGCCGGCCAACTGTTTAGCTCACGCTGTGGATCAATTCAATCGGGGTAATTTTTATTTACTATAGAGGGTATTTATCGTTCATCTACATTAAAACACCCGTTGTCGATGATGATTTTTTTTCTCGTTTTTAAAACATATAGTAACTTTCTTAGACATTAAGAAACATGGTGCTCAGATTTATTTTTGTGAAAGTGTAGCGCTGGAAATTTAATACCTACAATCCGTTGACAAAATTTTGTTTACAGATTACTTTCATAATATAAACCTTTTTTTACGCAGGTATTTACGATACGATAGTAACAAGTGATGATGCACAGAACAAAGACCAAAATGTTGCTCGTGGCATAGATTTTCAGTGCGTAGACAACGTGATAAACTTTGATTTTCCTCCAACTCCCGAGCAGTATGTGCATCGTGTTGGGAGAACAGCTCGAGCATTTAACACTGGAACAAGCTTAACTTTCTTAACACCCCAAAATTCTGGGAAGTTTGAGGAACTGAAAAAGTTTTTAAAGAAAAGTTCAGACCAAAATGAAGAGTTTAAGCCTTACAATTTTAACATGACGTCAATTGAAGGGTTCAGATATCGATGTAAAGACGCTTACAGCGCTGTCACAAAGTTTGGTATCCAGGAGACAAGACGTAAGGAAATTAAACATGAAATAATGAACTCAGAGAAGCTGAAGACGTTCTTTACAGAGAACCCCAAAGATTTGGAGGTTTTGAGGCATGACAAAGTGTTGAAGCCTCGTGAAGTCAAGGAGCATCTCTCAACAGTTCCCGATTATCTGGTACCTTCTGCTTTAAAAGGAAGTATCAGACAGAATAAAAGCAAGAAGAAGAGGGAAGTCGACTTTAGTAATAAGAAAAGGATCGGAAATTATAAAGGTCAGGCTTCAAAAAGGAAAGCTGATCCCTTGAAATCTTTTAAGTATAAGAAGGGCAAGGATGCTGAATAGATTTTTAAACGCTTCATGGGATTTATTTTTTATTTTAGAGTAGGTAAGAATGCTTTTCAGTTTTCAGTATCTACCATGATGCAAACCAGGTTTTTATTGTTCATCACTTTTATGAGTTTAGATTGAAATTGGCTAATCTCCTCTGAATTGAATACAAATAACACACGTTATTGCCGACGTTTCGCCCCCATGGCTTCTTCAAGGCGGAACAAAAACTTTGTTACATAGTGACCTCAAATTATTTGTTATATAGTAGTGTTGAAAGTATTAAAACTTTCAAAACTTTTTAATACTTTCAACACTACTATATAACAAATAATTTGAGGTCACTATGTAACAAAGTTTTTGTTCCGCCTTGAAGAAGCCATGGGGGCGAAACGTCGGCAATAACGTGTGTTATTTGTATTCAATTCAGAGGAGATTAGCCAATTTCAATCTAAACTCATAATGATAGACCCTCTGACAAGGGCAAAGCGTCATATATACGCTACAAACTCAATCAAGTTCATCACTTTTACTGACTAATTTATTAAAACTCCTTGATGAATGTTGTATTCTTATCATAACATGTTACAGTTGAAGTTTCAAGTTTTACTGTCCTCACTCTTTCTGTGTCATTTTCAGTTTTAAGGTTTTAATGATCTCATACATGCAAAATGCAAATTTAATGCGGTGAACATAAACGGTGATAGCAAATTCGAGTTTCCGTTATTATCGATACGGTTTATAATTTTATATATAATACGGTATCTTATTTATCAAAGATTAGTTAAAACTATACAAATTTGCTTTAATTGGCCTTGGGTCGATTAAATGATATACCTAATTGTCATTACTCATTAGGCATATACATTATACATAGTCATTAGTTATTGATATGATTGTAAACGATAACTTTTTCAGTATGGAGAAGAATTATGAGAGTAACGGACTCGGCCTAGTCAATAATAGTGAGTGCTCTGTGATGAACAACATTGTAGGGTACGCAAAATCATCATCGTCGTCTGATGGAAATGAAGAAATTGAGGATGTAAAGGAAGAAGTAGTTGATCAAGTTAATGGGCAGAAAGAAGTAGTTTATCATGTTGGTGAGCATGAAGAGATTAATCTTCATGTTGATGAGCAAGAAGAAGTTGGTGATCATGTTGATGAGCATGAAGATATTAGTGATCATGTTGATGAGCAAGAGGAAATTGTTCACCATGTTGATGAGCGGAAAGAGATTAGTGACCAAGAAGATAATCTCGTCAGTACAGCTGATGATATTGCGGAGAACGAAGACCTAGATCTACCAGCGTTGAAGAGACGACCAAAGCGGACCATCAGGCCTGTACAAGACAAAAGTAAGGTTGTTAAATTCGTTGACAGTGATGATAGTTCTGAAGATGATGAGGATCGAGATTGGAATGCTGAAGGAGAAGAACAGAAGAATGCAGTAGGAGGAGGGGAAAGCAATGATAGTGATATTGACAGTGAAGCTGAAGGAAGTGGTGATGAAAGTAACACTGAGGATGAACCACATGAGGATGATGATGGAGTGACAAACCAGGGTAATGATATTGGGATGAAGAGTCAGGAAGAAGAAGAGGAGAAAGCTGAACCAATTAAGATTACTAAGGATGAAATGCCTTTTTTGTTCATTCCAAGAGGAGCAGGAAAAAGACAAATCAAAGTCATCCAGTATAAAAATGAGATTTCAGAAAAAGCAAAAGATATGTCTAGTGGATCAAGTTCGGAGGATGAAGAATGGCAAGCTAAACAAGAGGATATCACAGAACAGATCAGCCAAGAAGAAGGCGAAGAAGACGTAGATTTGAGCAATGTTCCACTGATCAAAGAAAGTGAGATAAACCAGAACAAATCAAAGCCCAAAAAACCAAAAGAGACAACTCAAAAGTCTTCGACTCTCTCTCACTCGGAAGCTCTTGAAATCAGCATCTGCTGTGTATGTTTAACCGGAACAGAGGAAGATAACATACTGGAATGTGACAAGTGTGGTATAACAGTCCACGAGGGGTGCTACGGTGCTCCCCCAACTGATCCTGAAAATGACGAGCTGGACATGACTTGGTTCTGTGAGCCCTGTGTGGCTGATGCTAGTCACGAATGTGAACTGTGCCCTAACAAAGAAGGTGTTATGAAATGTACTGATTCTGGTAAATGGGCTCATATGGTGTGTGCTTTGTACTCTGAAGGTATAGGCTTTGGGGATACTACTCTGTTGGAACCTATTATCACAACGGATATCCCACCCTCTAAATTTGGTTACAAAAAATGTGATTTGTGTGAAGATGAGCGGTTTGCTTATTCTGGACTTGTTGTCGAATGTGATGCTGGATTATGCAAGTCAAATTTTCACATAACATGTGCCCAGAAATTGGGCTATTTGATGGAAAATACCAACGAGGATGTTAAAACTAATCCCTTCTTTACTCACTGCAAAGTTCATGTTGACAAAGACCTTGCTAGACCTAAAAAGAAAGCTTACAGATTGTTGATGGAGCATTTGAACGCAGCATCAAATGATCAGCTTGACGAGCAGTCAAGTCAAATACTCGAGCAAAAAAGAAGAGAATATCTAGTGAGTAGAAAAGGAACAATCGTACCAGCCATCATGACTGAGAGACATCCTCGAGCCCTTTTTGGATCAGTTTCTGCTTTTTCAAAACTAACTAAGAAAGCTGAACTGTTTGGTCTGAACACTCATGTCACAATTGTTGAGGATAATGATTATTCTGACAAACCTATTAAACTGATAAAGCCAGACATATCTAGCGGATTTGCTAAGCAATATGAGACAAGGCAGAAACAGCTGAGGGAAACAGCTGCTAGGTCAAACTACCATTACAAGAATCTAATGAATCTGAGGGAAGAAGAGCAGAAGCTGCAAGCTGAGATTCATGATCTGCAGATGCAGGTGCCTAAAATATCTAAGAAGTATGAAAAGATTCGTAAGCAAGCTGTTGCAATCTGGAAATTCTTATCTTTAGTTGAGCCTACTGAGTATGACATCCCTGATAGTTTAATGCAAAAGCAGAACATTCGAATCAAAGCAAACGTCATCAAGAAAAAGATGGGTCTGAAGTTTTGCCACACCTGTAAACATGGCCAAGCCCCAGAGACCATGGTGGATTGTGACGAGTGTCACAATTGGTTCCACTTTGGTTGTCTTGATCCTCCTCTTACCAGGAACCCCAAAGTTAGCAAGAGATGGGCTTGGTTTTGTACAGACTGCACTAATTCTAAAGTTGGAAGTACAGGTGATGCTGTAAGTGAAAAGGAAAACAGAAAAAGTAACACAGCTACAGTGAAGGATAAAGATAAGAATGGGGTGGAGGTAAAATCGACTAAATATGGTAGGTCCGTGAAGAAACCTGATCACTTTAAAAGCGATCAGGTTGCTAAAGAGAAGCCCCAACCAGTGACATCACACGAATCTCCCAAGAAACAAGTAGTGGAAAGTGTTGTCGCTATCGACTCTTTTCGTAAATCTCATGAAACGCATTGTAGCACATGCTCAAAACAGGATTGCTCTCAGAAATTGTTCTGCGATTTCTGTAAAAAGCACTTTCATTTGCATTGTACAAGTGGAACCTACGAATCTGGCAGTTTTGTTTGTGAGAATTGTGAAGCTTTGACCGCTACAGTCCCAGCTTTAGAAAATAAAACCATAGAAGTTCCTGCTAAAATGTCAGAAACCGAAACCCCGAAATCACAGAGCCAAAAACGCAAGAATATTTTCGAACTTCAGTACGATTTGATGCAGCAGAAAAAGCGCAAAGAAGCAACGGAACCAAAGTTAGACCAATCCAAAGAAGCTGATCTGAATGTTTCAGCTGACAGATCAGATACAACCCTTAAAAACTTAGACACAGACGATGAGATAACAGATCGTGATATCGTAGAAGAACAACTCACTCAAGAAGACCCAGTTGTTTCACCACCTGCCCCCGCTAAACCTTCGTTATTCTCGAATATTCTCAAAGGTATTCAGCAAGCAGTTGCTAAAGTTCCAGAGGATTCCAAAGTTAAGCTTGGGATGAGTCCTGTAAAATCAGTGAAGATAGTTCAGGACAGCCCAGAGATTGATAGCGAGAAGGTGGTTTCAGTTAATGTTGAAATTAGTGAAAGTGACTCACATCAAACCGTGTTGACTATTCTGCCGACAGATTTTTCAAACAGTGACTGTGTCAGCTCTATGAGTTTAAGTAAGCCCGCTATTGTAAGTCAAAAACAGCAGTCTGATTCAGAGGGAAGCTTGCCAGATGTTTTTAGCGATTGAAGTAGAATTTTAATTCATGATATTTTTATATTTATTGAAAATCAAATTTAAGAACTTCAGCGTTTCAGGTTATTTTACCTTTCATAACTGAAATTTTGGCCTGCGATGCAATTTATGAAAAACAAATGGTTTTCACAAAATGATGTTGTACTGACAATCAAGAAATTAAGATCTTTCAGATTTGAAGTAATTTCAGGATCAGTTATATTTATTAAGATAATACACGAATACACGCTAGTTTTATGATTAAGTTGTTTGATTGACTTATATTTATTGTCCAAACTATTATTTTACTACATTTCACTCATTGTAGATCAAAACTGAGAAATTTTTTCTTCTTCTTAAAATTGTAATACTCTGCAGTCAAAAGCGACTCTTTCGCTAAATAAAAAGCATCATTTCCTCCACAAATATTCAAACTTATTACATATCAAGTTATTTCTTAACTAAAATATTATACTGATAATCAATATTTCTAAATTAGTTTTCAAAAGCGATGGTGGTGGGCTTTATCTCATCAGAAGATTTGATTCAGCTCACATCTCTGATGCCAAAGATTAGTGGACGAGCAGAGCTTGTTTCCCAGCTGATAGAATCTTTTCTTCTAACAGACAAAATGGAGATTGTTGAACCTAACGACATTTGTGGGTAAATCCTAGCTTATTATAATGTAGAGTCTCTATCTCTTTTGCTTACTTAACTTATAAATATCCACACTGTTCTTCAATAATAATAAATATTAACTTTGTTTTACCATATTTCCAGGCTCCAGCTCATGGAGTTTCACTCTAAAGAGTATGTTGATACCTTGGAAAGTTACTCCCATCAATCAGAAGATGAACAGAGATTAAAACAGTTTGGGCTGGGTAAGTCAACCCTACAGAATATTCAATTTATAATTTCAACAATTAAAGGGCCTTAACTTAGTAAAGTGACTTAATTGGAGTTTTGGCCAAAATGAATCGGGGATAATTTGTTCCAAAGATCACTTTCGTTCAGAGTTTGACTGTCCACCATTTCCCAAGATGTTTAGAACGGTTTGTGCTATCGGTGGAGCTTCAATTACTGCTGCAGACGAATTGGGGCAAGGTTATTTTAAAGTAAGTGGTTATTCTATTCGTGTGTAACGTGGTTAAATAATAGAGTTGATGAATCCAGATTTTTGGAACATTTTTGGAACATGTGCCAAAATTGTGCCAAAAGTGTGCCATGCATTTATTTGCCCTAATGAGCTCTAAATAGTGCCAAAAATAATTGTAAATGATGGATATATTTGCAAGCTAGGTCTAGGGGCCATCGAAAGTAGCATAACATTACCCAGGTTCATGGAATGAACGAAAATGAACAAAAATGAATATTGTCCTAAAAATGCTCAGAATGGTTTAAAATTGGTCGGAAAGTGTTTATATTAGTCCTAGGACCACTCAAACCAAGTTTGGGAATCACTGCATGTCTAGAACCGATGTTACCAATGTTCCAAAATGTTCCAATTTTGGCACAATAATCCTCCTGAGAATCCAGATTTTTGGAACATGGGCACATCGAAGTATTGGCTGTATTTAAGTGCTGGGAAGCCTCAATTCGGTTTTCTAAGATGGATATAGGTAAAAACTAGGCCTAAGAGCCATCAAAACTCAAATAACATTACCCAGGTTCATGGAATGAACGAAAATGAACAAAAATGAATATTATCTTAAAAATGCTCAGAACGGTTTAAAATTGGTCGGAAAGTGTTTATATTAGTCCTAGGACCACTCAAACCAAGTTTTGGAATCACTGCATGTCTAGAACTGATGTTACCAATGTTCCAAAATGTTCCAATTTTGGCACAATAATCTTCCTGAGAATCCAGATTTTTGGAACATGGGCACATCGAAGTATTGGCTGTATTTAAGTGCTGGGAAGCCTCAATTCGGTTTTCTAAGATGGATATAGGTAAAAACTAGGCCTAAGAGCCATCAAAACTCAAATAACATTACCCAGGTTCATGGAATGAACGAAAATGAACAAAAATGAATATTGTCCTAAAAATGCTCAGAACGGTTTAAAATTGGTCGGAAAGTGTTTATATTAGTCCTAGGACCACTCAAACCAAGTTTGGGAATCACTGCATGTCTAGAACCGATGTTACCAATTTTCCAAAATGTTCCAATTTTGGCACAATAATCCTCCTGAGAATCCAGATTTTTGGAACATGGGCACATCGAAGTATTGGCTGTATTTAAGTGCTGGGAAGCCTCAATTCGGTTTTCTAAGATGGATATAGGTAAAAACTAGGCCTAAGAGCCATCAAAACTCAAATAACATTACCCAGGTTCATGGAATGAACGAAAATGAACAAAAATGAATATTGTCCTAAAAATGCTCAGAACGGTTTAAAATTGGTCGGAAAGTGTTTATATTAGTCCTAGGACTACTCAAACCAAGTTTGGGAATCACTGCATGTCTAGAACCGATGTTACCAATGTTCCAAAATGTTCCAATTTTGTCACAATAATCCTCCTGAGAATCCAGATTTTTGGAACATGGGCACATCGAAGTATTGGCTGTATTTAAGTGCTGGGAAGCCTCAATTCGGTTTTCTAAGATGGATATAGGTAAAAACTAGGCCTAAGAACCATCAAAACTCAAATAACATTACCCAGGTTCATGGAATGAACGAAAATGAACAAAAATGATATTGTCCTAAAAATGCTCAGAACGGTTTAAAATTGGTCGGAAAGTGTTAATATTAGTCCTAGGACCACTCAAACCAAGTTGGGAATCACTGCATGTCTAGAACCGATGTTACCAATGTTCCAAAATGTTCCAATTTTGGCACAATAATCCTCCTGAGAATCCAGATTTTGGAACATGGGCACGTCGAAGTATTGGCGTGTATTTAAGTGCTGGGAAGCCTCAATTCGGTTTCCTCCAAGATGAATATAGGTAAAAACTAGGCCTAAGAGCCATCAAAAGTCAAATAATTACCATGGTTCATGGTGACGAAAAGACGAAAATGATTGGTCCTAAAATTCTCAAATTTCCAAAGTTGGTACGAAGTAGTTTATATGGTCTAGGCACTCAAACCATTGTGGATCACTGCATGTCAGACGATGTTACCAAGTTCAAAAGTCAATCATGTTAGCATACAACACTTTCGACCAATTAAACCGCATCTGAGCAATTCCAAAGAGTTACGAAAGAGCATAAGCCAACAACAGACTATTCATTTACGTACTGTTAAAGTTCGTATTCGCACCCCTCGTAACGGTTCTGGCAGCAGCGATTCCGTAAACACGTCAGACGTACACAATGTAACCCTATATTAGATCAAATCAGTATCATTTTATACATACTCGTAATAGATTGGAAGCAAATTAAAAGAATGTGAGATTTGAATAAGGTGTATCAGGTACAGTTGCGATCTATTTGGCATGTATCCGGATGTATAGGTAAATAGTCATCACAATAGGATTATACTTAGCAAGCTTATAATGAATAAAAGATAAATGTAATAAGTATACAAACATTTTCCCTCTCTGTATAACTCCAACAACAACAGGACGAATGAATCCTTACAAATTGATGAGTACCTTGTACTACCATCAAAGAAGCCGGCTGTTAGCTCACTAACCACACTTCACACAGCCTTCATCCGTGAGAAACTCACCCACACCTACTACGAACAACCTTCACCAGCAACCTGACCTCGCTCATACACCTTACCCGCAACTATGCCCTCAACGAACAATAAATGGTATGATTCAAACATTTATATCAATAATTGGGGATTATTTAAAACCAAAATATTGCAATAATAATTGACCTGTCTTGGAGGTACTGTCTAATTGTACATATTCTGAGCAATTTAAGACATGTGGAGAAATATGATCTTGCACCATATTTTTACCATTCTGAGCTTTAGGAAATTTAATTTGGTATCATTTACAGTTCATTCTATGAACCGGAATTTATTTTAGTTTTGGATGCTCTTAAACCTAGTTTTACTTATCCATCTAGAAAACGATTGAGCTTCCCCAGCACTAAATACGCAATACTTCGATGTGCCAGTCCAAAAATCGATGTCAGAGGATTAGTCAAAATGAAATTTTGGAACAGTAATCGTCTAACATGCAGTATCCAAACTTGTTACGGTCTAGACTTAATATAAACGTATTCGACATTTTAACCTGTCTGACTTTTAGACAATATCATTGTCATTTCGTTATCAGAAGCACTGGTAATGTTATTTAAGTATTGATGGTCCTAGCCTAGGTTTACCTATACACTAGAAAACCGAATGGAGATCCGAGTTCCCGCACTTAAATACAGCCATCTTGCGGATTTGTCCCGTTCCAACGAAATCGGATCATAGGAAGAAAATGTGCCACAAATTGAACATTGGAACCATGAACATCAGTATCATAACACCATGAGTCCAACAACTGGTGATGGTCTAAGGAGAGTATAAACATCGACCACTTTTAAACTATATCATCTAGAAACCGAATTGAGCTTCCCAGCACTACCAGCAATACTCGGTTCCATTTCCAAAAATTGATTCTCGAAGATTTCTGTGCAAAATGAACATTTGGAACATTCCTAACATCAGTTCTAGACATGCAAGGATTACAAACTGGTTGAGGTCCTAAGACAATAAACTACTTCCCACCCATTAAACCGTTCTCTGGACATTTTAGGAAAATTCATTTGTCAATAATTCGTTCATCTACATGAATCCATCGGTAATTTATTCATGAGTTTATGAAGTTTAGGCCTATTTCTCCTATCATCCACTTAGAAACGAATTGGGCACCGATTAACATACACAATTGTCGATGCCCCTGTCCCAAATGACGTTACAGAAAACAATGACCACTCAAACGGTAGACATCATATTCAACTTGTATTGGTGGTCCTAGCATGTAAAATCCGACCATTAACATTGCTGAGACTTGAGAAGAATGTTCATTTTCGTTCATTTCTGTCATCATGGTAATTTAACGACTTGATGGCTCTAGGCCTAGCTACGCTACCATCTAGAAACGAACTGAGCTTGCCAGCACTACCAAATCGCCAATACTGCGAATGACCCATGTTCAATTTATGGATTATCACTGAATAATATCAGTTTGAAAGCTTCGTTGCAAATCGTGACGCGCGAATACAAATTCGTGATTTAAGTACCATTCGTTGAACGCGTTCTGTGGTCTGCACTCGAGTTATGTTGCTACGATTAATAAGTCGAACACTGACATTATAAATTATTAAAATGTTTTGCTTGACGACTATTGGATATGATAACCAACAACCGAGTTACATTCTTAGTTGTTTATAACTGTTTGGCTCTGCATACTGGACAATCTGATAAACCGAGGTTTTGTATAGTAACGATTGTAGTTTAGTATCATCGCAGTAGGAACTACTTTCAGGTAGTAACGGAATTACACCTTGTCATTTGGCTACTTCATATCCAGACATTTTTTATACGAACTTACAAATTTATCAATTAAAGTGGACAATCGTACAATTCACATTTCATTGTTTTGTGTATTTGCGCTGATTTTGATATTCTATGCCTTGATTGTATCCATAGTTTATACATAATGTGATTTTACACACGAAAATTGTTGTCGAGACTGATTATTACCAAATCGCGTATTTACGTACTCTAACCATACAGAGTGTTTTATCCGAATCTGTGGACAGAGTTTGGGGAAGGAAGAGGAATTGCTACTCCGCAGAAATCCTCTAAATGAGGAGCTAATGATCACTATTCAACGGTAGATTCCTTTCTTCTTGTGACTTGTTTAATTAACAAAAGTATAAACGTATCATGAAATTCAGATTATAAATTTACTTTGTTCATTGCAACATGTTCAGGTATTGACAGGTCATGGAGTCACTCTAGTAGAGAGGTTGTTATACCTTGAAAGTATATTGCCATCAGTCGACGGAGTTGCTGAGATCTCAACCAGTTATCTGGTTAAAGTCATTTCTACAGTTATATTCGAATTTATAGTCATTTCACGAATTAAAGGTTTCTTGTGATCATGACTTAATTGAGTTGCAAAATGAATGGTGCTAATTGATTCAAATTATGAATCAGCATTTCTATCAGAGTTGACTTATCGCATTTCCAAGAGTAGTTATACGAACCTTTTTGGAGTGTCGGGTACAATTCAATTACCCGACTGACAGAAATTGGACAGGTATATTTAAAGTAATAGTTAACTTCTTTGTGTGAAACATGTTACAGATAAATTTATTTTAAGGTTTCTGTTGTCAAATTTAGGAAAATTCTATTATATAAGATTGTGTCCGCATACGTTTCTGCGAAGCCGATTTGTTAAGTACGTATCATGAGAAGTCGCGAACATAACACTTACAATATTAGAGTTTGCATGGAAGATTAAATGAATAAGATAACGAAATACATCTGTATCTAGACCTTATAATTGTTATAAACTTGGATTATGAGACGTTTTATTTTTCAATGTATTATACCAGATTAAGCCAGTGCTATTTGATTTGTAAGATTGTGTTTAAACAGCAATTCACGGTTAATAAATATTATTCCAAGGTGAGTACGAATTTACATCACTTGGCTGACTTGCTTCCAATTTACTAACGAACTTACAAATTTATCAAACTGTAAAGTGGACAATCGTGCACAATGTCACATTCATTGGGTTTTGTGTATTTGCGCTGATTTTGATATGCTAATGCCTTGATTGTATCCATAGGATATTATACATAGATGTGGATTTACACCACGGAAATGGTGTCGAGACTGCATTTTACCAAACATCAGCTGTATTTACGTACTCTATACACAAATACGAGAGTGGTTTTTATCCGGGAACTGGTGGACAGGAGTCTGTGGGGGAAGGAAGAGGATTGGGCTACTCCGTCAATATTCCTCTTAAAGACGGAGCAACTGATGCGACACTTCAACGGGTGGGATTCTCTTTCTGTCTTGTGACTTTGTTTTAATTAACAAAAGTAGGAAACGTATCATGGAAATTCAGCATTGTAAATTTCTCTTTGTCATTGCAACATGTTGTCAGGTGATTGAAGGTACATTAGACGCAGTAGTAGAGCGGTTTAAACCAGATGCTATAGTGTGCCAGTGTGGTGCTGACGGAGTTGCTGGAGATCCTCACCAGGTTATCATTGTTAAACTGCTCATTTTTACTGTTTTATTTCGAATTTTAGGTCATTTCACGATATTAAAAGTTGTCTGTGATCCTACCTTTACAATTGAATGGTCCTAACTTGATAACTAGAATTATGACCATTTCAGGCATTTAACTATACACCGAGTGGATTATCTGCAGTAGTCTCAAGAGTAGTCTCATACAACCGACCAACCCTTTTATTGGGAGGGGGCGGGTACAATCATCCCAATGTAGCCAGAACTTGGACCAAAATTACAGGTACTGAATCTTTACTAATAGTAACTAACATTTAACTTGCTTTGTTGAATCACATTCTACCAGAAAATGTGTATTTTATGTGTATTTTCTTACGTTTGCAAATTTGGAAATTTATTAATATAATGATGGTGTCCCGGGCTAATATATCGTTTTCAGCCGATTTGTTAAAAGTTAACGTATCCGATGAAGAAGTCCCCGAGCATAAACACTTCACAGAGTACGGCCCAGGGTTTGAAATGAAGATTAAACCTAGCAATAAGAGGAACGAAAATGACAGTCTGTATCTAGACTCTGTAATAAACTCTGTTAATAAAAACTTGGATTCGATGAAATGACGTTTTAATTTTTTCAATGTATTTATTTCAGTATTGCTCATGTTTAGTATTATGATATTTGTTGTAAGATGTGTATGTAAACACAGATATTCATCGTTAATAAATATTGCATTCCAAGCCGATATAATCTCTAATCACTTGCTGACTTGCTCCAATTATATCTTCATAGTGATTCATTCAAGAAGATGATATAAGTAATAACTTCGTAGTACGACAACTATGTTTGACTTTTGTAGGTTCCCAAAGAAGGTTATTGATAGTACTAATATCATTTCAATTGTACTGTTTTTGCAGTATGTCAAAGGATGATGGGGGAGTAGGGGCTCTCAAAGCTGGCTTAGCCTCTTTTAGCCGGCTGTTTGATCATAGAGCTATCATTCAAGGTACGACAATACTTGATAAGACTTATTTGACTATTAGCCATCAAAACTAATTTCCTATCGCAAAAGTGCAACTTTAATAAGCCTGACTGTTTTATCTCATTAATATGATTATTATGATTATCATGAGTACAAGAAACCTGTTTAAACAAGTTTAATGATCCAGGAGAAGCACGTTACTTTATAGAGGAGTTCCAGAACAAGAGAAAAGGAAGTGAGGGAGTAAAGTTGGCAGAATGCCAGCAGATGATTGAGAAGCACTGTGGAGAGACACTTCCAGCAGCTGCTGCTACTGCTGACTCTAAACTCAACCTGCTTGACAGACAGGTTCTACATCTTACTGAGGTGAGATATGGGCCGGGATGGGGAGGGGGGGGGGGGGGTTAGGGGATTTGTTACCAAGCTGGTTGCTAATGTAGATCGTCCTTTCCTTGTCAAATCAGGAAAATCAGCATTTCGTCTCGAGAGACTCATAAAACAAAACTTAATAAAATTGCACGAAAATAACAACACTCTGACTCTCTCAGTTGTGTGACCTAATCCTGCCGGACCGTATAGACGCAATGATGGACTCTAACACACCTTACTCCCGACCCCCTTCTCCGGGCCAAGATACTGATTGGGACGAGTTTATGAGGAGTATGGACGAAGAGAAGAAGCTTATAGATCAGCTGTTTGATAATGAAATAGAACAATTTAAAATCTACCTTGACAAACATGGACCAGGTTGATTTGTTAGTAACTTTATAGTGTAGTAGAGATAATGGAGTGGCAGAGAAAATGGGGTGGCAGAGAAAACAGGGGCAATTTTGTAAAAAGTGTTGTTCTGCGCGAGGAAAAGCAAATGACAACCAGAACTTTCAGAGGGATATATTTTTCAGATTCTTGATCCTTTTAATGTGAATATATTGATTGTGTTGATGATTTTTATGTGTTTTATAACGATTTTTTCTTTTTAATTGTTGGTCTATCATTGGGATTTATTTGGGTATTTCAATGGATGTTTATTGTTTAAGCGTCTTAACAATTAGTATATTTTTACAGATTTACGCTTACTGTTTTTAGCTAAAGAGAATGTTGATTCCGTTTTTAAGAGAATGAACGTGACCTTCCCTTGAGAAGCAACGTTTATTCCTCTAATAACAATCCATCCCACATTAAGCAATGTTAGATTGGTGTAAGAGAACTATAAACCGCTACAAAAAAGGGTTGTTAACAGGGGGTGCGGTTACCACCGGTGTAGTTGCTGTGGGTTACGCGTGCAAACAGAAACTGTTGTCATGGCAACAGGAGCATATGGAACAGTTACTAAGGAATTCTCATACAGAACAGCATTATTTACAACACTACCACAACATGAACACTACTCTTATTGGGTTTGTTTGAGAATGTTAACAGTATTTTAACCTTCATCAAAGCTAAGCACTGAATGTATTATCAATCTTTACCTATTTAATTACATGTTGAACGATGGTTCATATATTTGTAGCAGGTTTTATATAATAATTAACACCGTCTATTGTTTCAGTTACTTCGGAAAGCTACATCAAAGAATATCAGAACTGTGCGAAACAGACGTGACACTGCGCAATCTCAAGGACGGCTCAGTATCCAAAGTAGAAGGATGGGAGCTGCTGAGAAAACAGGTTCTCACTAAACTCCTCCTCTCTCTCTACTCCTCAACTCTGCTCTGTGTGTTCCTATCAGTACAGTTAACAGTGGTTAAAGCTAAGATCCTCCAGTCCATATCAGATGGTTCTGACAGTGCATCAGTTAACATCACCACCAAATCCTACCTTTCTAAAATAGCCCTGCTTCTAGAACATTCTGTGCCTAAGATTCTGAAGATATGTGAGGGGGAGGTGGATAGAGTGTTTAGTGACTTTGGGTTGGACAGCAGTGTTAACTTTGGTGATGTGAGAGTGCTGCTGGATAATGTTAGTGTCAGGCAGCAGATGGATCTTGTGAGGTTGTGTAGGGTAGATCTGGGGGATGATATTATGGATACCCAGCTTAAGGAGGTCATACTCGTTACTATAGATGTGTTGGAGAGCCAGGATTACAGGTAATTCTATTGTTAGTTAAACTAACTACAGCCTAGTAGCTAGGATTACTGGTACTGTGATTTCTAGTTTTATTGTGTTTTCCTACAATAAGAAGAGTTTATAAAATTCCGTTCTGTTCCGTTGTTCCATGACCTACTTTTTAAAACGATTAAAAGTACTATTAAATAATTAATATTTTCAGCAATACATACCACACGTTTGTGTCCCACGCACAGGAGTACTACTGCAAAGAAATATCAAAAGTAGTGCAGCAAGACTCTGTACTCCTCGCCAAACTCCTCTCTCCCCTTAACAAGATACCCACCAGGATATTATCTAGCGAGAAGGAGGAGTATATCTCACACATGTTAGATTGTGGGGCTCTTAAAGTGTTGTGTTGTAATTTGTATCATGGTCTCACTGCTACATGAATGTAGGAGGGGCAACCCTGAACCCAATGTTTGGTAATTCTTGGTTTATTATCCCCTCATACGGGGTATCAGTTCTGATTAAATGTTAATACGATACAGTTTCTGTCAGAATATTTCAAAATAACAGATCAAAAGGGTACTAAAGTTTGCATTATAAGCTCTGCTTTCTTTATTTTCTTTAAGACCGTTCAGTTGATGACATGTGACATGTGCACGACAGTGCATTTAGTAAATATTTTGTCGTCGTTTTGTTTCTTATTTAAATTTCGATTATTGGATGTATATACTTGATATCAAATATTACGCATTTTTACTGGTCTCTGCAATTTCAACACCTTGATTAACGTCTTACAAAGTCAGCTTGATTTTGTGTTAGGTTCTCAAACAATAAAGATACAATTTTAAGATGTTAAATTGTTTTCATTCCCAGTCATGGCAGAGTTTTTGGCCTCCATTTTCGGCACAGAAAAGGACAGGGTAAACTGCCCCTTCTACTTCAAGACTGGAGCTTGTACGCATGGAGAGAGGTGAGCTTTAACAATAGTTACACTTTTCTAGTTACTTTCTTATTGTTTCTCTTTCATGTTTTATTTATAAAATATCAACTTCTTACAGAAAACACATCTAAGTTCTTCTTGTGTTGGGACAGATAAGTTGTGACAGATTATCTCCCCCAGGTGTTCCAGACAGCACAACAGACCAACATACAGTCAGACAGTACTCCTAAACCACATGTACCACTGTCCTGCTAACTTCTCTCTAAACCCCGAACTAAAGAACAACGGGGGCTTCACTGAGGTATAGTTTAGTTTCATATTACTTCGCAGCAGGATTCAAAGTTATACAAATATCGTCCTTAGCCTTTTTTTGACAAAGAAAAAATAAAATTTTGGGATTTTTTATCACCTTGGTATTATATTTTTTGGAAGTGCAAATAAATACGAATGATTAAACTTCCTGTATTCTCA
This sequence comes from Bolinopsis microptera, assembly GCF_026151205.1. NCBI lineage: Eukaryota > Metazoa > Ctenophora > Tentaculata > Lobata > Bolinopsidae > Bolinopsis > Bolinopsis microptera. The sequence continues at coordinate 13,837,351 of NC_087073.1, forward strand.
GGAGTTTCTGCAGGAGCACTTTGACGAGTTCTTTGAAGATGTTTACGTGGAGTTGACTGATAAATATGGGCCCATCGAGGAGCTTAACGTCTGTGAAAACCTGGGGGATCATCTTATAGGTAAAATCTTTGCTTTTCGACTTTATCGACATATTTAGTTGATGAGATCATTAAAATGCGAAGTTGGGTCGATGCTTAGATCGGGGGATTTTACCCTGCAGCTATAAGATCTTGGATACCGCAAATGTTATTTAAAATGCATTGGTAGATTTCCGGATTTAAGAATTTGGTATGATGAGCTACTAGTTACTACCTGTAACTCTTAGGTAATATCTACGTGATGTTCAAGTCAGAGGACGACGCTTCTAAGTGTGTTACAGATCTCAATAACAGATGGTTCAGTGGGGCCCCCATATACGCTGAGCTTTCACCTGTCACAGACTTCAGGTAAACAAACACTGTTTTCACTCAGAGCTCCAATTTATAGGGTTTCTGTTGCTTAGTTGTGGGGTTTTCTTGACTTTTTCCGATTAAATCTACTTTGGCCATAATCAAGATTAGAAATATTCGGTTTGGCCTTTAACAACTGTTATTTTAATACCAATATTGGTCTGTTCTCAGAGAAGCATGCTGCCGACAGCATGAAACATCTGAGTGTACTAGAGGGGGTTACTGCAACTTTCTTCACGTCAAAGCCTGCTCAAAAGAGATACGGAGTAGACTGGGACTAGAACACTTTGGTAAGGGGCGACACATCAAAGGAGGAGGAGGAGGAGGAGGAGGGGGAGGAGGAAAAGGAGGAGACAAACGGAGATCACGGTCACCTAGACGTAGAAGACACTAGAAAACACTTGAATACACTAGGAGACAATTGGAGTCTGGAGACACTAGCAAACTATACACTACGATACACTGGAAATATTGGAGACAGTGGGACTCTTGCTCTCTTGGAGGCAGTGGGAGACTTCTGACTATTGGAGATAGTTAGACACTTTTACATATTGCAACTGTTCATATTGTGTTAGTTGGGGTCGATGTAGATGTGTCCACGAACTTGTTTTTCACTTTTCGTCATCGATATTTTGAGAATTAACGGTTCAGTTGTATACTGTTCGGGTTCTCGGAGTAATTAATTTTTAAGGCTGATTAATTTTTCCAGTTTCGACTTTTCGACAAGACTGATCGTAATTATGACTGCTGTGAAATTGTATTTTCTTGAGTTAAACAATAAGTTTATCAAATTATGAGTACGAAATATTTCTTTATATTTTATTGTAACAAATTACAGATTTAATTCAAATGTTCGGATTGGAAGATCAAGTATTTGTAGGTCATTAAAAAATCGCTTTTTGTATCCACGACACTTACCATCTTACCAGTGCTACCTTCTTTTTAACCATCAAAACCGAGTTAAAACATTCTCGTTAGTCTCTAGAATCATGGACTACGATCCGCGAGATTTCTACGATGAGATCGAGGCCCAGTTTGCTGATGAAATGGAGGCAATGGGAGATTTTCAGAAAAAACCTGAGGATGAAGATCCCTCTGGTTACATGTGAGTTGCAAGCAATCTTCTTTCATCATGAGAATTTCATTTTTAATGCTGAAATGATGATTTAGTCATCTAAAATTAACATTTGATCAGGGTGTCGGATGAGATGCTAAAGCGAGCCATGGAAGAAGAAGCTCTCCTTGCAAAAGACAAAGAAAATAAGTCTCCAAAAACAAATCACCACTCTTCAGATCCCATTGAAAATCAACTAAAATCTCTAACAGAATCCTTGAAGAGAGGGAGCAATAAAACCATTGTAAACAGCGACACAACTCCACCTACTATTGAGTTCAGTTTCATGAACTCTTCCACAACTACAACCCCCATACAGATCAGGAACAGTTTCAGAGGCGGGGTGGGGGCTCAGGGGGTGGCACCTCATAAGCGGAAAACTAGCGGTGGGGGTTTGTTTGGGGACGAGCTCGAGATTGTGGAAGAGGTAGAAACAAGCAAACGTTCTAAGATTGATCGCGAAAGTGAAAAGGTAACCCCATTACAATTGATGAACTATTAATGTTGTCATGATTCCCATGATTGATTCAAAAAATTGATTCGAAAATCTCAGATGATTCAGTCGAATTAGTTAATCGAATGTCCTTTATTTTAGGTTTACACAAGAGTTCCAGATGGAGACTTTATCAGAGTTACGAATGAATCACAACGGGTTTACTTGAAAGTCAAACCTTTCATCGAAAAAGTTGCTTCTAAAAACCCATCAGACAGTTTCTTGGCTCAACCTTTCGAGTATCTCAAATCACAGGTACAAAGGATCAAAACTTGGAAGTTCTGATTTTTAAATGAAATTTGGTTTGTTTTCATGCTCATAATTGTGATAAGTTTCTTCGCACACTATATGAATTATGTGCTGATAAGAATAAATACCAAACATGTTTGGTCGCTTTCGAATTTTCTCCTATAAATTTCCTAAAGCGGGGGGGGGGGGGGGGGCCAATGGCTACTTTTGGGGACTTGGGGAATTACGTCAACGATTTTACCCCGAGTCCCCATGATTTTTAGTCCCCATTAGTCCCCAAAAGTCTCCATTAGTCCCCATTTAGATGATTTTTAGTCCCCATTAGTCCCCAAAAGTCTCCATTAGTCCCCATTTAGATTTATCCTACTCTTATCTTGGACAAAACATCTCGATCGTATCGTTATTAAACTAACTTGAAAACCATAAATAACTGTCAAAAATTCTGGGGACTTATGGGGACAAATGGTGAATTACGTCAACGAGTTGACCTCAAGTCCCCATGATTTTTAGTCCCCATTAGTCCCCAAAAGTCTCCATTGGTAGTCATTGGCCCCCCCCCCCCCCCCCTAAAGCAGAAAACAAAACTTCCCCGGGTCCCCATGTACTGTTATATTGATTATGTTAATCTTCAGGTGATGAGGGACTACCGTGAGAAGAGAACGGAAATAGAAGCTGCTGTATCACGCATCAGATCACATGTCGTACCTGCAGCCGGATCGGGTGACACTACAGTTCCAGGTATCGGGGAGAAGGAAAAGTCGAATCTTTGGGTCGATGATTACATGTGAGTCTTGATGTTTATAATACCATATTGTATTAGAAACATTAAACTTTAAATTTTAGTTTGGAAACCTTTCAATAATGCAGATGATTATTGGCCGACCCACCAACTAGTGGTTGTCATTATAAGAACACAGATTAACACACTAATACTGACAGGCCGACAAAGTACGTAGATCTGCTGAGTGATGACGGAGTGAACAGGTCAGTGTTACACTATTTGAAGCTGTGGGACGGGGTAGTGTTTGGTAAGAAGATGAGAGAGAAGGCCCCTGTTGAGAAGCCCAAGTGGCAGAGTTACGAGGACTGGCAGAAGTACCAGAGGTTCCAAGAGCCTGACTACGATGAGAAGGGCTTCCCTTTTAAGAAGGTGAGTTTGTTGGAGTTGACATGTGACCACGGACCAATTAAATTCCACAATCAATCAATCAATGTCACGTCGTGTCAAACAAAATCTTTGCACCTATTAATTAAAAAAACTTAACTCCTGTTTCAAATAATATGTATGTCTAGTAAATATTATATCTCCTATTTTCAGACAATATTGGTTTCCGGCCCCCCTGGACTTGGGAAGACCACCTTAGCTCACATAGCTGCTAAACATGCTGGTTATAACGTTGTGGAGATGAATGCTAGCAATGACCGGTATGTTAAATCTGGACATATTATATGTCACATATATATGTGACATACATATAAGTTTTAAACTAATTACAACACTACAAATCTATTACATTTATTGAGGATTATGTAATGTAACGTGATGGAAATATTTTAAACGGGCATATCCTGTCCAAACCCAGGATGCACTACATGAAGAATTCGTTGTAACTTTGTTTAAAAAGCATTAATATTATAAGACGTCACATATATGTCAAATGTTGGAAATAATTACAACATGTCTTAATTATATGCTTACAATTAGTTTCACATCCTATTTCTGTCCTTTAAACAAATTGTCCTATTGTCAGGTCAGCAGCGCAGTTTGGAGAAGCGATAGAGAACTCAGTGACCATGACTGGAGTGCTTAATAAAGATAACAGCCCCAATTGTCTTATAATTGATGAAATTGACGGTGCGGGTGCTCCAGCTATCCAGGTAGAGTGTTACTTCATCTTCATTGTTTATTGTTTGTTTCTGTTAGTTTCAAAATTTACTCCCTAAAGTAAAATTTTCCTTATGGAACAGAGACTTGAACATGATAATCTTAAGCTATATTCCCTATTAGATATATATATAATAGGGAATATAGCTTAAATTGTACATAGTATAGACACGTCCATATACTAGTGTAACCCGTGTCTTCGGCCGGGACTTCACTATCGCAGTTGAATTGCAAAAGTATAAACGGTGCAAAAGCATGAACTCGCCCAGTAGAAACCAGCCGTATTATAGTCAATTTAATTCTGAGCGCCCAACACGTATCCAATAGTAATACTTAATAGGCAATCTTGCGGCTCCTGGCTCTACTGCCATAATATTACCTAATTATATGTTGTTTGTTTGTTTATGGAACCCGTCCCCAATCTCGTATTTGAAAATGACTAAACTCAATTCTGAGTGTGAATACGGGCGGTACTTGCAAGTGTGTTCATTAAGCATTTAGAGTTCTGTAAAACTGCAGTTACAATTATTGTGGTAGAGTATTTTTAGTATTAACGATCGATATCAGATCTCGATCCCTACATGCTTCCAAAATTGGAAGTACAATGTACTGGAATGTTTGAAAAAAAAGTGATATAGAAATAAAATCAACGATTTAATTTTAGGAAAGTAAAATTAATTCTCTGGTTTCTTAAGTCAGCTTTAAAGTCGGAAAATCAAAGTATGTAACGTCGATACCAAACCGTTTATTGAGCGATGATAGCTAAGTAGTTGATTCTTGGGTTGCAGAGTCCTCCTGATTCCTCAGTCTTTGAATGTGGTTTTTGTTCTTGTTCAGTTCTGTCCATATTTCCTCGTGTTATGTTCAAAGTTTTGTGTCATGTTGTCCTCAAATTATTTGTTATATGTTTGGTATAGGACAAAGTCATCGTGTCACTAAAATCATCAAATTCTACCGTAATATCATTACATCATACTCATCACTGTCAAAATTAACAATACGAAAAAGATCAGTTCTTCGGAGAAAAATTTAAAATACGTAGTTTGTGTGAAACACCCAAAGCTAATAATGCTTGCTAAGACTAGTTCAAAGACAGTTCGTCGAACTGATCCAATTTATCGTCCTCTGTTGCACCACTAGCTGCAGCCACACCAATACTACCGTCAGCTAACTTCTTATACCAGCCGGGTAAAAACTCCTCCTCTCCACATTTTAAAGATATTGGTCCCAAACCCTTGTATTCCACCAGCCAGGTTTTATTTCCACTTGGTAATGCTCCGTATATCCAATCAATGATATCTCCTATGAACCCGATCATAGCATTGGCGTCGTCAGCTTTTAATATTGATCCTGCTATTTTATCCATTGGTAGTGTTACAGGGTTTTGATGCACAGTCCCACTCCGTTCTTTCCAACCAAATAAAATTATATCAGCTTTTCCAAGATAAGATTGTAGCCAAGCCAGCGGTAATTTATCAGCAAATTTGTGCTGAAAGCATGTTTTAACTTCCACAATCATACCGTCCTTTCTTACGGCATCAACCTCCGCGCTTATCAGGACGTTTGTTCTTCCAATCTTTCCCTTGAGCATTTTATAAGTGGCTTTGATTCCTGGCTCCTGTTTAATCACATATTCTTCAAATCTCATACCCCAATAAGTATTTTGGACACCCCAAGCATCTAGATTCTGAGATTCAACAACTCTCCTGATGTACATCTTTCCTGCATACTTGCAAGCTTCAAGTTTCCAGGGATTTTTATAATAGTTGTGGTTGGTGTATCCTATTTCCTTTAGAGCCCCTCTCTCTGCGATTACATCTACATCGGATATAGATTTGTAGCCGTCCTTACTCACATTGATCCACTTTAAGACGTTTTCCCAATTCGAAGAATAGTTATTGACCCAATTGGGATCGTAATCCTCATTCAAATTTAACGGTAACTGGAATTGCTTCAGGGTTGGGCTTTTAGCCTCGCTGATGAGTTTCCCATCTTTAGTTATGGCAAAAGTACCAACTTCTTTTGGTTTGTACGCGGTGTAATTTTGTAGATTCGAATACTCTGAAGTTCTTTTGATGTCGTACATTTTGCCTTGAATCATTTCAAAACTAGTAGAGGGATTTGTGAATTTTTCATAAAACATGGAAGAACAAAGCGATTAGATGTAACATATCAGCTGCTAAGCTGTGGCAAAGAACTTTTTTTCAAAAACATTCCATTAAGTGAGGGGTTCAGCCTGAAATTTTTGTGAAACTTTATTCTGACATAGCAGTCGACCAACAAACTAGGACCCGTGACCAAACTTTTGAGGGGGTCCTGGACCCCAACCGCCCACCGGTGCCCGTGGTGCAGCCGCGCCCATATTTGTGCCTGATTTGGCCGAGTTAGGCCAAAACCCAGATTTTAGGATTTCTACGTGTGCCCATATTTGGGTATACGCACAACATTTGATAGATTTTGGCCCATAAATTAACAAAATATCGATATTTTTGAATGAAACCAACTTTATATGAAAGGTAACCCTAAACTATACATTCTCTGAGATATATAGCTTAGTATTTATAGAAATGTGAAACCTAAGGCCAAAAGACCACTAAAAATAAAGAAAACTGCCCATATCTCAGTTTGAGATTTTCGCGAAAGTCCTAGGCCTAAGGCTTTTTCATTTTTCAAAATTTTCCCATGAAATTTTCAGAATGGGTTTGGAATCGTCTAAGGACCTTATTATTCGGGTCGGATTTGTGAGTTAGGCCTTTTCTGGCCTAACTCTTTTTTGTGTGCAAAAAAAATCTGCGGGCCAAATATGTAAATATCACGTTTTTTATAAGTATATATGAACCCGATCACATCCACAGCCTTTCAAATGTAGGTACGAAGTACGGACTTGAGAAAACCAAAAAAATATTTTCGGCTTATAATGATCAGGGTAGCATGAAAGTGAAACATGAACAAAAATAGTTATCAGAAAAACTTTGGAACATTTTCGGCCCAATTCATTCTCGATACGTACCTCTGAAGGCAGAGCTCCCGCTTGCGAGCTCGTACTGCGAAGGGGAGGCATGCCTTCCGTGATCGCATTACAAGGGGGAACCCTCAAGTCCAAAATCGTATATCGAAGGGTATGTGCGGACTTCGAAAACCGTACAAAATATTTTCGTCTCATAATGATCAGGGTAGCATGAAACATGAACAAAAGTAGTTTCCAGAAAAACTTTGAAAAATATTGGCTTACAAAATTTTCGGTCCGAGTCACAGGATCAAATATGCAAATATACTGGACCAATTTTTTTCCCCCAAAATTTGTAAAATGTTTAAGAAACCTAAATAAAAAAATTGGCCCTTTTTGGCCCCTTGCCCAGATTTTATGGGGGGCGACGGCCCCCATAAAATCTTCGCGCAATCTTACACGCAATTTAGTGCTGTAATACGGTGGAATAATTGCCGACACTGGATAGCAGTGCGAACAACAACGAATCACGATATAATAGCTAGAACTCTATTTTTAAACTAGTATTGACCAAATGAAACAGGTGAACAAAAGGTTAAATCGAGTAGAAACTCTGGATATAAATAATAATCTACAATAAACTTGTAGCCTTGCTACCTTACAAATATTCTTAAGCACAGGCTTTCCTTTCAGACTGCAAAGCCAACTTGCACTTTCAGAACTGCCACTAACAGGGCCGCTAACATAAGAACTGTAATTCTAGAACCTCAGATTAAGATTACTTGGCAGAAGACTTTGGCTGCCAGACAGTTGCGCCCAATCTAGATCTAGCTACCATGGGAAGATGACGAATCATAACCAATTAAAAAACTGCTTGATCAGATACGACAGTTGCGCCCAATCGATATTGAAATCCCCCAATTATAATAAAAGTAATATTTATTCAATAAAAAATCGTACGATCATAACGATAGATGCAAAGCTACGAAGAATTTGGGAATTATTATGATTGTCAATTTTGCCCCTCCCCCACCCTAATTGTTTTTCCACAGTTGGGATGAGAGGATCAGCTTTATGCCAGAGCCGAGCAAGTTGAATAGTAACGGATATGGTGTCTTCACTGAAATTTGTTAATTAAATCTGATCGCGCGATTTAGACTTTATACAGCAATGCCTACTTTGGATTGTCCTGTTGCGCGTTTGACCAAAATCCGATTTTTTTAGCCATTGCTTTAAAACCAACAAGTAAAGTATAAATTCACATCCATTGTTATAACGATCTTTTATAATTATTGTAGTATCATGAAAGTACCTCATTTAGAATTTCTACGCTGGTCAAACTCCAAAAATCGGACAAGAAAACTGAAAGAAGGAGCAGCGGTGGCCTAAGAAACGCCCCTGTGTTCCTGAGTTACCTGAAAGTGGCCAACTATTAAGGTCCCCCCCAGAGTAACCGTCTCGTAGACAACGACTATTTACAGACTCACAGCTTACATAAAATTGTTTATGAACTAATCAGTAAATTAGTGCTGCACGATGTGTAATCAAAAGACTTTTGTCAAATGTCAAATTCAAGCGTACTCCATTTTACCAATTTATAAAAATGTCATATGAAACGAAGTTATCTCAAGATTATAAATTGCGCGTGCAATAGCATAACACATACGCGCTGACCTTCACTGTCAGTGTCACAGACTCACAATTTTGAACAGGATCAATATTTTGAGGTTAAGAGCATCAGATAGCAAAATTTGGGATCATGTCATGAGTTATGTCATATTTTGGCCCCCTCCCCCCCCTCCTATTTTGTTGTTATGGACCCCTATCTGTGTTGGATGATATGATTTGAGATCACATCATCATGGAACATGAGCCGATCAAGTTGAATAGTTAACGAATATATGACATACTTAGCACTGCAAATACTTAATTATCTTTCTCTGCGAATTCGCCGCGATTTTCGAGACTTTTGCCGCAATTTTGCCTACTTTGGCTTGTCGCGGTGCCGCGATTTTTGACCTAAATAATCGCGATTTTCTTCTGTCCTTGCTTGAAACCCACCCAAACAAGTAAACGCCCTGATTAAATTCACAGTCTCATTGTTATAACGATCTTTTATAATTATCAAATGATACTCAATGAAAGTACCTCAGGTTCTAGTAAAATTTCTAACGGCTGGTACAAAATTCTCCAACAAATCGGACGGAGAGAAGAAGAAAAAGAAGGAGCAGCGGCTCCGTCGACCTATAATCTGTATCTGTAACGACCCCTGGGTGGTTGCCCTGAGGGACCTGAGGAAAGTGGCCACTATTATCCAGGTGCCCCCCACTCAGAGTGCGCGGCTCGCTACCCGACTCAAGACTATCTGTACTGTGGAGGAGCTCACTGCTGACATGGCTTCATTACTCTTCCTCTGCGAGAAGACCGATAACGATATTAGGTTGGTATATTAGCTTACTTGCTACCTGAATGTGAATTTTAATACAGCTCTCGCTTATATGTTTTTCCGCTCAGTACTTAGCCGTTCAACATGTTGACATTTTCAAATAATTTTAGCCATCTAAATTTTACCAATTTGGTATTTCCAAAATCCAATCAACATCATATCTGCATAATTCATCATTAATATTTTTTTTAACCAGATCGGATCAAATTCTGCCTTATCAGTGACCGTTGTTAAATTAAATTTCTCACGAATTATTCTGTCAGGTCATCTCTGAACACGTTGCAGTTCTTGAAAGCTAACAAAGAGCCGTTAAGCATGGTTAAGCTGAAGGGCATGGATGTTGGGATGAAAGACAAACAGAAAAGCTTGTTTAAGTTTTGGAGCACGATATTCACCCAACCTAAAACTAAGGGAAGCGCACTCTCACGAATGACTGAAGCTCAACGTCATGACCAGAAAAGGTTAGCTAATTAATTAAGCTAATACGTTTAAGCCTGATGAGAACACCAGGTGTTTGCTAATTTCGGCTAATTAAAGCTCTTTGTATGTTTAGAGTAGGTTCCCGAACCACTGCATTCAATTTACACAAATACCTGCAGGCTATCAGAGCTGATGTCCCTAGTTGGAGGTACTGGAGATATTGATAAGCAGGTAGATGGCATCCACGAGAACCTTCTAATGCTCAAGATAAGAGAAGCTAACTTTACCAAGTTGGCTGACTCTTTGGAGTGGTTTACTTTCTACGACAGTGTCGGTATGCTGGATCATTCTGTTTACACCATTATTTTATGGGGGGTGATGCAACGTCAATTAATGTCAGTATTCCATAAAAACCCCAAACTGACATTGACATTAATTGACATTAATTGACATTAATTGACATTAATTTGTCTTGAAATTTGAGATTATCATTATTCGATAAATATTCAAGATATTCACGTCTATGTAAGTTAGACCGGTTCAAAAAAACAAAATGTCCTTGAATAATTATGAGTATGTTCTTATCTGTTGATTCTTAGGTTCAAAGACCACCAAAAAAAATTTCAGCTTCCAACTCTTCCATCTTCGGTCCCCACCGGCCACGCCCATATTTTATTGGTTTCTTATACAGGTAAAATATCTAGAATCGGCTTTTTTAGTATGAAGGAGTAATGTTAGCTGTTTAAGATTCGTTATTCAAATATAAATGTCATGAAGGCATTTCGTTTAATGTGGGTTTTAAGTTCTGATGATGTTGAGAACCACGCCCTTGGATGGCCACGTCCATTTAAGAAAATTTAATTTCGGAAAACCGTATTATTTTAGTTTTATTATTTAATGATCTGAATTTTTTTCACATTTCACATTTCCATATGTGATAGTAGTGAATAAATTGATGATATAAACGTTCTAAAGTGCTAAAAATATGGTAGAACTACATAATCTCTGCATCTGGTCGAAAAATATCGTGTCAATTAATGTCAGTATTCCAAAATTTTGCAAAACTGACATTGACATTAATTGACATTAATTGACATTAATTGACATTAATTGACGTTGCATCACCCCCATTTTATGTTTCTTTATACCTAAAATTTCATTTTAGTTTGTTCGATTATATCTAATTTTCACTTATCGAATAATATTATATCGTATCTTTACGTCATCATCTAAAGTCTAAACCAGTAATATCTGTGAGACTGATGCCAGTTCCCCCCAGAAAAGGAGATGAGATCTACAATGTCGTTTGAGTTGTATACCTACCTAATGTACACACCAGTTGTGTTCAACCTTCTCTTCGCTCAAGTGCACCCTCCTAAAATAACTATTCCTGCTAAAAGTAGGGAACTAAGACAGAAACAACAGGTTAGTCGTAATTATTTTAGGTTTAAACACAACCCCCTCATAACCCACAAGTCCCCCTCTTGACCAATAACCCCCTTCTTGACCCACAATCCCCCTCTTGACCCACAACCCCCTCTTGACCCACAATCCCCCTCTTGACCCACAATCCCCCCTTCTTGATCCACGACCCCCCTCTTTACCAGGAAGTTGAGGACATGGCGGACATGGTAAGACGAGAGACCCTTGTACGAGCCAGGCTGGGACTAACGAGCCAGTTCTTTACCACTGAACTGTCGTCATACCTCGCTAGGATGCTCTGTCCTGTGTTCAGACCTGTCAATATTCAGGTACAGTATAGAATTTGTGAGGTGATATTTAGATATACCAGTGATACACAGGTGTTTTTACTTTTTAGTGGACATGATGGCACCTTCAGAAAATCAACTACTGTAATACTTCGAAGAGAATTAACATCTCAAAATTATTTAATTTTCACGTCTCCAATTCCCATCTCCAGCTGTACAGTGAGAAGGAGAAGCAGGCTAAGGAGGACCTACTGAACCTGATGACTTGCTATGACCTGCAGTTTGCTCAGCACCGCTCTCTGGAGGGCCTCATTACCTTTGCTTTGGAACCGGACGTGTACTCTCTGACTAGGTTTACAGGTTTACCGGAGGTCAAACAGCTTCCTTACTCGGTTAAACAGATGCTCGCTAGAGAGGTAATGTGGAACTTTTATTTGTTTTATTCAAGATTCTTATTCCCATTTTTATTTACTATTATGATGGGGCCAAACCCACTTATATTGTTTAACATATGAATTATGGATGATGGTGTGGTGGTGAACCATATTTTACCTGAACATATTATTAATGTTCAAAATTTTCATTCCGTCAAAGTTTCCTCCGGTTTCGATACCTTGATGGCGACTTGTGTCACTCTCACCGACCTCACTGATTGGTCACTGGTCAAAAATTCAGGCAAAACCGTAAAATATTGGTCAAGGAAACGGCAGAAAAGCTTCTCTTCTAAAATCTTCTAAAATCTCTTTTTCTATTCTGACGATTTTCCGTTCATCAAAGCTTTGGGAACAGAACTTTAAGCACCTCAGTGGTGTCTTGTGCCATCCTCAGTGACCCTGTAAGATGGTAATTCAAGAAAAATTGAGTCAAAACAGTGAAATTTGGGTCGCGGAGAGCTGAAATTCGAATACCTTATCGGACCTTATTTGGACGGACATTAATTGAACGCTGGAGGCCTTAACGTTCATCTTAATGTCCGTTCAAATAAAGTCCGTTCATTTAAGGTCCGTCCGAGTTAAAGTCCGTTGAATTTTTTTCAAAAATTCGAACTTTTTGTCCAGAATATGACAACTATGAGAACTTTATTGTGCCGTAAGTTAACGACGGAAAGGTTCTCCTTGGTCTGCCGGAGGCACAGAAAACTCTACTAGTATATGATGTTTTCAAGGGGCACTTTGCGGAAAAAGTCAACGAAATTATGGCACTTAACAACATAGTTCATGAGCTAGTCCCCGCCAACATTACAAACTTGTTCCAGCCTCTCCATATATTACGGTAAATCGTGTTGCCAAGGACATTGTCTATTAGACGAGACTAAAGAGTTTCTCCAATATAAATTTGATTTATAGATTGCAACGGCCCTTAAGCGCTTGGTACATCGACTTTAATTCTATTTTAAGTCTATATAATTATCTGCACCCGGGAATTAAAAACTGCAAAATCTTGCTGCTTCGGGAAATTATATTACCACAATGATATCAGAGTTCAGACTACGCAATATGTAAGTCAACGAAATAAATCCCATGGAAAAAGCGCTCTTGATGAATCGCTAATGAGAGCGGGAACTGGAAAAAGGACGGTCAAGCAAAACCCTTGCAAATCTGATCGAAGATATTCCCTCTAAGAGTTACTCCCAAGCTCCCACACTGTAAAACACTAAATCATGTCGAGTCCTAAATAATGGTGATCAGTGCAGACCAAACAGCAAAGCCAAAAAAAAAGAAAAGGGGGGACCCCCAACCCATGTAGGCGTAGCTGAGACACCTCACAGCAAGTAGACCAAAGTGGCTCTTGCTTGTGAAAGGTGTATCAACTCCCCGCTTGGTTCAGCAAGGCCTGATGGAATTCTCTTCCAATTATTCAATTAGACAGTTATATATATAGTATAGCCTTCTGACGCAGCCCACAAGTGAGCCAGAAAGGAGGTTAACTTATTTCATTCCAGCTGTTGTGAGCCTAATGATCATTATGAAAGTCTGTAAATAGCGATCAAGTTTCTAGCTGACTCATTGAAACTGAAAAGACGTTGAAACTGGGATAAAAAACATTACACGAACGCCCAAAAAGATGAACCAATTGATATGAGCAACGTTTAAAATTGAACAGCGTTTTAACGTTGTATTTAATTTTAGATTGTGAATGAAAAGTTCTTAAACGTTTTATAAGCCAACGTTGGTTAATTTTAAAGGTTAATTTTTTAACGTTGAACTTGAACTATTTCATGCACGAAAACCCCTTTAATGAAGATGATATGCGATATTAAACACTGATCATGTACACATCTTTTAACATTTTTACTGCTTAACGACTGCTTTTCTTACTTACTGTATAAAAATGGATTTAAAATCATTTTCTGAAATAAAAAAACGTTTTAAAAAATGAAAAAAATTCGGATTTTTTATGGTTTTGAGTGCCTTCTAGCGTTCATATTAATGTCCGTTCATAATTATGTCCGTTCATTTAATGTCCGTCCAAATAAGGTCCGATAAGGTATATCCTACCGCGACCGGTAGCACATAATATGTATATTAATATAAAAAATAAAATAAAATCATAACTATTTGGGATTGTTTCAATATTTACATATTTGTCTGTTGGAGTCCTAGACGTTTTTCGACGATGCTAATTTTAAGTTTTCAGGTGGATTTGAAACGAATTGGAGCAGGAGGGGCGGAAGCTCCCAAACCCCAAACAACATCCACTGAAAAGACCACCAAAATACCCAAGATTGATTACACTAAAGAACGAATCCCAGTTAACTACTTATCTAAAGTGGTATCAAACAAGGAAGCGTTTACACGGAAAAAGGAGGCTTACGTTCAGAAGTTGAGGACTTTTTATAAGTTTAATGAGGGTTTCTCTAATGCTGTCCGTAAACCTGTTAAAATGTCCTCTTTCTTCTAGATTCTTAGGGGGAATTATTTGCCGAATTGTATTATTTTAATATTAAAAATAAAGTATTTAAAATTTATTGAGTAAAATCATGTTTATTCAGATTATAACAACATTGACACTGGAACTTTGAGAACCTTATATTGTAAAACCCCAATTTACCGTGAACTCCAATTTACTGCGATTTACCACGATTTACCACGAACCCCTTAATGCTGTTGTTTCCGTTCCCCAAACTCTGCGGTCAATCGCGGTTCTACTGTATTGTAATTTTACTTATACTATGACTGAATTTGAGACCAATCGGAACTGTCCACGAAGTATTTGAAATTAAACAGGGACCTGCCCTGCAAGAAGTTGACATCAAATTAGAATTGCTCTCGAAATTGACTTCATATTAAACTGGACCCAGGATATAGTGTGTACAAATTAACAAAGATAGTCCCAGACTGTACGCTACCCCTGTACAGTACCATGACATTGTTTTATTTAGGGGCCTGCTCCACATATTAGAGGCCTGCATAACATCTAACTCCTTGACACGATATCGAGCTGTTAATTTGGGCTACCCTCGCCGTTCAAAGCTTTTCGGCTCTCAAATTTCAATATCTTTTGTGTAGGTTATCATGTGCGTTACATGGATTTGTGGACATATTTTGTTACGGTTATCATCGTCGGTATGTTTTTAAGAAGTTGTTAAGTTTTTAAAATTAGTATGGTGCAATTTTAAATTTATATTTAATTGTACTGTGTACTTAGGTGGATATTCTAATATAACTTTATTCAACGCTTGGTGTTTTACTTTTATTTGTTTGTGTATGAATACTCTATAGCCATAGGAAGATATAGAGTAGTACTGTGGTTTAAAAAACACTTAATCAGGTGGTTTTTGCCAACTTGAATTAAATGGAATGCTGGGAATGTTACCTTGTAACTGCTAAGGAAGTAGTGTCGATAGTTTTTACTTTTTGTATCTAACTTTCGAAACTCTAGAAAGATTTCTCACAAAGGTGGTTTTTAATATATGCAAACGGGCGGGGGAAAAAGTGCAAAAAGGAAACTCCGGCCCCTTAGCTATTAGTATTATCTATAATTTAGAGTCAACTGTACGTGAATTTTAATTAATCCTTCTGTTTCTCGACAAAAACAATAAAATTCAGCTCTTGAAACCGAAGTCATGACGTGTTCTGAAATCATTGTAATTTTATATCGAAAATGCAAAGATAACATTTTGCAGGTGTACACTCAGTCAGTAAAGTTGGACCTGTGAGAGCAGTTGTTGGAGACAATGCTACTAAAGCATCTATACGAGTACTTTTACCTGAATCAGGTCTGAAAATGAGACTGTATATAAGTATATACGTATTATAATCAAGTATTCCATTTAAGTTTAACCATCTGCTTTGTGTTGCATTTATCAGTTCAAACAATCTATTAGAGTTACTAGAGTCCCATTACCCATTTATTCGTCAACTTTTGATCAAATGGACATGGGCATCGTTGGGGTAACCCCCCCCCCCCCCCCCTCACCGGACCCCAACTTAGACGGTTGTGAGCTTCGAATATCAATAACTTTGCTAATAGTAATAACCGCGAATAAAGCCAGCGTTCACACTTTTAACCGTTTAGTATGTTTATAAAATTAACCAAACATTTTTTCCCGTTGTTGGTAGCAAATATTTCCATTCTACTTGAATTGCTGACACACGATCTCATCGATCACTTAGGTTGGTATCCAGAGGCTGGTGTATATAAAGTAGCTGAACTCGTCAAGAAAAAGACTGAAAATGATTACTCAAACATTTCTGTAAAGATAACTCTGTTTGGAAGCTCCAATAAGCGACTAATTTTAGACTCCGAGATAACCAAACCACTGTTTCAAAATGTAAGTTTACATCATCGTCATTATGGTACGGCACTAGCACGTGGTAGTCGAGTGACGTAGTCCCCGACATGCCCCCGTGACATGGCCATTCACAAGCGTCTCTCACAATTCGTATGGAATGCAAGGTGTAGACTTTTGGTTTCGAGTAGACTTGGCTTTTGATAAAGGTTAGATTACAATATTGCATCACACGAAAATTGTGTTAGATTTCAAAATCTCCAACTTTATTATCGGACTAAGGTTAACTCGATTGCAGGACCAGGAGGACACGTACTATGTAGGGCTAGCTCACTCTACCACTGCTCTGGAGATGACTACATTCCTCAAGATGCCGACAGTAACATTCTCGACTTTGTCTCACATAGATAACGGCACTCAGGTCCCCATAAACCCTGGATATAGAAACTCTACCAAAGGACTCTTCAACCTTTTGGAGAACTTTAAGTGGTACCGTGTTAACTTTATCGTGTCTGAGACTCTACCTTGGTACAAAGAAACGTGGCAACTGCTTTATACTGACATTAAGAAGATGAAGAATGAGCCGGAGACTGGGGGGATAACGTACCCT
The DNA here is from genome assembly GCF_026151205.1 of Bolinopsis microptera. Lineage (NCBI taxonomy): Eukaryota > Metazoa > Ctenophora > Tentaculata > Lobata > Bolinopsidae > Bolinopsis > Bolinopsis microptera. Next base: position 13,854,405 of record NC_087073.1, read on the forward strand.
AAAATAGGTCTCTTTGATTCTTTGAATGGAATAATGTTGAATAATTATGTTATTTCTTGGACGGTGTTCTCAAATTGGCCTCTGATAGCACTTCTTTCCGGGTGCTGATTAACCTTAATATTGGGTATATAGTATCGGTCAACTGATCTTAGATTAACCTGTTTGCAGAGACAAGGACCAGAGCAAGTGAAGATGACGTTTTCTACCTGGACAGTCTTAAGGAAGACGAAGAGGACTTCATCAAACATATAAAATCTACACAGACTGCTAACATCTTTGTGTTTATCGGTCACCTGTGCGAGTTTCAGCACTATATCACAATTGCATACAAACACGGTAATTGTAGATCTATTATCTAAAGCTGGTGTAGAGGTGAACAATAATAGCAATAAACCCTCAAACCCTGATCTCACTCAGCTCAAGTCTCAACTTAATTTAAATGTCCTGATCAACCCATGTATCCTCCAACCTGCTTTCCTCCCAGGTTACCTTGAGCCAGGTAAGATAATAATATACCTTGACATGTACGGTCAGATGATGAGAGATACTCCAGAGTGTACCACATCTTCTACAAACTGTACTAACTTCTGTACTGTACATGCTGTGGAGGAGGAACTGTTTCACAAAGCTATGAACTTTGTTATAGTAGCGCTCACCCACTGGACTGATATTACAGATAACAATGTGGACAGGTATTTTATAAGATAAAAAGAATCGAAGTTGTACCAATTTCTACAAAATTTGAAGTATCATTCGCAACCTCCATCGATGAATGCGATTGCACTGCAACGCTGAACAGTGTATTTTCTAAATATCTAAATACACGTTGTCCAGGAGACGGTTTAAAGAGGATTTCCCTAGCTTGACTGCCAGTGATCACAGTGGGTTAGATATCTTGATGGCTGATTCTCTCAACATACTTGTGAAATACATAAACAGAGAGGATGCCAAGCAAAGCCTCTCCACGTTCATCAGTGAACACCAGGACCTGTCTCTTTACTCAGGGGGGCTGGAATATGTTACTCCTCAGAAGAGGAGCCTGGAGAGCGGGGTCCGCTTCTTTCATGGTAATGAATATTTGGAGTTCATGACGTGGGACAATAACTGTGATGGAATTTACTGTCCTATTACAGTAAGCACAGGTGAATAATTTTACTGTGCTTTTAAGATATTACTTTTCTAGGCATTAGCACGGTTTAATATTTTGGATTACTCAACAAGTCATTATCTATTAATTTTGATCAATCAGTTAAAAGCTTAATCACTGAGCTAACTGAAACAAATCATCTGTTCATTCTAGCTGTACCCACTTGAATATAATTTTCTCAGGTAAAAAGGTGCAGTGGGCAGGGGGAGTCCTACCTAAATCTGCCTTCAAATTACCTGACGACAGCACTGATCCCCTGATCATAATTTTACCTCTCATCTTCGCACTGTTCATCATCATACTCGGGGCTGTGTTCACCACTCAAGTCTACAAAAAACAAAAGTGTGCGTCCTCTCAAAAACTTTGGTCTCTAGATCAGAAAAACTTTGAGTTCGACAAAACCCACGACTTGCAACCAAGGACAAGCCACGGAGGAGCCTTTCCAAAGAGCTACCAGAACGTGCAGAACAAATCAGGCCGGTACAAAAACTGTGAGGTTTTCATAAAGGAGATAAGCAAAGTTAACCTGAACATTTCTAAAAACTATGAACTCACAACGGAGGTTCTAAAAAGAGTGGGCGGTAAAGCTGACAATGTCAACTTCCTAATAGGAATCCTAGATAAGCCTAATTGTGTGCTCCTAGTTCAACCTCTGTGCTCTAACGGTAGCCTGATGGACGTTATGCAGCACAACCCAATGAACATCCTGGACAACAACAACTTTAAACTCCACGTGCTAATGGATGTCTCTAAGGGAATGTCGTTTCTACATGACTCTCTCAACATAGCTCACACCAACCTTAAAACGTCCAACTGTGTGCTCGACAGCAGGTGGACTGTTAAAGTCAGTGACTTTGATCCTCACCGAGTTAAACAGTGTTTTGTGGCGGATACGGAGGATCTGGAACATTCCCACGCTCACAAACTGTGGACAGCTCCGGAACTTCTGTCCAGCAAGTTCGCGGTAAAACTATTTTACAGTTTTAGATTTTGTTTGGAATAAAATCCGTCGTCAAATTCTTAACGTGAATTTTGTAATTTAATGAACAAAATTTCAGAAAATACATTTAAATACACGATTTAATCAGGTACAGAGGGGATTGAAAATGTGTGATGTGTACAGTTTCGGGATGATAAGCTACCATGTGTTGGCAGGTGCACTGCCGTACCACTGCAAGGGGGAGGAGGGCGAGATTTCTTTCTCTGAGATTATAGCCAGAGTTAAGGGAAGGTCCGAACCTCCTTTCAGACCACAGGTAACTATGGTAACTATACGGGTAAACTGGGATCTTAACGCTGATATCTGAATTTAAATGATTTTTAATAATTGTGTTTTCCCTTAATTTTCTCGAGGTTTGTGTTCTTGTCTGTTTTTTATGTGATTAATCTCTTCGAATTAATTCATTTTCGTGCAATTCATGCAATTTGAAATCACAAGCGGTATTTTGCAGTTGAAACTAAGTGATTGTAACGATAACAAGGAGCTTTGTAAGCTAATAAAGGACTGCTGGAGCCAGAGACCGAGTCTACGTCCTGTATTTGGGAAGATCTCAGAAGTTCTGGATAGTTGGACTATGCCAGGTCAGAGCTTTGGGGACTTTATTGCAAGCCAAATGGAAGAGTATTCTTATGGACTCGATCAAAAGGTTATAGGTACGTCTGGTACGACTACAATTGATTACATTTGTTGCATTCGGATTTTTACCTCAGTTTTTAGTTCACCTTTTTAGCATACCATTGGCAATTCTGACTGTTTCTACTCTAAAACCTCTAAAAAACTTCATCTTTTTAAGAGATGGAGGAGAAGCTAGAGAGCGAACGAACAGAGTTTGAGAGGTTACTTCAGAATATGTTGCCTCGGCAGATAGCCAACTCTATCAAGGCCGGAAGACAACCTTCCTTCGAACAGGCAGATGTACGTTACGATAGTTACCATAGTTACCATAGTTACCATAGTTACCATAGTTACCATAGTTACCATAGTTACCATAGTTACCATAGTTACCATAGGGAATAGTTACCGTAGTATCCATAGTTAACATAGTTACAATGGTTACATTTGTTGTTCTGAAGCTTCAAACTTTACCAAGAAGTATTTGTCTTTCCGATACTTTTATGCTTATCATTTCTGTTCACAGGTATCCTTATACTTTAGTGATATTTACAACTTCTCCAAGATATCTCAACTCAAACGATTTCGGGATGATCCAAAACTTATTGTTGAATTCTTGAACGGGGTAAATTTCAATATTAACTATTAATTTCTATTAATATCAATACAAATTTTACCCCAGAAATATTACAACTATGCGACTAATAAATAATGTTCCGATCCGGAGATTATATTAACTATTTCAGCACATCCTTGTGCTTTCTTACATTTTTATTCTGCCAGTTTCATGAAACTAACTAAACTTCGTTATTTTATTCTAACTGCAACAATTAAAGCTATACGAGGAGCTGGACAGATTAGTAAAATGTTTCCAAGATAAGCTGTATAAGGTGGAGACTATAAACGACTCTTATCTCGTCATGTCAGGACTACCAGTACGACATGAACACAGGTAAAATAACACAGTTACCATGGTTGCCATGGTTACCGTATTTACCATAGGAAAATATGACAATAAATTGAAGATTTTTAGATAAGAGCCTAAGAGCCTAATCCTGTGTATTGAGTCGCTACTCCAATCAAAATTCAGTATACAATTATGTTCTACTCTTATCTTATTTAATCTGAGATTATCATAAAATTTTTTTTGCAGCTATCTGCACGCTGGATATATAGCTAACTTTGCACTGTTTGCTCTGAGTACAGTCAATGAGATAAAGTTGGAAGGGTATCCTGATGTTAGGGTTCAGATACGGATAGGAATACACTCTGGTATAATTACTCCCCCCCCCCCCCCCCCCCGCTTTATACTTTTCCTACTTTATAGTTCTCTAGAATCTAGTCGTGCTTGATTCAGATTGAACTTTGAATTATGATTAAATGAATTAATATAAGATCAGCGACTACTTTTTGCAGGGAAGTTGGCTGCAGGGGTGATAGGGAAACTAAACCCGCGATATTGTCTATTTGGGGACACTGTGAACTTTACCTCACGTCTTGAAAGTACGTGTCTTTATATCCACAAGTTATAACTTTACTGTTAGTAAGTTAGTATTGGTTGGTGCCTAGTCGTGCTACTCGTTAATCTACTGCCAATACCCCAGGGATGAAATCTATTCAACTGCTCGTTAAGCGATGATAGTATTTCTATCGTATCCCATAACATGCGCAGCACAAGTTTGACTCTTGATTGGTAGTCCTGACGTGGCCTGGGATAATATTTACAAATTACACTTAATGCCATTACTTAATAATATGATCATTGGATTATTAGTAATGCCAATAACTGTAATTCTCTGAAGAAAATTGAAGTTAGGACCAGACTGAATATTTTATCTTAATTACTGATCTGTCTGCACACTAGGATTCAGACCTGTCTGTTCAAATGATATCCAATTCCTTGGTAACCATGGTAACTATCCAAGGATCCAAACCGGTCGATTCCTGGTCGGACAACATAGTTACCATAGTTACCATAGTTACCGTAGTAACAGCCGGTTCCCAGTCCGACAACATAGTTGACACTATCAACTTACTAAGTTCGCACTATTATTATTATATTATTAAGTAATGGTTAAAAGTGATATTATCTCATGGTTGGAATGTAAGTCAAATACCATAGTTACCATAGCTGTAACCATAGTAACCAATCTGTCAGGTACTGGAAAGCCCTTTACCATCCACACGAGTATCGACACAGTCAACCTGTTAGAACAGCACCCTAGCAGTGGACTGTTCAAGATTGTACAGAGAGTTGGGAAAGTTACCCTCAAAAACAGGGGCGAGCATCAGACTTACTTCGTTGTAGGTTCGTTAAACTTCTTCTCTCTCTATCTTCTCTCTTCTCAGTACTTCTACTTCGTGAACTTGTACCTACTGTACCTACTGTGTCAGTAAACCAACCATATTATGATATTAATTAATGGTATGGCAATTCACACTGGATCTGTTGTAAGCCGATTCAGCTGCTTTGATAGCCGATAAATCAGGTTGCAGGAGAGTACCGGCTCAGAAATTCACTAGAAATGACACTAGAAAATATCTTTACCATCATCAAAAACAAGAGCGATTGATATTCACATTCCTTCAGGGATTACGTGTTACCATGATATTCACATTCCTACAGGAATGACGGGTTTCAAATGGCAGCTCCCTAAAGAGACAGAACGGTTGATGAGACGAGGAGACAACTCCGACGAGACGGACTCTATTGCCTCCTTCAAGACGAGTGATAGTATTAGTATGGGACACACCAGTGCAACAGGACGTAGAAGGAAGACGTCAGCTACCAGCATGAGCACGTATACGGACCTGAGTGTTACTGAGTCTAGCTCCACTGCTACCTTCGTGGATGCTAGAGCTCCTAAACTGTCTTGTGCTGTCATGGAAACCAGCGTATCGTGAGTCATAGTTACAATAGTTACCATGGTTACCATTGTTACCATAGTTATAACCATGGTTACCATAGTTACCATGGTTACCATAGTTACCATGGTTACCATAGTTACCATAGTTACCATGGTTACCATAGTTACCATGGTTACCATAGTTACCATGGTTACCATAGTTACCATGGTTACCATGGTTACCATAGTTACCATGGTTACCATAGTTACCATGGTTACAATAGTTTCCATAGTTACCATGAGTCTAGTATTGACGTCATAAATATTTCCATACCAATCCAATACCAACATCTCCTGCTTTATCTATTTAGTTAATAGCTGTCAATTTGACAACTTATTTCATTCGTTTTGCGTGGACTAATAGCAGTAATCGTATTATTTTCAATAATATCGTAATAAAATGTCCCCCAGACAACTGATGTTGTTGATAGATAAGATGAGGAGACCTATAGACGAATCTAACGAGTTTGATGGAGAGCGAACTGCTAGACGGGCCTTTTCCGAGCCGGACGGGGGCAATTTCACTATGTTAGTTAATTATTACCATTAATTTCACTGATCGAGTTAATTAGTACCATTTACTTCGGCCAGTCCTATCACTTCAACAGTCGGTCCTCGTAAGGGCCTAATACTGTACCTCAAGCTTTGCGCTAATCTAAACCATAATAACCATTAACCATATACCATATACCATCTGCCTATCCTCTCTAACATTATTTTACGATATCTAATCATGGTTACCATGGTAACGATATATAATCTCATTTCTCACAGAGAGACAGATCAAAAGAAGCAGCGTATGTCGACCCCCTTCAGAAAGGAGAGTGATGAGTCCCTGTATAACCGAGTGAAGGAAGGGCGTGTCTCCAACCTCCTACCACAGATACCAGAACCTATCGTGTCTGGAGAGGGGGGTCCTGCTGATACCACCTCGGCTAGCTGCGGGTCTTCTAGTGATATTCTCTCTACTTTATCCGATCCTTTGGGTGAACTAGGTTAGAAGCTGTTATCAATTCACGGAAACTCCATGACAGAACTTCAAATGAACTTCATGACTTTCACCCTTTCAAATGAACGGTAACCTGCACTATACTAACTGTAAGTCAACCTAATCACCATCCCTCCTCAGGATTAGCAGAAGAAGCCGGCCTCCTCTCCTCTGTCTATAACCACTATGAGACTCCTCCTACTCCTCCAAATGAACTCAACTACAGAGATGAGACCGACACAGTCCCTGACAGAGAGGATCACCTTGACAACGAGGATCACCTTGACACCCCCACTGAGGGTAATATCTCCAGGGTCTCCTCCATCAAACGTCGTGACACTAACTGTACCTTGGTGGCACCCTCTGCGTACGCTCTGTCGGGGTTCCCCATGGTTATGGGTAAGAAGCGGTACTCTTGTAGGAAGAAGATGCCGTCCAGTACAAACGAGCATGCTTCTACTGAGGGAACTGATGGTACTGAGTCAGAGGATTTCGAACAATTTGACGAGTCTACTGATTGATATTCTTAGGATTTTAGGATATTAGATTGTAAAGAAATGTTAAGTCCTTCTTGAAACTTCATCTTATCTTGATTACTTCCCATGATTCCCATCTCGTCGTTTCCCATGTACATTGTACATTGTACATTGTACATTGTATAGACTTCAACAGTTATTCCTCAAAGCGCCATATAATCACGTGACCCCAGCTATTACCAACAGTCTCCAGTTATATTGAGCGTCCAGGAAATCACTGTGGCTACAATCGTTCTCTCTTCGTTTTTAGCTTTCTCTGTGTTTGTTGATGGACGGTTAAAATTCATGATATTTGTCTTTTTGTTGTAAAAGTTTTGTTTAGTTCTTTTCTGCTTATTGCTGTGAATTTAAGACGATTTTGAATCATTTACTGACAGTAACCAATAACCATGATAAACGTTGCCATGGTAACATTTGTATTCTCCCCACCGAATATTCGTATTTTATTGTCTCTTATAACAGGCACATGAACTAAACTTAGCTTCATGTTACGCTTTATACTGTAAGTATCAAAAAGAATTTCAGTCATCAGATATTAAAGAAATGAAAATTAGTAGAAGGTAATAACAAATTGTTCGTTCGATTTTATAGTTTCCTAAACTATATCGCTCTTAAATAACCAACTAACTTTTCAGTCTTGCCCTGGTGGCAGTAGCGTTAGCTGACAAGCCTGACAATGAGGTACCCTTGGAGGATATCCCTGAAATGCTTCCCGAGGTTGATTCTGCTATGGTATCGGAGAGCGAGGCTGCAGCTGCAGCCATCACTGCTAAGGCTGCTGCTGCTGCCGCTGCAAATGCTGCTGCTGCTAAAGCTGCCTTGGAACGTAAGTTCACTCTTTATATTTCCAATTTTTACATTTTTCAACTGATCTAGTTACGTTTAATTTCTATGTGATCAATTCTTTAAAGTAAAGTTGAATCTCAACAATTAACGTATAATTTTGTAGATTTCTATTCTTACTTTAGATTGTTTGATCTGTTTAACAATTTTGAATAATTGTTTACTAAATCCTTATGTTTTTCAGCGGTTGTATTCAAACATAAGAGTGAGTATAATTAATCATACATGTTAAATATTTCACGAGGAATTTGTAACCATATGTTAAAACTGTGAAGTGTGGAAATATGGGACATAAGTTTTAATTTAATGAACGGCAGCGGTTGTGCCAGTTACCATAGTTACAGCGGTTGTGCCAGTTCAAACTTTGAAGGATCGTTGTCGAATAAAACACGTCCAGTATTAAATATTGTCTACTTTGAGATACATTTTCAGTAAATTCCAAAGATTTGTTCCAAATTCAACATCTTGTCGACATTAATAAAGGCCACACACATTAACTACTGATTGGGTGTGACTGCATTCGAACGTAGGATCTAGCCATGCAAACAAAAAAGCAGATATTATACGCAATATTATAATCTCTCCACTCCACGCAGAATCTGACCTTGAACACTTCGAGTCTCCTGACAAAGCCAGGCACATCACCGCTGTCAAGGGATCCAGAATCAAGTTCTCATTCTTGATAAGGAACGCGTACAATGTTAAGTGTGTCATCTGGTACAAATACGATCATCACAGTAAAGTCAACAGACGTATCAATCCTACTGGCAGGTAACTAGTGACCATGGTAACAGTAACCATGGTAGGCCAGTTGGTAATCTAGCTAGGCACACCTGGGGCACAATATTGAAATTCCTGGGGCACAGTTGGGGCAAAAAGTTACTTGGGGCACACTTGGGGCATAGTCGGGGCAAATACAGTGGGGGCACACTTGGGGCACAGTCGAGGCAAAAAATGACTTGAAGAACAGTTTTGGGAAACTAAACACACTTGGGACACCATTAGGGCACAGCTGGGGCAAAAAGTTACTTGGGACACACTTGGGGCACAATCGGGGCAAAAACAGTTGGAGCACAGTTGAAAAACTAAGTAGGGAAACTGAACACAGTTGGGGCAAGGAGCTACTTGGGGCACAGTTAAGCCCTGAAGTTGAGGCCTGATGAAGCAAATTGGTAAGGGTAAACGATCTTCTTGTGTAATAGTAACTTGCCTTAATACAAGAATTTTTCCTAAACTGTGCTTCTGATCATTTTTTTGCCTCAACTGTGCTTCAACTGTTTTTGTCCCGATTGTGCCCCAAGATTACCAAATTCCCCCATGGTAATATTAACCCTGGTAACAGGGTAACTCAAGCGATTATCACATCTTATCATAGGTAATTTTAATGTTATTAGACCACTAACCCTCTCACTACTAAACTCTGACCACTCTGACCACTCTAACTACAGGTTCTCTGTGTGGTCCTACAAGTCTAAGAGTGTCTACTCCCTCCAAATAGAAGATGTCAGACCAGACGATGCTGGATACTACCGTTCTCTCATCATGTATAATAACGGCATGAGCAAGACAGATCTGTACTACAAACTGACTGTCAGTGACAAACCAAGTAAGTAACCTCCAACATTCTAGGAACTTAAAGAAAAGGAAGTTTTTCAATCACAGCAGACTTTGTACTATCTTTAAAGACTAACTGACTTCAACCCCTTCAGCTGATAACCTGAACAAACTCCAGCTCCGAGGATCTGACATCGTGTTCCGAACCCGGAAACCAGCTGGTGCCTCCGTCACCTGGTACCGTGTCTCCGGCAGCCACAGGATCCGGATCAGCGAGACCGGTGGTCCCAAATACTTCATCCTGGAGGGAGAGGAGAAACTTGTGGTAGCTGATGTCGGTCCTGAAGATATCGGGGTTTACATGGCACTCGTGAAGAAAGGCAGTCAAGTCATCACCAGAGTGTACTTTAAAGCAACCAAGTTGGACTACCACAGACGACCCACTGTAGTGAAGGCTAAGGAGTACTACACTGTTAAACTGAGCTTCAACCTGCCCCGAACTGCTGTAAACAAGCTCAAGGGTATATCCTGGTACCACACCCGTCCCTTCGTGCAGATCAGGTACCTCTTGATACTGTACCACATGTATTAGTTATAAAATATACATGCTTTGAATGGTTTTTACCAACACTGATCTGTCTAAATCTTGAGTTTTCCATTGATATCAACTGCTTTAAACAACCTCTAAACTCTAATGTAATCCGTCTCTTCCATTTACAGCCAGTCTAAAGGGAAGTACCCAAAATACCAATTGGAGAACCAGAAGATGACGCTGGTCATCAACAAGTTGGATGTTAGTGATGAAGGCTACTACGTTGCTGTTATCGAGTTTGCTAACTACAAAACTGAGGCCCTCTTCCTTGTCAAAGTAGAGAAACTACCAGGTTTGGAAAGGAACTAATCGTAATTTTTTCAATTCCTAACATAGGGCTTAGTATACTAATTACATATCCTGCCTATATGTCGAGTGAGGATCTGTTAACGATATCTTGTGATAGATAGTTTTACTAACAGTTGTTTAATTTCCAGTGAAAGCTCTGGTACCAAAGGAACTGAAGATAATGTGGGGACAAGGTGCTGTATTCAGCTTCAGAGTACCGAAAGGAGTAACAGTACAGAAAGTAGACTGGACCTTCTACCACAAGAAAGGCAGTGTCAGCCACTCCATTAAAGCTGATAAACGGATCACATTTGAGAAGAACAGTCCCGACTACTCTCTGAAGATGTCCTGGTGTACTGAACACGATGTAGGGTTCTACAAAGCTGTAGTGACTACAGATGCTAATGAAGAGTTACCTGTCCTGTTCTTCTTGCGAGTAGACGGGGAACCTCCTAGTGTTAAACCAGAGGTAGTTGTCTCACATTTGGGGGATAACGTTACCATGGGGATCTCGTTCAAGAACGCTAGGAAGATCAAGAGTATTGACTGGATGCACATCAACCCTAACAGAAGAGTGGACCCCAGCAAGAGGATTAGTTTCACCAAGTCTAAGGATGGAATGAAGAGAACAGTTCTTGTCAAGAGCATCGAACAACAAGACGCAGGTTTGAACATAGTGTTGCCAGATTAAAATGAAAACATATTTCTTTTCGTTTTCGTCCTTTTACAGGATTAAGTACGAACATTATTTGATATAGCAATAGTAAAAGTAACTTTACCAGGATTCTACGAGGCTATCATAACCCTGGAGGACGGATACAGAACCCGAGCTAGGTTTCTGATAAAGGTGAAGGGAGACGAGGCTCACGTCTGTAAGTTATAATATAACCCGACTGTTTATCAATAATAGCTGTGTTATTTCGGGGGGTTTTTTTTTCGAGCTGTAAAACACTTGCCTTGTTAATAAACATCATGTTATTTGTAACAATTCCCTTCCTCAGTGCTCCAGACTCCAGCTGCAGCCTTCACCCCGACTGGTATACCCAACGGACAGCCCGGCACATCCTCCCGTCCTATTAAAACACAGAACGTAGTCGGACAAACTGTCATTCTGGCTGGTTTCCTCGGAAATGTTCCTGTTGATAAGATCAACTGGTATCGTGTTATTGGAAACAAGAGGAGGCAAATATCCCCCGGCAAGAAGTATGATTTTTTAAATTTTAAAACACTTTTAAATATTTAAAATTTTAATGATCAGAAATCGTTGAAATATTTTTTTAAATATTTAAAATTTTAATGATCAGAAATCATGGAAACAGTACCCACCAACCACGTTAACAGTTACAATGGAAGCAGCGACAATGGTAATAGCAACTATGGCAACAGTATCCATGGTAACAGGATCCATGAAAACAATAACCGTGGTAACAGGTCTTCATCTCAGATACGAGGTAATCAAGAAAGGAACGTACGTGTTTTTGGTGGTGAAAGAAGTAACAAAAGCAGACAGAGGACAGTACGTGCTAGCTGTCAGAACAAAGCACGGAAAGAACCTTGTAGCTTACTACATTATGACAATCGAGGGAACTAGTTAGTTGAAATTAATTCATCAATTGTCTGATATCAGCTAAATATGCTCGGTTTTTTCGGCAAAGCAAATGAATTTTAGTTATAGAGCTACTGTGGAAATATTCCCTGTTTCAACACTTATATGTATAGCCACCATCTGCAGTGCATATTCCTCGTTGTACTAATTCCTAAAATTCTTTCAGAGCCACTTCACACGATCCATCAGTTCAAGAGTCCCCTAGCCCATCACCTGGATATATTCTTCAACAGCGGAGGTCACATCAGCGGGGTAGAGTTCTACAGACTGAACCCCACCACTCTCATAAAGTCAGACAATGTCAAGTACAAGATAGAGGGCCACAAGCTCAGGATCCTTCAGATAGAGTGGGAGGATGAGGGGTACTACCAGGCTGTCATCAACGTGGGAGGGAGGAAAGTCACTAAATACTTCCAGATTACTGTCAACGGGGTGATACCTGACACTGTAGACTTCGAGCCTATCAACCAGGCTGAGAAGATACAAGCTGTGGCTGGGTCTAAGATAGCCCTAAACTTTGAGCTGATGTACGGTAAAAACATCAAGAGTATCGTTTGGTACAAGTTCGATCCTAAGACCAAGAAATCCACCCCAATCAGACCCTCAGGACGTGTAGCGATAAAGACCAAGGGTACCAAGTCCTCTCTTCTGATGGCTCGTGTTAGATTCGCTGATGCGGGTTACTACAGGGTCCTTGTTAAATACATGGGTAGGATGACAGACGGTCTCTTCAATGTCATTGTCAAGGCCGAGCCTAGTAAGTTTTATATTTATATTGCATTCTTTTATAAAAGGTTACAATAAGGTCATAGGCCAATAAGGCCATAGCTCAAACATTATTATTGAGTGTTAAATTGTTTTGCGAAAAAATGTTGATACTACGAATCAGCCAAATATTTTTTATTACACTGATAGTTCCAAACCATCTTTCTATACGTCTATCGTAAATTCTTCAGAAATCGTGAACCCCTGCGAGACCCACCTAGGAGGAACAGTAGTGTTCAGCGTCCATGAACCCAGCAGCACCATCATTACCAAGATCCACTGGTTCAGGATTGTGGACGACGTGCCTCGGTACGTACGAGGGCACCGCACGTGCATACCACGTGTGGTTACCATGTGCATTATACGTGTGGTTACCATGTGCATTATACGTGCATACCACGTGGTTTTATACGTGCACGAACATGACATGTCAGTGACGAAGCTGTCAATGTGTTGATAGATTCCTGACAATCCTATCTGACCCGCGTGTAATGTTGTGTGTTCTGAAATGTGTGTAATGTAAAGAGTGGATGATGCTTCGGGATCAGTCCGGCAATTTAAATCAGGGTGAAATGTCGTCCAAACCCCTGACGTTGTACCATCATTTTAAAGACTTAATTAAGCGAATTTAAACTAGATAAATACCGTCTAAATATTATGACGTTGTTTCTTATTAAGGTTAAACACTTAAACTAACTTAAACTAAATCTGCAGATAGATTAAAACAGCATATATTCTGACGTAATCCCTTTGTAGACTCAAACTAACCAGTTACTGACGTAATCCCCTGCCAGACCCATCAAAGAGGGAGACCAGTTCCAAGTGACTGACAAGAACCGTCAATTGACTATCTCTGGGGTTCAGGACTGTGATATTGGCATGTACCAAGCAGTACTTACTACTAACGATGGGGAGACTAAGGACGAGTATTTCGCTATTAGAGCTGAAGGTTTGGACAGGCACCTTGATACTCATATTATGCTGCTATTACAGTTTAAAGTCTTTCGGTGATAAACACAAAGATGCATTTCAATAACATAAGTGAGCTCTGTTTTGGAAGTTAGAGGATGAGATATATGAGATCTGGTTCTAATAAGTCGATTTATTCGATACTCCAGTAGTCACCATGGTAACATGTGTGTTAGTTAGAAACTAAACTACCCCCTCCTCACAGATGTTGAGCCCCCAATGAGAATTATAAAAGCTACAGAATACTGGACAGTAACTCTCTCCTTCCAATACTCCCTTGTACCTGGTGACCAGGTTAAGAGTATCAGATGGTTCCACCTCTCTGATCCTCGACGAGAACTCAAAACTTCCCCTGGTAAGGATCTTAGAATAGATTCAACATCTTATTTCACCTAAAATATTGAAATTTTAAGCCCCTAAATATCAGCTAACCAAGGATCTAAGCACTTCGTGTCCAGGAAAGTACAAGAAGTACAGCGTCACCGCGGACAGGAAAAGTATGACGATCACAAAACTGAAACCTGCTCTAGACGAGGGCTGTTATATTGCTGTGGTAGATCTTGGAGATTACACTCTCAGAGCTCTCTTCAGATTGGAAGTCAAACCTCTGCCACGTATGTTATAAATAAATCTCTTAGCATAAATTCATGCCACTTTGGATACCATCTCTATGTTAATTTTGATATATTTTCTAGCTGTATTACTTTCAAAAGGCCTAAATATTCTTGTTTCAGCTCGCAAACCCAAGGTACACATCACCAAAGTAAAGTGGGGACAGAACGTTATCTTCAGTTTCGAATCGCCCAAGAACGTCGAGATTAAAGGGATCTCCTGGACCTATGTGAACGGGGGCAAGACCAGGAAAGTGGTGGCTGACGGAAAGAAGATCAAGACTGAAGAGTGCTCACCCCAAATACTACCTGACAGTTAACTGGGTGGACAGACCTGACGCTGGATTCTACAACTGTGAGGTTGCTACTGCTGACGGAGAGAAACTCCCGGTTTCCTTCAAGCTGGTCGTGGAGGGAGAAAGTGAGTTACTCTCAGAACTGTTGTTCATGTCTCAGTTGATATTGCTTATTTTCGTGTAATTTAACTGTTAGTCTACCATTTATTATCGAAATTCAATTTAAATTCAATCCATTCTCAGAGCCAGCAGAGATTCCAAGAGTGATAGAGACCTTCATGCACGACACTGTTACCATGGGATTCGAGTTCGACCACCGCTCCCCCGTCAAGAAAGTTACCTGGTTCCACATGGTTGGCAAGAACAAGATTCCCGTTCACAACGGCAAGAAATACGTACAGAAATCTCCGGCTGAGAACAGGTTCAAGAGAACCATGGACATTGTGTACGTGAACGCTAAAGATAAGGGTCTGTACATAGCTGAGACGGAGCTGGAGGACGGCTACCATACTAGAGCTATCTTTGAGATCAAGATTGTGGGAGACAAGCTTAGGAACATCGTTCTGAAACCGTACAGCAGGACTTCTGCTAACAACAAACCTGCTCAACCTCTAACCTTCCCCCATGAGCCTGCTAGTAAGTAGCAAAACACGCTGTTTTAATTATTGTTACCATGGTAACAGTTACCATTGTTACAGTAACCATGGTTACAGTCACCATTGTTACAGTTACCATTGTTACAGTAACCATGGTAACGATCCCGTAACAATCACCATGGTAACAGTAAACCAGAACTTATTCTGCTTAGCTAGTTTTAAAACTTGATTCCGTTATTTAAATATTTCATGCTATGTTATGTGCTTTATTAAATTTGTTCGAATCATTCGTAATAGGTCTTTACTATGTCACTAGACTCAATCTTATCCTTTCCTCTGCAGTATTCCTGGGAACTCCCGAGGATCCCCAGAAAGTCATTGCTAGAGTTGGAGGTGTTGCTCAGCTGGTCTTCAAATTAGAGGAGATCTCCCCTGACAAGCTGTACTGGTACTACGTTGACAGTCACGGTAACAAACGGGTCATCGCTAAAACTGAGAACATGAAGAAGTTCAATGTTCACGACACCAGGAAGTTCAACGCTTACAGGTTTGGGATTTTATGATTATTCGTCCGTAGGACGGGTTTCCAGCTTTTTTACTGAAGCTCATGATTACTTGTTTTAAAATCGATAACTTTTTAACTTCCTTTTAAGTTTTTAACGTTTTAACTTTTCTTGTGAGCTGATTACTGTTCTGTTATGTGTAACCAGAGGCCCTGGATTGAAGGTTGATTAATTAAACTTTCGCACATCTTCATATTCTATATAATGTAAAACTTATATTCAGTTATTTAATGACTTCATACTCTGCAGGATGCAGGACAAGAAAGCAGGAAAGAACACATTCTACTACTTCCTGACAGTTTCACATCTAAGTGTCAATGATGGTGGTATCTACTACGCTAGACTGGCTGATTCTGCCCAGTCTATCAAACTCTACTTCAGACTCATGGTCCAGGGTCACTGTAAGTTACTTTCTTATTTCTCATTTTAGTTTTACTTTCCATAGCATCACTGATTTTAAAATATATTGGCACGATTTATTTCCGGCCGTTTCCACGAGAGTTTGATAACGTAATACGTTATTATCTCTTATTTAATAATACTAATAACTTAGTAATTTAAGTTTTAGTTTCTCATCATTGATTTTAACATGACCGGGAAATGAATTGTGCCAACCTCATGAGCTGGCACAATTTATTTCCGGTCACATATAATCATGCTCTATCTTCCAATGGTTACCTTGTCCACAACCCCCGCACGAAGAAGAACCATGTGACTATGCAGTTTTACGGTAATCTTATCGAGCTGGATAACACGACTCAAAAGTATACTTTGACCCTAATAGGCTGGGAACAAATCACAACAAACAAATCTCACTGATTCGATTTTAATTCTTCCTCATTCGACCTGCCACTCATCCCACTCATTTTCCCACTCCCTAGAGGTTGGCAAAGCATCTTCATGCTATCCTCTTGTGGGCCATCCAGGTCCAGTGTCTCTCCACATATTTTCACACTGTATTTAACACTAACGTTACCCAGGGAACCAAGGAGTCCAATACACCAGAGCCAACGTTCACTTGTGGCACGATGTTACTATAGGACTGAAGGATCCCAGTACGTTTGTAAAGTGCTCTCTGACGAGTGTGAACTGGTATAGACTGTACCCTCTAGAACAGATTGCCACCAGCAAGAAACATGAGTTTGGGAACAAGAACCTCGAACTTACCATCAGGTTAGGGATTGCTGTTAACTTACTGTTAACCCTGGAGGGTTCCTCTTTTGGTGTAGCATCTGCCAAGAGGGATGATAATCAGGAATAATTTACAAAATCATACTTCTGGGCAGTAACAGATTGAAAACTAACAGATGTATAACATCACTGAAGCGTTCAATGATAATGCCATATCCTAGGTATACCAACTGGGTAGATGCAGGATACTATAAAGCTGTTGTGACGATTGACGGAGCCTACGATTTCGAGGTCATCTTCCTCGTCAGTGTCAGTGGAGAGATCAGCTGTAAGTATTTACTGTCTAGTATTATTACTAGAGTTTTACTATTATCCGTCTATTTTACTATTCTCCTTCTCTGGTCAAATTGTGATACAACTAGCAATTTTTCGCAATTTCATAAGACGTTTGAATTTTACGAACACTGGTTTTATGTCAATAACACGTATCACAGCTTGATTTGATATTGTCATTTTCATTGTACATAGTCATACTATTCGCTGTACTATTTCGATCAAATCAATACGCGGCATAGAGAAGACCAATTCTCTATATGACAAGTTGTTACAAACCACGCCTAGAGAATAAACTGTTTTCAGAGCTTTATCTCTTCTTCAATTGTATAGCAGGAAGTCGGAACCGAAATTTGTTGATATTATCAGTTTTCCTGGCAAGTTGTTAGTCAGTGATGACACGTTGTTATAACTCTGTTAATACCATATCTTCCCCAGCGGATAATGTGAACATGCCCACAAGAATCCTTGCTCTGGACAGAGAAGCCTTCTGGATCCATTAAATCGTACGTAACACACCATACAAACGAACGAGCAGAGCACCACGAACAGACGAACAGACCACATTATTTATCGCGTGACCTGACTGTTTTGACGGAACTTTTAACTTTTATCTGACAAGTTTTCAACACATAATCTCACCCATTTTCGTTATCTGACTTCTTATCGATTTGCTGGCAAATTTTACATTGGTCGACGAGATCTGGTAACGCCAGTTCTGTCCCGAAAATTTAATCTCACGTACTTAAACACTATATAATATAGATCGTTCATGTAATCCACATATTCTAATAACGTTATATTACGGTTTGTTGGACGACTTTACTTTGATTTGTAATTTAATTAAGATTCGTCGCTGCATAACTTAAACTAGTCTTGTCAGTTTTGCACGATGTGAGATGTTTACTCCCTGAACCATTTCATAGTAGAAGACTGATATTTCATAGTAGAGAACTGACATTTCATAGTAGAGGACTGACTTTTCATAGTAGAGGACTGACAATTTTTGGGTCCAACAACATAAAAAGTAAGCATTTGAGGGCAATTGTTTATTCACATAAGTATGTTCATCGTAGTTAGTTTAAACGCCGCGCATCCAGATTACAGAATTCTTAACATGTTTTTATCAAAAGTTAGCAAAATTAGGTCAGCTCATGACCAAAATAAGTTTTCGGCCAATAACTCTAAAATAAGGCATTTTTAGCATATACTGCTTCTATTCATAACTCATTATAAATTGTATACAAATATGGCCATTGCCTATTCAAAAGTCTCTACGATGTTCTATTTCTATGTAGGAACATAACGCAAATTTGAAGAGGCCCCAACAACATTTCCAGCCCTCTGCTATGAAATGTAGGTAAATGTCTAAACTTATTAACAACTTCATGTAATCAAATTCATGAAGGTTTAGTCGTGGATAATAACACGGCTAGACTACAATAAACTTGGCACAATCTCAAATCGCAACGTGGTCATTAATCTTCTTACGTACGTGGATTGAAACCATATAAACGCGTTGTCGAGGCTTTATAAACGTATCTGCGTGACCATATATTATGAACGCGTATAATATCGAGATTGGGCGTATAAAAGCAGTGATGGCCAAATATTTAGGAATGTTTGGCAGCCCGCTCCTATTTGTTGTGATCTTATGACAGGACACGTAAGTAGCCCAGTAGCTGGATGTCTCCGCACATTTTGTATACAATGGTCTGCTGCTAGGATCTGCAGTTTGTTTTAACTCGATTATAACTCACTATTCAGCATGCATCATGTGTTTATACTATTATAGTTAGACTGAGAAGGTACTTTTGTTTCTACATAACCCAGTAATTAGCTACCTTTTCTCTCACCAATATTCAGCTTGTGGTAGTCGAGTTTCTTTAGAACTAGTTACTTGAATATTCAAGAGATTTGTAGTTGTATGTACTCAATGCAAATCTCTTCACTTTATTAGTTTACTAGTGTTACCTGTGCCTACGGCCGGGACTTCACTATCGCAGTTGAAATGCAAAAGTATAAACCCGCCTATTATATTCGATAACACGCATTATCACAGTGCTGGCAAGCACGAGCGGTGTCTTTATTGGGGGTATACTATGTACCCCCTTTACTATTGTACCCCCTTTACTATTATACCCCCTTTACTATTATAACCCCTTTGGTACTCGTCGGAAGCCTCTTTCGTGCACGCGAAGCGTGCACTCCGCCCGGAGGCGGCGGCCGAAGGCCGCCGCCTCCGACAGGAGTTTTTCAGGCATTAAGACTCATCGGAAGTCGTTCAGCAGATTTATTTTTAGTTCAAAACATTCTAATTTGATGTCAAAGATGACAGGAATAAAAATAGTTATGTTGAGATTTTTAAGAAATTTGCATAAAATACTCGCCAGCACTGTTATACGAAATTCGGTAAAAAACCCAAAATCGCCATATTCAGGTGCCTTAAAAACCATGTTAAAATTGAGTTAGAGATCTGAAATTTTTCAGGGCGTCTAGACGTTGACCAAATCGACTGCAAAAAAAGTTTCAGGTTTCAGGAGCATCGGGAAGTGGGTTTTCTAGAACCCCTGTTTTACGATAGATTGTCGTGATACATATATACATATATATATATATTCAGGGATAGACGCTTTGCCAGTCAATTGTAGCCTGTATTTAATTGTCCATAGATTCAAAAGTATAAAAGATACAGCCATTTCCGACCACAGGTCTTGCAAATAATTGTTTATACTTTAGTTTACATTGTATAAAAAAATTATTTGACGTCATAAACACCCCTTGATGACGTCATCAAGTTAACCGTTTTTAAAACTTGATTTTTGACAAAGTAATAACTTTTAAAATTAATTTTAAACCATTAAGGAGTAATTTTATTCAAAATCTGAGGAAATTTTCATCTTAGATAATTGTTCAAGCATTCTGAAAATCTACCGGAAAGTTTTTCTAGCTTGCTCCTTCATAAAGATATTCGTCATTGAAGTTTGTGCTTTTCTGAAGAATTATTTTATAAAAACGTCAATTTTGCGATTTAGTATTCTCTGGTGTTGGGCCATGCCTTGGGTTGTGGAGCTCAGTTCTGCTTCCTATAGGTATAAATTGTGTCATAGGCTAGTTTTAAAGTTGAAAATCGAAAAGTTGCACACGTTGGGACACGCCCAAATTGATAGAAAATCGATAAAATCACTAAAAATTGCTGTTTTCGTCATTTTCTGTCAACTTTAGAGTGCCGTTGTGATTACAGTTCTTCTTAAAATACTTTGAAACTTTGCATGCTTATCAAGCTATATATAAAACAATTACATGCAAAAATTTACGGCGATTCAATATTGGATGCGCACGCAACGTCTGCTCAAAGTTTGCACGTGCGAAAGGTGAGAATTTTGCTCATTCGTGATTTCCAACAAATTCTGCTTTGCCACGACAGTTTAATGTCATTATATATGAATTTAATGCCAACTTGAATGAGTATTAAGTGGCATATTCAGTCAGTGATCGACCGATATGCTTCCCTAAACACAAGGAAATGTTTTTAAAGGATAGATTTCAAAATCGTTGTAACTTCCTCCTTATTAATGAAGATATCAGTTTATATTTCGACTTAATAAAGTACCCTGACATTATAATCAAAAAGAGATGATATTTTACCAAAACCCATAATCATGGGTAGAGTGGACCGCTGTCAGTGTCTCTCTTTTCCAAACAAAAGGAAATGATATTACTTTGATTGACCGTTCTCAAATGCAAAATGATACCGAGAATGAAATCGGTCGCTCGCTTTTCCCATTCATTTACAATTGTAATAGATTAAGAAGAACTACCCAAAGGCAGCTGTACTCGGCAATGAAGATTCAATAAACTTCAGCTAATTCAATAAGTAATACTAATAACTACCACCCTTACCCCGAAATACTAGGTATCGACCCGAACGCAACCCAAAGAGATTTTTACAGCATCTGATTGATGTAATCAATCGAAGCTTATTACAATTCGTACGCCGTGAATGAATGGGAAAAGCGAGCGACCGATTTCATTCTCGGTATCATTTTGCATTTGAGAACGGTCAATCAAAGTAATATCATTTCCTTTTGTTTGGAAAAGAGAGACACTGACAGCGGTCCACTCTACCCATGATTATGGGTTTTGGTAAAATATTGTCGTATGAAAGTATGAAATCTCTCTCTCTAAATAACCTAATTATGGTTCATGTACCAGCGGCCAGCTCTGCATAATATGCAGTAAGGGAGAGAGAGAGAGAGAGAGAGAGAGAGAGAGAGAGAGAGAGAGAGAGAGAGAGAGAGAGAGAGAGAGAGAGAGAGAGAGAGAGAGAGAGAGAGAGAGAGAGAGAGAGAGAGAGAGAGAGAGAGAGAGAGAGAGAGAGAGAGAGAGAGAGAGAGAGAGAGAGAGAGAGAGAGAAAAAGAGAGAGAGAGAAAAAGAGAGAGAGAGAGAGAGAGAGAGAGAGAGAGAGAGAGAGAGAGAGAGAGAGAGAGAGAGAGAGAGAGAGAGAGAGAGAGAGAGAGAGAGAGAGAGAGAGAGAGAGACAGAGAGAGAGACAGAGAGAGAGAGAGAGAGAGAGAGACAGAGACAGAGAGAGAGAGAAAGTCAGCCATTTTATGATTTTATGTCACATTTGTGGTACTAAACCATCAATTAAACGACTTACCACTGGCTTCGTCAGAATTTTGTCGGCACTATACCGAAAAAAAACCAGTCCTGTAATTCTTACCGTTTACTTAATTAAGCCGCTCGGAAATTTCCCAAACACACACACACACACACACACACACACACACACACACACACACACACACACACACACACACACACACACACACACACACACACACACACACACACACACACACACACACACACACACACACACACACACACACACACACACACACACACACACACACACACACACACACACACACACACACACACACACACACACACACACACACACACACACACACACACACACACACACACACACACACACACACACACACACACACACACACACACACATTTACTGGGATTATTGATTTAAAGTTGATGATAGATGATCATTTTAATCCAAAATGAGACACAAAGACTCAAACTATTGGGTTCAAGTAATACCATGAGTAGTATGACCTACTGGAAATGTAACCAAATGAGAAGGCGTGGTGTGTATGTTGAAAGCGCCCTCATCACATTCAGAATCAGATACTATTGTCTTCCAGTATTTACACCTAACTACCTGAGATCCAAAGATGAGCTATAAAAGGGTTGTGTCATGTTTGGGACTCCAGGAAACATAAATCAAGTTTTAATACTCGCCATGACAAACCAACAATCTGAGTCGTGTGACTTTTTCATTCATATATTACACCGTTCGACATATTTGTTTTACAACATTAAATTTTGTGTGAATTTCTAATAACCAATATAATTATATAATATTTTGAGTAAACATTGTCTGGTTCTACGGGCCAGTCCCCAGTCAATCAAATCATAGTTTATATTGTTTGTCACAAGTTTCAATATATCTAGACCTGCCAAGAGTTTCCAAGCATAACTATATAACTTACATAGTTATATTGTAAGGGTAGCATATATATATTCAGCTCACTATATGCAACACCGTAATACACTCCCTAATAAACTATTGAGTAGCAAGTTGCAGTAATATTGTTATAACTACATGCCACATGAAGAGGTCTCCTGCTAGTCGTTGGAGTTGCCTGCATCACACACATCTCTTAAAGTTAAACGTCGTAAAAAGTTTATCCAGCCCACTCGGTTCAATGCTAACTGAAGTACTGCATCTCGGTTGATGTTGTCAACACCTGTTAAGTTAGCAGCATCTTCAAGTGAACAGTGCAGGTCATCCAACCCTTTCCGGGTCTCCTTCGTGACCTCTTTCCATTGTTAGGTAGGAATCCCTACTAAGATTTCTTTATAATTATTTTGTTTCCTACATGCGCCAAAACAAAAATCTTATCCTGAATATTTCTATCGAATCGATTCGCCCTAAAACACTGTCCGACTTTTGTTTTTGTCTCTGAACAACTCCTCGACACATACACCAATATAAACACCACGCCTTCTTATTTGGTAACATTTTCAGTTGGTCATTCTACTCACGGTATTAGTTGAACCCTATAATAGTTTTAGTCTCATTTTGATCATCTATAATGTTTTAGTAATTTTAAGTGGGGCACGTAACGGTTATGTTATATACATAGTTGGAAGTTTTTTCTAAACTTTGATGACACTGTTTCATGATAAGTACCAGGAAATTGTACTTCAATTAATTTGAATTGTTACAACTTTCTCATAGACTTCTATAAGCTCCAATATAATTGTCTGACGTTGCGACCTCAACTATTTTTCAATAATAGTTGCGGTCCAGGAGGAGACGCGCGTGTCTGGCCAGCTGGCAACGTCTGACAACAGTTCTTGACATTCTGCCAACTAATTATATAGGAAAGAGAATTTAGTGTATGCTATTAGCACTTTTAGCAGTCTACAATTTAATTTGGTCTGTACAACCCAAGTCCCAACTGCCAACTATTCAGTCCCGACCTATAGTTGTTACTTTCTTTTGTTTTACTCTCCTATTTATTTTCTACGTGCTCGTTTACCACCGATTGTGTATACCATCAGACCAACGTAAACATAGCGGTCCATCAATATAGTCCATCACACGGTTCCGGGTATGAACTGTATATTTTCTTTCATCTAAGTGTTCCCTCCCTTTGTTAATTGGTTTGGAGACTTACTGCCTTACGTAGCCCTTTCTCCCGCGATTAAGTCAAGGGGTTAAAGCCCTATATATAAGTATATAATATATATGTAACTAAGAGGCTTATATCCAAATACTCCAACATGTTGACAGTTACTCCCTGCACGTGCAGGATTTGCAGAATTGCACTTAATTGTACACAGTAAAACTGGTAAGTAGAATTAAGTAGAATTACCTCCGACTCCCCCCAGCACGGCCCCGTACCTCACTGCCTCACTAGTAGTCGTCAGTGTCACTACCTTGAAGCCTTGTTGCCGTGCATCTTACCTTTTGCTGTTATTGAACTTCAAATTCAGTGGACCTTGATATGTTTGGAGAGATATTACTATATTAGCATTCTTGTTGCCGTTTAACTATAAAAGTATGAATGAGTAGTAACAAAGAATGTCTTCAATGTTTGCACTTTTATTTAACTCTTTTCTTTCTACGGAATTATCAGAAATTTTCATCAGAAACATCACAACAATGTGACTTATAAATAATGTTCCTATCCCGATATTAATTCTTTTTTTCTAAACAGATTTTGTATATATTTTGACTAAAAGAACGCCATCTCCAAAACGCTTGAGTGTCAGGACTACCATTTGCGAGTAATACAGTGGTGGTAATTTACTCTGTATATTCTGATCTCGATCCTGGACCTATGTGGTAATTTTGCTCTCTAAACCAAAACCAGAACCAACTACCACTTGCAAGGCTCTTTGTCACGCACCGCCAGGCGCCAGAATACTTTGTCACACTGCCAGAGTACTGAGCTCAAAGTATCAAAGGGCTCCATCTCAGAGCACAGAGTAACAATTGACGTAATATCAGGGGTTCAGAGAGTGCCAAAAGCGTAAGCCGCCAACAATTACTGTCATTGGCTTGGGCAGGACCAGGACTGAGGATCTGCCGCCAAATACGGGACCAGTAATACAGTTTCTGTTTCTCCTGCGTGTACAGCTCTCCTTGTAAGCGTATGGTGGGTTGTGTGAGGGGTTATATCCTCGTGACTACGATAAAGAGATTGGTAGCTCGCTCTAACTACCTCTCTCTCTCTCTCTCTGTTGGAGAGCTACCAACAACCAGATATCTAATCGAGGAGTTATCTGCACGTATTTGGCATGATTCCTACCTAGACCTACGTCATTACATCTGTATAGTGTAACACACTGTAGCAGTAGGGCGCGGACTATCTCTGGCAGTCTGCCAAGCTTGCTCTCTGCACTCATTACGACTATGCAGCATCTATTATACTACTCCATTATTACTTTAGTTTGCGTCATCTAGCTGATCTCTAAAGATGGCTGACTCAGGATCACCAGCCCGGGTCTACTTGTTAGGTATAATTATCCAGCTAAGTGGTTTGTTTGGCTCCCCTGTTGGACTTGGCTGTTGAGTCCATGGCATTATTATTATACACGCTGACAAAAGCTGCCGTCACATACGGATGGCATGTTTTGGGCGTATCCGGCTTATTTGGCTTTTAGCTTCGAGTTTTAACACCCCTTGATTGACGTTCTTTATACAGTTTATACGCCCGTTCTGCACTTGCTGTGTTTCCGATTACTGTGTAACGTGCGTAATTCGTTCCTTTGCACTGAGCTAAACCCTAATATATATATATAATATAATATGTAATATAAGAGTTTGTTGTTTTTCTCAGGGCTGTAATGAAATGAAATGAAATGAAATGAGGTATTTATATCCCGTTCATATGATTAACCAACAACACATTACACAAGGAAGGTGGTTAACCATGTCAGAGCGGCTGACTGTGAGTGATGTAAGCGAATGTGTAAAAATGAACAAGAGTATAACTCAATATAAGGCTCAGACAAAATTAAAACATCTTTTATTTTAAACCACGCTAAACTAAAAAGAAGCAGAGACCATACAATACATGTGGTATAATAAAAAAGTTACTTTTAAACGTAACCTATTCCGTATTGTTATCGATTATGTTCAATATGAAAAGTACTTAAAATACTTTAAACTTTTGATAAACCGATTAAAATTTTGACAGCGTTAAATCTGGTGCTAAGTGCGTTTGTATTTCGTCAATGAATATCGCCGTTTCCATTGCTACGATACCTTTAGAAAATACAACAGAAATCAGCTTCCAATACTTTTACGTATTTAACATCATTACGTATTTAACTAGGTACATTGGTTACTCTCCATTTTCGCGGTACTGTGCAGTTTTGTGGTTCTTTGTATGTTGACTGTATTGTTGAGCACATACATACAAGTAATGTAGCCAGATCTCTATAACGTAGCCAGAAATGGAGTCAGATATCTATAACGTACCCAGAAAGGGAGTCAGATCTCTATAACGTACCCAGAAATGGAGTCAGAATTCAGATATCTATACGTACCCAGAATGGGAGTCAAATCTCTATAACGTACCCAGAAATGGAGTCAGATCTCTATAACGTACCCAGAAATGGAGTCAGATCTCTATAACGTACCCAGATCTCTCTCCTAGGGGATTAGTCTGCTCTATCTACGTTCACAGTACCATCCTTTGTAGTATTACTACTATACAGCTTATGTAAGATAACCTTCGTCCCTTACAATCAGTACCCATACTCTTTATTTTATTGATCGTGAGCCCGTTCTTGTCCAAACCCAGCACCCTTAACAGACACATCATCTCCGTTTTCTAGAAGACCTAAATAATCACATCAATCATATTTATCAGGCAGGGAAATATTTGTATTCGAATGTTTATGAAGCGGAGGGGAGCAGGAGCTTTTACGCCACTGTAGAGTAAGGGAGCTCCACCCTCCTGACTAACTCCTCCTGGTCAACTCTTAATGACGTCACCTCTAGCTTTTCTCATGCAGCAGAATTATTTTCCTGTCAAGTGTCAGCCTTCCGGATGTATTTTGCATAACATTCCAGGGCTTACAGATCTTTATTGCAGACCATATGCCGCTGTGATGGCCTTGAAACTTTATAAGGTTACTCGGCAGCATTTTATGTTTCGTGCGCGTTCTGCCGCAATTGTGTCAGTCCTGTATAATTCTGGAGAAGTAATGTAATAATATAGATTGTATCCTGACACGCACAGCCGCCTAGTTTTAATTGGCTGTCTAATTATACCAGTGTAATTATATGTTGGAGTGCTTATACCATCTTGAAGTGCATTTACAAGATATTATATACAGTCAGTATTTACAATGCTTTGGCTCAAAGACTGTTTTGGTGTTAGCTTTTGTATCAGATCTGGTCTGCAAAACGCGCGGCTTCAGTTATATATTTTCTCATTCAGTTTAACGGGGTTAGTATAGGCGGGGTTGGGTGGGGTTGGGTGGGGTTGAATGGGAGTTGGCGGTGTGTTTTACCGGCCCTGCATAGAGCAAGGGGTTTGGACGGAGGAAATTGCGATTGAATCTAATACAAAACTATACTATATCATATATGTATAACATAATCTAAAAAAAGTCTTATGTTTGATAAATAAAGTTCTTATTTTTACTAGGTTGACACTATGTAGTATGTAGTCATTCATAGACATATTTGGCGATACTAGATTGCGAGCAACAGAAATTCAGTCCTGAGGTTCACTACTGTACTATCTTCCAATACGTTCTTTAGTATAGTGTGAAAACTACCGTTCTACTATTTTTGGGACTCTGCCAACTTTTGTCTACTTCAAGAGTACTGGTATATTTTGTTGTACGGAGCTCTCATGTTTTAAAATGGTTGGTATTTCGCACTCTACATCGTGTTTACCAGTAGTCTGCAGCGGACCTTTTACTGCAGTGTGAATTCCTTACAATCTATTCATCGGCACGGAGTTTGAAGCATTAAGTTCCCGTTGTAGAGTTTCCATTTTCCATAGACCTGTAGTATTTAGAGGCGGAGGATTTTAACTCCAGACCAACTAATTACCAGATATTATGCTCCTCCCTTTTTTATACAATAACTTAGCATTTATGGTTTGGATTTCAGGAATTCCATTCTTTGACTAATAAACGTTGTGGAAACGAATTATTTCTTGTAAAATGCAATCAGGAGATCATGAACTATGTCTTGTATGTACTTTGATCCTTCAAAAAGCCGCAACAGTTTCAACTTTAATGTTATCAACTCATTTCAGATTTGGAACAGTTCCATTCATTGCATAGTCACTCTTCTTGTCTCACGGAAACACGAGATAGTGTTGGCCGTTGGGCTGTACTTGGTTACAAACACTAAGGGAATAGTCAATCTTCAATCTCCGGACCAGTCGTGCTCCAAATCAAATCAAACTATTATGTCATCATTATGCAAATATTATGTAATCAATGATTATTCTAAACGGTTATTCCAGACGAAAACACGATTACTAATCATGTTTTCGTCTGGAATAACCGTTTTGAATTCAGTTGGTCAGGTATAAAATTGGTCTGCAGTATTTAGTTTAATTTAGTTTAATTAGTTGTGTTTTTTAAAGTTCATTTTGTTCGCATCTTTAAGAGTCAAAAGATAACTTCTCCAAGCAAAATCAAGTTTTTTAAAGAGGCGCCTCATTATAAATCATTATACCTCTCTTGGGGTTTATCTGACTATACTTAGTAAACATAGTGTTTCTCGGTATTCTACTTTTTAGTTATATATTTAATAAAAATAACAAGAAATAAGAATAGAATAAAGACCTGCATTGATCAGTTACAAGAATTTTCATGATTGGAAAGTAAAAGGTACCGGGAATCGCGGAATTTCTGTGTTAGATTCCCCGTATCTTTGGTAGGCATTTGTAAAGTCTTGTAAAGTCACATACACCAGTCACCTCCGCTCATCAGATTCTTATAATCACAACCGTAACGTCTTCCGCACCATAGAGTCCTTATCCTTAGTATTATTCAGAACAAAATATTCTTTTTGTATCCTTATTATCAGTGAACCGAATAATATGATTATTATTGTGGCCTAAAACAACATAATATTATATCCTCTTATCATATTAATTGTATTATGCTATTATGCTTTTATTGCTTATACTGTGTTAATCAATTCAGTACTGTTTTCTGGACCAGACATCTTCTGGGACATCAAAAATTCTTTTCCGTAGAACAACTACAAGTGCAATAGTAGATAGAGCTTAATCAGCTTTACGTAACGACAATGAATAATTTCTACATATTATGGAAGGAATTATTCATTCGTGAATAATTTCGAGCACAATAAGTGACCTCTAGGCCGCATACTACAGTATAGTACTTTAATAAGCTGTCTGCCGTAAACAGATTATTTAACCGCAGACCCCGCTGTGTGGGTGGTGGGGTTGCTTTTCTCCGAAAAAGTAGTCCCAAGAAGGCGCCTGATCGTCTAATCATAATGTTGGCTCTCTGTCATGCTATTTCATTTCTTGGCCAACAAGACGCAGTTACTGTTTTAATTGACGTCAGTAATAAATTCACCAGAGGAGGGAAAGTAAAATCGCGCGACTGAAATTATTAATCTTCCGTGACGTCAATAAATGAAGCCCGTCCTTATAAACGAGCAAATGATCCTTAACCTGCAGTCTCCCGTCTATTTTAATTTTGCTGTTTAATTTGACACAGAAGCGCTCACAACATCGTGTGATAATAGGTAGTAGACACCAAACATAGCAGCTCGCGGGGTAGCCGAGAATCTTACCCCTAAGTGTGCTTAATTGGGTCAGCTCTTAGCGGCAGGCACACGCTCTCGCCAAATTCTCCTCAACTCCTGGTTAGTGCCATCATCCGATACTGTCACCAGCACAAGCTGGTCTTATCGGTAAATAGTCGCTACCGCGGCAGATTATCCGGTAGTGTTTCGTACCTTTCTAGTTGTAATAATGTTACGGAGAAACACGTAGAGTTATCTGGTATCTGATAGCCCTGTTTGTAATAATGTTACGGAGAAACACGTAGAGTTATCTGGTATCTGATAGCCCTGTTTGCGCGATTATTCGTTATAAAAGCAAAGTTTGGTTTTACTTCTTTACTTGTTGATTACGTAATAATAGTTTTCAGGGGGTGGGAGATATTGCAAAGTGTTTGTGTTTTGCAGGGCTGCACAGCTCTCTCTCTCCTATCGGCACGTGTGAGAGGATATGTGTTATAGTGTAGAGATGCCCGCTAAGTGCGAATTATATGTCTATCTTAACTTTCTGCTTTCCTCAGAACCAACTGTGATTTTTATTTTATTTCGTCAAGTGCAGCCGCGGATACTTTTTGAGCCACGCAATTAAGGATCAACCGGGCCTTACTAAATTTTAATAAATCTGCCCGTTTACAGGTCTCACATTCCTCAATTCCTCAGAGTTCTGCAGATCGGGAGACCGGTCACGATGGTTACCAGACCAACGTGCCATGGTTACCGGCTGTCAACTGGTCAACTGGTTTGGCTGCAGTGTGATACCACCGACCCTGCTTTAGCGTGCTGAAATCCTTGTATAGGCGTTATTTACTGACCTGGCATATCTTTACCCTATCGGCATGTCTCAATAGTTGAGTTGGTGCCGCTATTTTATCTTACGTTAGCAACTTACTCTGTTTAGCACTAAAATGTTACTGCGCATCTGCAGCAGCTCAATGGTGATGATCTAATCCGACAAGGCTTTGCTGACGTAGTTTATAACAATCCCGCCTGACCTGCGGCGAAATGATCATCTCAACCTAACTACGTTATTTTTGTTTTTTATATACTCTGCCGTGTTCGTTCCAACGCCTTTTTTAAAAGTATTCCGTTAATTATTTGATCTGTACAGGTGGCCGAGTTGTTAATCTTATTTTGACGGCAGCGGTACTACAACGAAAACGGAATAAGGGACCTTACCGTGTCATATAGTAGTCCACCTCACATACATAACAACTACGACGATAATATTATGCATGTAATTGCCACGTATACAGCTTCAACATATTCAATATATATCTTAATATGTTCTGTTTATTTCTCTGAAAATCAGGGTTTAGACCAATTATTTCCCCTTGAATTGGAAAAATTTATTCTAATGATGACCCGGTGGCGTTTAAGGCTTGTTTCTTTGAATTAGATAAGGTTACTAGTTAGTTACACTAAAGTTATAGTGGGTACTCATACTGGCTAATGGTGGTCCAGTCTAGCGTCCACTGCTGCTGCAGTCTGACGTATCTAGCATCACACGAACTATTGAGTTAGGTCATCATTCTACGTGTTTATATGCTAGATTTTCACGCCGGACGATATGAGACGATCTTTCTCGCTGATTGGGAGATTTTCAACTATTTTTAGCGGGATTTTTTCCATGCATCTTGGGCGCCGGGGTCTAATAAAGTTAAAAGTCTATAATTATTTTATTATCGGCCCATATTTTTATCAGAAGTAACGTTACAGTTTGTTAATTCTTAATTATTTCGATGATTTGGCTGATTTGGCTAATCAGATAATTTCATCATTGACGGCAAAAATTAATTCACTGATAGTAATGATGTTTAGCAAAAATATAAGCGGTTTACGCATTAAACAGTCCATGAACAGCTTAGCTCTGTCCGTCCACAGTTGTTAGGAAAATGTTTGTTGATAGCTGGGTCCACACCTCAAGCGTGACAGATCACGCGTCTACCTGTTCTTCAGGCTGTGATCATGGTCAACATGTCCACCAGACCGTCCACCAGACCGTCCACCAGACCGTCCACCAGACCGTCCACCAGACCGTCCACCAGATCCTAGCCTGTCCCAATATTATGTTTACTATCTATAATTTAATATTCAACCGTATAATAGTATTTGCTATATTTATAAAATACTTAATCTTTATGAATTTTGGTAATTTCTGAAAAGTTCATCAAGAAAATAAATTGCTAAGGTCATTTCTGAAACTTTCTTCGGGAAATGTAAGATTAAACGAGAAAATGGTTGCTTCATTAATGTTCACTACAGAGCTAGATATTTCTGATCTTATCACTTACCTCGCATCTCTTTCAGTTTCAGTAAATCCAGATAATATCTACAGAATCCAGAATAATAAGGATTCTGGATTCTGGAATGCCAAAAATTCACACTTAGAAATTTTTGGTTCAGCTTCATTCTACTGAGTCATATCATTATCATAGAGTTCAATACTGTTCTCAGACCTCCAAACATTATTACCTCCAAAAATTCAACAGCTCTGTCGCCATGCAAGATAAAAGGTTTTAAAAGGTTCTGAAAGGTTACATGCGAAATCATTGGAGCACTGAAGCTTTTATGGCGCTAAATTTCATTAGTTGATTGAACCTTATATTTATCTTTTCACGCTTTTTAACGGTTGTTGGATCAAATTAAAAGTTAGAGCTGCCAGGAGTGCAGTGTGCAAAATCACACAAAACTGCCGTTTAATGCTTAAACAAACAATATAAGAACGGAAAAGCAATGAAGAGGGTCGATTGTCGAATTGTTTCGCGCGCCAGTCCACGTGTGGCCCGAGTTGGTCTGCTCCGGCGTTACGTCACCAGGGTAACGCGTTACTCTGGTGACTTAACGTTGGTCAGACAGCATGACGTAACACTAACAGTGCGTGTAACGCGTTACTAGGGAGTATGTGATGCTGTATGTGCTATTTGTTTTTGTTTTCCGTTATTTAAAGTTCTAGAATGTCTGTTTGCGGCTGACCTCTCCTACAATTTGTAGTATTACACATATTTTCGTATAACACATGTCTGAGAGTATTGAGTTGTCCTTGAAGTAAACTTTTTTAGAGACTCGTTGATAATTTGAACGTTGACAACCTTGTCGTGCACCGGCTCGCTTTATTATTTGTTTGCCACCTAAATCTGAATCTCGGGTTCAAATCAACTGGTGGTTGGTTGGGACCTCCCAGATTCCCTTTTCAACTAGTCCTGCAGCAAGAATATTCACCAAGTTTATCATCAACGAGGCTAAACAACGCTTTATTGTTGCCGTTCGTTTCAATAATCCATTTACCTTTGAGGGGCTATTATAAAAGCAACGCCAATTCCCAGGAACCTCAAGGGTGAAACCATATTCTGATTGCTCGCTAATTGAATGAAGACCTCTAATCAGTGCCAATTAAGCTAGCACGTGAGATATATTTAGAGGCCTTGTGAGATCTGAAACTCACAAATCACTTGATTTGAAACCCAACCTCACAATACATTGGTTGGTTTCACGATACAGAAGATAGTCAGTTGTTTAATCCCTTTCGGAGTAGATGCTTCAATATCCCGCTAGTGTTTTCAAAACTGTTGAGCCACGCCTGCTTTCCCTTCTGAGTTACTAGTGACGGACCAGTTCCATTGAGTCTGTTTCCGTCCTGTTACTACGGAAACACACTCACTTACTACTACAGACACGTGCTGACATCTTCTGTCAAACACAACAATCTAGTCACCACGTGTAACATGCACTGTCAGGCGTCTCACTGTCCAATCAGGAGCTCCCAACACTATCTATCCCCCAATCAGGAGATTTTAATCCGACCACTTGTGTACTCACCTAGTGTTTCATGTCAAGGTCTAGGTCTACCGTGTTCAGCCAGCTAATCTGCTATCTGAACTCTGAAGTCGTGATGAGAGGAAGAGTAATAGCTGACAGATGACGTCACGTGACAGATGACGTCACGTGACAAATGTCAGATGACGTCACACCTAACCACATTGTATGTAATCCTCTTGTTTGTACAAGAGAGTATCTCACCTCACGGCACGGCTTCCTCTCACCATTCACACGCACATGTCACTGGTTTTATCCTCTAAGCATTACATTCGCGTGTATCCCAATGTCATGTATATTAATCAGCTTAGTTGCTCCTCCCTTTGTATCGCTACCTTTATATTGGCCCTGAACTCTAAGTTAGTAAGAGTAATTCTGCTATCTGTCGTTTATGGAGCTGTTTGCTTTGTTTCTTTCTGGTCCATGTAAAGACTGAAGATCCGTTCATTAAGACGTTCAAATCTAATTTGGGTACCACGTACCGACAGAATTTCGGTTGGAATTCTTCGCTTTCAAAATTGTAACTATTTTTAGTTTTAGCTAAATCTGGGGTCACGTTCGTCACGTAACGACTGAAGATTCGTTCATTATGACTTTGAAATCTTATTCGGGTACAATCTTATTGTAACTATTTTTGGACTTGTTTCAGATTTTAGTCTGGTTGCACGTTCGTACAGTTACTAGAATTAGACTGATCGAACGTTAACCGTGTTGGTTTAAAGCCAAAAAAGATGTGAAATGTCTTGTTCCCTGGAATCTAAACAATGTATCACCCTCAATATTTAATTAGTTTTTCATTTTGAACGGGAATTTCCTGAAAGTTTGTCCCTTGGTGCCAGGTGCTTGAATCACTATCTAATTTTTTGAATGTTTTTTATTGGTTTTCATAACAGCTCAATTATATTCATATACCCGCTAATCTAATCCACACCTTTGATAGAAAAATTAGCCCCAGAAACGGAATAATTGCGTCAGTGCAGCGCTGCAATTGACCGTGAGAAACTTGATATCGATTATATGGAACATTATCGTGTTTGTATTTTCAGTGATTGCTTCTTGGCAACAGTTCTACACACCCTCATCCTACCCGTACTTATTATTCAGCTCGTCATTATTCATTAGTCCATAATAATAATTTTCAACACGTTGGGCTGTCGCATATCCTGTACCTACCACTACCAGTAGATAATAGATATATCACTGGTTTTGTTGTTGTAGCGCAATAAGAAAGTTAGCTGGTTCGACAGTTGGTTTAGCAACGTATACCGACTATCACAAAAACAGTGTTTTGTTTTTGCTACATTGGTCTTTCGTGCTTTTTTTCGTGTCAATATTAAAATAACGTTATCTTACAAATATATTGGAGTATTGGAATATCCGAAAATGAAAATCCACCTAATTTTTCTTGTTTATCGTGGAATGCGGGTCATGAGGCGAAGCTGCGAAGGAACATACACTCAACCCCATCAAGCTACGCAGCTGCCTTCTCGCGTGTAATTAATTCTGGTCCGCTCTGTTAACGGTAATTGAGCCTTGAGGGCATGGTGGCTACACAGCCGTCAGAACAAAAGAACGGACCTGCGTCATAGATTAGTGTAGAACAGGAAGAGATAGCCGCTTTTAACAAAGGCAGGATCACTGCTGCAAGAATTGTGATATGAACACTGAACAGTCTACATTCTACATGGAATATTATCCACCAGGATGTCATTGTAGTAGTTTTAGCAGTTCTTAAACACTGACGATTGTTTTGGCATAAAGGGTTTGTTATTTCAATATGTAGTCAACAGTCTCTACAATGGGTCCAGGGATATCATCTCTTGAACACCATTCTAAACTACCTTAATGTGGAGCTCTGTCTTAAGAGGGAATCGTAAATCACAGTGGTAACACAACACTCGTGAGTACTGAGGCAGAACCAAGTTGAACCTGCAATTTGGGCAATTGAAAATGTTTGTAAAAAAACTTGCACAATCCCGTATTCTCAGAAACAAACAAAATATATAGATTTGGCTTGTACAACGGGTGAATTAGACTCCACTAAGGATGACTAATGACTTGGGCGGCTTGAGACTGCACCTCATTGGTTTCCGAGACTTTGTAACGAAACATTGACAAATTCTATAATCTTAATTTGCTAATCTATATTCTCCGAATGAAATATCTATTTCTAGGAATATACTGTTCGCGAATACATTCCTCCTTATCTCCGATCATCAGTCAGTTGTAGTTAGTTGCAAAAATCTTAATTTTGAGTTGTTATTTGTACCAATTTTCAGCTTTTTACCGACAAAAAGAACTGAGGGTCAAGTTTAGTTGTACCGTGTGCGGTCGTTTTAGAACGGTCGTTTTAGATCGTAGAAGTTGAAGTTAGTCGCAGTAACCCATGTTCATTGTTCATATTCGGACGGATATATTTACACGAAATTTCAGCGCGTGGGGTCCAGCCACTCACTTAACTTGACAGTTTAAACAAAAGAAATCAGTTGACAGTTTACATTTGACAGTTTACATTTTACATTTTACATTTTACATTTTACATTTTACATTTTACATTTTACATTTTACATTTTACATTTTACATTTTACATTTTACATTTTACATTTTACAGTTTTTAACTAGACCACCTGCAGGATTCCAGGCATGGCAGGACACAAGAAACTAGAAAATGAAGACGAGAAACCAAAAGATCTTGAAGTCTGCGAGGTAAGCTATTCAAGTTCTCGTTTAGTTTTTATTGTTAATTCTTATCCTCATTTCACTTATTTAAGTTGTTCAAGTAGTTTCCGCAGCACACAAATTAAGTTCACTCCAAATAGTACGGGACTCAACAGTTCAGTTATCCGGGTTGAACCAGCCCTGTCATTGTCCTCACCATTAGTCACTACAACTCAGTGTTGGAATTATAAATCACCTTTTAAATCTTTTTAGTCCTGCTCAATCCTGTTAGAAGTCATTAGTCACCTAGTCGTAGACAAAACAGAAAACGTCTTCTATTCTATAACATCATGTGATACGTGACTAAGCTACCACTAAGGTACCACTAAGCTACCACTAAGCTACCACTAAGGTACCACTAAGGTACCACTAACGTACCACTAACGTACCACTAAGGTACCACTACGGTACCACTAAGCTACCACTAAGCTACCACTACCGCACCACTAAGGTACCACTACGGTACCACTAAGCTACCACTAAGGTACCACTAAGGTACCACTAAGGTACCACTAAGCTACCACTACGGTACTACTAAGCTACCACTAAGCTACCACTAAGCTACCACTAATGTACCACTACGGTACTACTAAGCTACCACTAAGCTACCACTAAGGTACCACTAAGCTACCACTAAGGTAGCACTAAGGTACCACTAACGTACCACTAAGGTATGACATGTAGAGTACAATCTTAAATCCCCTTATGGTCTAATGGTCCTAAAACTGTATTCTTAAATAAGAAGTAGAGGAGAAGTAGCCGTGGTTATTACTAAGGTTATTACTACTCAATGGTTATTATTATTGAGAGTAATACGATGATAGAGTTCCCAACATGTATGGTTTAACTGATTTTGTTTACAAACACCACAAATAGTACCCCAGACCCCTAATGAACGAAAAATTCCCGGCGTCCTCGACCGTCTTTTAGGTTAATCTTCTATCAGTTTAATGCACAGGGTGTTCCAAAACTCGTGTCCAAATTTGAAATTATAATTTTTTTAATTTTATGAACGAGCAAATTAGATGCGATCGGTTTAAAGATGCTTGTTATGTCTTATATTTTAGTTTTTATATAGTAGGTAACGGTTACGACTCTACACTCTTATTTTGAATCAGTAATATGCACATGATACTATCATTGATATAATCTTTCAGTTGTTTATACTTGGCTTTTACACTAAATTCTCTTTGTTATTATTGCTTAGGACAGAAACCATCAGCATTAAGATCTGAGAAACAAATCTCATGGGAAATATCATGGTGCCCACTGCCCAGTGAAATTAAATGCACCACTTTTCTATTAACATTCACCTCGAAGTAGACTTTTAGACAAAGGACTAGGAGGAAACAACCATCCTTAGTTCAACTTTGTAAAACTAATGATAAGTTTATTTCATTACTTTCTAATCGAAAAGATCAGATAGTCCAACTCGTACTTCCCTGAAGATCTTTTAAATATGGTTTCCTGTGCAGTGGCCAGTGTGCATGTTGCTTAACTAGATGGCTGGGTTTACTGGACATTTTACCACATAAAATCTCATATCTAATCGGGGATACAATTCAACATATTATTCCACATATTATATCTGTTATGATTAGTGAGGCCTGGGTGTGAGACCTGCACCGAGTCCTGACAATTAACTGAAACTTTACGATAACGTAACTACCACAGCGACCACTAGGACCTGCACCGGCAGATATAGTTTATCCTTTATTTTCCTAAGGAGCTTTATAATTTAGATACAGTTTCCCCGTGTTAGTCGCCTTAGTCTTTCGATCTTAATCAATATGGCTGACTACGTTGTTAAGTTAAGATATCGACCTATTTCAAAGCACATTTTAGTAGTTGTTTATTTAATAATATGTTGCCAGCTTGAACAGATTTAATTTATGGTGCCATTTTCCAAATTTTGACAGAAAATTCGATCAATTAAGAATTTTACTATAAGAGTATCATCAACGATGGCTGCTAATAAAGAAGTTTACGTGAATGAATCAGCTGTTGATCCGTCTGTTGTTGCTCCTGATGTAGTTGAAGTCAAGGTACAGTTACAGTACAACTAACTACACTCTACAGTAGTTATTATATCTAGATAATAGACAAATCCACGCTTCTTCTAAGATCTCAGTTACCAAAACGTTCAAACTTTGTAGATCAAACACACAATTCAATAGCCAATACAATTTGCAACAATTGTAGATGACAGTATAATAGCTAAACATCATCATGACGATATAATGGCTAAACAGGGCATCCCGCAGATCGTAGTGAAACCCAAGGATGTAGACGAGCGAGGAGCATGGGGCAACAAAGTTGAATATCTACTGGCGTGTATTGGACTGGCTGTGGGTCTGGGAAACGTATGGAGGTTCCCTTATCTCTGCCACAAACACGGAGGAGGTGCGTGCTCTTCACTTTCTTCTACCTTTGGGAATATTATTAGATAACAAACTATCCTACATTTTAAAATGCTCAGCTTTTTAAACATGGTAACTTTTAAACAAAGCAACTTTTAAAATGAATCAAAAAAAACATCAGCATTTAACTGATCAGTGTGATGTAGAGACTGTTGCTTAAACGTGGTTTATTTTCAGGCGCCTTCCTGGTCCCCTACTTTATCTGCCTCATATTCGAAGGAGTCCCCCTTATGTACCTGGAAATGGCTGTCGGACAGTTCTTCAGATCTGGTACGTACAACACTGTTCTACGCTCGTCAATTGCATATTTTCATGTACATTATTTTGCATATTTCCTTGTTTCTTGCTGACGGGTTCAGCGGATACGTTTTTAAATCAAGTAAAACAAAATTCTAATTATAAACTAGTCTCCTGACGGGGAATGTGCTTTATTTTACATAAGTTATTTTACATAAGTTATTTTACATAAGTTATTTACATATTGTAAGTTGTTTTAAAACACTCAACAGCACAGCTGCACAGTGCACACTGAACTCTACAAACCACTAAACTCGCCCTCCTCCAGGTTCTGTGAACTGCTGGGGTAAGATCCACCCCATGCTAAGGGGTATTGGTGTTGGTTGCGTCTGTGTATCCATGCTGCTCTGTCTATACTACGTCATCATCATCGCCAGATGTTTCCTTTACTTCTTCAACTCTTTCACCGCGTAAGTCGCTTCTTCCTCCACATTTTGTGGTAAAACTTCGCAGAGTTTGACAATTAAGGCCCAGTTTTTACCATGTTATTTTTTAGTTCACCATAAACCTGGTTGTGTTTGGTCCGATTGAGGATTATGCTCGAATGAAGAGTAACGCTTGTATGCTCTATAAACTCGAGCCATAAGATGACTGTTTATATTGGGGCAACCTCATAACGTGGAGGGCGGAGGCTGGTTGGAGGCTGATTAACTTGTTATTGGTGACAGCTTTTAGGCGGAAATAAAATTATTAACATTATAATAAATGGTTGTACCGTGTAATTGTAAGAGTTAAATTCTTGTCTAATGTCTATTCAATAAGTAAATGTATCAAAGTTTACCGTTACAACAAAGGAAATCGTAATTGTAACACTAATAATTCCAGGAGTCTGCCCTTTAACGTTTGTGCAGATGTTGCTGGAAAACTGCTGAACGAAACATGTTGTGAACGAAGCAACGACCGAGCCAACTACTACTACTGGAACAACGTTCTACAGGCATCGAGTGGGTTTAACGACATTTCTAACTTCAACTGGGCTCTGTTGGGTTGTTTGGCGCTCTCTTGGGTCATCTGTTACATCTGTGTGTTCAAAGGTGTGGAGAGCTCCGGAAAGGTATGTTTGCTGTTAAATTCTTCAGAACTCCCAATTCTTCAGAATATTCAGTAGTGACAGCACGTTGTTAGACTTAGTGAGTTACTCTGTCCACGCCTACTCCTTTCAAAACAAATTGACCTTCTTTGTACTGAAAGAACAATTTCTGGTGAGTGAAAATTCCTTCGAAAACAATCTGCAGTTACCGGCTCTAAGCTTCACCTGCTATATATATATATAGTATATTTTACTAATCTAACCTCTATCAGGCGGTCTATTTCACGGCTACGTTCCCTTACCTCTGTCTGGTGATCCTCTTCTTCCGTGGAGTAACCCTCCCTGGTGCAGTGGACGGTATCCTTGTCTACGTTAAACCTGACTTTGCTAGACTACTAGACGGACAGGTATGTCTGGTTACTTTACTAGATTAATCATTAACATAACTGTAACACTACAGGTACGTAGATTAACATAACTGTAACACTGTAACACTACAGGTATGTAGATTAACTGTAACACTGTAACACTACAGGTATGTAGAACATAACTGTAACACTGTAACACTACAGGTATGTAGATTAACATAACTGTAACACTGTAACACTACAGGTATGTAGATTAACTGTAACACTGTAACACTACAGGTATGTAGATTAACTGTAACACTGTAACACTACAGGTATGTAGATTAACTGTAACACCGTAACACTACAGGTATGTAGATTAACTGTAACACTGTAACACTACAGGTATGTAGATTAACTGTAACACTGTAACACTACAGGTATGTAGATTAACTGTAACACTGTAACACTACAGGTATGTAGATTAACTGTAGCACTGTAACACTACAGGTATGTAGATTAACTGTAACACTGTAACACTACAGGTATGGTTGGATGCGGCTACACAGATATTCTTCTCGCTTAGTTTGGGTTTCGGAGCTCTTGTTGCATTCGCCAGTTACGTTCCCTACAAGAACAACGTCGGAAGGTAAGAAGATTGTAACAATTAAATAATTAATTGATTAGAAGAGTACAGTATGATTGAAGGGGATCAAATTCATGCGGTGACAAGTTCGGTGGGTTTTCAGATTTAGATTTGTTTTTTAGTTCCATGCGACACATCTGGATTACACAGAATTACACTGGTTACACCCTGCTAGAATAGTGACGATACTGTCACTATACTAATTTTACCCAGTTTACAGTCAAGTATCGCCCCTCAGGGACGCAATTATCGTTTCTCTCGTGAACTGTGGTACCAGTATCTTCGCTGGCTTCGTCATCTACTCCATCCTTGGATACAGACAAAATCAAGGCATTGGAAATATCGAAGATGTGAGATATTTTACATTTACTCTTTTTATGTAATTACCCACGAATGTACATGTGCGCTTGTCAGTTTACTGCCGGTACATTTTGTCACAATTATATAGAATGTTGTAAAAAGTGTAGTATGAACACAGAGCTGTTAAAATATTAACAAATGTAATATTACACACTTGATCAGTTACCAATTTTAATTCAAATCACAAATCCACTAATCTTTAACCCGTGTATTACCAGGTATCAAGTGGATCTGGTCTTGCTTTTGTTGCCATCTCTGAAGCTGTGAGCAAGATGAATGCCCCCTACGTTTGGGCTATCCTCTTCTTCACAATGCTGATCTTGCTGGGTCTGGACTCTGAGTTTGGTACCTTGGAGGGAGCTGTCACGCCCCTTATCGTGGATATGAAACTCTTCCCTACTGTCAGAAAAGAGATCGTGTCAGGTTGGAACACATTCTATTAGTTACAACTATTTTGTTATATGACTCGCCTCACTTTACCTGGCACGCCGTTCCCTCTGCGTGGCGCTCTTCCCACTTCTTGTCAGAAAAGCGAGCAATAGATTAGCAAGCTAGGCAATCTTAGCCTCACTTTTAAACTAGATTAAAAGATGATTAAAGTATTATAGTTTTGCGATGATTTAACAATAATTTCCCCGCAGCTGTATTCGCTGGTGTTCTTTTCGTCCTCGGTATTGGTTTCTGTAGTGGTGGAGGGGAGTACATGATCATAGTCTTCGATACCTATGGTAAGTAAAGGACTGCATAGCTATATGCCATCAAGTATATTTATTACAAACCTCTAGTTTACCTACGATTCTGTGTTATTTGAAAGACAATATAAGGAGGTTCGATCCTGAACCTTCTATCCCTCTATAGTCTATACTGCATGTCTCTTTGTTTACATCGATCAAAGAAGGTTGACTTAGAGATTTGATCATGAAATGGCGGAATTTATTAGATTCTAGAGCCGCTAGCCTTCGCGTCTGGCCGGATTATTATCATATACAGTAACTGCTAATGCTCTGAATGATAAGAAATATCAGAAAGATTGAAATTTGAAGTCTGAAATCGCAATTTCCTGATTATAATTTCGATTCACGTACTCTAGTTCGTACTCTATAACTGAATTGGTAAGCGATGTCTAAGTCTTAAGTGCCAAAAAACATTTGTTTGATAAGGTGGCATCATTAAACCAGGTGTTAGGTATTTTAAATCAGTATATAGATCAGGCCACATCTTAACAAACCGTTTTCAGGTATGAATATCCCTATTCTGATCCTAGCCCTGAGTGAGTGTCTGGCAGTTGGATGGGTATTCGGAACAGACAACATGAGTGCTGCTATCGAGGACATGCAAGGTCATAAACCTTCTAAGTTCTTCACCATCTGCTGGAAATATATCTCTCCCTTCCTTTTGATCGTTATCTTTATCGTCACTTTCGTACAGAACATGATGAAAAGTCCTCAATACCCTACCTACATTGGATGCGACGAGGTTAGTACAACTTCTAGTCAAAATAAAGTTACAGCTAAAAAATTCATTGCATGATTTTGTACATGTTTAATCATCAGATTATTCAAGTTCTGCTCCTCATTCCCAAGGAAAATATGTAAAATATTCTGACGGTGAAAATTTCAGGACTCGGCTGACTTGGTGAAGGTAGTAGAATTGCCCTTGTCTGCCCAGTTGATTGGTTGGGTTATTGTGGTGTGCGCTGTCTTCCCAATCCCTCTCTACATGTTCTTGGTAAGTTGTTTATTAAACTTAAGACGTAGTCTAATATAGTGAGGAAGAAACGTGACAACTATTTTTCAATTTTATTGTCTTTAAAAATGTGGCTTCCATTTTGAAGGAATGTTAATTTTGTAAGATAATGGACGTCACCTCTTATAGTCATAACTTTAATCTATCCTCGTGCACAGCTTGCGTTGCTAACACGTGTCCTTCATTCTAACAACCTCATTCAACAGAACCGGAAGTCGGAGCCCAATAAGATGGAGTTCTTGAAGAGCATCTTGAACTCTGTGAATGAAGATAGACACTACGATATGGAGACCTTGTACCATAGACCTGGGCAGTCAGTTATGTCCAACGGAGACCATAAAAACGGAGGATTGAACGGTTTCAGTGATAATGAGAGACGTCTAATAAGGGGGTGACCCACTTTTCACCCCTCTAATACATACCCCTATTTTAGACCCAAAACGTTACCCTGAAACGTACGTCAGTGTCTAATCCCAACCCATGAAATCAGCTTATTTAAGAACCAGTTTAGATGACAAATCGGCCAAATAATTGGGATATTTATCATCATGAAATGTGTATAAACACACTATAATATTGCTATCGGTGGAAATATCCCCGATTTAATTATATCAACGCTACTATACGGATAATTTTACATAGTCAGTTGTAGGAATTCCTCAGCCGGCTTTTCCTATAACCAAACCCAAACCCTGA
The DNA here is from genome assembly GCF_026151205.1 of Bolinopsis microptera. NCBI lineage: Eukaryota > Metazoa > Ctenophora > Tentaculata > Lobata > Bolinopsidae > Bolinopsis > Bolinopsis microptera. Next base: position 13,898,210 of record NC_087073.1, read on the forward strand.
CACCTATTTAAAGCAACTGGGGGGGTGAAAAGTAGGAGGATAAAATTTCCTTCTCCCCTCTGAAATATTCTGAGTCAGCTTCAAGTGTTAAATTGTGTCTCAATCTCTTAACATCGTCTGGCCGTAGCTCAGTGAATTCTCAGTGAATTTGCTGAGAATTCACTAAATTGCCTCGATCTCCGAATAGGAAGATGAGATGTCTTCTTGCAATGTGCCTGGAAACATGTTGCCATGGAAACATGTGTTATATAGATGTGTGTAGGACTGTAGGAGCTTATACGTTTTAAATTATTAGGAACTGTAGCATTGTATTAGAGGATGCATGTAACTAGGAACGCCTGCATGACCCATTAGGATATAACTTATTTTGTATACCATTTTTTCGTGTTTAAAGCGGTGACTAAAAGATTTTAGCTATATTGTACTTACAAGAGTACTCTTAAAGTGTTGTTATAATTTGGTATTAAATTATTATCAACTTGTCTTTTATTTAAGCAAGAAAGCGGTGTGTGATGTTTCCAACGTTTGTTTGGTAGATGTTTATTAGAACATGATAGTTTATCATAAATTAGAATAATTTTAACGGTCGTTAGAACGGTCGAGTTGTTTTCTCACATAGGATTAAACATTAGTTTCCTAAACGTGGTTTTCCGAATTTTCATGCTGTATCAACCGTCACCACGATTAACTTAGTTAATGATTTTTACTGCAAAATAGTCAATTTAAAAATTAAATATCTCCGCTTTGATTGAATATCTTTTAAAATCATGATTTATGCAGTTTTGATTGAATTTCTTTCAGCTTTGATGGAATTTCTTTTAAAATCGTGAAAGTTTTTGTTATCTGAAGAACGAAGAATCACTGAAAGAAGGGGCACCACGTTTTTAGTTGATAATAGTTTGTTTTAGGAGATGGTTGTCCGAGGGGTATCTTCATTCCGCTCGTGTATTACGAGATTACATCTTTATGATTTATCTTTTCGGGCAGCTTACCGTTTATATTTTTATGCAGATTGCATCCTGTACCAATTTATATTTGCCATGATTATTTGAGCTGACAGAGGTTAACTCTGGTTAATCGGCATATGATCGCTATTGAATAGTGAATAGATTTTCTAGAGTCTCGTAGAGGACATTGTAATATAAATCTAACTCGCAGCATGAAAATACCTGTAGTTCGAGTGTTTTGTTGGTTAATGCATTATTAGAATTTAAAAACTCGTTTTGAAGTTTTGACCTGAAAGTAGGCCGATATAACGAGTTTGATAACTAGGTATTGTCGCTACTGTGTAACTGTAATTATAGGCATTAGACTTGGTTAATTGTTGGGAGGAGAGCCATATTGACTTTGACACGTGATATTGATATTGAGTCGTAACATAGTCATATGGACTTTCCTCTCGGCATTAACCCAGTCTTAGGTTTTGGTTCTTTTGTAAGGGGTAGTGACGTCATGGTCAACCAATATTTTCTAATTTGTGTTGGACTTATCAGTTAGACTTAAGTAGGTTTCTGGAATTCTTTTATAACCAAATTTTATCGTTATCAGTTACTCCTGTGTATTATTCTGTTCACCGTATAGTGTATACAGTATACCCGTGTTAGATCATGTCACATGAATTGCGTGTTTAGCAGGTGCGATAAGCACCATTAGTAGTACTTACCCAGCTCGCTTGTTTATTGCTCGCTTCTCTCACTGCGAGAAGCTTGAACAGATCGCCTCGCATTTGGATTATCACCTTACTTAATAGTAGTACTTACCTGGGTTGTAGGTTTACAACCTACCAGGACGCGCGCCGAGTTGGACTCGTCGACGGTAATATTTGGAACAAATATTTTACGAGTATCACCCGTTAATTACCAGGGGAGCTCAGAATTCAGTGTTCATAAACACACCGATTGAAGATATGGCGGAATGACAGGCTGACCGCCGCCCAGTAACAAGTAAATTTACAAAAAGTTTGTTGACTCGATCGGCCGATTGTGGTGAATTTGGTACAAAAACGTAATATAAAAGTTGCCTGAAAGTGTGACTATAAAAACAAACTCATCGTGAAACACGATTGGGTTGTGTGCATGGGCCTCCTGCGCGTTGCACATGTTATGTGTATAATGACGAAAAATTGACAGTCCTTGGCATAGCTTACTGCCGGCGGCACTCAGCTTACCTGAGGACCCCAGGCTATTATGTTCATTAACAAGATAAAGATTTGGCAAGAATAAAGATTTGGCGGAATGACAGGCTGAGCGCGGCCCAGTAACACTCAGCTTGTCATTCTGCTAGTGTTTATAAATAACAATAGGTAGTGCGCCATCGACAGTGAGCCGCGCGTGCCGACTGTAGGATGGTTCTATAGCGCTAATTTCGGCCAGCACAATTTTTTTCAAACAAATAGATATTGAGTATCCTTCCCGACCTCCAATTGCAACAAAAACTGGTAAGCTTACTCATAGACTTACGAGGACAGTGTCCGAAAAATTTAAAGCATATCCAACTATCAAACATTATGTTACAGCTAAAATCAGCGTATTTTGCCCCATTTTGATCACTATATCAACTCCGATATCCACCAAATTTTTCGGACAGTTGTGAAAGCCCTATTGGAAGGTCGTCGCCGATTTTCAGAATGATCTCATCACTCATTCAAGTGAACCGAAGATATATCCGAATAATACGACAAAAATCAACGTATTTGGTCAAATTACGCGACTTTTACAGATACTTTCGCTCCAAAAGCCGCGCACCATCAAATATGGCACCTAGGCGAAACTCACTGATCTTTCCAAAAAGGTATAACAAATTTGGTATTGTGAAAATTCTCACAGTCTCTAGAAAACATTGGTAAAAAATTTTTTTAAATCCGAGCAAGTTTACATTTATCTCGCACCCCCTAATAACAACAACTCTAAGCCTGGGTCCCTATATAATTATAGGTAAGGGCATGGCTTAAAATGCCTATAACTTTTAATTTTATAAAACATCAGCCTCGGTAATTTTTGTATCACGTTGCGACCCCCACGGTCGTTTAACTTTGGTCACTTTATCGTTCTGACGATACAGGGGGAGCCGCGCAAACTGCCCCTATTTCACATAGCCATGTGCACGCGTACTACGTGACGCGCTTTTTTCAGAAGTCGGATCTTAACGGGTGATACTCGTAAAATATTTGTTCCATATCACATATATCAGGACCGTCGACGAGTCCAACTCGGCGCGCGTCCTGGTAGGTTATAAACCTATAAGTAGAATCCTGTGCCGCCTTCGGTGGTCGCGCGCTACTGCAAGCGAAAGGGCTCTGGTTATAGAGCAACATTGCGCCGCGCTACAAAGTGGTACTGTTAAGTGATTAATCATCATCTTTTTTGAAATGATCAGTGAGTTTCGCCTAAGTGCCATATTTAATGATGCGCGGCTTTTATGTTTTCCATTTTGGAGCTTCAGTAATCAGTAAATGTAAAAACGCGTAATTTATCATTATTTCGCGTAATTTAGTATTATTTCGTTATAGCTTAGCTTTGATTTTTGGTTTAAAAAAACTGTCCAAAAACTTACCTGAGGACCCCAGGCTATTATGTTCAATATTAAAAATAAAGATTTGGCGGAATGACAGGCTGAGCGCGGCCCAGTAATCCAAAAACTTCATGGACAATATAAATATTGAAGTTGATTTAGTTATGAAAATGGGGCAAAAGACGTTGCTTTGAGTTTTGATTCACGATGTCAATCCTTCGCATCTCGCCGATCTTGGATCTGCATACGTGTGGTTGCGAGAAGAATTATTTGATGCGCGGCGCGACCCAGTAGTGCATCGCGCTACAACTTTGGGTTGTAACATAATATTTGATGATTGGATATGCCTCAACATTTATTGAAAGTTTCACTGTAAGTCTATCTTGTCATACGTTGTAGACCTTCACATAGCCATGTGTCTACGCGTACTGCGTGACGCGCTTGTTTCGGCGGTCGCGCGCTACTGCAAGCGAGAGGGCTCTGGTTAGAGCAATTGTAGACCTGCCGCGCACGAGTGCACGACTGTATCGTAGCCACGATACTAGTGAAACGAGTTTCCACTTAGTGAAACAACAATGAGGGTCACGACTTGATACAAAGTTTATCAGTAATTGGTACTATTAGCTAGTACCAATTTTTGTTAAAATTGGATAGAGGGAAGGTTACTCAATATGCATTTGTTTCAAAAATTTTGTTTTACCATTCAAGAATCTTTTGCTGCCCGAAATGAGTGCTTAAAACTATCCTACAATCCGTACGATCGGCTCACTGTCATTGATGTAATTTATAACTGTAATTTATAATCTAACCATGTGACGTGCTTGACCATTGTTAATGATCTGGCCCGGCGCGCGCTACTTCGTAGCTCTTGCCATCGAGAAGAAAGCGGCGCGCGCTACTTCGAAGAAATTTAGACGAGTAACATCCGTCAAGTGACGTGCTTGTTTCACCATGTACAAGTCCTTTGCTACAGAACATTATTATTATTAAATCTAAAATAGCTAATAATTTAATAAATTATTAACAGACCCCTTAACGTGGGCAATAATATACACTTTATAAATTATATAAACAAATTGAAGTCTATTTTCCAATGTTGTTAACTGTCTCTTTAGATCTGTTTTGGTCTTTCGTGGGAGTTCCCACATTTGTTGGTTGAGAATGCTCAACATAACATGCATGATGCTTGACTGCTTTATTGACCCGGACAGGCACCGGGGGCAGACATCCCAACACCAGTGCGTTGGGACATAGTGTTGGTCTGCTTCAGGACGTGTTAGATCCTAGAGAAGCCGCCATCCCCTCTACTGCTTTAGCTCAGCGGCAGCATGAGCCCTGGTTTCCTGCCATATTGGTACCTCTGAAAGTACAGAAAAGTGGTGGATTTCGGGGTCCAGGATACTCCCTCTTTGTTCTATGCTACAGAACAGCTACGTTACTATACTGCAGATGTGAAGGCACCGGGTAGAGCAAATCTATAATAATTAAATAAAGCAAATCACAAATATAAGAAACCAAATCTAGGGGTCTTGCTAAGCCAAATCAAAATACAGACCCAGAAGAAACAAATAAAACTGTTTCTTTGCTCTCAAGTAATTAAGGATTTGAGGATACTTTCTGAAACTTGTCCAATCTGTAATTAATATAATCAGATACTCGTCAACTCAGCAGCAGTTTCCGTCCGTGTGATGTGTTGTCCTTCTCCTTTCTGTGTCCCCGTCGTTTTGTTTTGTGAAATTTGTATTGTAGTTAATATTTAAATCGAACGTAACTCAATAGTTAATAATAACAAACACAAATACTGTAGTAGTGGAACATCAATACTAAGGTAATGGGACTATTACTGATGTTCCACTACTACAGAAATAATCCCGATAACACTCGACCTCTGCCTGATCCAGAGGATATCACCATTTTACCTTCACACAGACATCGAACGCTGTACGAAGATGACGATCAGACCTCATTAAACACAAATACTATTTTAAATAATTGATTAATATCGATTTATACCAACAACCAAACATTAATTATTCTCTAATAACCTTTTTATATATGTGTTAAACGATCCATGGCATATCTAAAATTCGATAATGAACTTCATATTATTAGTGCCGCGTGCTGATAAATATTCTGGGAATCAATCCACCCAATCGTGGCAATAACATATCGTTGTGCTTGGCCGGTTTAAGGTTTGAGTTTGCAGAAACCCTCAAAGAGGTCAAAAGCAAAGGAACACACTGAAGTGTTGAAGAGAATACTTGTTTTGTGGCAGGCAGGTAAGCTTGAAGAGCTGCTGCGAGAAGGACAGGAGATTCAGATGAGAATGGTAAAGGGGAAACATGAACATGGCCATGTTGAGAGAGTTTTCACTCGACTCATGATGAAAGGTAAAGTCAGTGCAGCAATGCATTGGATTGGTGAAAATGCCACTGGGGTTCTTGAGCCCACTCCAGATGTGATTCAAGTGCTGAAAGAGAAGCATCCCAAAGCATCACCTGCATCAAAGGGAAGCTGTCTTAGTGGACCAATGAGGAGGGTAGAGCCGGTTATTTTTGACAGTAATGATAGTGAATTGATAAGGCAATCAGCAAAGAGAGTACAGGGTGCTGCAGGGCCTTCTATGTGTCAGGAATCTGGATCCAACGCTGTTGACATCATTAACAGCATGTCGACTTGTTCCCTTGGTTAAAAAGCCTGGAGTCAGGCCTGTTGGCATAGGAGAAGTCTTACAAAGGATAATAGGGAAGACAGTGATGACCCTCCTACAAAAAGATCTGGTTGAAGCCACTGCTTCTATTCAAGTTTGTGCTGGTCTTCAGAGAGGAGAGGAAGCAGCAGTCCACGCTGCAAGGGACTGCTTTGAAGACCCTGAAACTGAAGCCATCATCTTAGTGGATGCAGAGAATGCATTCAACTTGCTTGCAACAACCGAGAGGCAGCTCTTAACAACATGTACATTGTATGTCCAGAAGTTGCTATATGGACACGTTCATTTGAGTTTGAGGATATTGGTAAATAAAAATAATAGCGTTTTTGACGATAGTGGCTTAATTTTGACATCTATTAACCTAGCACGTTCAGAAGTTCTGAACATTAGCCACATAACCCATACTCCCATATGCACTGCTCAGAAAGAAAATCTATTGTTGTTAGGCACTTAAATGTATCAAATGTCACATTTTGTGTGACTTAATTAACTGCAGTTGTCTAATTACCATTCCTTGGCCTGAAACATAGTAGATTAGGTCAATCTAACAATTATGATACAACATTGGTTAAAGGGCACGGATTGAACGGTTACAAGGCAATATTTAGGTAACTTTGTCACACTCAGAATACCATACCTCTATTCTACTGTGATGTGTCCTCAAAACCCTTTTTACTCATTATTTGATGGTTGATCTACCAAGTACGGAGTACCAATCATAGCCCTTAAATATGTTGCTTTGAAAAGTTAGCTAATACAGGCACTTGGTTATTGGGAAATGAGGTTAATTCTGTCACAATATATGGAATTTAAAATTTTGGGCGAATTATTTATATCTGATTTTGGTTTGAAAGGCGGGAAAACTTTACATGATGACAATGTAGTTGATGCAAGTTAAGATCAGTTGATGTTTACATTGTCACAAAAAATTATACGAAATCGCAAATAGGTTAAAAACAATGATTATATAATGAAATAGTCTCCTTTAATAACTCTTATAATAACTGATGTGACAAAGTAAACATGTCTTGCCCCTATTTTGAAGATCTATATATTCTATAACTTTATTAGAATTCAACATTCTTTCAGAAAAATTGGTAGAATATTGTCCAGAACATCAGAGCTCAAGTTTAACAATTTTAGGTTAAATTTGTCAAAGTCACTAAAAATGTGACAAAATTAACTTTTCCTGCCCAAAAATTTCAAGATAGTGTGTAAAAATTAGCATATGCTGCCTTATTACCTAAATAAATCAATCCAAACTACAAAAAATATATGTTAATGTGATGACGATTACCTAACTGTAATAATAACTGATGTGACAAAGTAAACATGTCTTGCCCCTATTTTGAAGATCTATAACTCTATTACTCTATTAGAATTCAATACTCTTTCAGAAACGATTGGTAGAATATTGTCCAGAACATCAGAGCTCAAGTTTAGCAATTTTAGGTTAAATTTGTCTAAGTCACTAAAAATGTGACAAAATTAACTTTTCCTGCCCCAACAATTTCAATATAGTGTGTAAAAATTAGCATAGGCTGCTTTATTACCTAAATAAATCAATCCAAACTACAAAAGAATATATGTTAATGTGATGACGATTACCTAACTCTAATAATAACTGATGTGACAAAGTAAACATGTCTTGCCCCTATTTTGAAGATCTATTTATCTATAACTGTATTAGAATTCAACATTCTTTCAGAAACGATTGCATTGGTAGAATATTGTCCAGAACATCAGAGCTCAAGTTTAACAATTTTAGGTTAAATTTGTCAAGGTCACTAAAAATGTGACAAAATTAACTTTTCCTGCCCAAAAATTTCAAGATAGTGTGTAAAAATTAGCATATGCTGCCTTATTACCTAAATAAATCAATCCAAACTACAAAAAAGATCGGTTAATCTGATGACGATTACCTAACTCTTATAATAACTGATGTGACAAAGTAAACATGTCTTGCCCCTATTTTGAAGAACTATACCTCTATTAGAATACTATGTAACTTTATCATCAAAAAAATTTCGCTAAACTAGTTATTTTGCCAGCAAGGAGCTGACAGAGTTATAATAATTTTTTTGTGACGAAATTACCCTATTTTTGACCATGTTGCGGTAGTTTAATTGTGACACTGTTAACATATTACCACCCGATAATGATTTATGTGACTGGTGCATGGTACTAGCAGTGTTGTTTGATCCATAGTACGTAATACAAAGGGTTTAAGCTGGTATATCATTATTTGTTCAATTTCACACATGTTCAGATATCATCAAGATTATGTGACAAAGTAAACTTGTCTGTGCCTTCTGTGTTTTAATTCCTTGCGACTATATGATATAATAACAATTCCTAGCACTTCCAGGCAATTAAATAAACCTACACTACTCAGCATTGCTTATCAGGGTTCCCTAAACATTCTTCACATATTTTCTTAAATGTGTGACACAGTAAACCTGAGTGCACCATCTAACGAAAAAAGTCGTCAAATATGTAGGTAATGGTCATATGTACCCATCCAATCAACTGGACACTCAAAATTTTGGTCAAAAACGGCAGCAAGGGGTCCATATTTACTCTGTCACATGTTTATAGTGTGACAATGTAACCATTTCCGTGCCGGCCGTATTTAAGCGATATCTTATCACCTGATTAAGATATCGTTATGTGACAAAGTTAGCCTAGAGGATGAGACGATTATCCTAATCATCAAGGGTTTGTGTAATTTCATAGTGTGACAAAGTCAACTACACTGTGCCTTTTAATAGGGTCACTTATATTTACCAATATCCTCAAACTCAAATGAACGTGTCCATATATACATTATGAACACCTACAGATTGCCTGCTAAACTGTTCATTGCGGGAGGAGATGAGCATCTTTTCAACGAAGAAGGGACCACACAAGGTTTTTATTTTTATAAGAGAGGCTGCGCTTAATTGCAAGCTGGGTTTGGACTTGAGTAGTAAGAGACAAGACAGCATATGAGTGTTTGTTTAGGCCGCAGTGACCTGTGATGAGGTGAACTGCAGTTCTGTAATCTTGTCTGTGTGTAGTGTTTTTGATGATGTTGGCGTGCTTGTGGCCGAGTGTCAGTTTGTTGTGTCTGGGAGTTGGGACCATCAGTTAACCAAGTTTCCTGATTTAGTCTGTTGACTTTGCTGTTGATTTGACGTTTGATGTAGGATTGTGGAATTGGAAACTTCACTGATTGTTCCAAGCTTGGCCAGCTCATCTGCTTTTTCGTTCCCCCACAATCCGATGTGTGCTGCAATCCATTGTATCTCTAGCGTGTTGTTGGATCCGAGTGCATTAAGAGAGACGTAACAGTCTCTTGTAGTTTTACTCCGCGTTTAAAGCGCAGAGATAGCTTGTATAGATGATAGACTGGGAAGTTGGTCGTTTAGCTCCGGACAGTCTATGCAACGTCTATGCAACGTCCGTGCAACAACAAAAGAACCGTCTATGCAACGTCTATGCAACGTCCCTGCACAATGAACACTCTATGCACACTCCCTGCACGGTCAGTCTATGCAACGTCTATGCAACGTCTATGCAACGTCCCTGCACAGTACCATATGAACACCGGCTACTAGCCGGCTACTAGCCGGCTAGTAGCCACTTTTGTAATAACAGCTCCTCAACTTCACATTAACAACCGGCTACTAACCGGCACTTGAAAAGTGGTCACTAGCCGGCTACTAACCGGCTACTAGCCGGCTAGTGACCACCAAGTGGCTACTAACCGGCTACTAACCGGTCACTAGCCGGCTATTAGCCGAGCTCTAAAGCAGACCTATTAGTAGCCGGTTCTAAACCGGCTACTAGCCGGCACTTGAAAAGCGGTCACTAGCCGGCTACTAACCGGCTACTAACCGGCTAGTAACCACCAAGTGGCTACTAACCGGCTACTAACCGGTCACTAGCCGGCTCTAGTAGGTCCGCTTAAGAGCCGGCTAGTGACCGGTTAGTAGCCGGTTAGTAGCCACTTGGTGGTTACTAGCCGGTTAGTAGCCGGTTAGTAGCCGGCTAGTGACCGCTTTCTAAGTGCCGGCTAGTAGCCGGTTTGGAACCGGCTACTAGTAGGTCTGCTTTAGAGCTCGGCTAATAGCCGGCTAGTGACCGCTTAGTAGCCGGTTAGTAGCCACTTTGTGGTCACTAGCCGGCTAGTAGCCGGTTAGTAGCCGGCTAGTGACCACTTTTCAAGTGCCGGTTAGAAGCCGGTTGGTAATGTGAAGTTGAGGAGCTGTTATTACAAAAGTGGCTAGTAGCCGGCTAGTAGCCGGCTAGTAGCCGGCTAGTAGCCGGTGTTCATATGGTACTGTGCAGGGACGTTGCATAGACGTTGCATAGACGTTGCATAGACGTTGCATAGACGTTGCATAGACTGACCGTGCAGGGAGTGTGCATAGAGTGTTCATTGTGCAGGGACGTTGCATAGACGTTGCATAGACGGTTCTTTTGTTGTTGCATGGACGTTGCATAGACGTTGCATAGACTGTCCGGAGCTAAACGACCAAGTTGCCTGATAGACTGTCAGACCATATGATGATATGTGTGAGAGATATTTGCAAGCTTCAATGATGGCGGTGAGCTCTGTTTGGTAAACAGTGCAATAATCAGGGAGCTTGAATGATCTTTCTTCAAGGGTGGTGTTATTGTTGTCAGTTGCGATGATATAGCCAGCCCCGCTCCCCGAGTCTTTCCACCTGCCATGGGATTTTATGCCTATTGCCTGTGGTACAATACCATTGATTGATGCAGGAAACATTGAGAAAAAGGTGACTCAGATCTGGTATGCTGATGACTCTGCTGCCGGGGGAAAACTAGAAGAAATGAGGAAATGGTGGGATAACCTCTGCATTAAAGGACCACTCTTTGGCTACAAACCCAAACTAAGACATGGGTACATACAGATTTACAGATTCCGTGTACTTGTACTGTGTATAGCGTGTTAAAAACCGTTGAACAATTACACGCACACAGTGATGAGCCAGTCTTATATATAATATATAAATATTTTTTTTCGTTTGTGATTGATTTTGCCCCCCCCCCCCCCCCCCCCCCCCCATGTCTAATTACAGTTTTAAATGGGAAAAGTTGTTGAGTTAAAATTGAATGAGTTTGTTTAAGATGTTCTGAGAAACTTGATTTAGAGATAGCTGTTGAAAAACAAACAAGGGCCTGTGACCAAATTTTTTTCAAAAAAATCAGGATGAGCCCCCGTCCCCCCTTAATTGCTATTAAATCATTAAATAAGTTTTACTTAAACTCCAATATTATCCCAGTGAATATGACATGGTATGTTATTCTCCTTTGCATCCTACCTTTCTCAGTAGTGTGGGCAAGTGATGTAAGGTGCAAATGTGTCTGCAAGACGGATATAGCTAGAGAGATAATCATCAAGACTGGAATAGATTTTGAAGAATGCAACTGTGAAAACGTAGTTGATGGAGCCTGGATGGATACATGCATGGCAAAGCAGTGTGAATGCAGCTATGATATAAGAAATACTTATGTAATAAAAGCCTCTGTAATTATAACAATATTGTGCATTACAACTATGCTGCTGTTCGTTGTGATAGACAAATCACTTTGGAAGTTTATCAGGATGCCTAGAAAGGTTTATGAGTGGAAACAGACTAATCTAGATAAGCGAAACAGAGTTTATGTCAACAGATCAATGTTACATTGACGGTCATTGGAAGTCTTTTAAAACTGATGTTTTGCTTTAAATTGAGGATCGCCCAAGTATTTAAAGGATTGTACTTACAAAAATACTGCGAATTTTATATGTATCTGCTAGATTTGGGTGATCAATTATATTTATTTGGTGTTCTAGGGTTTTGAGCTAGGGACCATTTACCAGCTGCTACAATGATAAATTGTAATTATTGTGATCTATTTCCAAACTATATAAAAACATACAAATTCCACTTATTCTTGTGAATTATTTTGTATACTGTTTTCCAACTATGATTGCGAAGCATGTTATTTTTATTGATAACCAAGGGTTGCTTTTTATTCAATTTTGTCAAATTTATACGAATAACGATTTTTGGTAATCAGCATTGCTTTGTTATCTTTATACCAGTTGTGCTAAACTTTTTAGTACTGTTTTTTTACAGAACTTGGCTGTAGATAATTTAATAGTATTTGAGCGAAATCCAAATGTACGGTAAACCGTAACCAATTCTCCAATGACTGAGTACCTCAAAGGTTTGCTAAAATACAACCTCTTATAAAATATTCATTCTTTATAATTATGGTGAGTACTGATAACAAATGATGGAGTAGTTCGCTGTTTATTAGTCTCATGATTGAAATACTGATAGTTGGATAATATCCGGTTGGAGGAGACAAGGACAAACGAAACAGGAAGTTAAGAATGTAGGAAAATTTTCGGCGTCAACGCCATCTTCAGGCTAAAATTGGTACAAATGTTAGTATACAATTATAAATGGTTCTACACTAGTTAAATGCTAAATTAAAATTACACACACTGAATACAGATATACATCAATTGTATACTAACATTTGTACCAATTTTAGCCTGAAGATGGCGAGTACTGATAAAGTTGATTACATCAACAGAGTATGTATAAATATAACCATAGCCAAATTATATATCAAAAACGTCATTTTATGTGCTTAGTAAGTATCCACCTATAATGCATTGCATCATCACTGTCAGGTTATTACCGTTGACAAGAAAGAAAGTTAAGTTTTGCTAAAATATTTTATTATCATTATGGATGAACTAACATTACATTGTCACATTAGTATGGCTGACAAGCAGGCAGCAGTTAGCCAAGCTGTAGCCGAGCTCCCTGTAAGTCGATGTTTTACTCTTTCATTTTACATATTATTACATTAGCCATATTTTGACATTTTAAACCCCCTACCCTTTTTAAGCCACTTCACACGTAGTTATTGTCTAAAAAGTCCCCTCCCCCTATGCTCGCTTTAATCAAATATGCGAGTGAGTACACATATTATATTGAATTGTCGGTGTTATAATATATGTTTAGGGATCACTTCTGCTTATTTTACTGTCCATCAACCCCAAATTATATCAGGAAGTTTAAGTTTTAGGAGAATTTTATCTAAGTTTCCTGAGAGTCTTAAAACATCTACTTTTGTTCTAGCTACGCGAAGATAATTAAAGTTATGCTAACAATATAAATTTGCAGGCACAGCAGCCGCAGGTTACAGCTCAACATCTGAATAGTTGTGTTTCTCAATTCAGGGAGCTCAATCCTAAAGTTTCTAAGTATGGTAAGCCTTACTTCATTAATCAAAAATGGGAAAGGAATTAACTGCTTTTCCACGGCTCTTACCCATTCGCCCACTTAGTTAATTCTGGTTAATGATTATTATATATATCATTGTTCTATGGTTTTAAAAAGATCTTCTACTTTGATTCCAAAAGTGAAGGTATTCGAATTCTCGTACTTTGATTTGAGCTGGTAATCGGATTTCAATATCGCCCTTATTCTTGTTTACCTAATGCTTATCGAATGATGAATTCACGTACTGGCTCCCCGAAAGCAACGTTTTGCCAGTAAAGTGGCAAAGCTATACTGTAAACGTAACGCGCAGCGACAATTGAGCATCACAATAAAAGTCGATCATCCTCCTAAAAGACGCGAGGTGCGTGCGCGTAAAAACATGATCTCAGAAGTCAATGTGATAAGAACTTTCTAAAATAAGAAAACAAAATATCGCATATTTTGTATCGGCATTCCGCTCTTAAATCACGTTTTTCTTTCAGTGTACGACAACGGGCAAGAGTTCAAGATGATCTGCCTTTCTGGTACCATCCCCATGCCTTACAAAGGAAACACGTACAACATCCCCGTCAACATTTGGATCCACAATGACTATCCCAATCAGGCACCAATAGTTCTAGTGACACCTACTAGAGAAATGCAGATAAAACCTAGTAAAATAGTGGACAGTAATGGGAGGGTGTATCTGCCTTATCTACACGAATGGAAAGCAAGACAGGTATGTTCGGTATTTTGGGTTTATCGGCTTCCAATTATGATGATGTGTCCCCACTCCCCTGATAAATTATTGCTCACACTGTTAAGAATCGACTTTCATGTTCCCTAACTCGTTATAACTTGGAGAATATTCTAAAACAGCAGTCCCCCAATACTCCCTGATCCTAACAGAGTGTTCCCTCTCAGGGCTACGATCTGATCAGTCTTGTAAACATCCTGTGTATGGAGTTCAGTTCCTCCCCGCCCCTCTTCGCCCGCAGTGCGGCGGCCCCGCCCCGTCCCAAACCCACCTACTCTCAGCAACCCCCCAGTGCCGGGTACAATCCAAACCAGTATCCGGGCTATAACCAACCCACCAGCACTCCTAATATTGGCTGGAACGTGGCTAACCGTGAGTACACACCACTTCTCTTTAACGACACCAACTAATAATAAGAGAAAATTTGACACTATTGTGACTATAACTGATAACTCAGGGCTGGGTAGAACCGCTGGTAAGGTAAAGAGTGCATTAACGGGGGCGGTAACCGTGGTAACCACTGAGTCGGCCGACCGTAAGTTATGAATAGCGTTTCTGTAGACAGTCAATTAAGTGAACTGTGGCTGGCTGATATTTGTTGTCATGGTAACGTATTGGTTAGTGAATAATTTGCAACATGTTCACGCACTGCCTCTAACACCGGCTAAAGTAACCGAAAATCGCCGAATTTATATCAGAGTTTTTCACAAATTTCTTTTTGATAACACCTATTTTCAGAGCAACAGCAGCAACAACCTCCTCCTCCTCCTCCTCCGCCAACTGGGTAAATACTTTATTACAGTTGTTAAATATTTCATCTTATTTAGTAGTAGACGGCTACTTACACAATTCACATGTTAACTGAGAAAAGGAAACTGTAAATTGCAATACCTTGAATAATTCTCTGAATAATAATAAATAAAATTTTATCTGTGAGGGACGGAGAATGTTATTTACATCTGCTAATAATCCTACATACAGTATTATACATTATACTCTATGGTAGGGATTCTTCCTCAATCTAAAATGTGGATTGTAACCAAAAGCATTAAAGTCGTCCTTATACACAGCTTGTAGGTCCCACAACATATTCTCATCTAACTGTGAGAAGTAGTGAAAAACGAGTTCGTGAGGGTTGCGTCCCTTGACACTAGGGTTACCATGGGAACCTGCTATGTCTGGATACCGCGCT
This sequence comes from Bolinopsis microptera, assembly GCF_026151205.1. Lineage (NCBI taxonomy): Eukaryota > Metazoa > Ctenophora > Tentaculata > Lobata > Bolinopsidae > Bolinopsis > Bolinopsis microptera. The sequence goes on from NC_087073.1 coordinate 13,913,653, forward strand.
TCCTCTCCTAGAGTCTTCAGCAGGAAATAATGATCCCGCTCCAACGTTTCGAACTTTTCTATAACTTGATACTTCTTAGAACAGACATCACATGACTTGGTTACTTGAATCCAGTGAAAGTCTGGCCACACCCCATTCATAAAGTTAGATATGATCAACTGCATAACCTCTTTAAAGGTAGCTCCCATAGGGTTCATATAAGGGTTATCTTTATCTATCTGTCTCTCATCTAGAGGTTTTAAACACTCACTCCGCGCCTCTTCTATCAGTCTTGCTTTCTCCTCGGGAGAAAACTTCTGTTCAGTTTTTCTGTGCAGCTGAAATATTTTGACCATGACCCCGTCTGGATTTGAGTACATACGGCTGACACAATCCTTAAACTTGTTAGTGTACATGCTGACTAATCTCTCGTAAGGGTGGCGTACTGTTAGGAACTTTACTGAATCTGCTAACCCACTCCTCAGATCACTCAGTGCTCCCAACCCATCAAACTCTGGTTGAGTTTTACTCTGCTGCTTCAATTTAATTTCTAGGTTTCTAACTGAGTAATCCGTCATTAGTTCTCCCAACGGACAGTAAGGATCCTGATCAGTCTTAATCCGCCATTCATCGTACACATCTGGAAGGTATATTTTACAAAAGAACTGTTTCCAGTTAGTACTCGCCGCTTTGAACACCGGGCACCAACCCATCCTCAGTTCCGGGAAGTAAAAGATGAAATCTTGCTCGTGCTTCACGTATCTTCTGATCCCTGCACAGCTCTTTTCGAGAGTTTCAAGTCTCTTATCAATAATAGCTTGCGTTCTGTTGTGATAACGCTCAAACTGAGATACCTGATCAATATCGGGGTCAAAATATTCCGGTAATATGTCCTCTGTGACAGATGGGTATATTTTAATATTAGGAGCATCATAGAGCCAACTCACAGAATCCTGTTTTATAGTCTCAGGTTTAACGACACTCTGAGTAACACCTTTATTGGACTCAGGTTTATATGTAACACCCTGAGTAACACCCTGAGTAACAACACCCTGAGTAACACCCTGATTAGTCTCTGTGTGGTAAGTAACTTCCTGGCCTGATAACCCATTTACTCTTGGATCTGTGACCTCCTTATCTGGCCCAAACTCTTGTAAGTCAGCTAACAAGTCTGTAAAATGGACAACATGATTGTCATGTATCAGGTCATGTGTTTGCTTCTCAGTGTGTAGTTTAGCAGACTGAGTAGTTACACTGTTTCTAGGCTTGGTGGTGGGAGACAGGTTAATAGAACTATTGTACCAGTGTAGTAAAATCAAGAGAGAGAGTAAGGTTGTTATCATCATAAACTTGGTCCTCGTCCGGCATCGCCACATACATCGCATATCAAATACTGGAGCTAATATGTTGGTTACTTAGCAATATCAAATACTGGAGCTAATAAAAATTTGGTAACTTAGCAATATCAAATACTGGAGCTAATAAAATGTTGGTTACTAGCAATATCAAATACTGGAGCTAATAAAATGTTGGTTACTTAGCAATATCAAATACTGGAGGTAATAAAATGTTGGTTACTAGCAATATCAAATACTGGAGCTAATAAAATGTTGGTTACTTAGCAATATCAAATACTGGAGCTAATAAAATGTTGGTTACTTAGCAATATCACATACTGAAGCTAATAAAAAGTTGGTTACTTAGCAATATCAAATACTGGAGCTAATAAAATGTTGGTTACTTAGCAATATCAAATACTGAAGCTAATAGAAGTTGGTTACTTAGCAATATCAAATACTGAAGCTAATAAAAAGTTCGTAACTTAAAGTTCGTAACTTAAAGATTTGTTCGATAGTTCGGACAAATCTTACGCTAATTGACTGCTAGTAGAAACCTAAAATAGAACATGTAACACTGTCCAGTAATGCAGGGAACTAAAAGGAATCACTTTACTTGATACGGGTGGGGATTACCAGTTGAGTAAATTAAATTCTCCATTTACAAGCATTAGTATATTATCTAATATTACAGTATTACGCGAAAAGCGGTGGAATATAAGTGAATATGCTGGATTGAGGATCAAGGACAAGACATGAAATACCTCCAAAATAAATACAATAAACTGGCACTAATGAAACTACCAAATGAAACCAGAAACCCTACAAGACGTATTCCCATAAACAAGAAACAAACTGTGTCGGTCAGTACAAACAGGCTAAGCGTGTGGGGTGTGGAACACACAACACTACACAAAAGGTTGGAGTGTGTGTGGTAATGTTATTGCAGAGCTGTTATATCAAACTAATAACAGTCTGTGATGACGTGTACAGGACACACAACACAACAGGCCTCCCCTGCAACGTGGCCGGTATTCATCAATATATTTAGTGTCTCCAGGACATATCACCTTACACCTGTCAATCATGTAGGGTGTTTTAATGTAGTAAGTAGTGTATACTCTGCATAGTGTGTATACCATGTAAAGTGTGTACAGTGTCTAGTGTATATATAGTATCTAGTGTATATAGTGTATACTCTGCAGAGTGTGTATAGTACCATGTATATTGTGTACAGTGTGTCTAGTGTATATAGTGTTGTGTTACATGAGCCGTGTAGTGTTAGATATCTCTTGAGTACACCCTGTATTATTCAGTGGATACATATTGTTGTGTAACATTATATTATATAGTATATTGTATAATTGTATACTACATATTATAGTATATCAACTCTACAATGGAATGTGTGGTCAAGAGGATCTGAAAAAAATGTATATCTTTATATTATTTCGATATTCAAATAAATTTAACATAAATGTATCGAACAATTATATTTACACAAGACCAAAATATCTGCAATAAGGCAACAATACTACCAGGCAGCAGCTGGAGTGAGAAAATATGTATAAATATTGAATATGTGTTATATTTCAGCGGAGTGGGCAGTGGTTTCAGTCAGAAGATATGTATAAATATTGAATATGTGTTATATTTCAGCGGAGTGGGCAGTGGTTTCAGTCAGAAGATATGTATAAATATTGAATATGTGTTATATTTCAGCGGAGTGGGCAGTGGTTTCAGTCAGAAGATATGTATAAATATTGAATATGTGTTATATTTCAGCGGAGTGGGCAGTGGTTTCAGTCAGAAGATATGTATAAATATTGAATATGTGTTATATTTCAGCGGAGTGGGCAGTGGTTTCAGTCAGAAGATATGTATAAATATTGAATATGTGTTATATTTCAGCGGAGTTGGCAGTGGTTTCAGTCAGAAGACTCTACAAAGGGAGGACACACAGGAGATCATCAAAAATAGCATGGTGTCTAAGATAGAACACGACCTTAAACAGAGATACAAGATATTCTCGGACAGATATGAGGTACTTTGTAACACTACTGTTGTAGAATATTTAGGTAGAGATTTGCTGTAAAATATGCAATTAACACCACGGTGACCGGATAACACCACGGTTAGCGGGTAACACCACTGTTACCGGGTAACACCACGGTTACCGGGTAACACCACGGTTACCGGGTAACACCACGGTTACCGGGTAACACCACGGTTACCGGGTAACACCACGGTTACCGGGTAACACCACGGTTACCGGGTAACACCACGGTTACCGGGTAACACCACGGTTACCGGGTAACACCACGGTTACCGGGTAACACCACGGTTACCGGGTAACACCACGGTTAACGGGTAACACCACGGTTACCGGGTAACACCACGGTTACCGGGTAACACCACGGTTACCGGGTAACACCACGGTTACCGGGTAATAATAATAATAGGATTATGGCCACATAGCCATCTCGACAAAACTTGAAACCCAACTGCACTCTACGCTATTGCAGTTCGCACAATATTTTCAAAAAGAAAAATGTTCCTATCCGGAACATGTAATGATTAATTATTTTAAGGACGTTAACATGTAGTTCTGAATTTAACAATCAAGATACATTGATTCCTCGGTATTTAGCAATCAATGGGTTATTGGACATGAAATATGCATATGAATCATGCTCACATGTATTTATTTTTGACATCAAGGTTTCGCTGAGATCCCAGAAGTGACCCTTTGACGATGCTCCACTCGCTATCAGTTCATTTTTATAACATTGAAGTCGAGCTTTGAATGCGTCTACTGAACTGGCTTCTTTAACCGAACTTGGTACTTTGTTCCAGTAATTGGCAACCCGGTTACTGAGGACCTGATTTCCTCTTTTATCTTTTAGGATCTTGGTACCGCTACGTGATATCCTGAAAAGATCTTGTCCATAGTCCACTTTACCCGTCGTTATTTTAAAGGTTTCAATAAGATCACCCCTCATACGGCGCTCCAGTAGTGTTGTTAACTGGAGGATTCTCAGTCTCTCATCGTATGGTAGGATACCAATCCCGTCGATTATTCGTGTAAATTCTCTCTGAACATCTTCTATCTTCTTAATAGTCCTCCAGTTTCCGTGCTCTGCTGGTAGATTCCACACTTGCACAGCGTATTCGATGTGAGGTCGAACTAGAGTTCGGTAGACATTTAGCATAACAAATTTGTTACGGCAGATCAAGCTTCGTTTGATCCAGCCTATAACAGACTTTGCTTTTTTCACGGACTTATCTATATGGTCACTCCAGTCCAGGTTTCTGGTAGTTAGAACTCCAAGATCCTTTTCTGACTTCACTTGGGGGAGGCATTCCCCATTCATGAAGTACTCATGCATTGGATTGTTACGCCCAATATGTAGTACCTTACACTTGCCATCCTTCACATTGAATCTTAGGAGCCATTCCTTCTCCCACGCATTGAGTTTCAGTATATCATCTTGTGCAACACTGTGCTTAGCTAACACCACGATTACCGGGTAACACCACGGATACCGGGTAACACCACAGTATATTTCCTAGGCGGAGATGAACGCTTTACATCAACAAGAGCAGGAACTTGTGGCCGGAAAAGAGCAAATTGGCGACGTTCTGACCAGAATTGATGATGAAAAGGTAAAGTCTAAATTTTACTGTATTGCCTTTTACACTGGATCATGTTATTATTCGGAAGTATTTTAAGCGGGGGGGGGGACCACATAGCGGAGACGAGTCAGTTGGGGGGGGGGGTGGGGAGGACCACATGAAGTTCTAACGTTCTATTATAACCAGCTGAAGATAGGGGAGACAATAGAACTATTTAAAACGAAGGACGGAGAACTGAGAGACTTCTTGTCACAACACGAACGAGATTCTGAGGAAAACCAAGTGGACCAACAGATCGAACCGAAAGAGGCTCTTTTCAAACAGTCAGTATTTTCATCTTCTAAGAGCTCGTTACCCATGTTTTAATGACCCGTCTAAGAGCTCGTTACCCATGTTTTAATGACCCGTCTAAGAGCTCGTTACTCAAGTTTTAATGACCCGTCTAAGAGCTCGTTACTCATGTTTTAATGACCCGCCTAAGAGCTCGTTACCCATGTTTTAATGACCCGCCTAAGAGCTTGTTACTCTTTGTTTTAATGACCCGTCTAAGAGCTCGTTACTCATGTTTTAATGACCCGCCTAAGAGCTTGTTACTCTTTGTTTTAATGACCCGTCTAAGAGCTCTTTACCCATGTTTTAATGACCCGTCTAAGAGCTCGTTACTCAGGTTTTAATGACCCGTCTAAGAGCTCGTTACTCAGGTTTTAATGACCCGTCTAAGAGCTCGTTACTCATGTTTTAATGACCCGTCTAAGAGTTCGTTACTCCGCAGGTATTTGAACTTGTTCGCTGAGGAGAGTGCTCTGGATGACGCTATCTACTACTTAGCTGAGGCTCTGAGAAATGACGTCATAAACATTCAAGTTTTCTTAAGGGTACGTCAATCTTGATAGAGTAGCTGTTTACTGAGGAAGTGTTTTATCCCTGGTAACGATATGAGGCCATCTTGACACTTAATCTATCACTAATTGCAATTACATATTACAAAGGGAACTGTTGTGGGTTTGTTAATATTATCACTTTCATTTCCCTCAGAACGTTAGGACTTTAGCAAGGAAGAAGTTCATGGTGAGAGCACTGATGAACAAGGTCAGAGAACAAACAAACAAATGTGAGATCAAATGAGATGGTTAAAGTCGTCCCTTGTTCTTATGAGAACCAGGATTCAGGGGTAGCTTTGGTAACTAGGGGTGCTGGCGTCAGAAAGTGGTGGAACTTCAGGTCGAGAATTTCACAAATGTGTGTTCTTCTCCATTTTCTAACATCGGTGCCCCTACCTAGCCTGAGGGTAGTCTATGTTCAAAATGCTGTAGACAATTTTCAGGAAATTCTTGTGTAGACTTTAAAGAGAACGATTGACATATTGCTATGCTATATTTTGATTAACTAATTAAGAGTAATTAGATATCCGTTCCACATAATATATTTTAAAAGGATTGTTGATGAATTTTTAAATGATAATAGTAGTACTATACTACACTATGATGGTCATGTTATTGATTGTTTACTATAAGTTTGAGGTGACAGATGATTATCCACCACAGTAGAGGTTCTACTTTCCAGCTCATACAACATCTCTAAACTCTTGATCTTGTAGCTTTAACTGCGTTTAAAGCAGGTAACTAATGGAATGATGATTGAACTGATATTATAATTCTAAGCCTGTAGAGTAAGGAGTGTGGACTGCTAGGGACTGTTTACTGTTAGGGATTGTTCACAGACTCACAGATAAAGTCAGCAGCAGCAATAGCAGCAAATCTGGGGAAACTTTGAAATACACCAATTTGAAGCATTTAACCCCCCTTAAAAATCAAAGATTATGAATTTTAGTAATCTGATTATTTACATAGGTCCAAAAATGTCATAGCTTCATGATAGTGCAACGAAAAAAATCTCAGAACATTTTGGTGCTGAGTTAGGTGGTTAAGTAGTCGAAAAATGACTGATTTGTTAGTGGACATTTTTTATACCTCTAACACCCAAACCCTTACTACAGTGAAGATATAAGTACTACAGTTAATATTGATGGTCATTATTGAACAAAAATGGTTCATTGACACATAGTTGAAGAAGGAAATTAAAAAAATTAATAAATGTGGTCTGTGGAGTGGTTTATTTGTTTATGTTATAGTGTACGCGTGCGCGCGCGCTAGCGCGTACTTAACCATCTGTAGGCCAACATATTTAGTCTAGGCTTAAATTCTTTATATATTATGTCACCACTATGGTGCCCAATACTTTTAGTGAAGGTTTGATGTAGAACAGTTAACCACCAACTGTGGTATATCAAAAAAACCATGTTTGTACGCGTGCGCGCGCTAGCGCGTACTTAACCACTTGGAATGGCACAGCATTGAGTTATCACCATAATTCCAAAAGCAGAAGACACCATCCAGGTGCCCAAAACTTTTGGCTATGGTCCCAATACCACAAAACCTTACATGTGGCCATAATGTGGTTAAAACATGTTTATTTTGGACTTTCGGTCAACAGAAGCCATCACAAATTAACCATTATTCAGCAACCTCCGAACTTTTTGTGCCTTATTTTGTTTTGATATTTGATTATGAGAGATAGCTGGAGGATAATAAGTGATTTTAAAGATAATGCAACAAAATGTGTGGCCGTATGGTGGTTAAAACGACCAAAAACACTGATTTTGGTCAATTTTAGACCTTTATTAACCATGATGGACGCAACATAGGACTCAGCAATGTTTCTGGTCATATAAATGAGCAGGTAGTTATATCTAGATAATGTAGCATGGCCAGCTATAGCTTTACAAAGCTAATATGTGCTCTAAAAATGGTTAATTAGCGCAAATATAGGGTATTTTCGAGACATTTTAACCACCTTAGCTGCACATTGATCGGAATGCATGAACTTGGGGTCAATTATGCATTTGCAAACAAATATACACTCATTTGGATAGCAAACCATTATCTGAAGTTCATATTGTGGTTAATTTTCACTTTAATAGATGCCTTGTTCAACAGCCTAGCAAGTAATATAGCCCTTTTAACCACTTTTATGACAACATTTCTTGATAAATTTTATCAAGACCCTTCAAATGTCCTTTGTTGACCATAAAATGTTGACTAAAATCATTAATAATGTTTTGATTGGTGGTTAACAATAAATTTTGACATTTTAACCATCTTTTTAGCACTTTTTACGAATATTAACCACCTCAAATCAACCATACTATTAAATTGCACATTTGTGATAAAAAATTATCATCCATACACAAATGAACAACCAACACTATACATCTATAATCAGAGCAATATTTATAGCTCACCGTTCATCTTCAATTTAACCACCATTAGGACCACAAAATGCCCCCAATGAGGTTTGAAAACTTTTGTGATAGTTGCACCATGATATGATCTCAATATAATGACTACTCAGTTCATAATATCATATCTCAAAATGGTGGTTAACCCTAAAACTGGTATTTTAACCACCATAGTGGCCACATAGATGACCCATTAACCACAATTATTCAACATGACCGTACTGCAGTGTTTTGTGCACCAGAAAAACATCACTCCAACATTGAGATTAACCACAATGAGCTGCAACATAATGTTGAAGTCAACATACTCAAATTGTGTGAAAATAGTCAATGTCCACCAAGTTTCCCCAGATTTGCTGCTATTGCTGGCAGGATTTTTCAGAATAAGACACCCCCATTACCAAGTTTGCAATATAGTGTAGAAATGATATACGCGTTGTAAGTATTTTCACATTTTCTAACCCCCTCCGCTTGGAGCTAACGCGATATGTGAACGATCCCTTATTCGGCGATACCATGAACCACACTACACTTGAGCAAGGTCTTGATAGTTATTGTAAATACTCATGATATTAAGGAATAAGAAGCGAATGTTTTGTTTTATATATTTTCTGTTAGAATTTACCATTCAATTGTTGAGATATTATTCGTTTCATTTCTTTACATTGGGACGGCATAAATTGTCTAACGATATATATTAAATAACTACATGTCTGAATTATATGCTCAGTAATTTTCTAATCATATGTTCATTAAGTAAATATAGTGTTACCTATTAATGTTTTTAGGATGTTCAGAGGACGAAATGAGGGTCTTCGCTCTGTTTAAATTGAATGGAGATTCTCATTATCTCTATTATAATTCAAAGAATTATTTCTGTACGACCGCCCACGTGCAAATCAAACGAGAAATAGGAATTTAGGTAACAACCAAAAGGTTCCATAGCAACGGTGTTTTAATGCACACGTCATGCACGTGCAAAGATTGCTTTAACGTCATTTTGATCGGTTTTGTGGTAATTACGTTGTGTTTAAAGTGTTTTATATTTAAATCAGCTGTATCTTCGGTTGAGATGGATATTTTTTGATGCGATTAAAACTTTATTTCAAAGAATACTACTAGCTTCGTCCCTGTTACCACGGGCTTTCTAGTCTCTACTATAATTCAAAAGATTCTTTTTGTCTGTACGACCGCCCACGTGCAAATTCGGCAAAAAGCAAAAGGTTGCAAAGTAACCATGGTAACTTTGTTACACGAGGGTTGTTACACGCACGTGCACGTGCAAAGATTGTTAAAACGGCATTTTTATCGGTTTTGTTGATATTACGTTGTGTTTAGTGCGAGCAACATTTTAATCGGCTGTATCTTCGGTTGTGTAGGATATTTTGACGCGATTTAAACTTACTAACAAAAAATACTATTTAAGCTTCCTCCCTGTGACCACGGGTTTTCTAGTCTGTTTATATAATTCAGAGAATTGTTTTTGTTGTCTGTCTGTACGACCGCCCACGTGCAAATCAGACGAGAAATAGGAAGTTGCGTAGCAACCATGGTAACGAGGATTATTACACGCACGTGCACGTGCAATGATTGTTAAAACTGCATTTTGATCGGTTTTGTTGATATTACGCTGTGTTTAGTACGAGCAATATTTTAATGGGCTGTATCTTCGGTTGTGTAGGATATTTTTTGACGCGATTTAAACTTACTAACAAAAAATACTATTAGCGTCCTCCCTGTGACCACGGGTTTTCTGGTATGTTTATAAAGTTAACTATTAGTGTTTATAGGATGGCCTTATTTAAATCTGTTTATAAAGTTAACTATTAGTGTTTATAGGATGTCCTTATTATCTGTTTATAGTGTTAACTATTAGTGTTTATAGGATGTCCTTATTATCTGTTTATAGTGTTAACTATTAGTGTTTATAGGATGGCCTTATTATCTGTTTATAGTGTTAACTATTAGTGTTTATAGGATGGCGTGCCCGGTCCTTCCCAAGATAGACCTTACAGCAAAGAGTATTGTAGAACAGGAATCATCATTGTTGTCTTTAGCAACCACATCTAGCGGCTACGTCTCTCATGAGAGTCAACCTCAAGATCACCAGGGTGATAATGACTATCACCATGGTGACAATATTAATGACTATAACGTGGAATTTGAGAAATCTGTTAATCAACATTTCTCAAACTGTTACGGTGAAGAAGAGCTTCTAGTGACTCAACAGAGGATAAAGTGTGGGTAACTTAATGTTGTCATGACGACCCATGCCCATTGCCCATGGATGCTATTATTTAGATTTTAGATTCATTTTAGAAGAGATTTCTTACCCCCGAAACTTATATTCATTCAATCGTGTTATGAAATGTTGATTGTTCATGTTATGAGTTTGTTCATGTTCTAGATCTGAAAGAGAAATTAGATGGAGAAGGGGAGCTTATCCATGAGCTGATGGACTCTATGAACGAGATAAGGAAAATATCAGAAACTCCAACTAAAGTGGAAATAGTTCGCCCGAGAAAAGGTAGTCATAATTTAAATAGCCTGTCAAGTAAACAAATTCCTACCAGACTCAAACTTAACTGATTTTTCCAATTCTTTATTCGAAATATTATGTACTAATATATGTGAATTGTAAATTTATTTTATTTTTTATTTATTTTCTCGAATAATGTCCAAACGCGTGATAGTGCCTTCGGGCAGAACTCTTCGATGACTTAACATAAGATGATCATAATATTCAGAGTTTGGATGTCACGCAAATATTTAAATTTTCTACACTATCTCTCTCCACAGAGTGCATGCCAGAAAAGGACCTGATGAACTACCTTCACAAGCTTCACGCATCAAATGTACCTGATCACAGGAGAGGTTTCTAATTCTGTACAAGCTCTTGTTTTAAGTCGCATCACAACCAGATATTATATCCTTTCTGTTGGAAACTATTGGGCAATCCACTTAATACGAACAACGTTTAAATAATGAGGCCAGCTCAAACTCAAAGCTGAGAGTGAGACATTGCCTATTCAGTATTCATGATCCACTTCGCACATTTCCCGAAGTTTCCCACCTCTCCCTTTCTGTGACACATAGTTTATGTTGTTCTGCCCCTATTTCAAATTTGATTCTGATCTCTGACACTTCTCCCCAGATTTGTTGGAAGAAATGCACAGTAACCACAACTTATCCTGCAAACAGCTCAGTAAGTGCGGGGTGTGTCTCTTTTCGTGTTACATTGTTAGTGTCATATTTATCATGTTTATAGTATGGTGGGGTAACTGTGGTTTGACATAAAATTCCAAAAAAATTCGGTCCTAGGGAGTCGCCTGGTATTAAACAAGTAGTCCAGTCGGTAGACGGTAATAGTATTAAAGTATAAGAGTGTAGGGTAGAGTAAAAATCAGACTCGTTAGATATTTTTTACTGATTCTCCTCTCGAATCTTCGATTGGAACCTCGCCAGATACCATGTTACCATGGTTACGAACCTGAAAGCCATACTTCCTATAATATTAGCAAGTATCAAACTATAATTTCCGCATATTTATATATGGTTTGGAAAGATATTATTTAAATCGCTAAATTTAGACCAAAATTTTCTTCAACGAGCAGAGCAGAAAATAGGAAAATAGGTCTCCCTATATGCGAGCTATTAAGATACAACTACAAGTAAAGAAAATACCCGTTAACTATCACCTTCCCGTGAACTGGTATAATACTGTCTCTACTGCAGGTATAATACTGTCTCAACTGCGGTACCTAGCCGAGAAAGACCAGACAGTTCGCCTCTTCTGTCCTCACATCCTAGATCCGGAGAATTTGCCAGATCTTGTACAGTCTTTGGAGGATGACTCATTCCAAGACAAAACAATCATCACATCCATCGTCAACTGTATTGCGGATTCTCTGTAATCGTCAGCATATTTATATCATCATCACCTGATCATATGATGATTTCCACTTTCATTCCCACTAGGACAGCTATTTGTGATGTACACGTGTTTTAATGATTCAGCTGAGACAGTTTGCTTTAATTATATATTTTTCAAATTGAATTGAAGAAAGGTCAGTGTATGATTTTTGGTAATTTTTGTGACTACATCATTTTGTTAGCAGTTAATTGAATATAACTATAAGTATAACGTTGTTTAACCAAGACAGTGATTCAAAGAAATGCTTATCTTCGACTAATTTGCATTTAGGCTCGTCTGCGAATTTAGTGAAATCATTATCATGTTTGAGTTTCTTGTTGAGTTGATATAAGGAATGGCGAATGGAATAAGCATTTGATTATAATTATATTATAATATATTAATATAATATGCAGCGTACTTTGCAAGTTTTGTAACGCTTTGTAAATATACGATTACACATATACAGTGTATATAATCGGACATATTAATTTATTCGATATTTATTATCAGTATCACATTCACGATTAATTTATGTTTCATTTTGTAAATCAAACAATGAATTTCTTGGCTCTTACTAATTCGCTCGCCCAAAAATTTCACGTGACTTTGGTTTTTATGATTTTGCAGCCGTACAAAACGGTTTTCCATGAACCCTAGTCCCAACCCTAACCCTAACCATAACCCCAAAACTATCCATAACCCTTACCACAACTCTAACCCGAGCCCTAAACAATCGAATTCATGTTTTACTAGCCTGTCACGTGACCAAAACGGTTTTTTGCCCATAACTGATAACTCTCCAGGGAAGCATTTTTACCCTACGTCATGGCTCTTACTAATTCACTCGCCCAAAAATTTCACGTGACTTTGGTTTTTATAGTTTTTCAGCCGTCTAAAACGGTTTTACATAAACCCTAATCCCAACCGGCCAACCCTAACCCTAGGCCTAACCATAACCCCGAAGCTATCCATAACCCTTACCACAACCCTAACCCTAACCCGAGCCCTAAACAATCGAATTCATGTTTTACTAGCCTGTCAGAGTGTCACGTGACCAAAACGGTTTTTTGCCCATAACACATAAGCATTTTTACCCTACGTCATGGGGGGTGATTCGGAATCAGCGTCCAAAAATACACCGATTCGAACCAATTTCACACCCAAAGGGCCTTTTCACAATAAACTTTCTCGGATTTTCAAAATTTGTGTACCATTGTTATCTAGAGACTGTAACTGTAAGAATTTTCACAGTACCAAATTTGTCATACCAAAATTAGGTGTAAAAGTTGCGTAATTTGACGAAACTTGAAATTCGTTCGCGTTGATTTTTGTCGTATTATTCTGTCATATCTTCGGTTCCTTAACAATAACATGAATCTTACTGGGCCGCGCTCAGCCTGTCATTCCGCCGAATCTCTATTCGGCGTGTTATGTTTATGAACATAATAGCCTGAGGTCCCCTGCAGGTAACATGAATCATGCTGAAAATTTGTCAGAACCTTCCAATCATACTTATAAACTACCGAACCTAAATTAGTTGGGAGGGATTGGACTTGATTATAAGAGGTCTACAAATGACAAAATAGGTATAAATTCGTTGATAACTCAAATTCTGACCATCGAAATTGCTCAAACTAATTTAGATTCAGTAAAACATAAGTGTGTACGTGACCTGACCAAATTTCAACAAAATTGTTATATTGTAAATGGGGAGTATTATAACTTTTTGATCGTTTCCGAAATAATGTGCTGGCCGAAATATGAGCTAGAAGTAAAACAAAAATTGTCAATAGAGTGATTAATCATTATATTATCCGTTTTGGAAAACTTTGACGGATGTTACTCGTCTAAATTTCTTCGAAGTAGCGCGCGCCGCTTTCTTCTCGACGGCACGAGCTACGAAGTAGCGCGCGCCGGGCCAGATCATTAATTACAATGGTCAAGGAAGACTTCGCCGCTTCGACGCGCCGCGCAAACTAGCATTCTTCCTTCGTCGTCTCGATGGATTGACATCGTCAATCAATATCCGTTTTAATTTTAATTGATTGGGTGAGCTTTTATTAATTCGCTCGCCCGAAAATTTCACGTGACTTTGGTTTTTATGGTTTTGCAGCCGTACAAAACGGTTTTACATAAACCGTAATCCCAACCCAACAATCTTTACTGGCTGCGGCAATATTACTACAGGTGATTGCGTCTTCACAGCTTGTTGAGCTCCGCGCGCGCTCGTAAGTTCATTGCATTTGCATGCTTCAAACATTCCAAGAATGCAATTGCACCACGTACCACGTGATACAATTCAGCCAATCAGAGAACAGGAATCCGCAAAGTTAAAGCTGTGCACTTTTATAAGGCCCAAAATCATAATTTTCAGGATAATTCGATGTTCAAAATCTACGTTGTTTTAAATTTCCCCCTGGGGGGAAACGTTTTTTTACAAAGCGAACATTTCGCAAAAAACCGAAATTGAAAGTCGCTATCTCTATGAAGTTAGGCCCCTACCACTACCAGTAAGGTTTTCTCATGGGAACCCAGGAACCCTAACCCTAACCATAACCCCGAAGCTAACCATAACCTTTGGCCTTACCACAACCCTAACCCGAGCCCTAAACAATCGAATTCATGTTTTACTAGCCTGTCACGTGACCAAAACGGTTTGTCGCCCATAACTCTCCAGGGAAGCATTTTTAGTTTTACCTTACGTCAAGTCGACCACAAAGAATTACTTAACTCAGGCATGAAGCAATTCGTAACTCAAACTGAGCAATATGCCCGCACGTGCCACGTTTGTATACTGACCAGTCCACCACAAATGAACACATAAAAGGTGATCTGAAATTGAAACTAGTTTGATTTGCAATCTCTCGGTTCAACAGAAATGGCGGTCTCGTGATATAAGTTGTTCCGTGCAAAGCACAATTGAACTGCTTCCCGAATCCAACTATAATGAAGTATTTAAACTTGGTCCGTAGTCTTCGTGGAATTTGGATAGATCTTTATAATTCAATTCGTGGTGGTCCCGTGACCTGTCAAAATGGGTTAGACGGGTTCCTGCTAGTAGACTTGAACCTGTCGACAATATTTCAGGAATGATTCCCGCAAGAAATTATATTCCTTCGTTTTGCTCTGATCCCTACTCTGGAACTAACTGCTGATGGAATTTCATACGATTCGTTGATTTTTTGTAAAAATTGAACTTACATTTTATAAAATTCCGATATTCTTCAAAGGTTGAGAAATTCCGAATCTTATGTTTAAGTAAGAATTTTCATTGTGTCTTATCGAAAGTGAATGAGAGAAACACTTGTGACAATTTTATTTACTGGTCTCTTATTTGTAAAGCTATCCTCAATACATTCAATGACAAAGTGTGATAACCGTTAAAACAGGGGTCGAATTCACAAAAATAACGTAAACCGTTGATTTAAAGCAATCGCCGCTCCTGTCTCTTGATTGCTGATGATGATCAGGAACGCATGACGTATAAATATCATCACGACGATTATTGGTCACTCGAAATCGACCCGTTAAGAATGCAATGTAAGTGCGATGGTTTTTTTGTGCATTTGTTACCTGTTACTAATTAATCCACAGGATCAAAATGTTTATTGTATCGATAAAAATGGATTTTAAGGCATAAGGAAGCATTGTTGAGTTCTGAAACCAAGTTTAATCGATTTCTCGTGCAATTTTTGGTCAGGAGTGGTCATCAAAATAAATTTTGAACTAAGTCGATATTTTGGTAAATTTCTAGCTTTCTGTCAGAAAATAAATCTTCATTCTATTAGGGGTAATTGGATGTAACTACAGTACAGCTGTACTTACACCCACTTTCACAAGCATGCAAGCTCACCTGGTCCAAAGAGCGGGAAACGGAGAACGAGCTCTGGTGACGTCATAGTCACGTGACCTCAGGTTCATAATCACGTGACCTCAGACCCAATCAATTGGGTTCTGGCCTGTTCAGCCCCCTGTCACCCGATCTTGAGGTGACGTACGACAACTCGTTAACCCAATCGATGTCTGGAGGGCTGCAAATTTTCACATGCCAAACTCACAACGTTTTTTCGGAGTTGTGCGAGATGACGACACATAGAGGCCGCAGAATTATGAGGACTACCAGATCCCAGGGACAAAAGGAAATCGCGGCATGTACGGAATCGCGATTTTTCCCATTATTTGCGACAAATTTTATGTATAGTTCATTGTATAGTCTGTTAAAAATCGCGGTATCGCGAATTTTGGCCAAAATAATCGCGAAATCCTTTTGTCCCTGCCAGATCCTGGTGGAACCTACTTTACTTTGGGCGATCCTCAATCGAAATCCCATTCACTGTCTGCCTCCACACGTCTCGATCGCACATAACAGTTCGAAGGTCGTCTAACTGGAGCCCAGTGTCACGAGCTACTACGTCCAGGAAGGTGAGTGGTCTCCTAATTATTAGTGTTGACTCTCATTGACCATCAATGAAAGAATTCTTTAAGAGTATCAGTAAGTTCAACAAAAACGAGTTTTCGTGATCTTGCTGCTGCTGCACCTAATTGATGTTGCTGCACTGCGACAATTTTTGCTACACGTTGTATACCTAGTTTACACTTTAGTGTTTAGCTCTCGTGCACGCGAAGCGTGAACTCCGGCTGGCCGGCCAGTTGTTACCTGGGGACCTCAGGCTATCATGTTCTTAAACATAGAATAGAGATTCGGCGGAATGACAGGCTTTGTAGGTTTATAACCTACCAGGACGGCAGGACGCGCGCCGAGTTGTACTCAAATATTTTACGAGTATCAGTATCACCCCACACCCGTTAAGGCCAAAATCAATCAAATTTGGTGCGTATGCCCAAATATGTGCATATTTATGGTTTTTGGCTCATAACTTAGCCATTTTTTTCCCAATCTTTTTTGTCCAATAAAAATTCATACACAATACAGAGGCCCTAGTTTGTTGGTTAATGGTCAATTGCTATCTCGAAATCAAATTTCACAAAACAATCAGGGTGAACCCTGACAACGGGAATTAGCATTTGGTTATAATATGCAGTTTTGTAATGTTTTTTTTGTAATGCTTTGTAATGCGTTTTGTAATGCTTTCAGCTTTGTAAATATACACTGTTTCTTAAGGAAGCAGTCCTTATCCCAAAGACTGAGGATCTGTCAGACCCAAGCAAGTTCAGGAATATTACAAAGACGAACACCAGCGGCAAGTTGAACATGGGAATTCTAGCAGACAAGATGCTGGATTATATGGTGTCTAATAAGTACATAGACAAGTCAGTTCAGAAGGGCTTTCTGAAGAAGACTCCTGGTTGTCTTGAACACACCCAAGTGCTTATGGAAGAACTAAAAGACGCCAAATCTACTAGACGTCAGATATTCGTTGTCTGGGTGGATTTAATGAATGCATATGGCAGAGTCCCACACAACTTGATCCTCTATGCCCTCCGGCATTACAAATTCCCTGAATGGCTCATAGATTACATGTTTAAGTACTATGATGAACTGATTGTAAGGGTGGTAACCAAAGACTGGAAGTCAAATTGGTTCTACTACATGTTAGGCCTCTTTCAAGGAGACCCTCTTTCAGTAGTGTTGTTCCTGATTGTATTCAACTTACTGTTAGATCTTCTACAAGATCAAAAAGAACTGGGTTATAAGCCCTCCTTTAGCTCGCAACCTACATCGTATCGGGCTTTTGCAGATGACCTAACACTTATGTCCTCCAGACTAGAGAAGGTAAAGAAGCAGATAGAGTTGATGGAGCAGTTTTTGGATTGGAGTAGGAAAATGAAGGCCAAGCCTAGCAAGTGTGTCTCCCTGGGAATGAAGGTGATAGATGGTACGTACCAGGCTTATGACCCAGAGATATTGATTGACGGCCAGATAATCAGCTATGTAGGAAACAACCCGATTAAGTTCCTGGGCCACTGGATCTATGTCGATCTAGGGTTAAATGACACTAAACAACGGATTGAAGACAAACTAAAAACTCTGTTTCAGACAGTGGATGAGTGTGGTCTCAACGGTGTCATGAAGTGTTGGATCTACAATAACATGCTGACTAGCAAGATGTCCTGGGATCTGATGATTTACAACCTTCCTGTAAGTTTTGTGTACGAACTGGATGCTATCTGCACCAGATTCTTGAAGAAGTGGTTGGGTGTTACTAGATCAATTACTGTGACAGTCCTGTACAGGAGCAAGGATTACTTCGGGCTAAACTTGAAGAAGCTGAGTGACTTATACAAGTCTCTTCAGGTATCAAAGGGACACGCCCTGAAGAACAGTGATGACACCAAAGTTGTAGAAGCCTATAATAACAAGAGAGAGAAACAGGAGAACAGCCCGAGATGGTCTTATACAACGGAGCTGACGGCAAGAGAGCGAGATCTTTACTTCCAGGAGTTGGTTGGAGTAGTGACTAAAGATCGAGTAGGACTCGGATGCAAACCAAAGTTGACTGAGAGGCAGAAGCTAAGGCAACTGGTAGAATCGGTGTCAGAGAACGACATGCTAGTCACCCTGGTAAACAAGGGAGTACAGGGCAAGTTCTTGACATGGGAGAACACGATGCAGTTAGACTTAGGATGGAACAGCCTTATCTACAACTACAAGATGAGCCCGGCTCTCCTTAAATTCCACCTAAACTCGACACACGACGTGGCTAATACCCCTGCAAACATGAAATTGTGGAACTACTCGAGTACAGGAAATTGTGCACTTTGTGGATGGAAGACGTGCAACATCAAGCATATCCTAGCCGTCTGCAGTGTAGCAAGAAACTCCAAAAGGTACAACTGGAGACATGACAACGTCCTACGTGTTATAGCCGGAGCCTTGCTTGACCAACTCAAGATGTACAATTCCTCAGGTTCCACGACCTCCGACAAAGAATGGATACGGTTCAAGTCGAAGGATGGGAAGTATGAACACCCAAAGCCAAGGTTGAGGAAGGAGAGGCCCTTTGAGAGAGCGAAAGACTGGAAGCTGATATGGGACGAGGATACACTACCTGCCCAGTTCCCACAGCACATCTACAACACAGCGGAGAGACCCGACATTGTAGTATGGTCGGATAGTTTGAGAGAAGTAGTTCTGATTGAACTGACTTGTGGTGACGAGAGTAACTTCAGTGACCAAGTAGCACGTAAAGAAGCACGCTACAACAGAGAGCTGATTCCTGGCATCGACGGGTGCGGTTGGAAAGCTCTGCTCTTTACGGTAGAGATTGGGTGTAGGGGCTTCTGGCACCATACTGTACCAGCTCTATTTAACTACTTTGGATTGGCGAAGAGGACGAAGAATAAAGCCCTGAATGAGGCTGCTTTGGTCGCTCTTCGATGTTCCTATACAATCTGGTTAGCCCGCGACAACAAGAAATGGTCTACCTGCTACGACATCGCAAGGAGGCCAGAAGTCATAAACTGTGAAAGCTGAGTGTTGGGCCCATAAAACATGTTGAAAGCTGCAACCAGGATCACAAGTACTGGTGGAATACAGAATGACTTGCTAATCAGATTGATAGATGGAGTTGCTATCGAAAGATATAGAACTCAGGTAAACATCTAACCTGTAATAGTTTATTGTTGATTTTTCTCACACACGGAAATGGATTGTGCGCCTGCAGACGGGCGTGTTAGTCTGCTGACAGCTGGAAAGACTGCTGACGTCAGGGAAAGTGCTGATGACGATTGGGGAAAGACTCGATGACTTCAGGGAAAGAACTGATGACTCCTGTGAAAGAGCAGAGTACGTAACTGCCTCAGTAAGGCTCCTCGTACAGACAAATCACACTACGTCAACTAAAAGAGAATGCCCCAAGACCTCCGATCAGGTGGGGAGGATCAAAGGTCAACCCGGATTTAACGATGAAGGATCTTTGAGAGAATTTGACAATAGTACTTGTCAGTGGTGTAAGCGAATGTTCAAACAGATCAACAAACATCTCTGGAGATGCAAAATGAGACCGGCGGAGCTCGAACCCGAACCTTTGGTGAGGATAGATGATATCCGTAATACTATGTCGGAGCAGGAACCTAGCCAGGAACACAACCACAGAGCTACAAAGGAACCTGCCTGCTCAGACTTGCGTTTTCAGTTCATAGATCATGAACCGCCCAACATCGAGATTGAGGTTACAAAGAAGCTTAAATTACCACAAGCAGCAGAGAGAGGAATATGGAAAGGAATAGATGAAGATTTGGTTATGCTGTGTCACGAGATCGTAGAGAAGGATGAGGCGATCAGGCTTCAAAAGACTGAAGGGAGAATCTACAGCTACCTGGAATATAGATTTGGGGAAGAGAAGAAGATATTCGAACAGAAACAGCAGAGAGAGGACAGGGAGACTAAGGCGATTAGGGTTTCTAAGAGAATAGCAAAGAAAGATATGAGGTCGGCAAAGAGGAGTAAGGACACTAACGCAACAGCCACAGCGAAAAGAGAGTACCTCCGGCTGGTGCGGCTCCACAACAAAAGTCGACGCAATGAGCTCAAGAAGAAGAGGGGCAAGCAGGAGAAGAAAGAGCAGGATAAGTTTAAGAAGAACCCGTATGACTACAGCAAGAAGCTACTTAACGGTAAGCAGAACAACGCTCCGCCAAGCTTCTCTAAGGAAGAAGCAGACAGGTTCTTCAAGAAGGAGTATAAGGACACGGACAGAGGTGCAATCTACACTAAGTTGGAAGGCCTTCCTGAGGCCAAGCCCCCAGTAGTTAAGTTCGAGCTGACAAAGCTGGACAAGGAAGATTTCGATGCAAAGCTGAAGAGCAGGCGTAATAAGTCATCCCCTGGTCCAAACGGTGTACCATATGTGGTGTATAAGAGATGCCCGAGAACCGCACACATGATCTTCCAAACCCTATCTACCCTGTGGGACAAGAAGATAGTGCCACTACAATGGCGATTTGGTGAAGCAGTCCTTATCCCAAAGACTGAGGATCTGTCAGACCCAAGCAAGTTCAGGAATATTACAAAGACGAACACCAGCGGCAAGTTGAACATGGGAATTCTAGCAGACAAGATGCTGGATTATATGGTGTCTAATAAGTACATAGACAAGTCAGTTCAGAAGGGCTTTCTGAAGAAGACTCCTGGTTGTCTTGAACACACCCAAGTGCTTATGGAAGAACTAAAAGACGCCAAATCTACTAGACGTCAGATATTCGTTGTCTGGGTGGATTTAATGAATGCATATGGCAGAGTCCCACACAACTTGATCCTCTATGCCCTCCGGCATTACAAATTCCCTGAATGGCTCATAGATTACATGTTTAAGTACTATGATGAACTGATTGTAAGGGTGGTAACCAAAGACTGGAAGTCAAATTGGTTCTACTACATGTTAGGCCTCTTTCAAGGAGACCCTCTTTCAGTAGTGTTGTTCCTGATTGTATTCAACTTACTGTTAGATCTTCTACAAGATCAAAAAGAACTGGGTTATAAGCCCTCCTTTAGCTCGCAACCTACATCGTATCGGGCTTTTGCAGATGACCTAACACTTATGTCCTCCAGACTAGAGAAGGTAAAGAAGCAGATAGAGTTGATGGAGCAGTTTTTGGATTGGAGTAGGAAAATGAAGGCCAAGCCTAGCAAGTGTGTCTCCCTGGGAATGAAGGTGATAGATGGTACGTACCAGGCTTATGACCCAGAGATATTGATTGACGGCCAGATAATCAGCTATGTAGGAAACAACCCGATTAAGTTCCTGGGCCACTGGATCTATGTCGATCTAGGGTTAAATGACACTAAACAACGGATTGAAGACAAACTAAAAACTCTGTTTCAGACAGTGGATGAGTGTGGTCTCAACGGTGTCATGAAGTGTTGGATCTACAATAACATGCTGACTAGCAAGATGTCCTGGGATCTGATGATTTACAACCTTCCTGTAAGTTTTGTGTACGAACTGGATGCTATCTGCACCAGATTCTTGAAGAAGTGGTTGGGTGTTACTAGATCAATTACTGTGACAGTCCTGTACAGGAGCAAGGATTACTTCGGGCTAAACTTGAAGAAGCTGAGTGACTTATACAAGTCTCTTCAGGTATCAAAGGGACACGCCCTGAAGAACAGTGATGACACCAAAGTTGTAGAAGCCTATAATAACAAGAGAGAGAAACAGGAGAACAGCCCGAGATGGTCTTATACAACGGAGCTGACGGCAAGAGAGCGAGATCTTTACTTCCAGGAGTTGGTTGGAGTAGTGACTAAAGATCGAGTAGGACTCGGATGCAAACCAAAGTTGACTGAGAGGCAGAAGCTAAGGCAACTGGTAGAATCGGTGTCAGAGAACGACATGCTAGTCACCCTGGTAAACAAGGGAGTACAGGGCAAGTTCTTGACATGGGAGAACACGATGCAGTTAGACTTAGGATGGAACAGCCTTATCTACAACTACAAGATGAGCCCGGCTCTCCTTAAATTCCACCTAAACTCGACACACGACGTGGCTAATACCCCTGCAAACATGAAATTGTGGAACTACTCGAGTACAGGAAATTGTGCACTTTGTGGATGGAAGACGTGCAACATCAAGCATATCCTAGCCGTCTGCAGTGTAGCAAGAAACTCCAAAAGGTACAACTGGAGACATGACAACGTCCTACGTGTTATAGCCGGAGCCTTGCTTGACCAACTCAAGATGTACAATTCCTCAGGTTCCACGACCTCCGACAAAGAATGGATACGGTTCAAGTCGAAGGATGGGAAGTATGAACACCCAAAGCCAAAGTTGAGGAAGGAGAGGCCCTTTGAGAGAGCGAAAGACTGGAAGCTGATATGGGACGAGGATACACTACCTGCCCAGTTCCCACAGCACATCTACAACACAGCGGAGAGACCCGACATTGTAGTATGGTCGGATAGTTTGAGAGAAGTAGTTCTGATTGAACTGACTTGTGGTGACGAGAGTAACTTCAGTGACCAAGTAGCACGTAAAGAAGCACGCTACAACAGAGAGCTGATTCCTGGCATCGACGGGTGCGGTTGGAAAGCTCTGCTCTTTACGGTAGAGATTGGGTGTAGGGGCTTCTGGCACCATACTGTACCAGCTCTATTTAACTACTTTGGATTGGCGAAGAGGACGAAGAATAAAGCCCTGAATGAGGCTGCTTTGGTCGCTCTTCGATGTTCCTATACAATCTGGTTAGCCCGCGACAACAAGAAATGGTCTACCTGCTACGACATCGCAAGGAGGCCAGAAGTCATAAACTGTGAAAGCTGAGTGTTGGGCCCATAAAACATGTTGAAAGCTGCAACCAGGATCACAAGTACTGGTGGAATACAGAATGACTTGCTAATCAGATTGATAGATGGAGTTGCTATCGAAAGATATAGAACTCAGGTAAACATCTAACCTGTAATAGTTTATTGTTGATTTTTCTCTATATAAAGCGAGACGATATATGTATATATGGATCCGTACCATTTTACTGACACCACGGCATCAACTTTAACGCGACTTTCCGCAAAAACCATAAAAGATATACAACTGAAACTTCTTTGACTGGGTCAAATGCTTTATTGGCCTTCAAATCAGCATGAAAAAATAACAAATTGGCCAAGGAAGAGGAGTTTTAGAGCCCAAAATTTGGACCCCCGAGTGGTGTCAAAAACGCGCATTAAATAGGTTATAATTATTGTAGTCTCTTGAGTCTTGACACCATTTTAGGGTTATATACGGGTTCCTGCTAGTAACTATAACTAGTATAATGTATATAATCAGACAGAGTAAATTATTCTATATTTATTATCACAATTAAAATGTTTCATCTTGTAAATCGCTCGCTTAAGTTTATAAATTTTATTCCCGTAACAAAGCCAGGCTTTGAAAAATAACATTATCCCAGATAAGAATTTTAATTAGCTAAACTTTTTACAAATATTTATTTAATACACCTAAATTTGTTCATTATTCTTAAGAAAATATAAATCTATGACCCTGATTTAAAGATGAGTTATATAACTTGCTTTATTATGAGTATATTATACTATATAATATATGCTATTATGAGTACAAATTGGAACGACCGGTCGAGTCAGACAATTGTTTCAATCATGCAAAACCATGATATCATCAGTGACAACTATTATTATGAGTATATTGACAGGGACAGTGGGACACCTCTATCTAGATCTTGACAAAAATCTGAATAAATCACAGTCGACATTGGATTCACTTATATTAGACAGACTTCCGCAATATTTACGTCACATTTTAATGATATGGGCAGGTCATGTGTTACCATGGTTGCGATCGAGCCAGAAGATAGATGCTAGATTATTTAGCTGTCTTTATCGTTCCCACTTCCAGACAAGGTCGTTGTCTCTGGTTTAAATTTTCATTACTATTTGTGTAGTAGTAATTGTGTTTAACAGATTAGGTTAGTGATTCCAGATTAAGTTAGCTATTAGTATTACCAGATTAAGTTAGTGATTAGAGTTACCAGATTAATATAATGATTAGTGTTACCAGATTAAGTTATTGATTAGTGTTACCAAATTATGTTAGTGAATAACCACTACGTTAACTGACGTATAAAATTGGCAAGTTTAGAACAAATTTAATTCAACTATTAATTCTATGCTACGATTGATTTCAGATTTGAATATTTTTCGTCCGTACTCGACACTTGTGACGTGTTACTGTTAGAACACACGTGACATAACCGTGACTAGACCGAATTTAATTTGATGCGGGGAACTAAACCGAGTAATGGTCTTTCCTTGAAATTTGTACGTCATGTTCCTCAGTAAACATTACCGAACTGCATTATTAGTTGTAAACCTACAGACCTGCACATTACCGAGCTATAGACCAAGCTGCTTGAAATATTTACAGGTAATATCCGTAAAGAACTGCACCAAGATTATAAAGTGGGTAGCAGCCAAGGTTATAAAGTGGGTAGCAGACAAGGTTATAAAGTGGGCAGCAGACAAGGTTATAAAGTGGGCAGCAGACAAGGTTATAAAGTGGGTAGCAGCCAAGGTTATAAAGTGGGTAGCAGACAAGGTTATAAAGTGGGCAGCAGATAAGGTTATAAAGTGGGTAGCAGATAAGGTTATAAAGTGGGTAGCAGACAATGTTATAAAGTGGGTAGCAGCCAAGGTTATAAAGTGGGTAGCAGACAAGGTTATAAAGTGGGCAGCAGACAAGGTTATAAAGTGGGTAGCAGCCAAGGTTATAAAGTGGGTAGCAGATAAAGTTATAAAGTGGGTAGCAGATAAGGTTATAAAGTGGGTAGCAGCCAATGTTATAAAGTGGGTAGCAGCCAAGGTTATGTAGTAGTAAACCCGCGATGGGGTGGCATGTGCCTCAATAAAAATATTACAATCATTTATTATTATATATCAATGTATCATTAAATATTTCAAAAATATCAATAACGTATGGTTGATCCTTCACACTTGGTAAAATATATAAAAATAAAGTTAAAAAGTTAAAAAGTTAAAAAAGTTAAAAGTTAATAAAGTTAAAAGTTAATACACTAAAGAATAAATAATCTATATTATATAAATCAACAATATTAACTCCCCATCTTCATGTAGTCATTTATCAAAGCGGTAGAAATCCAAGTAATTTTAGTACGCGGTGCGCAAGGAATTTCGTTTTTTTTTTTTTTTTTTTTTTTTTTTTTTTTAAATTTTATAAAGTGGGTAGCAGACAAGGTTATGTAGTAGTAAACCCGCGATGGGGTGGCATGTGCCTCAATAAAAATATTACAATCATTTATTATTATATATCAATGTATCATTAAATATTTCAAAAATATCAATAACGTACACGTTGTACCCATATATAAAAAAGGTGATAAACACGAGGTTTCAAATTATAGGCCAATATCCCTTACATGCTTAATCACCAAAGTTCTTGAACGTATAATTAAAGATGAGTTACTTGCACTTACTAACGGCATGATCAACGATAAACAACACGGTTTTCGAGCTGAAAGATCATGTGCAACTAATCTTGTAGGTCTATGTGACAGCCTAGCTCTCTCACTGAATGAAAATATGAGAACAGATGTAGTCTACTTTGATTTTGCCAAAGCTTTCGACTCAGTTAACCATGATCTTATATTATTTAAGCTAAAGAGCAAATTTGGTATTGATGGGAGGCTGCTGAAATTCATCACTGATTATCTAAGAGACAGGCAACAACAGGTCTTGATAAGTGGTAAGTTTTCTTCCATGAGAAACGCCCAATCTGGTGTACCACAAGGGTCAATTTTGGGACCTTTGTTGTTCATTATGTTCATTGATGATATATCAGTGGGGATTTCACCTGGCACACAACTGTCACTGTATGCCGATGATACTAAAATTTGGCGTGAGATTGTTTCGGAGTCTGATATCCTGCGACTGCAGAAGGACATTGATTATCTCCATGACTGGTCACTTTCTAATAAAATGAGATTTCATCCCGACAAATGTAAGGTCCTCACCGTCGCAGGAAGGATATCCGAAACAGTTTCCCTCCTTAGTGTCCTACCACTCTTTAACTTTGTATACTCCATGGGAAGAATCGCACTTGACTATGTCGATCATGAAAAGGATTTGTGTGTTTTTGTGACCAAGAATCTCGACTGGCAAGACCAGTGCTCTAAAGTCCTCTCAAAGGCCAACCAAAAATTAGGCATGGCAAGGAGAAATTGCTATTTTGTTCAAGATGTAAATCGTCGTAGAGTACTGTATCTCACTTTAATGAGAAGTCAATTTGAGCATTGCTCAGTTATATGGAGACCGGTCACAAAATCCCAGATAAGCAAGCTGGAGGGCCTCCAAAAGCGTGCTATTAAGTGGATTCTTCGCGAGGAGTATATGAGTTATCCACCATCCACATACATTCAGAAATGCAGACAGCTTAAGATTATGCCCATAGAAGACCGCTTCGACTTTCTTGACCTTATTTTCTTCTTTAAAATTGTGAAGCAACATATTCCTGTCACTTTACCCTCATATTTGCAACCATATCAAGGCCACTCAAGGTTAAGAAATAGCCACATGGACCCCTTATGTTTTGTAAGCTCGATCTTACCACGAGCAAGCTCTAACGCTTTTGCTAAGAACTTTTACTTTAGGACCCAGTCCAAATGGAATCATATTCCTCTAGATATACGCGAGATAGGGACTATTTCTGAGTTCAAAAGCAAATTGACCTCCTACATGTGGGATAAAATTATGCCGGAGGACTTTGATTATGATCTAGATTTTTCCCTCGAGACAGAGATGTGAAGCAGTTTACCTAAAGCTAACAATATGTTCATAAGGAGCTTAAATCCCTGTTGTCTGTATTTCTCATTTCTCATTTTAGTGCATGTCATCACATCATGGATTTCACTTTATTATATGATTTGATTGCTTTTGATATTTTTGTGTGTTTCTATTTGAAATTCTATTTAAAATTTAAGATTTTCGTGGGCCCATACTTGTGCAGGAGGTGCATTTTGCTCTCAACATCTGTGTTTTGGTGACCCTCAGGTCCTTTGATTACATACATTTTGTCCTAGAAAATCTGATTTTATCGGAGTCTTATACTTTTGAGAAAATTTAATGTTGTTCATTCATTGTGTAAATTTGTATGAAATTGATCGATTTGAAAGATTTCAATAAAAAAAAATGGTTGATCCTTCACACTTGGTAAAATATATAAAAATAAAGTTAAAAAGTTAAAAAGTTAAAAAAGTTAAAAGTTAATAAAGTTAAAAGTTAATACACTAAAGAATAAATAATCTATATTATATAAATCAACAATATTAACTCCCCATCTTCATGTAGTCATTTATCAAAGCGGTAGAAATCCAAGTAATTTTAGTACGCGGTGCGCAAGGAATTTCGTTTTTTTTTTTTTATTGTTTTTTTTTTTTTTTAATTTTTTTTTTTTTTTTAAATTTTATAAAGTGGGTAGCAGACAAGGTTATAAAGTGGGCAGCAGACAAGGTTATAAAGTGGGTAGCAGCTAAGGTTATAAAGTGGGTAGCAGACAACGTTATAAAGTGGGTTAGGTCATGAACGTCAGTGCCCACTTGTCACCACTGTTCGTTCCAATTAAACAGGCAAGCAGCCTGCTTATATAAAATGTTTCTATTATAAAATGTTTCTATATATATATATAGGCCTTTTAAACATTTTGATTCGATTTTAAAATTGACAGCCCTCTGAAAATCGTCAAAAAATCAGGTCCAAGATTTTCAAACTTTGTGGAAAGATTCCATAAATCAACCAAATTATGAGTTAGGATCAAATGATAAGTCAGAATAAAATTCATAACGTTTGTGAATTGATAGCAACTCATCTTTCAAAATTTACTCCTTCATAAAAATATTTATTATTTTATAATCCACACATTATTTTCAACTCACCCTGTAAGAAGCGGTCATTGTTGCAAAATGTGAACACTGTAACATCTTTGCCTTGAGCAGATTGAGATATGAGTGGTCAATCACTAGTATGACCATTTGAGCCTAAAATTTGGATCCCAGGTATTTAGATTTAATTAGTATTGTTAGACAATTGCCTGAAATATTCGTATAGCAGCGTGTTGTGACGTGGACACCAAATACATTGCTTTACTTGTAAAGCGCAGATAATTCAAAGTCATTTAGATTGAAGTTGTCTCGGGCATCGTTATTTTAAACGAAAAGTGGGCTGTAGCTAATTGTAGCATTTAGTGGGCGGGGTGACTGAACGTTTATTATTTATAGGCTTTACTTACTACATTGCGAGTTTTATTAACAACAGTTCCTGCATCAACTTGTTTTTAATAAAAGAGCGAGATTGGCTGTCAAGCTCCAATGAGGATTTCATAATAAGTGTCTAGTGAAGCTTCATATTCTAGGAAACCAGTTTAACTCTAGAACGCGCGTAACTCCGCATATGGGCAAATCAGATAAACGTAAATCAAGGTTTTAAAATAGTCGTAGTTAAATATGGTGCCCCAGACCTTTGTTTCCAGTGCCTCTTGCCCCTGGCCCCAGACCTTCAGTCCCGGTGATCTCGTGCCCCAGATATTGAGTCCCAGTGACCTCTTGCCCCAGACATTCAGTCTCGGTGACCTCGTGTCCCAGATATTGAGTCCCAGTGACCTCTTGCCCCAGACATTCAGTCTCGGTGACCTCGTGTCCCAGATATTGAGTCCCAGTGACCTCTTGCCCCAGACATTCAGTCTCGGTGACCTCGTGTTTCAGATATTGAGTCCCAGTGACCTCTTGCCCCAGACATTCAGTCTCGGTGACCTCGTGTCCCAGATATTGAGTCCCAGTGACCTCTTGCCCCAGACATTCAGTCTCGGTGACCTCGTGTCCCAGATATTGAGTCCCAGTGACCTCTTGCCCCAGACCTTCAGTCTAGGTGACCTCGTGCCCAAGACATAAAGTCCCTGTACTAACCTCGCGCCCCAGAGCAACTGGTTAAGTAGTAAATCTATGTCATTCACCTATAGGGAAAATCCCCTCCTTCATAGCCTGACAACATCAGTGCGACAGAGAGACCGGATCAGTTGAATTAATTAGCCAAATCTGAACTGGGTTAGCTCCTAGAAGTTGCGTAAATGTGTATTTACTCGTAAGAGCAAAGAATCAATATAATTGTTCGCTGCTGCACCTAAGTAATATAATCCCTATTAACTACCTCCCCATATTCAGTGGTAACATCTTCATGATGGTCCTTTCTACGATGCACTGAGATTGAACATGGCAGTGATAGGAACGCGGCTGTCAAATGTTCAATATTCCCAGTCCTCTCCCCGCTGAGATACTGATGAGGTCCATATTTGGTAGCTCAAAGATCCCTCTCTCTCTATATCTCTCTCTCTCTCTCTCTCCCTCTCCCTCTCCCTATATATTTATATATATATATATCTCCCTCTCTATTTCTCTCTCTCTCTCTCTCTCTCTCTCTCTCTCTCTCTCTCTCTCTCTCTCTCTCTCTCTCTCTCTCTCTCTCTCTCTCTCTCTCTCTCTCTCTCTCTCTCTCTCTCTCTCTCTCTCTCTCTCTCTCTCTCTCTCTCACTCTCTCTCTCTCTCTCTCTCTAGTTCCGAGGCTCTCTACGCAAGTCAGTTAGATAATAATTTGCGATGGCACTTTTTATTGTGCACCTCAGAGCAGCTCTGTTACATTCGGGGACACGTTTAGCCAAGAGTTGAGCAGATAATTGACAGCTGCTTTGCGACAGTGCTTCCTTTTAGGAATAATACGTTATGTTAGGTTGTAGGTTAGAATGGATTTTTACAGTATGAGTGTAGCTTTTTTACTTCCCGTTTTTTCGAGAACATTCATTTTGTTTTTGACAGCTTCGCTAGTTTTAATATTGTTGAGTAAATGAGATACCCCCGGCTTTACTAGCACTAATATTGTTGAGATACACCCCGGCTTTGCTAGTAGTCTAATTTTACCAAAACCCATAACTGGGTGTCTCCCTTTCCCAAACAAAAGGAAATGATATCAATTTGAATAACCGTTCTCAAATGCAAAATGATACCGAGAATGAAATCAGTCCCAGTACGCTTTTCCCATTTATTCACGGCTTACGAATTTTAATCAGTTTAGGTTTATTATGCATCAATGACACTTTTTAGAAATCTCTTAGGGTTGCTTTCGGACCGATTCCGGCCAGTACTTCGGGATAAGGGCGGTAGTTATGGTTTATCGAATCTTTATTGCTGAGTACTGCCTGAGCCTCCGGGTAGTGCCGCTCAATTTATCACAGTTGTAAATGAATGGGAAAAGCGAGCGACCGATTTCATTCTCGGTATCATTTTGAGAACGGTTATTCAAATTGATATCATATCCTGTTGTTTGGGAAAGGGAGACACTGGCAACGGTCCACTCTACCCAGTTACGGGCTTTAATAAAAAATGTTATCTCTTTTTGGTTAATGAAATCAGGGTCCTTGACAAAGTCGTAATGTAAAACTGATAATTTCATTAATAAGGAGGTAATTTCAACGATTTCGAAATTTTACCTTTAAAAATATTTCCTTGTGTTTAAGTAAGCAAATATGTCAATCACTGACTGTGCCACTTTATACTCATTTAAGTTGGTATTAAATTCAAATATAATGCCATTTAACTGTCGTGGGAAAGCAGAATCTAATCTAAATCACGAATGAGCAAAATTCTCACCTTTTGCACGTGCAAACTTTGAGCGGACGTTGCGTGCGCATCCAATATTGAAACACTGTAAAATTTTGCGTATTCGTAATTTATATATATTTTGATAAACATACAAAGTTTTAAAAGATTTCAAAAAGAGTTTTAATCACAACGGCATTCCAAAGTTGATAGAAAACAGTGAAAATAGCAATTTTCAGTGATTTAAGCAATTTTTCATCGATTTGGGCGTGTCCCCACGTATGCAACTTTTCGATGTTCATCTTTAAAACTAGTCTAATGCACAGTAAATACCTATATGAAGCAGGACCGAGCTCCACAACTCAAGGGATGGTCAACACCAGAGAATACTAAATCACAAAATGGGCGTTTTTATAAAATTATTCTTCAACAGCAAACATCTTTATGAAGGAGCAAGCTAGGAAAACTTTCCGGAAGATTTTCAGAATGCTTGAACAATTATAAAACTTCAATGATACCTCAAATTTGAATGAAACAACTTTTTAATGGTATAAAATCGATGTGAAAAGTTGTTACTTTGTCAAAAATCAAGTTTTTAAAACGCTTAACTTAAACAGGAATTAGAGAGGAATTAAACATGAATTAAACATGAATTAAACATGAAATGACCAAGGAGAACACTAACGAACTCGTCTTGGTAATACATCAATTTATAAAGACGATCAGAACTCTAAAAATCGAGAGAAAGCTATAAAAATTAAATCTTAAAAATTAACTGCGTTACAATTTTACGGAAGAGAAACAAAATCGAATATAATAATTAAATACGAGTAAAAAAATGGAGGCTGTGCAAACTGCAAAGTGTTCTAGGAAAGCCAAGAAAAAGGAAACAAGACCATGGAGATGAGTTGATGAAGATGAGTAGGAGACGGGAAGTGATGACTAGGACCTCTTTTTAGGAGGATTTCGAAGGTGTGAGGATTCTGTGAGGTACTTTCCTAATTCTGTTGCATGGAATGAGTTCTTGATGGCCCCATATTCTTTGAGTATGATGAGGCTTTTAAGGTTGTCTGAGAGGTTGGACCGGAGGGAGTGGTAGCTGGGACATTCATTCAGGACGTGGTCCTCGGTTTCAAGGATTGGTGTTTCAAAGAATGTTAATTCTTCGAAGAACCGTATGACGTAAGTGTCTGATGAGCAGCAAAAGCGACATGTTTTTAGTGCTGTGTTGTACTTGTAGCGATCTCCAGTGTAGCGACCTTTCTCTATCCTCAGATCGTGACTGCTAGATCGAAGTTGAGCAATGTTAGCTCTTTTAACCCTGCTTGGGAGCCGTAAGCACGGTTCTTCACCAAACTCAGCTTTGACCGCAGTGTAGAATGACATGTTAGGCTGGTTGTGAAGAGCCTTCTTCCAGTGGTTAACAAAAGTTTCGTGTATGTGTTCACGAGCCGCAAGAGTGTGGGGTAGGTGTGGCTTAGCATCGGTGCTCGTCTTGATGATAGTGGACCATGGTCCATGCATTAAACCAGGTACAGTTCAATTGTTTCTGCTCCTGAAATGTATGGTGCAAGAGGGTGTTCACGTTACCAACTACCGCTTGAGATGCTCTACAGAAATAGGCAATACATTGAGGGAGGACGGTCACTGTCCAGGGGGTTCTTCCTGTATCGCCGTAGCAGAAGTTGTTATTTGCCTTTTTTCAGATTTTTCAAGTGAGTAGTTTCAAGAGCATCTTTTGCTGCTGCTTTGGGAAGACTCCCTGCTTGGTTTTTCGAGAGGATGGCTTTCACGATGTTGGTTGATGGCACTTGGCAGCCAGATAGGGCATCCATATGTGTCCACTGGCTTGACTAAGCTATCAATGAGTTTTAGCATCGTGCTATTGGTAAGGGCTCTCGTGTCAATAATTCGTTTCATAGATAAGAATGAGCGAAGAGCTTTCTTCCTAAGCTCATCGATTGCTTGTTTGAAGGAACCGTTCAGTGAGGATTTGATTCCAAGGTATTAGTATTTTCTGACTGGTGCGATGTCCAAGTTGCCTAGCTTGAAGCTGTAAGCACATTTTGACATTTCAGTTTTCGTGAGCTTGTGTTAAAGACCATCACGCTGGTTTTGTTGATATTCACAGACAGCTCCCACTTTTCAGCATAGTCATTCAAGCAGTTGAGCAGTTTCTGTAAGCTGTCCACATCCAGCGCTAAGAGGATCAGGTCATCTACCCATAGGAGGTGACTTACTTTGACACCGTTTAATAGAAGTTCATCCATAATGACGTCATCAAGGGGTGTTGATGACGTCAAATAATTTTTTTCATATAATTTAAACTCAAGTCGAAACAATTACTTTAAGACCTGTGGTCAAAAATGGCTTTATCGTTTACACTTTTGAATTCACGGACACTTGAATATAGACTACAATTCACTGCCAAAGCGTCTATTATATATTCTGAATATCCCTATTATGGCTATGGCTCTATAGATATCTGATATATATCACGACAATCTATCTTGAAACAGGGGTTCCAGAAAACCCTTTTCCCGTCGTCCCCGATACTCCTGAAACTTGAAACGTTTTTGCAGTCGATTTGGTCTACGTTTAGACGCCCTGCAAAATATGAGATCTCTAACTCAATTTTAACATGGATTTTAAGGCACCTGAATATGGCGATTTTGGGGTTTTCACCACATTTTGTATAACAGTGCTGTCGCGTATTTTATGCAAATTTCTTCAAAATCTCCAAATACTATTCCTGTCATCTTTTATATTGAATTAGAAGATGTATAGGGGGTTCCATTTAATAATTCAACGACAATGCTCCCACTGTCCTAATGGCAATACTGATGGTATAGTTCAGCTCTAGTAACAGTTCAGATCTTGTCTCAAATTGGAAATGTCACGTATACAAAGTAGCTAGTAACAGTTCAGATCATGTCTCTAATTGGAAATGTGTCGTATTGAAATTAGATCACAATTTCGGACAGATGTCGTTTTTTTCTGGTAACATGAGTCGGACAAGAGTGCCTGTCGGATAGATGTCGCTGTCGGACAGATGTCTTGTTACCCGTTGAATGTCCTGATATTCGTGAGATGCACTCTTGGTTTGCTAACCATTTGAGAGAAACTCCAATTGATTTGCGTGTTGTGTTAATGCAGGATTGTGCAATACCATAAAAGCATCGATTTTGATTGGGGCGTCTGAACAGTTTATGATGGCTATAAAGTTATAATGATCAAAGATTATCGTATTTATTCTATCATACATAAATTATAAGATATATGCTATGTCCTTTGCATAAACGTTTCGTTTAACCCTGCTAAAAATTACGAGTTGTTAAATTGTTTTATGCCATTGCCGGGGAGATTATGTCAAGTTTAAAATATAGATATGTGATAACTGATAAGCTCTATTATATATAAGTTGTTGGAAGGTAGTTAAACTGAAGCGGTGAATGATGTTCATTGGGTGTACGCATCCTACACGATCAGCTTATGACTACTCTTGGAAGGAAATGAGCTTTTCCAACGGTTTTAGAAAAATTGATGCGGAACTATCATTTTCTGACTCAATGAAAAACTCCGATTCAAAATCGGTGAAATCCGATGGAAATCACGCTCTTGTCGATTTCCTGACTCCACAGAGTTCATGGTAACAAATGTATTACTCCCCAGGTAACAAATGTATAAATCGTTCCAACAATTGCGACGGTCTGCTAGTGCCCGATTGAAGAAAGATAAAAAGCATGGTCAGGAAAAACACGCTGATCTGCCAGCTTCCACACAGTACCAGGTACAGCTACCTACTAGGCAGTGTCTAGTATCGACCTTTCTATTTTCAAAACATTTCCTTGCCATCCAAAACTTTTTAACTATTCGAAATATTTCCTTGCGGTTGAAAACTTTTTCATTATTCAAAATATTTCCTTACGTTTTTTAATCTTTTTACCATTCAAAAAATGTCATATCGTTTTAAATAATTTTCATTATTCAACGCATTTTAACTACCTTCGGACATAATTGTCGCACGGACAAGTTTTTCACGGACCAAATTTTTCACGGGCATAATTATTAATTATTAATAATAATATAACGCTCATTTTTTAATAAGTGTTTTACTCTTTTTCTGAACTCTAGAATATGACTGAGGAGTGATTATATTTGTCCTAGTATACTAATAAGCTATTACTTTCACGCTGAAGACCTTAGCGTGAATAATTAAGTCTGTGAAAATAATGTCTGTGGCATTAAGGTCCGTGAATAATAAAGTCCGGTAATTATTTCCATTAATTTTACTTTTAATGTAGGTATGTGTCCCTACATAGGCGTAAATATGTGTGTAGCCGATTACTATATTAGCTTATTAATATACTATCTGTTGATAATTAGGTAGTACTAGTAGATGAAGATAAGGTATCTGTTGATAATTAGGTAGTACTAGTAGATGGAGATAAGGTATCTGTTGATAATTAGGTAGTACTAGTAGATGAAGATAAGGTATCTGTTGATAATTAGGTAGTACTAGTAGATGAAGATAAGGTATCTGTTGATAATTAGGTAGTACTAGTAGATGAAGATAAGGTATCTGTTGATAATTAGGTAGTACTAGTAGATGAAGATAAGGTATCTGTTGATAATTAGGTAGTACTAGTAGATGAAGATAAGGTATATGTTGATAATTAGGTAGTACTAGTAGATGAAGATAAGGTATCTGTTGATAATTAGGTAGTACTAGTAGATGAAGATAAGGTATCTGTTGATAATTAGGTAGAACTAGTAGATGAAGATAAGGTATCTGTTGATAATTAGGTAGAACTAGTAGATGAAGATAAGGTATCTGTTGATAATTAGGTAGTACTAGTAGATGAAGATAAGGTATCTGTTGATAATTAGGTAGAACTAGTAGATGAAGATAAGGTATCTGTTGATAATTAGGTAGTACTAGTAGATGAAGATAAGGTATATGTTGATAATTAGGTAGTACTAGTAGATGAAGATAAGGTATCTGTTGATAATTAGGTAGTACTAGTAGATGAAGATAAGGTATCTGTTGATAATTAGGTAGTACTAGTAGATGAAGATAAGGTATATGTTGATAATTAGGTAGTACTAGTAGATGAAGATAAGGTATATGTTGATAATTAGGTAGTACTAGTAGATGAAGATAAGGTATCTGTTGATAATTAGGTAGTACTAGTAGATGAAGATAAGGTATCTGTTGATAATTAGGTAGTACTAGTAGATGAAGATAAGGTATCTGTTGATAATTAGGTAGTACTAGTAGATGAAGATAAGGTATCTGTTGATAATTAGGTAGTACTAGTAGATGAAGATAAGGTATCTGTTGATAATTAGGTAGTACTAGTAGATGAAGATAAGGTATCTGTTGATAATTAGGTAGTACTAGTAGATGAAGATAAGGTATCTGTTGATAATTAGGTAGTACTAGTAGATGAAGATAAGGTATCTGTTGATAATTAGGTAGTACTAGTAGATGAAGATAAGGTATCTGTTGATAATTAGGTAGTACTAGTAGATGAAGATAAGGTATCTGTTGATAATTAGGTAGTACTAGTAGATGAAGATAAGGTATCTGTTGATAATTAGGTAGTACTAGTAGATGAAGATAAGGTATATGTTGATAATTAGGTAGTACTAGTAGATGAAGATAAGGTATCTGTTGATAATTAGGTAGTACTAGTAGATGAAGATAAGGTATATGTTGATAATTAGGTAGTACTAGTAGATGAAGATAAGGTATCTGTTGATAATTAGGTAGTACTAGTAGGTGAAGATAAGGTATCTGTTGATAATTAGGTAGAACTAGTAGGTGAAGATAAGGTATCTGTTGATAATTAGGTAGTACTAGTAGATGAAGATAAGGTATCTGTTGATAATTAGGTAGTACTAGTAGATGAAGATAAGGTATCTGTTGATAATTAGGTAGTACTAGTAGATGAAGATAAGGTATCTGTTGATAATTAGGTAGTACTAGTAGATGAAGATAAGGTATCTGTTGATAATTAGGTAGTACTAGTAGATGAAGATAAGGTATCTGTTGATAATTAGGTAGTACTAGTAGATGAAGATAAGGTATCTGTTGATAATTAGGTAGAACTAGTAGATGAAGATAAGGTATCTGTTGATAATTAGGTAGTACTAGTAGATGAAGATAAGGTATCTGTTGATAATTAGGTAGTACTAGTAGATGAAGATAAGGTATCTGTTGATAATTAGGTAGTACTAGTAGATGAAGATAAAGTATCTGTTGATAATTAGGTAGTACTAGTAGATGAAGATAAGGTATCTGTTGATAATTAGGTAGTACTAGTAGATGAAGATAAGGTATATGTTGATAATTAGGTAGTACTAGTAGATGAAGATAAGGTATCTGTTGATAATTAGGTAGTACTAGTAGATGAAGATAAGGTCTCTCTCTCTCTGTTCTGGTCAACGGTTTCTGGCCTCTTACTAAAAGATGGAGGCCTTCTCACCGTGCCCACAGAATGCAACTCCTGCTAGCTGCACGCCAGGACTCCCAAAGTATATACGAAATCATAAAATAATAAATATCAATGCAACAGACCCCTGGAGTCTTGAAGCTGTCACTACCTGTCTCAGAGCAAACCCACTTCCGTTGTAGTACTTCTGCGGGCAGACAAGGGACTTCCGAGCAAGGTCAAAGCCTGGGAGATATGTCTCTATGCGGAGATGGGCCTAGGTTGAGTTCCTAGTATGGGATTTAGCGAAAGTTCCTGGTGAAGAATCCTAGGAGGTTACCCAAAAGGGTTTTCCCTATCCAGTCTTGTCGACTGTTCCACAAATTTGAAGATATGATTGAAGTTTACTGTTTTTAAGGTAGAGTTTACCAATTATCCTCATTCTGAACGTCATGATCTGGATGCACTTGCAGAGGAGGTGCTGGGATGTTTCTGCTTCTCCTGAAAAGTGTTCACAATCTTGCGTCTCGAAGTTGACGTTGTTTGCCACGTTCTGAAAATAAACTAGTGGGCGGCTGTGACCTATCCTGAAAGCGACCATGTAAGCCATCTGATGTGAGTTCCAGAAAAATTAAAGTTCCTGTATTTATATTTGTGGAGGAACATCTCAAGTGGAATGTTTCTTTGTCACTGAGTGTGGCCTAATTGGGAGGAACGGTTCTGGTCCGATGGGGATGTTGTTGGATTGATCGTCCCTTGCGAATTCGTCCGCTAGTTCTTTACCGTATACTCCTTCATGTCCTGGAACGAAGTTCTACTCGATGAGAATACCTAGTGAGTTGAGTTGGTCTGAGATGTTCAGAACGAACCTGGAGTTAAAACTGGTGCTGTTAAGCGCTATAAATGCAGCCTGGGAATCTGAGATCCTAAGTTATCATTAGTCCAGATACTTGCCATTGTATAACGCAAATAGCGGGTACGATTTCCTCAATGAACCTGAAGAAGGAATATCTGTCCTGAAATGATACCATGTATCGTCGAGCTAAAAAATGAATCAAAAGTTAGAGTAAATCGTTAAACGCATTGATGTTTATTCCTGGTCCGGTTAGCTTTGCGTCTCAGAACTAAAGAGGTCCACTATGCTTTAGTGAGCTATACTGTCCACCAGGGTACTGTAGATCTAAGGGTTCCCCGTGTAATGGGGCAGGCTGTGAAAAAGCATCTCTGCAGGATGTCCGAGATGAACTGTTTTCGAGTGTTGAGAACTTCCGCTGTAGAACTGAATAGAACCAGTTGCAGTAGGGGTGTCAGTCAAACACTGCTGGCTACTAGATGATTGTAGAGCGTCCAGTCACATTTCAATGAAGAGTGTGGCAAAGCTAACCCGGTCCCCTGAAAAGTGGTTACTGGAGGAAGAAGTGCCAGGAATTCTCGCTATCAGTGTGTCCTCGTAGTCAGAGTTGACATCCCTAACACTGTCTTATCACGAGCCTGTGTCTAGCGTGTGTCAGCCCTAACGCATTAGCTGTCTTAACTGAAAAGACCTGAAAAGTGGTTACTGGAGGGAGAAGTGCCAAGACTACTCATTATCAGTGTGTCCTTGTAGTCAGGATGAGCAAATTGGAATCCCTAGCTCTGTGGTGGGTGACTTCGATGGGACCTGAAAGCTGAAAGAGAATTTCCTGGTGATTTAATAGCTCTTAGAGCTATGTATCTGTGTCTAACGTATCGTCGTTTGTGTGTGTACTATCTTGTAACCTGATATCTGAAAGAGAAATTTCCTGGTGCTTGGTAGCTGTTAGTGTTGACTTCCTGGTTCCTATGGGAACTTTGAGTTGGCAAGTCCCAACCTTTGTACTCAACAAGAGAGCACACCACCCGTTAGTGCCAACCAGGCCACACCACGTGGAGGTTCGGAGAGGATTTCGTGACCCATGAAGATAAGGTATCTGTTGATAATTAGGTAGTACTAGTAGATGAAGATAAGGTATATGTTGATAATTAGGTAGTACTAGTAGATGAAGATAAGGTATATGTTGATAATTAGGTAGTACTAGTAGATGAAGATAAGGTATCTGTTGATAATTAGGTAGTACTAGTAGATGAAGATAAGGTATCTGTTGATAATTAGGTAGTACTAGTAGATGTAGATAAGGTATCTGTTGATAATTAGGTAGTACTAGTAGATGAAGATAAGGTATCTGTTGATAATTAGGTAGTACTAGTAGATGAAGATAAGGTATCTGTTGATAATTAGGTAGAACTAGTAGATGAAGATAAGGTATCTGTTGATAATTAGGTAGTACTAGTAGATGAAGATAAGGTATCTGTTGATAATTAGGTAGTACTAGTAGATGAAGATAAGGTATCTGTTGATAATTAGGTAGTACTAGTAGATGAAGATAAGGTATCTGTTGATAATTAGGTAGTACTAGTAGATGAAGATAAGGTAAGTAGAAGGGAATGTATGAAGGCCAGTCATCAAGTGACCCCCAGCCACTCACAGCACGCCCCCAGGTCACGTGACAGCACGTCACGTGACAGATCACATGTCATGTAACCACGTGACAAGCTCGTCAATCAAATGTCAAGGTCACGTGACATTTGATTGACCAATGAGGAGCCAGAACGTCATGACGAATCAATCAATAATCCCGACTAAAGGATCTAAAGTCTGATTAAACGGTTGCCAAGCAGGTTCCTGTCACTTGATTACCGGTCACTTGATTACCGGTCACGTGTTTAGCTTAAGCATCATGTGACATGAATGGTATTTGAACCTCGAGATCACGTGACAGGAGTCACTTGATTACCCGTCAGAACGTCATGATGAATAATTCAATAATCCTGTCTAAAGGATCTAAAGTCAGATTAAACGGTTGCCAAGCAGGTTCCTGTTATTTGATTACTGGTCAAATGATTCTTCACGATTTACCCCGGTCCAGTCACCACTCCAAATAAGCAGAGGGTGACATAACGAAATGTGGTGTAGGGTTACCATCGCTCGACCTCCTGGAAATTACAAGTCTTATCATCAATTTTCTGACATTTAAGCAATAGCTACAGTATCTGAACCACATTTTCACCCTTTAAGATATAACAACTGTTAGGTAGCCTAGTGGTTAGAACATCCGTCTTCTGCGCAAAAGGTTCAGGGTTCAAAGTCGAGTCTAGGGAGTAGCTAAGGCTCCATACCATTCACTATTATTAACTATTAAATTTGCTTGTTATAAATTTGATAAATTTCGAGAGACAAATAAAACTACCGTTTAATTGATAATTTGTTGTTGTCAACATTATAATCATAAA
Source organism: Bolinopsis microptera (assembly GCF_026151205.1). Taxonomy (NCBI): domain Eukaryota; kingdom Metazoa; phylum Ctenophora; class Tentaculata; order Lobata; family Bolinopsidae; genus Bolinopsis; species Bolinopsis microptera. The sequence continues at coordinate 13,954,633 of NC_087073.1, forward strand.
TTGAAATCATCAAGAGTAAGATTGGGTACATAAATCATTGTATAACAGTTGCACGTTAATGGTGTTCTAGTACAGGTAGTTAGTTCCACCAACTACTTATTCAGATAAAGTTTGAGAATCTTATCGACAATAGTTGTGTTTTCGTTCATCAGTTTGTTTACATCAGATAGACTTGTAGTGGTGATAACTGCATCCAATAGAGATCGTTCTTCCAAACTTAAAATATCTGTTAGGTCTTCTCCGCTGTCAATTAAACGCTGCTTCAAGACAACAAACAATTCGGTTTTCATCATGTATGAGAATAAAATGTCAAAACATTTATTTTGCTCTTTACACAATTTACTTTGTAACAGGACGTCTAGAGATTTAAGTAAACTCGATATCTTTTTACTGTTTGGTTGTTTGATTGGTACTCCTTTCCGCTTGCCTACGTGTTGCCAGTCAGTATCAGATTCTAACTCTTTAGCACTATATTCTTTGTTGGACTCATCATCGCTACTTGTTACACCACTAAATTCATCATCACTACTACCTGGTACATCAGAGTTAGAACCACCTTGCTGAGATTCTTCAGAAACTATTGTATCAGCATCTGAACATACAGAATCAGGACCCTCCATTTTAACATCAGTCACATCTGAGTTAGCTTTTGACAGCGGCAGTAGAATTGCAGAACTTTCATCTGACTCTCGGTTCTCTCGATGATACCTACTAATGTGTGAGGACAGACTATATTTATTGGCAAAAGACTTGTCACAGAATGAGCAGGTTACAGAATTCATAACTGCAGTACAAACGTTTTATAATGCTATGCAACAACCATTATATAGCAATAATCGCATAAAATCGCAAATAATCGCAAAATAATCGCATATAATCGCATATAATAGCATATAATAGCATATAATGGCATAAAATTGCAAATAATCGCATATAATTGCAAAATAATTCCATAAAATAGCATATAATAGCATATAATAGCATATAATCGCATATAATAGCATATAATAGCATATAATCACATTTAATCACATATATAATCACGTATATTCTCTCTTAAAATCACATTTTATTATTTATACTCGCAAATAATTGCATATAATTGCAAATAATCGCATATAGTAGCAGGGTGAATATGATCCAACTTACGCATTCAACCTATTAAAGATCTTTTCAAAGATTTATTTTCATGCTGATTGCCAAGCATCATCCTGGAGATGGAACTGTAACTCTTGAGTCTACCAAAGACTGCACCCAACATGTAGGAATACTTCCTAGTGGGGACTTTAAAGGACCACACCAGACAGGACAAGGAGATCATGGTAAATTCTACGTCAACTAGTCAGACGGAGATCATCTTCGAGATCTATCACTTTCTGGATTATCATTCATAACCAGTAGTCGGCGCACCATTGATTTCTGCTTTCAAATGATAACTGCTAATACTCTTGTCGATTTTATTGCACAGAAACCAGCATTTGACCGGGACCGGGACCGGGAATAGCTCAAAATTGTCAATCCCGGTACCAGGATTCCCGGTACCGGGAATCCCGGTCGATTACTGGTGCAATTCAACTGGCCAGGTTTAGGTATCAGGTGATTTTTCCTGCAATTTGGTAGTTGTGAAACATCACCTTGGATTTCTGTTGTCACAAAACGTACCTTTTTAGACCTTTTCTCAAAGCATATAATAGCATATAATAGCATATAATCACATATAATAGCATATAATAGCATATAATCACATATAATAGCATATAATAGCATATAATAGCATATAATCGCATATAATCGCATGTAATAGCATTCGATCACATATATAATCAATTGGGTGAGCGAAAATTGTCCCTCGACAATTGACCCCCCGATAATTGACCCCCCGACAATGTAACTCAATACAACATCACCTCATACCATACTCCTCACGGTTCTCTTGATCTAGGAAGAATGCACCTTTGTTGTGGTGTGCCACACTCCACATGAATAGATTCTTGGAAAATTCAGATGCTCTCCCCATAGCTAGTGGCACAGACGGGAATCGAACCCGGGACCCTGTGAATGCGAGACATTTCACAAGCAGGCAGACTAACGAACTGTGCCACATAGCCATTTATAACTATAATGTATTATTTTAAACTGACAAGCTCGTAAATGAAATGTCAAGGTTACGTGACAAGTTAATTGACCAATAAGAAGCAAGTACGTTATAATAGCATCCGTCACGTGATATTCGTAACGATCTTGTTAAACATGTTCATATTTTCATTTTAACAGCGGTCCATCTGGAGCCTCAGGTTAGTGAGTTAACGGCAACTTTCCTATGCAGGACAATGCGGGTTCAAATCCCGCCTAGCCTACTTCTCCAGATGGATCGCTCTTTTAAAACATTTAATTTTATCTATTTAAACGTAACGACCATTGGTATTCATTTAAATGCGATTATAAAATATTATATGCTATTATATGCAATTATATGAATATATGTTGGAGATGGAACTATAACTCTTGAGTCTACCGAATGCGATTATATATGCTATTATATGCTATTATAAGCTATCATATGCGATTATATGATATTATATAATGCTATTATATGCGATTATATGATATTATATGCTATTATATGCAATTATATGCTGGCGATTGAACTGTAATTCTTGAGTCTACCGAATGCGATTGTATGTTATTATTATATGCTATTATATGCAATTATATGCTATTATATACTATTATATGCTATTATATGCTATTATATGCTATTATATGATATTATATGATATTATATGCTATTATTTGCGATTATTTTCAGTATTCATTCAGTATTCATTCAGTATTCATTCAGTATTCATTCGGTATTCATTCAGTATTCATTCAGTATTCATTCAGTATTCATTCAGTATTCATTCAGTATTCATTCAGTATTCATTCAGTATTCATTCAGTATTCATTCAGTATTCATTCAGTATCCATTCAGTATTCATTTAGTATTCATTCAGTATTCATTCAGTATTCGGCATTTATTCAGTATTTAGCGGATTTGTTCATGTGGAGTGTGGCACATCACAACAAAAGTACCTCCTTCCTAGATCAAGAGTATCGTGAGATTTGTCCATGTGGAGTGCGGCACACCACAACAAAGGTGCATTCTTCCTAGATCAAGAGAACCGTGAGGAGTATGGTATGAGGTGATGTTGTATTGAGTTACATTGTCGGGGGGGTCAATTGTCGAGGGGTCAATTATCGGGGGGTCAATTGTCGGGGGACAATTTTCGCCCACCCAATGGATTATATATGTGATCGAATGATATTACATGCGATTATATGCGATTATATGCTATTATATGCTATTATATGCTATTATATGCTATTATATGCTATTATATGCTATTATATGTGATTATATGCTATTATATGCTATTATATGCTTTGAGAAAAGGTCTAAAAAGGTACGTTTTGTGACAACAGAAATCCAAGGTGATGTTTCACAACTACCAAATTGCAGGAAAAATCACCTGATACCTAAACCTGGCCAGATAATTGCACCAGTAATCGACCGGGATTCCCGGTACCGGGAATCCCGGTACCGGGATTGACAATTTTGAGCTATTCCCGGTCCCGGTCCCGGTCAAATGCTGGTTTCTGTGCAATAAAATCGACAAGAGTATTAGCAGTTATCATTTGAAAGCAGAAATCAATGGTGCGCCGACTACTGGTTATGAATGATAATCCAGAAAGTGATAGATCTCGAAGATGATATCCGTCTGACTAGTTGACGTAGAATTTACCATGATCTCCTTGTCCTGTCTGGTGTGGTCCTTTAAAGTCCCCACTAGGAAGTATTCCTACATGTTGGGTGCAGTCTTTGGTAGACTCAAGAGTTACAGTTCCATCTCCAGGATGATGCTTGGCAATCAGCATGAAAATAAATCTTTGAAAAGATCTTTAATAGGTTGAATGCGTAAGTTGGATCATATTCACCCTGCTACTATATGCGATTATTTGCAATTATATGCAATTATTTGCGAGTATAAATAATAAAATGTGATTTTAAGAGAGAATATACGTGATTATATATGTGATTAAATGTGATTATATGCTATTATATGCTATTATATGCGATTATATGCTATTATATGCTATTATATGCTATTTTGTGGAATTATTTTGCAATTATATGCGATTATTTGCAATTTTATGCCATTATATGCTATTATATGCGATTATATGCGATTATTTTGCGATTATTTGCGATTTTGTGCGATTATTGCTATATAATGGTTGTTGCATAGCATTATAAAACGTTTGTACTGCAGTTATGAATTCTGTAACCTGCTCATTCTGTGACAAGTCTTTTGCCAATAAATATAGTCTGTCCTCACACATTAGTAGGTATCATCGAGAGAACCGAGAGTCAGATGAAAGTTCTGCAATTCTACTGCCGCTGTCAAAAGCTAACTCAGATGTGACTGATGTTAAAATGGAGGGTCCTGATTCTGTATGTTCAGATGCTGATACAATAGTTTCTGAAGAATCTCAGCAAGGTGGTTCTAACTCTGATGTACCAGGTAGTAATGATGATGAATTTAGTGGTGTAACAAGTAGCGATGATGAGTCCAACAAAGAATATAGTGCTAAAGAGTTAGAATCTGATACTGACTGGCAACACGTAGGCAAGCGGAAAGGAGTACCAATCAAACAACCAAACAGTAAAAAGATATCGAGTTTACTTAAATCTCTAGACGTCCTGTTACAAAGTAAATTGTGTAAAGAGCAAAATAAATGTTTTGACATTTTATTCTCATACATGATGAAAACCGAATTGTTTGTTGTCTTGAAGCAGCGTTTAATTGACAGCGGAGAAGACCTAACAGATATTTTAAGTTTGGAAGAACGATCTCTATTGGATGCAGTTATCACCACTACAAGTCTATCTGATGTAAACAAACTGATGAACGAAAACACAACTATTGTCGATAAGATTCTCAAACTTTATCTGAATAAGTAGTTGGTGGAACTAACTACCTGTACTAGAACACCATTAACGTGCAACTGTTATACAATGATTTATGTACCCAATCTTACTCTTGATGATTTCAATTTATGATTATAATGTTGACAACAACAAATTATCAATTAAACGGTAGTTTTATTTGTCTCTCGAAATTTATCAAATTTATAACAAGCAAATTTAATAGTTAATAATAGTGAATGGTATGGAGCCTTAGCTACTCCCTAGACTCGACTTTGAACCCTGAACCTTTTGCGCAGAAGACGGATGTTCTAACCACTAGGCTACCTAACAGTTGTTATATCTTAAAGGGTGAAAATGTGGTTCAGATACTGTAGCTATTGCTTAAATGTCAGAAAATTGATGATAAGACTTGTAATTTCCAGGAGGTCGAGCGATGGTAACCCTACACCACATTTCGTTATGTCACCCTCTGCTTATTTGGAGTGGTGACTGGACCGGGGTAAATCGTGAAGAATCATTTGACCAGTAATCAAATAACAGGAACCTGCTTGGCAACCGTTTAATCTGACTTTAGATCCTTTAGACAGGATTATTGAATTATTCATCATGACGTTCTGACGGGTAATCAAGTGACTCCTGTCACGTGATCTCGAGGTTCAAATACCATTCATGTCACATGATGCTTAAGCTAAACACGTGACCGGTAATCAAGTGACAGGAACCTGCTTGGCAACCGTTTAATCAGACTTTAGATCCTTTAGTCGGGATTATTGATTGATTCGTCATGACGTTCTGGCTCCTCATTGGTCAATCAAATGTCACGTGACCTTGACATTTGATTGACGAGCTTGTCACGTGGTTACATGACATGTGATCTGTCACGTGACGTGCTGTCACGTGACCTGGGGGCGTGCTGTGAGTGGCTGGGGGTCACTTGATGACTGGCCTTCATACATTCCCTTCTACTAAGGTATCTGTTGATAATTAGGTAGAACTAGTAGATGAAGATAAGGTATCTGTTGATAATTAGGTAGTACTAGTAGATGAAGATAAGGTATCTGTTGATAATTAGGTAGTACTAGTAGATGAAGATAAGGTATCTGTTGATAATTAGGTAGTACTAGTAGATGAAGATAAGGTATCTGTTGATAATTAGGTAGTACTAGTAGATGAAGATAAGGTATCTGTTGATAATTAGGTAGTACTAGTAGATGAAGATAAGGTATCTGTTGATAATTAGGTAGTACTAGTAGATGAAGATAAGGTATATGTTGATAATTAGGTAGTACTAGTAGATGAAGATAAGGTATATGTTGATAATTAGGTAGTACTAGTAGATGAAGATAAGGTATATGTTGATAATTAGGTAGTACTAGTAGATGAAGATAAGGTATCTGTTGATAATTAGGTAGTACTAGTAGATGAAGATAAGGTATCTGTTGATAATTAGGTAGTACTAGTAGATGAAGATAAGGTATCTGTTGATAATTAGGTAGTACTAGTAGACGAAGATAAGGTATCTGTTGATAATTAGGTAGTACTAGTAGACGAAGATAAGGTATCTGTTGATAATTAGGTAGTACTAGTAGAGGAAGATAAGGTATCTGTTGATAATTAGGTAGTACTAGTAGATGAAGATAAGGTATCTGTTGATAATTAGGTAGTACTAGTAGATGAAGATAAGGTATCTGTTGATAATTAGGTAGTACTAGTAGATGAAGATAAGGTATCTGTTGATAATTAGGTAGTACTAGTAGATGAAGATAAGGTATCTGTTGATAATTAGGTAGTACTAGTAGATGAAGATAAGGTATCTGTTGATAATTAGGTAGAACTAGTAGACGAAGATAAGGTATCTGTTGATAATTAGGTAGTACTAGTAGACGAAGATAAGGTATCTGTTGATAATTAGGTAGTACTAGTAGACGAAGATAAGGTATCTGTTGATAATTAGGTAGTACTAGTAGACGAAGATAAGGTATATGTTGATAATTAGGTAGTACTAGTAGACGAAGATAAGGTATCTGTTGATAATTAGGTAGTACTAGTAGACGAAGATAAGGTATCTGTTGATAATTAGGTAGTACTAGTAGACGAAGATAAGGTATCTGTTGATAATTAGGTAGTACTAGTAGATGAAGATAAGGTATCTGTTGATAATTAGGTAGTACTAGTAGATGAAGATAAGGTATATGTTGATAATTAGGTAGAACTAGTAGACGAAGATAAGGTATCTGTTGATAATTAGGTAGTACTAGTAGACGAAGATAAGGTATCTGTTGATAATTAGGTAGTACTAGTAGACGAAGATAAGGTATCTGTTGATAATTAGGTAGTACTAGTAGACGAAGATAAGGTATATGTTGATAATTAGGTAGTACTAGTAGACGAAGATAAGGTATCTGTTGATAATTAGGTAGTACTAGTAGACGAAGATAAGGTATCTGTTGATAATTAGGTAGTACTAGTAGACGAAGATAAGGTATCTGTTGATAATTAGGTAGTACTAGTAGACGAAGATAAGGTATCTGTTGATAATTAGGTAGTACTAGTAGAGGAAGATAAGGTATCTGTTGATAATTAGGTAGAACTAGTAGACGAAGATAAGGTATCTGTTGATAATTAGGTAGTACTAGTAGACGAAGATAAGGTATCTGTTGATAATTAGGTAGTACTAGTAGAGGAAGATAAGGTATCTGTTGATAATTAGGTAGAACTAGTAGACGAAGATAAGGTATCTGTTGATAATTAGGTAGTACTAGTAGACGAAGATAAGGTATCTGTTGATAATTAGGTAGTACTAGTAGAGGAAGATAAGGTATCTGTTGATAATTAGGTAGTACTAGTAGATGAAGATAAGGTATCTGTTGATAATTAGGTAGTACTAGTAGATGAAGATAAGGTATCTGTTGATAATTAGGTAGTACTAGTAGATGAAGATAAGGTATCTGTTGATAATTAGGTAGTACTAGTAGATGAAGATAAGGTATCTGTTGATAATTAGGTAGTACTAGTAGATGAAGATAAGGTATCTGTTGATAATTAGGTAGAACTAGTAGACGAAGATAAGGTATCTGTTGATAATTAGGTAGTACTAGTAGACGAAGATAAGGTATCTGTTGATAATTAGGTAGTACTAGTAGACGAAGATAAGGTATCTGTTGATAATTAGGTAGTACTAGTAGACGAAGATAAGGTATATGTTGATAATTAGGTAGTACTAGTAGACGAAGATAAGGTATCTGTTGATAATTAGGTAGTACTAGTAGACGAAGATAAGGTATCTGTTGATAATTAGGTAGTACTAGTAGACGAAGATAAGGTATCTGTTGATAATTAGGTAGTACTAGTAGATGAAGATAAGGTATCTGTTGATAATTAGGTAGTACTAGTAGATGAAGATAAGGTATATGTTGATAATTAGGTAGAACTAGTAGACGAAGATAAGGTATCTGTTGATAATTAGGTAGTACTAGTAGACGAAGATAAGGTATCTGTTGATAATTAGGTAGTACTAGTAGACGAAGATAAGGTATCTGTTGATAATTAGGTAGTACTAGTAGACGAAGATAAGGTATATGTTGATAATTAGGTAGTACTAGTAGACGAAGATAAGGTATCTGTTGATAATTAGGTAGTACTAGTAGACGAAGATAAGGTATCTGTTGATAATTAGGTAGTACTAGTAGACGAAGATAAGGTATCTGTTGATAATTAGGTAGTACTAGTAGACGAAGATAAGGTATCTGTTGATAATTAGGTAGTACTAGTAGAGGAAGATAAGGTATCTGTTGATAATTAGGTAGAACTAGTAGACGAAGATAAGGTATCTGTTGATAATTAGGTAGTACTAGTAGACGAAGATAAGGTATCTGTTGATAATTAGGTAGTACTAGTAGACGAAGATAAGGTATCTGTTGATAATTAGGTAGTACTAGTAGACGAAGATAAGGTATATGTTGATAATTAGGTAGTACTAGTAGACGAAGATAAGGTATCTGTTGATAATTAGGTAGTACTAGTAGACGAAGATAAGGTATCTGTTGATAATTAGGTAGTACTAGTAGACGAAGATAAGGTATCTGTTGATAATTAGGTAGTACTAGTAGATGAAGATAAGGTATCTGTTGATAATTAGGTAGTACTAGTAGATGAAGATAAGGTATATGTTGATAATTAGGTAGTACTAGTAGATGAAGATAAGGTATCTGTTGATAATTAGGTAGTACTAGTAGATGAAGATAAGGTATCTGTTGATGATTAGGTAGTACTAGTAGATGAAGATAAGGTATCTGTTGATAATAACTAATAAGGTAGTACTGGTAGATGAAGATTTCCGTCCCATGATATTTAACAGCGTTAAGTATTACTACAGCATATTCCTCTTGCTTGGTTATCTAGCTTGCTACATTCTACAACCACATTTCCTACAGAAGGTTCAAATCTCCTTTCATCTTTACCGCCGTTGTAAAAGCTTTGAAAAGCTGCACTCAATTAAGAGGCCACAGATTTTACATATTATTTGGGGGCATGGAGGATACCCAACATCCCTCACAGTCCAACTCCTCGACTCGTTAATATATTGTATCACGTCGTGACCCCCATTGTCGTTTCACTAGTAGGTATCGTGGCCACGATACAGCCGCGCACTCGTGTGCCGCAGGTATACTACGTATTACAATTAATATATTGGTGTGATTTATAATGCCTCTTTATTCTTTAACTATAAGTACACCTGGATCTTTTAAATTCCAACTCTCAAATGCTTGCAGCAGTGCAGCCATTTAAAGAATTAAATTGTCAATGTTGAGGTGGTACATTAGACACGCTGCGTAACACATGCACGGAGCACCATTAAAGCTAAAGACGATTTACACAAGTATTTTGAAAGCTCCTGCTAATAAAAATCTTTCGTATCACTTATATGTTTTAAATATCCCCCTCCAGACCATTAAAGTCATCGGTCCTTCATAACCATTTTTATTAAATTTTACATTTTAAGATTTAAGTTTGATACAAGTTGCGGAACAACTTAGTTAGTTAGGAACGTAGAACGCTTCATTTGACCACCAAATTGCAGTTCAAAATCTATTTATTCGTCGGTCTCTCAATAAGGCATAATTACCACCCTGTTCACAGCTGCTGCTCCAAGACTAGGACCTAGATGTTTCAACAACTTATGTCATGCCAGCGGTATCAAATATTTCAATATGGTGCCAAAGCTTGAAGTTTACTGAACATCTTACTTTAAAGCAAGACGATATTACCTATATCTGTTGCCATTTTAGGTGACACCACGACATCAACTTCAACGCGAATTTCCTCGAAAACTGTGTAGTGGGAGATATATAATAACCGTTGAAAATTTTTTAGCTGGGTCAAATGTGTAATCCTGTGTAATCCTGTGTAATCCTGTGTAATCCTGTGTAATCCTGTGTAATCCTGTGTAATCCTGTGTAATCCTGTGTAATCCTGTGTAATCCTGTGTAATCCTGTGTAATCCTGTGTAATCCTGTGTAATCCTGTGTAATCCTGTGTAATCCTGTGTAATCCTGTGTAATCATTTGTAATCCTGTGTAATCCTGTGTAATCCAGCAGGGCGTGGAAGGTTCTGGGTTTGTTCCCACAGAAATGACCATGACACAATCTTATGTCACAACCAATCAGATATCACTTGATTTGTGAGTATTTGTATAGTTTTATGTTATAGCGAGCTAAGCTTGCTTACCGTAATTTGGTTTATACAAATTCAGCCATATGAATTTTAAGAAATTATTGAATAAACTTCTCATTATATTAACTAAAGGAAGTAGGGTATGCGAAAGAGATAGGGGTATTTGTTCCAAGTTATTTAATCTTGTGTAATGTTGCCACGTGTCATGTTTTCACGTGTAATGTTGCCACGTTTCATGTTGTCACGTGAAATGTTGCCACGTGTCATGTTGCCATGTTGTAAATTTGAAGTCTTACAGAGAGATGGTGACTCCTGTATGCTGCTATCAAGCCCCAATTCCTGTAAACGCGTCTCCTGTACCCTCCTATACTCCAACTCGTCTTGATCTGAGTCCCGGTCACCCTGGTAACCCGAGTAATCCTGGTAACCTCGCCAATACTCAATTCATTGCTACTTCTCAAGTAAGTTGCAAAATAATTAAACAGCTCCTAAACTGATATAATTGGAAACATTTTAACTTGCGCGCTTAAATAACTAGGTACATAACTGGAATGTAACATAAGTTTGCAACTACATCTCGTTAAACAATCTCTCAAATTGAGGATCAGGGGAGCAGGTTGTACAGAAAAGAAGTTCCACAGATGTCAAACCCTCTTCTGTCTAACCTAACTACTGCTACCTTCTCCCAGACTATTTACCCCGACATTTGGCCCAACAAAACCAAACCTGAGCCCTGTTACCCTACCAGACCAAGGTACGCTTAGTAACCTGGCACCTAGCCAGGGGGTATTATCTGGCACCTAGCCAGGGGGTATTATCTGGCACATCAGATAATTATCTGGCACATCAGGGGGTATTATCTGGCACAATGTATCATGTGTAATAGTGTAAAACTTATTACTTATGTGTCTGCCTAGTAAGACACATTGAATGTCCTGCACAGCAGATCGAAGCTTCTTTAAATTATTTAAATATATTCGAACTGCAGTACGTGTCGAACTAAAGTACGTGTCGAACTTGAGTACGTGTCGAACTTGAGTACGTGTACACTGAGACTAATAATCCTACAGGACCAAATCTGAACACATTCCTGCTCTACAACAAGACCCGCAATTCCTAAACTACAGAAAGCCAACCAGAGGACGGTGGTCGGACACTGATCAGCCCATCATTCAACACTTAACACCAATTTATAAACACCTCCACCTTGAAAAAGGTGTGTTATTCACCATTTAATACCAATTTATAAACACCTCCACCTTGAAAAGGGTAGTGTTTATCAAATGGAATGTTGTATCCTAACCCTGGGTGGTTTCCGCAGGACCTTACGCCGACTTCAACTCCTCCAACTACTGCGTCTCCACAAACCCCTGCCAGAATGGGGTCATGTCTCCCGCCATGTCTCCAGCCAGGCAGATTACTGACGACTTCAATACACATCTCAACCTGGATAACGACTCAAGTGATCATATGGACTACACCGATGGGTATGTTAATACTGCTACTCATTAAATGTTGCCTTTGTGCTACTACTACTACTACATGTTTCTGGGAACCGGAAAGGTGCGAGTTCGAGACTGTATATATATATATAAATCCTGTATCCTATAAATCCAGGCAATGACTTCATGCAACTCTATGGAAATTTATGAAACGTGGACATAAAATTCCGCCCCTAAAACTTAATTTACTTTTTGACGATTAGTTTGCCGTATCAACAGTATTGATACTTTTCATACAAACAAGTTAAACCAAATCCTTTATGTCATGTATCCTGGGCATGGGTTTGGACAGGATATGCCCGCTTAAAATACTTCCATCGCGTTACATTACATAATTCTGAAACATATATTACATTTACAACAAATTATGCAATATCACAACATTACAATCAACGAAATAAATTTAATCGCAGAATCTCAAATACAAATATTCGTAAATTAAACACCAAAAAAACAAATTAAACAAGCAATAAATGAATATACAAATTCGCATCCACTGACAACTTACTCCTTCATAAATTTAATTTTTGACAATATATTATATATTTTTGCTGGTTTAATCATTTTAAAAATAGCTTTGTCAGCAGGGTAGATGAGAATGAGGAGGGAGCTAAACACCTGTGCAGATGGGGAGAGGACTGCTGCGGGTATCAGACTACTGTTATGAAGAATCTCGTGGAACACATAAACACTGCGCATGTTCAGGTTAGAAAGCATAAATATTGCAAGCTTTTTTTTGTTGGGGACCGGCCCGAAGTACCAGCCAATGTTTACTCAAAAAAATAATATATATAATAAGTGTTATCAATTCAAACTCAAAACTCTCACAAGATTAGATCTCATTAAAACGATTAAAATGTATATAATGGAGCTTGTCGAACAAAACATAGCTGAGCACATATAAAGTTGCACCTTTAGTTGAAATTATCATATTAATGCGCTTTTAGAGTTGTTAGAGTGGAAACAGGCGCATAGCTACGGCTAGCTAGCTATTCCAAAACAGATTTTATTAACATGCTACCAGACTGGGTAACTTGTCTCAGAGGTGGCAACTTGTCAATGTTTCAGAAGGAGGGCTGGGTTGGCAGGAACGAGTTTGTATGTTTGTGGGAGGGGTGTTCCAGAAACCAGAAACCCTTTAAAGCACAGTACCAGATCACCACCCACATCAGGAGCCACACTGGGGAACGCCCTCATTCCTGTAAAGTAAGTATAACAGTAAATAGAGCAGTAAGTATAGCAGTAAGTACAGCAGTAAGTACAGCAGTAAGTACAGCAGTAAGTACAGCAGTAAGTACAGCAGTAAGTACAGCAGTAAGTACAGCAGTAAGTACAGCAGTAAGTACAGCAGTAAGTACAGCAGTAAGTACAGCAGTAAGTACAGCAGTAAGTACAGCAGTAAGTATAGCAGTAAGTATAGCAGTAAGTACAGCAGTAGGTACAGCAGTAAGTACAGCAGTAAGTACAGCAGTAGGTACAGCAGTAAGTACAGCAGTAGGTACAGCAGTAAGTACAGCAGTAAGTACAGCAGTAAGTACAGCAGTAAGTACAGCAGTAAGTATAGCAGTAAGTACAGCAGTAGGTACAGCAGTAAGTACAGCAGTAAGTACAGCAGTAGGTACAGCAGTAAGTACAGCAGTAGGTACAGCAGTAAGTACAGCAGTAAGTACAGCAGTAGGTACAGCAGTAAGTACAGCAGTACGTACAGCAGTAAGTGCAGCAGTAAGTACAGCAGCAAGTACAGCAGTAAGTGCAGCAGTAAGTACAGCAGCAAGTACAGCAGTAAGTGCAGCAGTAAGTGCAGCAGTAAGTACAGCAGTAAGTGCAGCAGTAAGTGCAGCAGTAAGTACAGCAGTAAGTACAGCAGTAAGTATAGCAGTTAGTACAGCAGTAAGTACAGCAGTAAGTACAGCAGTAAGTGCAGCAGTTAGTACAGCAGTAAGTACAGCAGTGAGTACAGCAGTGTGTACAGCAGTGAGTACAGCAGTAAGTACAGCTGTAAGTACAGCAGTAAGTATAGCAGTTAGTACAGCAGTAAGTACAGCAGTAAGTACAGCAGTAAGTGCAGCAGTAAGTACAGCAGTACGTACAGCAGTAAGTACAGCAGTAAGTACAGCAGTAAGTACAGCAGTAAGTACAGCAGTACGTACAGCAGTAAGTACAGCAGTACGTACAGCAGTAAGTACAGCATTAAGTACAGCAGTACGTACAGCAGTAAGTACAGCAGTAAGTACAGCAGTAAGTACAGCAGTACGTACAGCAGTAAGTACAGCAGTAAGTACAGCAGTAAGTACAGCAGTAAGTACAGCAGTAAGTACAGCAGTACGTACAGCAGTAAGTACAGCAGTAAGTACAGCAGTAAGTACAGCAGTAAGTACAGCAGTAAGTACAGCAGTAAGTACAGCAGTAAGTACAGCAGTAAGTACAGCAGTAAGTGCAGCAGTAAGTACAGCAGTAAGTACAGCAGTAAGTACAGCAGTAATGGCAGCAGTATAGTACAGCAGTAAGTGCAGCAGTATAGTACAGCAGTACGTACAGCAGTAAGTACAGTAGTAAGTGCAGCAGTAAGTACAGCAGTAAGTACAGCAGTACGTACAGCAGTAAGTGCAGCAGTAAGTACAGCAGAGAGTAAAGGGACTTTAAGTGGAGACATGTCACAATAGTTATTGTACGTGTCGCACTAGAGTACGTGTCGCACTACAGTACGTGAACCTTGTAAGGAGTAGTTCTTACTATGCACTATTATAGCTCCTGTCTTAGCATCAACTTATTTTACCATGACCGTCGTTTGTTACGTTTATTTGTCTCAATACTGAAATATGATACCGGGTCTAAAGCTCAGAGGACTTTAGTATAGGGGGTTAAGAGAGTCATGGGAGTTAACACCTTTAAGATATTCGAGACACTTTATTTTCTGCAGTGTATGAAGCGGAGCAAAACGCTATATAGTCGTCGAAACCATTTTGTGGGGATTGGCTCAGAACGCTTCCTCACCTTTTGGTTTAAGATTTTTGTTCTTCCCTAGGAGATGCGTATTCTTAATTAGACAGCCTTTCGTCGTCCCAGGCTATCTAACGCTATCGTCCAAGTAGAAGAGGCCTTTTCGGCTAAGCTTTTACATTGTGTTACCCTTCTAGTTACTTCTGTCTCTAATCTTCGAGTTTTACTTTTCCGAACTCGCTTCATTAGAGAGATTCTAAACCTCACCGACCATACTCATACTGCTTACTTTACAGTCCTTTGCTCCGTAGACGTTTCACCTTTGGACTGAAAAGTGGGAATTAACCTTATTAAGTTATTAGTTCTTGATTTGACTCATGGAACAGTTAGTTTAGTGTGTTAATAAAGTTTTTCTCAGTACGAGGGGTGTGACAGATCTTACTCACGAATGGAGAACCTCAAGTCTCATCTCCGGACCCACACTGGCGAGAAACCGTACGCCTGTCCGGAGTGCAGCAAGACCTTCAACAACGCCAGTGATCGTGCCAAACATAGAAATAGAACTCATTCTCGCACCAAATCGTTTGTTAATCTGAAACGTTTCTTAACTAAATCCCTTTAAGCTCTTTATCTCGAATCTCGATAGCGTACAAATTAATTAATCGATAAATAAGTGAGTTGAAGGGTTAAGATTCTAAAATTCCACCCACAGATACGCATGTATGAAGGAAGGATGTGATAAGCAGTACACTGACCCTTCCTCCCTTCGCAAGCATCTCATTTCTGTTCACAAAGAGGTTGTCAAAAAAAGGCAGTCTGACCCTGGCCCTGTCAAAATCAGGAACAGACGTTCTGGACTTAGTCATATAAAACGTGAGTTCGTTTTTTATAGGTTCAGCATCTTAAAATGTCCAGTTGTTAGCCTCTCTGTCAGTGAGTGTTATCAGTATTTGGTTTTGCCACATTTGAATACCAGTCATCTTCAGAGGTCCTCAACTTTAAATCGTTCGATGAAGAAGAGCCAATCTGTCCTCGGAGGGTACGTTACTCTGAGCCCTGTGGACCAACTCCCATCTCATTTTATCAGAAACCAATCTCCTCGACTGGTCAATTTTCCTTGGAAGAAGAAAAGTCTTTCCACCCTTCGTTTAATGCCCCTCCGATGGATCAGTGAGATCAGAATGTGACGCTCATTTGCAGCTTGCTTTGTAACCTTTACCTCGTCAGTGTTTCTCCTCCGCTGCTTAAAGGACCAGTTAACTGAAAAAAAAGTTATCCTCATATTTTGACAGATTGTGACAAATAGCAAACTAAGCAACGAGTCGAAATTCCTAAATCTCTAACTGCTCTCTAACGCGTGTAAATAGCGTTTGTATTATTTTGGCGATGACGTCATAAAGTCCCTTGCGCGCGCAGAAGAGCTCGTGAGACTGTATTTTACAGGTAGAAAATGGACATAATACAATGTTTTTCCCCGAATAACTCGAAAAGTAAGTAATTTAGGGTACATGTTGCTTCATAATTTGTATATAAACATGGCCATTCTGCACAATTTGAACACATTCAAAAACCTTTAGGGCCTTCATAGCCCAATTTACCAGATACCCATAGTTTTGCATGATTTCTGGAACCGAAAATCAGTTTTTCGCCAATAACTGAAAAAGTAAGCACTTTAAGGCATATGTTTGTTCGTAAGTCATATATTAATATGCTAATTGCGGTTCTTTTGCACCCTGTCTAAAGACTCTATCACGATCCTATCGAAAATGGGCTGAGCACCACGCCCAAAATGGTTTTTGGCGAATTTCTCGAAAAGTAAGGATTTTAGGCCATGTGTTGCTCAATAACTCCTATATAAACATGCATATGCGGCTTCGTTGAAGCCTATTTTGAAGTCTCTACGACCTTCAGAAGCAAGGGGTCGGTTACGTTATTGGGTCAATATGGGCGTGGCCCTCCTGGGTTTTCTCCAGGTCAAAAAAATGTCTCCAAACGAAAATCGTTTATTCATACCTTCGGGAAGGTCTGTGCAAAGTTTCGTGAGTATCTGAACATTTGCGGGTTCATTTCCATAAATGTCCATAAATGACTGGACTACACAACTTTAGAGTTAACTTGAAGTCATTTATCTCAAATTAAGCAGTTATTGTCCATGATCAGCCTGTGGCGACAATGTTTTACGTGAAATGTAAAAATCAGGAGTAATATAAAAAGTGTATTTTTAGATTAAAGTGCTAGCTCATAGTTTTAGAATTGTATAGATTAACGCTGGTCGTTTAGCCATCTAACAATCGATCGTGCCGTAATATATATGGCCAAAGAATAATAGGGTCTTGGAAATTCTGTAGTTGTTCAGTGGGTCGATTGACTGAACACGTTTGCACTTGGTATTTAAACTTACCAGTAGTTTATTTATGTTATGTACCGATGATAATGCAATTAGGATAACAACTAGGTAAGCCGTAAGTCTAATTCAAAACACACCGCACACCGTACACTCGAATCAGTATTACTATTTGGTAGACCGGGTATTTTGGCGGGAATTCTGTTCCCATGGCACTGTTCTGATAGAAGCTACTTCTACTAATGGTCCCAGAGGAACGGCCGTAAAGTAGCCAGACTTCTTGTCTCCTATACTGGCTGACACATGCCAATGCAAAATTATCACATATGACATAAGTAATTGTAATAGCAGAAACTTTCTAACCGTACATTCACCCGCCACTGTTCAAGAACCTATATCACTGTTTAAAATCATGACGTGAGCACTGTACATCCAATCAGCTATTCCTTTAGTTAGGATGATAGCCAAAACTATAAGGATTTTGGAGAACTAGGGAAATAGTCATAATTCTAAAATTTGAGTGAGTTACAGGTGTTTTATTGACAACGATAAACATTTGCAACGTATATTACGCTATGCCAGCGCGCACTGAGGGACTTTATGACGTCACGAGGCCACAGCTTATTATTGCAATAACACGCGTTACACGTACGCTCGAGAGTTGGTTCTTTCGGCGATACGATTCTTTACCGGTTTGTCACAGTTGATTTAAATTTTAGGCAAATTGGAGACTACAAATTTTTCAGTTAACTGGTCCTTTAAGTCCCCGTTTAAAGAGTCCTCCTCTGCTGACTTGTTCTAAACTTGTGATTCTACCTAAGTCCCCGTTTATGTTTCATGTGACCATTGTCTTCAACTGTCTTTCGTATATTTCTTTGGTATGCTCGGTAAGTTTCCTGTACCGCCAATCAATATTGCTCCATTATATCGGTATTCGCTTATCCAACAGTAATTGAATCCTATGTAACGCTGTAGCTGCTAATTGAAAGTTGTCACCGAACTCGGTACTTACGCCCGAGAATTTATTGATAGAAATGGTAGAAATTAGTCGTAGTTCTCGCGAAGCTGATTGAAATATTTCGACTGACAGAGAGTATTCCCACAGCGCCCAGATGTTGTCACAGCTGGATATCCCTGAGAAACACAGGCAGGGTTTGGTGATGCCACCTAGTAACAGTATCCTTGGTAACAGTGTCCCTGGTAACACTATCTCTTGTATACGACTCAACCCTAACAACAACAACCAGTCTAATCACATAATCAAAATTCATCCCGGAAAACCAGCCGATATCAGACGATACACTTCCGAGTTTATTCAGGTGACTTTTCATAGTATTTTTTAAATTAATTTTCTTTGCTCAATCCTGCCGACTTGTGTGTTTTTATTGTTTCATTTTGTTTCTTAATGATTAATTATAATTAAGTTATAACTTAATAGTTAACTATAATCATGTTATAACTTAACTGTCAAGATCGGTATTTCCCGCAATCAAACAACGAATGAGTTTCAAACATTCCAACAAAATCTTTATAACATTGGTAGAATATTTCCGTCAATCATCAGTACCTAATAAAGATACGATAAAGTTAGTACTCCAATACAATTAAATTTAAAAAATAGGAACAAATCTAATTCACAAAAGAATGGAAAGCACTCGGGTGTGGGGGGTTGTGAGGCCCCAACTAGTAGTGAATATACTAGTCCCTGCATAGAGGATAGAATAATTTAAGGACCACTTTCAAAAGATTTATTATCTAATAAGAGAGGCATACCAAAAGGATCACATAAGTTAATACCATACGGATTTAAAGTTCTAAGTTTTCGAATAAGGAGGTGTTCATTCACTTCTAAATTACTAGGACTAGAATTTTTAAGGATAAAAACGTTATATGAAGTATCAAAATCAGATCTATTAGAAAGTTTATGTTGGTCTACAAGGTGAGCTGCTAAACTATAAGTATGTATCATTATCATCTTTAAGGAAATCATCGCTAAACTTTAAGGAAGGGTCTTTTAATAATTTATAAAAATTAGCTCTATGATCAGTAACTCTTTCATGGAGTGTTCTAACAGTGCGACCAACATAATAAAAAGGAGAAGGACATAATTTACAAATGAAAATATAAATTAGATTATAACTAGAGTAAGTTCCTGATGCTTGTGCTATAACTAAACTATTAACTATTATTATTTTAAAACTTAACTGATAATTTTCCGCTCAGAGAGTAGATCTGTGGAATGATATTTCCAACAAAGATGTTCGGAGATCTCCAAGCTGCGACCTTACTAGCAGTAGTGGTACAGACAATAACATGAACTTGGTTCAGAGTGTTTACACAAACCTTGATGAGAATCATGTTACTAAGACGTCCCTCAACACAGGTTACTGCTTTGTTAGACAGATATATTGCATTGCTCTAGCCTAAGACTAGTGACCGAGAACTATGTATAACTGTATAGTGTATAAGTCCTTGCAATAAAAAAAGGTTTTTCGGCCGGTCAGTATCCATTATTACAGTTACACCAATATTACACCAATATTACACCAATATAACACCAATATTACACCAATATTACACCAATATTACACCAATATTACACTAATATTACACCAATATTACACCAATATTACACCAAATATTACACCAAATATTAGACCAATTATTCACCAATATTACACCAATATTACACCAATATTACACCAATATTACACCAATATTACACCAATATTACACCAATATTACACCAATATTACACCAATATTACACCAATATTACACCAATATTACACCAATATTACACCAATATTACACCAAATATTACACCAATATTACACCAATATTACACCAAATATTACACCAAACATTAGACCAATTATTCTCCAATTCAGCTGCAGTTACGTTCACCGAGTCTCTGGATCCATACCAGTTCTTCCAGCATAACCAGAACACAATACTCGGGAATATGGAGGACTTAGACCCCAGCTCTCTACACTTCAATGTCTGGTGAGTCACGTGTCATGTTGTCACGTGTCATGTTGTCACGTGTCATGTTGTCACGTGTCATGTTGTCACGTGTCATGTTGTCACGTGTCATGTTGTCACGTGTCATGTTGTCACGTGTCATGTTGTCACGTGTCATGTTGTCACGTGTCATGTTGTTACGGTATGTTCTTCGTAGCAGAGATTGTAGCAGCAAAAAGATTGTAGCAGCAAAAATGAATCCTTTTCCCGCTGAAGCAAGATACTGGCTTAAAAAATCTTTTCATTTTGTTTCAGGGGTGCACAACTTCCAACAACTGCTCCATAAAGGGATCCAGCACGTTTAGAAATATCCGAAATGTGACGTCTCGTGTAGTAAGACGAAAAAAGAAACAGCTATACTGTGCAAGTTTAACTTTTATGAACTTTAATTGCTAATGGACCGACGAAATTGGTTTATAAAAAATTAAAAACAGTTATAAAATGCATTACATCAAAATATGCGATTTTAACTCTGTGTGATTTTAACATTAAAGCCAATGCTGTAAATAAATGATGGGTAGCGACTAAATGTTAGATGTTGATCTTGATAGAATTATTAACAATTTTAATTTGGATTATCATATGCTAACGGTGGCAATTATTTTATTGTTTCGCTTGCCCAAAAACAAAAAATTATCACGTGACTTGGGTTTTTTAGGGGTTTTACATAAACCCCAACCCTAACCCTAACCATGACCCTGAAGCTAACCATAACCTTAAATTTAAATTTAATCACAACCTATTACCCTACAAAATCAAATTCTGTGTTATACTATCATGTCACTCGATTCGGAATAAGCGTACTTGAAAATAGATCGAATAATCTATTTTGAATCACGATAGTGAAATATCATGAAAAATAGTGTGATTTTGAAGTGTTAAAGGGTGCTATCATGGCGGACATGGTTTATGAAAAATTATCATCGAAAATAGAAATCATTCTAAGGTTGATTTTAACAAAAAATTGAACCCGTCCGCCACTTTCACTTTCACTTTCACATTCATACATTACACCTTAAGGGCCTTTTCAGAAGACCGTTTAAAAATTTGAGCGAGCGATTTAGTCTAGTGGGAGCGAACGGTCAAATGTCCAGTTAAAGTAGGGGGTGCACCATAAAAATAAACTTGCTCGGATTTTAAAAATTTTTGTACCATTGTTTTCTAGAGACTGTGAGAATTTTCACAATACCAAATTTGTCATACCTTTTTGGAAAGATCAGTGAGTTTCGCCTAGGTGCCATATTTGATGGTGCGCGGCTTTTGGAGCAAAATTAGCTGTAAAAGTCACGTAATTTGACCAAATTTGACCAAATTCGTTGATTTTTGTCGTATTATTTGGATATATCTTCAGTTCCTTGAATGAGATCATTCTGAAAATTGGCGACGACCTTCCAATAGGGCTTTCACAACTGTCCGAAAAATTTGGTGGATATCCGAGTTGATATAGTGATCAAAATGGGGCAAAATACACTGCTTTTAGCTGCAACATAATGTCTGATGGTTGGATATGCTTTAAACTTTTCGGACACTTTCCTTGCAAGTCTATGAGTAAGCTTACCAATTTTTGTGGCAATCGGAGGTCGGGAAGGATACTTAATATCTGTTTGTTTAAAGAAAATTGTGCTGGCCGAAATTAGCGCTAAAAAACCATCCTACAGTCTAGTCGGCACGCGCGGCTCACTGTCGATGGCGCACTACCTAGTTAAAGAAAATGATGGTGCCAGAAAAACCAAATTTCGTTGTAAATCAACGCAGAAAGCTTAGTTATTTGCAGATGAATAATTAATAAAACAGTTGACAATTATCTAAATGCATAATACGTTTTTAAAATGAAGCTTTTTATTATTATTTCTTTTGTTTGTGGACTGATTAAGATTTTGTTTGGGTAATTTAGTAAAAGCTGATATGGGAAAAAAGGCCACTTTTCTGCTACATGTTTGTGGTTTGGTGACCTAACTGCTAACAAATATTTGAACGCTTCGAAATAGATATGAGACCTTATCAACCACGTGCTATACAAATGCACGTTTTATTTTTAACTTTTAACATTTAAACTTTGGCAGCCTAAGTAAGATCCCATCTTGCAGTTGCTAAGATACTAGATAGCAGTGTTGTTGTAATACTAATATATTAACGGATGTGATATAACAAAAAAGCGTTTTTTTTGTGCAAAAGATCAAAATTAATTGCAATTCACATTTAAATTTCATAAGTCATAATGTAAGTCATAATATAAGTCATAATATAAGTCATAATATAAGTCATAATATAAGTCATAATATAAGTCATAATATAAGTCATAATATAAGTCATAATATAAGTCATAATATAAGTCATGATATAAGTCATAATATACTTTCAAACATAATTCATGTTGCATCCCTAGCCCTCTGCTGTCGATTCACAATGCCAAGGTCCAGTATAACAGAGTACAGTACCACATCACTTGCTCACTGCTGTGATTTGCTTGTGCTTCGCAGCTGTCCCCGGCTAGTATAGAACTGGTTTCAGAGAAACCAAGTTTCAGAGAAACCAAGTTTTCCACAGTACCACCACACACCATGACCAAACGACTAGGACTGGCTGGAGGAGGAATGCGAAGGTTACTAAGTTGTCATGGTTACGTAGGTGGTGCGCAAAATAGAGCCCCAGTTTCTCTACCATAATTCCTGTGGTGAGGGGGTATTTAAGGTCGACTATATATTAAGTAGTTGCATGATATTAACAACACTATAGTTCTGATGCCTCGTCTTATCTTGTTAGTCATACAATAATTAAAGATTCGTACGTTTGAGTTTTGCAAACCTGAAGTAGTAGATCCAATGCAACCACCCAGGGAGAAGGAACTAGCACTGTAAATAGTGATGATGTAGTTCCTCACAGATTGATATATCTCCTCAAACTGAACCTGGTAAAATATACCATTGAGGGTGATTTGAAACGTAGCCCATTGCGTTTGATTCTCAAAATCATGTTCTAAATTATCAGAATTTACGGAATCTCGATTAGCGGGTATATAACATCCAAGAGGAACCAAAACCCCAACAACAACCAGTGTTACAAATAATTGTGTTTTGGATGCCGTCAAAAAACCCTGAAAAATAAGTTTCCTTAGAATTTGGAACTGTTCCTAATTGGATTCATTCGGTTAGAGTTAGACTAAATGATCGACTTGTTTTTTTTGTCACTTGATTCTGACAAGAGTCGCTGTCGGAAAAAAATCGTGTTACCAATACCGAATATCCTTTGGTATTAACAACTAAACTATGATTAATTATAGATTTAAGTTTAAATATAACTATGAATAACAAACAACAGTAAAAGTTACGAGTTATACCTAGTAACTAAGTTATATAAAGTAAAAAACTGACGGCCATTTAACTTTAAGGAGGGGGACCTAGGAACCACAGGCGGCAGGGAGAAGGAATGCAGAAGCGGCAAACGTAGGGGTTGAGTTTGTCCATAGCATGGCCTAGGAACGGGGCTGTGAACCAGATACCAGCGGTGTTGATTAGGATTGCTAAGCCAGCAAATGAGGGCCCTGCTTTAAACGTCTCCTGGGAGGGGGAGGTTAATTATGGTTAAGTTGATGTAAACGAATTGAATCGCGGACGGTTGAATTGAAACAGCCATCTGAAGATTGGATCACATGTTGTATAAATCTTAACCCTAAAACATAAATTATAGTAAGGAAAAAAACTATTGAGACTATTATTTTGTCAATTCAGGCGCCTTCCATTTAACAAACGTGATCACGTGATTTTACTTCTAGCATTCATACAAGGAAACATTTTTAAAACTACGCCTATAATTAATAATTTAATAATTTGGTCGACCGCAGTCGGGGAGCCGATTTCCCTGTCTAATTGCATTTCAGCCACGGTCCTTTCGGTACAGATTTCCCTGCAGTATAGTCGGGACGCAACCCCAGGCGTATACACTCGTGTTATTTTCGCAGCTCTAATGAAAGCCTATATTATACGCCTATATTATACAATTTTTATTCGATTTTGAAAATCTTGGATCTATCACTATAGCTACTATATAAGAAACAACTGTAAAGTCGATTTCGAGAGAACACAGCTATTGAATTCCTACAACAAGATCAACCCATTTATGCAAAGAATCACAATCTAGTGTTGTAATATGGTATTTAGAGATATCTTTTAGGATATCTTAGTTTAGCATAACGTTTAAGGGACGTAGAATTTAGTATGTGTTTCCGGGTATTATATAATAACCAATGTTTTTATATGTTCGTATTTGGGAGTTACACATTTTGAGTGTAAGTCGGTTGGCTGGCAGAACTACTGTCAGACTAACTGTCTGTAACGAGCCGTCCGCTCACTTTGCACCTGACTAACAGCCAGACCTGTGGTTGGTCCTCGCGGACACAGGGTGACTGCTAGTGGAGTGCTCATTGGCGAGACGGCGTGTCACGTGGTGCAAGCAGATGCGTTGTGCCGTCACGCAGTGTGGCGTGACGAGGTTTTGAGAGTATACCCGGAGAGCCGGATGTGGAGAGCTCACTTCTTAGTTGCCTCTTAATAACTTTAAGGGATTCGAATTAACGGTAGCCAGTTTTACTGAGCACTACCAGTTGTGATTTGACACGTCGTGTGATCTATAATCACGTTAATCGATTAGAGCGAACACTTGGAAGTTTTTATCTGTTGACGTGATCACTTTGTATTACTTTTTCCTTTTAATTAATTATCCTTTTTAATATACTCGTTTCATTTCTACCTTACGGTACGCCCTGCCGTTCGTGCTTCGTGACTAGAGCTTGACTAGCATACACTAAATACCAGGAAACTCCGTTTTCTATACTAGCTTACTTCTGCAACGTAATTAATGTTAGCATACCCATTCATAGAGAACTGAAGGTGTTGACGGTATGACTGGCTTTCCTCCATTATTTCAAACTAATGTATCAGTATGAATGAAATTTAATAAGAATTACAGGTCAAGAATTTTCAATTTCCACAGCTGTTGAGTGCTGACAATTTAATTCGCCAATTTAGCCCGTATAAATGGCCATTTGTCAAATATATCTATGTTACTACCTTATCGGACCTTATTTGGACGGACATTACTTGAACGCTGGAGGCCCTAGCGTTCACGTTAATGTCCGTTCAAATAAAGTCCGTTCAATTAATGTCCGTCCAAGTTAAAGTCCGTTGAATTTTTTTCAAAATTTTTCCATTTCGAACTTTTTGTCCAGAATATGACAACTTTTTAATTTCAGTCAATTTCAATTGCTATCATTAGACTAAACTTTATCGTTGAATCAATAAAAACAAGGTATCATAAAATTTTAACAATCTGAATTGTAAATATCATATTATTAATATTGAATGATCACTATCTTGAAGTTGATCTTCGGCTTCTTCTACCTCATTTCGTCTTACAACTGGTTGTCTGTCCAACTCGTAGTCGTACCGGGCAATGAACGATCCAAACTGCTCTACTAGAGAGATACTTGAATGCCTAAAGTACTGCAGCTTAAGCTTTATCTCTAGCTCCCCACTTGGTATAGGCGACCTTCGGTGGCTTATGTCAGCTACGATACCTTCTACCATTATACCACCCATCTCGATAAAGTAGAAGACAAACCGGGATATCTCCCTGCACGAAAACCCATTTGATGAAGATGATATGTGATATTAGATAATGATCATGTACACATATTTTAACATGTTTACTTATTATAGACTGCTTTTCTTGCTTAGTGTATGAAAAATGGATTTAAAAATCATTTGCTAAAGTTTAAAAAACGTCCAAAAAAAAGTTGAAAAAAATTCGGATTTTTTATGGTTTTGATTGCCTTCTAGCGTTCATATTAATGTCCGTTCATAATTATGTCTGTTCAAGTAATGTCCGTCCAAATAAGGTCCGATAAGGTATACTATGTTACTAGTATACTACCACAAAATTTAATAAGTAACCGTGATATAGTTTTAGGCTTTAGCTAACCCCACTCTGGGTGAACTGAAGATTTTCAATACTCCTGACGGTGTAACTGGTCCTCCACCCTGTGTAATTAAAGACTGTTCCTCATTAAACGGTCTTAAGTCCAGTGTTATCAGTCAATTAAATATTCATTAATTATTGAATAATTGATATTTTTGGTTTTTCAAACAAATAGTTGTCGACGTTTCGGCCCACGCCTTTGTCATGGACGAGACGTTACAATTACGTTACATAGCTCAATAAATGTAATTGTAATAGATTTGTAATGTTGTAATTAATAACTTACAGACCGAAATCTCGGTTAACCTTCAACACAATAGAATTAAGGATCGGTGGAAATTATATTTGCGAGAATGAAGAGAGGGGGAGTATGGAAGGACCGGGAATGAAGACGTAGCGATAAGAGAAGATAAAAAGAAGCAGTGCCAGCGGAAGGAATCACGAGGGGCTAGATCATGCGACGCACCGCAGTTACTGATTAAGATTGTATAATTAGTAGCCCGATTTCTCGGTTCTCAGAGTAACACGTTGCATTTTTTCGAAAAACGGTTGCTCTGAGATTTTATAGTAGCCGGGATACTTGGTGAGGATGTCAAGTTTATTTGATATTGGAAGTTGTCTTTATCAATAGTTTATTCTTTCAATTTTACCTTACACCATACAACTAGTTTTTCGTCGTTGCTCCACAACGATGTTGGCTGGCGACACTCTTTGTCGGGAGTCAATTTAACAGTATTTGATCGGTCGCTATACGGCTGGGTGAGTGTAGAGTGTGTACGCTATACGGCTGGGTGAGTGTAGAGTGTGTACGTTATACGGCTGGGTGAGTGTAGAGTGTGTACGTTATACGGCTGGGTGAGTGTAGAGTGTGTACGCTCTACGGCTGGGTGAGTGTAGAGTGTGTACGTTATACGGCTGGGTGAGTGTAGAGTGTGTACGCTATACGGCTGGGTGAGTGTAGAGTGTGTACGCTATACGGCTGGGTGAGTGTAGAGTGTGTACGCTATACGGCTGGGTGAGTGTAGAGTGTGTACGCTATACGGCTGGGTGAGTGTAGAGTGTGTACGCTATACGGCTGGGTGAGTGTAGAGTGTGTACGCTATACGGCTGGGTGAGTGTAGAGTGTGTACGTTATACGGCTGGGTGAGTGTAGAGTGTGTACGTTATACGGCTGGGTGAGTGTAGAGTGTGTACGCTATACGGCTGGGTGAGTGTAGAGTGTGTACGTTATACGGCTGGGTGAGTGTAGAGTGTGTACGCTATACGGCTGGGTGAGTGTAGAGTGTGTACGCTATACGGCTGGGTGAGTGTAGAGTGTGTACGCTATACGGCTGGGTGAGTGTAGAGTGTGTACGTTATACGGCTGGGTGAGTGTAGAGTGTGTACGTGCGAGAACTTGTGAGCAGGAACAGTTTACACATACTCCCCGTGAGACTAGTCTGGTTGAGTCGCTCTATTCTACACTAATCACATAATTTAAATTATTGTATTGTTATAAACCATATCAAAGTTCAAATTTTCTGAAAACAGCAATCCTAAGAACTTTATTGGTAGCTGTCTCAAAACATAAAACTAAATTCTCTCAAATCTTCAAATCTTCAAAATCTGAAATTGAACGTAGAAAATTAAAAATTTTCTTTCGTTTTAGGTCATTTCTAATCATGTCAAGTAAATTTAAACTAGGTCAACCAAGCCTCCTTTTAAAATAAGTAAACAAAATCTAATCCCCAGACTGTGCAATTAAACAAATTGCAAATGAAACAACTCAGACTTATATTGATGTAACACTTCTCTTCTTCGTCTTGAAATTGAATAATCATCTGACACTAAACAATATTATTTCAGCACGTTTATGTTGAATTATTAAACCGTGTGTTGGCTTCTTCTTTTTATAACCGCACGATATATTAAGACTCCGCTTTCCAACATAAACATTAGAAGTTATCCAACTTTTTCAAAAGATCAAGGTTGCTTACGTACACGTTTCAGTAGTTACCCAAAAGTCAAAAGATGAAGTTTCTCTGCTGTCTTGTGAGTCTAATGCTAGTTAACCACGCTCTGTCTGATCAGAAGATATTGAATCTTCCAAATGGTCAAACTGGTCCCGCACCCTGTACCAGGACCTGCTCTGGGGTGGCTATCTGCAGTGAGACTGATTACTACCAATGGGATATTTGGGGTAAAGCATACAAAATTGCTGACATTAGAGGATGTGGATTCGTCTCCCCACCTGTAGTAACTGTCTCAGTTAGAGGAGCGAATGGTTATGCATGCCCTAGTTCCATCACCATACGGTATGTTTCCAACACAGAGGTGAGTGTAGTCACAGTGGGGCACATAGTCACAACAATCAGTCATATAAGTAAATGTGACGTGTTCTGGATTGCGACAGGGTACGTCTGTTAAAAAGACACACGGGATGATAAAGTTAGTGGATTTTGTTGAATTTTGAATTTGATTTATCTTGCAAACCAGCAATACAGTGTTTTAATATTGATTGTTCCGTGTACTAAGGAATTTTTGTTTCAAAACACAATTAAACTTAAAGTGGAAACCAAACCATCACCCCAATTTTAGAGGTATCAGCTTTAAAGATATTGAAAAGTTGACACTGAGCTGCTAGATTTAACATTATACGTTCATTAATTAAAATAGTAAGCAGCAAAATGTTTCTGAATTAACATATTTGCTGAATTCCTACAATAAGATCAACCCATTCAGCTCACAAGAATGGGTCATCTGCAAAGAATCACAATCTAGCTTACTTCTGCAACGTAATTAATGTTAGCATACCCACTCAGAGAGAACTGAAGGTCTTGGTGGTGTTACTGGTTCTCCTCCATTATTTCAATGTAATCTAATGTATATCATATACTGATATACATATCAGTATGAATGAAATTTTATAAGAATTACAGGTCAAGAATTTTCTATTTCCACAGCTGTTGAGTGCTGACAATTTAATTCGCCAATTAAGCCGGTGTAAATGGCCATCTGTCAAATATAACAATGTTACAACTACCACCAAATTTAATAAGTACTATTCGAGAGGACATAAAGGTTGAGCAGATCAGTTAATATCACCACTAGCTCCGAATAGTGAACAATTTTATCTTTAGCAACGTGTCCCAACTCTTTTTATGATGAAGCTGCTAAGTTTTCTGTTAACCGTGATAGTTTTAGCTAACCCCACTCTGAGTGAGCTGAAGATTTTAAATACTCCTGACGGTGTAGCTGGTCCCCCACCCTGTGCAATTACTTGTTCTGGTGTCGCGCGACATACCGATACAGGTGACACCGACAACAACTACAGATGGAGGTATTGGAGAAGGAACGCGTACAGATGGATTAACTTTGCGGAGTGTGGATTTGCATCTATACCAGTTGTTACTGCCACGCTGAGTGGTTATTACGGTGATACTCCATGTCCTTCTATCTACATAAGAAATGTGTTTAGTACTAACGGTCGGTTTTATGTCCAAACAGTGGAAGAGGCAACACCCAGCCAAATGGTTAACAACAAATGTGACGTGTATTGGATTGCTACTGGGTACAACTGTTGAAGATGAAAAGGAAGAGATTATGAAATGAATTTAGGTGTTTGCTTTTTCAAGATGTTAATTTTAGTTAAATCTCAGATTGTTTTCTTCGTTGTCACACACTTGAAGCTTCACGAAGAGAGATAATTAAATGATTATCTGCTACTAAATTATATTAGCGCATATAAGAAAATACTACAATATAATCAAGGTACGATGTTGGATACCTGAGTTCTATATCTTTCGATAGCAACTCCATCTATGTATCTGCTTAGCTTCCATCACTGATCCTGGTACTTGAGATTCCAGGTGTGGCTTTAAACAATGTTTTAAGGGCCCAACACTCAGCTCACTCAGTTGATGGTAGAACAGTGGGTCTTTGTGCGATGTTGTAGCAGGGACTCCACTTCTTGTTTTCTCTTGCTAACCAGATTGCATAGGAACATCTGAGAGCAACCAAAGCCGCCTCTTGGAACACTGCTTTCTTTACTCTCTTTGTAACATCAAAGTAGTTTAGTAGGGCTGGTAAGGTATGATGCCAGAAGCCTCTACACCCAACCTCTACCGTAAAAAGCTGAGCTTTCCACCCACTGCCATGCAGCCCAGGAATAAGCTCTCTGTTGTAACGTGCTTGTTTACGTTCTACTTGGTCACTAAAGTTACTCTCGTCACCAACTGTCAACTCTACTAATATGACCACCTTTCCTTTACCAGACCAGACTACAATATCGGGACGTTCTGCAGTTCCGTAGATGTGCTGGGGGAACTGTGCTGGGAGGTCATCTTCGTCCCAGATAATCTGCCAATCTTGGTCTTTCTCAAAAGGGCTCTCTCTTTTCATCTTCGTCTTCGGTTTTTGGTAACAGCTGCTAGATGACTTGAAGCCTGTCCAGTCCTGAACTTCAAGTTTAAAATCTTTGTTGTTGAACTTCTCGATTTGATCCAGTAGGGATTTCGCAATGACCCGCAGCACGTTGTCATGCCTCCAATTGTATCGTTTGTTGTTCAGCGAGAAGTTGCAAGCTACCAAATGTGCTTAATGTTGCAGTGTCTCCATCCGCAAAGTGGACAGTGTCCTGTGTCAGCATAGTTCCACAGGCTCATGTTTGCTGGAGTATTTGCAACGTCATGGGTTGCATTGAGGTGGAACTTAAGAAGAGCAGGGCTCATCTTGTAGTTGTAAATAAGGTTGTTCCAACCTAGGTCTAGCTGCATGGTGTTTTCCCATGTTAAGAATTGTCCTTGAACTCCCTTGTCTACCAGTGTCAACAGGATATCCTGCTCTGAGATGTGGGATACCAGTTCTTGCAGTTTTTCCTTTTCACTGGCTACACTCCTCTTGGATCCCAAGCCCATCCTGCCTTGCACTGTTACCCCTACTAACTCTCTGAAGTAGAGATCTATTTCTCTAGCACTCAGCTCATTAGTGTAACCCCACCGACTGCTCCCTTCTTGTTTCTTGGCCCTGTGCTCGTAGACCTCCTTAGCTTTAGGATCCTTGCTGTTCTTTAGAGAGTAACCTTTGGACACCTAAAGGAACTTGTATAAGTCCGATAGTCTTTTAAGATTCAATCCAAAGCAATCCTTATTTCTGTAAAGCATCATAAAGATCAAAAGTTTTACTTAAGGTTATTTTGCTCGTTCAAGAAAAGAGCAAGTTGTCTACTTTTACGCAAGTTATATATTGTGAAACCTCGAACAGTTAACTTAAGGATTAGATGTTATTTCCTTGTTTATGTATTTGCTTCGAGATGACATGATAAACGAATTTTGCACTTCTCATCAGCAAATTTAGCACTCCTGAACAGTGCAGCTACGTTTTAAAGCAGGTTTTGACACCTTTTAACACTTTTCAACATCTTTTAACTCATAGTAACACCTTTTAACACATATTAACACCTTTTAACACCTTTTATAGTTTCGCTGTTCATGTTGAAATTGAATCAATTTACTTTTAAATTGACGCACATAATAAGCGGTAAAAATTTTAATAAATCCTACCAATTAGAAATGAAGTTTTATCTCTTCCAACTTCATCAAGTTATAGTCATTTAGTCAGTGTAATAAGCGCCAAGCGCGAGCACAGAACTTTTTTTCTCCGATTTCGATAAATTTGGTACCAAAATTTGTCTAAAAATGTGAATAAAATAAATCCACCGTGTAGCAATTTTCGCTAAAAATGCTACACGGCGCTTGTTCGCCGCGCGTGCTTTTTTCGCGCAAATTTTTAGTTTTTGGCCTATAACTTTAACATTTTCAGTTATTATCACATAATTATTATGGCATCGTAATCAGCTCATCAAGACGAAACTTTTAGTACTAATATTTTAAGATTTAAAGGAAAATTATTTTCAAAATTTTTCAATCTGAACACAAGGGTCCCCCTTGTGTGAAATTTTGAACAAATTTTTGGTACAAAAAGTTGCGTCTGACTAAGCTCATTACGATACTGTAATAATTATTTCAAAATATTCAATATTTTAGGAGTTATAGGCATTTTAAGCAATAAATTACCCATTTTTCGTCCTTTGTAGATTCTTGTAATGCACAGGAGGCCCACATATAGCTCGACGTTATTTTTCTACACGGTGAATTTGCATTATTCACACTTAACTTAGAGGCAACTTTTGGTACCAAATTTATCAAAATCAGAGACAAAAAATTCTGTGCCAACTCATGGCGCTTATTACATAGACTATCACTAATTATCAAAATGAAGCTGCTCAGCTTCCAGTGCAAGAACGATCATTTGTTTAAATCAACCATCCAAAATTAGATTTCTCCATTTTGATGAGCTGGACACCAAAATTTAATTTATTCATTTTTATGAGCTAAATATACGTACAATCAGCTCAGTTTACACATACAAAATATACGAGTCAAAATAAGGTGTATTTTACTTTTAGCGGGGTCACTAAAAATTACAAAAATGAAATACTATTTTAAAATACATCCTCAATATCGGTAAATAATCGCTCCTACTAAATCGCTTGCCCAACTTTTAAGAAAACTCTTGTGAAATTGAAAAGGCCCTGAAGATATTAAAGTAATCTAGTTCAGTGTATTTTTGGACGCTGATTCCGAATCACCCCCTATGACGTAGGGTAAAAATGCTTCCCTGGAAAGTAATAGGCAAAAAGACTGTATTGGTCACGTGACAGGTTGTCGTACTGCATACGTTGTATGACCCGCCGCGCACGAGTGCGCGGCTCCCCCTGTATCGTTGAAACTTGAAACTCTACATATAGTGAAACGACCGTGGAAAACGACCGTGGGAAACGACCGTGGGAAACGACCGTGGGAAACGACCGTGGGGGTCACGATGTGATACAAGTGACAGGCTAGATGGCTAGTGAAACACGAATTTGATCGTTTAGGGCTCGGGTTAGGCGGTTAGGGTTAGGGTTACTGTTAGTGTTAAGGTTATGGATAGCTTTGGGGTTATGGTTAGGGTTAGGGTTGGGATTAGGGTTTATCATTATGTAAAACCGTTTTGTTCGGCAGCTAAACCATAAAAACCAAAGTCACTTGATTATTTTTGGGCGAGCGAATTAATAAAACTAAGAGCCGTAAATAACAGCAATTATATCGACAATAAATGAAATAATCTAACGCTCGGGTTAAAACGCTAACATTAACAATCTGGTATTATAAAAACTCCCAATAATTCTAAACATAAGCAACAAATAAAAATACAGATTCGGGTCACGCCGTCACAGTGAATTAAAAAGCATATTCTGATAATCCTAAATCCAGTGTTCAGTGAATCACGGGTGAAATGTTTACTCTTTAAAGGCTCCGGATCATCTCCTCATCAGCATTATTACACATGGTGACATTGTCCTGAGTGTTGGACATGGCCTGTTGAGCTAGAGCCATGGAGGGTGGCCAGCCCAGGCTCTTTTCACCTGCCTCCTCACTACCGTCCAGCACCATCCCGAACCCTCCGTTCATCACCTGGAGAGGGAAATGTTAATTATTCAAATTGTTATATAAATAATAAAATTAAACTTACTTTTTGGAGCATCGAGGAAACATTCAATAAAAAAGTGCCCGCCTGTTAAACACAAAAATCACATACAAATTAGCAAACGTTCGCCTCTAGTTCCTTTCAGTTTCATAGCAAAATCTCTCAGTTTAACAATTTCCTCAATATTTCTCAAGAATTATAGGACAGGTATTTCTGAGTTAGATAAATTAATCTGAGATAGGACTTTCCTATTACATCTCATTAGTCAGAGCAAACTTTATAGTGCACAAATTGAGGGAGGGATTCATCGGATGGTAACAGTTAAATTTAACACATAAACAGACAATCAGTGTCTACAAATTTGTTGAAATATGACATCTGAACAAGAAGTTGACTAAAATATCGCATCCAAAATAATTTCTCTGATAATTGCTCCTAAACACGTGATATTACCCGCGATTTGCATCAGACAGCAAATCACAAGATGTCGGTGATCCAGTGTAAGGATAGTAAGGTTTGGACCTAAAGAATGTATCTAGGAAATACTATACTACCCAACCGAATCAAGATGAGGTATGTTTTATGTTTCCGTATCTCATTATAATCGATTGTAAAAAGGTCTTCATCAATAAAGCCTGATTTGAAAAACCCATTATTTTGTGGTAGCTCTCATACCTGTGCC
The DNA here is from genome assembly GCF_026151205.1 of Bolinopsis microptera. Taxonomy (NCBI): domain Eukaryota; kingdom Metazoa; phylum Ctenophora; class Tentaculata; order Lobata; family Bolinopsidae; genus Bolinopsis; species Bolinopsis microptera. Next base: position 13,989,252 of record NC_087073.1, read on the forward strand.
CTGTGTAGGTTAATTAGTGTTTTGCAGGGGGTTTCTAGAAATATGAGATAGATAACATCAAGATAATGATTGTATTTAAAAGCTTTCAAAAATCACGTGATCACTTTCCGACCGTTGTCAACTGATTTGTGCTGCTTTATCTCTGTCACCTGATTATGGTATCATATTTCACCGAACTTGATGATGTTATTATATTTCATCGAATCATGTTATATGATATATCTATATAAACAGAGTGAAATAACCGTTTGTTTTAAACCGTTGTTTCTCATTTGTTTAATGTCTATCTAGCTCCCTCCAGGTCGAGATTTCTGTCAAGAGATGGTGGTGTGACCATGTCTTGTGACCAACATTGGCCTGCATTTCATAGCATAATTGACCAATTATTGGCGATTTGACGCCATTGAAGTTAAGTTATAAACCAAATAATATCCCAAAAGTTTGAAGTAGTTGTGAAGATGATAGACGGGATCAAGGTTCACCCAACTTATGGATCCACCCTACCGGTAGGAGATACTGACAGAAAACTGGTTAGTTGTGATGATCTGCTAGAGGAGTTAGCCCGGAACCGGAGTTGGAAGTACACAGCTCTGATAATGTCACTGATGTTGGTATGGTTGGGAGGGACCTCGAATATTTTTATAACTGAATTCGCAGGTGATTGGCGTAGCTTAAATAACTTGCAAGCCTAATAGTATTAGTAATTACGGATTATAATGTACGTCGTACGATATAGGTCGAAAAGTTATTGATCAGGAAAAAGTTAAAAGCGTGTTGCATATTCCTGTATGCATCACTTTTGATTATTGACCTACTTATTCAATGAAGAGGATTTATGTTTATAATAGCAAATTATTAATAAGTTTTGTTCTAGGTATTGACCCAACCGCCGACGACACTTGGAAATGCAAATCCGAAAAGTGCTTTGATTTGACAAGAGACAATCCATTATTGCTACAAAAATTTCCTTGCGAAATTACCAAAGAAGTGGATGGTAAAAAAGAACTTATCCTTGACCTTCTGACATAGAATGGAGTCTTGAACATACCTCATTTTCTGTAGAGTTTGACTTGTACTGCGATGTCGGATCCCGAAAGGCACGAAAAACCTTGTTAACGTCAATTTTATTTGCTGGAGGATTGTCAGGATTCATTCTAGGTGGTTACTTGTTTGATGGAATTGGGAGAAAGAATACAGCAATAATTGGTATGTTCATCGGGACTTTGTCGCTTTTAATGGGAACATTTTGTCATGACTACTCCTCACTCTTAGCAATTAGGTACTTTATGGGCGTTGGTAATATCTTATCGGCCGATGGAATGTACCTTCTCACAGCGGAGCTTGTTCCACCAAAACACAGAAACATCATAAACGGTTGGGCAGGGTGTTTGGCTTCATTTGGTTACGTACCTTTAGTAGGAATCGGCTACTTCATAATAAGATGGAACAACATGTTTTTAGCAATCTCTATAGTCATGGTGCTCTCATCATTACACATTTTTATCTGTCCAGAATCTCCAAGATACTTTTTGATAAAAAATGATGTGGAAGCAGCCAAGAAATCCTTCAAAGCTTTAGCGAAATTGAACAATATGGACCTGGACCTAGAAAACATCCAAATAATAGACATCGGACACACTAAAGATAGAAACCATAATTTCAGGCAGCAACTGATCGAATTTATCCGGTACCCAAGTCTTCTGCTTGAAACTTTAATCCTCATGGTCCTTTGGCCGTCCGTTGCGATGTTTGCTTATGGTTTTGGCTTCGGTTGGGGAGATATACTTCCAGATAGGTACTCAGGGTACATTATGGCTGGTGCAGGGAGAAATAATCTCTTATTTTATGTGTGTCTCTTTAATAGGCTGGCAGGGAAGAAGACAAGCCATGATATTCATGTTTCTAGGGGCCGCTCTAACCTACCTCATAGCGATACCAAACGTGGAATTTGGAAGTGGCTGGACACTGGAAAGCGTCAGCTGTTTGATCGGAACCATATTTGTGAACGGGGCGTACTCAGGGCTGTTTCTTTGGACTGGAGAATTAGCACCAACAACACATAGGGGTATCGTTTTCAGCTTTTGTTCTGGTATTTCTAGAGTTGGCTCCTTCACAGGTCCGTTCTTATTCAAAAATTTGGCACTCATCACTTCCAAAGCGGTGCTTCTTGGGACCTTAGCATTCATGTCGGTCTTTTGTATGATGGGATCATTTCTACTGGTCGAGACTGGAAACAAACAAATACCGGTCACTGGACAAGACGTTGAAGAAAGGAGAAACAGTTAAGAATATGTTTTATAAGTAGGATATGACAGGACTCAGCAGTATTAATTTTGAAACTAAACTTGATTATTATCACATACAGTGCTGGCAAACACGACCGCCGCCATTATTTGTATACTCACTATACTATTTACCCCAATGCTGTTAAATACGTACCGTTTCAAGCAAACGTATGCATACGCAAACGTATTTGTCGCCGAAAATTCGCGTATTTCGATTTCCACTGTGGAGTAAAAACGATGTTTTACAATAAATATTTTACAGTTTTAGAGTTTCCCAGTGTCCATGTTTTTTCTATGTTGATTTAACTCCCAATGCAAATAAATTGTATTACTTTACTATACTGAATTTTACACCAGCAATCAACGTGATAGGTGGTGATTTGGTGCTATGACTGAGACTTTCAAATTTTGGGGGAATCAACACACAACACCTGCTATCACATATCATGATATTCAGGCCTGTTCTCAAGTTTCTGCTGCTTTGAGTTTTGGAGGACTTCGCCGCGCAAACTAGCATTCTTGCTTTGCATCGACAAGATCGTCGACAAGATCATTGCTCTGCTTCGCAGAGCATGCAACGATCTGAAAGGGTTGACATCGTCAGTCAACTTTGAGTTCAAAAAACTTTATTCAATAGGACATAGGAGGAACTGGCACGCGGTAAAGTCCTTTGACTTTTCGTAAGTTATAATAGATGATAATGCATTTAAATTGAGTCTCAGGCCTTCACATAGCCATGTGCCTACGCGTACTGCGTGACGCGCTTGTTTCACAAGCGAGAGGGCTCTGGTTAGAGCAACTTACGTCCGGCAAATATGGAGGAGGAGGTGGTTTTGGAATTTCGGACAAATCCGGACAGGGGGAGGGGGGTGGTTTCTGAAAATCCGGACGTCCGGAAATTTTGGCAGAATTAACGAAAAAGTTCCATTAATTTCAACTCTTTGGCACTAAATAACTAATTACTCAATGAGTTGGTTTTATTTGTAGTTTTAAAAGTAGCTGGAAATCCGGATGTGTCCGGGGTGGTTTTGAAAATTCAGACACACCCGGACAGGGGGAGTGGGGGTGGTCTGAAAATCTGCGACTAAGTAGATCATGGCCCCAACTAAATTGTGCCTGTGGTCAGGGGGATCCACAATTGTATGAAAAATGGTCCATCATAAGCCTCAAGTACAGCAAAATACTAGCTCACGACCGCCATCAATTTGATTACTTCTGTGGTGGTAACTACACCTAAAGTTAAACACCTTGCATGTATGTTGTAACTGTGAAGACTATTCTTGATTAATATGAATACGATGCCAGCCCCGAATAGCTGAAGGAGTAAGCAACATAATCTCATTTTAATAGCAAATAGGCAGCCTAGTGCAGCACAGTCACATCAATGTCAGCAGTCAGAACGTTGACATACGTTGCATGCCACTTGGGATACGAAACATGTATCTATCATATCAGAACGTACGTCGTATACCCACTTTAGGGGTCATCTACTTAATTAGGAGTTAGGACGTCCGGCAAATATGAAATAGGGAGGGGGTGGTTTTGGAATTTCGGAAAAATCCGGACAGGGGGAGGGGGGTGGTTTCTGAAAATCCGGACGTCCGGAAATTTTGGCAGAATTAACGAAAAAGTCTCATTTATTTCAACTCTTTGACCATGAATTTGAGTTGGTTTTATTTGTACTCTGTAACTGGGAATCCGGACGTCCGGTGGATGGTTTTGAAAATCCGGGCACACCGTACCCGGACTTGATTGACGATGTCAACCCTTCCAGTTCCAGATCGTTGCTCTGCGAAGCAAGAATGCTAGTTTGCGCGGCGCGTCAAAGCGGCGAATTAAGTCCTCCAAACCCGGACAGGGGGGAGTGGTCTGAAAATCTGCGATTTTGGTGGCCGTCATGACAAGTGAAGCACATTCATTGGCTCTCGTATGTTATATCATATATTATAAATATGATCTAGTCTTGGTCCGGTTCATTTTTATCGAGGTATTATGTAGTTTTATATGCAGCACTCGTCAACAGCCAGTCTAATCTTCGAGATTAATGTTAAAGTTGCACTATACGTATCACAAGAAGCAACATTACAGCTCACGCGATCTGATGACAATTAGGAAGTAAGTTTTCAGTTCAACTACATTAAGTACACCTGGACACGTGCTGTTTACAGTATACACACGTGTACCAGTAGTTGTGTACTAGTACTACACAGCATGGAACTACTTACGACAAACCTGTTGTACTACTCTAAATCGTATAGTTAACACTGGTCTTGCATATTAGTATTACTTTGGAACTTGCATAGGGGTCGTTCACATATTACGTAATCAATTTTTGGACAATTTTTACCCCCCCCCCCCAATCAGTTTTACACATAGCTATTGTGTCAAAATTACACTAGCGGAATCATTTCAAAACCCCCTCCCCCCTCGGCTGATTACGTAGTATAGTATAGTATGTGAACGACCTCATTATAGTGCATATATGCCGGCATAACTTACACCTTCCTCTCCAAGGTTTTGACGTAAGACGTTATATAACATAATGCTTTATTTCATGGTAATGCTTTATTTGGTAGGTTGGTAGGTTAGCCCGTATGAGGATTAAAGAGGGGTATTTCGTGACTGTTCCCCTGCTAGCTGCCTTGTAGTTGTACTTGTAATGTATTCATTGGTGTATAATGTATACCTTATCGGACCTTATTTGGACGGACATTACTTGAACGCTGGAGGCCCTAGCGTTCATCTTAATGTCCGTTCAAATAAAGTCCGTTCAATTAATGTCCGTCCAAGTTAAAGTCCGTTGAAATTTTTCAAAAATTTTTCCATTTCGAACCTTTTTGTCCAGAATATGACAACTTTGAGAACTTTATTGTGCCGTAAGTTAACGACGGAAAGGTTCTCCTTGGTCTGCCGGAGGCACAGAAAACTTTACTAGTATTTATATGATGTTTTCAAGGGACACTTGGCGGAAAAAAGTCAACGAAATTATGGCACTCAACAACATGAACTAGTCCCCGCCAACATGACAAACTTGTTCCAGCCTCTAGATATTACGGTAAATCGTGTCGCCAAGGACATTGTCCGACGTTGTTATAGAGTTATAGCTCATATTACTCAGGGGAGCCTGGGGAGGTAATGAAACAGATAAGTGCTGGGAAAGCTCCACGTGATGTTAAGGTTAACCTTAAGTTGTCTAAGATAAAACCACTTCATGCCGAATGGCTTGTAAAAGTTAACACTGAAATGCAGGACCGGGGTAGTTTGATAAAAAAGGTTTCCATATAAAAGCTAGAATTCACTGATGCTTTAAGCATGGACTATTTCATGCACGAAAACCCATTTGATGAAGATGATATGTGATATTAGAAACTGATCATGTACACATATTTTAACATTTTTACTGCTCAATGACTGCTTTTCTAAGGTTTTCTTACTTACTGTATAAAAAATGGATTTAAAAATCATTTGCTGAAATTTAAAAAACGTAACATTTTTTTTATAAAATTCGGATTTTTGATGGTTTTGAATGCCTTCGAGCGTTCATATTAATGTCCGTTCATAATTATGTCCGTTCATGTAAAGTCCGTCCAAATAAGGTCCGATAAGGTATGTTGTTTTATATTAAAAAGTTGTACAGTAAAACCCCTATTTACCGAGGCCAATTCTTTCCTTCATATACTACTACTATAAATAGGGCTTTAGTTATAGTATAATAATTATCTTGACTATTTCCAGTTAATAATTATTATACCTTGTGTTTTTCTTATATTTCATCTCCCAGTATCATAACATACATAATGTAAACAATCAAAACCTCGATTTACCGCGGCTTTTTCTCTTCCTCAAACTCTGCGGTAAATCGGGGTATTACTGTACTTATAGTTATAGTTATGCAATATCCGTCATGTGGCGAAGTAATTTAATAATCACTTGTTATGTACACTTATAATGTGGTTCAAGTTGTACATGTCGCAGAGCCTTTATTAATAAATAACGTAATTTCAACAAAGAACCCATGCCACACACTCCTGCACTCTCCATTTGGTATGTGTTCCTGTTGTAATGTATGTGCTCCTAGGATCCTACTCCACACCTCCTATCCCATGTGAACACCTTATCACAGTGGCCAGTGTGGTACAACTACATTGAGTGGTAATGAGTCAAATTACATCTCCACCAGGGCCAGAACTAGATCTGCAGTGAATAACTTTCATAATCGATGTCACTCCCACCTGTTGAGAAAGGTGTACATATGGTATTTAGTGAGCAGCGTGATCTTTTGCTTCACTATTTTAATGTAGTCCGCCGATCGATCTTCTTGTATTACTTAACTTTAACATTTAAGTCAATCGTCGGGTTTAAAGCGTTTATATTGTGTAGGTCGTTGTGTTGTTAAGTTTATTCTAATGATATGATTTGAATGTTGTAGTGTCTGTGGTGGTGACTGTTCCTACTTGAATTGATGTAATACGAAAAAGTATGAACACTAACAGTGGCTATTTTTAGCAAAGGGAGCGTTTCCAAACCTCCCCCCCCCTCTAGCTGCTGACGTCATATGTGAACGCTCCCATACGAGAAACTTACGTTCCCTCAAGTTGCAAGTACACTGCACATAGTTAATTCAAATAAGTACTGCCGTGTAATAACCATGGTGTATTAATATTATTCGAGACCAACGTTATTAATTTTTGTGATGGAGCTCACAGTTATATACTGTGATTGTCAGAGCACAGAGAGCCTCTCTCTCTTTCCTTGCCTCTCAACATCATTAAATAGTATCGTCACATGATAGTGGTGTGCATTGTACAACTACATGTTTGGTCTGTTTCAGTGGTTGTGATTGCCGTATTCGTTTAACTTTAAGTAGTTCCAACTATCTAATAGCCTCCGAGTCGTTAATATCGCGGTAAAGTAGTATAATTATCTTATTCTTACGTTAGATATGCCATTTGAGAATTCGGCTGTGTTACTATTAGTTTTGAATTGATAAATATGCTGATTTTTTGTCTTAATAATATTTACTGTCTTTAGATAGAGCTAGACGGAAAGAGTATTATGTCAATTTAACTTTAAGGTTATCCGTTTATTTATTTAAGTTGGCTTATCGGATCATTGATAAGTTATTTTATGTTCGATTTATTAATCATTTGAATAAAGTCTTTGTACAAGGTGCCCAGGAGCAATATGGCGGCTGTAGCACGGAAGCAGATAAAACTATATGTGGTGTTGATTCTTAGTTGGATAGCAATCAGTACCACACTAGAAATTCAGAAGGTAGAGGTGGATGTTTGCTCGGAACCCTACCCACCAATGCCTAATTTCTACTACAGCGAGACACAAACCAATGGTGAGATTATGTCACCTGGTACCCGCCAACTTCATAAACTGATCTGTCAACTGCTATTTTTCTAGATTTTGGTGTCCACTTTCTCCAGGATTAAGAATGTCGGGTAAACGAAATCTGCCAATCTGTCATTCTGTGGCACATTTCCTTCGAAGGATTATTAACTCCTTTTATGGCATAATATAGCCATTATTTGCGATTTCAACTTTATTTGAAACTTCAACACTTTGCCTCAATGATGACTGAACACGAAACAAGCCATAGTGAGTCCCTCGGACAAATTCAGATAACATTTAGATATCGTACTAAACGCACCATACAATATACCCTCTCCTACTCCTAACAGGTAACATTTAGATATCGTACTAAGGGGTCGTTCACATATTACGTAATCAATATTTTAGCAATTTTTACCCCCCTCCCCCCTTCCGTAATCAACCGTAATCAAGACCCAACCCCCCCCCCTCCTGACAGCAATATTACGTAATCATGGCCTGACCCCCTAAACGCACCATACAATATACCCTCTCCTACTCCTAACAGATAACATTTAGATATCATACTAAACGCACCATACAATATACCCTCCCCTACTCCTAACAGATATCGTACTAAACGCACCATACAATATACCCTCTCCTACTCCTAACAGATAACATTTAGATATCGTACTAAACGCACCATACAATATACCCTCTCCTACTCCTAACAGATAACATTTAGATATCGTACTAAACGCACCATACAATATACCCTCTCCTACTCCTAACAGATAACATTTAGATATCGTACTAAACGCACCATACAATATACCCTCTCCTACTCCTAACAGATAACATTTAGATATCGTACTAAACGCACCATACAATATACCCTCTCCTACTCCTAACAGATAATATTTAGATATCGTACTAAACGCACCATACAATATACCCTCTCCTACTCCTAACAGATAACATTTAGATATCGTAATTAACGCACCATACAATATACCCTCTCCTACTCCTAACAGATAACATTTAGATATCGTACTAAACGCACCATACAATATACCCTCTCCTACTCCTACTCCTACTCCTAACAGATAACATTTAGATATCATACTAAACGCACCATACAATATACGCTCTCCTGCTCCTAACAGATAACATTTAGATATCGTACTAAACGCACCATACAATATACCCTCTCCTACTCCTAACAGATAACATTTAGATATCGTACTAAACGCACCATACAATATACCCTCTCCTACTCCTAACAGATAACATTTAGATATCGTACTAAACGCACCATACAATATACCCTCTCCTACTCCTAACAGATAACATTTAGATATCGTACTAAACGCACCATACAATATACCCTCTCCTACTCCTAACAGATAACATTTAGATATCGTACTTAACGCACCATACAATATACCCTCTCCTACTCCTAACAGATAACATTTAGATATCGTACTAAACGCACCATACAATATACCATCTCCCACTCCTAACAGATAACATTTAGATATCGTACTAAACGCACCATAAAATATACCCTCTCCTACTCCTAACAGATAACATTTAGATATCGTACTAAACGCACCATACAATATACCCTCTCCTACTCCTAACAGATAACATTTAGATATCGTACTAAACGCACCATACAATATACCCTCTCCTACTCCTAACAGATAACATTTAGATATCGTACTAAACGCACCATACAATATACCCTCTCCTACTCCTAACAGATAACATTTAGATATCGTACTAAACGCACCATACAATATACCCTCTCCTACTCCTAACAGATAACATTTAGATATCGTACTAAACGCACCATACAATATACCCTCTCCTACTCCTAACAGATAACATTTAGATATCGTACTAAACGCACCATACAATATACCCTCTCCTACTCCTAACAGATAACATTTAGATATCGTACTAAACGCACCATACAATATACCCTCTCCTACTCCTAACAGATAACATTTAGATATCGTACTAAACGCACCATACAATATACCCTCTCCTACTCCTAACAGATAACATTTAGATATCGTACTAAACGCACCATACAATATACCCTCTCCTACTCCTAACAGATAACATTTAGATATCGTACTAAACGCACCATACAATATACCCTCTCCTACTCCTAACAGATAACATTTAGATATCGTACTTAACGCACCATACAATATACCCTCTCCTAACTCCTAACAGATAACATTTATGATATCGTACAAACGCACCATACAATATACCCTCTCCTACTCCTAACAGATTAAACATTTAATATAGTACATAACGGCCATACAATATACCCTCTCCTACTCCAAACAGATAACTCTCCTACTCCTAACAGATAACATTTAGATATCGTACTAAACGCACCATACAATATACCCTCTCCTACTCCTAACAGATAACATTTAGATATCGTACTTAACGCACCATACAATATACCCTCTCCTACTCCTAACAGATAACATTTAGATATCGTACTAAACGCACCATACAATATACCATCTCCCACTCCTAACAGATAACATTTAGATATCGTACTAAACGCACCATACAATATACCATCTCCCACTCCTAACAGATAACATTTAGATATCGTACTAAACGCACCATAAAATATACCCTCTCCTACTCCTAACAGATAACATTTAGATATCGTACTAAACGCACCATACAATATACCCTCTCCTACTCCTAACAGATAACATTTAGATATCGTACTAAACGCACCATACAATATACCCTCTCCTACTCCTAACATATAACATTTAGATATCATACTAAACGCACCATACAATATACCCTCTCCTACTCCTAACAGATAACATTTAGATATCGTACTAAACGCACCATACAATATACCCTCTCCTACTCCTAACAGATAACATTTAGATATCGTACTAAACGCACCATACAATATACCCTCTCCTACTCCTAACAGATAACATTTAGATATCGTACTAAACGCACCATACAATATACCCTCTCCTACTCCTAACAGATAACATTTAGATATCGTACTAAACGCACCATACAATATACCCTCTCCTACTCCTAACAGATAACATTTAGATATCGTACTAAACGCACCATACAATATACCCTCTCCTACTCCTAACAGATAACATTTAGATATCGTACTAAACGCACCATACAATATACCCTCTCCTACTCGTAACAGGTAACGGTTTAGAGTGCTATGAGTGCGAGGTAGCGAATACTAGTGAGATCAGTGACAAGACCTGTAACATTAGTAACTGCACTGGAACTGGACCGGCTGGCTCTTTACCTACTTGTTACAGATGGGAGGTAGGAGCCTCATTTCATTCTCAATATTGGGATCCTTCTCTTTCTATCATGAGTAGCAACAACTAGTCATAATATAGGCAAAAATAAATTCTTCACGAACCATATTATCATTCAATACATTTTATCTGTTCAGTTCACCTATAAAGGTATTGATAAGAATCTGATAAGAACCGGGTGTTCAGTGAACTGTTCCTCTATCAACTACAAACGTAAGTAATCATTACAACATTTACATTAAAAGGAATGTGAGACTAAATTTAAGTATAATAATAAGGCAGGAGTTTAGTACTGAGATCTGTAGAGATCAGAGGTTACCTTTATCTATTTGTAGATAGAGATTATTTTTAACCGTAGTTAATTCCTCCCGGTAGGATAATTAAACATGAGCTGTGGATGGAGAGTTTAATAGTTATTTAAATGGAGAAGCTGTTCGATTTTCAAGAACACGTTGCTTTTACTGAAAATAGCATTTATTAATCTAATCATTTCAGAATACATGTGCAGCGGCGTGGGTGAGAAAGTATTTGAGAAATGTGACTTCACCATGTGTTCAGGAAACAAGTGCAACTCAGCATTCCTATCTTCCTACAGTAGCATACTTCTAGTTCCTCTATTATTTCTTACATACTTCCAGTACTGACCCCAGTTCTACAGAAAGTACATTACTAGTGTGCAGTGTTAAGCGCTGATATTTGTAATTTTGAGCAGGATTTGAATTTATTCGAGAAAGGCTTGACAGTGATTAAGTTAAGATGAAATAGAATGTGAACTACAAAATAACTAGAGTCAAAATATTTAAAACATGAGTAATGACCCCAAACGAAGAGGATTTAATAAATATCTGATGCACATGACCCTTTGATCTTGAAATAAAACTTTAAATAAGAAGTCTTCAAGCAAGAGATGAGTGCAAATCTTTTAACCAATTGACTTCGATCTTTTCTTCGCAGACTGTCCCAATCTACTCGCGTAGCTTCTATGTTGCTCTGACAATTGATTAATTGATAAATTTGAAATGATTTCATTTTTCACCTATACATATTTTCATAATTGTTTATTTTTGTCAGCTTATTTCAGATGAAAAACAGAGTTTTACTTCCAACAAATCACTCCTCACCTTGTAGTGTATCCACTCAAGACAAGTCCCCCTCATCGTCTCATGAACTTAGCTGGAGGAGCAGCAGGGTCTGCTCCGAACTTGTTCCTCCGCTCAGCCGCTCTGTCCCTGTAGTCTAACACTGAGGAGTCTGTGTACCCTGCTGAGGACATCTTCTGTCGTTCTGCCGCCAGACTTGTCTGAGGAGCAAATCTTTAAATCTCATCTTTATCTAATAACTTATCTAATTAACTAGGAATTAACGGTCTAAAGTAATAAAGTTGTAAATTTGTAATAATTTCCTGCCCTGATAAATTATCTCGGAATAAAAAGGAAATTATCTCGGAATAAAAAGGAGTTTTTAATAACTGTAATTATAAGAATAAACCGCTTACTTTGTGGAGGTCTGATAGTTCCTGATGTCGCCTCAAATTATCAACTGATGGGAACTTCCTCTTACAGAGTAAGCACGCGATAGCAGATAAGTCTTCATATTTACTGTTAATCTGTTCGTCAGTCATAACAACAGGAGCGGTGGCGATGTTGGTGATGGGGAATATGGAGGGAGGAAGAGGGGCTGGAACCCCTGGTTGCTGGGTCTGTTGGTAGACAGGGTCTGCGTAGTCTTGAGCTATCTTCAGGGCTATACTGTTCCCAGATTGCTGCAAGGAGGGTCGTGTTGGAAAAATTGTTTTAATTTTTACACATGGCACAAATTAGTGGTGTTTGTAGATGGTACAATGATTATGAATTTAACGAAATGAAAATTATACTTTTCAGTAAAGATGGTCCGGGTAAAATATTTGGAGGCCAACACAGGAAGGTAAACTTACCACAACAGGAGCCTCTGGCTGGGGTTGCTCGGCTTCCACTTTCGGAGGGTTAGCCTTAGCTTGTTGTCTGTTTTTAGCCTTAGCCCATCTCTCCATGTCTTTCTGTATCTTCTTAGCGTTCATAGCTTTCGTAGCCTTGATATTACTTGATTTACCCTTCTCGGCAGGGTCTGACGCTGAAATTATTGCTTCATTATTACTGAGGTGATTTTGATTCATACATTATCTAGCACTCAGAATTAGTGATCATTTTGGTGGATATGATATAACACTGTTCTTTAAATTGGACTAAACCCCCGACAGTATTCTTATCAAATATCAATAGTATTCCTATTTTACGGAGTACGTGAGGGCTTAGTTTACAGAGTTACATTGCACGCAAATATTGAGTTATATTTCAATAGTCCATTTGCTGTAGCCAGCTCTCAATTTCATTTTACTCTACGAGCGTAATGTGGGTCATTAAAATGAAGTATGAGGTTGTCGTAGCGGAACAACTCGTATAATTGGAATAATCTGTTTTGGAAAACAGAAATCATTTGTACTGAATACAAAGGCACATTTATGAGCTAGCTAATGTATGAAATTGAGGGATAGAGGCCACAGCTAGAGCAATTGACATTCATACAAATGGATAATGGATGCTTGGAGCGTAGGTAAACCATATTTATTTGGGTACGTAACAGACAACAGTAGGTGGTAACCTAGTAACAGTTTCAAGTTTTAATTAGTTAGCTGCTACAGAATAAATTAGAATTTGGGATTATAGCCTATTCAATAACCAATGAATACATTCTTAAGTTAGATGTAACAACACCACGTGTAGTCACATTCATGTTTTTCTATCACGTAGCCTGGATCAAGTTGACACCACTAGAGCAAAAGTGATCCGATACAGCGATTCTGTGAGACAAGTTAAACTGAGGTGTCAAGCAGGATCAGTTAGGTCCCGTATCATGTGCTCAGATCACTAGATCAGATCACCACGCTAAGCTACAGAGGATAACAAGCACTGACCATCATAGGTAGCAGTATTTAAACCTACCACAATCTCACCTAGATTATCAAGCTATCTCCTCTGTATAACATTAATACAACAACTTCATCCACAAAATCAACTACTTAATGAATACCTTTACCCCATTTTTCCCATCTGAGTTCCTCTCCACAGTCCCAACGAGACAGTCCTTTTTCAGTGTGGAACCCTCTTCTCTCCCAGTTGCACAAGAACCTCTCTCTACCCAACCTCTTCCTATTATTTCCACTACTCAACCATCTCCAGTCAACCCATTCAGACAATACGCCACCAAACTTGGTTACCCTGACAACCTGATAACCAGAGTACTCAACGATTTGGGACAAGATTCTGAAACCGAAGAGCTCCTATCTCACCTAATCAGTCTACAGGACATGCTCTGTCCTAAAGATTCTACTGTTCGGAGACGAAGAGATGCTACTGACCTCCCTTCTTACATGCTGGCACAAGATTCTTTCTACAAAGGGAAAGAGAGGATGCCTTTCTGGGTATGGGTCAAACGTGAAACTATCGGTGTTAACATGTCTGCCAATCCTCCCCACAGACGTGCTGGAAACAGAAGCAGAACCAGCTCCCCTTCTGCTGCTGATGCCTCTTCCAACCTTACTACATTGAATCAACAAACTCTATAATTTAGGTTGCAGAGAAGTTATCAGATTTGTTTATCGCAACTGTATCAGTCAATCATCTTACGTGACATTTATAATACATTCTCTATACAATATTAACATTGCTCTCCAAACACGTCTTCTTCTTCGTAGGGGGCTGTGTGACGTCTGATTCAGTAGACTGACTTCAAGAATATTAAACTGGGAAAATTAAAAGTAATAAGGAATTAATAACCTTATGACTTATTCTTACATCTAACGACCTCATGGAATTAGAGCGATAGATTATAGAATCAGCTGTCCTCAAGGCTGAATTATGATTCGTTCAGTCTCATAGTATACTTGCAATGTTCGCTTTTATACTTACGTTCGTATTTTCTCTAATACTTTCGAGTAAGTAACACGTTTAAAATCCTTTCACTCAATTGAATGGTTTGTTGTTTATAATGTAACCATTACATTAACATGACGTCTCTCAGTCCCAACTGACTGGACGACAGTAAAACGGAAAGAACTGATAAAGCACGTCTTGGACACTTCACCGATACAGATAGAAACTAACCCTATAAACTCTGGAAGCTCCTGTCCAGTTATAGATCTAGATCTGTTTTCCATTTCAGAGAAGATAACTATCAATATAAGTATATCCAAAACTCCCAACAGTGTGAACTACAACATTAGAGTCTACTCTAGTACAGGAAACGAGAATTTATTGGCACATGGTATGATAAAGACAGAGGACACCACTCTCACGTGGGTGGTAGCTAAAGAGTCAGACCACCTTGTAATACACAGTGAGACATGTACACAGAAACATGTGTTTGCAGTGAGAAGGGACCAGATAACATGTTTTAGATTTACCGGACTAGATACTGCCTGAGCTCAAATATACAGAGTGATGAAGCCAGTTGGTAAGTTATACTTCCCTATGTTATGTAGATTCAATAATCTTTTCTTCACTGCCTCATTCAATTCAGACGCACCGTCATTGGCTCACAAACACATTTTAAACATTTAAATACTACACAGAATAATATAATTTGCTGAATATAACACAGATTATCATTATGATTGTAAATCACTAAACATTATCCAGGCGTTATATAACCCTTAAACCACAACTAAGATATCTGACTCACGTGTTATATAACCCTTTTAAACCACAACTAAGATATCTGACTCACGTGTTTCAGAGGAAGCAGCTGTTTGCTGGTCGGGCATTTGTGAGCTTGTTGCAGGTACCGTCTCATACTTCTGTTCCTTATCGTCCCAGTAGTAGTATTTCTCATCAGTTGGGTTGTAATAGTACTAAGAGAAGTGAAAGGATGACGTTTTCAAAATAAATTATACAGATGGTGATAATTAGACTAAGCTTTGGAAATAAAATCTTAATAATCGTACAATGACATCGATTTTAGTTGAAATATTAAAGTAAGGCACTTACCTTGGTTTTAGGATCGTAGTATAATCCTGACGACTGGTCGAAGTAGTAGCCAGACTTCTCATCCCACACGTAGGAACCAATAGTTTGTGGCACTGAAAGGGAGAACATTAAAGACATAACGCGTGACAAAACACGTGACATCTGGCAGTGATCATATTTTTACTGGATTGCACTCCAATATCTTGCTTAAAAGATTTGATCAAGTTTTTAGATTTTACTCAGTGTTTACAAAATATTTGTGAAAATGACGCGGACTGTACAAAATTCTTCTTACGGGTAAATGCCTCACAGAATGGCTAGCCTCACAGAATGGCCAAATTTGTAAATGTTTTTGTAACTAATTTTTTTATATAATACTGGTAGGTTTTGTGGATACCATATGAAACAAAAGTCTTCTGGCAACACTTCCTGTGGTGAAATCATTAACTAGGACCACATTTTCTGGCATAAATATGACTGTTTATGTAGAAATTTTGAGCACTGAAAATTTGTTTTCAAATTTTTGAACTAAGTTTACATTTTGGTGAGAACTTCTGGCACCAGTATGACAGAAGATGTTTAAAGAATAGTATTCATCAAACAAAACGAACATTGTTCAATATAGGAAGAAAAAAATGCTAAAATGGCTACACGCCTCACAAAATGGCCAAAATATGCCTCACAAAATGGCCAACATTTAAAACTCCTTTTATTCAATGAAACAATAAGTCTAAAGTATTCACAAGCTATTTATCATACAATAACACCCCAGATGGAGTGTTTTTACAGCCGAATGAAGGTTATAAATCATGAAATCAGGGAATATGAACAACGCCACACAAAATGGCCATTTTTGGTGTAGGAAATTATGCCCTTTTTATTCAGTTCTAAGAAATTTCACCTATATGGGGGTGTTAACAAGGCATATTTATACCCGCAGCATGCCTGAAACAAGAGCCAAAGGTTTTAGAAAAATAAAATTTTCTCGTTTTCATTTTTTTTTGGCCATTTTGTGAGGCATTTTTTCTTTTTTGTGAAATAATTTTTCACAGCTCAGTTTTTTCGTGAGTTTTAGGTTATTACCCCATTCCTTAATAGGTTTTCTAACAACGTGTGGTGATAGAAATTTAAAAAGTATCTCCATCAAAAAATTATAGAAATTCAGATTTGGCCATTCTGTGGCCAAAGCCAGGTAGCGCAGTTGGTTAGAACGCCTGTCTTACAATCGTTAGGTTGCGAGTTCGAAACCCACTGACTGCCTGGTCGTGGGGTGAGCGTCGTCGACGTTCAGCTAAGGATCATGAGTGGTCTATGCAGCCCCCCGGTCTACTCAGCCGAATA
Source organism: Bolinopsis microptera (assembly GCF_026151205.1). Classification (NCBI taxonomy): domain Eukaryota; kingdom Metazoa; phylum Ctenophora; class Tentaculata; order Lobata; family Bolinopsidae; genus Bolinopsis; species Bolinopsis microptera. The sequence continues at coordinate 14,006,553 of NC_087073.1, forward strand.
CTCGAGAAATCGGGTGTGAGGGTTAAATGAGGAGCTGCACATTGCAGCAAAGTCTCGGACGAAGAAAGTATGGTACACACTACCTTAACCGTCACTGGCCAAAAAGATCCTTCGGCTTCCTGTAATTGGCTGGTTGCACTTGTGTAACATTGTGGCTGTTGGAATACACCGAAGTAAAATAAGTGTCTAGATAAAAAAAAGAAAAAAAGTGAGGCATGTTTTTTTGGAGGAAGATTTTCCGGCCAATTTTTCTCAAAGAAAAAATGGTTATGAGATTAAATCAACCCCCGAGAAGAAAAATATGAGTTTCAACTTAGCTTCTTATGAGATAAAAACTGGAATAAAATGTGTTTTGTGATTTTGAGAGACCTTCCTTTTTTTTGGCCATTCTGTGAGGCATATACCCGTAATGTTTATATTGTTTGAGAAAACATCTTATTTCAAACAGCAGGGATTCTTGGACCTCACGATAATCTCTCCTTATTAGACTAGAAATTGTGAGGTAACGTGGGAATGTAGGTATGGAATGTGAATTGGTTATTAGATAAAAGAAAAATGTGCTGCGATCTGAGGAGATCTGAGATCTCTTGAATTTTTCATTGTATCATCTGTTCAATTTCATGTCCATTGTCCGGGCATTATCATGCTTAACAAACATAAAGAATTCGTGAGAGAAAAAGTAAGATTATAGAGATATTACAGTTGATATTTCGAGAATTGTCAAAAACGAATCACAGAAGATTTTTTAACACCGATTACAAAAGATTTGTTACCATTTAATTATATAATTAAAATGTAAGACTTATGAAATATTTCATACTATATGAGTAATAGTCGTACAGCGAATAGAATTGACTGTTATGATTTTAAAACATTATATACTAATATTCCGCATGATGATCTTTTTGATAAAATTTCCTGTTTAATTGATATGATGTTTGATTCAAAAAGCGTTAATTTTGTTAAAGTAAGTGATAATTTAAAGCGTGTGTCGCGCTATATTGATTATAAAAATAGTGGGTTTTGTTTTAGTCGTGATAATATTAAAAAGTCATTAAGATATCTATTAGATAATATATTTGTTAAATTTAAAGGTAATATATACAAACAGATTATAGGAGTGCCAAATGCCAATGGGTTATGATCAGTGATTGTGCACCATTTTTAGCAAATTTATACCTAATGTTCTATCAATATAAATATGTTCGTGATTTGATAACAGTAGATAGTAATCATAAACAATATTTTAATTCAATCGCCTTTTTCTGTAAAAAATTTTTCTGTAAAATTAAAATTTTGAAAATTTGTTTTGATGAAGAAGGAGCAAATTTGATATTTAACGATTCTGAGTCATTCTTCAAATATCTTTTTGTTGTTATTCTTCAGCTGTTCTTTTGTTGTATCTTTGCATTACGGGTATCGGCCTTACAAAATGACACGAAAAAGGAGATGGCTCTGAAATGCACAAAAATGAGTTTTGTTCATGTTTTATTATCCAGATAGGTAGTTCAACAGGTATATTTTTCTTCCCGGGGGTTGATTTGATTGAAAACCCGTAAATTTTGCGATAAAAATTGTCATCTTTGAAATCTTCCAAAAAAACATGCCTTACAAAATGACAATTTCGTCACGGCTGTCATTTTTTAACAGCAGCCTATAGAAATTTGATTTCACCTAGGACAGTTAGATAAATATAATAGATTGAAGATTAGAATAGCTTTTACAGGAAAAAGGATGATTAAAAAATGTTGGGCAATTTCGCGTGAGATAGTGCCTTACAAAATGACAACCCAAAACGGCATCACTTCAAATCCGATTTGGGAAAAAGTTTCATTATTCTTTCACGTGTCTTACTGTTAGATATATATGTTGTTTATATTATACCAGTTCTGTTTTTACCAAAATATATTTAAAAAGGAACATTTTTTATACTTTGAAAAAATTTAAAAAATGTCATTTTGTGAGGCGTAAAAATCATTTTTTGTTTTCATACTTGAACACAGTATTTGGTTATATTTGATATTTTCTATGACTGGATAGATCACTTTTCAGTGTTTAGTTAACGTTTAACATGTTTTAGGAGTTGTTATTACTCTCTGCTTTCACAAAATAGAAGCTTTATTTCGTTGAGTTTTGAAATCAGAGTTTGAAATCAAAGAGTTTGAAATCAAAGTTTTGATATCAGAACTGCACTTTTTTAATGCTACTTGATTGTTAACTGTCAGATTATGATTATTTTTAACTCCTTCTTGTATTGACTGTCTCTGATCCATTTAAGATGATGAAAATAATTCAATCTGAAACATTGTTATTTTGTAAGGCTTTTCGGTGTCATTTTGTGAGGCATTTTGATCAAAATTGATGATCAAACAAACACATTTAGGCTCATCATGAGCTTACTGGGTTTAAGAATACCAATAATTAGGCAAGGGGCATCCAATATAAATATGCCATCTTTGTATCATAAAATAAAACTGTCATTTTGTGAGGCATAACACTGTCATTTTGTGAGGCTAGGTCATTTTTTTGTCATTTCTTCTACCAAAGTCACTAAATCAGTTTTTTTATTTGACCAGAGTAGTCTTTGATTGACATAAGTCATGGTAGTACCTGGTTTTCTGGGGTTAAATTCAAAACTTTGGTCTCCATTCTGGGTAACAGTTAGGCGGGGCAATGACTGAACAGCAAAAACGTCCATATTTATGTAAGAAATATAGATTCTATGTCATTATCATTCCTTGGGAAGTGTTAATTAATGCTTTTTCTTTCATACAGTAAAAGGAATAGGGTTCAATGTATAGGGAACCTAAGCTACAGCATGGTCTATGTGGGCTGTCATTTTGTGAGGCCTGTCATTTTGTAAGGCCGATACCCGTAGTAATATAATTTTGGTGTTCAGTAATGTTTTAAAATGTTGGGGGGGGGGGGGGGGGGGGGGGGCAACCATATTAAAGTATATTAAATGCAATAACTCCAGTTATTTCAATTTTAATGAAGTCATTTTGGCTTGTATTCCGAACCGAGATATTATGTGCAATTTTCCCAATTTTGTTCATGGAGGTCTTTTTACTTAATATCCACTATATTCAACAAACACTGAGTTATATCTTTCACATAGAGCTAGTCTCATTAAAAAATATTGAAATTTTATCGAATTTGGGCAAAAGCGAATTTGGGCAAAAGCGTTTGCCCAAATATGGGCATATCTTTTAAAGCTCATAGCTCAGCCAATTTTTGACCAATCTGGACGGAAATTCATGTACTAGTCATAAAACAGGCTTATCTTGCGAATCTGAGTGAAAAATATAGTTCATCATGTAAATCTTAACGAAGAATATAAATCTTCTAATTGTAGGTATATTAAAGTATATTAAAATGTAGGATTTTTTCCGATTTTGACACGGGGATATACTTTAATATACTTTAATATGGTTGCCCCCCCCCCCCCCCCCCCAATGTTTAGACAATTTTGTTTTCCTAACTATATTTATTCAGGACGTTACAGAAGGAATTGATTTAATGTAGTTGGAGAGTCCTAACTCTCCTCACGTCAAAAATGGCGTTTCTCTTGTATCAAATATGACCGTAAACGATTATATCTCTACAATTATATCTCTACAATTTACAAAATATGCTACAGACAATAATGAAAATGAAATAACTAAAAAGAGCATCAATAATAAAATCATTCGTGAAGATAACGTATGAAAGTCAGATAAAGTTTGTAAAGTCCCGACCACTTCCTCTAATGATGAAACAGATATCTTGTACAGGTCTGCCGACTGTCATAGGTGTATACAGTTTCCAGAAGATTCCGAATCTCAGTTCGCTATGACGGGAAATGCAATATCTTACCAATACCATCTAAATGCCATTCAAAATTTCGAGCATTTCAAAGATAAGTATATGTTGTCTCTCCCCGATAAGCCGCCAATCAGGGACACATTCCTCTAAATACGGCCTCTTTGCTCGTCTGGCAAAAAGATTAAGCGAGACCCTTCCTCGCTGTTGGGTGGTCAGAAGATGTGATGGTCCTGTCAACTGTCAAGTCATTTTTTCTTTTTTTTTTGTCTTTTTTCCAATTTTTTCTAATTTTTTATTTAATTTTTTTATTCAAAAAAAGATGCAACCAGCCAAAACCAATGGTACCCGTCGGAATCCTTCAACTGGCAAGAGTATTCCTAATATTGTGTCCGAGAAGGTCATGATTTGTCCCTACCAAGCTCTAACATCGCTGTTTGTTAACCAGTAGCCTCCTCTAAAGGTAAATTGTTAGGGGCGGAGGCCGACAGTCATGTATGTAGGAAACAATTTCGAGACCACTCTAAATAGGCAACATTGGTAGATTAAGGGGGGGGGGGGGTTCACCCTGTTTTTTTTGTGAAACTTGGTTTCGAGATAGCAGACCAACAAACTAGGACCGGTTGGCGGCCAAATTCCAAAATTTGCAAAATTCAGAATTTGGCCGCCAAATTTTTAAAAAGGCCTAACTCAAAATTCTGTCCCAAAACTTAAGGTCGAAATGCGATTCTACGTCGATTCTGAAAATTTCATGTAAAAATATTGAAACCCTATTGAGTTCTATTGTTTTGAGCGAAATCAGTTTTGCAAATATCGCGAACTGAGATATGGGCGATTTTGTTCATTTTTTGCGATTATTTGAACACAGAATCCACAGTTAGGTAGATACTGAGCTGATAATCATAGATAATGTGTAGTATAGGCTTACCTTCCATATAAAGTTGGTTTCATTCAAAAATATTGATAATTGACCAATTTATGGGCCAAAATTGATCAAATTTGGTGCGTATGCCCAAATATGGTCATATGGTTTTTGGCTCATAATTCAATCATTTTTTGTCCAATCTTTATGAAAATTCATATACGAGTTAGGACCACTAGCTACAAGTAGAGCACCTAAAATCTGGATTTTGGGCATGTTCAGGGTATTTGGCTAAATTGGGCCTAATTTGGACCAAATATGGGCGTGGCTGCCCCGTGGGCACCGTTTGGCGGTTGGGATCCGGGACCCCCTCAAAAGTTCGGTCACTGGTCCTAGTTTGTTGGTCAACTGCTATCTCGAAACCAAGTTTCACAAAAAAATCAGGGTGAACCCCCTCCCCCCCCCCTTAATCTACCAATGTTGCCTATTTAGAGTGGTCTCGAAATTGTTTCCCACTTGGTCCTACATACATGACTGTCGGCCTCCGCCCCTAAAAACTTACCTTTAGAGGAGGCTACTGGTTAACCCCCCCTTAAAGCAAAGTCTTCGAAACTCTCAAAAAATCCAGTTATGTCTATCAATCAGTTTCTACTTTTTCATCATATCAGCACGGGAAGTGACAGCAAAATTCGTCTTAACATTTCGCGGAGCATGAGACTGGGTTCTAGATGCAGATGGTGCAGGTCTTTTGTTGCTGACTTCTTTGAATTCCCCTCTAGACAGTTTCTCCAGATGATCCCGCAGGGCCGAGCTCCTGTTTATCAACAACACTGGGTTTAGTGCCGAGTTCAACACAGGCAACCCAAACCCGTAAAAAAACGCTTGGGTGACGTCTGATTTGTCGTCAGAACTTTCACAAGGCACGTTCCACCACCAACCATCAGCAATGTAGAAGAAGGAAGGCAGTGCACAAACTACTGCAAGAGCTGTGATCTGGATTATTGTGACAGTCATCTGGGTCATCTGGGCAGTGTTTCCGCCTATCTTGTCACGATAGAGGAAAAACAGCTGAGCAACTGTACTGATGACCATGATTACAATGGGAATTAGGAAGCTAACCATCAGCACAAAGATGTAGAACCATGTTTGGAGCCGAGCAAAGATAACGGGTGCTGGGTTGTTCACAAGAAGACGCCAAAAGTTATCCTTTATGAACAACGCGGAATCCGAATTATCATTCGGTGCGGAATCCGGATTAATGCATACAGAAGAAGGACGATCATTGGTAAAGTCTAGGAATTGCAAATTTGTCTGTGTGGATGTGATGGCAAGTACACTCCAAAGTAATCCCCAACAAATGATGGAGATGGCTACTGCAGGTTTATGGATTTGGAAGAAAGGTGAGCGAATGTTGATGGTTCTGACCACCGACAGCACCACTCCGATGAAAAGAGGCAGTCGGGTAACCACCGAAGTTATCACGAAACTAGTTGGAATCAGAAATGTGCTGTTGCGGTGACAACCAGCGGCTTTGCTATTGTAAGCTATCCAGATCTTTTCGGTTCTCTTTTCACAAGGAATCTTCCTAGCAGAGTAGTAGCTGGTTTCACAATCTTTAAGATAGGTCAGGCACAAGATGACGAAGTAAATCGCATTGAGTCCGGTCAAGATATCTGTTATTGCCATTACCCGATAGAGCACGGGCACGATTTTTTTTTTTACCCCAATAGAAACTTAAGGTTATGGAGCTTCCAAAGATTGCAGTAACTCCAGCCAGACAGAATGCAACCAAAAGAAGGACAGTTTCTCCGTAGAAAACTCCGTAGAATTCGATCATCTTCAGGCTCTGTCATGTAATATGTTCCTGATTAAATAAGTAACTATATAAGAAGTATATTTCAAAGTTTTCTTAAGCTTTTTTATGGACAACGTTTTATCATAATCAATACTGTAAACAGGTCTGAACAATGATGATTGAAGGCGTAGAATAAACCATCAAAGATAGTCATATTATGTATTACATCGATGTTTTGAACCACTGTTTTGACGATCATAACTATTTGGTGACATCCACGCATTTTCAGCAGGAACAGGTCATTTGATTGATCAATTAATTCAACGATGTCTCAAAATATATTCTTCGTATCTAGTGTTCTTACCGCAATTTTGAACTAATAATAAAGCAAAGGGCATGTAAAAACTCGTGACAAATCAGCGGTCCAAAAATCAATTCTTAACATAAGGCCTCTCATATAGTGAATGATAATAAAATAAATTGAAGTTAATTTATAGACAAAAAGCTACACGCCGATAAAACTTAGTTGAAGATAAACGCCTTCCTCTCCTTTCTCAGCTCATCACTCAAGATCTGAACTTCGTCTCTTATACTCGGCAGTGTTTAATTGTAGAGAAAGGAATATTGATAAGGGAGTACCCATATTAAGCAATCTATCTCTTTGTTCTCCATATTATCTCATTGTTGGGCATTGTTTTATCATATTGTCCTATCAAAACCTATATCTGTCCGTTTGCTAGCCAAACTTCGTGAGCGACGACTGGGCGGCTGATCTCAGTTCAACAAAAGGAACAAACGTTTTCAACGAAACATCAATTAGGTTGCAATTGGTAAGTGCTATGTTCTGGAGCGGCTGCATTGTCAACCTAAACTATATATAGATTGCATTGTGAAGTTAAACCTAATTTTGTGTGGAGTAAGAGCTTAGCAGGTTCTTGGTAAATACCGGGTAAGTCTTAAAGCAACCAGTTGAGCATTTTATTGTGTACTCCAAAAGTCCAAATTACCTGTTGGTCGCTAAGTAATCAACAAGATATGATATTCCACGTGTTTTCTCTCTTTATGAGCAATTACCTAGTCAGTGTTGATGTAATCAATAAAAAACTTCATATAAACAAAATATAATCATCCGAATTCTTATCATCCTGTTATCAATAATCCTTTTATTTGAAATAATTTTCGTGTTATCTCTGTCAGAGACTAAGTGATATTTTATCACCGCTCCTACTTTGAGCAGACTTGAAACTGTGATCAAATCTATACATATGTTTATGTGGATTGTGGATATTATATTATACTGATTGATTGATTGTGGTAATTTGTGTTTTATTTTAAACCAAAAGTCAGAAAAAATGCCAAAATCAGAAAATTCACGCTTAATAATTAACACGTTACAGATGTCAAATACAATAGAACTACTGTGTGGCTGGGTCACTTTGTCTCTGAGGACTTGCCACATAAGCCAAGGAGCCGGAGTGCTGTTTAAAGCCCGGATTTGAACTATCATTTGACTAATGTGTGATTACTGCACAATTGAGGATGAAATTATTCAACGGGTGATAAAGGAATTGAAATATGATCATTAATTAGTGAATACTGAATATAGGATTACAAATAACGGCCGCGAGAATTCAGCTCATGAATTTAACAGAGCATAAATTAACATATCCTTATATCTTTATAGTCCCAATCGCCTTAAAGATGACAGTATGTCTTGAACTAATAGAGGAGGGAGGGATCCGGCTACCAACGTTGTTCACGGAAAATTTAGGGTACATGGTCAAAATGGTGTTTTTTTCCCAGTGCAATTTGATTTTTCTTGAAAGTAAAGATCTTTGTGGTTATTAAAATTTAGGGTACATGGTCAAAATGGTGTTTTTTCCCAGTGCAATTTGATTTTTCTTGAAAGTAAAGATCTTTGTGGTTATTAAAATTTAGGGTACATGGTCAAAATGGTGTTTTTTCCCAGTGCAATTTGATTTTTCTTGAAAGTAAAGATTTTTGTGGTTATTAAAATTTAGGGTACGTATGGTCAAAATGGTGTTTTTTCCCAGTGCAATTTGATTTTTCTTGAAAGTAAAGATCTTTGTGGTTATTAAAATTTAGGGTACATGGTCAAAATGGTGTTTTTTCCCAGTGCAATTTGATTTTTCTTGAAAGTAAAGATCTTTGTGGTTATTCCACACCTATAAAGAAGTCTCTTATACGGTCGCGGTCCTAGTAAAAGCTGAAGAACTTTTTCAAAAGCCTTTTGGCAACACATCTGTAAATAATCAATGTGTCGATACGACGTAGTGTAAGGATACCAGAAAGTCTCGAGCTTCAAAAGCCAAGGTAACAGATGAAAGAACCTCACGACCACGGTATTGTTCAGGGGCACATGAATTTACCACAGTGGGGGAAGAGGGCTTATAGCTCCAATAAAAGTGTATTAGACTTTTTGTTTAAACTGAGCTTCCCAACCCAAAAACAATTTGCTGATAAACTTACTAGCTCCTTGAGCAGCAGTAGCGGGGTTTGGAGCGTCGTTTAGTGTCTCCACTGTTACATCGTGTTTAGTAGTTGCTGACCATTGAGCAGCTGCGATGGCTGCATCAGCTGCCTGGTTCTTCTCACCAGGTTCGCGTTGGTATGTTACTGTTACTTTCCGATTACTGATCTCAAATGGTGGGTCAAGTCTCTGAATTTTGTTCATCAACTCCTTCCCTTCCTGGTTATGATAAATTCCGTCAGAAGAACGAATCAAAAGTACAGCTTGATTCATATTAGAATAGGTTATATCTTCGAAAGTAGTGTGTAACTAGTAACTACGTAATTCATGCTACGAAGATCATAAACAAAATAAAACATCTCAATTTAAACTGCTTACCGCAACTGAGGTAACTTCTACGAAGCAGAATCCTCGTGATTTGTTGGTATATTTATCTGTTATGAGACGCACATCTTTTATGGGAACTTTAGTGAGATCCCGCAGTCGGCGCTGTACTTGCTCCTCTGTTGTGCGGTAGTCTAGTCCTCTGAACATCAGAACTGAAATTGGGGATAATCATATTTGTTGAGAGTTTAAAATGGCTATATCAAGCGGCGTGCAATCATAACGATGAAACAAAATTTAAGACACTTTTAAGCTCGCAAACCGTAAGAGGGGATAAAATTCAAGACACTTTTAAGCTCGCAAACCGTTAGAGGGGATAAAATTTAAGACACTTTTAAGCTCGCAAACCGTTAGAGGGGATAAAATTTAAGACACTTTTAAGCTCGCAAACCGTTAGAGGGGATAGCATCCTTGTCTTTACCATCTCCAGGGCTCTGTGACCGTAATCTTGGCTTCTCAGGAGCTGCAAATAAGGTGATCTTGTCAGATAAGTGACAAAAATATGAGATGAAACGCACGTCACTTACCCGGTCACCAAGTCTGTAATAAAGATAAAGTTTACCTCGTTCTTGCAGAGTATCTTATCTTAAATCTTCGTACCTTCTTCTTTCTCAGACTGACACGAATAACACGAGTCGCGGGCGTAGTGGTTCTTTTCTCCACACTGTCAAATATTAAAACTCTTAGTGTTTTGTTTCATCTCTTGTATTTCACTAGTATGTTGGTAGGCCCCTTCACATTCCTTTCGTTTAACCTCTGCTTCGGGCAAACTTACTAAACTGTGCATTTGATTGGATGTCTGAGCAATTCCGCCTTTGTCACTTACAATAATTTTGTTTGATTCTTGCTGTATAACTCACAGGTGACTACTGTTCAGGTCACTTTAACGACTTCAGTTAATATTTTCGAGTACTTTTAAACTCCTCCATTATGAATTTTGTGAATGGAAGTAAATGCTTTAGTTACGAACGGAGCGTTTTAATAGTTTATAATTAAAACCCCCATTTTTGGATACCTTCATGATTCAAATTGATGATAATGGGAAATATTTGGCGTACAAGGGTGGCCGTGATTGTAAGCTACTCTGCTGAAATTCACGCATGCAGCAATAATATATTATCAGGTCGTTCGAATTCGTTACGTTCGATCATATTCTGAGCCGCGCATATTAAAGCGCTAAAATCAGGGTCGTTTTTATGGCCATGCAAAGCAAAAACTAGCAATAGGGTTGCTAGTTGTTTTATTGTTTGTTTCATGGTTCATCATCGATACGTTTAGAGAGGATTGACTAGCCACTAGGTACTAGGGGGAGCGAGAAAATTGCTTTAGCTTTCTACTTGATTTTTTAGACCATGTCGCCTTGATCTATGCGCTGGATTTTGGATCTTAAGATACGTACCGGTGCGCAGATCCAATCCTTTTTGGGGGCAGCAAGGGGTTTGTTGAGATCCATAGTTAAGTGTTCTCCGGCGACCTTTAGCATACCCTGAGGTTTTCAACAATGAGACAGGGTGGTCAACAAACTAAGACGATCGTGACAAATGGATGAGTGACGTTCGACCGACAAAATGTTATTCTGCCGTTGAGATTACTCGTCTGAAACTGGACACCGCTGTGGAATATTAAGCACTTTTTCGGATTTGAGCGTTCTTCTTTAGACACTTTCATCTTCAGACAGATCCAACTTCTTCTCGTCATCAACATCTGCAGTCAATCCCGATCCTTCAAGGCTCGCTTGAGAAAGAAGAAAAAATAAAAAACACTTTTTGATCACAAATTGTAATAGGTCATGCTATTTGCAACCTACCCTGTTATGTCGGACCCATCTTGCAGCCTCGCTATCCGACTGGAACTCAACAAAAGCTGTTCCTGACTGAGTCGCTGAAATTTTAAAATATCAAAGAAGGAGACATTTTGAGTATTTTCTCGCCATTGTGTCTTTGTCCTGACTTCCTGCACTCACACAAGCTCAGCTCCTACGATCCGAGGTTCATTAAATCCGGGCTATCATTTGATAGAATGCTTTTATAATTACCATAGGCTATCTCCAAACGCACAAAGAATATCGCCGTTGCTTTGCTAGCCAGGTCATTTTTATAATCCACATGTAGTATGCACCCAATCCTACCTAAACGAAAAGCCCTTTTTAAACTTAAAAGACTATGTAAAATATGTTTCTTGAGGTGACAAACCTTTGTTGAAGATGACTCTGATGTCCCTAAATCTCATTCGTTCGTCCACCAGTTTTCTTCGAATCTATAATTGTTGGTATGATACCACGAGTTATATTATTTTGTATTTATTGCACAGTGCGCCTCTTGTTTCAATTAAGTTTTGGTCAGATTGATCATACTATTAAGTGTACCGCCTCGTTTAAAATATTCTTTGCTTCTTCCGTCTTTTTTCAGAGGATATTTTGACATCTAAAGAGTTTCTTTCCCTTCAAAGTTTCCGCTTTCCAGGAATAATCGGGACACAATTTAGCGCAACTCCAAGTAATAAAACGTTTCATTCCTGTTTCCATACTCTTGCGAGTCTGCTAACTGTCGAGTTAATTTTATCTGTAACTCTGTTTAACTTCCTTCTTCCACCTTCATTTGACAGAGCTGCTTAACATCTTCGTATACATATTATAAGTTATGGTTTGCATTCTCTTCTTGACAGCATGAATATGCAAGTTGTTCTCAACCTCTTAGTTGGCTCAAATCATATTTGAAGAAAAAGCCCAGCACATTAAGTTTAATAAGTCACTGAAGTAAATGTTGGACCAAGAAAGATGTTGCCAAATTGTGACTAGAAAAGAGATAATAGTAAAAAAACCCACATCGCTCTCTTTATGGAAAGACTTGAGCCCTTTCAATGTAACAATCCTCGGATCCTTCAGTTTCTCAAGTCTGCTAATAGCATTTGGCTTGCTCTCTGACTTATCTCGACTCTTTCGTCTCTCTCGGCTGCGAGTCCTGTCTCTGCCCCTGCTTCTGTCGCGGGACCGTCCCCTACTCCTTGACCTGCTGCGTCTCCTTGATCGACTGTGTCTCTCCTCGGATCTGCGTTCGTCTCTCATCAGCAATTGGTTTACTGTACTCTCCGCTATTGCTGTAATGTCAGAGGCACTGAGGGGCTTATCATCTGTCTGCTCCTGAGGGTATATAGGTTATCATTGATTTGTCGCCTTCTTGCTCCTGAGGGTATATAGGTTAACATTGTCGCCTTCTTGCTGCAATTCTTTTTTAAAAGGGACTATATAGTCAGTCAATGCCCACTGATGAGATAAAAGAATATGATTGTAAAAAGGGCGTGGCCTGTCACGTAAAATTATTATTGTTTAAAGATACATAAGATTTCAAACAATATCGTTCTTTAAGAAATAGCTGAAAGCAGTTGCAAGTTTTAAATTTAAGGCCTTTAATAAGATACCTTCGGATAGTCAGCATTGCTAATGAATGAAGAAAATCAAATTTAAAACTTACTGCAGGAGCTTGATTTTGCTGGTAACCATCGTAGCCTGAAAATTAAAGAGTAAAATTCTAAAGTTGGTAAATTTATAAGATATGATCACTGTAAGTGCACGAGATGACAGTTGAAAGAGAATATATACGCCGTGTTACTGAGACATTAGCTGTTACTTAATTAGAATTAGAATTAGAATTAGAATCAAATTTACACAGCAATACAATAAGAATAAAAAATAATTTAAGAAGCTTCAATCTGCTGTGCAGGACATTCAAGTCAGTCAAAAACTGTTAGCAGAACACCCTTCTAGGGACATAAGGATATAGTTTGTAAAACATAATGAGTAATAAATTAATGAGTGATAAAATAAGATATGATTTAACAGTGAACTGTGGGCATGAAGGTAACAATTAAGATTACATAGAATCATAGATGCCCACTTTGGAATTACGTTAGTAATGTTATTTACAGTTATACACAAAGAAGTATAGAACAATAATAGATTGGCAATGATAACAAATGGGAACGAATAAAGGAGATGTTTAGAGTTCTATACTTCTAGAAATAGGTCATATAACGCAGGGGGCCTTTCCACCAGACAAAAACTCCAGAACCATAAAATTTGTTTCAGTTGTCACATAGCTAGAGTGTAGAAATAGTCGAAACTATTGTTTATTTCATAGGATGAGACTCCTTGAATTACATCTGACATAAATTTAGATTTCATACATTGTGAGAATTTTACACTACATTCTATAGTCCTTATGTTCTCTGGAATTGTATTCCAACATTTTGCACCTAAATATGTAAAGGTTTTGTGTGTTCTGGATTTGTGAATATAAAGGTTGCACCTCTCAGCATCACGTGATCCTCCGGATACATAAGAAAATTTATCTGTGAATGATGATGGTGCAGCCTCATTAAGAATTTTATACATATACGTTGATAGATGGAGTTGTCTTCTTAAGTGTAAGGGTAACCACTTCATGTTTCGATATACATTTACTGATGGTTCCTGCGCTGCCAATGAACATCTAGAGCAATTTTTGCTACTTTCTTGTATAATATATCAAGAGAATTAAGTTTGGTTTTGGCAGCCCTACACCATATTATATCCAGGTAGTCAAATTGGGGGAGCATAAGAGCATTTACAAACATTTTTCTATATTTCAGTGGAAGAAGATTTTTCGACCTGTATAATGCCCCTATTCTTTTAGCAATTTTTGATTTCACATAATCAATATGGTCTTGAAAGTTCAATAAATTGTCTATCATGAGACCTAAATATTTTTGAGATTTAGTTTCTTCTATAAATAGGCATTCTTTTTCCAAATCCAGAGGGATTGACAACGTGTCCAGATTAGGTGATCTATCAAATACAATGAATGAAGATTTTGCAGCATTTAGTCTCAGCTTGTTGATTCTAAGCCATTCATACACAATTTTCATATCCTTAATTACATTCTCATATATGCCTCGGGAAATGTTATCAAAATATAGTGCACTGTCATCTGCAAATAAGTAAACAGTAGATTGTGTGCAATTTCTACTGAGATCATTTATGAATAAACTAAATAGAATTGGTCCTAATATGCTACCCTGTGGCACACCTGTTTTAACAGGGAGTGATGTGCTTACATTACCACGTATTTTGGTGTGCTGCTTTCTGTCCCCAAGGTAGCTTTTGAACCACTTTATGACAAAGCCATCAACTCCATAATACTTAAGTTTTTTTAATAAAATATTATGGCTTACTGTGTCAAAGGCCTTTTTAATATCTAAGAATACAATTGCAGGTTTCTTCTGTGATTCCTTAGACGTAAATATTTTATCAAATAGATTAAGCATTAGAAAAGTGGTGGAATGATCTTTTCTAAATCCATACTGATGGTTGGTAAGCAGTTTATTTGTTTCAACATACTCTGTAAGCTGTTGGTTAACAAAATATTCTATGCATTTTCCAAGTAGGGGGAGTATGGATATTTGCCGGTAGTTATTTGGATCATTAGGGTCACCAGTTTTAAGAATTGGAGTGACTGATGCAATTTTACATGCCAACGGCATTGTTCCACTTTTCATACTAAGGTTTATAATATGAGCTACTGGATCGATGATTTGGGGAATAATATACTTATATACTTTAATGGGCATGATATCGTTAATCGATTTATCTGATGGTATACTGAGTATATATTCTTTTACTTGTTCAACAGTCACCTCTTCGAATACAGAGAGTTTACAGTCTGTTGGAGGCGGCATATATTCTAGGAAGTCGTCTGAATCCTTTTCCTTAATTGATTCTTGTATTATTGTACCAACTGTGGCAAAATGCAGGTTAACTCCATTAACATTTAAGTTGCTTGGGGAAGAGCTACTTATTTTTCCAGGTAAGTTTGAAGCATGTTTGATAGTTTTCCAAATACCTTTCAAATCGTTTTTTGCACTTTTCACAGTAAGGTCCTGAACAATATTTTTACGTCTGTTTTCTTTGGATAATTTTGTCACATAGTTTCTTTGGGGACGATAGTTATCCCACGAAGTAGAGCATTTCTTATGTAGTTCACTTTTTCTGCATTTACATATTCCATTAATACACTTACACTTGAATTTGTTAAATTGTCCTAAACACTTTTTATACTTTCTGAAAAGCATCTTCTTCTTCCGTATTTCTGCCAACAGTACTTTAGAGGGATTACAAAGAAAGTTACTATTACACTTAATCTGTTTAGGTGGACAGTAATTATCATACGATTCCTGGATGTGATGATTAAGTCCATCTAGGGCATGGTCTACATTAGTACAGCTTAGAATATTACTGTAGTTACTGCAGGATCCCAGAAAATAGCTTAAGGCTTTTAGATTGTTTAAGGAGTGGTCTCTGATAAGGACCTTCTGGAATTTACTAGCTTTATTTACTTTAAAGTCGAGAACACATTTGAGCGCTTGGTGATCTCCTATTCTATCATCAAGTACTTTACACTCTATGAAATTAGAGTAACAGTTAGTCATGACAACATCTATTGTGCTCTGCGTTATTCTACCATCTAAGTTTGCAACTCTAGTAATTCCTGTAACAGTCTGTATCATTCCAAAGAGCTTCATTGTTATATCTAACTTTTTATAATCTAGATCAGATAAAGAGTTTTGGTTAACATTAACATCGCCAATCCATATTACTTTCTTACCTTGAAGTTTCATCATACATTCAGTCATATAATCAAGGAAAGTATCTAGGTGACAAAAGTTTTGTGATCTGTAGAAGCAGCAAATGTAAAGATTGGCATCCTTGAGTTGTATCCAGATAGCTTCGATTTTAGAAATATCAGAGTAGGTTATATCTAAAGTGAGTAATTTGTGGTTAACATTTTGGTTGATCAATATACCACACCCTCCTCTTCCTCTATCGTTAGGTCTATCACACCTTATAAAATCAAAGTTTAAGGGGAAGTTAAGTGTACTAGTGTCTATATCAGATTTAAGGTTTGTCTCATTAATTCCAATTATGTCAAGCTTTTCGCGAAATATTAGCTCCTGTAGTTCGAGAGTTTTTGCCAGATTAGTCAGGCCACCCTGTATATTACATAGACCAAGAGAGAGATTATCGTTTATTGAGGTACGAATGTGGTAATAATAAAGTTAAAAGGAGGACAAATCTATACGTTTCTTCTTCAAGCAATTTAAATGAAATTCATGAAATTTAGTTTTATTTCATGCTGATTTGTTTGTGACTCATAATTTAAAATGTGATTCCTTGATAAAAGTATCAAATACTCATTTAACTACAGAACTTTCTACGATCTGAATGGAGAGACTAAGTTTGCTCATTGTGGGATAAATATTTTAAATGTTTCGCCAACCTGGCGATTCCCTTGATATTAAGGTGAACATTATCTATTCCCTTTTTGAAAAATACCTGTTTCCTTACTCCAGTAACTCGGCTGGTAAATAGTCTATTGGTACGTTCCAAATCTATATAATTTAACCCATGGCTAGAGCAGGTGTTAAAAATAAACCTATTTAATTCGTTGATAACTTCATTTTTGTTATAGCTGTTATAACTGTTCCTAGGTAAAATATTTATAACTGAAATTCTTGCTCCAATAAACATTCCCCAAAGTATACTTAGTATTCGATCAATTCCTTCTGTTGCATTTTTTATAGAAATAGAATTGTTACAGACAGAATCTACGTAGTTTGTGCCTGTTAGTATGAAAACACGCTTAACACCCTTTTTATCTAGTTGTTTAAACTCCTCATCTTGTAAGAGCCTATCTAACATTTGAGAAGAGTTTGCTCCAGGGTAGAAGAAAACCTTACCTTTCTGTTTCCTCGAACTTAATAGGGTTCCGTTGAGGTCCCTGAACATACTGCTACTGATGTAGATGGTATCAGTTGGCAGGTCACTTGGGGTCAGTTCAGGTGAAGGAGGCATTACAGTTGACTTGGCTGAACTCTTTACTCTGGAATGGTGGACTTCAAATTCACTTTCTTTATAGGGTACATATCCACTTGCTGGAGAAGGTGATTTTCTCGGTTGACTGCAGACTAAGGTTTTTTTTTAACAAATGTCTCAGACCCATAGCTAGATCTGTGAATTTTAGGCAGACCCACTCGACAGCGGCCAAATTTTGCGCATTATGAGCCCCAAGCCCGATACCCACTTTGCCTCCCAATTATATTATCATCTCGTAACTTCATAATGAAGGTTCCGTTATTCATTAAAGATTAAGTTTTTTCGATTCTGGGCACGTAGCCCGACACGACACGTAGCCGGGGCGAAGCTCCTTTGGTTGGCTAGGGAGGGGGGAAGGCGCAGCCCCCAGAAAATTTTTCAGAAATTATGTGTTTTAGACGACATTTGGCATTAAAGAAATTTGTAGGACAGTAATAATCAGACATTACAATAATACAAAATTGGGGGGCTAGGGGGGCGCAGCCCTGGCCTTCGGAAAATTTTTGAGAAATAGGGTGTTCCAGACGACATTTGTAGGACAGCAATAATCAGACATTACAATAATACAAGGTTGGTGGGCTGGGGGTGCAACCCCCGGAAAATTTTTGAGAAATAGGGTGATTCAGACGACATTTGGCATTAAAGAAATTTGTAGGACAGCAATAATCATACATCAGAATAATATAAAGTTGGTGGGCTAGGGGAGCGAACCCCCAGGAAAATTTTTGAGAATTAGGGTGATTAAAACGGCATTTGGCATTAAAGAAATTTGGGGACAGTAATAATCAGACATCACAATAATATAAAGTTGGGGGGCCGGGGGGGCCGGGGGGCGCAGCCCCCCAGAAAATTTTTGAGAAATAATGTGTTTTAGACGACATTTGGCATTAAAGAAATTTGTAGGACAGTAATAATCAGACATCACAATAATACAAAGTTGGGAGGCTAGGGGGGCGCACCCCCCGGAAAATTTTTGAGAAATAGGGTGATTCAGACGACATTAGGCATTAAAGAAATTTGTAGGACAGTAATAATCAGACATCACAATAATACAAAGTTGGGAGGCTAGGGGGGCGCACCCCCCGGAAAGTTTTTGAGAAATAGGGTGATTCAGACGACATTAGGCATTAAAGAAATTAGTAGGGCAGTAATAATCAGACATCACAATAATATAAAGTTGGTTGGCTAGGGAGGGGGGGGCGCAGCCAATCAGAAATTTTTTGAGAAATTATGTGTTTTAGACGACATTTGACATTAAAGAAATTTGTAGGACAGTAATTATAATCAGACATCACAATAATACAAAGTTGGAGGGCTAGGCAGGCGCAGCCCTGGCCTTTGGAAACTTTTTGAGAAATAGGGTGTTCCAGACGACATTTGTGGGACAGCAATAATCAGACATTACAATAATACAAGGTTGGTGGGCTGGGGGGCGCAGTAATAATCAGACATCACAATAATATAAAGTTGGGGGACTGGGGGGGGGGGCGCAGCCCCCAAGAAAATTTTTAGAAATTATTTGTTTTAGACGACATTAGGCATTAAAGAAATTTGTAGGACGGCGATAATACAAAGTTGGGGGTGCAGCCCCCGGAAAATTTTTGAGAAATAGGGTGTTTCAGACGACATTTGGCATTAGAAATTTGTAATTTCAGACATCACAATAATACAAAGTTGGGGGCTAGGGGGGAACTCAGTACTTGTCACATTGAATGGAATAAGTACATATTGTATAGTGGGATTTGGGAATAATTTACGAAATGCTAAAGTCGATTGCCTGTCGTGTCGTTTAATCAAACAGTCATAAACACAGCCCACTTACCAGGCGACCATGGGGACTAGGGGGCTTATTTGGGGTTTAATTTTATTCCGGGGGTCTTCCCCTTGGCTACGTGTCTGCATTCTAGTTGCCAGACCCACTCTATTAGAGTGCAGACTCAACATTTTGGTTGCCAGACCCACTATTCTAGAGTCCAGACCCACAATTCTGGTTGTCATATCTCCTATATTCTAGTTCATAGACCCCCAATTCTGGTTGACAGAGTGAAGAATTACCATTCTGGTTGCCAGATTCACTCTTCTAGAGAGGAGACCCACTCTTCTAGTAGGTATAGAGTCAAGACCTACTATTCTAAAATGCAGACCCACCATTCTGGTTGCCCGACCCACTCTTCTAACGCAAAGACCTACCATTCTGGTTGCCAGCCCCACTCTTCTAGAGTGTAGACGCACCATTCCGATTGCCAGACCCACTATTCTTGAGTGAAGACCCACCTTTCGGGTTGCCGGACCCACTATTCTAGACTCTAGACTCCAGACGCACAATTCTGGTTGCCATATATCCTATATTCTAGTTTAGACCCCCAATTCTGGTTGACACTTGACAGAGTGTAGACTTACCATTCTGGTTGCCAGACCCACTCTTCTAGAGTGAAGACCCACTATTCTAGAATTTTTACCCACCATTCTTGTTGCCAGACCCACTCTTAGCTAGAGTGAAGACCCACTATTCAAGAATTCTGACCCACCATTCTTGTTTCCAGACCCACTACCCTAAGGTGCAGACCCACTCTTCTAAAGTGTAGACCCACCAGACCTATTATTCTAGAGTGAAGACCCACCATTCGGGTTGTCCAAACCCACAATTCTGGTAGCCATATCTCCTATATTCTAGTTTATAGACCCCCAAATCTGGTTGACAGAGTGTAGACTTACCATTCTGGTTGCCAGGCCCACTCTTCTAGAGTGAAGATCCACTATTCTAGAATGCAGACCCGCAATTCTGGTTGCCAGACCCACTATTCCAGATTGTAGACCCACCTTTCTGGTTTCCAGACTCACCCTTCTAGAGCGAAAATCCACCATTCTGGTTGCCAGACCCACTCTTCTAGAGTGTAGACGTACCATTCTGATTGCCAGACCCACTCTTCAAGGGTGCAGACCCACATTCATGTTGCAAGACCCACTTCTAGATTTCAGACCCACTATTCTAGCTGCCAGACTCACTTATAGATTGCAGACCCACCATTCCAGCTGACAGACCCACTCTTCTCAAGTGCAGACCCACCATTCTGGTTGCCAGACCAACTTCTAGATTGCAGACCCACCATTCCAGCTGCCAGACCCACACTTCTCAAGTGCAGATCTACCACTCTGGTTGTCAGACCCACTCTTTAAGCCTGAAGGGTGCAGACCCACCATTCATGTTGCCAGACCCACGTCTAGATTGGAGATCCACCATTCTAACTGCCAGACCCACTTCTAGATTGCAGACCCACCATTCTAGCTGCCAGACCCACTCTTCTCAAGTGCAGACCCACCACTCTGGTTGTCAGACCCACTCTTCAAGAATGCAAACCCACCATTCTGGTTGCAAGACCCACTTTTAGATCGCAGACCCACCATTCTAGCTGCCAGACCAACTCTTCTCAAGTGTAGACCCACCACCCTGGTTGTCAGACCCACTCTTCAAGGGTGCAGACCCACCACTCTGGTTGTCAGACCCACTCTTCAAGGGTGTACTTACACCCACCATTCTGGTTGCCGGACCCACTTCTAGATTGCAGACCCACCATTCCAGCTGCCAGACCCACTCTTCTCAAGTCCAGACCCACCACTCGGGTTGTCAGACCCACTCTTCAAGGGTGTACGTACACCCACCATTCTGGTTGCCAGACCAACTTCTAGATTGCAGACCCACCATTCCAGCTGCCAGACCCACTCTTCTCAAGTCCAGACCCACCACTCTGGTTGTCAGACCCACTCTTAAAGGGTGCAGACTCACCATTTAGCGGCCAGACCCACGCTTCTCAAGTGCAGACCCACCACTCTGGTTGCCGGACCCACTCTTCTAGAGTGAAGACTCATTATTCTCGAATGCAGATCCACAATTCTGTTGCTAGACCAACTTCTAGATTGCAGACCCACCATTCCAGCCGCCAGACCCACTCTTCTCAAGTGCAGACCCACCATTCTGGTTGTCAGACCCACTCTTCTAGAGTGAAGACTCATTATTCTCGAATGCAGATCCACAATTCTGGTTGCTAGACCAACTTCTAGATTGCAGACCCACCATTCCAGCCGCAAGAACCACTCTTCTCAAGTGCAGACCCACCATTCTGGTTGTCAGACCCACTCTTCAAGGGTGTAGACCCACAATTCTGGTTAACAGACCCACTTCTAGATTGCATACCCACCATTCTAGCTGCCAGATCCACTATTCTCAAGTGCACACCCACCACTCTGGTTGTCAGACCACTCTTTAAGGGTACAGACCCATCATTCTGGTTGCCAGACCCACTTCTAGATTGCAGACCCACCATTCTGGTTGCCAGACCCACTTCTAGATTGCAGACCCACCATTCTAGCGGCCAGACCCACTCTTCTCAAGTGCAGACCCACCACTCTAGGCAACAGGGGTGAATAATATCAACAAATAAAGATTGTTTAATTTTTGCAAAAAATTTCTCGTCATGTGACAACCCTTCCAAACCCCCCTCAACCCCCTACCCCTCCCCCCTAAAAAACTCATCGGATTTTTGCTTCCCGCGAACATGATTTTTTCTGAAAATTTTTGTCAAGCCAGATCTGTAAATCTATCAAATATGTAAAAAAAAAACCTTACTGCAGACAACTGGTTTGATGAGTCTAAAAGTTAAACTGATCCTTTTGTCTGTGCATGATGGATCGGGACATATTTCATGGTTGAATTGATGTTGGGACTTTTTGGACATAATACATACATCTCCATGTTCTAAAATTAGGGAAGTCACCACTTGTCCTGTTTTGATTTCTGTCAGCTGCATCATCCTGGAAGCACCAAGGGACACTGTTACAATGTACGAATTTTCTTCAATAAATTCTTCATTGTCACTATGAGCAGGCATATGTTCCTCTCCAGATTCGTAGAGATTGACCAGAACACTGTTGTAGTTGTATTCTGGGAATAGCTCATCTAGATATGAACATAAACTTGCCATGTAAGATCCCTGGGGGATCTTTTTTGGGTCATGAATTCCTCCACTGTACATATAAGAATGTTCCCCAAAGTAGACTGATTTCCTGTTATGGAAGTGGTGGCTGAACTTTAATTCCTCAAATAAGATCTCGATAGAAAATTTGCTGAATGGTGCCTGTTCAATAAGGTCAACAGGTGTGGTGGCGATATCAGGGATTTCATAGTCTGTACCTAGGTCCGAACTTGACACAGGTGTTAAATCTAATCCTGCATAATATTCACCGCTTCTTGGATTTACTGAGCCAGTGTCTGTAATCTCGCTGGTTGAAATGTCTATGTTGTTAGAAATAATTGATGGAGGTGCTTCTACATAGCCATTATCATCAATTAACAAAAATGATTCTGGTACCTCACATTCCTTGTCATACTGAATGTTACTGTTGCTGGAGTCCGTTTGCACTGACACATCGAAACACTTGAATTGAGCAATTGATTGGTTTCCACTCTGTGGCGAAATAGTTTCATTAATCTCTGCTATTGTTTGTGAGGTCTGAACAATCTCCTCTAAAATGAACACTTTACGCTCCAGAAACTTCACACGAGTTTCAAGATCTGAACAGTTTGTACATTTTTGATCACATTCCATCAATAATTTACCGAAAAATGTTTCCAATGAATCGTTCATGATGTTGAGTCGGTTGTAGATAAATAGATTGATTGAAGTCGATTGAAGTCGATTGAAGTCGATTGAAGTTGATTGAAGTTGATTGAATAGATTTGATACCTCCAATTACATTACATTTTTGTCATGTTGGTCATACCTCAAATTATTTGTTATATAGTAGTGTTGAAAGTATTACTACTTAAGTAAGCTGGCAAGATGATGTAATTAAGTTATGTTAATTTATTCAACATTATTCTTACCTTGTTGTGCAGAGTATTCATTATCGTAGTCTCGGACATCCATTCGTGACATACTTTGTGGTCCTTGACTGCAATGTAAATGATTAGTGTCTTTATCCGACGGAATTCGAGATTACAGTAAGTTGTGTTATTTTACCAAAATACAGTCAAATCTTCAGTGGTCGACCGGGATCGAAATTTTGTCCCGGCCGGTACCGGGCTGGGATTACCTCCATCCCGGCCGGGACCGGTACCGGGATGAAAATGAAAACCCGGCCAGTACCGGGATCAGCGTCATACCGGCCGGTACCGGGATTTTTCCAATATTTCTCCGTTACTCCGTTAGAATGAAAAAATATTAAATAAAACCTTAAAGGACAAACTGAAATATGTTTATATATACGTCAAAACTGACACAGAACTCTCACTCACGATAATTAAGTCATAAGTCATATTTCTAGCATTAAAGTCAGAAAGAAGTCCATTACTCGTAAACGAAAATCTAAAATCGAGGTCATGAAACCCATGATTATTTTAAATCTAGATTGACTCCAGTCTCCATTGTTCAATGATTTCATCAAAATGTTTTAGGAAAATGTTTACAGATTTGCGAATTTTGGACTCAAATTTACGTTTAAAAAACGGAATTTATTTTGGAAAAATACTGGCTAAAATCCCGGCTAAAACCAAAATCCCGGCCGGTACCGGTACCGGTACAAAATCGCCAAATACCGGCCGGTATCCCGGTCGAGCTCTGCAAATCTTATCAAACAATAATGACACAAAAGTCATCACACGTAACGTCATCATAAATGTTTCTACAAATTTAAATAAGTTGCTAGGTTCAAAGACCCAGTAAAAATCTAAGTAATTAATATTATGCTTTCCACAACTATAAAACGTTTATAAAACGTTTTTTTTAGAAACTTGGTGATTGAGCCTAAGATATTCATCATGATTTGCTTAATTGGTTCCATCAATTCTCCTTAGTGCTTCATTCGAAACATTCCAAAAATAACAAGCATTTAGATAACTTTTAGAAGTCATCTCTTTCTCTTTCTCTTTTTCTTTCTCTTTCTCTTACTCTTTCTTCTAATTGACCTTTAAAACTTACAGCTGTCTCAGAGATTTTGACATCCAGAGGGAGTTTTTTATAGTATGGTCGAACTCCCTCTGGAAGAAAAGAACTGTGGAGATTTTTATTATGAGTAGAGTACCACTCTTACAACATCTACTGTTTGACACCAGATTCAGACCAGGTCTGCTCATTCCGAACAAACCCACTCCATAATCTGCCAAATCAAATCAAATCAAATAATAATTACACAAACATCATCACACGTCATCATAAATATTTCTACAAAAATATAGAACTTAAACTAAAATTCTAGGTTCAAAGACCCAGTAAAAATCTACTTAACATACTTTCCACTACTATATAAGTTTATGAAACGTTTCTTAGCAACAAAAACTGCTTATCATTTGAAAGTTTTGATAAGATCCCCGTAAAATTTTGTTTTCCTTAGTGCCAGGATTATTCTTTAAATACCGACACACTGGGTAATCCAAAAATATCTGCATGCACATTGCATTGTTGCATGTTGCACAAAAATGCCACAGGACAAATGAAGGGACACCCAACCCATACAACAGATACACCTTGCAGCAAGTCTAGACCAAAGTGGCTCTTGTTAGCAAAGCGTACACCACCGAAAAAGGGGGCTGGGAGCATGGGTAGACTGTGATCGGAATTTTGTCCCGGCGGGACCGGGATTTTCACGATATTTCTATGTTGAAATGGAACATTTTAAACAACCTTTGTATTAAGGGTCCATTGACCAATCTAATAAGTACTAACTACAAGTTCATTCATGATAGGGTTTCGATTTTCATTTCGATTCTTAACAGTCGTTTCATTTGTCAAAGTAATAAAATATGAATTTGAAGCTAAATATCCAGCTAATATCCCGGCCAAAACGGTAATTCCGGCCGGGACCGGGACAAAAACCGGGACAAAAACGGTCGAGCTCTGACTGGGACTCCCCCAAGCTGCACTGGTTTGTGTCAAATCTAAAATATAGACAAGCAGTAAATATGCAAAATAAGATAAATAAAGAAATAAAAACTAAAATACAATTTTTCGACGACTCACTTTCATTAAGCAATCTAAATATGTATTCCTTATGGGTTTAACGGCCAAATTTAGCAAAAAGCTAAATTCGTAAAGAAGCATAA
Organism: Bolinopsis microptera; assembly: GCF_026151205.1. Lineage (NCBI taxonomy): Eukaryota > Metazoa > Ctenophora > Tentaculata > Lobata > Bolinopsidae > Bolinopsis > Bolinopsis microptera. The sequence goes on from NC_087073.1 coordinate 14,031,887, forward strand.
GTCCAGCTCTGCAGCCAACAGTGGCGGATGCAGAACTCTAATTTTACCATTTTAATGTTTATTCATTTTAATTGATGACCCACAACAACATCAGAGACACATTAGAAAATCTCCTTCGTGAGGTATGTCATGATGTGAAAGTCGAACCCCAGCTACAGAAGGTAAATGAGGGTGACTGCCTCAACCCCAAGACTATAACAGGTGACCAAGCTCGGCTCGACGTATCTGCTAGAGGAGTTTGGACTCCATTTGATAAGACCTTTCTTGACATAAGGGTTTCACACCCCAATTGCTTATCAAACAGGACCAAAACTCTTCAAGAAGTATACAAAGAGAACGAAAAGGAGAAGAAGGATGGGTACTTGGAGAGAGTGTTGAACGTAGAGAAGGCCACTTTCACCCCAGCCGTATTTCTCACAACTGGAGGCATGTCCAAAGAATGTAAGCGGTTTCTAAATAGAGTGGCAGACCTCATCGCAGTATTGCGATGTGGTAAGACATGTAAGGACAATAATAAGATTCGCTATGTTAAGAACCACACTCATAGCTCTACGAGGGTACAGAGGACAGCAAATGGACAGCAAATATGAGACATCACTATCAGAAGTCTCTTGTAACCTCATCCCTGCCCCTATGATGGAGTAGATGTGTATATATCTGATTGTTGATATTTCATATTATATAATTATATTGGTAGCAGTGGACAATTTCCGGTACCTCTGTATTGTGCTCTGCCGATTGCAACACTTGAATTACTTTATTGTATATATACTGTTTGACATTTTCTACTTTTAATTGATTGAATTATATTTTAGAGGATGTTTAACACACAAAGTTAAAATATTATGTACACGAATGTTCGATAAATTGTATCGGACGGAGATTCCTTACATGGTTTGACATATTTTATACCTAGAACAAACACATAATATAGCAATGGCCAATTGGCTGACTATAAGGTCATGGCCTGAACAAACAATTTTATTAAATAGTCAAGTGATGCTAAAGCAGAGCACAAATGTGTAATAAGTTAATAGATTAAAAACTGATTCATGTGATGCATTACGCAGAGCACAGATAAAAATACTGATTCAATGATTAAAATTATAGCTGTGAGTGTCAATAAATTACTGTGTCATAAAAAAGGAACGATGTACACGTGATCTGAGATACCAATATCTCAATATCAAAAGGATAGTGTCTAGAAACATTCATAGTCCATGGTGGCAGGTATCAAGTTAAACGAAGTTACACTGACTGGCAATGTATACGATTGCCGTCTCCCTCTCTCACCCCTGACCGCTATCAGGACCCGTGCTCCTGAGGATTGAGAATCTAATCCTGGTGCGCATGTAACACATAATAGCCGCATAGTCTTCTCCTCTTTTCTGGGATAGTTTTTCAGCGAGTCTCTTGTGGTATCTTGTGGCTTGTGGACCCCATCCACCATTTGTTGAGTATATAAGTGGGGTAAAGGTGCCTTTTTCCACCTGGATGATTCTGTTGTTGTACTTTTTCATTTTCCTCATTTCATGAGCTTTATAGATCTGTTCCATACCTTTTTTGTCATATGTCATGTGGGTGAGTTGGGATGGGTAACACAGACATCAAAGAATGTTCGTTCAAATGTGCTCCAGAGACCTCGTGAGGATACATCAGGTGCAGCTCTATCATCATTGGTACCAACAATTTCTTCATTATCAAGGGGTATCAATGCTGGCTCAGTCACTACATCTCTGCATACTTCACGCTGCAGCTCTGCATTTAGATCGCGGATGTTGTTGTGTCTCATAGAAACATAGCCACCTTCCTTGCATATGTGTGATTCACATTATTTATCTCTCCACAAGCACAGTGAAATGGGGTGTTAGGGATCTCCCAACCATAACGCAAGTACAGAGCATCACGGAACTCAATCTTGTTCAGGGAGTAGCCAAATCTCTTCAATGGAAGTGCAGTAAGCCAACATCCTGAACCTTTCTCTTTGATGAACTGGAGAGATCTCTTTAGGTTGGGATCTCTTACACTGTCCTCTATTGATTTGCTAACCGTAAATAAGTGTTTCTCCTTGATTGCCTTGAGACTCTTTATAGTGTCATTTTGAATTGACATGTTGTAATGTTCAAGGGTGTTTTGCTGGTTGATAATCAGGTCTGTGAGGTCTTTTGTGATGGTGACTGAGGCTGTGAATTCTCTATTGCAGTTTTCAACTGGGTTGGAGATACCTAGGCCACCATGTCTGACTGGCAATGCAAATATGGAGCGGTCCAAGTCTGATACGTTCTTACCCAAGATTGCTGGAATAAAATCTGTTCTGATGCAATCCTCCAACGGTTGAAACAAGTGACTTATACCCGGGATGGTCCTCTGAATGAACGTCCACCGGTGACAAATTCCCTTAGTATATGCAGTCAAAGCAGCTTGGGGCTCCTCAACAGCAATTGATGACAACAGCTTGATGTCCTGACACCAAATATGGACTTTATCTGAGACATATTTGTTCTTAAAAGCTTCGCTGCCAATTGCTGCACCCAAATGGCGTTCTCCTTCAGACTCAATTTTAATACCAGTGCCTGAGAATACTTTCTGCGCAAGATCTAGGTCCTTGCTATTCTTCACAATCAGGACGGTCTTACTGGCTTTTGGGTAATATCCATACTTTGGTCCTTGCTCCAACAGCGTATCCCACCATATCTTAATACCTTCAATCTTTCCACCAGCACTACTGTCGTCTGCATACCAAGACTGTTTGCAAAAACTGGGCTTGGAGGCTGTGGCTAGGTCATCTACTAGAGGCTTGATCCCTAACGCATAGAATGCCATTGCTGCTACATCTCCCTGAGTTGAACCTTCCTCAGACTTTAGTTGGTAGTGGTCCTCGGTAGTATTAATGATCAGGTCTGCTGGCTTTTGGTAGTGGTTCTTTAGATACTGATAGAGCGGAGGACAGATCTCATGAACATTGTGAAGGGCTGCTTCTCTATTAAGACGATTGAACGCATTATCAGCGTCAACCTGTAGTATTGCTTCAGTGTCACTGTCTTCCCAGATCTGTCTCATTGCATGAATGGAAGCCTCTATTCCTGATTTGAGCCCTGCACAGGTCTGCAGTGGGCCAGCAGCATATATTGTATATCAGTTTTGAAAGACATTATAACTGCTTTTCCAATGATTCTGCGCAATATCTCGCCGATTCCAATTGGTCTTACACCAGGTTTCCCGTTCTTATCCTGGCCTTTATCAAGAGGGATTAATCTGCATGCAGTGAACTCTTTCAGACAGCTATGATGGATATCTTCTCTACAAAGGCGCCTTGCAACTATTGCTATAGACTCAGCAAGTGTCCCTGATGCTTTGCCAAATGATTTGCTGCAGATGATATGCTTCCACAAATCTGAGTCCGTTAGTGTTGGGCCGCCTGATCCATCCAAATATAAACAAGCCCTCTTGACAGTCTCTGCGTCAATCCTCTCAAATATCACTTCCTGAGGTGGAGGAGTACTGTGAGGGTGCAGAACAACTGGATCTGCTTTAACAGCTGGAGGGTGTTTCTCCCCAAGGACCTGTTTAATGTTTGCTGTTAGGCTGTGAACTCCTAAGGTGTCATTGGGACTGTCAACAAATTTGGTGGCTTGTTTAACTTTCCCAAGAAGCATTAGTCGGCAGAAACTCTTCTTCCTGGATTCCTCGCTGATTTTTTGTTGCTAGAACAAACTGACAAAGACAACAAACTGACAAAGACAACAGAACACCGGTATTAAAGAGGAAATACTAGAAAACAAAAAAGCTGTCAAACCAAACCTACATTTGTACAAGCTGGGTGGATGGTATGGTAGTAGTTTATATTGCTAAAGTAGATCAGAACGCTCGATTTTTTTCCCTACTCTTGCCGAAGGCAAAAAGATCGTAGGGAATAAGTAATCGGGTTTGGATATACAGGGTGGCCCATAAGTGACTACCCACACGCAACCTCTTAATAACTCACGTAAATCGTCTCCAAATTGCACCAAAATTTTAGAGATTATAGATATGGGTCAAACTTAGATTTCCTGAAAGTTTCGTAAGCCACGCCCAATTACAGTGGGCGTGGCGTGACACTCCCTCTTTTTCACTATCGTCTTCATAAAATGAGAACGCTTTAAGCTAAGAACTCAAAATTTTTTGCACACATTTGGCTTGATAATTGAAAACTTTTCCAAAAGTTTCAAGTTCATTGGTTTAAATATGGCTGAGTTATGACCATTTTAAAATCCATCGGATATGTGATCCGAGCACTCAGTCAGTGATGTTTGCACTCAATTAGTGATCTCGTCACCCAATCTGATCAAGAGTAAGGCGTTAGCGTGTATTAATGAGGTTCATTAGGCTTTGATTGGATACCGATGATGACTTTGCTAGAAAGGGAAACACAAATTTTTAGGATAAAAACCAGATCGTGACTTTTCAGGAAAAGCCGTTCTCTCCACCACTTCATCCGGTCTAGTAGAGCCCCAGTGAATTGCATTCTGGGAGTTGACATATCCGTTTATATGGCCTTGTCGCTGTACCAGATTTCGTCCTCAAAGTAGGGATCCACATTCTGCTTGGACAGGAATGTGTTGGCGAAATCTATCCTCGATTGGAAATCACGGTCCAAAAGTTTGTGTTTCTTTGTGATTCGGTAGGCATGGTTAGAAAGGTCTTGCTTTAGGATTCGCTGAAGGGTTGTTCTGCTGATGTCTAAGGCAGGAGCTCGTTTCCGGGTGCCAATCTTAGGTGTGTCCATCACGTCACCAACAACCATCATGATGTTTTCTACAGTCCTCGCAGTTCGTCTTCTGCCGACTCTTCGCCGATCGTGTGCAGAAAACGTAAACTTGATCTTGTGATGAATGTCAAAGCAGCTTTTCCGGCAAGGGGGTGGTCGGTTGAATTTCATCTGAAATTGTCGTTTAATCTGAGGGTAGAACTCCCCATTTTCTTTCTTCAAGTAGACGAACAATCGTCGTTCTGCAGTAAAGGGAGGATAGTGAACCATTTTCGATGATTCAATGGATGGTTCATTCCTTTTTATTGATTGTAAGGAACCTGTGACTAGCAGGGCTAACAAGCCCTGAAATGGTGACACCACCATAAATTCGTGTGATAGCGTTTTAGGTGCTGTCAGCTGTATAGGCCGGCCCATAAGCAGGCTGCAACCAATCAAGCGGTGCATGTGAGCCAAACAGGCCATTAACCAAGTGACGAGATCACTGACTGAGTGCTCGGATCACGTATCCGATGAGTTTTGAAATGGTCATAACTTAGCCATATTTTAACCAATGAACTTGAAACTTTGGGAAAGGTTTTCAATTATCAAGCCAAATGTGTGCAAAAAATTTTGAGTTCTTAGCTTAAAGCGTTCTCATTTTATGAAGACAATAGTGAAAAAGAGGGAGTGTCACGCCACGCCCACTGTAATTGGGCGTGGCTTACGAAACTTTCAGGAAATCTAAGTTTGACCCATATCTATAATCTCTAAAATTTTGGTGCAATTTGGAGACGATTTACGTGAGTTATTAAGAGGTTGCGTGTGGGTAGTCACTTATGGGCCACCCTGTATGAGGTGGCCCGATGGACCTGCGATGATGACAAAAGTCTGCTCCTTCGAAATATAGACCACTCCCTTATAATTAAGTGTATAGGAAGCGTCTGTTATGCTGCGCGCGACGCTAGCCGTGTGTTAATTAATTACAGTGAAATTCCTCCTTCGCAAAGTTATTTTCCGCAATTTTCTGGATTCATTTATAATTATTGTTGATGCGCGGCGCTGCATCGGTCAAATAAATCGTCAATTTTTACCATGCACGAATCCCACTCATTTATAAAAAAACATAGTTTTAGTATGTAAATATGGTGCACTTTTTTCCAGTCACACTTTACACTCAAAAGAATTAATGGTACAAGTACATGGTAGGGAAAATTGATCGTGCGTGGTTTAACCGCGGCGAAATTCTTGTTAAATGATATTTTATAATTTTTGCGCGGCGCTCATTTCTAAACACCGCGGTCAATGAATTATTCCAACAAGGATTTTGTTGCTACATGTTGTATTGTGTATACCTCCCTCGTGCACGCGAGAAAAACCGGCCTTGCCGTTTGCGGCCGGCCTTTTGCGATCAAAAGGGGTTACAGCGTGTGTCAAGATTTTTAGTAAAGGAAAATAGACGTTACACTTTAGATTAATAAAAGAAAAAATACCATGCAATAAAGTGAAACAAATTATTTAGTGAAACAAATTTAAAATTTTATAATTTACTTTACAATCATAATATAATAATATTGATAAGCCTCCGTTTTGAAAGTTTTAAATTTTAATAAATTCACATTTCTATTTAAAATTCAATTTTATGTATAAGTCAATAACTGGCCGCCAAAGCCGCGCATTCTTGAAAACAGGATTAACTTGTTTATAGTTATACGACAACGTAAATTTAAAACTATCCGTGGTTTTTTTTTAAATAAATAAATAATAATTTTACCTAAGTCTAAAGCCAGCATTGTAAAATTTACTATTAAATCATATATGATTAATATATCGTCATCTTTAAATATGTACAATGCATGATGCAACAATTCATTAATCTGTAAACACGCGTACTCCAGCCACTCCACGCATCAATTGTTATGTTTAATAAATAAAATGAAGATATTATGTAAAAATAAATATTTAGTAATATAAGGCATACTGCATACTAAAAAATTGAATCACGTCGTGACCCCCATTGTCGTTTTACTAAGTTTAATTTACAATTTAGCGTTTAAATTGGGTGGCGATTACGTTATTCCCTCTTGAGGGAATGCTACGCATGTTGTTGGCTGTCAGACTTTGGACAAGGATATGTTCTCGCGCCGTACGTTTATAGTAAAGCATGTTGGTACAATTTGGTACAGAAAGTCAAACTCTTTACTTAGACTTTATGCTAGAAGTCGTTTACATATTACGTAATCATCCGAGGGGAGGGAGTTTCCAAAATATGTGAACGACTGCTTGTACGTTTATAATAGTTAAATGCACACAGTTCTGTGAAACCTAAACTTCTAAAAGCTTTAAAAGTTTTTACTTAAGAGTCAAAAATATGAATTGAACCTTAAATGCATATAAAAATTGCTAAAAACGTAATAAACGTATAAAAGTGGTAAAAACGTAGTAAACGTATAAAAAAGTATTATAAAAATTTCTGTACTTATAAAGAATATTAATACGTGGTACTTTTTTATTCATTAAGATCAAATTTTTCCCTTGGTCGGTAGCATTTAGCAACTACACATGTTCATATTCAAACACCATAATTTAACCGGTGGTAACAGGCTGGCTGACAGTTTCATATCACTGGGAGCACTCTCCCGTCTCCGCCTTATTAGTCTTAAAAGTGCTGGGAATTCTGCCAGCTTTTAAGAAGTCTTGAACAAGGTAACAAAGTTCAGGTAACCAATTTTTCTTGATCACGTGACAATTTAGAATAAATAAACGTGTGGGATGTTCGTCGGAAAAGTTCCAGAAACGCAGTCTTGACTCGGTTCGGTTCTTGGTCGTCGGTTCTTCTGATGTTGTTCTTAATTGGCTTCTTTCGTTCTCAGTTGATTTGCAGTCATCTCCTGAAACGATTTTACATATCATTCAATTTGCAAAAGTAAGGGCTGCTCTCGAAAATCTCAAAATTCCAGCATCAAACTCCCATTTAGCTTTAAAAAGACACAAATAATTAAAGAATAATTCGACAATGAAGATTATTAGCATAAGCTATGAGCTATCTAGATTTTATAATTCTATGTAGATTGTAGAATCCAAACGATATTAGGAGAGGACAATATGTTCACTTCGGTCAAAGTCTTGAAATTTGTATTTCAAATGCATACTGCACTGTGTTTTAAAAGATTTCAATTGACCTTTATAAAACTTTAAGTACGTGATATTGTCTAGTCATTGACAACTGATTGCTCAATTATAGAAAACCTTACAGTTACAATGTGCAAATTATAGACAATTACCCCAACGCTTGCGAGCATCGAATTAATGATTGATGTGCACTTAGACAGCTCAGCTTCTGATTTAGAGCCTCCTGACTCGCGTAACTCAGGGACCAGATTCATTGAAATCTGTTTGCTCATAGCAAGCAATCTTAGGGCCAAAATCTCATGTTGGGGTAAGGGGGCTGGCTCGACAGAATTGTCCAGTCCTGTGTTTTCAACGTCAAACTCGATGGGCAGGTCATCCTTTGGCAGGTCATGATCGTTTGGAAGATTTATTTCGAAAACATCTGCTGAATTCTGTGCAGTTATTCCTGAAAAAGATACATAAGTATAAGTAATAACTTGACAATTCTTTCAGAAAATATGATTCATTAAAATATTGCCGGATTTAATTTATTCTCATTTTTGTCGGGGAACACCTTTTTATAGTAATTAGTTGATTAGTGATTAGCTACTAACTACCGTAACTATAAATCATAAGGATAATTCGGGTTCGGATCAGGAGGCAGTGCTCCCAAGGAGGCATACTCCCTCATTCCTATGGAACCTGGTAGTCGATAATCTCCTTGCTTGTACAGCTATGAAAGATAACCAAGTTACCTGCAGGTATTTGCAGATGATGTGGGCCCTCTACGAAAGGAAATGATTTATATATCATCTGGGACAGAATATGCAAAACTATCAACACGATAGAGAAACAGTGTAAAACTCAAATAGCCATGTTCACCTGGGATGGAAAGCCGAGAGATCTATCAATACCAACCATGATTGATTCTGGAATGGCACTTAACATAACAACTCCTAGTGCAAACAACACTGAATTTGAATACCGAGACGATTACTTGTTACACAGATGGGTCAAGCAAAGACTCAGGAAGTGGGACTGGCTATATCATTACCACTGACAACATTAATAGCACTCTAGAGGAAAGACCGCTCCTGCAATTTTATCTATAATCGTTGCACATAAAAACCACAAAAATTACTCTATATAATTGATGAATGTTTATAGATGAAAATTGTACATTCAAAGGCCTGTATGCCCATATTTGGACATTATGCCAAATAATCGGCTTTTTATGGAGCTGGAAATCGTTCCCTTTGAAGTTTTGACTATTCCGACATGAATTGACACCAAAAAATTACCCCGTTGTTAACATGGCCCCAAATTATCTATTGATTGAGAATTTCAAATACGGAAATTTCGATTCGTGCAAAGATTTTGTGATTGGTCTTCTAGTAATTTGCCCTTTGTGGGACAAGTGTCCAACAGATTCCAAATACGTTTTATAGTACTATTAGAAATAGGTGAAGACTTACTAGTTGGAGAGTTGATAGAATATCAGATATTTAATAAATGTAAGCCTTCTGTATATTATGTGGAGCTTGATTGAAGTTATAACCCTTACTTATTATTCGTGTTTATAGCAATCTTCCCAATTTACAGTTTTTACAGACCATTTATTGAACACCCGATTTTATGCGTTTAACATCTTTTGATCTACCAAGTCAAATATCGACTCAAAGTCAAATTATCACCTTGCCCGAGGGAAATTGCGTTTTATCACATATTCAGCCATCATTGATAAAAATACCACAATCTTTCGTAAGCTCTCCAATATCCACCTTGAAGCTGCATTTTATATCATTGAATTACACAATATAAACTAAAGCATGTTTTAGTGTAGACTTTTTGTCACAGCAAGACTGCAACCTATAGTAACAACTATAAACAGAACCCCCAATGTCTGCTAACAATTTTTCACTAACTTATAACACCACGCCTCAATTCAACCGCCAATTTCCTCCATCTTCTACACATAGATGTCTCCGGCAACCCTTTACAGGGTTGCCACACCCCAGTGGCAGGCAAAGCATCCTTATGCTGTCCTGCTGTGGACCATATAGGTTATGGTCAGCCTTTCTATAAACATTCAAGATTTTTAAAATATAGTTCAAACTGTCGATCGAAATTTTGGTGGAGATATTGATACACTTTAACACTTACCAACTTCCATGTCCTTGTTAAAATAGGGCAGGTTCTGGTAGCCGGTCGGCAGGTCCTTCCATTTTATACTGCCTTCCTCTAAAAGGAAGAAGAAGTGCCGGCAAGGTAGCCGGGTAGCATAAAAGCTTCTACAGCTACAACAGGGCACGCTAACATCAATTTTGTGGTAGATGTCTTCGAAGCCACTACTGATCATGAACACTGACCCATCATTTCGCAGGATTTTTCTCGTTGTTGTCAGCCCTGTAAAATAGTACATATTGTTTCAATCTCACATGAAAGATCTTGAGAACTTGAGTTTTTCTTCTTCTGGTCAGCGTCCTAACTGTCTAATGTCTAATAGCCTTCAGATAAGATTGTTCATTGTGCAATTTCTACTCAACTGGACATTATGTACTATGTCCAGTGGACATAGTACAAAGAAAAGTCTGGATACAAAGATGTTGCGTATGGTGTTGTCATCTTATGGAAGGATAAGGTAAGACATTTTTTGAGAGAATTTTTATTTATTACTGCATCAGATACAGGGTCGATTAAAACAAAACTATTTGTAAAATTTTACTAAATTTTTACCTTTTTCTTCTTTCAACTTCTCTTTGTACTTGCTATCCAAACATTTCTCCTCTTTCCACCGCTTCTGGAACAGGATCGGCCGGTCAGTGAGGTAATCAGGAACATCTGAGTTCAACCTTTTTAGGTTTGCTGACATGGAGACATTGCTGGTCACATAATATTTTTCTCTCTCCGGCAAATATCGCAGCAGTAAAACCTGTTTATGACAGGGGTTAGTCGTGACCAATAGTTGAATTCATCCAGTGACAACATGCTCGACCGGCGGTACCGCGACAATTGACCCCCCGACAATTGACCCCCGACAATTGACCCCCGACAATTGACCCCCCCCCCCCGACAATTGACTTATTGACCCCCGACAATTGACCCCCTATGTAATTACACCGGGGTCAATTGTTTAGGGTTTAGTACAAAAATTGACCCCCGACAATTAACTCCCTGACAATTGACACCCGACAATTGACCCCCTATGTTATTACACTGGGGTCAATTGTCGCGAAATCTAGGGCTTAGTACGGCAATTGACCCCCCCCCCCCCCCGACAATTGACCCCCGACAATTGACCCCATGACAAATGACCCCCATGTACAATTACACTGGGTTTAATTGATCGGGTTAGGGTTAGGGTTAGGGTTAGGGTTAGGGTCAAGATCAGGGTTAGGGTTAGGGTTAGGGTTAGGATTAGGGTTAGGGTTAGGGTTAGGGTTAGGGTTAGGGTTAGGGTTAGGGTTAGGGTTAGGGTTAGAATTAGAGTGAGGGTTAGGGTTAGGGTTAGGGTTAGGGTTAGGGTTAGGGTTAGGGTTAGGGTTAGGGTTAGGGTTAGGGTTAGGGTTAGGGTTAGGGTTAGGGTTAGGGTTAGGGTTAGGGTTAGGGTTAGGGTTAGGGTTAGGGTTAGGGCCGGGTTAGGGTCAATTGATCGGGTTAGGGTTAGGGTTAGGGTTAGGGTTAGGGTTAGGGTTAGGGTTAGGGTTAGGGTTAGGGTTATGGTTAGGGTTAGGCTTAGGGTTAGGGTTAGGGTTAGGGTTAGGGTTAGGGTTAGGGTTAGGGTTAGGGTTAGGGTTAGGGTTAGGGTTAGGGTTAGGACCGGGTTAGGGTCAATTGATCGGGTTAGGGTTAGGGTTAGGGTTAGGGTTAGGGTTAGGGTTAGGGTTAGGGTTAGGGTTAGGGTTAGAGTTAGGGTAAGTGTAAGACCCAAAAGTCGGTTCAAGAAAGAGCCGACAGTTGGTATTATCTCACAGTGTTAGTCAAAACATCTTACACAATTATATAAAGGTTCCATCTAATCGAGACATGATTAGAATCTGACTACGCCTGGTAAGCATTAGTAAGCATACTTACGGCCGAAGCCGGCAACATGTAGTCAGAGTGGAAGAGTGGTGACGTAACATAATGTCACAAGGTTCGGTAAGTCCCCACCAAATGTTAACCTTGTGTGTTGGTACCAGTAACTACACCGTTGTTATATGAAAGGTAGTAATGAATCGTATCAAGTCATACAGTATCAAGTCATACGCTTATATACAGCAAAGCCCTGGGAAATACATAGTTAATGATATAAAGCAACTTAACAATCTTACCCCTTTCAAACAATGAACAAAAGCTTAGGATAAAAATCGAGGTGATAGTAATAATTTAAATAGTCAATATAAAACTTCATTTATAAAGTAAAGGTGAGATGAAACTCTGGGGGTTCATATAAAACAACGAATGAGATCTAACAATAGACCCATTAAAAACACCGGGGGTAAAATCTATCAAATACACGATAAATTAATTATCGAAATCTTAAAACTCCAGTATCCAAAACTTCAAGTATTAAATTTGTCGGTGCCCCAGCTTTGGTGAATACGTTTGCAACTTGCAGTTTATTAGATATCCAATGAACATCAATATTATCTAATTTAACAGTTTCTTTTAAACATTCTATTTCATGCCTAAGTCTCTTATCCTCATTCAGTTTATTACTAACAATGGAATCACACAAAGTTTGACTATCAACATAACATTCAATTTTAATATCCTCAATGTTGAGTAGCTGTGATGTCATTCTGCGAAGGAAGATGCAGGAGTCAATTGCTTCAAGGAGTGCATAGGTTTCTGCAAACAAGGTGCTTCTTACAATTCGCTTTAACTTCTTTGAGCACCATATCAAAGGAGTGGCAAACTGGCTATCATCCGACTTAATGAACACTACATATCCACCCTGTGAAGCTCCATTGTAGAGGTTTTTGTGTGAGGCATCACTAAAGAGGATAAACTTCAGATTTTTCAGATTCCCAAGTGAGTGATGTTTGATACAGACATGCTTTCTCTTTAGCCTTTCTATGACCTGATTACAGTCATGAAAGTCCTTCACAGTGGCATCTTTGATACCTGTGCTGGTGACACAAACCTGAAAAGACACATCAGGCCTAGAGTGGTTGGATACCCAAAGGATCTGGCCCAGCTTAGACTTAAGAGTATTCTTCTCATCACTGGAGAGGTCCCTGGTTTTAAGGGCGCCACCTGGTATATCAATGGGACAAAGCTTTTCAATATACTTCTTCTGATCCATCTCAATATAGTCAGCCTTTTGACGAATTTCTAGCCCAAGGTAAGTGAAAGCAGATTTTTCTTCAATCTTTATGAGGAATTCAGATTTTACTTTTGTCATTACTTCTTCAAGAAACTTCGCTGATCCAGCAAACATGAAATCGTCGACATGCAAGGCAAGAACCCCTTCAAGGTCTCCATCCTTTCTCCAGTAAAACACAGCAGGGTCTTTCGATTTCACACCATCAAGATCAATTAAACAATCAGCAACTCGCTGATACCACTTAAGACTGGCGTCCACTAGCCCATAGACACACTTTTTTAACTTCCATATTACCTCTGAGGCAACTTTTGCTTCTTTAGGAGGTTTCATGTACACAGGTCTCATCATGTCGTTCCCTTGCAAGAAAGCAGACTTAATGTCTAATGCTTGTACAATCCAATTCTTTCCGGCAATGATGGCAAGAAGCAAACGAAGACTCTCTTTGCAACAAGTAGGGGAATCACTTAGGATGGACGATGTATCCTCAAGAAATCCCCGAGCAACTAGTCTAGCCTTTTTGGTATCGCCATTCTGTTTACATACCCAAGTACTTGTGATAATTTTTCTAGCATCTAGCTCTTCTATCTGAACTTCTTCATACACCTTGTTAGTTACCCACGAACTCAGTTCTAACTGCTTTTCAGTTGCATAGTCATCCAATTGAACAGCATAGACATCTTCAATTGGGTCGAAATCAAAATCATCACCTTCATCTTTGTTCAGTACAGTGAAGTCATCAATGGTAGATACATCTATAGATATGACTTCATCTGTCTCTTTAACATGAACATTGTACCAGTTCTTATGTTTACCATTAGCCCTCCCTCCTCTTGACAATACAACAGCCTCATACTGTGTCCCATCATCAACAAAGATTATTGTTGAGCCTCTCTTAATGGCAGTTGGCTTGTCAATTCTTTGATCCTGCTTAGTACTGACTGTGTTGTTATCTAACTCAGCAATTTCAGGCAAACTTGGAGGTGACTCAGCTTCGATTTCAGCTGGATAATTAACTTCAGCTACAGGGTTTGTAGAAGGCTCTACTTCAACTTCTTGGACTGGAACATCATCACTAGAACAGTCAAGACCTGGTATTCTAAGTACACTTGCCTCTTTGATAGACTCAACATCCTGAATTGGACCATTTGTACTATCAGATTTAGATTCATAGGGAACCTGGTCCTTCACAAGAGAGATCCTGCTCTGATGTACTCTTGTTACAAAGCTTCCTTGACGAAGAAATACCACTGTACTATCTTGTCCTATTACCGTTGCAGGGCCCTTCCACTTGTCTGATCCCACAGCTTTGTAGTAAACTTTACTTCCAAAGGTTATGGGTGTTGTGTAAGTTCTCAGTGGCTTCTTCAAAGCCTTCATTATCCTATTGGAGCTTTCACAGCTTAGAAACATCCTTCTAGAAGCGTTCATTGCATTAATATGACTAGCGACTACTTTACTTGATGTTTCATTCTCAAGAGCAGGTGGACTTGAGTTGAGGACATTGGGCAGGTATGTTTGTGTCCCAAACATGAGCTGATTGGGTGAGAAACCCGCAACAGTACTGAGTGAGTTCTTTGCACTACACGCCCAGCTGAGTATGGTATCAACATTAGTATTTGGAAATTCTTCAGCCAGTTTCAGCATCATCAAGGAAATTACAGCATTATGCCGCTCAACTATTCCATTTGAGAAAGGACTATAGGCAGCAGAAGTCTTATGCTCAATGTTGAAATTCTGTGTCCAATCTTCAAACTCTTTGGAACAAAACTCTCCACCATTATCAGAGAATATCAATGAAGGGCACCCAAAGACGGATATCCATTTCTGACTGAGAACATCAATAATCTCACTAGTCTTCTTGGACCTGACAATCCCAGCCTGACTAAACCGAGAGAATTCATCAATGATGTGCAGGTAGTACAAATTATTATCCAGCTTGTGCAGATCAATGGCAACTGATTCATTTATTCCTCGAGCTCTTGGAAATGATGTGCATGGTTTAGCAGGAGCCTTCTTGTAAACTTGACAGATCTCACAAGTTTCAATGACCTCTTGTAGAACTCTAAACAAATCTACATCTCCCAAACCAGCATCACTAAGTAGTCGCCTGAGCTTGTCATATGAACCATGTCCCAGCTGACAATGAAGCTTTTTCACCGAAGCTTTGTCCAATTTCTTTTCGACAAACTGACAGACATTAACGGTAGCTGCTTCTTCTAAGTGGTCTTCAAATGTATCATCAATCTCAATGTGAGGCAACATATCAATCATTATTAGCCCAGTAGAGGTGAAAGAAGTGGGAATGTCCTTCCCAAACATACTAACACGGTTGTTGACCATATCAATGACAGTCTCAGTATTCTGCATAGTCTCTTGACTAATTAAAAGAGGTATATCATCATTTACCACATCACATTTTAGATCAAACAACTCACCATCAAGATTCATTGGCAGAAGAACCTGTTTTGTTGCTCTGATAGGGTCACCATCACCAAACCTATACACAGACAAAGAAGGAGAGGTTTCGAGAACAACTTTGGACTTTTTCACAAAATCCTTCAACCATAATTCACCACACACTGTTTTGGTACAACCAGTATCCAAAATAGCATTACCAAATGATTCAGCAAGGTAAATAGCTTGGGGTGAGGAATACTCTTTGGTGAAATATTGAAGTTTCACCTTCTCTGTAACGTTCTCCAGATTAGGTTCACTTTCCAGCTCTCCTTGGACTGAGCGTGTAAAGAAGGATGGTGTACTTTTGCGTGGGCATTCTCGCACCAAATGATACTTTGAATCACATATCAAACACAACATTATGTTCCCATACTTGTCCTTTCGATTTATGTACTTGTTCTTGCCCTGATGTTGCTGCTGATTACCGTTCGGGTAATACTGTTGATTATTATTTGAGCTGAATTTGTTCCCTGATCTGTAGTTTTGGTAGTTCTTTTGTCCTTGTCTGGCATAGAACGACTCTTGTGTCTCCTGCTTAATTTTGATATCATTTGATCCACATGTGCTGGTTTTTCCACCCAAGATACGTTTGATGACAGACTGCATTGAGTCATATTTAATATCAGTGCAAGCAGTCATGATCATTTTCTGTTCATCAGCACTCAGATCCATGGACCTCATCAATTTGAAAGCAAGCACATTATCAGGATAAGTAATGTCAATAGCTTTAGCTTGTTTCATAGCACGGTCAAAACGAATCATGAAGTCTGCGACTTCTTCATCTTGATTTCTTCTTATATCTTCAAAAATAACATACCTTTCATAGGCCATATCATTTTTGTCTTTCTCAAACACCTTGTCTAGATGTGTGATTAAAAGTTCCAAACCATTATCTTTGACCATATCTTCTAGAGACATTTCAATTGCAACAGTTTTGTAGTCTCCACCCAATACCCCAATAACCGTAGGAGCTTGTTTCTTCACCGCGACATCTGTCCCTAACTCCCAGATTTTTATCTCCTTTTTCCATGCTCCATAATCCTCACCAATCCTAGGAGGGCTTTGCTTTGACATTTTCACACTTCCTGCAACCACTGTTAACCTTGTGTGTTGGTACCAGTAACTACACCGTTGTTATATGAAAGGTAGTAATGAATCGTATCAAGTCATACAGTATCAAGTCATACGCTTATATACAGCAAAGCCCTGGGAAATACATAGTTAATGATATAAAGCAACTTAACACCAAATAGGTGACACTTTATCTCAAAGAGAGCTTATAGAGTTAGATTAATTTCAATCACAATTTTTAGAGTCCGGTGCAACCGGCTGTACTTTAGATTAGTTATTGTTATTCCTTAATTCATCTGACTCAAGTTTGAAGAACTTTTGGTAGAGGCTAATGCCACGGTAGTCATATTACTTTTAGCAGTCTATAACTTAACAAATGATAGAGTCGCATAATTAGGCCGGCAGAATGTCCGGTATTGGGTTTAAAAGAGTAATATATTGTAACTATTGACCAAGAGAACTGACCCGGGATAGGAAAGGAGATCCGTTAGGTTGAGAGGTTCCAGTGCGTACTGGATAGCGGATATCCATGACAGTCTGCATCGAGATTGACTGTAGGCCTAGTCAGAGGTCGAGAGAAAGTACTATGTCCGCCGTCGTGTCCAGTGAGAGGTTCCAGGTCCAGCAGCAGGAGAGAGCGAGAGCGGGAGAGAGTGAGTCCAACCTTTTGTTGGAGTGAGAATGAATGTCCAACCTTTGAACGGGGTTCTGGTGGGGGTTATATCAAAGAATCTTCCTGTGAATCGGAACGATTCAAAATAAGGTGGAAGTCCAAGTCCAACCTTTGAATGAGGTTCTGGTATCCAACCTCTGAAGGGGGTTCTAGTATGAGTTATATACTCCATCGTTGATGGGCTTTTAATGAGTTCGTTGTTATCTTTTGACGCGTGTCGGTGAGAGGTGCCACGTCAATGCGTTCCCAGCCTAATCTAAATTACTTTGTAACACCTCCGCTCCGTCCCGGTGATTCGAAGCAAATCACTCATCTTTGAATTTCCTTGTCAATATTCAAGTGTGAGAGGAGTGTACGTAATCACAGCCTTGCAACTTCGACTGGAACAGAAGAAAAATAGGTGGGCCGTGTATCTTACAGCTCTCCTTGTTCAAGACTGGCGTCTATACTGGAATACTGTGTTTTCCTGAAGAGGTCTAATTCTAATTGGAACCATCAAGGGGAATTAAATTGAATTATTGGCTGCTAGGAACTAGAAATAAATATACTGGAATACTGTGTTTTCCTGAAGAGGTCTAATTCTAATTGGAACCATCAAGGGGAACTAAATTGAATTATTGGCTGCTAGGAACTAGAAATAAATATACTGGAATACTGTGTTTTCCTGAAGAGGTCTAATTCTAATTGGAACCATCAAGGGGAATTAAATTGAATTATTGGCTGCTAGGAACTAGAAATAAATATACTGGAATACTGTGTTTTCCTGAAGAGGTCTAATTCTAATTGGAACCATCAAGGGGAACTAAATTGAATTATTGGCTGCTAGGAACTAGAAATAAATATACTGGAATACTGTGTTTTCCTGAAGAGGTCTAATTCTAATTGGAACCATCAAGGGGAATTAAATTGAATTATTGGCTGCTAGGAACTAGAAATAAATATACTGGAATACTGTGTTTTCCTGAAGAGGTCTAATTCTAATTGGAACCATCAAGGGGAATTAAATTGAATTATTGGCTGCTAGGAACTAGAAATAAATATACTGGAATACTGTGTTTTCCTGAAGAGGTCTAATTCTAATTGGAACCATCAAGGGGAATTAAATTATTTATATTGGCTGCTAGGAACTAGAAATAAATATACTGGAATACTGTGTTTTCCTGAAGAGGTCTAATTCTAATTGGAACCATCAAGGGGAATTAAATTGAATTATTGGCTGCTAGGAACTAGAAATAAATATACTGGAATACTGTGTTTTCCTGAAGAGGTCTAATTCTAATTGGAACCATCAAGGGGAATTAAATTATTTATATTGGCTGCTAGGAACTAGAAATAAATATACTGGAATACTGTGTTTTCCTGAAGAGGTCTAATTCTAATTGGAACCATCAAGGGGAACTAAATTGAATTATTGGCTGCTAGGAACTAGAAATAAATATACTGGAATACTGTGTTTTCCTGAAGAGGTCTAATTCTAATTGGAACCATCAAGGGGAATTAAATTGAATTATTGGCTGCTAGGAACTAGAAATAAATATACTGGAATACTGTGTTTTCCTGAAGAGGTCTAATTCTAATTGGAACCATCAAGGGGAACTAAATTGAATTATTGGCTGCTAGGAACTAGAAATAAATATACTGGAATACTGTGTTTTCCTGAAGAGGTCTAATTCTAATTGGAACCATCAAGGGGAATTAAATTGAATTATTGGCTGCTAGGAACTAGAAATAAATATACTGGAATACTGTGTTTTCCTGAAGAGGTCTAATTCTAATTGGAACCATCAAGGGGAATTAAATTGAATTATTGGCTGCTAGGAACTAGAAATAAATATACTGGAATACTGTGTTTTCCTGAAGAGGTCTAATTCTAATTGGAACCATCAAGGGGAATTAAATTATTTATATTGGCTGCTAGGAACTAGAAATAAATATACTGGAATACTGTGTTTTCCTGAAGAGGTCTAATTCTAATTGGAACCATCAAGGGGAATTAAATTGAATTATTGGCTGCTAGGAACTAGAAATAAATATACTGGAATACTGTGTTTTCCTGAAGAGGTCTAATTCTAATTGGAACCATCAAGGGGAATTAAATTATTTATATTGGCTGCTAGGAACTAGAAATAAATATACTGGAATACTGTGTTTTCCTGAAGAGGTCTAATTCTAATTGGAACCATCAAGGGGAATTAAATTGAATTATTGGCTGCTAGGAACTAGAAATAAATATACTGGAATACTGTGTTTTCCTGAAGTGGTCTAATTCTAATTGGAACCATCAAGGGGAATTAAATTGAATTATTGGCTGCTAGGAACTAGAAATAAATATACTGGAATACTGTGTTTTCCTGAAGAGGTCTAATTCTAATTGGAACCATCAAGGGGAATTAAATTGAATTATTGGCTGCTAGGAACTAGAAATAAATATACTGGAATACTGTGTTTTCCTGAAGAGGTCTAATTCTAATTGGAACCATCAAGGGGAACTAAATTGAATTATTGGCTGCTAGGAACTAGAAATAAATATACTGGAATACTGTGTTTTCCTGAAGAGGTCTAATTCTAATTGGAACCATCAAGGGGAATTAAATTGAATTATTGGCTGCTAGGAACTAGAAATAAATATACTGGAATACCGTGTTTTCCTGAAGAGGTCTAATTCTAATTGGAACCTTTAAATTGCTTTATTTATATTCAGAGCCCTTTTGGCCCGGCACTTGCCATCGAGTAACATCCGTCAAAAGCCCTTGCGCTTGCAGTAGCGCGCGCTTGCCTCCCGGCGGTTTCTTTACTTGTGAAACAAGCACGGATGTTACGCGTCTAAATTTCTTCGAAGTAGCGCGCGCTGGGCTGCAGACCATTAACAATAATCAATTGCACGCGCCCGAAGCGGCTTAATTGACGATGTCATTGCAATTCATCGCAGCTCGGCGCGGCACAGTAGCGCATTTCGCCGATTATACAAGTTTATTATCCTTTGCTCTAACCAATACAAAGCCCTCTCGCTTGCAGTAGTGCACGAGTGCGCGGTTCCCCAGCTGTACCGTAGAAACTCTACATAGTGAAACGACCGTGGGGGTCACAACGTGATATAAAATATTATCCCTTAAATTGTATTTTAAACCCAAAATAACTCCATTCCAAGTTTTACCTGGGGACCTCAGGCTATTATATTCATATCCATAATTTAATTTTGAATTTTGTTTTACTTAATTGACGATGTCAATTTTAATTCATCACAGCTCGGAGCGGCACAGTAGCGTATCTCGCCGATCGTTGCGAGAAGCATAATTGAGCGCGCGGCGCGGCACAGTAACGCATCGCGCTACAAGTCCATAATCATAAAGATTAGGTGGAATGATAGGCTGAGCGCCGCCCAGTAAACCAAGTCTGACTAGTACTAATATAAAGCCGTTTTTGCTTTTGCAAAGTGATCAGTGCACTTTGCCTCCAAAACAGTTTACTGCACTGAGTATCTTTAATCATATTAAATATCTTTTGGAGCTTTATTTAGGAGAATTTAAGATTTTAAGTTTCAACATTGATATTATAAATTCCCTCGCAGTAGTCTTTATTTTATATTAACAGTCAGATATTTTGTGTTTTATTTAAATGATTCTCACATTGATTCTACAGGTGTGAACAAAATTTAAGCCTTAGCTTATTGCTAGTATTGCCTTAAACAAGAGTGTCTTGACAATCTTTGACCTATCTTAAAAGGTTTCCAAGACACCAATTTTTTGGTACCACTAGCTAGCATGCACTCTTTTCAAATCTCAGTAGCCTTGTGATCCCGGTCCTCAGTATATTTTCGTAGCCTTTCTTACTGGGCCGCGCTCAGCCTGTCATTCCGCCTTATCTTTATTAATGTACATGATAGCCCGAGGTCCCCAGGTAAAGCCTTTCATGTTAAATTTTAAGATTATCATAGATCGCATCAAGGGCTCACCTATTATGTTGTATTACCAGGGACTTTAGCTCAGTCAGTATTCACATCACTTGAGCTATCTGAGGAAAAGTATAGGTTCACAGTATAGCGAGTCTTGGAATAGAGGTTCATGTTACAGCTTAGTCCGTGGTATAGAGAGTACTTATCGTGGGGGGGGGGGGGGATACAAAGGTCATTAATGTCAGTATTATAGAATTTTGCTGAAATATACATATACATTAATGTACATTAATGCCCATTTATGCCCATTTATGCCCATTAATGCACATAAATGACCACGAACTACTACAAAATTTGCAAAAAAACCTGGTCATTAATGTCAGTATTATAGAATTTTATGTGTATGTTAATTTTATAGAAATATACATATTATACATTAATGCACATTAATGCCCATTTATGCTCATTTATGCCCATTAATGCACATAAATGACCACGAACTACTACAAAATTTGCATAAAAACCTGGTCATTAATGTCAGTATTATAGAATTTTGCTGAAATATACATATACATTATTGCACATTAATGCCCATTTATGCCCATTTATGCCCATTAATGCCCATCGTATTTTACAGCGATTTTCAAGCTAATTGGTAAATTACAGCTGTTAAATGTGAATGATCATATGGCAACTCTTTGAAATACTTGATTTATCACTTTATTGACTCAGTATTCATTTTATATAAGGAAAAAAGGGGCAATGTAGTGGCGTAATGTTGAATGTTGGCGCCCCTCCCTCCCCCATTTATATCTTATTGATTATAATTCTGTCCATCCGATTGGAGTTGGGACAGAATTGTAACCAGCCATATTTTTACATTTGAATCATGTATATGATATATTATATTGTTTGCTATCGTTTGTTATTGTTTGTTATACAACTGCTAACAGCTCCAACGTTAATGTGGGGTTCCAGCAGAATTATTTATTATATATATTATAATATATTATATATATATTGTTAGTCAGCCACAACTGTCAGTAAAACAACGCCTTGTTAACTTAATTTTCAAGTTTAGTTTAGCTTTCATCCGGCCACACATCAATACGATTGTTTACATTAGTTTTATATCAAATAATGTCAATGTAATTTTGCATGGCTGAAACGTAATGCTTGATTCCAATATATAATGATTAATATTCAAATAAATGATAAAAAATGTGTGTTTGCCATTTCTTGCTCTTAATCTACTATATAATTCGAAAGATTATCTTTGTACGACCCCCCACATGCAAATCAGATGAGAATAAGAAGTTGCATAGTAACCATGGTAACGGTGTTAAACGCGCACGTGCAAATATTTGCAAGCGACATTTTGATCGGTTTTGTTGTTATTATGTTGTGTTCAGTGCAAGCTATTACATTTGAATCGGCTGTATATTTGGTTGTGAGGGATGTTTTTTGATTCGATAAAAACTGGCTACCAAAGAGTAATATTATTTCCTCCCTGTGATCACGGGCTTTCTAGTTTATTATAAATCAGTGATTGAAGCAGTTGTTATGTTATTCAGTCAATGGTAAAGTTTGACATGGCAACAGAGCTTGGTCTTCAGTTGAGAAATAGTATACCAACTAGTCTTAATATCAACAAAACGTGAGTAATTTTTCAAATTGGTACTAGACGCATTTTTTGGTCATTAAGGTGGTTTTCAAAGAAAGTGTTTGTTCTTCTGATTTCATATGATCTCCTATGCCGACTGCATTTTTCGTCAATCCTATAAAATTTAATACCTATATGTTAACTTTGTATCTTTCAGGGGAATCCCAGATACTGAATGTGAGTTAAAATATTTTATAAATCCATTAAACATTTTATACTCTAATTGGGATTAGTTGATAATTACATTATAAGTCATTACATAACTAACCATTACTTTAACACGTTACTTTATCTCCAGATCAGTCCCACCCTCTGTACCAGAACTACTTGTGCCAATGGGCGGGCTGTGAGACTCCTTGTCATACCACTTCCGAGTTCCTTGAACACTTGCTTCGACATCACGGACTAAATGACAAGTCGACTGCACAGTGCAGGGTTCAGACTCAGGCTGTTCTGCACCTAGAAGCACAGGTAACATAATTCTAAGAGAATAAAACATTATTGTTGTATTTTGGGATGATATGCTGAACGACAAAAATGAATTCATCTGGTTAATGGCGTTGTTTTTGTCAGTTGAAGAAAGAGCGGGAACGGCTCTCTGCTATGATGGCTCACTTACACTCTCTCCCTTCCAAATCCTTGTCAATTGATGCTATATTCTCTCTACATCAGGTGAGTTAGGTCTATTTTGTAATTAGGTCATGCGCCGCTACTTTTTACGGTTAAATACCTATAGTCTTTAGGACTCCTATAATAGATATAATAAGAACAATGATAATATGTAAAGCCATTGTCCGAAAGGACCGTGGCCGAACACCACACGAAAAGGAAATCGACCCCTCGTTTTTAGCTTGCTAGGTTCGCCATGTTGTTGTTTGTATTGTATTCTATCCTTCCCCATAATATTTCTTTTGTTATGATTATACATGATTCAATGTCCAATACACTGAAACATGTGGGCTTTTTTATTGGGCGTCATGTTTTATGATATTTGAAAACTGTTTATTACATCGGGTGTAAAACAACATAACACCAACAATAAGAGGCAAGGTAAACAACTGTTGATACACAGCTAAACTTGTGCCCGGTCTACCTCTTTAGACCCCCCGGCCCCCCTGTTTAATTGGGTATCATGCTTGGCCAAAAAGCATTCAGATTTATTTCGTTTTATGTTTTGAGAATGATAAGGTTAACGGGTCAGGTTTTGGTCAAATTTTGGCCTCTTAAAGACATAAAATTAAATATTCAGAGATCGTTTTGCCGATTCAATGAACGCTAGTTAACTTTCAATTAACATATTATATATATATATATTATATAACTTTTATCAGTTGAATTTTGGCTCTTTATTTAAAAGCCAAGTTCCTATCAAGTAGTACTGCAAGTATATAATACTATATATATAATTATATACTATATAATATATACTGCTACACCTTAACGTGAGTAATATGCTCGTTTATCGAAAATTGACGATTATAATTGTTTACTGCTATCCTAAACAATCGCATCTTGATAGAGAAAATCTGCCTCTAAATAACAAGCATCACTTTAAACACCTCTTTATTCCGTGCTCCACTGGACAGATATTATTTTTATTTTTTGTGGTCAGCGAAAATATTAATGGTAATGATACCATGTGACCTGGACTGTAGTACACAGCATCGAGATAGTTTAACTAGACTGCCCTGTTAAAACCTTTTAACTGGCTTCTTGCATTTCAAATAATTTGCCGATCTGCTTGATTTCCAAAGCAATATCGTCGATGGTTTTTATGCAATAACAGATAACTGTTGAGGCAGGGCAAAACAAATTCGCTTTACTTTACACATCTTTAACTAATTTGTAAAATGTGTGCTTGTGTATCTATTTACCGGAACAGGTACATAGTTTCTTTTCAATAGGTGAATACAACGGATATCAGATAATTTAACGAGAATGTTAAAAATGCGCTATTCCAGGATTTCCCGGAGAGTCCCCCCTCGCCCCCTCGTGGTGGTGACCTCCGGACTAGCTCCCCCCGAAGTGAAGGACCCCCGAATGTTACAATAGGGAGTCAGATGGCAGACACTCGCGTCACACGTGACATGTTGCAGCGCAGTCTGAGTGTTCCTGTCACTAATAGCAATGGTATTATAAGCCAGGCTCATCCTACCAGGACTAACTCTGTAAGTTTTGCTATATATACTCGGAATGTGTGGAATTTGTATGTTTCTTATTTGTATTCATACACCAGCGCCCACATACACACTACAATATAGCTCACTCCTCAGATCCCGTCCCTGTCCCTAACATCTCCCATCACGACCGCTCTACCCTCCCTGCCTACACTGACAAGTATCTACGAGAACATGCTGCCTCGTATCACCACTTCTCCTCACATCACCCTGGCTAGTGTTACTTCTCCCACCCACTATGAAGGGACCACTGAGTGCAGACTCAAGAACAGTTCCGCTCCTGCTCCCGGCAGTAAGTATCATACTTTGTTACTTTTAGAAATACCAAGTCGTGTGCAGTGCAGGATGGTCATTTTACCACCAATTCATAAATTTATTCGCAGTTCAACCACATTGATGTATCTTTAGTTTAAATGATTTTTTGTCAACCTATTGTTATTATTTCACTGTCCAATATTACATATTACATTCGTATTGACTGAATATTTTTATGATCAGAGGTTAACATTTGATATTGTCGCACGCAACATGTTTCACAAATTGTCAAGGTTGTCGCTTGAATCTGAAAAGTAATCTTTTCCGGGCAATCGTGGGCGTGACTTTACGGCAATATATATATTTTGAGGAATACGTCGAAAAGTTTAATTAGTTTAATTAAACTCGGTGCTAGCCACGAGTCGGAATCAAATCAAGGAATCTAGATTGATTTTAGTAAATATATGAGGGAAAAGGCAGCAGCTGGGCTCGTTTACACCTTCTTTAAGCCGTCTAATTAGTTTATTTTATATCAAATCAATGTTTGTCAAGTGTGTTTTAAGGGAATCTCGCCTCCTCATTGGTTAATTTAATGTGGGTAAGCATAGCGTTGATTTAGACAAAAGGTGAGTTGAACAATGAAACAAACATGTGGCTCACTAGATTTAACACCCTCGCTCAAACATCTCGTTATATTTCATTAACTCCGAAAGTTTTTAAACACACAGATGGCTGATGATCTAATACTTAATTCATCTTATTGAGATAAAACGACAAATATTTCGAAAACGATAAAAGCACGGCTATTGTCCATGATGCTATGTTTTCATAATAATAATAAATCTATAGTAATATTTATTACACGCTTTGATATTACAAATTTCCTCATTAAACGATACATGTAAGTCATTCAAGTGAGCCTTAGTATAGAAATGTATATCAAGATTATGCACATCTATATCGAAGTGGATATTATGGACAAATATTATATTATATTTAGGAATATTATCAAAAAGCTAGGTAAAATAAAATGCTTTTTTGGACATTTTCAAAACATTTAAAAGTTGATTTAAATGCTCTCACAGAGTAGTGTAGATCATTCCCTATTCATGAATCAATGATAATCGGCTCTTTTATAGATATCAATTGCGCATTGGCAAAATTATTCAAATTATTGCTTTATCAAATTATGATTGTTACCGGGTCTCTGAAAGTGCAGAATGATCTCTCTTGTAATCTTATTAATATAATTACTAAATTACTATTATTATCTTTCGGCTGTACTTATTTTCGGGTCAGTGATCATGTACAAGAAGGCAACGCTGGAAAAGTGTCATATATCTATGTACTATATTGTAGTGTATCTGATGATAAATTTATTTTTAGGGAAAAAGTTTCAATTCCTGATTGAGGTGTATAGTAACCGGAAAACAATCCGTGATCCGCAGCTAATAATCTTTAAAGTTGTCTGTATGAACATAGTTATGAACAGTGTTATGTATGAACATTGTTATGAACAGTGTTATGTACGAACATTGTTATGAACAGTGTTATGAACATTGTTATGAACAGTGTTATGAACAGTGTTATGTATGAACATTGTTATGAACAGTGTTATGTATGAACATTGTTATGAACAGTGTTATGAACATAGTTATGAACAGTGTTATGTATGAACATTGTTATGAACAGTGTTATGTATGAACATTGCGCTCTAAGACGGATATTTGTAAATGATCCGTATGGAAAAGCGACATCTAAATAATAAAAAAACTCATGTTTATTTACTGATTTACAATCTAACGTGCACTTTACCCAACAGGTATTCTGGCGAACGCGGCACTTTACCAGAACCCAGGGGTAAAACCTCCCTTCACTTACGCGTCTCTAATTCGAGAGGTTAGCTACATACTTCTTCTTTTCAATAATCTCCGCGTTACTTCCAATAATGTAATTTCTAAAATGATCTTTTTTAGAAAAATCTGTCAGGTATAGCTCGGGTCAAAAACGGGAAATTTGAATCTTATATTATTTCCTTTACCACAGTAAGCACCTAGAGCTACCACGAATGCTTGTGCTGTGCAGATCGATTGTCAAACTTAATCCTATTTCTTGAATCATTCCTAATTGGTGTGGACTGGAAAATATGCAAACGGTATGAAGATTGTCGTCTTATTCATCGCATAAGTCTGGTGGTGATTGGATTAGATGATAACAAAACAGCAACGTTTGCTGACTTTCATATCAACATTAGCGGAAGGGGAGGCTAAACAAATACTAAATTCGTTTAACAGTCTGGCGAGGGTTGGGGTGAATATCCCAAATAAGCTCCGTCATTAGCCCGCCTATTGTGTGCACTATAATAAATGTCGTACAAGTATATGCGAACAACACCCACACCGATTCCAGTCTTTTAGCTGGTTTCTCAGAAATGCTGAGGAGTTAGAAGCCGCCTTAACGATGTGATTAAGATTACAGTCACGGATAATTTATAGAACTCACTGTAGTTGAGGATATTGGTACAGGAAAACTGTTTTAGCTGTTTCTCCCCAAAATGTCCAAATTTCGAATCATCGTTCCACTCTATTGTACGAACCCATAGGTCTACAAGTTTGTGACAATTGTAATTTGTTTCAGTTAAAAAATATTATTTCAGGCGATAGTAAACTCTCCTTACAAGAGGCTGACACTTAACGAGATATACACTTGGTTCAGTCAACACTTCGCCTTCTTTCGATACAACACCTCTCAGGTAGTAGTCTCACGACCACCTTCAGGCTAATTAAACAGCTAATTTAGTCGCTGTAAGAACACTAATAGTAAAACTATTCACTGCTAAAGTGGGAGTTCTGAATAACGTACATCACTCACACTCTCATACATTATCTCTTACTCTGGGAGTGGGGGTATTTTCTCTTCTCCCTCACTAACACCAGCAGATGGGTGGGTCCTTTTCTTTCTTTCCAATGAAAAATGTGAGAAATTTACAAAATTGCCGGGCAAAGCAGGGTGTGCACTGTACCACGTTCGTGAAAATTCGATATGCTCGTTTTTCTGGAACCTAAGCTTTTATGATGCACCACTTAGTGGTGGAGCGGTTGGTTATGGGTGCTAGAGCCTCCTTCCCATCTATTTTTCTTATCTAACACTAATTTTCTCCAGTGGAAGAACGCAGTGCGACACAACCTATCACTTCACAAGTGCTTCCAGCGAGTTGAGGCTCCAACAGGAAGTGGCTGGATGGTAAACGAAGACGAGTTCCAGCTCCGCAGAGCAAACCGGCTCACCAGCACCAACCTGGCTGTCACCAGCTTGTCTAATACTACCCTTAGCAACACCAGGTAACCATCTTAGCAACACCATGTAACCTTCTTAGCAACACCAGGTAACCATCTTAGCAACACCAGGTAACCTTCTTAGCAACACCAGGTAACCTTCTTAGCAACACCAGGTAACCATCTTAGCAACAACAGCTAACCATCTTAGCAACACCAGGTAACCTTCTTAGCAACACCAGGTAACCATCTTAGCAACACCAGGTAACCTTCTTAGCAACACCAGGTAACCATCTTAGCAACACCAGGTAACCATCTTAGCAACACCAGGTAACCTTCTTAGCAACACCAGGTAACCATCTTAGCAACACCAGGTAACCATCTTAGCAACAACAGGTAACCATCTTAGCAACACCAGGTAACCTTCTTAGCAACACCAGGTAACCATCTTAGCAACACCAGGTAACCCTCTTAGCATCACCAGGTAACCATCTTAGCAACACCAGGTAACCATCTTAGCAACACCAGGTAACCTGCTTAGCAACACCAGGTAACCTTCTTAGCAACACCAGGTAACCCTCTTAGCATCACCAGGTAACCATCTTAGCAACACCAGGTAACCTTCTTAAACACTAAACCATCTTAGCAACACCGAATATCATATATCTGGTAACCATTACTGAAGACTTTTCTTTAAAAAACCAAATTAAAGACCAGTTTTCTTAGGAACACTTCACACAGTTAGCTTTGTTGTGAGGATATCTGATCTAGTTATCGTTATCAGTAATCTGCAGACTCTACGGTCAGGGAGGGTCCTAGTGCCAGGATATTTCAACAGCTAGTCATTAATGTTATAAGCGGGACTAATGCTTCATGAGCGGGACTAATGCTTTATTGAATTGACGGGCGCAATCTACCGGCCCAGTCTGGCACTCTGCAGCTTTACTACCACCCGCACTCCGCAGCCCTCATTCCAGCATTCCTCATCACCCGCACTCCGCAGCCCTCATTCCAGCATTCCTCATCACCCTGTTATTTTCACCAACTCCGCTATTTAGCTTGTACCTGGATTAGGAAGCAGCATGCTGGTGCCATGGGTCTAGATGAGATCGGTTATAATAACAAAGTGCTTCCAAAACTTCGTGTAGGTGTTTTTAGCATGCAAAAAGTCAGCTTTTGTCTCTGATTGATTTCTGTCCACTGATTGGTTTAGAAATTTCCATGGACTGTATTTTTAACCGCCATTTTAATTGTTGAACACGAAGATACCCAATAAAATGGAGACAGTTGTTTTGTGGATATACCTCACAATAGTCCATTCAACCACAGCTCATGAAAATTAGGGCATTTATCTCTCCTAAATTGGCATGAAAATTCCGCAAACCTAAAGAATGGCTGATTAGATATGCTAATTGATGTAGTTGAAGCTGAGTGGGCCCTCTCTGACGTTATTGGTGGAGTGAGTAGTTTGCTTTAGGGCTGCTCCTTCTTCCCGTCAAGTTTGTTTAAAGAGATGCAGGAAGGTTCGGTCTTGTCAGTGGCTGGGATATGTCACGTGACGTATGTCATGAAGTTGATTGGTTGCAGGAATTTGCAAGATCCGAGCAGAGTTTAATTTGTGTTTTGTCAGATTTTGCCGGTATTAATTAATTTTGGCCTCGGAAATACAGTGCAACTAATTTGATTTGTATTCAAAAATAAATTGTTTTCTATGAGAAGTAATGAAGGGTTCATTGTTGAGAGCTGTTCCGGAGGAGTGGTACAACTCCGACTAGACACTAGACAGCTACAATAAAAAACCCTTGAAATACCTTAACCTCCCCCGTTATCTAGCCGCATCACATGTCCACTATGATAAGAGTGTAGGGGTACAATACTCAATACATCTGCAACTTTATTAGAATAGCATGACAAATATGTTCCGCAGCTATAACAAGGAAACATGTTTTCCTTGTGGTGTAAGAACAACAATATAATGCTCCCACTCAATATACACGATAAACAAAATGTTTGTTTTTATGAGTTGCAACTGCTACGGTTGGGACCTTGTATAGTTAATACACAATATCTTATTTTATAGTTGATACACAATATCTCATTAATAAGATGAGGAGTAACCGTTTCATGGTGCCGCGTCAGTACTTTGTACTAAGAGTTAGATTTTGTCTATCGGGAAAAGAAACTTTTAACTTCTGGTTAACATGTCTGAGATCCGAAAATAAGAAGTTACAGATGAACTTCCTACATTGCATACCTTGTAATCACACATGCTTTACAAGCCGCGAACTCGAGGCTTCCTCATTCTTTAAGAACCACGAACTCAAGGCTTCCTCATTCTTTAAGAACCACGAACTCGAGGCTTCCTCATTCTTTTCAAACCACGAACTCGAAGCGTACTCAATACTCACGGTCGGTTTGGTAAAATACTTTTGTAAAATATGATGTTATTGTCACCTATCAAAAAACCACATCATACTGATATAATGGTCTTTATCGATAATGGAATGTCTCAAAAAGCCATTACAAGTGTCTAGACTTTGTATTCTCAACAGAGTTTATCACGGTTTAGGGGCAAATATTTGTCTGAATTTTTTCACGCTGGCCCTGGGGCGTATTCGATTTGGTTTTTGATTAATAATTCGTAAAAATATGAATTAGTGTCGAACTTCAGACCAGTTTAACTCAATAAATAGATCCAAAATCAGAAACAGGCATTTATTATACTTGTAGAAGGAATGCCTTCAAGAATTAAACTGTCCCGGTCATGGTACGGAGCTGAGTGTAACTCTGAAAGATAACAAACAGTCAGATTAGATAATTGCACACTCATCTGCTCTTTCTCTATCTTCTAACACGTTATCACACTACCACACAGGTTGTTGATTTCATGTGCTATAGTTAAGAGCTTACACGCGTCATCTTAACGGCTCTCAGAAACTGGCTAACTTACCGCGCACGGCTTAGTTTTTGTGTCTTTTCTGAGTGTGCCGTTTTGTGCCGCCCTTTCTGCTGTTCTCACGTTTGCGCTCACCCACTCCTCAGTGGGCTGTTCATTTGACAGAGTTACTGACTGGCACTCCCAACATTTTCTCACTCACCATCACTGCCCAATCAAAATCATGCAATCAAAATCACTATACACCCACGATAATATGATCAAAACACAAAGCTTTGAAATATAATTTTTCTGTTTGAGATTTTAATAACGTTACTGTAATGTTCCAAATTATATTTCAAATGTTAAAACGTTCAAAAAATGTTCAAATGTTCTCAACTTTCAGTTTTTTCTCAACTTTTAGTGTTGTTTCAATTTCAATGTTTTCTTAGGAGAGTTAGAAATAACCCAAATATCAGGGACTCGAATGACAACTCCAGGATTTAAGAAACTAAACTTTCAACACTGAAAACATTCAGATTCTTGCCTTATATATTTCGATTGTAGTCATCTTCGGTGACATTGAACCTCAAATTATTGGTTATATAATAATATATAGTAGTGTTGAAAGTATTAAAAACAATGTTTTCTTATTTCAAATTGTCTTCTTGTCAGGAATCCTGAGGAAGGAGTTGGAATGTCCAGTAGTGGTTACATGAGACATCTTATTGAACAGGTCAACTCTATCCAGGAGAACTTTGAGAGGTGCGTTAACACATTTCTCTCTATCGATTCTAGAAATAATCCCATCAATCAGCCACTGTTTCATCGGATATCATTATTTTTAAAACTTATATTATAAATACCTCATTATCCAAACATAGTGTCTTCAATCTTAACTTTCACATGTACAGATGCCGAAAAGGCAAACTTTTAACTGTATAAACGTATTTCGGCAGTTCTACATTTCCACTTTTGTCTTAAGTCACCATTCAAAAGTATGAACTCATTATTATATCTCATTATTACATCTCAGAAGCCACCCTTCTTTACTCTAAACCCTAACTCTAACTCTAAAACAACATTCTGTAAATACTGACCTAGTCACGTGACCTGCTTATTTCTCAGTTATTTTCTTTCAGCTACTGAAAATCACATTGGAACGTAAATAAGAATAGCAAATAGTCACTAACAGAGGAAAGAGGTATATAAAGGATGTAGAATGTGCTATTAATAAACACAGAAGTAGTGGTAATGACACCCCAAACCTAATCTCACACCACACCACACGTACTTTAAGCTGGATATCATCATTTCTGGATATTATATATCGAGTTTTTATTTTGTTACCCCGGAACAGACGTTCTTGAAAGAATCTGAAATATCCCTGAAAACCTCCATTTTCTATGATATGGTAAAATTATGTCGAAAATCCGATCTTAGTGGACGCCACAAATCACAGAATATACTTATTATAAGTATGGTGACATCATGCTTTCATGATTGAAACAATTGTTTGACTCAACCGGTCGTTTCTATTTCTACTTATAAGTACATAAATATAATTGTGGAAATAAATAATGTGACATATAATTCCGGTCAAAGTAAAAACGTTCGAATATTTTAAACTTCACAGAGGCAGCTGTGATGAATGGGGACCCCATGAGGACATGAGCCATTGCACATGTTACATCGCGTTTTCAGATTCAAATAGATCATAAATTATTGTTATATATCAGTATATTGTTATTGAATGTGTAATATTTTGGACAAATGATCTATGAAAATATCAGCACACAAAGGGTTTTTACACTCAAACATGTTACAAACATGTTATCGATCACCCATTATAACCCGTGTAATTATAATAACGTTTTCTGTGTTTCAGAAGAACAGCCGATAACAACCACGAAACACCTCTTTCTAACCCCATTGTAACCTCGTGGCCCAACCTTGGATCCTTCGCTCAGAAGATTCTCAGCAGGTAACTTGTAAATTGTAAACCAGATTTAGATTACAATGTCCATAGTTTTAATAAAGTAGTTTATCATTGACTACGAAAGTTGGTTATCTGAGGAAAGAACTCAAATGTATTGTCGGTACCCGGCATCGACAGAGTTAGACATCACGGAGCAGGTCTCCTACTATATATAAAACTTGCAATGCTCAACAAGATGGAATCTGTATCTGCTCTATGAGATAAGTGGTAAAATAGTGAAGTGAGTAAACAAGCGGGAATGTTAGTGAGTGAACCATTGGTCATTTGATGAGGACTACACGTGATTGAAGGTGGTTATGATGAAACTAGTCTCAGCTTTTCACTGTTCACACAGCTTTTGGTTGAGAGAGTTCTGTAGACTGTAGTGTGAAACCTCTGGCAATTTACCAAACTGATGCCCTAGTACAACATAACTTGCAGTGTGAAAATGCGTTGATAAACTTCTGAGGATTTACCAAACTGATAGTACAACATAACTTTTACTTGTAACTAGTGATACACTTACTTTATAGTAACATATTATGTTTCCCGTGTACTTCCAACTTTTGTTTATAGCCGCCACGTACAGCTGACAATCGCGCCTTATATGGCATATTGTTTAGTAAACAACCAAAACAACAAACAGCATTTGCTGTTAGATATACCGTGTATTGCGTTTGTTTATCATCCAATCTGTAAACAAATGTTTTAATAAGTTGCGTGGTAGAAAGTGTGTGCTGGAGTTCTGACGAATATCCTCCTCCTCCCGGGGAGGATATTAACCAGAACTCCTTTATTCTTAACTGCAACAATGTTTTGTTCTGCCATATGTCCAATCTTCCATCACTTCATGTACATTTATTAAAATTGTTTACCATACTTCCCAGATAAAATTGATAATATTTACTCTTTTCAGTGGCACTGGCGTCAAATCGGAGCCTCAAGACTAAACAGACGACCATGAATACAACTTAATTACATACCCCTCAAAATGGGAAAGTAGTTCTACGGAGGTTTAGACTACAATATGCCCCCTTAATCTGATCGTTCTCTATAATAGCAAATGAACTGTGAATGGTATAAAACGTAGCAGAAACTTTGCGTTTTCACTAATGTACCAATTTGAGGATGGGAAGCTCAATTTTAGCCGCATTGTGATTTGCAATGAGACTCATAGATGTTGAAAAAGTATTTTATTTTTATGCGTGTTTACCTTGATCATGGGTTGATGATTCCTTAAAATTCTCTAAAAATGATTTTCATCAAGAAATTGAGATCGGATTAGTAGTTATCAAACGAGCGATATTGAATGCTTGCGACTCAGTTTGGTGTGCGAATGAAATATAATTTCTTTGATCTCCAATTATTTCGATTTTGCATGAATAGAATTAAGAAATTGTTCGGCATGATTCAGGGATGTGAATTCTACAGTCAATTTCAATTAAATGATAAGACTTTTCAGATTGTCTCTCATCACAAACGTGTTATTCGTTGGTAGTTAATTACGCTTAGCTACTTATTCATACCAACCAGCTTAGAGTTTCTAATTTATTGTTAGTAATTATGTAATGTTTCTGATTTCGGATTCGTATAATTCATACATTCATTTTCAGATTTCTGATATTTCGTTACAAATGATTGTGGTTATGAATTTTAAAAATTAAGGTTTAACATCTGTTTTCTTTCCAGCTGAAAGTATCGATTTATCTTCAACAAAATATATCGGGAAAATATTGTTAGTGAATGGAAGACGCATAGAATTTTCAACACAGTAATTGCAAGAGCGCGCAATAACAACATAGAGTAGAGACGCGCACATGTGCATGGGCTTAGGGGGTATGAGGTCGAAAAGGGTTGTTATTGTAATTTTACACAATATTTACGTGTGAATCGGCTTACGGACGGGTCAGGGGGATTAAAATGACCAAAAAATTAGTCTTACGTAGTGAACGATCCCTAACAGTTTTGACACAGGTTTTGACACAGATTTGGCCTGTTCACAGAAACAAGCTCTACCATCAGTATCACTCGCCGAATTCTTGTCAGAATTGTACAAAAATTGCAGGAGTTAGAGAGGGTATAGGACACAAGGGCGGAAGACGCGTGGGCGGAGGTCGCGTAGGCGGAAGACTTGAGGGCGGAGGACGCAAGGGCGGAAGTTTCCTAAAAGGTTGGACACGAGGGCGGAGGTCGCGAGGGCGGAGGTCGATCCCATGATTTGGGCGGAAGACTCGTAAAACGATCACATGTCCTAAATGCTCGACTGGTAATACTACAAAACCGGAAACACTCTCTCTCTCTCTGTTTTGGTCAACGGTTTCTGGCCTCCTAGTGAAGAGGGAGGCCTTCTCGCCGTGCCCACAGAGTGTGACTCCTGCTAGCCACACTCCAGGACTCCCTAAGTATATACAAAAACATAGAATAATAGATATCAACGCAACAGACCTCTGGAGTCTCGAAGCTGTTACTACCTTGCTCAGAGCAAACCCACTTCAGATGTTCTTCTTTGGCGGGCAGGCGAGGGACTTCCGAGCATGGTCCACACCTGAATATGTGTCACTATCTGAGATAGTCCTGTGTGGGTCTAGTGTATGATTGTTTATGAGCCTTGGTGTATGTCCTAGATGCTTATCCAAATAGGTCGTCTATCCTAGGAGGTTACCCAAAAGGGTTTTCCCTATCCAGTCTTGTCGACTGTTCCACAAATTTGAAGATATGATTGTAGTTTACTGTTGTTAAGGTAGAGTTTACCAATTATCCTCATTCTGAACCTCATGATCTGGATGCACTTGCAGAGGAGGTGCTGGGATGTTTCTGCTTCTCCTGAAAAGTGTTCACAATCTTGCGTCTCGAAGTTGACGTTGTTTGCCACGTTCTGAAAATAAACTAGTTGGCTGTGACCTATCCTGAAAACGACCATGTTAGCCAGCTGATGTGAGTTCCTGTATTTATATTTGTGTCCGAGGTACATCTCAAGTGGAATGTTCCTTTGTCACTGAGTGTGGCCTATTTGGGAGGAAGGGTTCTGGTCCTATGGGGATGCTGTTGGATTGAACGTCCTTGCGAATTCGTCCGCTAGTTCTTTACCGTATACTCCTTCATGTCCTGGAACAAAGTTCTACTCGATGAGAAAACCTAGCGAGTTGAGTTGGTCTGAGATGTTCAGAACGAACCTGGAGTTAAAATTGGTGCTGTTAAGGGCTTTAAATGCAGCCTGGGAATCTGAGAGGAATTTATGATTGATTGAGATCCTAAGTTATCATTAGTCCAGATACTTGCCATGTATAACGCAAATAGCGGGTACGATTTCCTCAATGAACCTGAAGAACAGAGGCACATATTAGGTGCGGTAATAAAATCAAAATTATGCGGTACCGCACCCGACTATAAAGGTAAAATGTGCGGTAAGGTGCGGTAAATTTTTACCAATTATGCGGCAAATATGCGGCGATTTTTTCGAAATTTGTGCAGGAATTGTGCAGTTTTCTTTTGCATTTTCTCAAGGACTTTGGAAATTTTAAACGTATAACCGCCGCTCTTATCAAAAATAGGTCTGTTTATGTGTTACTGAGGGTGTAGTTCTTTACTAAGACCATGATTGAACCTATATTGAGATTCAGTTATCTGAGAACAGTGAGTGTGACTTGATCTGGTAGAGATCAGGAGACAGTTATTTGAAGACGCCTCTTGATAGATTCGATCAGATCCCATGCGTGATCGCTAATATATGACACGCTTGTTTGCATTGATCGTCAGTACTTGGAATTAAACAGGAATTAAACAGGAATTAAACAGGAATTAAACCATTTGATCCAAGATCCATTAAGCCCACTATAAAGCCAACGCTACAACGAATAGAGCTCATTACCCTTAATTACACCTACTTCTTCTAGTAATCAGATGATGTGGTGAAGTTACGAATGATAACTGATACACTATAATCGAAATACGGTAACGACGAGGGTTCCATAACGGCCTGGGTCAGGGTCCCGAAAGGGCCTGGGTCACGGTCCCGAAAGGGCCTGGGTAACGGTCCCGAAAGGGCCTGGGTCACGTGGTAACCGGGTCACGTGGCCTAGGCATGAGTTCCAAAAGGGCCTGGGTCACGGTCCCGAAAGGGCCTGGGTCAGGGTTCCGAAAGGGCCTGGGTCACGCGGTAACTGGGTCACGTGGCCTAGGTATAAGTTCCAAAAGGGCCTGGGTCACGGTCCTGAAAGGGCCTGGGTCACGGTCCTGAAAGGGCCTGGGTCAGGGTCCCGAAATGGCCTGAGTCACGGTCCTAAAAGGGCCCGACTTTTAACATATTTTGGTTTTTACACTCGAAAATCTTAACGCGAAAATTTCAAAATTATGCGAAATTACGCGGAAAATGCTAGATTATGCGGAAATATGCAGAAAATTACAAAATGTGCGGAAATGTGCGGAAAACAATAAATTATGCGGAAATGTGCGGAAAACGGTAAATTGTGCGATCCCGCACCCATCGCACCTAATATGTGCCTCTGCTGAAGAAGGAATATTTGTCCTGAATTGATACCATGTTACGTCGAGCTTAAAAATGAATCAAAAGTTCGAGTAAATCGTTAAACGTTGTATGTCCTATTTGAATCCCCTAAGCATTGCATTGATGTTTATTCCTGGTCCGGTTAGCTTTGCGTCTCAGAACTTAAGAGGTCCACTATGCTTTAGTGAGCTATGCTGTCCACCAGGGTACTGTAGATCTAAGGGTTCCCCGTGTAGTGGGGCAGGCTGTGATAAAGCATCTCTGCAGGATGTCCGAGATGAACTGTTTCGAGTGTTGAGAACTTCCGCTGTAGAAACTGAATAGAACCAGTAAGGGTGTCAGTCAAACTCTGCTGCTACTAGATGATTGTAGAGCGTCCAGTCACACTTCAATAAAGAGTGTGGCAAAGCTAACCCGGTCCCCTGAAAAGTGGTTACTGGAGGAAGAAGTGCCAGGAATTCTCGTTATCAGTGTGTCCTCGTAGTCAGAGTTGAAATCCCTAATTCTGTCTTATCACGAGCCTGTGTCTAGCGTGTGTCAGCCCTTACGCATTAGCTGTCTTAACTGAAAAGACCTGAAAAGTGGTTACTGGAGGGAGAAGTGCCAAGACTACTCATTATCAGTGTGTCCTTGTAGTCAGGATGAGCGAATTGGAATCCCTAGCTCTGTGGTGGGTGACTTCGATGGGACCTGAAAGCTGAAAGAGAATTTCCTGGTGATTTAATAGCTCTTAGAGCTAGGTATCTGTGTCTAACGTATCGTCATTTGTGTGTGAACTATCTTGTAACCTGATCTCTGAAAGAGAAATTTCCTGGTGCTTGGTAGCTGTTAGTGTTGACTTCCTGGTTCCTATGGGAACTTTGGGTTGGCAAGTCCCAACCTTAGTACTCAACAAGAGAGCACACCACCCGTTAGTGCCAACCAGGCCACACCACGTGGAGGTTCGGAGAGGATTTCGTGACCCGAAAAAAACCGGAAACATCACACAACGTACTTCAAATTGTATAAATTATATAAGTTATATTCAATCAAAGTTATATTCAATCATTTTAGTGGTACTGATTTCGAATTCTTTGTAACTTTACAAACAAAATACACAGGGCCAGGGTTATACTTATAGAGAACGCTTAACGGTAATATAAATCACAATATAATCAATCAATTTTGTCAAACCCGAATAGAATAATATCACAATAACATAAACATTTCACATAGCACAACATCATCCTCGTACGAATGGTAGTTCTGAACTATGCTGAAGATTCTTCTATCCTTGTCGCTATTGGCCTTCCTCCTCTTAGGCTGCTGCTCTCCAGGACTGTTCCATCTGGACTAGGAGATTCTGACGTTGTGACTCAAGTTGTTCGTTTCACTGTGCAATCTTTTCGTGTGAAAACTGTTGATCATATCCCAGAAGCCCTTGTGTCATGTGAGTCAAACTATCGAATCGAGTCACGTGATACATAACTTCGACTCACGTCATGAATCACCATGGTCATGATCTCATATAACACAACGGTATGTGAGGACATCACAACATCACGTAAACTGATCTGGGATATGATCAACTGTTTTCACACGAAGAGATTGCACAGTGAAACGAACAACTTGAGTCACAACGTAGACGACTCGAGAGACAACTAGTATATTTAAGACCGATGTTGGGAATAGAAGTATCTTATTATTTAGTTCCAGCTACATCTCAACTACTACAATAACAACCATGTACGATGATCTCCTGGCATACTTCCAGACCACTTGGATCCAGGGACTAACGACTGCCTCCGGCACCGGACGAGCTAAATTCCCTCCGTCCACGTGGAATGCCTATGAACGCAGCCACTTCAACATGAACCGGACAAACAACGTGGTGGAGTCCTGGAACAAGAAGTTCTCTGCTCTAGTCGGACACGCAAACCCGACCATCTACAATTTCATTGCAGCAGTCCAGATGGAACAGTCCTCGACAGACAAGAAGATCTTAGCGAATTCGCTTGGAGAGCAGCCGCCTAAGAGGAAGAAGGCCAACAGCGACAAGGATAGAAGAATCCTCAGCATAGTTCAGAACTACCATTCGTACGAGGATGATATTTTAACCTATATTGATTTGCTAAAGAGTGCTATGTGAAATGTTTATGTTATTGCATGATATAATTCTATTCGGGTTTTGACAAAATTGATTGATTACATTGTGATTTATATTACCTTTAAGCGTTCTCTATAACCCTGTGTATTTTGTTTTTAAAGTTACAAAGAATTCGAAATCAGTACCACTAAAATGATTGAATATAACTGATATAATTTATACAATTTGAAGTACGTTGTGTGATGTTTCAGGTTTTGTAGTATTACCAGTCGAGCATTTAGGACATGTGATCGTTTTACGAGACTTCCGCCCAAATCATGGGATCGACCTCCGCCCTCGCGACCTCCGCCCTCGTGTCCAACCTTTTAGGAAACTTCCGCCCTTGCGTCCTCCGCCCTCAAGTCTTCCGCCTACGCGACCTCCGCCCACGCGTCTTCCGCCCTCCTGACCGGTTCCCGTTAGAGATGGGTCTAACTTAGATTTCTGGAAATTTTCGTAAAATTGATCACTTTTACACCGTCTTTTTCGC
This sequence comes from Bolinopsis microptera, assembly GCF_026151205.1. Taxonomy (NCBI): domain Eukaryota; kingdom Metazoa; phylum Ctenophora; class Tentaculata; order Lobata; family Bolinopsidae; genus Bolinopsis; species Bolinopsis microptera. Next base: position 14,072,470 of record NC_087073.1, read on the forward strand.
TATCTTTGTGAATTGTGTTCATACCGACTGATTTATGACCATTTTAAGATGTAGTAGTTGTACAGCAATACTAAGGTAACGGGACTACTGCGGCCCGGACCCTCTACCGGCCAAACCTTGTTAACCTCATTATTTTAAGATGTGCTGGGTACAGTTTCTCATCACTCAATTATGGGCTTCTGACTCACATCATTGTAAATTCTCGAGGTCATAAATCGGTAGGATAAAACCAAGCAATTATACATTTTGGCACCATTTTGGCACCATTTCCCTTAAACCATCCAAAAAAAATTGACCACTCAGTTCAAATCATTGTCAATATATATTAGAAGTGTCCGGCCACACTCACTGTGATAGACAACATTTTTCACAACTTTCTGGAACCTTCTGGATAACAGTATCTAGTAAATCTTCAATGACGGTGATAGAATTTCAGAAATACTTCAAGAATTTAAAAAGTGATAGTTTGATGGGTTCTACTTCTAGAGCCTCATCAGTGAATTATAGTTCTCACTTGTAATTTTCATAATGGTGATTGGTGACCATTATCGTAGATATTTGTTTTTCAGCGGTGTAATGTCAGTGTTTTTGCTGGGGTTTCAACAGTGTTCTAACTTGCTTCTTAAGATTGCACTGAATAGGATTAGCATCAAACATGGTGATCTGACAATGTAGTGTCCAACTTTTGATAGATGTGGGGCGTCCTTGAGCAGTTATTTGAGATGAGTACAGCAAGATCTCTGACTGTTTTAGTTTGTTGAATTGTTTTCTCATGTAGCTGAACAGTAAGTCTTCATTTGTACAGTATAAGTCCTCATCTGTACAGTAAGTCCTCATTTGAGAAAGGGAGTTTTCTCAGAAGCAGGATTTTTGAGCTTGCAGTTGATCTTTCGAAATTCATTTCATTAAGCTGCATTTTTCATGGCTCTGAAGTCTGAAGGTCTATTCCATTGCGACAAATGTGCCAGTCAGACTTGATCCATCAGTTTTAAAGAGTGATAATTGTTGCCGTTATAACAATATCTGTTAATATGTGCTATGACTCATGCAAATTACACCATTTAGTTTAGGTTAACTCAAAGTTGAAATGAAAATTGGCACCATGATCTTTGAGTCGACGTTACAATTATTGACTTCACGTTGAGTGACGTTACAATGATTGAGTGAAGTCACGTGCCATCATACCATCTACATGGCATCTACTGCCGCTAAACCCTGTTATTTCAGTCATGGCACTGCAACTGCAACTGCGGTCAAGTAGGAAAGATTATTCGAAAGTTGACAATATTAGAAATAGCTTCTTACTTGACAGTATTTGATTGAAATTTGAAATACCGTGTTCATTATTACTCAATTCTAAGTATAAATGATACATACCGAACAGCTGCATGATATGTCATTATTTAAACGATTATAATGATTGTGAATCGTGTCCAGGGTCCAATTTGGAAGTTCAATCGCCAATGTGACTAAAAAGTAAACATGTTTGTTAAATTGTTACATACAGTGATCTATGGGTTAATTCAATGGACCCATATCATACTTTCAATGGCCCACAAGTGGCAACCCTCTAAGGAGATGATTCTGGGGAAATCGATGGGAAAATGAGGGGGGAAGAGTGACAGGTCGAATGAGGAGGATTAAATTGGTTTGTATATTGACTATTGTTAAGGGTGTCTAACCTTATAACTGGAAAATTACCATAATTGTTGAAATTTACTGCATATTGTTTGAATAGTTTTGTTACACTCTTGTCCCGCTTATATTATACATGATTTAGCACAGTCGACTGTCGAGCAATAGCACATCATTTGATGGGGGCATGCTGCACGAGAATTGAGAAGCCGTACAAATTGAGTAAATTTGGCACACAGTAAAAAAAGGCTTGTCTGGTACTCTGGTAACAAAAGTTTAGAATATCCAAAAACAATTATTACATAATTTATGCAGCCAACGTCTGACATGTGTCGAAATGATACGATACTCATTAGTCATTTACAATTCATGTATTTTATTTAACATACATGTCATAAGGGGCCATCTACTAAGGACGTCCGGCAAATAGGGAGGGGGGTGGTTTTGGAATTTCGGACAAATCCGGACAGGGGGGTGGTTTCTGAAAATCCGGAAATTTTGGCAGAATTATAACGAAAAAGTTCCATTTATTTTGACTCTGACACTAATTACTCTGTAAGTTTAGATCCCTGTATTTTGAACGAGTACTTAAATGTATAACTGTGCTAAACTTGTTCGAAACTAAATGTATTATTGTCTATTTTAAGCAACTACACATTTTATTAACAATGAATTTGAGTTGGTTTTATTTGTACTCTTAAAAGAAGCTGGAAATCCGGACGTCCGGGGGAAGGGGGTGTTCTGAGTAGATGGCCCCTGCAGTAGTAAGTGACATTAGCTGCCATGATTCAGAGTTCCATATTAACTATTCTTGAAGTCCCTATTTCGGAATTAGTTTGGTTTTGATGAAATGCCAGTTGAATTGCAGAGTGGCTGGATCCTTTCCATACCTGTAAAAGCTCCGCATGTGAGTTGCGCGCAACAACAAACTCCGCGCGCGGCGGCAATATCATAGTATTATATCATGCATATCACGTACCAGCTAGCTAGACGAGTGGCGCGCCGCATGGAAACTTGGTTGGAAGACACTTTTGCTGCGGAATTTATCTTCGCGTCTTCCTGTCGAGCGTCTGCTATGGTCAGTAGTTCAAAATTTAGGCTACAGATATACGGAATCGGATTAGATTATCATGTAATGGAATGCGTTCCACACGTAAGATTTACTCCTCTATTTCTTTGATGATTTACAATTTCATAGGAAGTGGGAAGCAAATTGCCAGCCGGAAGAGCGTAAGCCTTTTAAAAGCTAAAATACGGCGCGTTAGGTAGAAATGTTTTAACATCGTTACATTGTCGGGTGATCACAAATAAAAGGGGGATTTTTTAAACTTGTTTTTTACAAACACTATATAATTTGTAACTATAGCACAATATTATATCGATCAACACAGAACTGGATGCACGAAAAATTAAAACTGACAAGAATGCCAATTATTCAATTTCCCGGCAGTAAATATACATATAATTTTTTGTTGCTGGGTAAGGTCTAGACACTAAACAAACATGATATTATCGAGCTTACTTTCGAGGAATATAGAAAACCAATTTAGGAATCCTTAAATATAGACAAGGGCTAATATTTGATATTAAACGTTCCATTCCTCTAATAAAATACTTGCTACTCGTATGTCCAATAAATTACTCATAAATAATACGTCTAATAAAGCTACCAGTGTAATAATTAACATGACGGGCAATTCAAGGAAAACTGTTAGTTGACAATAAATACTTTGTTAGTAAATATATTGCCTGAAACATCAATTAAAAATGATCTTGAATCCGTAGTAAAAAGGTTAAAAATCCCGAACAAATATAACTACAGGTCTGTGGACTAGCACTAAATGTAACCTATCAGTAAAGATGTCCCTCTGAACCAATGGTAACCCCGGAAAAATGAGCCTAGAAAGATGTGTCCTGAGTGCGTCCGCCGCAGAGCGCATCCAGCGCAACAGGATCGCGCAGGAGCCGGTGAATGCAGTGCGCTGTGAGACGCTGTGAGGGTACCGCTTTCCATGCCAGCTGAACCAACCAACACAACTTCTTAAGCTCCTGACAAGATTGTTAGTGTTAACTACGATATATATTAGTATTAGATATATAAGTTATATTGCAGGGAGAGTATTTAACGAAGAGGAGATATGTTGACAGATGCTGAGGTTTTAAACTCCCGCACTGTTCTTCACAACCAAACATTGCCGCCAGTCCTTCTGTTAACAACACACAACACAACGTCCCAACATTTTAACTCTCAAAACCTTTGAAAACAAAGACGCGACTAGTACAGGAGGGGGTGGGTGAGGAGCGGTGTTAGCGCACCCAGCAACCCCGTCCCAGACATTACAACACTCCTAATACACATGGGACATAACATGTTGCACACTGCTAACAAATTCCCTCTTTTTATTGGCCGCTCAATCACGTGTCTTTCCCCTCAACATACACAAAACATGAATAATTTGTCTGTCATCAAGTTTAAATAACATTTAACAGGACATGAGAGACCTTCATATTCGTGGATGTAAGCTATGTCGCCTGCAATACTTTCTGAAGTAACGACACACTATTTTACATGGCAGAAAAAATCTCGACATAGCCTGTCCTTTGCGTATCAACGCCCAACTTAATGTTACCAATATAATACTGCTATATATACGAGCGACTAAATTTGAGAGTGTAGTTACTAGTTACGACGCGTATAATGATTTCTTCAAAGGACTTCATTACAATTGGTCCTTTATAAATAGTATAGGATCAGAGACCAGTTACCGTGATGGTATTACATGTGAAGTAGTGATGAGAGCTGAGCCTCGTACCGTGGCCCTGGTTCAATGTGTACAGATTATAGAGTCAGTATAAAAACTATTGTACCATTGACAATCCCCTCCCCCTCCCCCTCCCCCTCCCCCTCCCCCTCCCCCTCCCCCTCCCCCTCCCCCTCCCCCTCCCCCTCCCCCTCCCCCTCCCCCTCCCCCTCCCCCTCCCCCTCCCCCTCCCCCTCCCCCTCCCCCTCCCCCTCCCCTCCTTCTATAAACATTTCAAGGGAGATGGCACCCCCAGTGTAACTCACATAACACAGACAATATAGAATAATATACGATGAGGTTGATATTATGATGATACTGGGTACACCCACACTGGAGATCAATTATTTGGGAAATGGGACACGGGGACACACTAATAATCTTATTTACCGTGGAGGACGCTAAACAACTGAATACAATGAAATTAACCCATATATCATTGATAGACACAGACTTATTGACGCTGACATGGTGACTATGCTGCTACCCTTAATATATGCTATATCATTGGCTAGCCGATATTATGATAACACATGGCAGTACTTATTATATAGTATATATTGTAGTGAATATAGTCGACCTTGGCATTTTGATTGTCAGTAATTTATCTCATTGGAGGCCTTTAGTCTTTATCTGTTATTATATTTATTACATTTATTTACTAAGCTAGGTTATGTTCCAAGCAGAGCAAGGATCACGAATTAAACTTGCATGGCACGTGACGCGATTGTTATCGTGAATAGCTGTGGCTCAAATCCAGTAACCATGAAATTATCACGACAAGTGGCCTCCTGTTGAGAGCAAATTTAACATGGAATAAATGGAATAAAGTTCGGCTACAAAGAAATAAATGTGTATTTGGGCAACTCGGCAGGGCGCTACATGTAGCGAATATGTTACCTCTCATGCCTCAGCTAAAAATACGCTTAGCAAGTAGATTGATTTTTAAAAACAGTTCGGACAGCTATTATACATCACATACAATATGCATTTTATTAATATTATAGCCGCACACTCCGCCTACTTAGCCTTACTTTACAACATGTTAGACATTTTGGAAACTAACGAGTTTCCCAGATCATTTCTTTTCCGGCCGATCCCCGTGAGAAATTATTCTTTAAAGATATTCTATTTTTAAAACACATAAATCCAGTAAATATTAGAAGAAAGTTACTGTCCGCAGAAGAGTACGTGCTAGTACTCCGGAATCCAAGGAAAGATGTTCAATGACCATGACCGATAATGACGCAAACTGTACATTCCCTGCTATTCCGCGGAACTAACTAACGCCCCGAGTAACTGTAATTTGCACTTTTTATCCTACAAATCTGATTCCGTTCCAGAAATCTTAACTTACAGTAGCTCTCTCAGTACACTAGACACTAGATTTGTTCGGTAAAGAGAGGGAGACATAAAGGAAGGTAGCCGGGCTATACCGGAAGAAGAATGTTCACAATGTCGGTCACTGTGTGGAGCATCACGGAGTCTTACTTACACTCGCCCAGTATATATATGACAGATAATACGAGCATATAATATACTGGCCAGCGCCAGGTTACATCACTGATAATATTAGGGAGGTGACACATTGTCCGGCTACACTCACCAAGTCACACCCTCATTTCATTAGTGCACACTCAGCACGGCTCACGTGATCCACACGTGATCCCGTCATATGAGATCATATGAGCGCGCTGTGTAATCGCAGATAAGGTGAAAATTGAGTGTAACCATTTAGTTAGTGTACCGATTAGCGGACCAATTAGCACGACATCCAATGTAACAATTAGTTCCACAATTAGAGTGACAGATGAGAGCGCTAATGAGTGACAGACGTGGGGGCGGGAGGAGGGAGCTATATGTGCTAGAATGTACAGTGCCCGCTTGATAATGTAGCTGAGTTGTTTAACATGCACGCAACGAAACCGGACATTAGGGTTTTTAAAGTTGGGTTAGATTACAGCGGCCTTGCTGCGTCCTTTGAGGGAATTAACCTGCACCGTCGAGGCGGGGTGAGCGCTAACACTGGCCACATCGTAAACAATAAACATTTACTGGACAAAATACACATCTCACATATATATATATAAACACGACACACCAGTACAGTCTTAAGAGTCTTATTATTATAAACTGGAGATTATAGTGCCGTTGAATTAGAGGGGTTTGAAGTATACTTACAGGGTGTTGAAGCCAGACGGCGTGGAGAGTAGGTCTGGTATCTGGAACGATCTCCGACATGTCCCCCAGTGTAGGATGAGATCCTACGTATTGCTCGTAGGGTAGACTGAACGGCAGTGCTCCACCTGGGAGAACAAGGGTCATTAGTTAATTATGTTAATTATGTTAATTACCCTGAAACTAAGATTACTGAACCTGTTTAATTCCTATAACTAATCCAAATTTTGCCGGCAATAAGTTGGTCCGAAATTACATGGTCAATGTAACTGTATTTTCTGTAGGTATGACATTTTGGAATTTAACTGGGTAGGTTCCAAGGTGGGTTTTCAGAAATTAGGTACTTTTAAGTACAAGTCATGTAACTATACTTGTAAATTATACTGTATAAGAATGTTTTAAGCCAGTGTCACGGCTCTGAACTATAACGCTAAACACCCCTCTAGACTATGTCATTTACAGGACGCTTTACAAGATGCGTCTAGCCTTTTGTTCACAAATTAGCTCCGCCTGAAATAACTTTTTACCTTGTTTCATAAGTTCACGACTATAAACCTTAAATTATAGACCAATTTAAACTGGTCTCGGGTCAGATGAACTCAACAATATATCCTACACGACACAACAAAACATGCCATTGTCTTATAATGGTCGTTTTAAATTGAACCTGTTATTTTAATAAGCTAATGGGTTTGATAAAGTTATATTAATTTGATAATTGCCCGTCATTTGTATTAAACTTTTCAATGTGGTCTGAGGTCTCAAAGTGAAGTAGACTACGCTACATTTATTGTGTAGAGAAGAGTCAGTTCAACCTTAGTGTATACTGCAGAGCACAGTGAAACCCAGGACAAGCATAAAATATGTAGTCCGTCAAAGGTATTTCCAGTTAGAAAGACAGTTTGTCAGCAAATTCAACCACTAGTCCTGCATTTGTCTGCGTTTATCGTTCACCTGATTTATTCTGTAATTCATGAATCAGACATTTAATGTCTATTATAGGATTCAGGGTAGCGAATGAACTTCTGAAGGCTCTACGATAATCGATACGTTGGATTCAAAGCAATTGCTGCCAGCAAGCGTTTACCTTTCAAAAGCAAGCAGAGTTATAATGGATGGGAAACTTCAAGTTATCCCTGGCCTCAGGATCGTAATCGTTTCTCGCGAACAGATAGATTGTAAACAATTGTAATAAATGTAAGTAGGCAGATTAGCAAGCTTGATACCCATTTTGAACTTAATGACCCGAACCAATAGATTATCATATGGCACGTGTCGCTCTCAGCATTCCAGAGCTCAGCCTCCAAATGACAGAATAATATGTAATGGAGTAATAGTTTCTATCAAGAGCTACTTAGTTAGAACAAAAGTAGCAAACATCCTTAGACTTGAAGACTGTTGCTTTCATTTATAAAGTCCCTCTAGTTAGGGAAAACAATTTGCCTTCTTCCCTCGGAGATGTTTGAAACTGTAAACACGAGTTCCAGGTATAGTCATATGACCCTAGGTAGTACAGTAGCCCTGCATATCCTCCAAATCATTTTATAAAACCCGGTTAGGTTTTAATATGATGAGCTCAATGGATATAATCGCCAGAAATTACGGGAGATTACCAATTGGGCTGTCTAATGTTTCAGGTTACAAAACTAAGTCTACGTTTATATCTTGGGTTTGGGGTGACCTTTGATAATACTCGGATACTAATTTAGTCGACCATAATGGGGGGAATTCTTCAAAAACTGTTAAAGATTGTGTCGTCTGCCAACGAGACGGCTATTAGTTAATGCGCGGGTTTCACCCCATCTTCCTAAGTGGATACAAAGTGTTGTTTCCCAGACCCTTACCCAGACCTGATAGTCGGAGGGAGGTCTCGTCTCCCCACTCTTGAAAATATCATTATATTGGAACTGTCGGAGTACCCGCCACCTCGCATTAACTCAATCCAGTGAAACAGATAAAAGCCTTTTAGTATACATGGGACTTTGGATATCTGCCAGATCTTTACCTAGGAAGCAGTACCCGACATCAGAGCAAAGCGTATGTACGGACTGGCCGATGACACATATTCGCGGTAGTTTTGCGATGTGAGCTAATGTAATAGCTCAGGTAATTACACTATCCAATAGGTCATAATCATATCCAATATCTACTTTTCTGGTGAAAGAGAAGCCAAAAACAAAAGATATGAGCTAACAAAGAAGCGAGTGTGCCTGTGTCTCCATTACGTCGTGTACAGGCTGTGGTGAATACTCTTATCTCCCACAATTACCACTTCAGGAACGTTTACCATACCATTCATATTGTCTTGGTCGATCCAATCTCGCCTTCGTCTAGAAGCACTGCATTAATCTTTACACTTACTAATACAATAATTAGTTCTATAAATGCTTCCACTGTGCTTCTCCTCAGCTGCCCCTCAGCTTTCATGAGGTCATAATTTCAGTCCGCCAGTCATCACACTTTAGCTGTGAAAATTATGTCTGGATAATGTCACAGAGTAACGTGACAGGGTGGCGTACTAAGGATTCTCTTATATCTCGCAAATAATTTTTAAGAACATAGTAATTGTCCTTCTTCTGCGGTAATGACAAGTAATGGACTGATCTCCCGACAAAAAATTAACAGATCATGGTTTCACAGCTGGTCAGGCACGTGCCCGAGAAGAAAAGAAAAGTTGCAGTTTTATTCTCGCCCAAGCTAAGACATGCAGCTCGCATTGTGATGGTTTCTAGTGAGGGCGGAGGTTTTAGATTTCAGGATAAACTTGGTAGGTATGTAAGCTTAATGTTTCGTACTGGTCGGTCTCGACGTTTTCCGCACAGCCCGTATTTATATTCTTTCATTACCGTATATTTAAAGGCGATGACATTGAATTACATGGCTTTTATATAAGCCCTGAAGAACAGAAATCATCGAAAAGAAGAGCTTTGAGAGGTAGAAATTAGAGGAATTTTTAAAAACTCAGGGTTGGAAGGGCTGGTTTTTAATTTGATTCTAAATAATATCACGATCGTCCGACACGCAAAGATCGCTTGAATTTTACCCTACCTTTGAAACACTCACCCTTCCAAAGGAATGTTGGACAATTTTCAAATTTCGCGTTGTAAAATTTCGGCGCTTGATTAAGGAAGAGGGAGAAAGCAGCTCACGTAAATGCCTGCCGACAAGGCCGGAGAGCGCCACTCTTCCAACATCTGACAGAGAAAGGAGGCCTCAGACACACCTACCTTACCAGCAGTATGTGGACTGAAGCCCGACAAGAGCGCACGTTATGTTGTCGTGACAGGCACCAGTAGACGTGCAGTTCGGTCCACGTTTACTGTACACTCTGAGACAGAGAGTCATCTTTCAGACTAGATATTATCAGAGCTAGATTACACTCTCAGAGCAGAGCTAGACGTTACACTTCTCATAGCAGAGCTAGACGTTACACTTGTCATAGCTAGACGTTACAATTCTCATAGCTAGACGTTACACTTCACAAAGCTAGACGTTACACTTCTCAGAGCTAGACGTTACACTTCTCAGAACTAAACGTTACACTTCTCATAGCTAGACGTTACACTTCACAAAGCTAGACGTTACACTTCACAAAGCTAGACGTTACACTTCTCAGAACTAAACGTTACACTTCTCAGAACTAAACGTTACACTTCTCAGAGCTAGACGTTACACTTCTCAGAGCTAGACGTTACACTTCACAAAGCTAGACGTTACACTTCTCAGAGCTAGACGTTACACTTCTCAGAACTAAACGTTACACTTCACAAAGCTAGACGTTACACTTCTCAGAACTAAACGTTACACTTCTCAGAGCTAGACGTTACACTTCTAAGAACTAGACGTTACACTTCTCAGAGCTAGACGTTACACTTCACAGAGCTAGACGTTACACTTCTCAGAGCTAGACGTTACACTTCTCAGAACTAAACGTTACACTTCTCATAGCTAGACGTTACACTTCACAGAGCTAGACGTTACACTTCTCAGAGCTAAACGTTACACTTCTCAGAGCTAAACGTTACACTTCTCAGAACTAAACGTTACACTTCTCAGAACTAAACGTTACACTTCTCAGAACTAAACGTTACACTTCTCAGAACTAGACGTTACACTTCACAAAGCTAGACGTTACACTTCTCAGAGCTAGACGTTACACTTCTCAGAGCTAGACGTTACACTTCTCAGAACTAGACGTTACACTTCACAAAGCTAGACGTTACACTTCACAGAGCTAAACGTTACACTTCTCAGAGCTAGACGTTACACTTCTCAGAGCAGAGCTAGACGTTACACTTCTCATAGCTAGACGTTACACTTCTCAGAGCTAGACGTTACACTTCTCAGAGCAGAGCTAGACGTTACACTTCTCAGAACTAAACGTTACACTTCTCAGAGCTAAACGTTACACTTCTCATAGCTAGACGTTACACTTCTCATAGCTAGACGTTACACTTCTCATAGCTAGACGTTACACTTCTCATAGCTAGACGTTACACTTCTCATAGCTAGACGTTACACTTCACAAAGCTAGACGTTACACTTCTCATAGCTAGACGTTACACTTCTCATAGCTAGACGTTACACTTCTCAGAACTAAACGTTACACTTCTCAGAACTAGACGTTACACTTCTCAGAACTAAACGTTACACTTCTCAGAACTAGACGTTACACTTCTCAGAACTAAACGTTACACTTCTCAGAACTAGACGTTACACTTCTCAGAACTAAACGTTACACTTCTCAGAACTAAACGTTACACTTCTCATAGCTAGACGTTACACTTCTCAGAACTAAACGTTACACTTCTCAGAACTAGACGTTACACTTCTCATAGCTAGACGTTACACTTCTCAGAACTAAACGTTACACTTCTCAGAACTAGACGTTACACTTCTCAGAACTAAACGTTACACTTCTCAGAACTAGACGTTACACTTCTCAGAACTAAACGTTACACTTCTCAGAACTAAACGTTACACTTCTCATAGCTAGACGTTACACTTCTCAGAACTAAACGTTACACTTCTCAGAACTAGACGTTACACTTCTCATAGCTAGACGTTACACTTCTCATAGCTAGACGTTACACTTCTCAGAACTAGACGTTACACTTCTCAGAACTAAACGTTACACTTCTCAGAACTAGACGTTACACTTCTCAGAACTAAACGTTACACTTCTCAGAACTAAACGTTACACTTCTCATAGCTAGACGTTACACTTCTCATAGCTAGACGTTACACTTCTCATAGCTAGACGTTACACTTCTCAGAACTAGACGTTACACTTCTCAGAACTAAACGTTACACTTCTCAGAACTAGACGTTACACTTCTCAGAACTAAACGTTACACTTCTCAGAACTAAACGTTACACTTCTCATAGCTAGACGTTACACTTCTCAGAACTAGACGTTACACTTCTCAGAACTAAACGTTACACTTCTCAGAGCACACAGAGAGCTACTACTAGACTGCACAGCTATCTCGAGTGTACAACATGAGACGTGTGGCTGGATGCTAAACTGATGTGTGGCTGGTTACTGGCACAACGTCTACCATTTTTCTTTTGTCTACTGTTATTTAGCACAGGCTCTCACCGACCGCGCTCAGACTACAAAATTTAACCGAGGCAGGAATTTACATTATGTGAATTTGTTCGAGTGGCAAGGGGTAATTATGTCGGTCTTGTGAGAGAATGAATGAAAGAATTTAGGACAGGCAGGCCAGATATAATGTTACTGTCTGGACTTGGGCTAAGATACTGATTTATTCAGAGCACGTGGAGACACCAGAATTATCCTGATTTTCACAATCAGTTCAAAATCACAAAAGATCAGAAATAATATTCTCATTTTGTAAAGGATCTTTAGAACCGACACAAGATCTGCCTGGTCTGCTTGGTCTGTCGTAACTGTGAACAAAAGTTGTAGATCTGGGAATGACTGATAAGACTTACTGTCATAATTATGATGACCTGCGATTCAATGCTCTATTATTAGAGGAAATTAAATCTTGTTCCTGGTATAAGACGAGTTGGAATAGTGGCTAGCTGTGCGTCATGACAAATGTGAACTCCACTGCTCCCAGCATCTACAACTTCTCGTTATGACCAGAATGATATTATGGCAGCCATAAATTTCACAATTCTCGCCGCAATCCAACAAATTTAAACGGTCCGGGACGAAATTAAATGAAAATTACGTGAATTATCCCAAATTATCATTTCATAGGAGTGCTATTATTCCCTATCAGTAGCAATTATTCGAATTTCTACTTATCTAATTCTTGGCAGTAATTCTGAATTGAGAATTCACAAGCTACTTTTACCAAATCACAGCTTATTCTTCGTCTTACGAATTATCTTCTCGTGCGCTAGTCGAGTATTACCAGAAATGAAACTAATTAGTAATTATACTTACAGGTTAACAAAATGTCGCGTCTTTATCTCTGCATGTGGATGAGGAGGAGACTTCTCTAATTTTAAAAGTAACCGATGATAAAAACCAGGACCACCACTAATTGATGAAATTTACAGGCATGAAAGTTATTATTGCTCCTTGTATTTACCAACAAAACCGTCATCAAAATAACACTCAAATATTCACACCATCTCCAAATATTTACACCCTTTCCAATCAACCAGAAATAATCAAATTTACACGTTTGATTTTTAGAATCAGTTTTCAAACAGTGGCGGAGAAGTATAAAGACATTAAGTTTGTGGGTGAGACTGTGTTAACTGAGTAACAGGCAGGAGAGGTTAACTCGTGATTACAGACGTTAGAATACTGATAAGAGAGGCGGCCTCTTAAGACTAGACGTGGAATTTAGCTGCCACCGACATTTACATACCAGTTGCTTCTTATACTGCAACATTCTGCTACCATTGGCACGTGCGTATCTTAAAATACATTCCTTTATTGATACTGATCTTATTATATAGACTTCCGATAGCCTCAGCTCATTGTCAGCCTAATTATTTCGAATCGATTTCGATCACCCTATCAAGATTCCTAATGACCGTTTAAATATTTGCAATGATAAGATGCCTGATTACGAAGAAGTACCTCGTTACATCCTCTCAAAATGTATCCAATTGCAGGCCTGATATCCCAACCAAACATTATGCACGCTCTGCTGTATGTAGAGCTCCTGGCTCACAGCCCGCCGATATTACTGTTCTGAGGGGGACATGTGCGCAACTTTCACGTGTTTCACATGTAATAAGCTAATGAAATGAGGGAGAGGAATCATTGAGCTGCTTTCCAAGCCGATCATGGACTCGGAAGGTTGTTCAATGACTAGCCTAAACCAAGTGTTGAATTATGAATATCAGGTCGGATACTTGAAAGTGAGGAGAAACTAAGAGCTGATTCACAGACAGCCTGACTACTCACGAATTATCGGAGTCGCGTAAAGCACGACATTCCAAAATAAGGGAGGAGATGTTTGAGCTTGTGTCAGTGTGTACTAGGTACAAGAGGAACAGCAAGCCAGGTCTGTTATATTAATTGGGAGGCTAATCTAGATTGTGAAGAGCTCGCACCAGGTTTCTAAATTTTAGTCACTTAGTTGAACGTGTGCCGCGTGGTCCCCCACATCTACAATCATAATGACGTTCATTTCTGTCGCAATCTGTGACACGTTTTAAAACGTCAAGGTTTCACTATATTATGAGAATAGGAATAGGGTATCGCCCATGATTGATTGATTTGTAACTTATGGTATGCTAAATATCTTATTTTTGTCACCATAAGATTCTTGGGGTGCTTCAAGAATCACTACACTCACGATGCGCGCCACCGTTTGGCTCCACAGCGATTCTATATTTTCTGACCTACGAACAACTGTGGTATTTGACAGCAGACCAGTTTTTACCACTTCATACTTTCTGGCACAACTGAGCATGTTTTTACCACTTCATGCCTTGGCTTCACGTGACCTTTCTACGCATCTACCACTTATACTGCTTCACGTCACTACCTCGTATCATACATAAGCTACCAAATATCTAGAGGTGTTATCTTGCAAGCGCAGCGATCATGCGAGATCTGCTATCTATATAGACAATATCAGAGGATTATGTCTGATACAGTGTCGGCTACTAGCATACAACTTAGATGATTCTCTATAAATCTACTGACAGATATCCTCTCATATTATCACTCTTAAATTAGCCCTAGTGTGACGTTTAAATCAGCTCACGGTTAGGGGTCAAAGTTAGCGGCGAACCCGGCAATGTTCAACCTCCGTCAAACTACCAGGCCGGTAGAGATCTTAGTAAAAGTATTAGGCTGACTGTTGAATATGCTGTTGAGTGCATTTATAATTTATATACACCAATTATACAACGTCTAGCTGCATGTACAGTGCTATGCATCACTCACTCAACACTACATACCACGTTCCGGCTACCACCATTCTCTTTACTTTATTTTCTGAAGGGTACGTCTCGGTCGAGTGGCTAAATTGAGATACGGTATAATAACAGGATGGTTCAGTATCCTCGCCTCGCTGAATGATGTCGGAGTATTATTTGTAGTAAATGTAGAGGTGGGTATTTCATCGAGTGTAAGATACAATAATTTTCCGGTTAACTGAATATCATAACTTTCGGGGGAAATAGATCATGCGTGGATAATTCTCGATAATTACATGATATATTATGTGTTGTATGTCCTATATCATTCCACACTCGTTTCTCAGTCCCACTGGCCATGTCATATTATAAAGTTATGAATATACATCACGTGATTAAAGAAATAGAGTATAGCTTCCCATACGTATTCCGGGGTAACATCGGGATAGATTCGGCGTATATTCCAAGGTCAGGCCATTAACATGTTTATATAGGTATTCACAGAATCTTACTCCTGCCAACTTTCCGTATCATATCCCATCAACAGTCCAGGAATTACTGACCCAGGAAAAGCTCTTCCTTCCACTTAGCGGGTGCAATTAAGGAATTGAGTTGAAAGTTAGAAAGTTACCTTCTGCGGAAGGGTCAGTGTCACGTTTGTTCCTACTTTAGTTCCGTGATGTCAGGGTGAAGTTGTCTGAGTGATGCAGAACTGATCACCATTTATCTTTTGTTAATTGATATCCTAACTGCTTGCCCTCCTTTCGGCGAGGTTCCCCTCAATGGGAAAATTAGGTCAAAAGGACAAAAGAGAGGTTAAATGAAGGAGAACAATTGATCCAGTGATCGGACTAAAAGTTAAGTATTTGTAGCTTGTACGTCAGACTTTAGAATGCTTCACTTCGCAAGGGCCCTACATTTAAAATATCAATAGGTATTCTTACAATCCACATGGTTTAATTATAGAGGTCAGTTTTCGCGGGCGATTCTACCGGCAACAAATTCCGTATCTACACAAGACGGTAAGTAGCGTCGTCTCAAAGGAAAATAACTAAAGATACAACAATACAACTGGATCCACCTTGCTGCAGAGTTAAACATAATATGAACCGATGTGCTCTGGTATTACGAACATTTACACGAAAACTAGAATTATCTTCGTGAGGATTATCTTCAAAGGGGTATTCCGTAAACATTTCCTCAGTGGTCAGCCGCAAAAGATCTCGTCGAATTTCGAAAATCAAAATCATTATAATCGAATATAATATATTATATAAAAACTAGATACTTGTATAAACAATTTGTTTATAAGTCAAATAAGATTAAGTTCTAAACATACCGTCTATGCAGCGGTTGATGATCTGCCACACTACGAGTGAAGCAGAGTAAACGTCCATCTGTCGGTAACTGTTGTCGAATAGAAAGCGACCCCTGGTGAATAGCTCCGGGGCTAGGTAATGGTTTGTTGGCATCTGAAGGGAGGAGAGCACGTTAGATAATTGATAATTTTACATCGGTTAAAAACCAAAATCACGTTAAACTCTAAGAGTCATAATATGGGTATGATAATCTGTCAGGGTATTGTAAGAATATTGCACCCCAGTAAATATGACGAAACATATCGCATGTGCCCACCCTGTACCCAGTCTAAATGTGTGCAGCTATCTGATGACATACCTCACATTACCTGCACACCTACTTAGAGCTAACCAAGCGATTGAGTATTATTAGTCACGGGTCATTAGTTATAGTCACGGTTATTAGTGACAATAACTGTTTTTGTTACGGTTCGGAGTTGTTTTTACGGTTCGGAATCTCTGGATGCGCTGGATTAACTCGAGGGTGTAGTCATCCCATGCGGTATTAAACGTTATTAGTAAGAAATTATTCATTGAATTTTGAGACATTTCGGAGATTTTAACGAAAGGCCGGACTTTTTGTTTCAGCTACCGTGGTGTCTACTGCACTTAAATTTGCACTGCCCCGCATCCAGAAAGTTTTGAATTTCTTCGCAGTTTAATGTTTCCCTCCTGAAAATTGTCTTATGCCCTAAAAGAAAAAGGTCGGGTCTTACAAACATTTCCTCTTTGGAACCTAATTTCCTCCAAATTTTCCTTTGGCTTTATCTGCCGATCTGCGGATCTGCCGCCTTTCTGGATGCGGATTGCACTGAGGCCTGAGCCCTGTACCGATGAAAGAGAACTATATCATAATAGGTCTTAAAATAGCTTAAAGTTTATAGCTATTTTAGGAGAGGGACACCGTAAGTTAGTAAGTTTGGTGTGTCACGTGATTAAACTTAATTGCTTCAGTATACCGTATGATGAAGAAATATTATTTCAGATAATAAGCAAACGGAAATATTACATTAGATTACAGAGTACAGACATTATCTTATTTTGTAAGCGTTGAGAAGGCAATCTTACATTATACACCACAACACAATACCCACACACTCGCAGACGCTACTAGCGGGGGCTCTGAATACCTCAATATACCAGCAATAGACACAACTAGACATTATTAATAATTGCAATACACACATGCATTCGGAGCGCTATATTCCCGCACAGACACATGCCCACATTTAGGTATTGTGGGTAATAACGGGGCCGAGGGGGCGGAAACCCAATTTGTTTGCTTTTAATGTTTGATATCAGCCCCGTACTCGTGGAGAAGTCCCTCAATTTGGCGGTCTCGGAGTAGACTACTCTGAGCTAGGCAGACCTCGGCAGATCAAACTTCCTGGCAGACGAGCTGCTATCCGATTGGCAGATATGATCCTAGCTGCTCTGTGACTGGTGGATAATGGCCACGTGACTCCAGGAAATGTAAAAGAGCTAACACTTGTAGTGGGAATGTGGTGGGACAGTGTAGGCAGGATGTATCAGGCTACTACCCGGCGACCTATTAGATCCACACTGGTGTAGTCCGACCCTAGCCTGCTCAGTGGGACGGGTGGGACACTACACCGGTGGTTGGGACAAAGGTGGACTAGTTTAGATCTTACCTCACCAGACTACTTTAATACGGGTCAATGGAATTCTAAAGTTAGCGGCTAATGTTAAACATTTATGGTGGTTTTTGGATGGTCGGTAATTGTTCGCAATAACCATTGACAGAAGTCGGAAAAACAGATATCATGACTAGTACGGGAATGACGACAAATGAGCTCTGTTATTTAGGACACTTGATCGGTATTTAGTTTATAGCGGACACTGTTACTAACGACTCGACTCTACTAAAAAATATCTTTTCAAATCGATATTTCTAGTCATTCCGGCGACCACCAGACATTTTTCTCACCAGTTATGATGAAGTTTGAAGATGTCTAAATAAAATGTTCACAGCTTGGAATTGTTTACTCTAATTTGTTACTAAAACTCTAAAACAGGAAAACATAGCACCTTGAGCGCTGCCCAGCTCAGAGCACTTAAAACATTATGCAGAGTGTTCTGTCAAAACAGTTCCGTCAATAAAAACAGCTGCTCCCAAACACCCCGAGACCTGCTGAATTTAAAGCTGATAATTAGGATAATCTGCACCCGCCCGATTTTAAAAACAGATAATGAGCCCCAGCCCCGATTTAAAAACTCGGGGACTCTGACACTAATGAGGGGGATTCTTGCTGTAAACTAATAGCTGGACTGTATTCTGACATCTGACAGATCGCCCACAAAGAGTATCACGTGACTCACACAGAGTGTCGATTACATCCTAAGAGGAGCGATATGTGGCCATTACCCTGTCCCACTAGTACGACCTATAAACCACAGTGCATCACGTGACATGACTCATTACTCCTGCCCCGCTACAACCCACAAACCACACAGGGGCTCATTAACAACACCACTGTCACAGCCACCTCAGCTGAAACATCTACTGAAACATTATCTTTAATTACAGTGATATCTGCCAGTGGACACGGTAGAGAAAAACAGGTTTTCTGGGTGATTTTCAGGTCAAAATGTGACACGGGTTTCGTGTGATTGGTTTAGGAAAAGTAAGACTGTCAAATCTGATGACATGTGACGATTATAATTATTAGCGCACAGAGAGGACCAACTATTAGAGCTGCAGAGCGGCACAAAGCCATGTTCAAAGCCATGCTCAAAGAGTCGGTCCTCAACTACGTAACTCCTCCTCCTCCGCATAACTTCTTAAGTATCCAATGGACCCAGACAGAAGTAATAAACTAGTAATAAAATGATCATATTATGCTTAGTACGCAAAGCTGTGGGGCTAATTCATGAGACCTGCCTTGACACGTGACTAATCCAGTATATATTAATACAAGTAACATGTCGGACTGTGTTCCGATTGGGTGATTCCAGCGGAAATAAATCTGATTGGCCGAGAGACTGTTCAAAATGATGATCCAATGAGCCCACATTAACACAGACCGTCTAATCAAATTTTTAGCGGACCTTTCTATTTGATAGATTAGGAGGGTATGAAGGGATTTAACATGTGAGAGATAGCTATTAATGAGGACTGGCAAAGCTCCTCGTGTAAACTAACGTCTGACAATATTGGGTGCCGTGTCCCCTGTTCCACACTTCTCGTTCTCTTCCAGCCCTCTCATTGGCTAGACCTGGTCACATGACCTGACTTCCATGCCGTCATTGGTCGGATTGAGCGTCATGTCCGTGTCCCGGGTGGCCAGGTATTGCCCATGCTCCGTGCTCTACAGAATAAGGTTAATTAAGGGACACAGGGAGCCGCCTGGTCGCCTGGTAGACCCCACGACCCGGCAACCATGGTCTCTAAATGGGATTAGGATTGTGAAACTGATGCACCTGTTTTCAAACCACAGTCAAAACGACACGCGTCCATCAAATACAGGACAATTCCGCGCCATCACATGATGAAGAGACAGCTCGCTCCAACCTGTGGTTTATTCCTCAACAATAGATCTCTGAAAGTCTCCCGTCTATTCAGCTGACCACGAAACATGTACCAGCTTAATGTACAGCTTAATAATATGCACTCTCAATTCCACCAATACCATTCCTCCTAACACACTACAAACTATCATGTTAAAAGTGTGTGTTTCCCCGCTGTTAGAGTCCTTTGCCAAGTGAGTCAGCACTAAATATTAATGTTCACACACAAATGCTACTCTCCCAGGTAAAACCACCTTAAAACTGGCAGCGAGCAGGTTAAAAAGCTGTGAACTGATGATATGTTAGGGCTCAATAGTAACTGTCGACGTGCCTTCTCTTAGCCTATAAGAGTGCTATTATTACGGACATCAGCTATTTGTTGGGTTATATATTGCGGAATATCCCCGTGTCACCCGAATACCGTGCCCTGCCTATATACTATACTCGCCATACATAATTAATGATATATATGAACTGAATTAATGTTTAAACCCTCTTTCAAGCTGACCGGCAATCAACACGTTTGTCACTATGTCAAGGAGCTGCTTAGTAATAATAGACCCACTATACAGCATAGCATCAAGTGTGAAATGAGATATGCACAGAAATGTCGATCTCGATCGAAATTTGTCAACACCGTATTGGAGGTATCATTACATTGTATTGTAACAATTCCGGAATATTTAAATTCCGACTGGAGGGCGAAATCAGGCGAGGCCACAAACACAGTGTCCGGTTTTAGAAATCTACTCCGTCCGTCTGGTTCGTTTTCCGACACCAATGCCGGCTAAATTATCCCGCAATAAAAGCAGACATATGTTCGCCTCGTGACAGATATTCCGACCAATAGCGGCGTCACCAAGAGACGAGGTAACCAATAACAACGTCAGAACGGTGTCACGTGAGGGCCGAGCAGCCAGACGTGTAGGAAGCCGAGGTAGGTAGTCGCGGAATTCAAGAGAGGTGCTTTCAAACAATGTGTTACGTAGTGTCTCCAACAGGCTGTACTCTGCTGAACACTCTGCGCTTTCGTAGCACTTCCAGGGTCTAGACACTAGGCTACACCACTCACTGCATTACACCACCATAACCCTACAACTACATCTGCTATTATATAGTAGCAGCTAGTAGCAGCTAGTACTATGTCTTTTGATTCATTAAGGTAACTTAGTCGATTCATATTAAAAATAGATAGCCGTACTTGCGCTAGCAGGTTCTAGCTTCATTTTCGGAATGTCTTATGTTTCATCCAGAAAATTCTCTCCCAAAAGTCCAAAAGTAGTATTTATTACACCGATCAAGGCAATGTTCCAATGAATCTGAACAGGAATCTAATGACAGACAGTAAGGATAGAGACAGACAGTAGGAATCTGAAATACCACCTAAGATCGGGACATACCATCTGCACCCGTACCTAAGTTAGACATGGAGATTGGAGACCAGGCCCAGACTTTTATACGGTATAAACTCTTATCACACCTTGAATCATACAGTACCAGTACAATACCAGTACAGGGTTCGACCGACCAGTCCTGCATATTTTGCAGCTAGAATACCACGTACCCTGTGAAACTCCTACATATATTTAAGTGAGTTGAAACCCTTCCAGAACACTAAGGATCGGTACATTGCACAAATGGAGACAGAAGATTACATCGAGCACACATTAATCGTAGGTAAAGACTGAGAGGGCCCGTTTTCTAATCTCAAACCAAAAACAAAGCCTTGATTTACCGCGAGTTTCTTACTTTACTAACACTGTACATTCACAGGTGTTTCGTCCGTATCAAAAGATCGTTTGAAGACGGTCCCTTGGAAGTTTATCACTAACCAAAGTGTAAATCAGGCACCACATTTAACAACAAAGAACCATTATTTCTCACCCTCACTAATTATTATTTCTCACCCTCCCAACTTGAAGGAACTTAGAACGAACTGTTAAGAGTTCTCACACCGCACACTGTCCGCTAAGCTTCCTAACTCCGACTGTGGTCTACAGACTACCTCTTAATGACCAGGTATAAAGTTATCACCTTATTCCAGAGGTCACGGTTACATGTGCGTAGTACAAGCAGTGGTCTGTAAAGACTAGAGCCGCTGGCAGAGCCGCTAGAGCTGCCAACGCCGCTTTATTAACTCTGTATCAGGTGCCGAATAAACGGTAAGTTATTGTAGACGGCTAAAATATAAGAGTTCAATACGCTACATTGTACATTGAGCAGCCGTGTACAAGTTTATAATATTCTATAATCTATTATACGTGATGACACTGATTTAATATCCAGTCATCTTGAGAAGAGTTAGCTGCCGTTCTGACGTCACATGCTTAAAACCATTAATTACAACTATATAAACTTGTTAAGTCTCGTCGTCGTCGGGGGCTTTTAACCAAATATGTAGAAAATGTTAAACATTTCACAATACTCCGTGCGTGTTTCTTCGAACACTCGACATCTTGGATCAAGAGAACAAATTCCCAGCAAGTAGCCAAGTTATTTATATAGAGAGATTTCAGACGACTAGCTGTTGGTTTTTTGTGTTTTAAATTCTAGAGTTATGACTCGCATTCCTTCGGGACATTCTTCCCAATCTCGTCTGAGTCTCAGTCAACAAAGAGATATACTTAGAAACGATTAATTGAAATTTGGCAAATCGTTTTCTAGTTACATCAAGTGTTAGAAATTCAAAAATTTTCAGAGTAATTTTACAGAAGTTAGTAAAGAAGTTCCTCCTCGGATTCTCTCCAGTGCACTTGCAGGGCAGATAGTTTTACTATAGTAGGGTAATGAATTGCTACAGTGCTTCTACTGATTAATAAAGTGCAATCACCCAGCTTCTCATACTCTGAGTTCACTCTAAACGTGGGAATATAATATAATCTCCCTCTCGTCCGAGCTAAATTAGCCCGGTAAAAGTATAAGAGTTTGCATTTGTCTACCCAAACACTCACACTATTATATTATTCCAGCTCTGTGTGTCTCTCTCTCTTTCTCTCTCTCTCTCTCTCTCTCTCTCTCTCTCTCTCTCTCTCTCTCTCTCTCTCTCTCTCTCTCTCTCTTACAGCTCTCTCTCAGAGAGAGAGAGAGAGAGAGTAATAGCTCAGATGACAAATTATTCATCATTTTCGTAGAATTTGTGCCGGTAAAATGAATTTTGTATAATGAAAATAAATTCAGGATTCCAGGGGTATAATGGGAGTTTCGGGAGACTTCATATAGTGCGTTTTATGGGTGGAGTGGCGTGTAGTAGTAGGGGCAGTTTTACATGCACTAATTATATACAGCATTATAGGTCACTTCATTACCTTCGGTAGCATCATACAACAGTGTCTGCTGAAAACCTGATCTTGTAATCATAGTATGTATTCTGAGCATCGCCGACAAGAGCATAATTAGCATTATTAATGCAGCTAAAAGCAGGCTTGATAATTGCCCTGATTACCCCATTAGATCGTCTTTGGGTGCCCATTAATACAGACAAACAATTAGCAACGACTATATCACAGTCTCCAAGGCTAGCTCCTCAAGATTTACCTCAACAAATTTTCATCATTATCTCATCTAAACCCCAATTAACGAGACCTCAAGTTCAACAAAGGATATTTAGATTTTAGAATTCCTTGTTCAGGGGTAAATATCTAGAATTCCGGCGTTCACATTAGAAGAATGTGTATTAGCGAGGTAAGACACATTACATCCACACGAAACGTCTAACGAGGCCGCTATTAAATGTCTACACGTGTAGAAGCTACATTAACAGCTTCCCCGGCCGAGTAACAGAGCTCTATAACCGGTATCTGTATGTATTCGAAACTCTTTTCGGCCCTGGTTTCCCTTCTATTTCGGAAAAGTCTGTGTAACTGCTAAGTCTTCTTTAATAACAGAACATAGTATAATATAATAACACATAGTTCCCCTGTACACTGACATTATAGCTGGATTTAGTGCTAAACAACATGCTTTACAGCTGACATCATATTATTATCATATTATACAACAGAGAGTCCTGGGTAATTCAGCGAACAGGATAGACAGCTCTCTCACTTTTAGACTCTTTATCTTGTGGCTCTCTTCTACTATTCACATAGTGAACCTCAACTATTCACATATTAAACTTGATAACTTACCCTACTCCTCTTCTATCCTGCCCTGTTCCCCTCTCCATAACTTAACTACATATTTCTGCTTCCCAATTCCATTCAGTTCTTCAGAACCCAGGCAGCCTCCCTACTGCTAGCCAACACACACGGACACTCAGCACATTATCCTAATCGCACGAATGTAGATTATATACATGTGCCTAATTTCGCTCAATTTTGCAATTATTCCAAACCGTCGAGCCTTTGTTTGCCAACAATGTCTGAGATTACTATTAGACGTTTAGACTAAGTCAGTGCAGCTCACATCTCACCACACTGCGTGTAGCCAGTATTCTGTGTGTGTTGGTTTGTGTGTGTGTGTGTGTGTGTGTGGGGGGGGGGGGGGGGGGGGGGGCGGGGGTTGAGTGTTTGTGTGTTTGGGGGTTGAGTGTGTATGTGTGTGTGTGTGTTTGTGTGTGTGTGTTTTTATCTGTGTGTCTGGCGTCTGCGCGCTATCTTTTCTCACCACTATTAGTAAGTATCATGTATGTAATGTACCGTCTGTGGGGCTCTATGAGTGCCCTGTAAATGCCGGGGAGCCCCCTAAACACTTTCCCAAGGGTCCGCTATCAATTCCTAAATACTACCATGTTGGTTCAGTGGGATTGCTCAGAGCCCTACCAATTTGGTGGAGTGTTTTATAACATGTACACACTTGACACCTAGAATCAACCATATTATCCTATTATGATTAACTAATCGGCTCACCAACATGGATCAAATTGCAATAAATATATCGCAGGGTGCTGCCAGGTAATTACATTAGTGGTTCCAGACGTTGGTCTCCGTCAAATAGTTCACTCATATCATCTGGGACATAACCGGAGGGAAGATTTAAAAGTTCTGGAAAAAACGGCAAGTTTATATATTCCACACCAAAGTGTCAAGATGGATTAAATCAGGGAACCAAATTAGCTTGGTGGTTAGGTAGGTGAGACAGGAGCAGCGTGAGGGGCTGGGGTTGGGGCTAGCCCGACTTCCACCGACCACCAGACAGGCTCGCATAATGACAGCCCCCACAACTCCTGAAACTTGAACAATTTCCAGCCCTCCTACAGGATACAACACCACACCGCAGCTTTATGTCTACTACCAGCCTAACCAGCTAGATATCTGGTGATAAATGAGAAATAGTCCGGCACACACCACGTTGTGGCGCAGATAGTAGAGTTTGAGTCTACCTTACACCACCAGCTCACACTGATGAAATAAGATCATACTTACTCACCCACTCGACAGGTAGTGATAGAATCCTCTATCCCTGTCTCCCGTGGACAAGGACACCAGTAACCTAATCACGACTCCCTTTTAAATTGTATTTACACCCTCTGGAGAGATTGAGAGCAGTCTTAGTTAACTGCATTAAATCCCCCGTACACGGGAATTTGAGCATATTTTGGGACGTTCCAAGGGCCGTATGTTGAGTGAAATGCCAGGCATTACTCTGTGAGACTGCAAATTATTTTATATATTCCATTGTGTGATGGCGTCTTGTTGCTTTTACCAGGTAAACCGAGGTTCGGCTCAGCATTTAAATTCTAAATGTGTGCATACCAAAACTTAAAGCTGAGACTTTATTAACTTGATGAATAAGTCATAGTTAATCGGACACAACTTGTTTCAATTATGCGTCTGGGAATTTTGGAAAAGGGCGCCAAACACGCGACGAATATGACCCATAGTTGAGATTTGGAAGACATTACCTCACCACATGAAGTGGAACTGGACCTGTTCACATGCCATGTTAGTGGTAATAGAGGAGCGAGCAGCCTGGTGACGTCACGCTGCAGGGTAAGCTATAATTGAACAAGTCCCAGGGGACACGTGCAGGAAATAATAGTTGCAAGGTATTGGTGGGGTGGGGGAGGCGATGCTGCAGGTTAAAGGGCTCATTACCAGTGCAGTGGGATACCGCTTCCTTGCCTAGCTGGGATTACAATCCTTTTCAAATTCTTGGAATTCCAAAACAACTGGATGAGATATAGGCCTCTAGCAGGTCCTTAATCTTAGGTCATTTTCATTTTAGGAGAAACTCCAGAGTTTTATAAAGTTAGAAGGGTTGTTACGGTTGAGTGCACTGTACTGTGTTTAGTGGAATTAGACACATGGTCTCAGAACCAGGTGTCCTGAAGAAACAGAGTGCTTTGATTGGTTGAAAATGAACCAGATGACTGAATCCTAGACATCTCATTGGTCACCAGAATGATACACGGTGAACGTGGGTTACTAAACAGCGAAATTATTTCACGTTCCCCCTTTGCTACCACTCACAACTGTTCTGTCTTATCGGGCCAAACTTCCATTTTTCATTGGTCACTGACCAGCACGTGTTGGCTACGAGGCTTCTGATTGGCTACAACTCGAGTCACGTGCGTGTCAGTTAGCTAACGAAGTACTGGCGCTAAACTCCCTAACTCAGAATACAGCACGTAATTTGGTAGGAGGAAGGCTGCACAGTATTATGTACCCTAATTATATGTGCACCAGGACCCCTTACGGCGGCCTACATTTGAAGTGCTTCTCACAGGGGGGAAGCCTGGCAGGCACACGGTAAAAAACAGGGCACATTCTGCCCAGTAAAAAACAGGGCACATTCTACCGGAATTTAGCGCGGTCTGTCAACATTTAAATAGGTTCAGACGAGCAGTAAATCATTTCAGACGTAGCCTAGACATACTAAATAACAGGGAGAGTGTGTGTGTGTGTGTGTGTGTGTGTGTGTGTGTGTGTGTGTGTGTGTGTGTGTGTGTGTGTGTGTGTGTGTGTGTGTGTGTGTGTGTGTGTGTGTGTGTGTGTGTGTGTGTGTGTGTGTGTGTGTGTGCGTGTGTGTGTGTGTGCGTGTGTGTGTGTGCAGATGTTATAGAGTAAAGCAGTAAGATATCCAGTACATTTAGTGTTACAACACAGTGCTGGGTTATGTAATAACCTTATAAATATAACGTTGTCTCTCTGAGAGTAAGGACGAGTAAAACATAATGCTAAAATTGCCTATCTGTCTAGAAAATAGATAGGAGTATGGACACAGCGGTATAATGTAAAACATGACGCTAGTACTTAACGTTATTTCTGGTAGCGTTATTTTTAGATGTGTACTTTTAGAATAAAACGGTTTTAGAATAAAACGGATGTCCTCCGTGTTTATAATAAACACGGAGGACACTTGAACCACTAATGGCCACAAAACCAAAACCTAAAGTAGAATGTCTAGAATATTACGTTATGTTCCTCCACTAAATTCCTTGTCTAAGTAGAACCCCGGGGTCAGTGAGATATGTACCGGAACACAGTACGTCTGGTATATAAGTAAATATGTGCTGATTTCCACTTGTTGGCACCGAGCTGATAATGTCTGGTCTCCGGTCACATGACCTCCCACCAGCTCTCTGGTTGGTCAGATTGGAGACGCTCTGTGATTTCATTGGCCAGATTCGATGGGATGAACTGTTAATCGTTCACCAGAAAGAGAGACATGCTCAGACGTAAAGGAGTTACCGTGACCACAGAGTTACCATGACAACCAGGGAAGAATGACTGAAGTTACACGTGACCAGATGACGTAATATTACAGGATCTGTGGTGGAACTTAGAAGGGTGAGAGAGGGAGAGGGAGCGAGGGGGTTTATTATTAGATTTTGAAATGACTGGGATAGGATTACATGTAATTAAAAAAGAGAACCAAAGAGAGTGTGAGATGCAGGTTAGTTCAGTGTAACAGTGGGCCTGCTGCCAGGTCCTATGTAAAGGCTGCAGGGGGTGTGAGATGCAGGTTAGTTCAGTGTAACAGTGGGCCTGCTGCCAGGTCCTATGTAAAGGCTGCAGGGGGTGTGAGATGCAGGTTAGTTCAGTGTAACAGTGGGCCTGCTGCCAGGTCCTATGTAAAGGCTGCAGGGGGTGTGAGATGCAGGTTAGTTCAGTGTAACAGTGGGCCTGCTGCCAGGTCCTATGTAAAGGCTGCAGGGGGTGTGATATGCAGGTTAGTTCAGTGTAACAGTGGGCCTGCTGCCAGGTCCTATGTAAAGGCTGCAGGGGGTGTGATATGCAGGTTAGTTCAGTGTAACAGTGGGCCTGCTGCCAGGTCCTATGTAAAGGCTGCAGGGGGTGTGATATGCAGGTTAGTTCAGTGTAACAGTGGGCCTGCTGCCAGGTCCTATGTAAAGGCTGCAGGGGGTGTGATATGCAGGTTAGTTCAGTGTAACAGTGGGCCTGCTGCCAGGTCCTATGTAAAGGCTGCAGGGGGTGTGATAGGCAGGTTAGTTCAGTGTAACAGTGGGCCTGCTGCCAGGTCCTATGTAAAGGCTGCAGGGGGTGTGATATGCAGGTTAGTTCAGTGTAACAGTGGGCCTGCTGCCAGGTCCTATGTAAAGGCTGCAGGGGGTGTGATATGCAGGTTAGTTCAGTGTAACAGTGGGCCTGCTGCCAGGTCCTATGTAAAGGCTGCAGGGGGTGTGATAGGCAGGTTAGTTCAGTGTAACAGTGGGCCTGCTGCCAGGTCCTATGTAAAGGCTGCAGGGGGCCCTCAACCTACCCACTTCATCTCACTACCATCTGACCAGCTTAGCAAGCATTACGGTATTACCTGTACACGTTTGAAATGGCTCTCTTGTACACTACAGCATCAAGACAAGAATTCCAGAAACCATTTAAAATTATTCAAGATATCTTAGTGTCGCCAATATATTGAGATCCGGATCTTCAATTTACTATTTTAATGGCCCGATCTGGATCAATGTATCTTTCTGGCTGGCAACCTCATTAAATTAGTACGTACAGTTGAGAATAGTCCTGAAATGCGTCCACTAAACTGGATTGAGCGCTCTCTTTCGACTACCTTCTGACTAGCCGTATGTCATTAATGTGACCGATTCAAGTAAACATCGGACTTCTATCTTGGAATAATCCCGTATCCCTTATGGGAGACTCAGGACAAAACTATTAAACGAGTATTGAACGGCTCTGCACAAAGGGATTTTAAAATATCCTGTGTAAGTGAAAAATTTAGGGCTATTCAAATGTGTCTAATTCAAGGGTCGAGAGAGACAAATCATTTGTTTACAAACGTCATAACCAACGCAAATTTCTAGAAGATCTCCGAAGGAAATTGTAATGAAGTGTCAGTCTATGATAGCTGAGTCCGTCAATAAGAGAATTACGGATCACGGTTCACTTGACTTGGCATCGCACTTGACCAATGTCCGTCACGGGTCGGTATCACGACTGGGACTCCAACTTCACGGGTATCTGGAACCAGGGCCTGGCCCCAGAGAGGGATGAAATAACTGATGAATAAATATAACCAATTATATAGTAGTAATGAGTTTATAAGAGTTTATCTGTTTTACCTCATCATTACCCGGGTCCTGTTTGTTCCATTTTGAGGGTGACACTAAGTCCCGCCCATTCCGGGAACTCATGAATAATCTCATGAAATGAGATGTGAAGAGATGATACAGAGCTACTTGAGCTCACAGTCCGCTGGCAGGACCCGGCTCACAAGCTGCGAGCTGCTTGTCAATGCGACCACCAATCCTAAACCAGAACACCTCCCACGTGACTTTCTCACACTACAGCGCTAACTCCGTAACCACAGACCACGTGACTAGATCTGGTCACGTTATGGGGGGACCGTGGTCAGGTGACGCTACAAGACGGACTATCTGCGCTCAGGGGGGCAGCTAGCAATTACAACATGTGGTGGGAAACTCAACATGCACAGCACAGTCCAGCCCCTCCCCCTCCAATCACAAGCAGGAATATCCTGCACGTGCAATCAGGCAACCAATCAGAAGCGTTCATTGCATGTCACGTGACACACGCGCCCCAATCCCTGCAGAGGTCGGCTTAAGATGAAAAGCTTCTTAAAGGAGGACATGTGTATCGCGAATCTGAGAGCCACGGGGCATCAAGCAGGTGTCCAGTTCTCTGAACACCTACTTGTCCGTACATCTCAAAACACACTGGTCACGTGAAACGTGTCATGTGTCCCTCAGATGTGTTCTTGCCAGCGATTTTGGCACTGGATACACAGGAATATATATTTGTCCCAGTGTAGATACACAGGAGGGAAGCTAGTAAGAAGCTAATGCGGTAAGACTGCAGGATGGAAGGTGAGCGGAAAGAAAGGGCCACTAAAGTTGGAACAGAACTTATTGTCACGACCAGTCTGTGTATGTGACCACGAGACAGCGTGTAACTGTGTGTGTGTTGCTGTGTGACTTGTCAGTGTAATAATAACGCTCTCCGGAGATCACCACTCAAATTATTCTAAATAATTCTTCCGAGTCAACAACAGCACGTTTAAAACGCGACACGAACTGCGGTGACGGACATTAAGCAATTTGCTTTGCCATGCAAAATATAATTTTGTCACATAAGTATGACCTGCGTAGATCAAAGGCTCGAGAAATTTCGCGATTTGTTACTAAGCATCCCGGGATTTTGAGCTTATCGCGTGTTCAAATTTAGACCTGATTTTAAAACGGCATGCTTGACAATAGCGTCTCTCTCAAAAACAGTGGACCATTTCTGTGTGTTAAACTGAATTAAACTGAATTAACTTAAAGCAAGTCACTCAAGTTTGTAAGGAGACGTAAACCGGGAGTTTAAAACCCCCTCCCTCCTTCTCCATGTTAGTTACAACATGTTTAACGCCTGACAACGTCCCCACATGTGATCTGTCATGTTGTAAACGACACAACTCCAGTACTCGACTAAACTCATCTCAAATTATGATATATCACGAAAAAATATTTCTTACTTTAAATTTCATTTGTAATTTTATCTGGCAAGGCAGGTCTAATTACAGTAATTTTCAGGGGCGCACAAAAAAGGGAAGATAATAAATATTGGATTTATGTGATATGATCAGTGAGGCTGTGGTGCCAGGCGCTTCAGTGTGCACTGACTCCACTGACTGGGTCCCACATTATCACATCTTCTCAGTGTGTATCACCAAAGGCTGTGCATTTCACACAGACGTGACCTTGTCACTGGTGACCTTGTCACTGTGACCTTGTCACTGGTGAAGCGCACTCAGGAACTCAAGAGTGCTAATATTAGACACTAGGTTATCTGGAGAAGATAGAGAGAGGGAGAGAGAGAGAGAGAGAGAGAGAGAGAGAGAGAGAGAGAGAGAGAGAGAGAGAGAGAGAGAGAGAGAGAGAGAGAGAGAGAGAGAGAGAGAGAGAGAGAGAGAGAGAGAGAGAGAGAGAGAGAGAGAGAGAGAGAGAGAGAGAGAGAGAGAGAGAGAGAGAGAGAGAGAGAGAGAGAGAGAGAGAGAGAGAGAGAGAGAGAGAGAGAGAGAGAGAGAGAGAGAGAGAGAGAGAGAGAGAGAGAGAGAGAGAGAGAGAGAGAGAGAGAGAGAGAGAGAGAGAGAGAGAGAGAGAAAGAGAGCGAGGTGCACCTTGCTTATCACTTCATGTTCCCTCCCTCCCACCAACCATGCACCGTCGCACTGTCACGTTACACTGCGCCTCAACACCTCAAACACTTCCAAACCTCAGACATTCTCACATGGCCCTCCCCCTCCCTTCACTCTTTGTGTTTATAGTAGAAATTACGTAGTTTACCGATAAAATATTAGTTTATAATAATACTCCTGACAGAGTAACAGACATCAAGTTATTCATGTTTACAAAGGTGCAAGCGTACATCAACAGACTACAGGCGGTTACATAATAATAGTGAATAGAGGACATTCATCATAATATGGCTATATAAATCATAACAAATTATCATTCGAAAAAAGTTGAACAACACACATGGCATGCTAGACAAGATAAGAACAAGTATCAATTTCTTGTGAATTTATAAACGGCTTAGTCATAGATCTTGAAAATGAAATAGCAATTAAGTCATTTAGACTTACCAATTTACTGATACTTTCAACTGATGTGGATAACTTATCGAAATTACTGTACTGCAATTTCGTAGCATTGTGAAGATTCCCTGAAATTAATTACAGACATTACGTTGGCGACCCGGCATTTTGTATTTAAATACTCCATACACTGGACACAGAGAGAGCAACGTAAACGATATCAGCCATCAGGCCATCCCATCGTAATTATCTTTGGAAACTTTTGCTTTGACTTGTCTAATTAAAGGGATTAAAGAAAGATTTACTTAGCATTAAAGACCAGATAAAATAAAACCACTTAGTGAATGTGTAATGTAAATATTTTACCTAGAACGGGAATATAGTTGGGTTTAAGTAATATATTGTCTGAACGCATGTCACCGTGAGCCAGGGCTATTTTACTACGAGCTCCAGCGTGTATCGTGCAGTGAAGATACGCCAGACCGCTGAATATACACTCGCTCAACTTTTTAACCTGGGGGAGAAGGAGAGTGTGAAGGTACAGGTGTCACGTGTGAGGGTGTCACGTGTGAGGGTGTCACGTGTGATTACATTATAAGGATTGTGATGTACCTGGACACACGTTACTTTCAACATTCCATCACTGCAAAAGTCTGATAATTTGCATTGGACCGTGACAAGCTTGCATCGATTAACGTAAAAATCATAAAATCCAGAGATAAAGGTTATCAAGTAATAAGGTTCCAGGCTGCACTAGGTCCAAGAACCTCTGTTTCCACTTAATAGCTCTGATCTTTTTCAAGTGTTCGCAGGGTTAGACACTACCACTACTTTTTCAGGGCGGACTCTTTGAATTAGAGAGATAAACATGACCATAACAATAATAGTCATTGTAAATATGTCGTGAAAGAACTTAATTAGATGGCGATAGACCGGTTTATAAGATAAGTAATGGAGGGGCAAGCTTGAGATTTAAGTGATATTTACCCAACTCTTGTCAGATCCGAGCTCAATAAGTCTTATGCTCTCAAGCGAGACACCACACACACAACCCACTGGCGTTTAAAAATGGTAATTTCTCTTTTCAGACGAAAAAAGATAAGCGATGACGGGCAAGATATATTATATATGTCTACAGAAATGAAGTTAGAACAACTGAAAGAAAGACAAGTTAAAATGCTCGGTGGGGCTGGCTACCTGCTCAATAGATAAGGAACAGTTCTGTAAAACGTGTGTCAGAGTGCCGACGTAAACATCCCGGTACACGAGCCATGATTTCCTGTGTTTCTTCCCCCACCAAAGTACACTGACCACGTGGGAGTGAGTCAGGGTTACTGAGGACAGGACCCGAGTCTCCCGGGCCCACCTCACTGCACTTGCTTGGTCTGATACGCGAACAGTCAGATTTTCTTCGCCCAACAGAGACACGGAATGATTATTGTTTGTTTGTTTGAGGTGTTTGTTTAGGTGTCGGGGCCGGTACGACCCTAGCCACATCTGATGAGGAAATGAATCGTGGGTACCGCACAGTTGTTTAGTTAAATCTATCTTAGGAGGCTTCTGTCGACGAGCTTCGACCTGAAGGAATAACAAATATCAATAATTGTTGTGGGGAGGTATTGGGGAGTATGTAATGTACGGATTGCTCATCTTTGAACTAAACTTAGCATGTCAAGTAGGAAGACCTCGGGGCGTTGTTGGTAACTTAGCTCGCTAAAATTGAAGAAGAAAATAGCTAATATGTAAATAGTTATTAATGTAAGCTCACATCCTGGTAGATATACGAGTTTCGTCTTCTCCTCCGTTGCAGTAAGACGTAAGCAGCGATGATGATCGCAGCAAGGACCAGTAATGCTGAGAGGAAGGCAATGCACGGTGTGTACCACCAGGCGCGTGCAAGCGGGTCTGGATCCTGTACTCGGGGATCTGCTGCGCATTTGAGTGTCAAGGATCTATAAATTTTCAGATATTTTAAAAATAGTAACATGCTTGTAGCTAAATTAGATGTACAACATCAACATGAATTGCGACCTTGCTTCATAATCATAAAATATTATTGCAAATTGTGTGATAAACTTGCTACTTAGTTAGTCAAACAAGAAAAATTGCACGATAAAAAGCTACTCACAAATGGGAGGGTCGGTGGTTTCAGGGATTTTTATTTCCCCAGGGATTTTATTGCATAGGTCTCCTTGACAGCAGCAGAAATACGCAACTGCGTCTAAATTTGTAACCTGGAAATATAATCCAATGATGTGATTTCTCTTGAAAACATATTGGTG
The DNA here is from genome assembly GCF_026151205.1 of Bolinopsis microptera. Classification (NCBI taxonomy): domain Eukaryota; kingdom Metazoa; phylum Ctenophora; class Tentaculata; order Lobata; family Bolinopsidae; genus Bolinopsis; species Bolinopsis microptera. Next base: position 14,106,571 of record NC_087073.1, read on the forward strand.
AAGACAATTTGTGTCAGAAAATCCTAACGATTTAATAAGCCAGCCCACCGCATCAATTTTCAGATTTATACATTGTTCAAGGAATTTTATCTACCTCAAGTTTTCGTGGGATGCATGGCCCAAAAGGGCAGTTGTCTAGATGTCTAGTTTCAGCATGGTTCCAGCAGGCCCGAGATGTTAAAACAGCCTCTTTAGCTGTAGGTCCTGTCCAGAGGACACTACAAGCTTTGTAGTTGGAATCACATTGCTTAACAGTATGGTTGCTTTTATACTCGTGTACAACACATCTTATTGCACTGCAAACTGAAATAATAACTTTTAGTGATATGAGACTGATCTAGAATAATCTGGCTGCAGTAGTATTACATTAAATTCAAGGTACACTTAATATAATTTTGAACAATCATACCCTTCATAATGCTACACTTACCCGAAAATTGTAAAACTAATGTTGTGCTAAAACAGAGTAATGGCAAAAGCATTACCATCCACCAGTATATTTGCCATTGAAGATCATCAAACTGTGAAAGAGTTCGGATTACAAACTGCATCTTTTTCGATGGAACACGCAAATAATATTATTTGCAAATAACAATCAGGAATTAATTCAGAATTGAATTCCTGCTTGACAACCATCTCATAATATTATGAAACATTCAACTATTATAAGTGCAGAATATGTAAATATTAAATTGATGTTATTTTAATTCTGACTCTAAGCCAATAATGAGGCGCTGATTCTCCTTTCTAGATTAAGTGCACATAACATTGTTTAGAATAACAATGCCCAAATTTAGATTTAGTTTTAAAGGGTCACCTGCACCCCTTACAGTAAGTTTTGTAATAAAAATGGACAGATACAACAATTAAGCACACACTATCCCAGATATTGCATATCCAATATCTGACTGTGGAAACTTTAAGGGAGATCACAAATTATTCTAGAACAAAAGAAATGAAAGAAACTAAAAATTGAATCTTCAAAACTTTCAATAAAATACCAACAGAAGCACAAAGCAAGAAAAGATACTTCTAAAGAATAACACCAAGTAAGTAGGCCTACAAATTGAGAAACCTTACTTCTATGGTGAGATAATTTGAAAGCTATTTTTCAACAAAGCACAAACATCCATCAAACTCTTTGTTATCATTTGATAGATTGAAATTATCATAGAGTTTACATGGCAGATTTATACATTGCTCAGTAACCAAAATTGAGACTAAGATAATGTTCTTAAATACATGTCACATTAAAAGACACTTCAAAAGACTCCAAGGGTAGTTCATTCAGAAGGTGTAATTCTGAAAAGATCTCCCATATAATGCAATTGTAATGAGCCCTTTATAATAGATACTGGATGGCTAGACTCAGAAACAGGTGAAACGTTTAAAAGGGCAGAGATGAATATTGAACAGGATGAGTTTTGAACAAATGTTCTTAAATACATGTCATGGACCGCCCCTATATCCAATGTCTCCTTCAACCTGATACCTGAGGAGAAGAGCTACGAGGGATAGATGATATCTATTGGCGTATTGCTCAGGATTTACGATTGTGCTCTGCCAATTGCATCACTTGATTTAATTTATTGTATATATAATACTGTTTGACATTTTACTTTCAAAAGTACATGTCACTTTAAAAGACACTTCAAAAGACTCCAAGGGTAGTTCATTCAGAAGCTAAGCTGCAATTCTGAAAAGATCTCCCATTATATAATGCAATTGTAATGAGCCCTTTAGAATAGATACTGGATGGCTATAGACTCAGAAACAGGTGAAAAGTTTAAAAGGGCAGAGATGAATATTGAACAGGATGAATATTGAACAAATAAACGCTTCAGGTCCTTATGCATGGATACATATTAGTGCCATATATTCCTCTTGTCCAGGAGTTTAATATTATAGTACTATCATATTCACAGTACACTACTGATGTACTGACTCCTCCATTATTGTCCCTGAAGTGGGATTATAGAGAATAGTCACCATCCAGGCATAAATATACAGGCACTTCGAGATAGATCTTGTCCCACTCTACTAAGACATCATCTTAGAGGGAGTGGAGCACCAATTGGACCAAGGCGCACTCTATAATATCTACTACTATAATAAGGAAACATCAAAATCACTATATTACGTATTTTATCATTTGATTGTGTACCATACTCCCAAAATTCCAATGTGAACTAATAGAAATTAGTAGAAGTTATTTCAATCAAGAAAACAACAATTTCAAGAAAACAGATTCCATCCTCTAAATTCCACCCTCTAAATCGGTGCATCGAGGTTTGTCTGGATTTTGATATGCATTCAATATACCAGTGGTCAGGCAATTGGAGCTAAAAAGCTTAACTGAGGAACTCCGGTTTACTCGTTTTACAGGCTGTGGTGATCGAGGAGCAAGTGGGGAGAAAATGGCATCGTTCAGCAATGGAAAACATGACCGTTGAATGTTAGCTAATTACCGGTTAAACCTTACATCAGCTCTTGTCATAGAAACAATTATTATCTATTTCTAACAAAATCTATACATTAAAGAGACAGTGATACGATTATGCAACATAATGATCTTTACTAAACTTGATATTTAGCATGGCATAGGAAACTGCCATCTAAAAACACATTGTGAAAGAAGATGAATGAAATTCAACAACTTCAACAGGGAGGTGTTACCTGCTATCAGTTTATATTTAACATGCTAGTCCCAGTAAATCGCCAAGTTTGTTTATTAAGAGTAGTTTCAAAAGAGGGCCAGGGACCGAAACCTATGTACAAAACTAAAGTGCGACAACCACCTGCGTAAACGTAATTAGTTTAGAACCCCCTTAACTCTTGTAACCATTGCTCTATCAAATTAATAGTAAACGTTTTCAATTAAAACGACGGGAAATTTATGATTCAGTCAAGTAACTTCCAGTTATGAATAATAAGCACAATAGAATAAAGATGAATGAGGTATTTACTGGTCAGAAAATTGTTTAACTGAGCAGTTAATTTTGCTATGATCCCCATCAAAAAATGAATTATGCGCGGCTTACAGTAAGTTACTGGGCCGCGCTCAGCCTGTCATTCCGCCTAATCTCTATTTTATGTTTATGAACATAATAGCCTGAGGTCCCCAGATAAACTTGCACTTGTGTGCTGTAACAACAACAATGAACAAAATGCCACTATTTTGTTGCTGATAAAATAATTTAGTGCGCGATACTCTCAACTTCGGAGCGTGTCGTTTGTCTCATTTTCCACACATTTACTGTCACAAAGATGCAGTTAGGCCAAACCAGTTAGGCCTAACGCAGAGCTAAGCCTAAATTAGGCCTAAAGAGGCCTAAATTAGGACTAAATTAGGCATTACTGTCACCAAGATGTTGACGGATGTTACTCGTCTAAATTTCTTCGAAGTAAGCGCGCGCCGCTTCTTTCTCGAAATGGCCCGATGGCAAGTGCTACGAAGTAGCGCGCGCCGGGCCAGATCATTAACAATGGTCAAATTCCAAGATGCAGTTAGGCTTAACTCTTAATTTAGGCCTAATTTAGGCCTAATTTAGGCCTAACTCTGCGTTAGACCTAACTGGTTAGGCCTATTTGCATCTTGGTGACAGTTACACACCAAACACAAAACATTTACCATTCAATTAATGATTAAATGTATAATTTTTAGAATTAAAATATAGTTTTTTGGTTTTGATAACGGCTTTTGTAGCACGTATACGTCACTTGTAGCGCGATGCACTACTGGGTCGCGCGCGCGCATCCAATAATGCTTCTCGCAACCACGTATGCAGATCGGCGAGATGCGAAGGATTGACATCGTGAATCAAATACGTCACTTTTTCCGATTGGCAGTAAGCGCGTGCATGGTGCACTTGTTTTTTCCAAGGCTGCAATTAATTTTAAATTAAACAATCACGCGTGTATGCTGGTCACGTACGTGCGCATATCATTAACTTCCAATAAGCTACAAGCATCCGGCCATCCGCACTGCACTTTTTTAAATGCGATAGAGGTTGTAATTCATTCGACACTCAGCCCGAATAGAAATTTGGCGGACTGACAGGCTGAGCACCGTTTAGTAGGAAAACAAATTTTATTTTAATATATCTAATTTTCAATTTTAATAATATTTTACAAATATCACTTGACATACGTTGCATGCCACTTTTCGCGCGCGAATATATTTGGATACGAAAACATGTATCAAAATATCACCTGTTAATTGTTAGTACAACTCATCGTAATGCAATATTATACATTTTCAAAGCGCAAGCGTTATATTGTAGCGCGATGCGTTACTGTGCCGTTACTGGCTAGATCGGCGAGATGCGCTACTGTGCCGCGCCGAGCTGCCATGAATTGACATCGTCAATTAAACGTTATAATAAAATCCTTCACATAGCCATGTGCCTACGCGTACTGCGTACGGCGGTCGCGCGCTACTGCAAGCGAGAGGGCTCTGGTTAGAGCAAATAAGATCCGTTATGCATGTTGTCTCGGTACTTAATTGTTAATGGTTTAAAGTATTTATATGCATTTTGGCTGTCATGCCGGACTGTTGACAGATGATACAAGTATTGTAGCGCGATGCACCACTGGGCCACGCCGCGCATTAAATAATTCTTCGCGCATCAAGTAATTCTTCTCGGAAGATCGGCGAGATGTACCACTGGGCCTCAATTGACATACGTTGCATGCCACTTTTCGCGCGCGAAGCGCGCGCCGCCGAGGTGCTCCTTCCTGGTGTATCCATAATATCTCTGATATTTGAGATACGTAACATGTATCAAAGCCTGAACGAGCTGCGAAGGATTGGTATCGCGAATCAAATTATACAAATCACAAGTATTTAGTATAAATTTATTCGAAGTAGCGTGCGCCGCTCGCGTTTTTTTCTTGAAATATATTGGCCCGGGGCAAGTGCTACAAAGTAGCGCGCCGGGTCAGTCCATGTACAATGGACATGGGACAACCGTCAACAACTTACTAGTAGAGGCTCTTACGGGCAAAAAGACGTGTTTTCTGCTACGAGTTTAGAGACCTAACCGCTAATTGGACACAATAGTATGATGTCTAAGGATCGATAATATGTTAAGAAGTATAAATTTGGCCTTATTAGTCACGTGCTATACCAATGCGCGTTTTAAACTTTGACAGTCTATTACTCTAAGGCAAATAAAGTAATTATATCCATATTTTGTCAGCAATAAGATCACATTATTTTCTATTTAGTGTGAAAATATGAGCTAGAACGGACATAATCTCGCTGAGTTATAGCTGTTTGAAAGTTATGATGAACGCGCGGGTGCCAATTGATAACAACTAAATGCTTTTGCGCGTAGTGCGCGTCGAAAATTTGGCAAAAACGCTTGCGGAGTGACAATATTCAAACTTCGATAAAGTATATGAAGTGGGTACTTCTCGGAAAGGAAAAATTTAGGCAAACACGATGAAACTATTTTTGGGTTGATTAAATACAACTGCAAAAAATTATTCAAACTTCAAGCAAAAAAGTCAAAATTTTTACCACTTTTTTGGATTTTTACCCCAGAACAAATAGAGGGATTTGTTTTATTTTTATACCATCTTGTGCGGCTGTGTTTTAGCTATCTCCATGCAAGTTTTGCCGACATGCCAACAAAATTAACTTGCTCAAAATATCAAAAAACATGGTTTTTTGGCCTATTTTTGGCCCAAAAATCGGTTTTTTGCAATTTTAACCCAGAACAATCAGTCCAATCATCTTGAAACCACTTTTAATCGATTCTACGGTCAAAAATACGTCTAGTAAGGTGTATCTGGGGTCCCTAGCGTATCGAGCAGACAATGCCCGTAAGAGCCTCTACTATACCTGGGAACCTCAGGCTATTTAATATATATGTAATGTTTATTTATAAACATAAACAATAAATGATAGAGTTGTAGCGTAATGCACTACTGGGCCGCGCCTCGCTAGTTCAAATAATTCTGTTCACAATTCTAGATCGGCGAGTTGCACCACTGGGCCTCGCCGAGCTGCGATTAACGGGTGATACTCGTAAAATATCTGTTCCATATATTGTAGTAGAGGCTCTTACGGGCAAAAAGACGTGTTTTCTGCTACGAGTTTAGAGACCTAACCGCTAATTGGACACAATAGTATGATGTCTAAGGATCGATAATATGTTAAGAAGTATAAATTTGGCCTTATTAGTCACGTGCTATACCAATGCGCGTTTTAAACTTTGACAGTCTATTACTCTAAGGCAAATAAAGTAATTATATCCATATTTTGTCAGCAATAAGATCACATTATTTTCTATTTAGTGTGAAAAATATGAGCTAGAACGGAAATATTCTCGCTGAGTTTTTGCTGTTTTGAAGGTTATGATGAACGCGCCGGGGTGCCAATTGATAACAACCATCTAAATGCTTTTGCGCGTATTGCGCGTCGGGAAAATTTGGCAAAAAACGCTTGCGGAGTGACAATGATTCAAACTTCGATAAAGTATATGAAGTGGGTACTTCTCGGAAAGGAAAAATTTAGTGCAAAAACACGATGAAACTATTTTTTGGGTTTGATTAAATACAACTTGCAAAAATTATTCAAACTTCAAGCAAAAAAAGTCAAAATTTTTACACTTTTGGATTTTTGCCCAGAACAATAGAGGGATTTGTTTTATTTTTTATACCATTCTTGTTGCGGCTGTGTTTTAGCTATCTCCATGCAAGTTTTGCCGACATGCCAACAAAATTAACTTGCTCAAAATTCAAAAAACATGGTTTTTTTGTTGGCCTATTTTTGGGCCCCCAAAAATCGGTTTTTTGCAATTTTAACCCAGGAACAATCGTCCAATCTCTTGAACACTTTAATCGATTTTCTTACGGTCAAAAATACGTTCTAGTAAGGTGTATCTGGGTTCCCTAGCGTATCGAGCAGACAAGCCCGTAAGGCCTCTACTATATGGACGTCGCCGAGTCCAATCGGCGCGCGTTCTGGTTAGGTTGGTAAAGCTTCACCTAACCATGTGCTTTCGCGCCATTCGGGCGCGTGAGGCGGGCGGCGGCGCTCTGCAGCGCAAGGGCTCGGATATAGAGCAATTGTAAACCTACAAAGCTGCGAAGAATTGACATCGTGAATAAAATAATAGAGATTCTGCCGAATGACAGACTGAGCGCCGCTCAGTAATCAACAACTTACACGTTCATTCCGGTTTCCCTTTTAATACTATTTATAAACCTATAACATCAAAATCAAAAATATAGAAATAGATTTTGGAAGATTATTGATTAAAGCATTCTGCAGTTTTCTTGACCGAAATTCCGCTGTTTTGACTGACTTTTTGACCAGTGACCAATCAGTGCAGTCAGTGAGAGTGACAAAAGTGGCCATCAAGCACAAGGTACTGGAATTCCAGTATGCGTGGAGAAAACTTTGAGGCAATGAAAATTTCGAATATGAATGACCATTTAGCAAGTTCACTGTTACCTGGGGACCTCAGGCTATTATGTTCCTAATAGAGATTCGGCGGAATGACAGGCTGAGCGCGGCCCAGTAAGTTCACTGAGGATGGCGCGAAACATAATTGTGGTACTGCAAGTTCTGTCTCAAATAAATCTTTGATAAACGGAAAATCATCAAAATGTAAAAAGAGAATTTGGAAGAGTTTTAAAAAAAGCTTTTCTGCCGTCTTTTTGACTGAAATTTCGCCGTTTTGACTCAATTTTTGATCAGTAGTTCAGTGACCAATCATTGAAATCGGTGAGAGTGACACAAGTTGCCATCAAGGCATAGCAAGGTACTGTTACCAGTATATCCAATATCCGGAGAAAACTTTGATGCGATGAAAATTTGAATATGTCCTACTGGTAGGACATTTTAAAACTTTAGCTTTCTGTTACTGGCAGGCGGCGCTCAGCCTGTCATTCCGACGAATTTCTATTCTATGTTTATGAACATTATAGGGGTTGCATGGCAGTGGGTCTTCACCTATTGAAATGCTCTTAGTAGCCAGGAATTTTCAAAAAATATAGAGCTTATAAATGAATTTTATTATATTACTTTATTGGATAGATTCTTTAATTTGTTACTTTTTTTCATTAATTGTCATCATCATAACATGAGTTTTACTTTGCATTTCTCAAAGTTTATTTGTGAGTATATCATGTTTGATAATGGTTTACATATTTTCATTGATACCACATCTGGTCCTAATGTGGTATCAAACAGTAGATGCAGTAAAAGTAGCAGTAAAATGAAGAAAGTCCACAGTTCTTTTCTTCCGGAGAGAGTGAGACCATATTGGAACAAACTCCCCTCGGATGTCAAGAATTGTGGGACTGTGTTAAGTTTTAAAATAAGATTAGAGGCTTTCAAAAAAGAGACTATTTTAAACGGATCTGTAAATGATAGTCATTTTTGGTATGTTTCGGACGAAGTATTAGGAAAGATTGAGGGATTAAATTATGCTACTAATAAAGAGAAGAACAATGAATATCTTGTGTGTAATCCTCATGTTGCTAAAAAACGCTTTATCAACTTATATAGTAGTGGAAAGTATGCAAATTAGATTCATTTTAACTTGGTTGTTTAGGCCAATAGATTTAAGATAATTTTTAAACTTTAGTAGATATATTTTTGATGATGTGTGATGATGTTTGTGTCATTATATTTTGATTTGATTTGAATTGATTTGAATATGAACTAACTGATAAAATCAATGAAGCATCTTTATTCTATAGATTAATATGTCGTTCTTCAACCTGACTCACATGGGTTACGATAGCACTGTTGCTCAGTCCCTAGAGCAGAAAACTGCTGGTGCAGCAGAGGGCTCGCATGTCAAATATGCTGCCCTTAAAACCAAACATACACGCAGTGACAAGGGTAAAGTTCATGTTTCTAGTTCTTGGTATAAAGATTGAAGTTTCTCTGATGAACATGAGAAATAAATGCAAATTATTCAAAATTAGTCTAATAAGAATGGTTTCTTTGAAAGGGATGATATCTAACACATGTTACAGGACCAATAGATTTGCACCGTAATCCAGTGTCAACCTCACAAGACTATGGGTGGTGGCAGAAGGACAGTAAGACGCCACCTGATTGGGCGAGATGTGCCCGACACTCCCACGTCAACAGTGAGATGACCAGGTCAGCAAAATTAATGTCATAAAATCAAAAACACATTAACACAAGTTTACTCATTGTAGTCTGTTTGTCCTCTCTGGGTGCATTTTTGAGTAATAACAAATCGAGAAAGTTATATTAGGAATGATCTTTTTCCGAAACTATCAGTGTAAGTTTTTCCGAAACTATCAGTGTAAGTTTGCCGTCCAACTGATTCCATCAGCATCAGGTCAAAAGCTTTGCTGTATCGACTCTCATGTCGTTTGATTTTTCAACCAAAAGTTTGGAGAAATGCAATTTTGTGAAAAATTATATTTTTACCACGACTTACTGTGTCAGATCTAAAGAAAAAGTTAGCAAAATCGGAAAAATAGACTTGAATTTGTTTATATAATTTATAAAGCGTATGTTATTGCCCACGTTAAGGGGCCTGTTAATAATTAATTAAACTATTTAAGATTTAATAATAATAATAATAAATTGTGATAATTTGTGATTCAGTTTTCAGTATTAGTAATAGGTGTTTGCTGAATTACTGTATTATACACTCTGTGGCCAGCTCTTATGTGTCCCATCTCTTGCCCTGCAAGCCCTGTTTCTTGTTTATACAACATATTATGATTATGTAATAAACATTTATTGTAGTGTAGGATTGTTTGAATTTCTATTTGCTAAGTCATTTAATATGCATTTTGTGTTTGTTTCTCCCGTTTTTCTTCCCTTGTGTTGCAAGCCCTGTCTCTTGTAAAAACAACCACTTTTGTAGATACACACAGTCTCTACGCCTTTATCCTCTGGTCCCTAGGGTCAGCTGACTCCGGGCCAGAGGAAAATTACCGATTGCCAAGGTTTGATGCCTAGGCAGTCGAGACCTCTTATTGAGACCTGATATAATAATAATACTGTGTCATGCAATCACTTTACAACTGATATGCTCTTACAGGTGCCTGAGGTTTCGTTATGTTTGGTTTTACATCTTTTTATTCTGTAAAATGTGCTAAAATTAAATTTCTTGTTTCATTGAAAATTTCTTGTTTCATTGAGTTATGTTCATATTACCACAAAACCGATCAAAATGTCGTAGCCAATCTTTGCACGTGCAAGTTCAACATCGTTACTATGGTTACTATGCAACTTGTATTTGTTTACCTAATTTGCACGTGGGCGGTCGTACATACATGCATACAAAGATAATTCTTTGAATTATAATAATGACTAGAAAGCCCATGGTAACAGGGATGAAGCTAGTAGTATTCTTTGAAAGAAATTTTTAATCGTATCAAAAAATATTCATCCCAACCAAAGATACAGCCGATTTAAATGTTAAACATTTTAAACACAAAGTGATTACCACAAATCTGATCAAAATGCCGTTCCAACAATCTTTTCACGTGCACGTGTGCATTACAACACCGTAGCTATGCAACCTTTTGGTTTTTGCCTAACTTCCTATTTTTCATCTAATTTTCACGTGGGCGGTCGTACATACATAAAAAACAATTCTTTGAATTATGATATAGACTAGAAAGCCCGTGGTCACAGGGAGGAAGCTAATAGTATTCTTTGGTAATCAGTTTTTATAGCATCAACAAATATCCATCATAACCGAAGATACATCCGATTAGAATTTAGCTCTCACTGAACACCACTATATGAAAATCATTTAGGCTGATTGGGTACCCAATTAAGCTGATTGGGTGCCGTATTAACTGTGTGGGAACTAGGTCAAATTGGGTGAAGTTGTCGGTCACCCGATACATCCATACTTTGATTGTCTTATTTGTGACTCTATATACTTGGGTCAATTTCTATTGATCCCGTTTGATGAAATGAAAATTAAATGAAATAAAGCATTTTTATCCCGCTTATATCAACAATCCAAATAAAAAATAAAGATTGCCGATGTCAAAGCGGCTGGCCTCGCGATATAATTCAAAACTAGATACTCAATAATGAATATACTAGTAACAAATATAAAAACCAAAAGTACTTATTTGACATTTTGAAAAAAAATTTTATCACACACGGTATAAAAACTTATGGACGTATATCACTCATTATTATGTATCACTCTCTAAAATCTTGTCCTCACTACAAATATTACCACTTCTGATATAATAATGTTTTTTGTGTCTTCTTTGGCTATCTGTTTCATTTCCAAGACCAACCGCTGATGGATAGCTCGATCTTCAGGTGATCGATCTGGAGATATGAAAACAGTTTTGTGATCTTCACACAGTCTCAATTTTTTGGCATTTACTAATATATTCTGATGAACGGTACTAGAATTACCTAGCGAAACTTTGACTGGTCTCGTCTTGTCGGCTAATTTCCTCCCAACCCGGATAGCTGCAAAACTGCTGAAAAATCACGTCAACTTTATCGCACAGTTTCTCTTCATCAGTCTCCTTCAAACCAAAGATAAGCACATTCCTACTGCGATCCTCTTCCGATACAGCATTCTGTACAACCTTTTTCAAACTCTCTTCTGTAAGCACAGGTGCAGTTTTAGACACAGCTCGACTGTATGACTTTATCTCAGCTTGGACAGTGTCTTGAACGGCGGTCTTGACGGTGGAGTGCACGGATTTCAACTGGTTCGATTTGATTTCCAGAAGTTCAGCCTGCAGCTTGATAACAGTACTTTGCGATCGGATAAGATCGCTCTTCAACTCCTCCATATCTTTCTTGATATCCAGAAACATATTGACATGATTATCGGTAGTCTGATACGCATAATACAAATGTTTGACTAAAACTGCCTTCACTGGCTTTTTGAAAGTTTCATCTGAAAACTCTGATTTATTGTCACAGTTCATAGCTTCCGCGAGTTCAGTAACCCAATCGTTATAGGCCTGACGCTCTTCGGTAATGCAGGTAGAGTAACCTGACAATCTTCGAAGAGTATCCCATTCATCATCATCCATCGTGTACTTGTACTTGTATAAAGTAAAAACACAGTAGTCAGTACCCGCACAATGGCAGTTATAATGTAGCGATAAAATAGAGATAAGAGAGCTAGATTATCAACACGTAACAACAACTGCACATTATAATGCAACATAAAAATTAGCATCAGATAATAGAACGCTGCTCCTTCGTTTTCCGAAGACTGCTTTTACTATCTTATTATATATAAAGCGAGACGATATATATCCGTACCATTTTACTGACACCATGGCATCAACTTTAACACGATTTTCCGCAAAAACCGTAAGAGATATAAAATTAAAACTAAAACTTTTTTGACTGGGTCAAATGTCTTAAACTTAATGGCCTTCAAATCAGCATGAAAAAATAAAAAATTTGCCAAGAAATAAAAATTTTAGTGCCCAAAATTTGGACCCCAAGTGGTGTCAAAAATGCGAATTAAATAAGTAATAATTTATTTAGTCTCTTAAGCCTTGACACCACTTAAGGGTTAGACGGGTTCCTGCTAGTTGTTTTAGATTATCATGCCTTCACTTCAGTCAAACAATACTTCTGGCTTAAGACTTAAGAGTTGTAAGATTGGATTAGAAATAGATGTATCTATTTCTATTTTATAAACGACTTCAAGAATTCGTATTGTGTAACCTATGCTAGGTCTTTTTAGGACAGAAGGGCAACCACACAGATTCGGTCCAGTTCTCATCACCTTCGAATTGAAAGGGGGAGATATGACAAAACTCCAATTGATGAAAGGACCTGCAACTATTGCGAGCTTAACACCAACCAGCTATTCATCGAGGATGAGAATCATATGCTCCATTTCTGCCCCCTAGGGAAAGGTCCTAGGGACAAATTTCAAAATCTCAGTGGAAACCTACTCAACAATGTTGGTAATGGTAGCTTCAATCTTGCCTCCACGTTCATGTCGCAGTCTGATTGCAAGGATACTCCCAGTGATGAGGACGTAAGTTTGATCAAACTCTCAACCAGCACCATTAACCAGATCTACAGACTAACCCTCAACTTCAAAGACAGTCTGAAAGCAGATAATTAGTTTCCTTTCTCAGTTTTCTTTTTTTGTATTCTCTCTTCTTTTTTCCTCTCCTCCCTTTTTTCTTCCCAGCTTTGAATCTGTGATGGATGTGATGGAAGGCTTGCGTTCACTTTTATCCCTACATGGGCTCCCGGCCGTGTGTCCATGTAGGAGCTGTGGGGCCTTCCGAGTGATAGGGTTACAGTGACTGCTAGTAGAGAAAATATGAAGGTTCCACCAGTAGACATAAATATCGAAAGCAGGGCATTGGCTCGACCTCCGAGGCGGGGTATCCGTGAGGACCCTGGTCGTAATCAGCTCTGCACTGTTTCAGTGTATCCTGATGCCTGAAATCTCGGACACTGCCTACGTACGGGGTAGACAGCCACGGATGATTTTGTCTGTGAGCTTTTCATCACTTCCTGACATGAGCCAGACCTCAGCTGGATCCTTCCTTTTCCTTTTTCTTTATTTCCCGTTCAGTCTACCTCTTCATCATCAGCTTGAGTTGCTTCGCCTTGCATTCGAACTTTGCCTCCACAGTTCACCACGGCACCTCTTTTGGATGCCTCCTGCCGGGCAACACTAGCTCTCAGACACTGGCTAACTTACCGCGCACGGTTTAGTTTCTGTGTCTTTTCTGTGGCCGTGTATTCCGTTTTATGCCACCCTCTCTGCCGTTCTCGCGCTTGCGCTCACCCACTCCTCAGTGGGCTGTTCATTTGACAGAGTTACTGGCTGGCACTCCCATCATCTTCTCACTCACCATCACTGCCCAATCAAATTTATGCAATCAAAATCACTATGCACCCATAATCATATGATCAAAACACAAAGCTTTGAAATATACTTTTTTCTGTTTGAGATTTGAATAACGTTACTGTAATGTTCCAAATTATATTTTAAATGTTCAAATGTTCAAATGAAATTTGAATAAAGCTTATTTTCATTGTTTTTGATTGTTCACTAAATTCAGTGTTCAATCTTAAAGCTGAGCCGTGACGTATTTGTTTTTCAGTAGAAAACATGACTCTACCAACATTTTATCACACATCTTCACTCCTGGGACTTCTCGGAAACAGCTTCGTGATCTACTAAACATTTTACCACAAAGCTATCAAGTTGGACAAGCTCTCAGTTTGGATCATTCAGAACTTGGCAGTGTCAGATCTTATCGCTAACAATATCCTTATCTTGATTCCTGTCATCATATCTCTCTATGCGAACAATCGATGGGTTCTTGGAGACACTTTCTGCAAGGCGATGTTCATCAACAAGTACACAGGATGTGTGGCTAACATATTCTTGATAAATACCTTGGCGTTCAATACAATAATGAGATGCCTGTTCCCACTTCGAAATCTAGATTGCTCCAAAAAACAGCGGTGGTCCATAACAGTTATCACTATCATTGTGGCGATGATACTTCCTTTCTACTACTTCTACGGAGCCATAGTTGAGCGTATCTTTATTGTTGATTTCTCGATTGCTCAATGCATGTGTGGGTCGAACCGTACAGCATTTCCTAAAAGCTGGCATTTATATTTTGATTATCTTACGACTATACTTCTGAATAGATTGCCTTGTCTGACTTTGCTTCTTATGAACACTTTTCTAGTGATCTACGCAGTCAATAAAACGAGAAATCCAGTAAACAAGAAGAATGTCCTGATAGTCCTGATAGTAACCGCATCCTTCTTGATTTCGGTGTTTCCGTACTTCATCTATTACCTTATTCATGGTACTCCTTCGTGGGTTGACACTGACTACATCCTGCGTCTCGTGACTTTTACGATGTTCCTTTCATTTTGGTCCAATCCAATTATCTACTTCTTCACCAAAGCACCAACAATCACTTCCAAAAATTCTCCATCAACATAGTTCTCACAACAAGAAGTTATATTTACAGGGATTAGTATAGTGAATCAGTAACTTCACGAACAGAATCAGTGTTACAACGCTTTAGGGCTAGTCTACAAGGCAGGCCATGTACCCTTAGGCCCAAAAGTGCATCCTTATATGCAGAACCGGGAGCTGTGAGCCACTTTTGGCTTAATTTCGTTAGCACAAGTATGAGCTGGCCTTGCCAAAGTCGAACCTAACTTTGAACTTTTTTATGATTTAACTAAATGAAAATCAACAGCTCAATTAGGGTGTATTTCTTGTTACCGCTAACCGCATGTCTGTGATTACTGCTGTCCTTTTATTAGTGCATTTTATGCTGCACAGTGTTTCTTGGCAAGAATAAGCGCGTAGTTGCTTTCACTTCGTTACTTTTATCATGTCCCTATCGTATCGTTTAAAGTAGAAATCTTTCAAATTAGAAACCAATTTGAATGTTGACCAGATTAAGACCAGATTTGGTTCTTTTCTCGAAAGCTTCCAAGAGAGTAATCTGGTGGGAGCTTACAGTACCGTCGGAAGAGAGAATAGCTGCATCCCATGAGCTGAAGCTTGATCGGTATAACAGTCTACAAGCGGAAATACAAGCTAATGGGTGGTCATGTTTCAGCTTTGCTGTTGAGGTTGGTGCTAGAGGTGTGGTCGCAGCAAGTTTGGAGTGTGCATCAAGGAAGATTGGTCTGACTGGGAGAGCCCTCAAGAAGTTGGTCAGAGATTGTGGGAAGGATGCAGCCCATTGTTCAAGATGGATTTATCTGCTGTCTAGGAAAAGAGAGTGGGAGATGAGAGCTGTTTGAGCTTTATGACTTCACCTAACAGCCAGAGGTGCCATAAGCTAACTCGTCGTAAATCGCGAGCTCTAGCAGGTATCCTCGGGTGATTGTCAGATCAGATGGTGGTCCAAGAGAGACTGCTGGGGCACCTGACAGAAAACCGTATCGCAATGAAAGCCCCGAAACGGTGTCAGGTTTGTGACTGAAGATTCTGATCAAGCTCAGGGTTGAGTCTACACAGTGTCGCCACTTGCCGATGCCAGTTGATGCGAGAAGACACTGATGTAAGTGGGAAGTTATGTCTAAGAAACAGCGTGTGGTTCGGGTGCCGGTTGAACGCATGTAAAAGGGAGGGTATATCCGTATTTCGCTGCTAGTGATGCAGTCCTTAGCCCGGTAGCTAAGGCTTCCCCGTTTCTCGCTCATTTGTGCTCCGATGGGCTTGTGACCTCTGCGGGGGTCAAGTGCAGGATGAGGGACATGGCTGACCAGGAGAAGGTTGTTTTTGGGAGATAGAGTAAGGTTGGTTTGGTGTTGTGCCTTCGCAGTTTAACTGTATCTTTACTCTAATAGATCAACACTTATGATCCTGAGGAATAATGCTTGAGAGGTAATCGTACTGTAGTGCGACACGTACTCTGAGTGGAGTTGGGTTAAAAACATATAAGAGATACGATGATTTAACTTGTAGAAGCTTTCAATAAACATGTGTTAATCGTCGTCAGCTGAATGTGATGTGGTGGACAATGCTTATATGTGATTGAGTGGTGTCAGGGATGGAGGGTGGGGGAGGTGTGGGTGGGAAAGTGAAAATTACAGTACAATGTCAATAAAAATTTAGTCTTCTGTTGAGGTTGAGAAGGAAATGCCAGATGGTCTGGACTTTAAGGATTTGGCAATTTTAGGAAGAATGGGGTCCCAGAGGGAACTACATTTGGGTGCGCGGTCTGTTCTGTTCATAGCTGGTTGTCGTATTTGTATAGCTGCGTGTTCTGTGAGGTCAAGTTGGGAGCGTGAGGTGAGGGATTTGAGGACTTCGATGTTGTTCCAGGAGATGGTGTGGCCGGTGGTCAGGGCATGATGTGCAGGGGCTGATTTGATTCTGTCTGTGGATTCGTCGATGGCGTTGTTGAGTCTGTAACATCGTTCGTGTTCTTTCATGCGGTGGACCAAGGGTCTGTAGGTCTGTCCGGCGTATTTGGAGGGGCACTGTGAGCAGGAAATTTCGTAGATGGTGTTGGGAGTGAGGTGAGTAGGGGGTGTGGTCTTCGTTTTGGTGAGGAGGTTGCGGAGGGAGGTAGCAGAGGAGTGGGTGACTTTGATGTCGTGTTGTCCGAGTATCTTGGAGATGGGTTTGGATAGGGAGGGATGGAAAGGAAGAGAAACACTAAGGGCATGTTCACGGGTCTGTCGGTTGAATGAGGCTAGGGATTGGTGGCGAGAGGGGTTGGTGAATTTCCGTTGTACTTCGTCCATGATGGTGGTGATGCGGTGAGGAGGGAAGCCGTTCTGGAGGCAAACGTGTCGTACTGTCTGGAGTTCGTCGTCAAGGTGTTGGGGTGAGCAGATGTTGTGGGCTCTTCTGGTCAGTGATCGGATGACTGCGTTCTTAGATGAGTTGGTGGTGCAGGAGGAGTACTTGGTGTAGAGGTTGGTGTGGGTGGGTTTTCTGTAGACTGATGTGGATTTGTCAGGGTGGATGAGAACGTCAAGGAAGGGTATAGTTCCGTCTGTAGAGGGATGTTCTTGGGTAAAGTTGAGGTCTTCAGTAAGGGAGTTAAGGAATGTAAGGAAGGATTCTGCGTGGTTTCTGTCTCTGAAAGATCCAAGGCCGTCGTCAACGAAATGGGAGTAAGTGTTCGGAGGGTCAGGACATGAGGATAAAGCTAAGGTCTCGATTTCAGCAAGGCGGATTTCAGCTAGTTCAACAATGAGGGGGGATCCCATTGTACCACCTTCGTCTTGGGAGTAGAAGGAGCCGTTGAATTCAAGGTATGAGTTGTCAAGGCAAAAGTTGATGAGGGAGCCTATGGTGGTGGTGGTGACATTGGAGGGAAGACGAGAGGGGTTCTGTTCAAAGGAGGAGATGACAGTTTTGAGGGATAGGCGCATGTCACAGGAGGTGTACAAGGATTGGACGTCTAAGGAGGCGTGGTAGTGGAAGGAGGGATTGAGAGAGGAGTCGAAGCGATGTTTGAAGTCGGAAGAGTCTTTGAGGCGTAAGGGGTTCTGGGCTAGGGGTTTGAGGAAAGATGCGAGGACTTTGTGGAGGGCTTGGAGGGGGGTGTTGTAGAAGCTGACTACGGGACGGATAGGTGCGCCGGGTTTGTGTATCTTAGGTTGTCCGTAAAGTTGAGGCCATCTAGGATGTAGGTTGCGCATCTTGTGGTATAGGTCGGTCGTGATCTTCTTGTCGGTGTGTAGTTTCTTGAGGACTTTCTGTAGTTTAGTGGTAACGGATTGAGTGGGGTCTTTCGTTAAGAGGGTGTAACTACCTGAGGATAAGTGGTCGGTAACTTTGGTTATGTATTGATCGTGAGTCAGTACAACAGTGGCGTTGCCCTTATCAGCAGGTAGAAATTTCAATTCAGATTTCTTAGATTTTAAAGATTTAAGAGCGGTACGTTGTTGTGGAGTCAAATTGTCGGCGGTACGTTGTTGTGGAGTCAAATTGTCGGTGGTCATGTGTTTTTGTCGGACTTCGCACTAGAGTACGTGTCGTACTCTAGTGCGACACGTACTCTAGTGCGAAGTCCGACAAAAACACCCTCTGTCGCACTACAGTACGTGTCGCACTACGATCCAGGTAGCGTACTCTAGTGCGACAAAATATCCTGACTTATTTCCAAGTTCAGGTCACATCCTATCCTTCTTATGGACCATTAAGTGATTCGTCGGGTCGGTTCACGTCACTTATTTCGAAGTGATCTTGCGAATACGATTCGTCGGATCACATCACGTGTTTCGAAGTTATCCACTGATCATAATTCCTTCGGGTCAGTTCAAGCCACGTATGCAGTATGTGATCCACTGGGTAACTCTTAAGCAGCATATGATTCTCATTCCTATCACACGCATCGTATGAAGGTATATCTCCGATTGCATTGGGATAACAAGTTCATATGCTTGGGCCATAAATAAGGTCACGATGATTCTACCAAAGCATCTAACAACATCAACATGTCTTCTTCAATCACCTTCATTCCTGGACGCACTACTGGTTCAAGAAACGTTATCCACGACGGATACCGCTACTGCCTGGATAAGAATTGCGACGACAAGATCTACTGGCGATGCACTGAGAAGACCTGCTCCGGACGTCTCAGTCTGACGAACAACACTACTGTGACCTGGACGCAGCTGAAAGCAACCCTTCCCTCGGAGATGGATTCCTTTGCTGCCTAGTGACTACTACGAACGTACCTGGGTCGGAACACAAACCTCCTCTCCCCCTTGATGGGCTGCACCAACCCTACTATCTGGCGATTTATCGACGTCCTGAAGAAGGAGCAGGATCTAACCCAATGGAAGATCAACCAGAAGAATGAAGATGCTCAGACAACTACCTCCTCGCCGACTGAAGAAGTGGACTGATTACGACCGTCGCTTGAACGCTGTGATTGATAGCTACGATGATTATAACAGAAAGGATTAGTTGAAGTGTGGTGGAACAATGATTTGAATTGAATATTGTGATTGCAATCTTTGATTTTATATTTAACCCCATTACTCATACACGACTACACTCTTGTCATTGAAATGAAATGAAATGAAATGAGGTATTTATATCCCGCTCATATGATTAACCAACAACACAAGGAAGGTGGTTAACCATGCACAGTGGTCCGGGCGCCCATGCGAGGTAGACATAGGCATGACTAAGGGGTATGATATACCACAAAACATGTTTATTAGGGGTATCTTGCCCCAAAATAACGTTTAAAAAGGTTTTCAGAGTGATTAGATGGATATTTGACCTCAAATATTAATTTTACCTGATTTTTTGTCAAAAATTGCATTTTTTGGCAATTTTACAAGATGGCACAATAATTTTTTTTGCAGTGTATTGGGATTGCTGTATAGAATTGAGTCTAATTTAGCCTAGATAGAGAACTGAGATAACACAATTAAACAGTTTAGAGCTCACTTTTACCTATTTTGGGCAATTTATTAGAGTTTTGACCAGGTTTCTAAAACGCGCGATTTTGACGCGCTGGCAAAAAAAGAGCTTTTTGTGAAATTAATTATGGTTTTTTGCATTGCATCGGCATCTATTTTTTCTAACAGGTTAACCTGGACTAAAAGGAATCTAAGATGATGACCTAAAATCCTATGACTAGGTCCCGGACCACTGCCATGTTAGAGCGGCTGACTGTGAGTGATGTGAGCAAATGTGCAAAAATGAACGGTATAACGTAATATTAATATAAGACCAAGACAAAATTAAAACATCTTTTATTTTAAACCACACTAAACTAAAAAGAAGCAGAGACCATACAATACATGTAGGTATAATAAAGGTTAGTACAGTGACATAGAAAGGTAGAGAACTTAGACATAAAATGGGGTGCGGTAAGAGATAAAAGCCAAGGTGTCTTGCAAAAATGAAGACAAATGGAAAGAAAAAACATCAAAACTGATTATATAAATGGTTCTTTAACATTCGCTTGAAGCAGTTGGTATCAGTAATACATCTCAACATCAGTGGAAGAGAGTTCCATGCAATCGGTGCATGGCTTGAGAAACGTCTGTCATCAACTTTGGACTTTTTATTCTTTGGTACCTTGAGCATGAGATGGTCACCAGGCTGGCAGAGGCACATATTAGGTGCGGTAAAAAAATCGAAATTATGCGGTACCGCACCCAACTATAAAGGTAAAATGTGCGGTAAGGTGCGGTAAATTTTTACCAATTATGCGGCAAATGTGCGGCGATTTTTTCGAAATTTGTGCGGGAATTGTGCGGTTTTCTTTTGCATTTTCTCAAGGACTTTGGAAATTCTAAACGTATAACCGCCGCTCTTATCAAAAATAGGTCTGTTTATGTGTTACTGAGGGTGTAGTTCTTTACTAAGACCATGATTGAACCTAATATTGAGATTCAGTTATCTGAGAACAGTGACTTGATCTGGTAGAGATCAGGAGACAGTTATTTGAAGACACCTCTTGATAGAGTCGATCAGATCCCATGCAGGTATCTTCTGTTTCTTGTGTGGTGAGTTTGATGATGGGTCACTGTTTGTACCTGTTCGTTTCTTTAGGAAACGGTCCATGACGTTGTGATGTGATAATGATATAGAGTAATCAGATGATGTGGTGAAGTTACGAATGATAACTGATACACTATAATCGAAGTACGGTAACGACGAGGGTTCCATAACGGCCTGGGTCACGGTCCCGAAAGGGCCTGGGTCAGGGTCCCGAAAGGGCCTGGGTAACGGTCCCGAAAGGGCCTGGGTCACGGTCCCGAAAGGGCCTCGGTCACGTGGCCTAAGCATGAGTTCCAAAAGGGCCTGGGTCAGGGTCCCGAAAGGGCCTGGGTAACGGTCCCGAAAGGGCCTGGGTCGAGGTCCCGAAAGGGCCTCAGTCACGTGGCCTAAGCATGAGTTCCAAAAGGGCCTGGGTCACGGTCCCGAAAGGGCCTGGGTCAGGGTCCCGAAAGGGCCTGGGTAACGGTCCCGAAAGGGCCTGGGTCACGGTCCCGAAAGGGCCTCGGTCACGTGGTAACCGGGTCACGTGGCCTAAGTATGAGTTCCAAAAGGGCCTGAGTCACGGTCCCGAAAGGGCCTGGGTCAGGGTCCCGAAAGGGCCTGGGTCAGGGTCCCGAAAGGTCCTGAGTCACGTGGTAACTGGGTCACGTGGCCTAGGTATGAGTTCCAAAAGGGCCTGGGTCACGGTCCCGAAAGGGCCTGGGTCAGGGTCCCGAAAGGGCCTGAGTCACTATAAAAGGGCCCGACTTTTAACATATTTTGGTTTTTACACTCGAAAATCTTAACGCGAAAATAAAAAATTATGCGAAATTACGCGGAAAATGCTAGATTATGCGGAAATATGCAGATAATTACAAAATGTGCGGAAATGTGCGGAAAACAATAAATTATGCGGAAGTGTGCGGAAAACGGTAAATTGTGCGATCCCGCACCCATCGCACCTAATATGTGCCCATGTCACCAGGTCTCTTCGACCTGGTCATGGTCATGGTGTTTGAGGGTTCTTTATCCGCTAAAAGTAAAATTTTTATTGAATGTGTAAAGTGTTTTGTCGCACTTTAGTTCGTGTCGCACTACAGTCCACTGTAGTGCGACAGTGTCGGCCTTGAAAATTCTCTGTCGCACTAGGGTACGTGTCGCACTACGATCCAGGGTACTCTACTGCGACAGTGTCGATCTTGGAGGTTTCGCACTAGGGTACGTGTCGCACTACAGTACGTGAATCTGCTTGAGATCAAAATTTGAGCGAGATTTATTCATTTACTTACTCTCGATATTGAATTACTGAAATGAATTTCTGTAAAATGTTCATCAGTTTCTCAGTTTTTACCTTATTATCGCATTTACATGTTACTGCTACTTGCTGGGCAACAGTAAACGATGAAAACTCGTAGAATTTTGAAGCCCGTTCGAAATACTGTGAAAATAAACTCAATATGCTTAACAATCACACGCAAGTAACAGTTGTCGTATTCTCATAAAATATCGTTAACATTCGATACTTTCAGGTTTGTGGACGACATGTCGAAGACGAACAAGGATTTTAAACTCTTCTGAGATCAGGATACACGAGCCTCTATGATATTGCTTAAGCGACGGTGGAAAATTGCATGACAAATATGTTAAGAGATATTATCAATAGTAAACATTTACTTTTCCGTTAACGTATCAATGTTGACTAAAAATGCTGATGATGTTAAAGTATAAATCTACATTGTATGAATTCCACGATCAATATGATTTCTGCTGATTCTTTGGACGGTTCCTTAGTAATTCAGGGTATATTTCTGGTTTAATGTTTAATCGTTTTGTATGCATACAATTTAAACCGTTTTATTCAAGTAGTTTGTTTTCGAATATCGATAGAGAATGCGTATTATGGAACGCGCGAACGTCGAATCAAATTAGTATACAGATAGTTTTCATTGCTTAAATTTAGTGTAACGTAAAGCAGCCGCGCACATGCTGGCGCTGCACGTTTCTGCAAAATTTGATTGTGCTATGAGGCAGAAGGCTTGACTGTTGAAAGCAAGCAAGCATGGTACTCTAGGGGGTAAACAGTGGTCAATGAAAGGTGAATCTTGTCGTATTTGTCACTTAGAAGGCCAATGTGTACGTTAATTCACGTGCTTTGTGAGTGTTACCATGACAACTAGAAATATGTCTTATGTGAAAGTCCATGAATTTGTCAAAGTGGTTGCATTCAGAGCTCATGCCTCGATCAGTTACGTGAGAAAGTATGGGGAAGTTCAAAAGGTTATTCAATAAACGGAGACGACGGTCAAAATCCCTCGATGACTTGTCTCTTCTGTCCGTATCCACTACATCCAGCGTAATGAAATCCACTAGTCCATCTAGCGTGAAGAGGCAACTAAAAATGAAATACAATTCATTTGCCGAGTTTTCCAAACAGAAGATGGTTAGACTAAAAAGGAATCATAGTGCGGAGAGTCTCAGGACGGTCCGAAGTAATTACAGCATCGACACTGATCCCTCGGAGTCTAGTAACGAGGAAATGGATCGTCACGTGGTAACACAGAACAGAAGCAGACATATTGAATTTGAACCGCACCGCAACGGTGACATATTCAGGCTGCGAGTCATCGTCATTTCGTTCTTCTTCACTTTAGCGTACGCTGTAGTACTCTTGCCTATTTTATTCGTTTAGACCCAGAAAATGTGACTATATTTTTAGTAGTATAATTCACTTAGTAATAGTTGAATATTAAAGCATATAAAATATAACATATAAGTCAACCATTCAACATTTTATTGAGCATTTTAGGACAGGCTGCCTGTTATTAAATCTATTTTTAAAATCTAACTTAAGCTGTCAAGATGTCCTTGATGTTTTTTGAAAGAAGCGTGATCCATGAACCATTATCTTTACCCGCGATTCAATACAAATACAATTAAATATTCGATTTTACTTTCTGATTGCGTGACATGATTACATATTACATAATTTGTATGACATTGACAGAATAACATTAACGTTTATTCCACGATTATCAATTAATCTAAATAAAGAGCAGTCTGCACAGATTAGATAGACTATAAATTAACATTTAACAGTCAACTGTTCTAATTCGACTTGGCAACGCCAAAAAAATTACGCTTGTGATGCAGTGACGTGCTGTGAATATAAATATAATAGCGCATAATATATATATACGACGCATAATATTCAACGTTGACAATCATTCATTATCCCTGTCAACTGATAGCTCATAATTGTGATTCAAAGATTCAGTGTCCAGTATCTAGTATCCGGTATCCAGTATTGAGTGTCCTCAGTTCAAATGATATTGCATGTTTATAAAGTTACCACTCATAAATATTTAAATAAAAGTATTAAACCTCGTATCTTGAGATGTAATAAAAACTCCACGGAGAATGCACCTGTTTCGGTGTACTGTGCGTAGAATTCGTTTCCTTACAAGGAAAAAACACACATTATTGTGATTTCAACACTTTGGTTTCTTAATTAGACAATAATTACTGCCGGTACATGAGCCCCGGCCGTCTGACAAGCTTTAACTGGTTTTAGTAATTGCAAATTGTGTGAATCAGCGTGTGTTTCCACAGTGATCTGAGAGAAAAAACTCAATGTGAGACTTGATTAATTATTCCATTGTCCGAAATGTCAGTTTACTGTTCGGTAATTACTGTTTAATACACTTGCTTTTGTTTTCATTAACTCGGCTTACACTCTGACACTTACTGTCTTTATAGAATGATTATAGCTGGTATCTCGATATGTTATTCAATATTTATACGAATCATCGGATATGATTTTTATAATCGAACTTGCTTTTGTTCTACTGATTCTGCTAAGAATCTGCAACTTATTTTTTAAAGGTTATAGTTAGGTAACGCAGTTCTTCTCGAAATTCACAGCTCATGTCCAGATTTACTTGCCCTTGCTAGTGCTACTGGTTCTGGAGCGGGGTTAATGAATTGACCTAAACTGACATGACTGAAAGTGAAACGCCTGAATAAACCTGGTATGGAACTGTGAAATAAAAGGTACCCAGAAATGGTTAATCATTGAATTACGCAACACATAATCCCATCCGCTGGTGCCCCATGGTAATAAGGTTGACTGGTGGCCACTGTCCACTCATTGTACATGTGCTCTGCCTGTACGATCTCTGATCTCTCCCCCGTGAGACAGAGCTACTGTTACCAGGCTCTGTCTGTACGATCTCTCCCCCGTGAGACAGAGCTACTGTTACCAGGCTCTGTCTGTACGATCTCTTCCTCGTGGGACAGAGCTACGGTTACCAGGCTCTGTCTGTACGATCTCTTCCCCGTGAGACAGAGCTAATGTTACCAGTCTCTGTCTGTACGATCTCTCCCCCGTGAGACGGAGCTAATGTTACCAGGCTCTGTCTGTACGATCTCTCCCCCGAGGGACAGAGCTACTGTTTTCAGGCTCTGTCTGTACGATCTCTCCCCCGTGAGACAGAGCTACTGTTACCAGGCTCTGTCTGTACGATCTCTTCCTCGTGGGACAGAGCTACGGTTACCAGGCTCTGTCTGTACGATCTCTTCCCCGTGAGACAGAGCTAATGTTACCAGTCTCTGTCTGTACGATCTCTTCCCCGTGAGACAGAGCTAATGTTACCAGTCTCTGTCTGTACGATCTCTCCCCCGTGAGACGGAGCTAATGTTACCAGGCTCTGTCTGTACGATCTCTCCCCCGAGGGACAGAGCTACTGTTTTCAGGCTCTGTCTGTACGATCTCTCCCCAGTCCCCCGTAGGACAGAGCTACAGGCATCAATGAGGCTCTTAATAATTTTCTTGTTTAACTTATTGTTGCTCATCAAGTTACTCAGTTTAACACAATCCATCTAATCAACAGTATTTACAATTTGACAGTTTGGGGTATGACGGTCCGCGTTTTTTCCTGTACATTTCATTCGCCGTTTGTAAACCTTAAATTTGTTAACGAGTGTTCCCTGCTTGACATTTATGGTGCTAGTAGTCTAGTACCGCTCGATAAGCCAGTGAGCTACAGGTTGGGAGGCAACTTATTATTAAAATTTACAGAACTAACCTCTAGCCAGTTACTAAGATGAGCAGTGGCGCCGTCTGTTATAGCTGAGTCTGCTATGAGTTCACTATGTTAATATGTTATCTGCATCAGCAGCTAACGAGTACTAATAATACTTCATTATTCAATAGATTACCTATTTATAATGCTCAAAATTTCAATATCAAACCACTTAGTGATCTGCAGGGAAGTCGCATAATCGGCAGCTTTATGATCATTAAGGGAGCTGCTACAATCGGTATTAAATAACTTAAACTAGACACGTGAATTGTGAGATTCTGAAACATGAAGGGGTGTGGGACAGGATTTAATCGAATAGGTTAGTAATTTCCCTTTTAATTTGCACGTGTATCGTAGCTAACGGAGAGATGATGTATTATATTTGATGTTGACTGTTCAACTTCATTGTCAAGAAACAACTTTTACCTATGCGAGCAGTGTGCAGTCTACACTATCTTGAAAGGGCCTTCTCCTGTCTTGATTAACTGTGCCTCTCTGTTAAAGGTCGTGTTTCATTTTCTCAGGTGGCTTCGTCATCGAAACCAGCAATCAGACATTACCATGGTATATGGTATTATGAAACCTGAAGATAGTTATAATCACTATTCGATGCTTAAATAGCTGTCTCAAATTTCACGCGATCAGCTTCCGAACAGTTAAATTGATTTTCTACCAAGTTCTATAACAGAGACACGGTTGCTTTCACTATATAACAATTGCCGGCATATAGCTCTAATTACTTCTGAAAAGGAAGTTGCAAATAAAATTCTGTCAGCTTTATTGTTTGTTGCTCAAGCTTTTAAGAACTATCCCTCGCTAAGGCAGCTTTGTCTCGTGATTGTGTGCACTCAGCACTGTACTGTTATTTTGGTTTGTTGCTCCATCAGTAAACCAAAAAGCCACATTATGCAGGTCGCATATATAAAGTAGTACTGACCCAGACTCTCAGGTCTCACGCCCCCCCCCCCCCACATTACATTTACATTGTCATCAAATGATTCATTCCTTTAACCACCATTAACGTTATTGCTATGAGATTTACGTCAATAAAACCACTGGACACTGGACAGCTCCAATGAAGACAAAATTGCTATTGACAGTGGCTAAGTTTTCGGTCGTATTTCTGGACAAGATACTCGAAGGGCAGTCGTTTTGTCTTTTTCTATGAAAATCGTTAAAATAGAATTTATTTATAGTGTTGATGCTTGTTAATGTTATGAACAGAAAAAACGTCATTATGTGCATTGGTCAGAAACCAAATGAAAATAATACAGTCTACCATCAATAATTTATTAATTATAATTGTCAGGGTTAGATTGAAATCTCTTAATTAAACAGTGGCCAATAAATTGTGCCGTCATTCTAATTGCTCGGTTAAAGTGAAATTATCAAACTTTTCAAGTGCACTTTGAGAAGTGTATTCCTCAAGGATAAGCCGTCAGCGGTGACCAATGAGCGATATTTAACCCATTAGGGACGACGAGTTTTAAAGTTTGCCGATTTTGATGCCGTTTAACACACTAGGTCACTTTACAGAAAAAATGAGATATCCTAAAAAGCTAATCTGTATCTCGTTTACTTTAAAAGATACAGCTATGGTCGCATACGACCCACTCGTCCGGGTCGCAAACGACCCATCACGGTTTTTTGGCTTTAACTTCTGAAACAAAGACGTTAGGATAAAATAAAATAAAAAGCATAAGTTAAAAACATATGGTCAATACTGTGTGACTCTAACTTTTTAAAAATAAAGAATTTGGGTCATTAACGACCCACTCGGCTTACTTGCTTATTACTACATATGTCCATGTAACTTCTTGAATTCAGCCTAAAGCATGACATCATAAGTTCAAAATCGCCTCTCAGCAAGTGATAATCATCATAAACTGCGAAAAATCGGTTAAATGGGTCATTAGCGACCCACTAAGACCACAAAATTGATTAATTAAATATAAT
This sequence comes from Bolinopsis microptera, assembly GCF_026151205.1. Classification (NCBI taxonomy): domain Eukaryota; kingdom Metazoa; phylum Ctenophora; class Tentaculata; order Lobata; family Bolinopsidae; genus Bolinopsis; species Bolinopsis microptera. The sequence goes on from NC_087073.1 coordinate 14,134,541, forward strand.
GTTGTCAAACTTTTACAAATATTAGTATAAAAACATGTTATATCTTGGTCATTACTCCTGTACGTTGATTTAAATTTTAAAATCGATCAACTGGGTCAATAACGACCCACTCGGAAGTTGAACCACGACATTATTTATCAGTATCATGTTGTTCTACCATCAAGAAAGACACTCGTAGGTCTTAATTCCACGCAAACCACGGGTGGCTGACTACTAGCCCTTCTGAGATCTGGAGTCTCACGGTAATCTGCAGATCACGTCACCCAATGACTGACGAATAATGGGCAGAATTGGATTGATAGGTAGGTGAGTTTATCAGCTGTTAGTACACGACCGTAATGTCGTGAGACAGCAAACAACATGCCTATCTTTTCCCGATTCCTAGAACGTCCAAGAAGAACTATACAACTGCTGGATTCAGATTTCAGATGGCTGCATCTACTCTCTTCGCAGCTCCCTTTCTTTACTTCTTAGGGGCCGTTCATATATTACGTAATCACTTATTGGACAATTTTTACGCCCCCCCCCCCACCACATAGCTATTATGTCAAAATTACACAAGCTTAATCATTTGGAAACTCCCCTCCCTCTCGGCCGATTACGTAATACTTGTTTTCGTTTTGAAAGCTGCCTCGTTGTTGCGGGGTTTGTTACCCAAAACGAGGTAGTTGTCTGAGAGATTGCAGGTTGCAGCACCGCCAGCCAAATGGGGGGGGGGGGGGGGGGGGGGGCTTTTTCCTTGTCCTTCTTCTCAGAGCTGTAGATGTAGCCATCTGAATGCAGCAGTTGTTAAGTTATTCTCGTACTTTCTAGGAATGAAAAAAACATATTGGCATGTTGGATTAGAATATGCAATTTGACCACTCGTCTTTCAGTATTTACCCAAGGTTACATGATATCTCGTATACTTCGTTCAGGGGATTTTTCTTGAGTGACATGATCTGATCACCGTGGGACCCTGGGTCTCAAGCGGTGGGTTGTAGCAGGTCGTTTACCAAGATTCGAAATTGACAAAAAAGGTAACAGAATCTAATAAGCAACAACAACAGCATGGCTATTACCTAGCAAGTTAGGAACGAGGGCCGATTCCTTTTCTTTTGCGGCACGGCCACGGTCCTTTCGGTACAGATTTCCACGCACCATAGTATTATAGTCAGGACGCAACTCCAGGCATATGCAGTAGTGTTATTCTCGCAGCTCTTTGATGAGTGATGACGGCCCTTCAGTTGGCCCTGGATCTCAGAAGGGCTAGTAGTCAGCCACCCGTGGTTTGCGTGGAATTAAGACCTACGAGTGTCTTTCTTGATGGTGGAACAGCATGATACTGATAATAATTGATGAGGTGGTTCAACTTCCGAGTGGGTCGTTATTGACCCAGTTGATCGATTTTAAAAGTTAAATCAACGTACAGGAGTAATGACCAAGATATAACATGTTTTTATACTAATATTTGTAAAAGTTTGACAACATTATATTTAATTAATCAATTTTGTGGTCCTAGTGGGTCGCTAATGACCCATTTAACCGATTTTTCGCAGTTTATGATGATTATCACTTGCTGAGAGGCGATTTTGAACTTATGATGTCATGCTTTAGGCTGAATTCAAGAAGTTACATGGACATATGTAGTAATAAGCAAGTGAGCCGAGTGGGTCGTTAATGACCCAAATTCTTTATTTTTAAAAAATTAGAGTTACACAGTATTGACCATATGTTTTTAACTTATGCTACAGTTTTTATTTTATCCTAACGTCTTTGTTTCAGAAGTTAAAGCCGAAAAACCGTGATGGGTCGTTTGCGACCCGGACGAGTGGGTCGTATACGACCGCAGTTAGTAAACAGCGTCTAGCTCTGTTTGTGAACATCTGATTATCACGGGCTTTTCATATGTCTCAAGGAAATCGTTGCCCGCAACTATTTTGTCCTCAACAAAATAAGCCTACATAAAGTTTTAATGTCCCAATCAAGGCAAGAAGTAAAGTGAAATATTTTCCAATTATGACGACTAATTAGCCTAATTATTTAGTTGTTAGTAATTAATTGGGTCTCGACTGGAAAGTCAATAATGTAGCCCAATAAATTTTGAGCATATGTGCGAAAGATTCGTTGCGTTTAGTATTATGGTTTGTCCTCTATAGCCTCTAGAAAAGGTGGGTCGTAAACGACCCTATCGTCCCTAATGGGTTAATGCAATAGCAGGTATGTACACACCACAAGTAAACGGCAACCCTCCCCAAATCAACCTGCAATGTGCTAAATACTTACACTGTACGGCTAGTTCCGGCACTATCCCAATTTAGGTATTATCGAACAGTTTTTTTGCTGTTGTGTCTGCTTTTTCTTGCTTTTTTTTTAATAACAACCTCGAGGTTTGGCAAATAAAAAGAAAATGCAGCCGTTTCCAAATCAAGACCGTTTTCAGAACAATATTACCCTCGTAAAAATAACCAAGATAAACGGCCGACCGCGTTGTTATGGCCATTTGTCCTTTAATTATAATTACAACATGGGGTCTGGCACTCTGAGTGTGGCTATAGTATCACCTATATAATAATATATATATTATATAGTTATACACTATATTATAGTGTAACCCGTGCCTACGGCCGGTACTTCAATGACAATATTGCAGTTGAATTGCATAAATATAATAAACAGTGCAAAAGTTGGAACGGTGCAAAAGTATGAACTCGCTCAGTCGAAACTGGCCGCCCGCCGCATTAGAGTAAATTTAATTCTGAGCGCCCAACACGTATCCAATGGTAAAACTTAATAGGCTCCACTGCCAAATTAACTAATTATTTACAAAGCTGTAATTTGGGGAGCTATAAATGAGGAGAGAGAGTGTGTGAGAGAGGGGGCGAAAAAGTTAGACACTTTAGTATCATATTTGGGGTACGAAACCATCAATTAAACCACTTACCAACGGCCGACTTTTTAAAAATTTGCTTATTCGCTTTGTCAGAGTATTGTCGCAACTATACCGAAAAAACCAGTTTCATACTTTACTTTACTTTACTTTACGTTGTTTAGCTGCAAGGCAGCAGCGCCATCTATGAAAACCACCTTTTTTCTTTTACTTCGGACAACCATGGCTGGCACCAGCACTTACAGGAACCCGAAGGATCGATAACTAAGGCCAGCGACGGTTAAGGTACTATACCACACTTTCTTCGCCCGTGGCTCCGCTGTATAGATCATGTACAGCTCCTCATTTAACCCTAACACACGATTTCTTGAGCATTCGGCTGAGTAGACCGGGGGGCTGCATAGGTCCATCGGTACCCTTAGCAGAACGGCAATGCCGCTCACCCCATGGCTAGTGGCACAGGCGGGAATCGAACCCGCAACCTCGTGATTGAGCAGCATATCACGAGTAAGGCATGTCGACTAACGAACTGTGCCACTAACTAACCGTTTTCTTGATTAAGCCGCTCGGAAATTACACACATACACACATACACACACCCACACATTTATTGGGATTATTAGCATAGATAATCACTAACCCTGGTCATATTATATGATCGACACTACCTGCGACCAATATCTGCAAAACACTATCCAATATCACAGCCAATTCCATTACCACAGTACCAGGCACCGAATGTACGAGCACTTGGGTGGTAATTACATGCCAGTGAATTTCTTACCAGTTAAGGTAACTGCTCACAGTTTGGTGTTACTTTGTTTCTCTATACACCACTATACCTCTTTACCTGTATAGTGCTATAGTGGGGTTATCTCTTTAGATCGAGGGCATTTTATGATAATTGAACCAGAACTAATCCATTTAAATTCCGTTGGTCAAGTTATCAAAATATTGATCATAGCTTCTGCAATTTTCACTGTTACTTCACGGTGCTTATTAAAAAGTTTAAGCTTTACCAATAGTATGCGTACCCGACGGGGTTGTATCGTATTATATTATATTGTACATAAATCAATTTGAGTAAACATTTATCAGTAGACTAAAAGCCGGTCCCCAATCAATCAAATAAATTTGTGTCCACTCCTTCTTAAGGGGGCATACACCAAATCTGTCCAGACCAAATGACCTCATAGGCAGTTCAGTGACCTTCTAGCGCACCGTTTCCACACCAAAAAAAATTATTTTGAGAGTACCCATTTTTGTAATCGACCATTTCCTGGTTAAGAGTGCAATTTTCGGAAAAAATTATTTTGTGGTTGAGACGCTATAAGTTAATCATTTCTTGCGGTATCAGTTTGAAATTTTGCTCGCCGTTTATTCACATCTATTTCAAGGTGTGTGTAAAATCTTGATATCGTATCTAAAAAGGCTGGTGTGTTATGAATTTTTAAAGTCAAAAAGCTAAAATTGTCCTTTTCAGGCTTATTTTAACAAAAAGTCAGTCAGGGAAGATCGGATTATTTGATGCTTGACATCAAATTGTTCTCTGAATTCATAACACACCAGCCTTTTTAGATACGATATCAAGATTTTACACACACCTTGAAATAGATGTGAATAAACGGCGAGCAAAATTTCAACCCGATACCGCAAGAAATGATTAACTTATAGCGTCTCAACCACAAAATAATTTTTTCCGAAAATTGCACTCTTAACCAGGAAATGGTCGATTACAAAAATGGGTATTCTCAAAATAATTTTTTTGGTGTGGAAACGGTGCGCTAGAAGGTCACTGAACTGCCTATGAGGTCATTTGGTCTGGACGGCACAAACCACTGTTTTGGTGTATGCCCCCTTAATCTTACGTCACGAGGACGAACTGTCACGAACTACAAATTATGAGCTGCATTTCAATTTGGTGTAAAGATTTAAATTCTAATTTTCCCTGAAATTGAAAGAAAATATCTAATGACCAATGTTCTGTCATGGTTCGTAGTTAGAGGTGCAGACTGTGAAAATAATGTGAGATGAGCAGCGCAGTTAAACTCGCTTCAAATAGAACATCGTAATATGTAATAATATAATGAATTGTCAAAGGCAAATTGCAATGATCAAACTGTTATGTCATAATATTAATATCTCCGTTCACAAATTTGTGAAATTTACTTTTCCTTCCGTTTTCCCCGATACATTGTCCAACACAAATTTACTCTTCGTTTTCATTTTGTCAATAAGTGTTATTCCTTTGTTACGGTTCATCTTGCTTAAGTCTTGAGGAAAATTCATTGCGCTCTGTTCAAATTTTCCTCTTGTAAAGTTACTTAGCAATAAAAATAGGAAATTAAATCAACCTGTTAACTAGCCAATCAAAAAATAACTGCACTTTGTGTCTAAACTCTAAAACCCATATTCTAATTCGCTTTATTATTTATACTGCTATTCAGATAAGGAACTTCCTAGGTAAAATTGTCAAGGTAACTTACCATTATTCAGGCTGGTTAATCGATAGATTCAACCCTTATTTTTTGTAAAGTGTTCTCAGCTGTAATTCTGCCTTTCCTTTACATGTTTCAGTGGAACCTTACTTTATTCCTGTGAGTGTAAGCCTTCACTTACGTAGCTTAGTTAGAAAGTGTTACTGTTGATCCTTTGTTTATGCCTTTTTGAATTTCTTGGAATGTATACCTAATATAAATTTAAAATGAAAGATACATGTCTTTACACTATCAATATCATGAACTTCACTTTCCCTCAGGTGGCAACATCTAAAATGCTGGTTATGTTTGTGGCTGGCTCTGTTGGGATTCTTTGTACCAATGGGTTGCACTCCATATGCTCACATGTTTGAAGTTATTACAAGGTAAAATATTTTCTAGTAACCATTGCAACAGCACCATGAACGACGTTAACATTAATCATGGTCGAAAGGCACACTATGCGAATTGATCTTTAGCGAACATAAAACAATTATCTTACTGTTAACTTCATTCTCTTAATTTATTTAGTGTAGTGCAGAGTCAATAGGATATGAGACTGGGTATTCAGTTGAGGAATGAGGGGAGATGTCCATCTCAGCATCCAACACGATTAGTCTCTGTGTAATGTTCTTGTTTCCCACTTGGCGCTTTGTATTGGTTCTTTGCTGCAGTGTTATTTTACTGTTGTGATAATCAATATCAAATGTTTAGTCAAAGTTCTTCTCGTGTCGACAGTCTAGGTCTTGTAATCGTTGTTTAGAGGTTTAAAAGTTTGAATTTTTATGCAGGGATTTTGTTCTTTACATCCCGTTTGAAGAGTCCACTGGAGGGTTAGGATTTATTTTTATTGAGCAGGGTATAATTCAGTTTTTAGTTAGAACATGAGTTGATTTTGTACAAGTTCTGCAGTTAATTTTTATTTTTGATAAAAACGTTTAATTGAAGAGATAATTCACAGAATTTTATATTGAACATTACGCTCCTTCGTTTCAGTCCATCTTTTCCTTCATTACTGCGGGAAATCAGAGACATGAAGAAGATTAAGACCATCGGAAGAAACGAAAGTCCCCTGCTGGCTGACAGCGGGGTCGATCGAATAAGTAGCATTTGACATTGTGTGTGCTAGGCCTATTAATTAAAAAAGTTATGTTTATAAATTGGGACTAACAGATTGGATACTTTTGCTACAGTACAATTCGGCGCGTCTTTCTTTAATTTTATGGACTGTATGTTGAGCAATCCAAGATATCGATATTCAGTTTACCCGTCGTTGCGTTTATAGTTAGACAGTTAGAGTTATAGGAGTTACTACACTGCGGGATTAGTTTTATCCATAAAGTATTGGTATTTTACAATACAGTGTTGATTATTTATCGCTAACAGTAAACTATATGGACAACCAATAATTGCAAAATGAGTGCACAGCCAGTTCAGTCTGAGGTCCCAACCTCACGAAGACATCGTCTAAAGTTCAGTTTTTCTCGGGATTGGAATTAAATTAGCTGTTTTTGAGAAATTAAACTTTTGTGAAAGTAAAAAAATCTGTAGTAACAAAAGAGAATAATTACAAATGCAATAAGTAGAGTCTATCGGAGATTTCTCTATTTCTTCTCCATTCTTGATCGCCTTCGCTCTTCATTTCTGCCCTTTTCTGGTTATTTGGTTCATTTCCGTCTCATTCCTGCTTCGTTTCTTGAGTTTGTTATAAAGCACTCCAGATTATTCATACTGAAAAGTCTGCTTGATCTTGTTAGAATGAGTTTAGTTTACCGATATCAAATACACAGTGTCATCATAGATCCCAATTGGGTTAATGGATTGTAGTGATCGGGAGGAATGAATATTGAGGACAGAACACGAATACCAGTTTGAGGTATCGATCAACTCTGTGTAGTTAATAACGCACACATGATGAATGGCAGCCACGTCAAGACATCTGTCTGACTATTATGGTGATTTTCCTTGGAGGTTTCCGGTTTCTTTGGCGCCTTGAAGCCCTGTTGCCAGCAGCAGCACCTGAAATTTGGTAGCAAGCATGGTAACATTGATGGTAGCAACATCGATTAATCAGCACACAGAACAGATTTGTAGAGAGGAACAGTAATGGTGAACCATCGTAGGGAGTGTTCTTTGACAAAGTAGAAGAACAACAAAATCCTTTTCACCGTAAAACCAACGTTTGATCCCACAAACATGATCTTTCTTCAAACATGACCTTCAAAGGTTTGATAGTCTCCCAAGGATATCTGCATGCATTGATGATATCCCATAGTATGCTTCCAAGATTTGTATGTGCTTTTTCTTATTTGGAGCTCCCAAAAAAAGTGGTTGTTCATTGTTGTTGAGATTTGAACAAAAATAGTCCTCAATGTGTTATGGGAAATATAGCGAAGAGAAGGGCGCTTAAAACATATTATCACTGTAGTAGCTAGGTAGACCTTCTTTTCCTAGACAATCCGTCCGGGGTGCAACAAGGGGGGATCCATTGGTTGAAGACGGATGATACTGAGGATCGTCATTGAGTAGTGAGACACTAACGAGCGCGATTGTGGAGAGATTCCCAAGCCGGTGCATTAGTTTACTTGCGGTTCCATTTCAATTGTGTGATGCAGGTGGTGTGTTAAAGAAGGTATCCACTACATGCAAGAGGAGCAGGAAGATCCCTGCAGCAAGTCACCTACGGTAATCATCAAGACAAAACACTTGTTTATCAGAGCAGTCTCTTTTGTTAGGGTTCGGGTACTCCTCAACCGATTATCAGAGTGAATACGTTCAAGACAATGGCGGTTATCCCAAAAACCCACGCAACTACAAGTAGTGAAGAGTGGTTGAACATTTTTACTTGGTTGTATCACGCAGTGTTACACTCGATCAGAGTAACGTAGCAGTACGAATATTCCGTCACACTTCTTGGAAAAGAGGATAAAACTCGCCTGAGTCCACTTGAATTGTTTATACGTTCTCCTCGTCGGATTGATCGAGGCAGTCATCTTCTAAGTTGCTAACTTTATCAAAACTCATACAAAAGTCACTCTTACAGGAAAATACTCCTTGCTGAAACCCATTTCTGTTTTTAACGGCCATGGCCAAGGTGTGTCCCATGCCAAGTGAGAAAACCAAGTTTGATTTGGGAAGTTGAGACAGTTTGAAGGAGTAAGATGTTTGCTGGGACACGCGTCCTTGATAACAGTGTCCGGCGCACGAACATACACCATATACTCTCCAAAACAGATGTCTGCAATCAATGTAGTTTTGGCTTATTTCTTGTGAAGTTTGACATAGGAGTCTTCATTTCCATGAACTTCTTGATGAGTAAGCCTGGGCATGAGGCACAATTTTCTGCCAAGCTCTAGTCTCAAGGCTGTATAAGTCCTTGTAAACAGTAAAGTAATGTTACGACCTCGTTTTTTATTCTCGTTTTTACCGACTCATGACACGTAATCTTTTCCGGGCGCAAGCATACCTGGGAATCACAGTTATAAGATTTTCCAGTGCACACTCGATTAGGTTTATTGGCTGTTGTTTTGGACCTTAAGCTGGGCGATCAGACTGCAATCTACTACTCTTGCCTGAAAACGTGTATATCGCTTGCGTTCCCCGTGAGCCGATCTCCCTTACCCCCGAGTTAGGATCTTCTCTATCATGTCACTGCAATCTCCACCCCATCGGATCATTGTGGGGTATTTTTGTAATAGATTGTTTGTATATGAGAGTTCGTCTGGACACAGATAATCTCTTGGCCGAACCAAATCCTTGCAGGAAGAAGTCTTCTCGTCGTTCCGGTTTTTAAGCAGTCGTTAACTCCATCGTCAAAACTTGTGTTTGTGTATCGTACATTGACAAACTCCTCGTTAATGCAGACGTCATCAAATTGTCATCACAAATGAATCAAGTCCTTGCAGATTAATGTAACTCGGAGATCTTAGTTGATGTAGACCGTTCACATTACATGTAGTGGAAGGTTGGGAATGAGGAGCAGTTCATCTGGTCTTCTAGTCTTCACAGATCAGGAATTGAGAACACCAGGATCAGGAATCGAGCATTTGGATAGAGGCGATATGAATTTTTATATTTTGGATTAAGGGTGCATTGCAAATATCATTTCGCCAAAGCCATATTGAAAAATTAATTGAAATCCAGGACCAGCCTTCCCTGATTCCATCACATACATCTATGATTTGCCCAGGCGATTGTATAACCTTCCTATCATTCTCTTCCTCGCAGAAAACCCAACCGCATGTTGTGGCTTCTTGTTCATCTCCACATAATTTTCAGTCTCATTTTTTTTTTTATCACACAGCAACTGTTTCCCTATGCTTTCTGTCGGGGATGGCGCATTTATAATCGTACGTTTTTCCGCAGCTGTAGTGATCAACTTTTATCCTCAATCTCATTTTCGCAGTTTGTTTTTTCTGAAATGAACCTCCTGATCCATGTGGTGGGGCAGGAGGGTCAAGCAATGTTCTTTTCAGGTTGATCCTCCTGCGCCATTATAGGTATAGCTGATGCTAACGGGGTAGGGTCTATCTGGGTCAACGGACGGAAAGTGTTCTCTTTCAGTGGTCTGTCCGCAGGCTCCGTCATTAAGAAGGGACTTCGGATAAAGTTAGGGCAGATACATAGCGGAAGTTCCAGTTACTCCTTCCGAGGAGAGATCATGTACTTTAATTTGTATGCTACTTACGTCACCACGGCTGATCATGTAGCGAAACTGTCCAAGAAGGCAACAAGTGATTCTGAAGCGGTTCTATCTTGGGGTTCCTTCATCGGAGGGGCACACGGTGACGTGGTCATATACCCTAACCCAGAGTTGGAGATATTCACCCAGTCTTACGTTGAGGTCACGTGTCATTCGAGCAACATGACATTGACCCTCCACCGCTCTGCATTCCCCCATCTCATCACATCCAGGGCCTCACTTAAAGACCCGAGTTGTAAGGCCGTTGCAGATGACAAGTTTGTCAATGTAACCACAAATTGGGCTAGCTGTGGTACTGTCGTGACTTACAATGAATCTATGGCATACTACACCAACTACATTGTCCCAGACATTTTAAACCCACCCGACGATTCTTCTGACTCTGAGGCAACTGTCCACCACAACTTGCTGGCAGATGTGAGATGGCTGCGCGGCTGATGACACAGTTCAGTACCACGGTCCACGACTCTCCCAACAGTTTGGCCCAGAGATTCAGTTTCGAGGTGTTTCGTTTCAACGAGCGACCTACTGCCGTGGTGTTTATGCACTGTTACATCGATGTGTGCCCGGTTTGTTTATGTTATAGTTACGATTGATTTGTTAAACTTAAGATAACAAATAAGATAACAAATAAAACTTGAGAGCAACACTTTAAATAATTTATCCAACCGCAGTTCAAACTGACTACTAGTACTACATACTGGTACATTATTTTTCCATTGAAGTTCATATTTTGTTTATAATTCAAATTGTAACAAAACAATAAAATCCATTTAAAAAATGAATTAAATTCTCAACATCACTTTGATCATGATTTTTTGGATCTTGCAGAGTGACGACGAAAACTCCAAGTGCAAGTCAGGATGGACAGCATGTGTAACTGAGAGTGAGAGTGAGGGGAGCGCTAAGTAGACTGGGGGTGATGCAACGTCAATTAATGTCAATTAATGTCAATTTGAATTAATGTCAATGTCAGTTTTGCAAAATTTTGGAATACTGACATTAATTGACACGATATTTTTCGACCAGAGATTATGTAGTTCTACCATATTTTTAGCACTTTAGAACGTTTATATCATCAATTTATTCACTACTATCACATATGGAAATGTGAAAAAATTCAGATCATTAAACAATAAAACTAAAATAATACGGTTTTCCGAAATTCAACATCATCAGAACTTAAAACCCACATTAAACGAAATGCCTTCATGACATTTATATTTGAATAACGAATCTTAAACAGCTAACATTACTCCTTCATACTAAAAAAGCCGATTCTAGATATTTTACCTGTATAAGAAACCAATAAAATATGGGCGTGGCCGGTGGGGACCGAAGATGGAAGAGTTGGAAGCTGACATTTTTTTTGGTGGTCTTTGAACCTAAGGATCAACAGATAAGAACATACTCATAATTATTATAAAAACTTACAAGGAAATATTTCCTGTAGATCCTTGGTATATTATAAGCAACATTTGACAGAGCATATTGTGGAGTGAGCTATGTGCCCATCCTTGGAGAACCCGGTGGATGTCCTTGCCGTACGGCAGTGTTAAACAAGGAACTGAAACCGAGGGGTTCCGTTCAGGCCCTTCGTTGCTTGATTCAGGGGATACTGTTATTATGCAGTAATATGATCTGGTAGACAGTAGTTCGTGGACAGTTGTCCGTGGACAGTTGTCCGTGGACAGTTTTCCGCGGACAGTTGTCCGCGGACAGTGGTCGGGCTATCTAGATACTGCCATACTGTGGGATACTGAGGGGAAAGGAAGCAGTTCTAACGAGCTCTTCTCAAACACAAGGATATATCTTGTGAACTCGGCTAGTATATATGAAACATTTGTCATGGAGTTGTAGAGGGAGTTATGTGCCTCGCCGGGCTAAAGTAGTGGATGACCTTGCTGTACGGCAAGTTAAACAAGGATCTGAAACTACTAGGTTCCGTACAGACTCAACTCTGCACCCGTGTCAATATGTTCATTATATGCAAGCCTCTTGATTTATATCTTGAATACTTATCGAATAATGATAATCTCAAATTTCAAGAAAAATTAATGTCAATTAATGTCAATTAATGTCAATGTCAGTTTGGGGTTTTTATGGAATACTGACATTAATTGACGTTGCATCACCCCCAGTAGACTAGCCGCGTCAAGTTGTGGTTAGTTCTTATTTAATTGATCAAATCAAAGTCCAAAATGACATCGAAGATTAAATTAACATATTACGTAATCACTTTTTGGACAATTTTTAACCCCCCCTCCCCCTGCGTAATCAGTTTTACACATTAAATAATAATGCACTATCTTACTATATATAAAGCGAGACGATATATATATATTTATTTATCCGCACCATTTTACTGACACCACGGCATCAACTTTAACACGGGTTTCCGCAAAAACCGTACAAGATATAAAACTGAAACTTTTTTAACTGATTCAAATGCTTTAATGGCCTTCAAATCAGCATGAAAAAATCGAAAATCGGCCAAGGAATAAGAATTTTAGTACCCAAAATTTGGACCCCCAAGTGGTGTCAAAAACGCGAATTAAATAGGTAATAATTATTTTTACTGGGAGACTTTAGGGTAGGAAACTGATCCGGCCACCAAAGAGCCTTGACACCAGTCTTAAAGGTTTGACGGGTTCCTGCTAGTATCTTTAAAGTATTGCTGAATGACACAAGGATACAATTTCAGAGATGTGACTGTTGCGGAGCGGAACGAGATAAAATAAACAGGTAGATATTGACATGACATTGCTTCTACATTTTATACCCACAGTCTACACAACTACAAGCACTTCTAGTTGTGACTCATCGACCTTCGGGCACTGATCTACTTTGCTTTTATCATTATGGACTATTGTGGATTGCTTTTAACTTTAAGAAGAGACCAATGTATGGTGATATAATCTATAATTATAAGGAAGATTTTGGGATTGAAGTTTTACCTTTTACTGATATTTTTAATTTTAATTATCGCAATGATAGTGTATTTTTATTTTAAACTCCTATTACACGAGTTGGTATAAGTATAATTTTAATTTTAATTCAATCCTTGGCCTTGATTATACTTTATTTAATCAGAACAGCATAACTTAAACTATGTATTATGTAAACTTATATATATCAATATAGCAATAATATTTTTTAAACTTTTTTGCCTACTATCGCACCAAAATTTAAAATAGGTATATGGTTGAATTAGGTATATATACTTAATTATTGATGTTGTCAGATTAGATCACACCATCACTTTATAAACATACTTTACGTAAAATATCGAATCCGTATTTTTTTTCTAATACAATTTACAGTTTTAACAAAAAATCGAATAACTTCATATTCAAAGTTGTAGACAATAGCTCTGAACAGTAAGACAAAGCCTTGACAGAGTCCTAATTGAACTATGAACCATAGTTGACAAAAAATATGGTATACTCAAGTTCATGATTTCAAAACGAAAATTGAATTAACCCGGCCTGCTAATTCATTTCTTCTAGTTCTACCTCGTCAGCCACACTGTGCAGATCTTCAAATAAAACTGGCACATGGCAGTTTAACGTATTTAGCACGATTGTGGTTAAACATGAGCTAAGTAATAGACAACTATTCCTTTAGAAAACTGCTCCTTAGTTTTTTTTGTGATTGATATTTAAAACAGTGGATCTAGGCTCCTCATCAGCCGCAAGTTATTCTAATCCTATTACTATTGAATATTGATGGTAATTGGTTGTATTGATTTACTCAAACTCGTTTCATCGATAATATATGTATTATTTAAGTCTAGATTCTATTACGACGTATCTAACGTTTACAGTTCAGAGATGAAGGTACTTATTGTGCTATGCATGGTGGTTCTCGCCGCAGTTTTTGAAGAAGGTAATTATAATTAATTAGTACTATTAACTATTAATTACGCATCTCAATGCCAAGTAGTCTGTTGCATGCCTAAAGTTTAATAAGAATATGGATATATCGTTAAAAACCACAGTATATTCAATTGAGATCAATGTTTTAATTCCTCTGAAAAAGTTGAAATATAGTATGTACCACATGTGACATGATAGTAAAGAACATGTTATCAGGAGAGGGAGCGTGTGCGTGGTCAGACTCTGATTACCCCTGTGACAGAATCAGTAGCTGTACTTACGGGTGTAAGCAAGGGCTCTGTTGGAGCCAATATGGAGGTCAGAACTTATAATTTCTTTTGTGCTGTTTTAAACATTAGGATGCTTAGTGCTCACTAGCTATGTCTATTTGTCCAAGTTTTTCAGCTATGAATATCGCAACACCTTTAGAACAGTTAATATCAATAGAAACACTTGCCCACTTGCCGGAATCTCTTACTCGAAGTAAATGTCCGTTATCAATCCTTATCAGGAGCTTGTGCGTTCTTTGAGAACAGAAAGAAGTGTTTTGATGGACTGGGTTGCAAGAACTGGTGTTATCTAGACAAGGGAGGTAACTACTATCCCTGTCTTGAACACACTGACTGCAAAGATATTCACAAGTATGTTGCAGCAATGATCTTAGGTTTATGGAATTCTTTCCATTCTTGTGTTGATAACCAAATGTCTGCATGTTTCTACTTTATGTTCAAGTAACAATCAGTCACTCTACTCAGTCAAGTTCAACTGAAAATAAAACAAAAATACAGGTACCCATGTAAAGGCGCTTGTTCTTGGTAAGACTTGATGAGAAGTCAGAAGGGAGACGGTACAAACCAAAGATCTTGATGAGGCTGAGTTTTTAACGGGGAGTTAAAGTTACGGGGTTTAGAGCTTGTTAGCGCAGTAGGAGAATCTATTGTGATAAAATGTTTGTTCGAGAAAATACAGTGCTTAACTCAAAAGAAAACATAAATTTATAATCTAACACTTAAAACACTGTATCAATTGTTTAAAATTTGTGACCCTGAAGGTTAAATGTGCTTTTAAACTAATAAAAATAAATAACATTAAAATTAAATAGTGTCCCATTAAAAATTACCAATTTATGAGGAAAACGCTTATAGATCAATAATATTTTCCAGTCAATAAAACTATCTGAACGACTAACAAAGTGAAGATCAGCTGTAAACACTCCAAATCAAACGAAAATTTAAATTCCAATCAATCTGAAAACTCTTCCAACCTCTCTTCGTCCTCTGCATCAAACTCTTCAATCCATCTAAGATCCATATCCAACTCGTTCACACACTTCTCAATAAAGACAGTCGAGAAGGCCTCATCAGAGAAGGTGCCCATCACATGCTCCCGTCCTCTTTCCCTTATGCCCTCCAATTCTTCATCTGTCATCTCCAGAACTCTTATCACGTGATCACTGTATTCCTCAGCAGTGGCTGCTAAGAAGCCTGTCCCTGGTACCACTATATCCAACTTAGGACCCCCGCTGTTGTGTGCTATGGGAATGATACCGGCTGCCATGAACTCCACCACTCCAATACCAAAGTGTTCGTTCCACATGGTGTGGAGACCCATCAGAGAGTCGGATAAGATCTGGTACAGCTCGGAGTAGGGGATACTGACTTTAAACTCAACCAGTTCGTCTACTTTAAGGGTTTCAGAAAGTTGCTTCAGAGATTCTACTCTATCTCTATCTCCCTGGTTTCTTACCCCACCCACTAGGGTTAACGTTACATCTCTTCGTCCAGTTTTTTCCACGAACATCGCAAATGATTCGATCTGCAATTTATGATCTTTCTCTGGCCGAAACTGGGCAACCGACACAATCCTCTTAGATCTAGGTCCCGAAATTTTAAGGAAGTTCTCAGTATTGCAAGGTGGGTAAAGAAGTGTAGTCCTGTCAGGAATCTGCCAAATATCGTCTATGTGTCCCTTGGTCCAAGATGAGTTGACAAACACAAGTTTAGATTTGGCTCCCATTACCGAGTACATCTTAGCAAATATCTTGTAGTAAATAAGTTTAACAGAGCTGAGGAGGGGATTTCTAGCGACTGCTGAAGCGTTGTTATAACTCGACTCCCTGGCAGCCACTTTTCCTGAAATTAAGGGTCTATCAGGATTGGTAACATACATTTTGAAGCACTTAGAACTTTAAGCGGGAATTTATTTATTAAATAACGGGAAAACATATAATTGTAGGGGGGGGGGGGGGGGGGTGACCCGGTGACATGTCCACCAATGTCCGCCATGTCCTGTCCTTTTTGGATTCTATGAGACAAGCGGACATGTTTTTGGGACATTAGCGGACATTGACGGACATTGGTGGACTCGGACGGACATTGGCGGACATAAACGGACAAAAATTATGAGAATTATTTCATTCTCGATACGTACCTCCCATATCGAGAGCTCCCAATTCCGAGCTTGTGTTGCAAAGGGGAGGCCTGCCTTCCGAGATTGCATTACCAGGGGGAAGCCTCGAGTCCAAAATTGTGTATCGAGGCGGTAGGTGGGGACTTCGAAAAACCGAAAAAATATTTTCGGCTAATAATGAACACGGTAGAATGAAACGTGGAGAAAAGTGGTTTTCAGAAAAACTCCAAAATTGTGTATCGAGGGGTAGGTGCGGACTTCGATAATCGAAGGATATGACTCGGACCGAAATTATTTTTGGAAACTAATTTTGCTCATGTTTTATGCTACCCTGGCCTGATCATTATTAGCCGAAAATATTTTTTTTCGATTTTCGAAGTCCGCATAGACGGACGTGGCACTCCCCCCCCCCCCCCCAATGTAATTATAAGTAATATTATGTTGTGCCACCCTGGTAAAACTTACCAGTTATAATCGAATTAACGTTATTTACCTGGCCTATGACAATCAGCTCGGGATTAAGGCCAGAGGGGGGGGGGGGGGGGGGGGGGAAACATAATTTTTCCAGTTTTTACATTTGTGATAGAGCTGCTGGAGACGAACAAGAAGAAAAAAACCGGACCGAAATCTGACCCTGCGTTTTTGAGATATCACGCACCAAATATTGAGGTTTAATAATTGTAATCACATGAAAATACTGGCCACAACCAGGAGCTGAAACTTGGCACGTGTGTTCTTTGGGGTGTCACGCAAAAACGTTATGTTTTAAAATTTTGATTTTTGCCTTTGTTCTTGAAATAAGAGGTCAACAAGATGGAAAAATGTGATTTTTTAGATTGGGGAAAAAAAATTCTTACCCCCCCCCCCGGCCCGCTTAAGAGACCTACACCCAAAACGTTCACATTAACTCACTCCTCAGGTCTTCGTAGGCGGATGCGGTCATTATCACAATAAGATAGAGCATGACCACTGTAAGATAGAGCATTGGAGCCCTGTAAGAGAGAGCATTGGAGCCCTGTGCTTACCCCGGTAATATTGTCCACTATGCCTGTCACACTAAGGTAGAAGGAGTCAAAGTATTCTCCTCGTTGGAAAGACCACTTCGGGCACTGACCAATAAAGTGGTTCATTGTCTCCTCTTCCATGAGACAGTGTGGACAAGTTTTAGGCACAGTTTTCGGCTTGAACTTATTAATATGGTAGTTTAGTTCACAGTGTCCAGTGAGGAATTGTGTCGCTGTTCTTGTGCTCTCTTTACCAAGTTTGGGGATTAATCTGGCGAACTTGTGTCTCCATACTCGTTTGAAATGAGTGTTGGGCAACGTTCTCCATCTTTCCCTCATTTTCCGATGACTTATACTCCGCAGCGCTCCCTTCCATAATACTTTTGGTATTGGTAGTAGCACTTGGGCGGAGTTATCAGAGCCTTGTTTGGCAAAAGAGTGTGCCTTTTCATTACTATCATTTCCTTTCTGATCTACTCGGGTCACACAATGGCCCAATATTTGAAGTTTTGCATGGTGACAGAGGTCTAACTTTACCCGATCTGTTTGTATTGATTATTATTTTATGTTAATTTTCGATAACTACCTTAGTTTGTTTAATTATGGCGGGTTAAAATTGGCGGAAAATCCGCCATATTTTTACCCACTATTGTCTATGAGACAACGGACGTGTTTTTTGGGACATTAGCGGACATTGACGGGCTCGGACGGACATTGACGGACATTAGCGTGCGACAAACATTATGAGAATTTTTCGCACATAATTTGGACAATTGGAAGGAGCTTATATTCATAAGAAGCCTATATTCATAACCTATCGAGCCTTGAGGCATCCTCTTTGCGATTCAATCTCAGAAAGCAGGCCTCCCCTAGTTTCCAAAAAAAAACTTTGAAAAATTTCGACTTATAAAATTCTATGAGACAAGCGGACGTGACCCCCCCTCCCCCCCCCCCCCCCCCCCCCCCCGCATTCTACCAACATGCCTACCTTCCCCAAGTTTATGTGAATATTGCAGGGAACTTGTCTTTATTTTATATGAACAACGGAACGTTAAAGAAGCTTCAAGACTATACCCGAACTTGAGCTTATTATGCTGGTACACGGGCAGGTACACAAGCTGTGATACCGTCACAGGTTCACTCTTTCCCATAGTCTCCTGTAAACTATATTATTTTGACGGAGTTGTCGCGTCGGGGTGGCTGACTTTAAATGAAGAGGATTTTATTTTTGTATTTTACTCGGTGAGTCAAAACCAAAATGGGAGGCTGTTTCGACTTTTGAATTCTACTTGTTATTAGGAGGTCTGCACTGTAATTATAAAGTTCCCACTAAGGATTATCGGCAAACACTTTGTCGGTTAGGCATTGTGTTGATCGCGAGACCAACACGATGACGAATAAATTCAATTAGTTTAAATATTCTGAGTTAGTCCGGATATCAAATAGAAATAATACTTAGCTCTGAGAAATATATAATATACTGCAGACCATGATCACCGCTATCGGTATCACAAAAAATAACAATTTATCGGGGACCGAAATTTTAAAAATAACTACCAAAACTCAAAGCCTGATAACAATCGTCAGATAATGTAATTAGTGCACGTTTATAAACCCAATGATCATGACTATGTTATTCTTCTTGATAGCTTGATCCTGAACTTCGCCACTTATTTCCTCTTCTACCAGCATTGTGCTTGTTTATTCGTCACTCCTCTCTGGTCAAGCCGACTAATACGGGATATCAAGGTCACGTGACTCCATACTGGACTCTAGACACTCAGTGACTCACTCTTCCAGACAGTGGCTGCTTGCCAACAGCCCTGTCAAGCGCAGAACTGCTCCATGTGTTTGTAGATCACGTGATACCAATGTAGTGCACGTATTGGCTTGCCAATGGTCACGTGATATCGATCCTGCATTCTGATACGCTTCAGGGCTGCTTAAAATACCCACACACAGACCAGTAAGTCAGTGACTTCTTAGTCTGTTATGATATTGTTACCCAGCAGTGGAAATTTTTTCTTCTCACCTCGCATTTCGTTCTTTTTTCTCTCGTCTTTTAAAACCATAACAATTTTGGTCACGAGGATCAAAGAATCAAAGAATTTCAATTTCTGCCTGTTTCAATTTCAGCTGGTATTGTCTCGAAGCCCATAGTTATTTGGGCAATTCCACGGTAAGGTTCCACTTGGTGAAAATGAAAAATGTTAAGATAGGCACCTAATTTTGGTTAAAATATGTTCATTAGACTCTTAACCTTACAAGTCAACAAAAGTTTTTTGTTTCATATTGCGTTAACTTTTGATTTTTCTCATTCAAAGGAACACTACTCGGAAATGAAAAAAATCGTTCAAATTTTCAAAGGGCCATAGTTTGGGTATGCAGCAATATTTCTCTATGAAACTCCATACACTTAGGCATATGCATAAGAATGAGAGCTATGCAAAGTTTCAAAACCGTTACTCAAATACTTTTTCTAAAAAATTTCCACAAAGATGGTGTCACGTCCGTCACAAAATTAAGCAAAAAAGTTTTTTCAGAGCCACATAGTGCTATTTATATTCAAAAAACCACTGTAACCTATCTCTTCTGAAGGTAAGGGAGTACCGTAGAAATTATCAGGCTTGTATCTTTTAAGAAAAAAATTTTGTAAGGGGGGTCCCAACTTGTCGCGTCCGTCACATTTTTTTGAAAACGCTCCAAACAATCTTTTAACAGACTTTAAAGGCATTTTTCTTAAAGCTGAGGCCGTCCTCAACAAAACTATGTCGTCAAATCAAAAATTGGACAGAAAATGACCGAGTTATGTATAATTTTGTATATGCCCATATATGGGCATACGGCTCACTTTTAGCCATTTTTATCCATATTTCCATTATTTTGACTAAAACCAAGACAAATAGAAGTCAAATAAGGTTGGATTGTGTTGACTATGTTGACTAGACTATCAAATAACATCATATGCAATTCAATAATTTAATTTACTGATTTTTTGCCATTTTATTTGCTTACAACTTTTTCAGAGGTAAAAGGCACAAAAATGGACTTAACCCTATTTTCGCATATTTTTGAAGTAAAAATTCAATATCTTCCACATTTTAAACACTAAAGTAATGAAACTTTTAGGAGATGGTCTCAACAGTATGATGCGTTGAACAGTGATGAATGTTTTACCAGAGTTATAAATTTGTTCAAGTAGAGAAATAATTGATGCCCCTAGACTGATACCCCAGCGTATGCCCAAAATGGACGATTTTGGCTGTTGCAGACCTCTTGGGGGTATTTGATGCCTAAAAATTTGCATGAATACAGAGTAGATGTCACTGAACAAGATAAAAGTGTCAAGTGGAAGATTTGGAAAAATTGAAAAAAAACGTGTGTCCGTCACAGTCACGTCTGTCACAATTTGAAAATGGCGCCACGCAAACAAAAATTGAGCAATCTCTAAGAAAATGGCATCTCAGAAATCCCTAAACCTTCTTCTATCATTGTAATTCCAAATTAGATACAATAGATAACTTTTTGAGATAAATTTGGGTACCATCTGAGTAGACACCCAAAAAAGTGTCATATTTACGTCACGTCCGTCACAGAGGTGCTATCTCAGAAAGTAATAATGGTAGGGGTCTGAAATTTTCACACAACCTGTAGTTAGGTTAAATGTGGACTAATAAACAGTTGGAGCTGATAAATAAACAACATCTCGAGTACAACATTCGTTTGAACTTTAAAAAACAGCAAAATCGTGGTGTCCGTCACGGTGGAATTGCCCATTTCTATAAAAAATGCCACCATTGCATTTCTCTAGATCTTGTATCCAAGTACAACAGTCCTCGACATCTTACTTCGTGGCTCGTGCCCAATAATAATATACCTTTAAAACAGGATGTACAGGGTGAACCACATAAAATTTGACCTTTGTTCGAAAACTTATCACCCGCCTCAGCAAATTTTGCTGTCCACTTTTGTCCGCCTATGTCCGCCAATGTCATGTCCTTTTTGGATTCTATGAGTCAAGCGGACATAGACAGACGTGACACCTCCCCTTTGTAGTTGTACTAAAGTGCGGGTTTTTTGTCACACGTTGTAGACCTGCCGCGCACGAGCGCGCGGCTGTATCGTGGCTTTTGCCAAGATACTAGTGATATGAAACGACTTAGTGAAACGACAATGGGGGTCACGACGTGATACAACGGATTTTCTAGTAAAATTATCGGAGAGACGAACGAATAATTCTTGAAGATTTCCTAGCAGATTCACCTTGTGTAAAATCCGGATTGGAATATTATTTATGAGTCGCATAGTTGAAATGTTTTCTTGGGCCATCGCCCCCCCCCCCCCCCCAATAAAATCTGGGCAAGGGGCCAAAAAAGGCCAACTTTTTTATTTAGGTTTCTAAAAATTGTTTTTTTTTGCCGAACATTTTTTAAGTCAACAATTTTCAAAGTTTTTCTGGAAACTACTTACGTAAGTTCATGTTTCATGCTACCCTGATCATTATGAGCCGAAAATATTTTGTTCGGTTTTCGAAGTCCGCACCTACCCTTCGATATACTTTTTTGGACTCGAGGGTTCCCCTTTGTAATGCGATCTCGGAAGGCCTCCCCGAGAATGACTCGTACCGAACATTTTCTGAGTCAACATTTTTCAAAGTTTTTCTGGAAACTACCTTATCGGACCTTATTTGGACGGACATTAAATGAACGGACATAATTATGAACGGACATTAATATGAACGCTAGAAGGCACTCAAAACCATCAAAAATCCGAATTTTTTCCATTTTTAAAAACTTTTTTTTATTCCAGAAAATGATTTTTAAATCCATTTTTTATACAGTAATTAAGAAAAGCAGTCGTTAAGCAGTAAAAATGTTAAAATATGTGTACATGATCAGTGTTTAATATCGCATATCATCTTCATCAAATGGGTTTCCGTGCATGAAATAGTTCAACGTTAAAAAATTAACCTTTAAAATTAACCAACGTTGGCCTATAAAACGTTTAAGAACTTTTCATTCACAATTTAAAATTAAATACAACGTTAAAACGCTGTTCAATTTTAAACGTTGCTCATATCAATTGGTTCATCATTTTGGGCGTTCGTGTAGTGTTTTGTATCCCAGTTTCAACGTCTTTACAGTTTCAACGAGTCAGCTAGAAACTTGATCTCTATTTCCAGACTTTCATAATGATCATTAGGCTCACAACAGCTGGAATAAAATAAGTTAACCTTCTTTCTGGCTCACTTGTGGGCAGCTTCAGAAGGCTATACTATATATAACTGTCTAATTGAATAATTGGAAGAGAACTCCATCAGGCCTAGCTGAACCAAGTGGGGAGTTGATACAACTTTCACAAGCAAGAGCCACTTTGGTCTACTTGCTGTGAGGTGTCTCAGCTACGCCTACATGGGTTGGGGGTCCCCCCTTTTCTTTTCTTTTTGGCTGTGCTGTTTGGTCTGCACTGATCACCATTATTTAGGACTCGACATGATTAAGTGTTTTACAGTGCGGGAGCTTGGGAGTAACTCTTAGAGGGAATATCTTCGATAAGATTTGCAAGGGTTTTGGCTTTGCTTGACCGTCCTTTTTCCAGTTCCCGCTCTCATTAGCGATTCATCAAGAGCGCTTTTTCCATGGGTTTATTTTCGTTGACTCACATATTGCGTAGTCTGAACTCTGATATCATTGTGGTAATTTAATTTCCCGAAGCTGCAAGATTTTGCAGTTTTTAATTCCCGGGTGCAGATACTGATAATTATATAGACTTAAAATAGAATTAAAGTCGATGTACCAAGCGCTTAAGGGCCGTTGCAATCTATAAATCAATTTTATATTCGAGAAACTCTTTAGTCTCGTCTAATAGACAATGTCCTTGGCAACACGATTTACCGTAATATATGTAGAGGCTGGAACAAGTTTGTAATGTTGGCGGGGACTAGCTCATGGACTATGTTGTTGAGTGCCATAATTTCGTTGACTTTTTCTGCAAAGTGCCCCTTGAAAACATCATTGATCATATACTAGTAGAGTTTTCTGTGCCTCTGGCAGACCAAGGAGAACTTTTCTGTCGTTAACTTACGGCACAATAAAGTTCTCATAGTTGTCATATTCTGGACAAAAAGTTCGAATTTTTGAACAAAATTCAACGGACTTTAACTTGGACGGACCTTAAATGAACGGACTTTATTTGAACGGACATTGAGATGAACGTTAAGGTCTCCAGCGTTCAATTAATGTCCGTCTAAATAAGGTCCGATAAGGTACATACCTTTGTTCATGTTTCATGCTACCCTGATCATTATGAGCCGAAAATATTATCTTTCACATAAAGTTAGTCTCATTCAAAAATATTGAAATCTGATCGAATTTTGGGCAAAAGCTTTCAAATTTGGCGCGTATGCTCATAACTCAGCCATTTTTGAACATGCGACCTGTCCATTGTGTTATTACTTACTATAAATCTTATCCCTTGGTCGTTCTTTTCTTAAAGCTTGGTCGTTCGTTTTTTAAAAATTCCTTCAAAAAAGCCAAGTTTCTCTTTCTCCTATTACATAGTATTTACTTGTACTTGATTAGGTCTCCTCAATCATTCGAGTGGCCTGCACCAATGAACTCCCGTTTGTGACGTATCATCTCCCTCCAAAGTTTGCGGTCACTAGCCATCTCGCTCGCTCCTTCTAGGTCTATGTCAGTGTTTCCTGTAAACGCTGCAGCATCTTCCAGCAAACATTTCCTCCAGTTCTTTCTTGGACGGCCCCTAGATCTTCTCCCATGGGCAGGGGTCCAGTTAAGCAGGTACTTAGGAAGCCTAGTGTCTGGCATTCTGGTGACATGGCCAAACCAACGCAGGCGGTTTGCTCCTATGTACGTCTCTACTGGATTTATCTTTGCACGCTCCAGCACTTCAGTGTTTCTAACCCGATCGAGCCATCTTATCCTAAGTATTCTCCTCAAGCAACGCTGATGGAACACCTTAAAGCGATGTAGCTGCTTTTTGGTTGTGTTCCAAACCTCACTACCATATAACAATATTGTCAAAACCGCTGCCTTATAAATCCTGATCTTTGTATAAGACTGGATGTTGCGGTTTTTCCATATATTACTCAGTTGATTGAAGGCTCCGGAAGCTGATTGAAGGCTCCGGAAGCTATTACATAGTAAAGGAGATTATTACACCAAAGCTCGTTTGAATTACCATGAGAATGTTAATTTGTTTGTACTTTGGGTTACGAAAAGACCCTTCAATTTGGTAATGTAGTCAATACCGTTAAAACGTGAGGTTAGTTATAATTTCAACATACAAGGTCCTCATGATATATGTATCCCTTATTGGGGGGGGGGGGGGGGGGGCTGACCATATTGAAGTATATTAAAATGTAGGTTTTTTTCCCGATTTAGGGGCGGAGATATACTTTAATATACTACTATCTTTTTGGAGGCCTAAATAAAAAATCGCTGCCCACAATAAACTTGAAATGCAATTTTTAATCGATTCCGAAAATGTCATGCAAAAATATTGAAAACTGATAGAGTTATTTCAATTTTAATGAAGTCATTTTGGCTAGTATGGGGGGGTACCAATGGCATAAATGGCATAATGGAGAATTGGCCAATAAAAATTTCCATTTATGCCATAAAACGTATGCCATTTATGCCATTTTATGATATAATACATTTCTACTTTCTTTATTTGTCATATGAATCTTTAACGATCATTCCAAGCGTTATAAAGCATGAAACATGTCTCTTATTCAAGTACTAATCACAATTTTCGAATTTAAAGTCAAATATGAAGACCTAAATTCATGGCATAAATGGAGAATTGGCCAATAAAAATTTCCATTTATGCCATAAAACGTATGCCATTTATGCCATTTTATGCCATTGGTACCCCCCCGCTAGTATCCCGAACCGAGATTTTATGTGCAATTTTATTCATGGAGGTCTTTTTACTTAGTATCCACTATTCAACAGATATTGAGCGCTATATCTTTCACATAAAGTTAGTCTCATTCAAAAATATTGAAATTTGATCGAATTTTGGCCAAAAGCTTTCAAATTTGGTCCGTATGCTCATAACGGGGGGGGGGGGGGGGGGGGGGGGGGGGGGGGTTGGGGGGGGGGGCAATGGCATTAAATGGAGACTTTTTTATGGAGAAAATGGAAAAACCCATGAGTAATTCTCCATTTTATGCCATGAATTGTTTCTTCGAAATTTCATCTTTAACACCATTTAACACCTAAATTGGACATCCTAACATGTTTATTTACGCTTATTAGGGGCGTAACAAGCTAATGAAAGCTCATAGTAGGCTACTAGATGCTTTAAATACAAGGTTAGTCGAGCACAGATGCACACTTCAGGCACACTCATTACACAAGCCTAGTGTAAAGTTATTTCTACAGGCTACAATAGGAGTAGGTAATAGGCACTGAGAAGTGAGACTTACATCCTCGAAAGTCGAAACAAGTGACCACACTTGTGAGTTGTGAACCGATCTCTATCGAGGAAGTTTCAAAGCAAGCAGGAATAAAGTCTGTGATTCAAAGAACAAACGGGAGTTCGGCGATCAACGAAAACATGCCTTACGATACGGCTCTCTTATCTCTACATGAGTGATAAGACGAAGAGGGACACTGGCTAGTGGCTAAGAGTGCCAAACAAACTACGGAAGAGGACGAATGGAACCCGATGGTATCTTGGCCTGGCTATTTATAGGCAATGTGTGCTGCGATGCAGCCCGGGAGCGAATCAGAGTGCAGGATCGATATCACGTGATCATTTGAAAGCCAATAGAAACGCTATTTTTGTGTCACGTGACTTACAAACAGCGGAGCTTAACAGGGTTGTTCGCAAGCAGCCACTGTCTAGTACAGAGCTAATCACCGTCTGGCGTCTAGAGCTGAGTCACGTGATTGTCTACAGTCCAGTATGGAGTCACATGCGTAAACTACCCTTAACACGTGACCTTCATATTCCGTCACAATCAGCAGAGGGGAGTGACGAATAAACATGCAAAATGCTGGTAAAAGCGGGAACAAGCTATCTAATTACACTGTATACCACAGAAAACATATTATGATTATTGCCTAATGGCTATTAAGAATTAACTCCATAGAATAAAGATTAAAATTCAAGATACAGGTAACAAGTTGGGTTCATTTTTGGATTTTTAGACCGAGCAATGGAAAGTGATTTTAGGATAACTTTAGAAATATAACTGAATAACTAAAATTTTTTTGACTTCGAAATCGAAAAAATATTTTCGGCTAAGCATGAATCGTGAAAAAAGTAGTTTCTAGAAAAACTTTGATCAAATTTTGGCTTAAAAAATGTTCGGTCCGAGTCATCCTCGATAGGTACCTCTGAAGGCAGAGCTCTCGCTTCCGAGCTCGAACTGCAAAGGGGAGGCCTGCCTTCTGAGATCGCATTACAAGATAAGAGGGAACCCTCGAGTCCAAAATTGTATATCGAACTTCGAAAACCGAAAAAAAATTTTTCGGCTCATAATGATCAGGGTAGCATGAAACATGAACAAAAGTAGTTTCCAAGAAAACTTTGAAAATTTTCGGTTAAAAATTTGTTTCCCCAAAAATTTTTAAGAACCTAAATTAAAAAGTTGGTCCTTTTTTTATTTTCATATAGTATCTAGTTATTATTCAGTTGTTTGACGAAGAATATAGCTCGACTTATCTTGGGTAGACTAAAGTATGTATATTAAAGTATATTAAAATGTAGGTTTTTTCCCGATTTGAGGGCGGGGATATACTTTAATATATTTTAATATGGTCAGCCCCCCCTCCCCCTACTTTTGTCATTAATCATCTTCTACCTATTTATAGATGGTACCAAACTAGCAGTAGAGATTGGGATGTTTCAATTTGTGAACTATGCACAAACAGTGAGGACTAGTGTTACCAGATTAGAAGACAAGCTAACGATATCATCTTATAACGTCAAATGTGGAATTTGAAGACGAGCTAACGATGTTCAATTATAAGAGAACACTATAGACTAGTATAGCAGTAGATATTTCGTCTGAAGTGAAATGCGGAACATCTTCAGACAATTAACATGTCATCAAGAAGTCTGGAACATAAAATCATAATTTAGATAACTCGACAAACCAGCAGTAGATTTGTTTTGGATTGTTGTAGACGATGTGAACTAGATATTTCATACAACGTGAACAAAGATTCAATGTGTGCTTGTGATATGCAGTTTGAAGACGAGCTAACAATATCATCTTATAACGTCAAATGTGGAATTTGAAGACGAGCTAACGATGTTCAATTATAAGAGAACACTATAGACTAGCAGTAGATATTTCGTCTGAAGTGAAATGCGGAACATCTTCAGACAATTAACATGTCATCAAGAAGTCTGGAACATAAAATCATAATTTAGATAACTCGACAAACCAGCAGTAGATTTGTTTTGGATTGTTGTAGACGATGTGAACTAGATATTTCATACAACGTGAACAAAGATTCAATGTGTGCTTGTGATATGCAGTTTGAAGACGAGCTAACAATATCATCTTATAACGTCAAATGTGGAATTTGAAGACGAGCTAACGATGTTCAATTATAAGAGAACACTATAGACTAGCAGTAGATATTTCGTCTGAAGTGAAATGCGGAACATCTTCAGACAATTAACATGTCATCAAGAAGTCTGGAACATAAAATCATAATTTAGATAACTCGACAAACCAGCAGTAGATTTTTTTGGATTGTTGTAGACGATGTGAACTATGTAACTACAGGGTTACAGGATTGCATTTTCACGGTTTTATCTCTGACAGTGAAATGAATTGTGGAGATGAGCTTAAAGGAAGTCTAATAATCAGAGAACAGTAATCAGTATTATAGACTAGCAGTAGACTTGAGGGAGGTTTTATAAATACGGATTTAGACGGGACATATAATTATGGGCAGCAAATTTGGGTTTAATGAGATAAAGAGAAGTGATTTTTATTCCTCCACTTATCAAGAAAACATTCGCTGACAAGTGTCACCGATTACAGAACAAAGATTGTCCAGTTTTGTGTTACATTTCATGATAATAATTATAAAGACATTCTACATTCAGACACCCAATTACAGAGCTTAGTCTAGCGTTATGTAATATGTATTTATTTCCCCCATTTATTTTAATTACTGACTGGGTAAGATAATATTAATTACGATTTGTCATGGTCATTACTCTGAAAGATTTATGCATAATATTAATGCTTTTCTTAATGATCTTGACGGTTTAAACGGCTTTTATTATGTCTTGACTATGCTTGATTTAACGATTATTAACTTAATTAACATTTAATAATTTGGTTGTCACCTTTTTACCAAGACATAATTTGTAATTACATATTTTTGAAATGCACTGTACTGCCAAAATAACAAATTTAAACATCCTTCGTGTCCTATTGCTATTATCGTGCAGTGTCCTCCATAATGTCGTGTAAAGTACACTTGGGACAATTCGTTAGAAATTAAATAAAGAATGTATTTTGCAAGCCATGTTTATAGAGTCCTTTTCGATAGGCTTCCATATCAGTGACAAGCCTAGAGTTTGTAAAACTGATCAACGTACTTTAAATGAACATCAAATTGCAAAATCGAATTATGACATATTTTAAGAACGACATTTACAATTGACTCACCGAGCATATCAGTACTGATGGTTGGATAGTGAACGTAGGAAATCACATCACACCCCACCAATTCTGCCATCAGATAGGTGAAGGCATAACCCATGCTGTCAACAAAGTACGCAGGCTGCAACTTCCACAGGGCTTCCAGTCCTACCACAATCGAACCAAGACTTTGTCCAAGAAGAGTGAACATAGGATAGCACTTCGCTTCCACTAAAAATCTACTCTTCAAGTATATAAATTGTAAATTTTCGCTAGGTAAGTTCAGTCCAAAACAGTTTTCTGCATTTGATATGATTTTTTCGGGAGTAGCGTCCACATCCCCAGTATAGATATAGACCGTGGCTTTAGGGAATCTGTCCACGACTGACAAAACACACTGCCACAGGACTTTTTCACCACCACCTCCAGCATTACAATAGGGATGGAAGAAAGCTATAGTGGGCCCGTTTATGCGTTGTGATATGCACTGTAGTCGCAGGTAAAATACCAGGAATAGGAGGGAGAGGAAGACAAGGAACAGACTGAGGGTGGGTGGGAGTAGGAGCAGGGGAGCGAGGAGGGGGAGGATTAGGTACTTCAGCATCCTAGTCCTGGGAGTGAGGGGTCAAAATTGTATTTTGTAGTTGTGTGATCAAAATGGAATTGAAATCTTTCTGATTCAGATTTAGTGATTTAGGTTTTAAGATATGATTGAATTTACATCAGCTGGTCTTATTGATTCAATGAAAGACATGAATTAGGATTGACCCATGTTGTAATAAAGTAAATATCTTATAAAGTTGAACATAATATACGAAGTCTCAATAAAAACTTAAATATTCTCAAAATTTAACAAAACAAACAATCATTACTATTAGTCAGTTTTAATTTGAAAAATTTATTGATTATCACGCACTATTTTATATCATTAATGTAATCGTCAGTGATTAGAATCAATTATTTGGCTGAGCGGGAACACGGATCACACCCGAATATGTGGTTTTATTTACATATCATACAGGACACAGGTGCTTTAAAAGAATAAGATGTCGAGATGATTCGGTCTGGAAAGATAATAATTGAATTTGATAAGTGAAGAGAATATGTATAAAGAATCTTTTGAAGCGTTTTTTCCCGAAACTATAAAAGTTTTCTTTTTTTCGGCTCTGCTGCCATACATGGGTTAAACCATTATAGAAAAGCAACGACCATTTCCTTCAAATCAAAGTCTTTCTTTAAATCCACCTTTTCTATAAAATCGTTCCATCTTTGCTCTTTACAAAGGTTGCTGAACTCTCGACAGCGGTTTAGCTAATTCCCTGTCGTTTCTTCCTGGCAAGATCGCAATTCCTCATGATCAGTCGATCAGCCGAGTTTCTAGCTCCCCCGTTCTTCCAGTTTAGACTGAACTTTACGACGGAAGTGTTGTTCGCAAGAGCTTTGGAGATTGCCATTTCGTCACCAACACCGGTTGTGAAATACTGAAAATTTCATAATCACCAATCAAAAAGAATTTATCGAGCTGCAGAAACAATTCAAAGCGCTGAAAAATATATCGCAGTAAAAGTGCCTATTTGTGTGCCTACCTGATTTGCGATACGGAGCTCTTTGAGAGTTTCACTGAACTCCAACGCTTGAACCATCAGCTTCAGTTGTTTTCCAGTAATCTTGTTCGTTTCCAAAGACAGTGATTCGAGAGTCGTATTAGTCTTCAGAAGGGTGATGAATCCCTGACGAAAGGAAGTTACGTTCAATAATCTATTTGATAATTTCTAGCAAATAATAAATATAATATAATATATTATATTAAATTATATTATATTATATTTTCGCGCGCGCGCGCGTGCGCTGCGCTGCAGCGCCACGCGAAGTGTGGTCATTATTATGAGATTTTGTAAGCGCGCGCTACAATTTTAGTATTTATTGCGTGTGACAATATGCCAACTGTGAGTAGTCCCAGTGCCGGCACTCATAGTCTTCATTCAGGTTGTAACCGGATACCAGAAGCAAGAGCCTAACCCTCCAAAAATCAACTTCGTTTTACTTGTAAATTCCTTTCACCTCAAACTTGTGTGATAAATAGGCTTCCTATATAAACACTTATCAATTGTTAAGAAATGCACTAGATTGTGTAAATGAGCAGAAGCAAGGTTACTGCTCAAGCTTTCAACACGCTTGATACTTGACCCAGTTTTTAGAGGGATTGTTGAACAAAACACTACACCCCACAGGGGTTGGAAAGCATTTGGGAACGAAAATTGGAATGTGAATATTAGCTAGAATATAAATTTACAAAAAATCATTACGATTGGTCACTTGTCAGGATGAAATCATTTAATCAAGAAACAAAGATTAAAACTTGTAGAACAATTAAAACTTACGTCGATACTCTCGTCAGTAATAGCGCAGTTGCACATATCAAGTTTAGTGACGCTGGTGTTATCGACCATAGCACTCGTTATGTTATCTATCATCTCTTGATCGAGGGGCTGAGTGTTGATCTGGTTTATGGTTAGTAACACAAGTTATAATATTATAGTAAAGTTAGTAACACAAGTTCCTGATCCAGGAGTCAACAGCAGTGGCGTAACGTTGCCTTTTTGCCCCCCCCCCCCCGGTGAAAAACGCCCCGGCCATGTTGGTGCCCCCTCTCCTTTTGGCGCCCTTCCCTAAAATTGGACAAATTATATGAATTTAGAGTATACACCGGTAAAATCTCTATAAAAGTGTGTTTCTAGAGCAAAACACGCAGTTTTGCTAGTACCGTAGTCAAGTTTTTCCAAATTGTCCCACATTCAAACGAAGATTTGGCGCCCCCCCCCCCCCCCGCACAGGTCATCGTAACTCGTTTTCTTGAGAGCAAAAGCATGTTGACTGTTGAGAAACACGTTATTATTGAGAGAAAGAATTAAACATATGGTGTACTTACAACGTTGTTGAAAATACAGTGAGTCAAGCTTGAATCATTATTCTGTATTTCTTGTAATGTTTCTTCAACATCAATTTCGTTAACTTCCTCCATATCTCCTGCTTCTACTAGATAATTTGCTGAAACATGCAGGTAATTAGTTAATTAGCTAATTAGATAATTTGTAGTAAAATGCAATGCATTTAGTCACAATTTGAAATACATATCTGGATAACATAATAAAAGAGTGTTGGAATTTATATTGTGACGTGAGTGAAAATAGATATTATTTTTACCATGGTACGACTAAACACTTAAAGCAATGCATGTTGTTCAACTAGTTTGACCTCGATTGCGGATAAAATTACAGAATTGAGATTCATTGGTTGCAACATTCGTTTTACTAATTTAGTCACTGGTACCAAATTATTATCAGTCAATCTTCAAAGCGGCTAATTGTACGAAGAATGTCCAAGGTATCTTGATTACAGTTATATCTACAACTATAATTCTGGTTATCTACAACTATCAACATAACAAAGTGTTACCGTAACCTACCACAAAGCACAGGTTCACTCGCCATTACTAATCTCTACAAAGTAACAATATCTACAAGAGCTGGTACACAAACACGACTACAGCAAAAGAATAAAGAGACAGCACTCACCCGCGGTACAGCACGAACTTTCCAGAAGATTAGGTTAACAAAGGACAAGATAACTCAATGAGGAGCAACTACAATACGAACAGTGAGTAGATACAACAACAGCAAGGATAGTGAAATGTGATATGGGATGTTCGTGATTAGTGACCTGGTTGTAATGATTCCTCTTCAGTCTTCACCTGGGCATATTGTGCTGCGTGTATTGAAGGTGAAATTAGTATACACCACACCTTCTGTCAATAACATGGCCACGTGATATAGTGAAAAGCACGTGATATGATAAATGTTTTAATATGATTTTAAACACATGTTAGGATCTACGTTGTAGTAATCGGTAAATAACCCTAAATTAGAGGTCCCCACACTTCACAGATAAATGTTATATTTTAACACGTGGGATAACCTACGTGATATGGCATAAGGGCTGAGCCGGTTATCTGAGTAAGTCACGTGACCACCATTACACGTTTTAACTGGGTACAAAGTGTAAGGTTCCTTCTGTTTGACCCTCTTCTTGACACGTGATTGTTTGTCCGTCCGACAACATGACGTCACGACCCCCATCATCTCTCACAACAACAAAGTTACAGCTTCAACTTCACATTTAACTGGCTTTCTATCACTGTGTTGGGTTACCTTTTATGTCGAGTAGTTGTTAAAACGAAAAGTCTGGCAACAAAAGTAAGGCACAAGTTAGCGGTTGTCTTCAAATGGAGTGCAACAAAGGAGAAACGAAGCGGAAAATAGTGAACAGTAAAGATTGGCACATTGCAGCAGACCAAACCAAAATTTAGGAGTGTTTATTATTACGTGGCAACAGATGTTGCAAAATGCCACCAAATTATATACTAATTGGGTAAACCTAATATGAAGGTTTGCGGTGTTATTCCGACTTGTTAGGATCGAGCAAGTAGAGTTGCCATGACCCTTAAGGCCAAGGGGTGTTAAACTATGAAACATAATAACAGATGACGGAGTTAAAATGGGCTTGAAAATATAATTAATAAATCATAATACTTTATACTATGCCGATAAGATACCACTATATTTCATACAGTTAACGTATGCCGGTCAGAAGTAATCATGTATAAGCCAATTACGAACAGATTATTATATGTAACTAGATTATGATACCGTGGGAACGTAATGAATCATATTGAATCATTTAACTAGTAATAATAAAATCCCCTGTTAAAGTTACCGAACCTCAACCATTTTACCGAAACTAATTTAATGATTTACCACACATTATACTAGGTATGGAGTATTGGTTTTAACAGTTGACTTCACAGACGCGTGCTGCCCACTCTGTTCACTAACACCACTTGAATATTATTCATGAGGTTGGGAAGTAGCTCACAAGGTTAGCGAAAATACATTATAATTTATACAGCTGATATTTATACTAGAGAGAAACAATTACAAGGCTCCAGTTAGGTGGAGGGGGAGTCTGCTGTTTAGGTTGTAATTTAGTACTAGACAAGCTTTACAATACGGAAACTGTGTAGTACTGTGGTAGATTGCTTGATCATTGCTGCGCTCAAAAACTAACATTATATATATTAAGTTTCAAAGCATTCACTAAAGCGTATCAAACAAACATTAGCTCAGAGAAATCAATTCCGTTACAAATACGTCGTTAACATCAGCCGAGTAACTCATCTCTTATCTCATAAAACAGAAGCCTTGCACACAGGACCAAATACGGCGAATACAAGTTCAAACTAATATACAACACATTAAAATAAAGGACACTAAAATAACCAATACAATACAACGAGTGGTGATATCAGGACTAATAAACAGTACACATAATAACATGTGCTGCATAATATTCCAGAGTTGCTTGCTGAATGTGTTGCAAACCAGAAGACAACCATATTGCCGGTCAGATCAAAGGTGGGGTAGGTTGTGTCTTTGTGTGTAGACTTGAGACTGTAGAGGTTACTCAAGATCCTTCAGGTGGACTTTACTACCAATATCAGCCATCCTTAGGCGGGACCCATAACAGTTTAACGCCGATTATCAGGACAGAAAATAATGAATTTTGCGTAAGTGGTTCTTGAAGGATTTACTTGACGCCGGGGCGCAATAACCGTTTTGACAAATTATAAACGTTTTGTAAATTCATACTGATTAAAGGAACAGTTTTAGTACTTAAACCAGGAATATGACAAATAATAATTCGAGCATAATGTGTTGGTTCAGTAGCTAAGTGTTTCAAAAATATCATATTACTGCTCCACGCAATGAAGGCGACAATAAACAAAAATACCACCGCCGACTAGATCTCTAGATAGTGAGCAAAGCAAAGCCAGCTTGTCACTCAGACACACTCTTCAATAATAGCTCAATCTATATAGCAATATATAGCAATATATGGCAATATATGGGCCGATAGCAGGTTATGTGCGTGTGAGCTGATTAATGAAATGAGAACGTAAGGTCTAATCAGTATAATATGTATTGAAGTGGGACATTTTACTTTATCTGGTTATATTCCCTTTAAATGTGCATAATATGCTGTACTGGTAGTGGGATGTATGGCTGGCGTGTACAGGAGTACACGAAGGTGAAGATAACACGGTATAATACATTCCACTACCGGCTGAGAAAAAGTGAGAACATTCCGTAGCAGTATGTTGGTGTATTTATAAAATAAGCACAGTGTGCTTCAAACGGCAAGGAATCTAGAATGCAGGGGTGTGAAAATATTGTGCAGAACACTACAGCCTACAAAAACTGTACAATCAGGGTGTTATATTGTTTATACTACGTTACAAGACAATTGGTCAGGTCACTGATTACTTGACATGGTGATAGGATGACTGGTGAGTGATGACCAACTGAGTCTGATTGGGAGATCACCCTTAACGGACAGCACAAACCTCTGATATCAGGGATGGGGCTGGTTAGTCCGGTCTCATTGCCCGGTCTCGTACACGAGGATACATCCACTGATCCCAGCAAACTGTTCGCTCCGAGAATCTCTGAGATTATACAAAATGTTAATCAGCATTTATCTTTTGTTATTCGATAAGACTCCGTTTATTGATTCAAAGTACTGACCCAGGCCATTAGGAAATAGACAAATGATCAAATCAGATAAGTCAAGTTTACCGGCAAGAGCGTCGATATCACCGTCAGTAATGTCACAATCACCGATACCCTCAGCCTCCGCAAGCAATTTCTCAAACTCGTCATCATAGACTGTCTTCTCTTTCTTTTCTTCAACCTTAACGAACTTCTTGCCTGATTACAAGGTTATTATGAGATGCAATAAATATTAAATGAAAGCGAGACGGAAAAATTAACACGCAATTATTACTATCAGATAATTAATTAGTGTCATTGATTTGGAATTTATCCACGTTAGTAAGTGCCGATAAACCCACTCGAAATTCTAATATATTAGAATTATATATAATCTCGAAAGGCCCAGATCAAGAGCTATGCTGAATATTTGAAAATAAAACATATTTAATAAAGTATCATCAAAAATGTGAATACCAACGCCCATGATT
This sequence comes from Bolinopsis microptera, assembly GCF_026151205.1. Lineage (NCBI taxonomy): Eukaryota > Metazoa > Ctenophora > Tentaculata > Lobata > Bolinopsidae > Bolinopsis > Bolinopsis microptera. The sequence continues at coordinate 14,170,620 of NC_087073.1, forward strand.
CTAAAATATTCCCCAATTCTCACCCTTAGTTTCCTTAGCGAAGGGAATGTAATCCTGTCCAATTTGCGAGGCTACCGCTGCCTCCTCCATCCATTTCGACAGGGCCTCCTTGTCGATAAAGTTCTGTCCTTTCTTGTCGATGTGGTATTTAACCCTGTCAGCAGCCGGCAACAAATCGTCCTGAAGAAGACTGTGTTCGGCATACAGCACAGTACAGTGCAAGGTATCTACGTTATTACTACGCAACACTGACGTCTTTTAAGTTAGTTTTAACTTCATACAGACCACATATAGGAGAAGTTACTAGGCAATTGGCACTGTCTAAATGTTTTACTGTTTGCTAGCTTGCCAACCAGATATTGGGTATCGGGCGTGTCAAAAGAAACACCGAATAGGCGTTCCTATTTGAGCTTTTAAAAATCTAGACTTTACATAAGATGAAATCAAGGTCAAATATAGATTTTGTGTGGTCCAAAATTCCTTAGTTTGCAGTCACTCCACTAGCCATCAACTGAGCTCTGACTGGGGGTTGCACCCCCTCCCCCCTGACTTACACAAAGTTCCGAGTTTAGTTGCTCTATCTCCTCCTTTGATAGTCCTTCAAAGAACTCATCGTTCAGATAATCCATTTTCCGATCTGTTTTGGACGGGAAATTAGATATTTAAATAACCCATTACAAATCAAACAAATAGCAATTCAATTATCCCAATTAAGAACTTTAATAGATCCCAAAATATCACCTGATAGATTTCGAAGACGCCCACTATTTAATTAGAGAAGGATTAAAACAAAATGCTGTCACTTTGATTACCATCATATTCCTGGAGTATGTGACCCGGCTTTCACCACAAATATCTGCTTTATTTCCGTTTTAATCAAAGAGCTACAAATGCAAGGTAAAATCTGGCTTCGGACCCCGGCCCCCTCTGAAGTGTATTATACCAGAGTGCCGATTTAACTTAAGTACGATGTACGGGCTGCAGTGCTGCACAGTGTATAACATCGCGAATATTTGAGTTTTACAGTGCCCTGTGCACAGCAATATCCCGATTTTGCCCAGTGCAGTAATTAGTGCCCCTCTTACTTAGCTCTTCCATGGTTAGCCCTCCGAACAACTCCTCGTTATCCATATTTTGATCTGAATTAAACGAGTAATTATGTAATTGCGTTATTCAAACTCGTTAATGACTAGAAGAGTTAAAGACAGAAGTTTAAGTATTTGCCACAAGTATTGGCATTCCCAGATGAACTCTGTGTGAAGGAGAGGCAAGATGTTGTGATTCTGAATCCTTGGTGCAAACTGCGATAGTAACGTTCACTTTTTAAATATCATGTAATGTGGCCAATGTTACTTCTGATTTCTGAAGTTTATAGGATATTCTGGGCAATAAACCACGTACCTGACAAAAAACTGACAAGAGCGCAAATAAAAGGAAGCAAGAGAAGCGATGTATATTAAGTTGTCGACTTCCCCCACAACACAATTAAAATGGAGCTGTGGTCAAATGTTAATTAATTCTCATTGACATTATATAGGAACTAGGAAGGTACGCAAAATATAATTAAACAACCTGCTCTAAATAAAGGTTTAACGTCCTCAGCCCCGCTCAGCCAAGTTATCAACAGTATTCCATAAGGCTTGTGCCATATTAAGTTAACAATTAAAGTACTCTAAATTAAATAAATACATGCTGAAATCAGTTAACGTAGCCAGAGCTTAGCCTCGATTACAGACTTACGAGGGGTGGGTCGAGAGGTTGTTAGATGTTAAAACAAGAATTGCAAGCCTACACAATAAGTAATATGTACACGACGTGTTGATTTACGCGAAAATTGACGTTTTCAACAGCCTGGAGGCGGATATTTGATGATGGGATTGTACGTGCGTCGTGCAAATCAATCAGGGAAGGGTAAAACTGAAACTCGCCATGCTCAGATATCTACTAGTATCTACTGGTGCCTTCTCAAAAGAAATAGGTGCTGACAGATTCGCAGGGTGGTATGATAGGATTGTTTCTGTAGTCATTCCAAGGAACAAGGTAGTAAACTACCGACAGAGATGTCTTAACTCGCTCCATTCCCCAGATTCTTAACTCTAACTCGACGAAGATGTCAGTAAATGTAGGAGCGTGACGCTTTACTTTAGCAATACTTGTTGCTATTTTGATATGAAGTATGAACCTCGAAGACCGAAACCTAAAAAATCGTACAAAGTTGACAATAAAAACGCAAGCAACAGAGATTCACAGAATTATTGTTAACCGGAAAGAAGACCCAACAGAAAGGACCTGCTTTGTCTGAGAACGGAGAAACCTGCCAAGTCGTGGCTGCAATCTCACGAGACTCAAGCGAAATAACAAATTACAAGGGCTGAGTTAGTAAATTAAACTGCCACAGCGTGTTTTCATACTGCATTCATTATCGTTGTGTCGAGTGGAATGTTAAAAATAGTGCCCAGTTTAGGCTAACTTACATAATTATATAATTGCTCACTAATTAGCCGAATTAACACAAGCAGGAATAAATAATGAGAAGTACTCTATATTATGTACAGCAGACTAACGTAATTCCTAATACATTTACATCAGAGGACCAGCCGATAATATTTAAAAACTAAAACAAGACTAGCAGATCATAATTCACACTGGAAGAGATAAAAACACAGCGCAACAGATGTTAAAAGTAAGATAACGATACACACGAGCAAGCGTGCCCAGAAATATTACAAAATATTATAACATAATATCCCACTTTATATATATCCCACTAGATAGTCAGCGGAATGGAATGTAACCCGAGAGAGAGGACGTGTGAGAGAGAGAGAGAGAGAGAAAGTTAAAACGTAACATGTCGAGTGTGCGGTGTTGTGATGAGGCAATGGAAAAGAGAGAAGAGAGTTATATATTTAAGCCCACAACACGCTAAATAAAGAATGTGTATACCCGAGTGCGATGTGTGGAGGTATGTTCGAGAATGTGAGTGTGACAGAAGAAGTAGTGAAGAGTGTAGAGGTGGTTAGAGACTAGAGAGCCAGCTCAAACCAACGGTTATTAACATAACAGTTCATTACAGAGCTCATACCTGTTGCTACCATCTTGTACCACCGGGTCTACTTAATTGTTTGGGAAGTTAGCTTTCACTTACAAATCATATATCATAATATGTAATGATACCACCGGTCAACATATGTTATTTTATATACTACAGATCAATGGATATTGGGTATATATTATAGAACAGTCTCGAAGTTTCTTCGTTCAACTCAAGACTTTGACGACAGAATTGTGGCAAATTGCCATAAATCTGGATGAAATTCTAAAGAATTCATTAAGATATATCATTTTTGCCGTCTAGGCAATCGTAAAAATTGTAAAGTTACACTGTGATGCGTTTCAATAGCAAGAATGTATCATCACATGCTGTAATTCATGTAACATTATTACACATATTTATTATTTACTTTTTAACAACCTGGCAATTATTTCAGATCACGTACGATTCAGTAATACGCAACATAATTTGACAAATTTTATCAATAAGAAATAAAAACCAATAACAAAAATATTACTTCCGATGAAATATCAAAATTCTATCTATGTTCAACATTAAAGCATTCAAATAAAATGATATACATATTCGCACATTTAAGCTGAAAGAAAAAACGATCTAAATAACGATACGCAAAATGCAACAAACACGGCAATACCCAAACAGTGCTACCAAGAAACACGAATAACATAAGAATATAATAAACTATATAGCCACACCGCATTGTACATTCCTGTCATAATTCTATTAGCAAAATAGCAAATATACAGATTCAATTATCATATTATAACATACAGTAACCTTCTGATAATACAACAAATACAACACTAACGTGCGTTCAAGAAAAACCACCAAAACACCTGAACTCTACTCTCGACTAACCAGCCCAGAGCTCAGATCACCACAAAACACTTCCTTCAAAAACACACACACAACATTAAAAACTCGACTAGTGTCTAGAACTTCGCACTGTTAAAAACTAGCTACTCAACACGTTATTGTACACTGACACTTCGCAGCGAGTTGACCACCATGTACCTGCTGAACACTACATAAAGTTTTCTAAACCACGTGAGCTGACTACCGTGATGCTTCATAGCTCCCTGGATGTTGATGATGTCTCTCAGGGATGCGATCATGTAGATCTTAGACGTGCACGATATGAAGCAGTCCATAAAACTGCTGTATTTTCTGATGACGTTGACGGAGTCCAGCTGGTAGATGAGGGTGTCGCTACTAACTGAACTATTCTTGCAAGCGTAGGTCACTCCTTTACTAGTGGCTATATGATTAGGATGTCCGGACACACCATACCTATCAAACGTGATGATGATATCAGGTGTGCACTGTTTAGCATAGTTCCCCACCTCCTCCCCCACCACCTCAACATCCCACTTATTACTAGGGCCATCTTGTAAACCCTCATTTTCTGCTATCTTCATATTCTCACCTGGAATACCCAACTTCTTAGCACTTTGCTCCAGTTCCTCCTCCCTGACCTCACCCAAACCATCATGGTTACCGTTACTCAGACACAGCAGGAACACCTGTCCCACTGATTGGAAGTACCTGATGGTGGGACCGAAGAACATGCACTCATCGTCAGGGTGGGAGGTGACAAAGAGAACCCGTTTATTGTGGTAAGAGGAAGGCCAGCGAGCTGTTCCTAGGAAGTAGAAGCCGATGAAGATGTAGGCGGTGATTGTGGTACACAGGGATACGATTATCGGGTACATAATGCTGTCTGGAGTGAAGGGAGAAATTAGTGTATTAGTAATTTATCTTTTAAAAAGTATGGCAGTTGAAGAAATATGATCATATTTTTTAGAAATTCGTGGCATTTGATTTCATTTGACATATTACTACTTTATTATACGGGAAATTTTATTTTTTAATTATGTCATTCATTTCATTAGGGGTTGAAAGAGTCAAAGAAAGAGAGACAGATTGAACAATAATAAACTTGAAAAAGTTACTATTCAAATACAAACTCAACATCACGTTGCAATTATACATAATATAATTACTAAGTAATTGTAATAATTAGAACATTATATTAATAAAGCTTATAAATATATCATGTAACCGTCTTTGTCGAGATTTTTGCTGAGTTAGGCTCTACTTTGTGTTCTAAGTGCACCGTCCAGCCTCATCCAGTGAGGGGTATATCTGAGGGAGGTTTATCTTTTAAATTTACAAAGCAGTTATAATATATTTAGTCTTAACCATCTATTTATGTAAATTCTCAAATGACATGAGGTTAGTTTTTAGAAGAGTACTGAGAAATTAACCACCTAAGATAAAACGTGATAACTATTGAATCAGTTCTAAAATAACAATGGGACAACATATGTAATGGCTAGGAAGTAAAGGAACAAAATGTTTACCTGTTAGTAGGGTATTTATAGAGTTGTAAGAAGAGCATCTATTGGGTCTTTGCCAAGAAGACGGAATTTTCCTGGTTCTTCCTGATCCTTTCTACAGATGCCAACTTCAATATTAGTTGAACTGATCTTTTCTTCCATGACTTGTTTCAAGACATTGAGGCAAAGCTTCACACCATCGTCCAATGTCATAGACTTGTGATACTGTTCTTCCAGAGTTGCTTGTGCCCCTTCTGATCCAGCACCAATAGCTTTAGCACCATACTTAAGATATGTTCCACTGGGGTCCATATGCAGTAGAACTGACTCTCCATTCTCGTCAACTCCCGCCATTAGGATAGCAACACCAAAGGGACGTGACATTGACTTTCTGTCATACTCACCAAAAGATAATGCAAGGTTTGACACTGACTGGGTTACACTTTCCACGGTCATCTTTTCGTTGAAGGTGAACCAATGACTTTGAGCCTCAACCCTTGCATGATCAATCAAGATTCTTGAATCAGCAATTAGTCCACTCATGGCACATCCAATGTGATCATCAATTTCAACAATTTTCTCGATGCTAGAAGGAATCATTAAAGGGCTTGTGATTCTGCGTTCTACAGCAAGACATACTCCTTCTTTAGTTTGAACACCCACAGCAGTGGATCCCAGTTTTATAGCTTCAATAGCATACTCCACCTGGAAAATCCTGCCCTCTGGAGAAAACACATTGACACCCCGGTCATACTCTGATCTGCTCTGGAACATATTCTCCTAAAAGGCACTGGATTAAGGTAACCAACACTATTTTAAAACGGAATAAATTACATATTAAGTCAGGTTACATGTAAAAAACTTCTTTTTACAATTTTGGTACTTTATATTTGAATCTGTTTAATAAACTTCCAAAAGCACCCAATTCAATCAGGATCAAAGGGTAAAAAGGATGGCAAGAACAGTCCTAGTGAACAAGGAGCGAAAAAAAGATTATAATATGCGGGTCCGGGTTATGGGGTGCACACTGCACACCTTGAACTGAGGGATAAGTTGAAAACAATCATATGAAGGATATGTGGAGGAGTAAGGAGAAGGCCTAGCCTGCACTGGGCCCTGTACTATGGCTTGAAAAGCAAATGAATGTATCAAGTTTGCAACACATGAATACCAAAGATCATAGTAAGCAAAACATAGTTTCAAAACAATAGAATAAAAGAAGAAAAAGTGGTAATATCTTGATTGAATTCACAATAATTGCAATCCCAGGGATTTAAGTTAGAAAATACAATTACCATAATAAAAAAGAGAGTTAGAATTAATTTACAAAAATTATGATCTACAAATAAATAAAATTGATAGTATTAATCTAAAAAATAAAGATTCACTAGACAGAATAAAAGTAAATTTACACAGCAGTTACCATAGAATAAAAATAGAGACAATGTTACTTAAATAACATCAAGACTGCTGACTGGGAAAGAGCTATAACAAAGAGATAACTAGCCCCGAAACTGAACCCCATCACACTGTTGTTGCAGAGGTCAGTGCTACATTCAGTACAGCCGGAACTGAAAGAATGACACCCAGCCCCACAGGAAAGCTCTGTTCCAATCTTCTGCCTTGTGAAAATAATTTATATTGTTATGAAGGGACAAATGGGCAATTCCACCGTGACGGACACCACGATTTTGCTGTTTTTTTAAGTTCAAATGAATGTTGTACTCGAGATGTTGTTTATTTATCAGTTCCAACTGTTTATTAGTCCACATTTAACCTTTCTACAGGTTGTGTGAAAATTTCAGACCCCTACCATTATTACTTTCTGAGATAGCACCCCTGTGACGGACGCGACTTAAATATGACACTTTTTTTGGGTGTCTACTCAGATGGTACCCAAATTTATCTCAAAAAGTTATCTATTGTCTCTAATTTGGAATTACAATGATAGAAGAAGGTTTAGGGATTTCTGAGATGCCATTTTCTTGGAGATTGCTCAATTTTTTGTATGCGTGGCGCCATTTTCAAATTGTGACAGACGCGACTGTGACGGACACACGTTTTTTTTCAATTTTTCCAAATCTTCCACTTGACACTTTTATCTTGTTCAGTGACATCTACTCTGTATTCATGCCAATTTTTAGGCCTCAAATACCCCCAAGAGGTCTGCAGTAGCCAAAATTGTCCATATTGGGCATACGCTAGGGTATCAGTCTAGGGGCATCAATTATTTCTCTACTTGAACAAATTTATAACTCTGGTAAAACATTCATCACTGTTCAATGCATCATACTGTTGAGACCATCTCCTAAAAGTTTCATTACTTTAGTGCTTAAAATGTGGAAGATATTGAATTTTTACTTCAAAAATATGCGAAAATAGGGTAAAGTCCATTTTTTGTGCCTTTTACCTCTGAAAAAGTTGTAAGCAAATAAAATGGCAAAAACTCAGTAAATTTAATTATTGAATTGCATATGATGTTATTTGATAGTCTAGTCAACATAGTCAACACAATCCAACCTTATTTGACTTCTATTTGTCTTGGTTTTAGTCAATATAATGGAAATATGGATAAAAATGGCTAAAAGTGAGCCGTACGCCCATATATGGGCATATACAAAATTATACATAACTCGGCCATTTTCTGTCCAATTTTCGATTTGACGACATAGTTTTGTTGAGGACGGTCTCAGCTTTAAGAAAAATGCATTTCAAGTCTGTTTAAAGATTTTTTGGAGCATTTTCAAAAAAATGTGACGGACGCAACAAGTTGGGACCCCCCTTCCAAAATTTTTTTCTTAAAAGATACAAGCCTGATAATTTCTACGGTACTCCCTTACCTTCAGAAGAGATATGTTACAGTGGTTTTTTAAATATAAATAGCACTATGTGGCTCTGAAAAAACTTTTTTGCTTAATTTTGTGACGGACGCGACACCATCTTTGTGGAAATTTTTTAGAAAAAGTGTTAGAGTAACGGTTGTGAAACTTTGCATAGCTCTCATTCTTATGCCTATGCCTAAGTGTATGAAATTTCATAGAGAAATATTGCTGCATACCCAAACTATGGCCCTTTGAAAATTTGAATGATTTTTTTCATTTCCAAGTAGTGTTCCTTTGAATGAGAAAAATCAAAAGTTAACGCAATATGAAACAAAGAACTTTTGTTGACCTGTAAGGTTAAGAGTCTAATGAACATATTTTAACCAAAATTAGGTGCCTATCTTAACATTTTTCATTTTCACCAAGTGGAACCTTACCGTGGAATTGCCCAAATGTATCCCTCCTGCCTATGACGTTAATTGCTTTACAGTTAATTAATCCGACTGAGCTTTTGCCTTTTTCCACAAATTTCCCAATAATAGTGCAAGAAATACTAATTATCTTACATCATACACTTTAAATGGGGACTTTCACACTCGATTTCTTTGATTGTGCTGCCAGCTACTCCATAATTACACTTGATAGCAATAGAAACTCCAACCAACACTACAAGTAACAACACTTTCAAGGAATTCGTCATCTTTAAGTCACCAGATCTGGCTTTTGGGAGGATATTAATTATATGATTATATGATTCATAACTTTAACCATTCTTAATTCTTGACAGTTGACGTCAAAAGACAAAATTGATGATTCACCTGTTCTTTTTATTTCACAGTTAATGCAGCAACAATACAAAAGTAGTAAAAATACATGTTTTTCCATGGAGAATAATACATAAAATTCAAAGCTCCATAATAATATACAAAATTCAAATCTAAGTTTAATGCTATAGCTGAAAGATGTGGCACCTCCTCTAAGAGAGAAGTACTAGCAGCAAGAGAAAAGGGAGTGTCCAGTTGGCTTAACACATTGCCAATTCAGCAGTATGGCTACACTCTGAACATAGAGGAGTTTTGCCACAGTGTCTGCTTACGCTACAGCTGGTGGATACCAAACACTCCCATCACCTGTGGATGTGGGAAAACAAGTGATCTTGACCACCTTCTCACCTGTAAGCTAGGGGGCTACGTAATAATGACCCACAACAACATCAGAGACACAATGGCAAATCTCCTTCGTGAGGTATGTCATGATGTGAAAGTTGAACCCCAGCTACAGAAGGTAAATTATGAGGGTGACTGCCTCAAACCCAAGACTATAACAGGTGAACAAGCTCGGCTAGACGCATCTGCTAGAGGAATTTGGACTCCATTTGATAAGACCTTTCTTGACATAAGGGTTTCACACCCCAATTGCTTATCAAACAGGACAAAATCTCTTCAAGAAGTATACAAAGAGAATGAGAAGGAGAAGAAGGATGAGTACTTGGAGAGTGTTGAACGTGGAGAAGGCCACCTTCACCGGCTGTATTTCTCACAACTGGAGGCATGTCCAAGGAGTGTAAGCGGTTTTAAAAACAAAGTAAAATACAATTTTACTTAAAAAGAGATATTGTGATGTGGTAAGGAATGTGAGGACTAGAATAAGATTCACCATGTTAAGGACAACACTCATTGTTCTACGAGGTTACAGAGGCAAAATAATGGACAAAAAATATGAGACACCTTTCATATATAATATTGGTAGCAGTGGACAATTTCCGTTAACTCTGTATTGTGCTCTGCCAATTGCATCACTTGACTTAATTTATTGTATATATACTGTTTGACACATTTTTCCTTTAAACAGCAACTGCTAAAATTCAAATAAAAGAGCTTTTATAATGGCTTTCATCTTTGCAATTGTGATCCCTATGATTTTGCTTCCACAAAACAACAATACAATGTCCTGTAAAAAAGGCGGTTACTCTATATTCAGATCCATCATGGCAGAAATGTATAATAAGATATGCATTCTAAAGGGAAAAACGGTAATCTTTCGATTTTTAGTTTTAATACTTTCAACACTACTATATAACAAATAATTTGAGTTCAGGGATGGTAAAGAATGACGGGCAAACGGGGCACACTGATTGTGCCCCAGCCAGTAGAGAACATGTAGAGACGAATGAACAAGCTGAAGAAGAACGTACTAAACCTGAAGAAGATTGTTTCTGCAAGGAACACATTGATGATTCTCTATGGATCAGATGTGATTGGTGCAACAAATGGTGTCATCTTGATTGTGTTGGACTGACAGGACTTGACAAGGATCAGGTGCTTTTGATCAAACAATATAAGTGTCCACACTGCATTGTCAATGCGACAACAGTGCTGATTAAGTTGAGTGAAACCATTAATGAAACGGTTACCAATGCTGTTAAAAACAGTCTGCAGAACGAGTTACCAACAGCAATGGCTGCTGTCAAAAAAGATATAGTCAATGAATCATCTTCAAAAGTGAAGAGCTACGTTGATGCCGCGAAGGTTGACCTCCAGGCAACTATTAGTGACAAGCCACCAACTCAATTAGTGAAGGCAACAGTCCAACAGATTGATGCTGACAAGATTGAACGGATCAAAAGAGAATGTAATGTGATCATCAGACACGTTCCCGAAATGGCTATCAAAGAGAACAGATCTCAAAGCAATGATCTCAAGTTTTTACATGAAACCTGTGGCATGGAAGAAGACGTGATTGTGTCCTGTTTCCGGGCAGGTAAATTAACTGAATCTGGTGAAAGCAGGGAACATCAACCTAGACCGCTGATAGTAAAACTAAAATCAAAAGAGGCTGCATTGCATTGGAGTAACTATGGTAAAGGTTGGAAGATAGAAGTGGATTCTGAAAAAGCAAAGAAAGAAGTTTATTGGATCAATCAGGATCTGAACAGAGCTGACAGAGACGTCCAATTTTTTGTGAGACAGGAACGGAGAAAGCGACTTGCAGAGAAAGCAAAGATAAAGAATACCTAAACCTTAAATTGTTTTATAGTAACAGTAATAGTTTATATAATAAGTTTTGTGAGTTGAGAAATGCTGTTTCGCTATACCAGTCTGACATTGTTTGCATAAATGAAACTCATTTTAACAATGAAATTATTGATGCTGAAATTAGCATACCTGGTTTCAAAATATTTAGAAAAGATAGAGATTTTACAGTTAAGGAAGAAGTAGGAGAAAGTTCTGTTAGTAGTGGTGGAGGCTGTATTATTTATATTAAAGACTCTTTGAACCCAGTTGTCATAGATTGGTTTAGGGTCACTGATTCGATTGCTGTTGAATTCGATAGCAACATTGGTAGGGTAAATATTGCATGTATTTATAGATCAATGTCTCTTTCTAAAGCACAGAACAATGCGATGACCAAAATGATTGCAAAACTAGCTGTTTTTAATGTTGAATCAATCCTAGTTGGAGATTTAAATTTACCAAATGTATCTTGGCTTAGTGGAACTGTTAATGCTCCTTTAGGAACAAGTAATAAGGGTTTAATTATAGAAAAGAATTTTATGGAATGTGTACAAGACAATGGCTTGGTTTGGTATATCACAGATGAAGTTACCAGACGTAGAGTTGTCAGCGGTAAACTTCAAGAGAGTACACTAGATCAGGTTCTCTCTACAAGAACGGAAAAGAACTTTAAATGTGAGCCTTGGGCAAATTCATCCCTAAAAAGATGCAGGAAAAAGACAGATAAATGTTGGTATATTTTTGATAATAATCCTTCTTCTGAAAATCTTAATGTTGCACTGAACCAACAAGGACAGTTTGATAGTAAGTCATTTAAGTGTAAAGTTAATTATGAAAGAAAAATTACTCAGTGTATGAAATATAATACGAAGCCATTTTATGCATATTTAAGAGGGAAAAGAGTGTTAAAAAGTTGTGTATCATCCCTGGAAAAACCGGACGGATCTTTGACCAAAAGTAATTTTGAAACTGCCGAAGTATTGGCTGATGCTTTTGCTTCAGTTTTTGTCAAAGAACCAGATGGACCTTTGAACAGAGAATGCTATTTTATTGCGGATGAGTTACACATTGAAAATATTGAGATAACAATGGATGATGTTGGCAGAGAACTGAAAAGAATTAATATTAGTAAAAGTAAAGGGCCAGATGGCATTCATCCTAAATTATTAAAAGAACTTGAACATAATTCAAGTTTTGTTTCTGCTGTGACTAAATTATTTCAAACATGTGCTTCAAGTGGAAAAATTCCAGAACAGTGGAAGACAGCAAATGTTACATCTCTTTATAAAAAGGGTAGTCGGAAAGATGCCCTAAATTACAGACCAGTGTCACTTACATGCATTTTATGTAAATTATATGAAAAATTAGTAAGGAGGCATATTATGAGTTTTGTTAGTAAAAAGATAAATCCAAACCAGCATGGATTTGTAGAAGGTAAATCTTGTTTATCTAATCTATTAGAGAGTGTAGAATGTATCATCGAACTATTAGAAGATGGTGCACCCGTAGATGTGTTTTACTTAGATTTTTGTAAAGCATTTGACAGTGTTCCACATCATAGACTACTTACAAAAATGAGAAATTTGGGTATAAGTGGTAACACTTTAGATATTGTGAAAGACTTTTTATCTGGAAGAAGATTTAAGACATTCGTTGGAGGAGCATATTCCTACCTTCGTGATGTTTTATCAGGCGTCCCACAAGGGTCTGTTTTAGGTCCTTTATTGTTTGTCATTTTTATCAATGACTTGCCTGATTGTATTAATGGTATATCAAAACTGTTTGCAGATGATCTTAAAGTTATTATGGATGCCAATGACACTGAAAGCACTTTCAATATGTTAGAAAGCTTGCAAAACTGGCAAAATGTGTGGCTGTTAAAGTTTAATCCTAGCAAATGCAAAATAATGCATGTTCCATTTAACGAAAATCCCCTTCAAGAATATGTATTTAGTGGTGTTACACTTGAATGTATTGAAGCAGAGAAAGATCTTGGAGTTTTAACTTCTTCAGATTTGAAATGGTCGAAACATATTAAAAGTTGTATTAGTAAAGCAAACAGTATGATTGCATGGGTTACAAGGAATCTCATTATAAGAGAACTTAACGTTATGAGAAATGTTTATAAAACTATAATAAGACCCCACTTGGAGTATTGTGCTCAGTTGTGGTCTCCACCTGCCTGCCATGGGAATTGGGCTACTATCATTGAACTGGAAAATGTCCAGAGAAGGTTCACACGCCTTATTGATGATATTGGAACACTTCCTTACAGTGAAAGGTTGGATGCCTTACAGATTACAACACTCGCAGAGAGACGGGTTAGAGGAGATTTGATTGAAGCCTACAAAATTGTAAATGGATTGGTTGAGTATGGAAAAGATATTTTCAATTTAAGTAGATCGGGAGATAAAATTGTTAGCACTAAATCTAACAATATTGATAGAAATATTAAAACCTTGTCTAATAATTTTTTATCAGAGCGTGTTATCAGCTTTTGGAACAAATTACCATCTTTTGTTAGAAATTCGGTGTCTGTTATTGATTTTAAAATTAAGCTAGAAGAATTTAAAAAGACTAATAATTTAGTAGACACAGGCAACTTTTGGGAAGTGTCAAATATAGTTTTAGCTAAAATAGAGGGTGTAAATTATATCGAAAAGAAGAAGCAACAAGTTCAATATTTACATAAAAATCCGTGTGTTGCCAAGAGAAAGGGAATAAATATCTCATGAATTTGTTTTTATTTAGTTATTTTTAAATTAACGGTTTTTAACTTTTTAAACTTTTTTATATGTAAATAAATTATGACAATTATGTTAGTTATAGAATTTGTTTGTTTTTTAAAAATGACGAAGGCTGTGAAATGTTCACAGTTCTGATAATGAGGAAATCAGAAAGAATGTTTAAAACTAGTGATGATGTTTATGTCATTATTCTTAATCTAATCTAATCTAATCTAGTCCCTAAGGCGACACATGACCAATCGATCGGTTGAATGGCGGTGTGTGGTAGAAGATTAGATTAGATTAGATTAGATTAAGAATAATGACATAAACATCATCACTAGTTTTAAACATTCTTTCTGATTTCCTCATTATCAGAACTGTGACTATTTCACAGCCTTCGTCATTTAAAAACAAACAAATTCTATAACTAACATAATTGTCATAATTTATTTACATATAAAAAAGTTTAAAAAGTTAAAAACCGTTAATTTTAAAAATAAATAAAATATTAGTTGGATCACGAATTATGAAGCTGATCGAACGATCAGTTAACTGAACAATTTTATCAGCAGAGAAAAGTTATTAGTAAAACAAAGTTATCAATTTATGCCAATTTTATACATCAATGTAAGGAAGTTGGTCTAATTTCTCGTTAGGGTTATAGCCCTATATATATATTAGGGTTTCAGCATATCATATGATTCAGTTAGGGATTGGGTTAGGTTAAGGGTTGAGATCAGATAAGAGGGTTAAGGTTTCGAATAACAATTTTAAAACACTAGTGTCTTATTTCTCCGTAAAAAGCTAGCACAATTAATAGCGTGAGTAGCATTTTTGGGCGCCTCGAAAGTGATTTTAAACAATTTTCCGTTCAATTTTGGTCGCTTAAAAAATAAAGCAAGTTATAGAACTATTTTATAATAGTATCAAATTGTATGTGCTTTAGCGAAAGATTTATTACCTAGCTGGCTCGCCAATCCCTGTGTGCGCGCGAGCTGCATGCTCTTTTCAAGCTTCCTGCACAGGATAGGAACGAACAATAAACTAGCAAGCTAGGTAAAAGATATTTCGCAGGTCTTAACAGAATTCACAAATTTCAGCATTTTCAATAATGAATTTTGTGAGTTGTTAATTGTATTAAGGACTACAATTGTGCGTAGTAATTGTGTTTACGGCTCAGCGGCGCTACGAAGAGCGGGTGTATAAAAGAGCATGAGACGGAGGCGGACCAAGAGTAAAACAGCTTAAAAGTAAAAACAACAGGCTGAGTCTGGAAAACTTTGTTTTACAATTTGTTTACCCCATCATGATCAAACCTATCTTAATTCTTATTTTGAAGTCTTTATATCAATGTTTACCCTGTGATGTTTGGCTGATGGATTGAATAGTATGCATAATATGGGGTCGGCTAAAAGTTGTTCAAACTTTTATTGTAAGCTAGTTTAGCTTAATCTCGTGGGTCCAATCGTTAAGTTCGTTTTGCAGCACATTTTCCTTCACATGTTCGAAGGATTTCCGGTCTGTAATTAATAGAAACTTGGTCCTTTTTTGCAACTCCCGGCTCCAAGGATCATTATTCCCCAGATAGGTTGTTTAGAATTTCTCCGAACTTATTAACCAGCCGGAATGGATCTCATAGTAACTCCGATGTAGAGCTTTTGGAAAGCTCACGTTTAAAACTAGGATTTTCGACAAGTGATAACTTAACGCGCATGGGAATCCGTATCATTGCTTCTGATGAGAGGTGACCTAATTAATTTGTCCAAAAGATGTAAAAAGTGCCTACTACAACTCTCTGTATTTGCCATCTTAGGTTTATTATATTCAGAACCTAAATTTAACTAACTCAGGACTCTCGCTACCGGGGGGGGGGGGGGGGGGGGGGGGGGGGTGGGGGGGGGGGGGGGGGGGGGTTGGGGGGGGGGGGGGGGGGTGGGGGGGGGGGGGGGGGGGGGGGGGGGGTTGGGGGGGGGGGGGGGGGGGGGTGCGATTTTGAAGCTAGTGGTAAGCGTTTGAATGTTTTATATTCGCGTATTTACAGAATTTGGCAAAAATTTATCCACAATCATTTATTAATGACTTACTGATCGCCTCGAACAGAATGATCGAGTTTTATACAGGCCAAGGTTTTAGGCATCCGGATTTAAGAAGGACTGACATCTTTTGGCCGCCCTGTTTAAATTTACCGAATTTTTAAAAGTAGGTACACTTTTATTGTTATAGTTTTTTTTAGGCTACCGGTTTTGATTTAACGTCAATAATAGAAACTGGATCAATTTAGACTTATTTCTATATTTCCAACCTTCTTCTGGTTGGATATTTATACGCCACTACTTCCTCTGCATTTTAAACTTGCCACAAACATTGTGACGAGTTCAGTAAGGCGCTTTGAATCAAATGTTTGTATTTATAAGTCAGACACGGCTTTGTTTGCCGTCGTGCATCGCGCGCACAGGACACCTCGCTGCTCTATACGTACATCTCGAATTCTCAACCAATATTATATAGCGTCCCGAAATTTGTGCACATTGTCTTTAGTTTGCTCTTTGCAGCATGGGCAGAATAGTTCATTGTATAGTAACAATAACATTTGCAGTCCTTTGATCACAGCGCAAAGTATGTCATAATTTTCCGCCATAGGTCTACAAGTTCAGTTTATGGTTGGCTATACAGAAGCTGGCGGTGTGTCTGTAGCCTAATTATCTGTATTAGATCAGACTTATCTGGGGTTTTCGAGTAATTTTATTTGGGTGATAATGAAATATTTCTCTGGAATTTAACTCTTATATTACCCGATTCGACCCCTGTGTTTTTCCCATTTAATTGATAATTCATGATCTAATGCGCTCTCATTTCTGCTCTAGTCGTTTCAGAAACTTTCCCACCTCTAGTAAACAGCGTGGTAAGTGCACGTGGTGTGGCTCTGCCTGCAATTTAGAGTATCACGTTGTTTCTGCAACTTGTTAATCAGCAATTAGTGCAGTACACAGACTCAATTACTGCAAATGTATCTATGTTTGTAGATGGCTTAGCACAGATGAACAACCCGTAGACATGGAATGCGACAAAGCGCAGCATCAGTACGAGCAAGACCCCTTTCAATGCTAAGTTCCAAGAAAGGTGGTTTGTTTTTGACGGACAAACTTTGAACTTATCACACTCCTAATGGGATCACTCGGTGAGTTTCCAACAGCTCCGCTTCTTTATTGCCGATTCCTTTGTGTGAATTAGCCCAGCTTTAGAGCAACGATTGAAAATTTAGAACGAAGCTTTTTTTAGTCAGCCTATCAGTTTGTCTGTGTCAGTTTTTTTAACTAACAGTAACATTGTTTGCCAGGAGAAAGGTCGTATCACGTGACTGCATCAGATGTTGTGAACTTGTAGAATAAGAGACCGTTAACAGACCCCGCCTATTCCAGGGTTAGTATGCTGTTGCCGTGATGTGATAGACCAAAGAGCAGTGCAATTATCTGTCCCTCAATACACATTCTTGGTGTGTCACAATGGTTTCATCGTATGTATAGAGCCAGTACTATTTCCCTCTTCTTCCGGAAGTACTGGTTATAGTTAAGAACTAACGTTGAGAGAATGGCTATAAGAATTGTCACGTATAGAGAGGAGTATTAAACAATTATATGTGCAGGTGGATACTCAGACAAGGAAAGCAAGAGCTCTTTATCTACAAAGTGATCCTAAACCGACACAAGAGAGTGGATACAGTGCATACGACTAGGTAAGACTTGTTTGATATTTAAGGCTTGCCAAACAAAGTAGCGATAACACGTGCCTTTTTTACTATTTTTGGATCAGAAGAAGGTCAAACAAATGTTTGTGCGTCCTAATTAATAGATCATTCTGGGATTATCTGATTTCCCTATTTTGATCCTATCACATTTGTAAATAACTAGAATTGGTGTAACCTTTAAATTATTTCAGAATTAATAACTATTGTGAATTCAATACATACTTATCACTTTTGACCTTGGTATCCTTGTATCCTTGTATCCTTCTGGATTATCTGATCATTTAGTGATTCCATATTTCTTCTATTTCTCCTAAAGTAACCTAAAATAAGTAATTTCTCCCTACAACTCTCATAATAGCATTAACTCTAATAACTGTAACTCTCATAATAATTCTAACTAATAACTATAACTCTCAAAATACAAAAACTCAGTAATAATAACTCTCCATAAACCTGAGACTTTTTTCATCCTGCATATAATTGGCGTACCTGATATTATAAACATCGATTGGTGAATTACAACCTTCGATAAATCGCATCAAATCATATTTTATGAAATACATTAGGAGCTGCTTCTCATTTCGTTCCCATATAATTTTGGGACGTGACAACTTGACGAATTGGGTGAATAAGTGGCTCCTACACGTCCGAGACCTGGCTCGGTGCCAGATAAATATTGTAAAATAATTTGTGGAACTTAATACAAAGGCAAAGCACAAAGAATCTGACACAGAAGTCAAAAGTCTGCCAAATCATCAGCGACTTCACAACACCTCACTTAATTTATAAACCCTGTACATTCGCGCTTATTAGTGATGATCTAATATATAATCTAAACCTCTCTCTTCCCTCCCTGCAGGTCAGAGAAGTCGTGCCCTGAGAGAATGTTGAGTCACAATCACAGTGGAGTCGTACATTAAAAGAAGTGGAGCTGTTGTCACAAGACTGAGAGGACATTACGACTCAGGTTGGAGAACACATAACGTGTGCCGATAGGATATCATGTTGGTGATAAATTGGACGTTATTTTTATATGTATGATTCGTAGGGTGGGATGTTTTTTTTTAAGATTTTTAGTAAATTTTTCCCTTAAACTCCCATAATGAAGGCTAATAATAACCTTCGTTTTAATTAATCTAACATATATCCCGTGTACAGCAATATTCGTTGAATCATTTCAATTATCCCAGGATTACATTACCTAACTTCTGTTTTAAAATGACATCTCATGCGAATTTTGCAGTAACACATATTACTTAATATTTTAGATACTAATTGACGATTACTATTCTTGTATTTATAATACATTTACAATGCATGATGAAATAGAATAACAAAGTATGGAATATCTTAGAACTATACATCGAGCTCTGTAAATTATAACTAACAAACAAGTTATTTTTTCAGACAAGGCATAGACCCGAACGACCACAGGGAAGCAGAAGCAAGGCGGGCTAGCAACGCCGCAGACCAACAACGACACACCATAAAGCGGAAACTGTCCCTGAAAAACATGATCACGCACTGAAGCTGGACAAATCAGATAACACGAACTGTCCTAAACTCACACCAAGCAAGTCTATCAGCTCAGAGACCCCACGAGGAGGAAGACGTGTTTTCTCAGACGGAGAACTCAGTGATGACGAGGGTGGCTCCTTCAAAACTAAAACAACAGCAGCCTTGGATTCCAGTGGTAACAGTCCCAGATAATAAAACTTTCAAATGGCAAAAGTTCCCGAATAGAATTCTTTTCTGATTCTTTTTTTTTGAGGACTTTTGACGAAATTTTGTTCCAGCTCCATTCAGACGCGCACTTGTTCCTGACTCATGACACTGACACAAGCTGATCTGAAAGGTCCGGACATTCAAAACATGTTATATTTTCGCTTGAAGAATTATTTTAAGTATTTTTAGATTATAAAAAGTTTATGAGACCGGGGTTTTTACTAGGGCAGAGTTATAGGTTTAGTGAAGAAGTCGGTATAAAAGTCTGGTGACCAATCTAAATATAGATCAGCCCTTTTTCCCCCTCTAGCTCTTTTTTATACTCGATTTTGCCACCACCGTATTATTACACACCTGTTTTGTGTACTATTGCTATTGTAAAACCTTATTACAAAAGCTGTTTTAGAAGTATATTCGGAACTTCATTATGGCATTCTGCTTCACAGTTAACTTAAACTGTATTAGCTATATCTTAAATCTTTACTCTATTAATTTTTAAAAATATTATCTTATGAAATTACATGTAATATGTGCTTGTATACCGCCCATATGGTTAGGCAACATGACACAAAGTCAGGTACTAACCAATTCAGAGCGGTTCAAAGGTGAGGTTAAAATATCCTGCAACAAACAACTAAAACATCGTCAAAAATTAAATCTATTCAGAAAATATCACTGTTTATTATATCAATAGCAATCATATGAAGAAATATCCAACATCTAATTTATGTAAGTTTAAAACTGTGGTGCAGCAACTTTTTCTTTCTAAAGACCTTTTACACAAAAAGAAATGTGTAAACTTGTTAACACATTCTTTAACGATCCTCAGCTTTTAATGTTATTAATTTCTTACAGCACGAGAAAAACACTCCTGCAATGACCACCGCTTGTTTCTTTATAGATTGTAAGTCCGTTACCTAAGATTCACTTATCCAAATCACCCATTATTTGTCCTAATTTTATACAGTTTATATTTGTCACACTGACACTGGCAATATAAATTTTAATTTAAGATATATCTTTATTTTCATCAGTATGTATGTCGAATGTTGAACTTTAATATAAATATTATTGTCAATCGTGTGCCACTGTACTGATCCAAGACGGAGAAGATAAGTAGAACAATTGACATGTATTGTTTAATGTTTGTATACATGTAGTTGTACCTTTACCGTGTACTCAGATTTAAAGTGGCGTTGTATTTGCGACCTAGCACATTCCGGATATTATTTAAAACTCTAATTTCAAATGGTTTTCCCTATAAAACACGAGTATTATGACGGCTATACTCTTACTGCACTGTGAAAAGAGGCTGCATAGTTGAAGTTCATGAAAGATTTTGGGAACTTGGAATTGGGTTAGGGATGGGAAGAAGGGTCCACTTTGTAAACCCCCACACAAGCATTTTCAGATCCCAGTCAATTAGCAATTCAGATCATCATATATTGCATAATTTCTATTCGACGCAGATTTCGGCTAAAATAATGGTTTGAAATGTTTAAGAAACACTTTAAATTTACATAGTGAATTTTTATTAACTACTGAACCTTTCTTGCTTGAACTTAAATTCTATATGGAAAGTAATAAAGAGCATGATTTTATGTTTGACTTGATAATATTTGATAATTGAGCATTAAGTTTGGAAATTCATTTTAATTATCCTTATTTGCTTATGCAGTTTTAAAATCAATAGGTTACATTCGCAACTTTGAACTGGTAATAATTATAAATAGATTCAAAACAAGATCAATCATCATCTAATGTGGCATGTGCACATGTTGTAGAATAGGACGCAAAGTTTTTCATTTGGATGACCCTAACCAGCTATTTGTTTAAACGCTAGTGCATTGAGCGTTCCCCTATATAGCGAAAAGGCCACAGAGGCACAATATATTATTCGAAATTATCAATTATGCGGTAACGCGCACCCCGACAATAAAGGGTAAAATTGCGGTAAATTTTTTACCAATATGCGGCAAATGTGGAAAGGCCTGGGTCACGTGGCCTAGGCATGAGTTTCCAAAAGGCCTGGGTCACGGTCCCGAAAGTGCCTGGTCAGGGTCCCGAAAGGGCCTGGGTCACCATTCACGAGGTAACCTTGATTCAACGATGTCCAACCTTCGCAGCTCGGTGAGGCACCCGTGGTGCATCTCGCGACTACTGAGTTTGCCGAGAAAGAATTATTTGATGCGCAGCGCGACCAGTGGTGCATCGCGCTACACGTGGTACTGGGTCACGTGGCCTAGTAATTTAGATTTCCAAAAGGGCCATGGGTCAACGATTTGCGCACGCTCACTTGCAACATGTAAATTAAACGGTGAAACTCGTAAAATATCTGTCCCATATATTGGACCGTCGACGAGTCCAACTCGCGCGCGTCCTGGTAGGTTGTACTTGATCACGTGGTAGAGCCCCACGGCTCTTACTAATTCGCTCGCCCAAAAATTTCACGTGACCAATTGTTTTAATGGTTTTGCCAGCCGTACAAAACGGTTTTAAACATAAACCCTTTATCCCTGCAAAACCCTAACCCTAACCATAACCCCGAAGCTAACCATAACCTTTACCCAACAACCCTACCCCTTACTGGGCCGCGCCCATCCTGTCATTTCCGCCAAATCGTTATTCTATTATATGTAAAAGAACATAATAGCCTGGGTCCCTCAGTTACCCCTAACCCTCATGACGAGCCCTAAACAACGAAATTCGTATTTTTACTAGCCTGTCACGTGACCAAACGGTTTTTATGCCCATAACTCTCCAGGGAAGCATATTCAACCCTAAACTATGTCCATGGGGGTGGAATCGATCAGCGTCCAAAAGACCACCGATACCCAGTGGCTGCTCCAGCAACTAGCCGCCCAAATTTGGCGCCCCGCCGTCAGACGAACTAATTAACCTTACGTCGATTTATCGTTAACAACGCATGATTTGGCCATTAGCACAAAAATATGTAAAAATGCTCAGTCACGCCGCGCACATCCAACACAATTTTTGATGAAACAGCTACAAGCTAGGCCCTATACTCTGCAACTTTTCAGTTCAGCCTCTCCAAATGACCAGTTACATAACTAACCCGTAAAACGAAAATCTGACTATTTAAATTGGTTACAAGGGAAAGTTTAATGCTATTCCATTCAAAAATTATCATCCTAACCTTGAGGTTGTGATATAGGGAATTAATAGTTGTGATTATAGGAATTAATTAGGAATTTATTTCAATTTTACTACACCTACAAATCAAAGATTGGCCATTGTTAATGGTCTGAACCCGGCGCGCGCTACTTCGAAGAAATTTAGACGAGTAACATCCGTCCAACATAGATTAGTTGATTTTCTATTGCATTCAGGCCAAAAAATAGGTATACCCTAATAACTCAACAACCTAAGATGTGACTTTAAAACCATGCCTGTCCCACCCCACTCAATGGATGATGCTGATCAATTGATGCCAAGATGAGCCCTTTACCCCATCAGAAGCTGCGATATCTTGTAATAAGTACATTAATTTCGGCTCGCGAGAGCCTAAAATTACATTGACCTAATAACTCAACACCTGAAGTCTTAGACTTTAAAACTATAATCTACCCCACTCATATGTTATGAGTTCAGACCAATTTGTAGCCCAAGATGAACCTTAGCTTCATCAGCAAACTGAAATATCTTGTAATAAGTACATACATTATGGCATCGCGAAGTGTAACAAAATAAGGTTTGACTCTAATAACACCAACAACCTGAGTCTGTAGACTTTAAAACCAATGCTCTATAACCCCACTCAATGGATGATGCTGACCATTTTCATGCCAAGATGAGCTCTTACCTCCCATCAGAAGCTGAGATATCATGAAATAAGTGTGATAAATTTAACTCACGAGAGCGAGTATAAAAGGGCGTGGTCACATAACTCATCGACATTCTTAAGCGAGAGGACTTTGAAACCAGGTTCATACCCCCTAACTGTGTGATTCTGATTCATTTTCATACCCAAGTTGATCTCCTTTCTCCAAACAGAAGTGGAGATATTGGGCTAGTTATCGCGAA
Source organism: Bolinopsis microptera (assembly GCF_026151205.1). NCBI lineage: Eukaryota > Metazoa > Ctenophora > Tentaculata > Lobata > Bolinopsidae > Bolinopsis > Bolinopsis microptera. The sequence continues at coordinate 14,194,111 of NC_087073.1, forward strand.
AGCGCCAAAAAAAGGGCGTGGTCAATTGCGCAAAATCTGCCGCCATATTCAAAAGTCTACCCAAGCCAAATTTGTTCCTTAGGGGTCCCTTTGAGCGTTTCCCAGTCTCAAACCTCGGGGCGAAGACGTTTTCTACCGGAATATTCTCAGATCCTTGATTAATAGGCGGGGATCAGAAGCCGTTTTTTTGAGGTCGGTAAGTACCAGCTGCATAACAATACTAAATAGGCCCTCGCTCCTAGTCAATTTAGCCACTGACTTTCTCATCCTTAGATTTCAAATCTCAACTTACTTGTTTAATTATCGAAAGTTCATTATTGGTCGGTCTTGCACCGAGGGGCTGGAATTTGAGGAGCTAACCAAATTGTTTATCTTCCAGCTCTCAAACTTTTGAAGTTTTACAACGGGAACAATATAATGGATATACTTATTTTGGAGCACAAAGATTGGTGGTATGTCAACAAACTCCTCTCCAGTAGCCCTATAGACCCGTGCATATAGTCATGATGCGAAGAGGGAAAGTCGAGACTGAAAACACAAATACGTGAAACTTAGAAAGACTACCGGTGCCAAACTTTAAATTGTTTGGTTAAAAAACTTGAAGAGAGCTAAAGTTATTGAGCTAGAAATAAAACACTTGCACTCCACACGTGACCTGCTCACGACCGTTATGAACGACATGCCCGAGAGCTCAAACACTTCTTAATAGTATTCATATTAGTAATACACCGCTATCTTATTAACTGTCATGTACCGCTACCCCCAGGTTTCTGGTTGTTCCGGCTGTTTAGATGGCTATAAATGGATCACATCACAAATTACACACGTCACAGAGTTGGGCCACGTGATGTGATACATGCGAGCCTTGAATGTCGGTCACCGGGTTGGTGTGGTGAAATAATCTAACGTTTGCCAGAATACATCTTGATCAATGCGCCTGTTCGATTATATTCAAGAATAATTTTGGTTTCTTGCGCTTGCAGCACGACGATCCTATTAATTAATACGATGTAGAAATTAAGAAGTACTTGTAGAAAACATTGAAAAGTACGCGTATCGTACAGGCGGTTTTATAAGTACGTACGATAACGCATTTCTCATCTAGCCCGTTAAACCCCAATGGAACTGTTATTGAGAAATATCTCAATAGTTTTATGATCGCTTTAATCCTGCCACATTAAAAAAAATTTATGTAGCTTCTTGCCCAATTCAATTTGTCGTAAAAGTCTCACAAAGGGGAGAACTGGTTACGGCTTCTTTAATCAAATTTCTTTTAGTATAGTTTAGTTGCTATGATACACCTGCTACAAAGGGTCGTTCACATATTACGTAATCAATATTTTAGCAATTTTTCACCCCCCCGACCCCCCCCCCCCCCCCCCCCCCCTTGACTTTTTTCCCTAAAAAACCCTTTCTCGGCTCATGCTACCCTGAATTCAATGATCATGCATATCACGAGAGCCGAAATCATTGTTATGATATCTGGCCAGCACCTTCTACACTACGTTACTACTATAAAGCCGGATATTCGATCAATTTCTAAATTTTATCACATCAGAGTGAAGATGAGTGAATTTGAATTAAAATATTGTCCAAATGTTATTATTCCTAGAGGGTAAAAACTTACGTAATATGATGAACGGACCCATAAAAAAATTAAAGAGATCCCAGATTCAGAGGGGACAGGAACAAAGTAACAGCCCGCATTATGACTGGAGCGGTTATTAAGAGTATCGTCATACTAACGGTAACTCCAGTCATGTTACCGTATTAGTACAAAAAGTTATATAACGTTTAAAAATTCTATCTCATAGAGGGGACAAAGAAAACTATGAGTTCCCATGTGTAATTTACTGATCACATCTTACAAGGAAAATGGGCAAGGCGTGATAATACGATAAACACGATATTAAAAAAACTGGAATAATAGATCTAGATAATACACAATACTATCTACTTGAACACTGATAATGATAATAATACACATATTTGTACTAAGTGGAATCTTTCCTAGGCAATTGCTTTCCAAACTAAACACTCCACTACGCAACGCGCACTGCAATGACTAACAAAGGTAAAAAAGTAATTCAATATATAAAAATAACTCAATCACTTCATTATATAAAGTACCCAAAAACATCTATCAACAATCAATGTAACTTCGTCTACTACAATACACCGACACTATTTACATGTCTTCTGTTGAGATCTCTACAATACGACCGACACTATCACTGTCTTCTGTTGAGAACAGTGGATTCTTCTCTGAAGTTTCTTCTTCGTTCTGGAATCTATCTTAAGTACAATCCAATTACTTATATTCACCGATAGTCCCACACTGACAAACCGACCGTCACTGTAATCTATCTTTTCCCACCGATATACACACCCTGGTCCCACCGACCGTACACTTGCCACTGTAATCTATCCTTCTCACCGATAGTACACACCTTGTCACACCGAAGAACAACGCCCCTAACACACGTCCACCAACATCCAACTGCAACTGGCCGTGGCTAGTAGCACTGGTCCCACCGTAGAGCAACACCAACGTCGGGTAGACGAATATCCTCCAAGATCACATCAATTTTTCCTAGAATGGATTAAGTTATGTTAGTATGGAATTTAATGAATAATGATGTACTTTATTAATATAATATCATCATAACAATCTGTCCCACTTTTTTTTTAAAAAGTAAAACTGCCTCCGTCAGACAAGCCAATTAAAATACGAAACTTACAACCCGAAAATCCTAACAAGCAAATTAAATTCGTAAACTGTACGTGCGCGCGGCACAAAACTTATCAAACAGATGCTGTAATTACTTAATCAATTTATCAATCAATCCAATCGCGCGTTACGTCTGAACTTCCTGTAGAACCCCTTTCCTCCTAAAATTCTCATTGTGAGGACAATAAAACTTACACCGCGAGCGTTCAAACACTGCCTAAAGCTCTAATAAACTCCTTTGTACATTCTAATCACCATTAAACCCACATGATTACAACATTTTACTTTCACTGTATAAAAATAATACCCCTCATTGCATGGCTTAACAAAAACTTAACATGCTAAACTGTTGATAAAAAAATACAATCCCTATCGCTAGATGACCTTCAGGTCCAAATTCTCGACAAAACATGCTTAAAAACACAAACAACTGTGACATTTCACATAGTACTCTCCCATTATAAATATCGGAAATCTATTCATTAACATACTTAACTCTGTCAAATTTCTAACACGGCAAAAAAAACGAAATTCGTACAAGATAGAAAATCCACGGAAAAAAGAAAGAAAATCCGAACAAGATCTAAAATTCCATCACACGCACAAAAGTAAGTTTAAGAAACGTATCATGATAACTGACGTGATAAAAACTCACATTCGAACAATTCCCCATAAATAATAATTAATTCCAAAAACTCTGACATTACAGAAAAGTACACTCTAAAAACAAGTATTAATCCACTTACCTGATTATACATACCTCTATAGTCTCTCTCAATCATACATCAATCTGAGATATTCTTGTGTATAGAAATGTAGATACATGAAAATCTTCTACACTCTCAATAAAAAATGTATATATTCAATTAATAATTAATAAAATACCCATAGTATATATCTATTAATAGTAATATATTGTTTTCAATCAGTACGTGCTTCTCTCTGATTTCTTCAAGTTAGCAACAAATAAATAGTTTCCACTTCAAACGGATACACATCACACCTGACCGAGCTGACCCGATTCGGGGGGGGCGAGGGGGGGGAGGGGGGGCACCAAGTCCAATTTCGTACAATCCTGCGCCCTTCTTTGTCCAAAGATCTGCTAACAATCTCTTTTATTAGATACCCATCTTACTTTCACTGACAAGCCGTGTTCTAATTGCTCTTTAATAGAAGCAAAACCCTGCCGCAGCCTATGACTGGCTACTGGACGAGTAGAATGTACTGACATATACAGCTGTTAACTATCAGTAAGTCTACAATCTTTAGCAACTTCTCATCAGTACCATATCCAAACAGAAGTTTCAAACAATCATGGCTCTTAGCCCCAATGCATGACCTAGCCCGGCGACTAACGCTAGCGTTTTCCCCTTCTAGCGTTGATGATACTACTTCGGCTTAACCTTATTAGCGGCCCATGTCAACACACACGCATTCCACCAGCCTGCAGAAAGATTATATAGCCCCGAGAACTATTAAAAACCCCTTTTCGGTCCATGGTTTTGCAAAACTAGCATCACTGACTCTACAATCTTGGCATTGTCCTTCAAATTCAGTATAGGAAATCTAATACATTTCTTCTGTTCAACTTAGACACAACTCCGTTCAAGTCTTATGAGATCCTTCACTGTAGGACTCTATTCCTTCCTCGAAATATTTGTACACATCCCACTCAGATCTGGTCTTGTTATGTAATGATAAACCACGAAACGAACTTGCCCAACAATTACAAAATTGATGACTTCTCCTCAGCTGTTAACAAGCGGTTTCTCTGGAGCTCGTCTTTCCTTTTGCAACGACTAATTCTTAACACAACTGCTTATAATCCATTCGATCTAGTGTGATAAACTCGCAGTCTTTGACGGATGGTAATACCTATGAATTTGAAAGACCTGTCATGTGTTTAGAAATATCGATAATTCAGCATGAATTTCTTAACAAATAATCCTGCTTTAGAACTTAGCATTCCCTGCTACCTAGAAAAATCGTCCCCAATTGTATAATATCAGTCCCAGATTTACCTTTCAACTTGTAACTAGGCTTATACCAGGGTCCAGACTACATTCTTACACCCTGCTTTAGCAAAAACTCTTTCATGAGTTATACCAATTTCTTGGAGAAATCATTCAAACCCGTTATGCTGGTTTTCAGAATACCCAGATTATACAACACTTTTCTTCAGATTTCGGGGTGTTTCACAAACCCAGTTCTGTCTAAACCTTTAATTGTAGAAAAGCTGCTTTTAATGTCCATCGATTCAACATTCCAGTTTGTTTGCTTTAGCTAAAGTAAACAGTATTCGACTAGTAACATTTATCTCCTGTGGGGATTCTACATGTTTTCTAGCAATTCTTTCACAAACCACGTACAACTAACCGCGCTTTGTATTGGTTGTCGATTTTGCGGAACCACCCATCCTGGTGCTTATCGTCCTTTGACCCACATCTTAACTTCTATGTATACTCCCTACTTTTTCCAAGACGCCATTTCTTCATCCTTAGCTTTTTCTGTACAAGAGGATCTTGCATAACTCTCCTTTCGTATCGTCACAGTATAAATACTTGACTCCTGTCTCATTCTTATCCTCAAAATACATAATCTGTTCTGGAGAATCATGTGATTTTTTCTGCACTTGACACTCACAGAGACGCAAAATGAGTTTGTGTACCATCTGGTTCTTGTCACCAACTTCCAAATATTGACTGTTATTTCTTCGCTACAGAAGATTGTTTCCATCCCGTCCAATAACACTTGCTCTTTGCCACACAACGTTGGTATGCTCTGCAGACTTATACCAAATGACATCCTCCTTTTTTTAGGTCTATACTCTATTCCCTCTTGACTACTACATCTACCCAGTCCCTTTATGTCTCATCAGACGAAAAGCAATCTGAAATTCATCAGGGCTCACTTGTGTCTCTATTTTTCATCACCGACACTTTCTGAATTCACTAGATCACTACTGTCTCTACACTACCAGAATTCTTCCACTGAATTTTCATTCCATTTCACTACTCGTGCTCTACGTTACCAGATCTTCCACTGAAGGTTCATTTCCCCACGAAACTTCCCCACTTCATTCTGCTGATGGTTTCATTGCTTACTTCCCCTGATTCATTCTGACAGAATCATCTTCACGGGTCACTATCACTGACAACAATCTCCTCTTTCCTTACACTCTCTTTCTTATACCGGTTTGTTTCATGGTAAATTTACTCTGATTTCTTCGGATTGGAGATGATGGTTCCTCTCTGATAATCTGTCCACCAATGATATACCATGGCCTGACATCAGCTCTAGACTTCATACAACTTTTGGTCACATGTACCCTAAGATTGAACCTCCTTGTCAATGAAATACCACCTACCGTCTTTACTACCCAGAACAGTTTGCTGGGGTCCACACCAACGCTGCGTATTCACTTGCGAAATATACCTTATCTCCACTGTCATACTCGTGTTTTCTACATTTGGGAATCTGACCCGAATGCCCTCGTTAGCTTAGCCTGAATTATTCGCCGCAGTGAATGCCATCCTTGCTTGAAAATGCAGTTTAAGTGATCTGCTAGAACCTTCTGACAGTCATTGTTCATTGTTGGTACCGATTTCCCTCTAATCAAAGACCTGGATTACCCGAGTTCCAAATACTAGCATAACGGGTGAGTAAACGCATAACTATTAGATAAGCTGTTCTTTGCATTCGTAGCCCAATGCTAAATCACTGTGTGGATCACAATCCGGTAACTAGAGAATGAAAGCGTATGTAAGCATCCGCAATCAAACCATTATGGCCGCTCACAAATTCCCATTACTGAATGGAGGTTTGCTCCCAGTTGTTTTCAGTTCTATTCCCATCTCTTCACATGCCGTAATCATCTCTGCATTTACAAACTCAACCCCCGTTGTCCGTAAACACCACACCCGTCGACCCAAACACATGAAGCCATGTAACTGGCCACCGCCTTAACACTGTACTCTATGTTTATTCTTTTACAATTCTCGACATGAGAATCTCGAAGACACATCTAACATGTGCCAGCATAGTATGGCCAGTTTTTGATAACTTTCCTTAAAGTTCCCATTAGCCATACATGATTTTACATCATTTCGCTATTGTAATGATGATTTCGTCGAGCTGGATTCTTCTGGGTAACAGTACACAATGTTCGCATTCTGTATCTTAGCTTTTCTATCTCAGTTTTCAGCTCCTTGCTGTAAATACTTATCTAGTTACACATAATCTATCAGGTCTAAGTTGACTTGGATGTCCAAAATATCTATGAAGTATTATAGCTGCTGCATTCTTGGAATTTTGAACTTTCAGCGATAAGGATTATCATTACTTCTTGATTCATCTTTTCCCATAAACATGAATATCTGCCACAATAATGACCTGATTTGTCACTTTCAGTTTTTGAGGTTCTCCACCAATCTAATATCTTGTCATTCTCTATGACTAATATACCCCCCATATCTTCATGCAACATCTAGAAAACAAAATGTAATTTCTCCAGGAACCACAAATGTCTTCTAACATTAAATCCCTGTTACACAACTTAACGGTAACAAACTCATTTGAATAGATCACCCGCGTGCGTCCGTCTCCAAAAAAACAAAACTCATGTTTTTCTCGACTTTCTCAGACCTTTTTCTTTAACTCTTCAGGCATTGACTCAAGAATGTGTTCAAACCCAAACATCACCACATAACATTACTCTGGTTGCCCCCAGTGTCTATCAAACCTGTGAATGTTTCATGTGACTAACAGCACTGTTCCACATAGTCATTGTCAATCTGTTTGACTCTTTTACCATCACCTGCACGACTGATACAATACACGACTGACACGAATCCTTCCTTCTTGGGCTTAAAGATGCGCAATCTGCAACGGAAATGCTTATTCCGAATCACAAATGGAAACATCTTGCTACATCGCCTGTTTTGTGACAGATACATTTAACTCATCTTTATAGTCTGAGTTTTTCATTTACTTTTGAATTAAGCTGTTTGTCTCTTTCCATGGTTTGCTTAATTTCCGAGATTTCCCCTTTCTTTGAATTACGCTGTTTGTCTCTTTTCCCATGTTTGCCTTGTAAATTTCCAGATTCCCCTCTGCCCTTGGAGTAATTGTATAAACCGCCCGACGAGAAATGATTCCTACCTCCTCGCCTCGATTATTGTAACCTTGATAGAATGTAATATTCTCGTGTATCACCCACTGATATCAGTATCCTTTTCATCAAACTACCCCTATGGTAAATGCACAGCCAAATCCAGGTTCTACCTTAATCTTCACTGTGTCCTAACTCCAATCTTGATCTACGACAGAAAACAGCGTCACCGAAACACCTCATCAAACATTCTCAAATGCATTACTTGTCAACGTCTTTGAGTCCCCATTGCAAGCTTTGATCACTATCGTTTGATCTTGGGTCAGTTTGCCTGAGTTAACCAACCTGTATGCCAACATACTATCATGATAAATTTCTTTCTCGTCATTAAACAACTCTCCTCGATCCGGTTCAAAACAAATCGTCTCCTGAACTCAGCGATATATTCTGCCATTTGCATATGTTTCCCTGGTCTAACAAACTTTCTAGATCATCAAGACCTAGAAATATAATACTCTGAGTAATTATCCTCTTTAAAATACGTATCAATGCTCTTTCATCAGGTACGTTTAAAACCGTTCCAGTTTCTTTCTTGGCTCTGCCACATCTAAGCGGTGTTGCAAAATCTCTTGCCTTGAAATCCTGATTCTCAAGACACACAACCGCTGCCTGCTTACAGCTGCTATTGAAAGTTCCCAACCCCAGATAATCCGACTTCCACTTTCCCTTCAGTAATCCATCCCCTCTTCAACAAAGGTGGTTGGTCTCCTCATGGCTTTAATCTTTTCTTTACCTGCTACCAATGATAATAAGATAAACACGAAATTATAAAACTGGAATAATTAGATTTAGAATAAACACAATACTATCTACTTGATCACTGATATGAGAGAATACACAATAATGTACTAAGTGAATCTTTCCCTATTCAATTGCTTCCAAACTAACACACTCCACTACGCACTCGCACTGCCATGTACTAACAAAGGTAAATAGTACTTCAATATATATATAACTCAATCACTTCAATTATATAAGACCCAAAACACAATCAATTCAATGTAACTTCTCTACTACAATACACCGACACTATTACTTGTCTTCTGTTGAGATCTCTACAATACCCCGACACTATCACTTGTCCGTCTGTTGAATCTGTGGAGTTCTTCTCTGAAGTTCTTCGTTCTGGAATCTTTCTTCAGTACAATCCAATTTGAATTATGATTCACCGTTATCCACACTGTCACACCGACCGAACAACTGTAACTATCTTTTCACAAGACCGATAGTACACACACTGGTCACACCGACCGTACACTGCAACGGAATCTATCTTCTCACCAATAGTACACACACTTGTCACAACCGAAGAACAACGACTCCTAACACAAGTCCACAACATACAACTGCAACTGCCGTGGCATAGCACCTGGTCCACCGTAGAGCAACCACCAAACGTCGGTAACGAATATCCTCCATGATCACATCATTATTCCTAGAATGGATTAAGTTAGTTAGTATGGTATTTAAGGAATAATGATGTACTTTATTATATAAATATCAACGTACGAATAACAAGGAGTACCTGGCACTTTTCATGTTGGTCAGGAGTGCCATGGTTATTTAAGAGTACGTCGATACTAACGGTAACTCCAGTAATGTTTACCCGATAGTAAAAAAATTAATTTACCGTTAACAAATTCTAAGCTCAAGAGGGGACAAATAAACTATAGTTCCAGGGTAATAACTGAGTTCACATCTTTACAACGATTGGGCAATGGAGTAACTGAACATATTTACAATGTTTGGCCAGGATTAAAGCGACATCAACAATTAAAATTTGGGAGGGGGGGGGGGGTGTGGGGGGGTTGTGGGGGGTTCTGGGGATGGGGGGGGGGGGGGGGGGGGGGGGGGGGAGGGGGGGGGGGGGGGGGGGTGGGGGTGAGGGGGGGGATGTGGGGGGGTTTGGGGGTCATCGGGGGGGGGGGGGGGGGGGGGGGGGGGGGGGGGGGGGGGGGGGGGGGGGGGGGGGGGGGGGGGGGGGGGGGGGGGGGGGGGGGGGGGGTGGGGGGGGGGGGGGGGGGGGGGGGGGGGGGGGGGGGGGGGGGGGGGGGGGGGGGGGGGGGGGGGGGGGGGGGGGGGGGGGGGGGGGGGGGGGGGGGGGGGGGGGGGGGGGGGGGGGGGGGGGGGGGGGGGGGGGGGGGGGGGGGGGGGGGGGGGGGGGGGGGGGGGGGGGGGGGGGGGTGGGGGGGGGGGGGGGGTGGGGGGGGGGGGGGGGGGGGGGGGGGGGGGGGGGGGGGGGGGGGGGGGGGGGGGGGGGGGGGGGGGGGGGGGGGGGGGGGGGGGGGGGTGGGGTGGGGGGGGGGGGGGGGGGGGGGGGGGGGGGTGGGTGGGGGGGGGGGGGGGTAGAGATGTCGAGATTAGTGGTTTTTATTGATGGAGTATTGGAGGTGGGATTTTAGAGGGGAAGTGAATGGGGATTTTGACTGTTTATCGACGCTTAAAAGTGAAAGTAAAGAGCGAAGAACATGTATCTTATGGTCTTAACAAGATTCTTGGGATTTTTGTGGGATGGTGTGGGGGACATCGTTCTCCAGAAGAAGAAGTTAAAAGATTGCCCCGAAGATCGAGAAAAAAGCTGAAATCATGCGGCGTTCATTGGAACCAAGTACCTAGAACTAAACCTTCCTGTAATTTTGATGGAGCCGGCATCCGCATCAATAAACGTCCATGAAGATCCACGCTGACTGTAAAATGGAATCAGATATTCATCGACCAGATGCGTAGGAAAAGATAGAGCAAGGCACCATTCCACATAAACAGGATGTTAAATTCCCAGATGATAGAACTCTTACAAAGTTAACTATTACCCGAGAGACATTTTAATTGGGATGGTGACAGGGAACTACCAACCTCATTTGGCCTGAACGTAATAAATGCAAACAAGAGCTTCCAACCAGAACCAGAACCTAAACATCCCTTGCAATTATATGTATCCGGATCCGCATCAAATATACCGTCCATGAAGATACCACGCTGCTGTAAAAGGATTGCAGATATTCATCAGACCAGATGCGAAAAGGAAAGATGATCAAGGCAAACCATTCCACATACGAGGGTATGTTAACTTCCCAGATGATAGAAACTTACAAGTTCAACTTTTACCCGGAGGAGGGCACGATTTATTGGGAGGTGACAAGGGGTACTTACCAACATCAGTTGGCCTACGACGTTAAATGCAAACAAGAGCTTCACCATAAACCAGAACCTAATCCTTCACAGCAATTTGATGTAGCGGTCCGCATCCCCCAATAAACGTCCATGAAGAACCACGCTGACAGTAAAAAGGAAACAGATATTCATCGACCGATCGAAAGGAAAGATGATCAAGGGCACCATTCCAATACAGGGTATGTAACTTCCCAGATGATAGAACTTAACAAGTTTCAATTTTTAACCCCGGAGGAGGGAGTCGATATATTGGGATGGTGACAGGGGTACTACCAACATCATTTGGCCTGACATAAATGCAACAAGAGCTTCAACAGAACCAGAAGTCCTAAACCATCCTGCTTATGATGGTAGCCGGATCCGCATCAATAAAACGTCCAGAAGATTCCACGCTGACTGTAAAATGGAATGCAGATATTCATCGACCAGATGCGAAAGGAAAGGATAGATAAGCACCAATCACATACAGGGTATGGTTAACTTCCAGATGATAGAACTTACAAGTTCAAAAAACTTTTAACCAAACCGGAGAGGGAACGATTTATTGGGAAGGTGACAGGGGTACACCCAACATCATATGGCCTGACGTTAAATGCGAACTTAGAAATCTAAGTGGATCAGTATTGTTACATGGGTGGTGGCAGAAGGACAGTAAGACGCCACCTGATTGGGCGAGATGTGCCCGACACTCCCACGTCAACAGTGAGATGACCAGGTCAGCAAAATTAATGTCATAAAATCAAAAACACATTAACACAAGGTATACTCATTGAAGTCTGTTTGTCCTCTCTGGGTGCATTTTTGAGTAATAACAAATCGAGAAAGTTATATTAGGAATGATCTTTTTCCGAAACTATCGAGAAAAGACAATTTTAAAAAAAATTATTTATCACCAATTCAATACATAATCAATAAATATATATCCGAATAAATTTGATTTAAAATTAAATGATACAAGTATGCTAGCAGCTAGCGCGCTTGTATTTGATAAATATTCACGCTGTTAAAATGGGTTTTTATCAGTGTAAGTTTTCCCGAAACTATCAGTGTAAGTTTGCCGTCCAACTGATTCCATCAGCGCGGTCAAAAGCTTTGCTGTATCGACTCTCATGTCGTTTGATTTTTCAACCAAAAGTTTGGAGAAATGCAATTTTGTGAAAAATTATATTTTTACCACGACTTACTGTGTCAGATCTAAAGAAAAAGTTAGCAAAATCGGAAAAATAGACTTGAATTTGTTTATATAATTTATAAAGCGTATGTTATTGCCCACGTTTAATAATAATAATAATAAATTGTGATAATTTGTGATTAAGTTTTCAGTATTAGTAATAGGTGTTTGCTGAATTACTGTATTATACACTCTGTGGCCAGCTCTTATGTGTCCCATCTCTTGCCCTGCAAGCCCTGTTTCTTGTTTATAAACAACAATGTTTATTACATAATTATAATATGTTGTATAAATACAACATATTATAATTATGTAATAAACATTTATTGTAGTGTAGGATTGTTTGAATTTCTATTTGCTAAGTCATTTAATATGCATTTTGTGTTTGTTTCTCCCGTTTTTCTTCCCTTGTGTTGCAAGTCCTGTCTCTTGTAAAAACAACCACTTTTGTAGATACACACAGTCTCTACGCCTTTATCCTCTGGTCCCTAGGGTCAGCTGACTCCGGGCCAGAGGAAAATTACCGATTGCCAAGGTTTGATGCCTAGGCAGTCGAGACCTCTTATTGAGACCTGATATAATAATAATACTGTGTCATGCAATCACTTTACAACCGATATATATATATAGGTGCCTGAGGTTTCGTTATGTTTAGTTTTACATCTTTTTATTCTCTAAAATGTGCTAAAATTAAATTTCTTGTTTCATTGAGTTATGTTCATATTACCACAAAACCGATCAAAATGTCGTAGCCAATCTTTGCACGTGCAAGTTAAACATCGTTACTATGGTTACTATGCAACTTGTATTTGTTTACCTAATTTGCACGTGGGCGGTCGTACATACATGCATACAAAGATAATTCTTTGAATTATAATAATGACTAGAAAGATGAAGCTAGTAGTATTCTTTGAAAGAAAGTTTTAATCGTATCAAAAAATATCCATCCCAACCAAAGATACAGCCGTGTGCATTACAACACCGTAGCTATGTAACCTTTTGGTTTTTGCCTAACTTCCTATTTTTCATCTAATTTTCACGTGGGCGGTCGTTCATACATACAAAAACAATTCTTTGAATTATGATATAGACTAGAAAGCCCGTGGTCACAGGGAGGCAGCTAATAGGTTCTTTGGTAATCAGTTTTTATAGCATCAACAAATATCCATCATAACCGAAGATACATCCGATTAAAAATTAGCTCTCACTGAACACTTTTTTTTTTTTTTTTTTTTTTTTTTAAAGACCCGAGGGCCACCCTTAAGGGCTTTGAAACCGGTTTATTGACAATATAATATATAATAAATAAACTGAAATCGTAACATTCATGTCAATACTAACTGAAATAATATAAGCTGTAGTTAAAATAATAATACTTACTGTCACTTAATTAAGATATATGATGTAATAAAATGAATCTCTTTATTTCCACACTAATTCTCACACCAAGCTTTAATTCACACACCAAAACTTTTAAATTTTATCAGATTACAAATGTCCTAATATATACGTCTCTTGTCTTTTAGTTAAAAAGTCAGGGGTGCAGCCGTTTAACTTCAATTAAGATTAAAACAATTCATCACGCTGGATCACGATGTTATTCTATCAAAATCAGCTAGGCGATATTTGAATTGATTGCTGGGCTCTGTGTGGTACTGTGTAGTGGTAAGTGGGTGTGTGTGCGCGTGGTTGTTATTATGATGCGTTGAGATCAGCTACGTTGATGATATGTGATTGTGCGTGTTGTGCTGATAAGGCTTTAATTGAGCAATGGCCAGGAGTACTATCAGTAAACTAGTAGCAGGTCTGGCAGTGAAAATTTTCCGATTTCAAAAGTGGTCGGTAATTATTAGTTTTGAAGTGCTTTTGTAACTAAGAAGTTTATTGAGTGAGTGCCTCATGATAGTTTACTAATACTAAGTTATGTTGTGGGGTGTGTGATTTTGTGACCGTTGAGATTTCCTTAAACCTGGAATATTATTCAGTAAAAAGGTTTTCCAGCTTTCCTCGTTGTTGCCTCTTGATTGGTGTTCCAATAGCACACGTTTTGCATTAGACTTGTAAATGTTTATTGAAAATAAGCTGGGAAGACAAGTTATATTTAAGTTTGTTTCAGTGATGGCAAGCAGTGGACCTTTAAAAAATACTGATTGTCTAAAAGTGTTACTACCGTATGTAAGAAGCCAGTCAGAGCTAGTCTCATGGCTGGAGTTAACTGTCGGGATATTACTTGGAAAAAGGCCTTTGATTGATTTTGGCACTGTTTCAGGGAAGTATTTCATCCTGTGCATTAATATAAGTGCGTTCTTCACGATTATTCCATGAATAGTGAGAATTCCATACTCTTTAAAGCTATCCCTCGTGTGTGCAGGCAATTGGCCGTCCTTGTAGAAATAGTTGACGTAACCTGGCATAACCATTCTCACACCTTGTTTCTGTTTTGTGAATAGTGACTCAATGTGTGATTTGGCTGCGAAACCCCAAACGAGGGAGCAGAAATTGAGGTGGGATTGAACAAAGCTGTGATAAATTTGAAGCCTTACTTTTAACGGTAAGTGCCGTTTAATTTTGTACATGATACCCATGTATCTATTCATCCTGGCCCTAACGGCATGTATGTGTTTGCTCCACGTTAATTTATCATCGATTATTACTCCGAGGAAACGTGCCTCAGTCACTTGATCTATCACTACTCCAGCTATGGAAACATTAATGTTAGAAAGGGTTGTCGTTCTATGATTGCTAAATACCATAAAGTGAGTTTTTTTGAGATTGAGAGCAAGTCCGTTGCTATCAACCCATTTGATCAGGAGCGAGGTTATTTGATTTAGTTTGAACTGAACCTCTTGCTCGGTGTAACCAGTAACTATGATATTCGCATCGTCTGCGTACAGTATAAACTTAGCTAAATTTGTGATGTTTGGAAGGTCGTTGATATAGATCACAAAGAGTAATGGTCCCAAAATCGACCCCTGGGGTACTCCAAACTGGATTTCTTTGGGCCTCGAGTCTTCTCCACCGACAGTCACGAATTGGTGGCGGCCGCTCAGATAGGACTCGAACCATTTAAGTGCTGAACCTTTAATGCCGTAATGTTCCAGTTTTTTTAGTAGTATAGGATGTTCAATAACGTCAAAAGCTTTAGAGTAGTCAAGAAGAAGCAGCACAGCAATTTGCTTACTGTTGAGAGAGTGTAGAATACTATTTTGAGCATTAAGTAAAGCGTGTTCACATGACATGCCAGGCCTAAAACCGTACTGGCTTTCAAAAAGTGATCCATTGAAGTCTAAAAATTCAAGAACTCGACTATGCATAAGTTTTTCGTATATTTTCGAGAAAGAGCTTAGCAAAGAGATTGGTCTGTAATTAGTAACTTCTGTTTTAGAGCCACCTTTGTGTATCGGAACAACTCGTGCCGATTTTAGAGCATTTGGAAATATTCCCTCAGTAAAGGAAGAATTTATGATTACGGCCAACGTTTTTGTGAATTTCGTATCTAAGCTTGCAAGCTTCATTGGTTCAATTTTTGTGTCAAGTGTCGCTTTGTTCTTGAATTTTTTTACTACTTTACTGATTTCAGAGGGCGTAACAGGTCTTAACTCAATACTGCTAGTACCTATATCCGTCCTACGTCCGTCCTGTAAGAATTCTTCAAAACCTCCTGGATCGAAAGTTTGCCTAGCACTTATCTGGGACACCACGATATGAAAATCATTTAAGCTGATTGGGTGCCGTATTAACTGTGTGGGAACTAGGTCAAATTGGGTGAAGTTGTCGGTCACCCGATACACCCATACTTTGATTGTCTTATTTGTGACTCTATATACTTGGGTCAATTTCTATTGATCCCGTTTAATGCAACATAAAAATTAGCATCAGATAATAGAACGCTGCTCCTTCGTTTTCCGAAGACTGCTTTTACTATCTTATTATATATAAAGCGAAACGATATATATCCGTACCATTTTACTGACACCATGGCATCAACTTTAACACGATTTTCCGCAAAAACCGTAAGAGATATAAAATTAAAACTGAAACTTTTTTGACTGGGTCAAATGTCTTAAATGCCTTCAAATCAGCATGAAAAAATAAAAAATTTGCCAAGAAATAAAAATTTTAGTGCCCAAAATTTGGACCCCAAGTGGTGTCTCTTAAGTCTCGACACCACTTAAGGGTTAGACGGGTTGCTGCTAGTTGTTTTAGATTATCATGCCTTCACTTCAGTCAAACAATACTTCTGGCTTAAGACTTAAGAGTTGTAAGATTGGATTATAAATAGATAAACGACTTCAAGAATTCGTATTGTGTATCGTTGAATAAAGCTTAGTTTCATTGTTTTTCATTGTTCACTAAATTCAGTGTTCTATCTTAAAGCTGAGCAGTGACGAATTTGTTTTTCAGTAGAAAATATGACTCTACCAAACATTTTATCACAAGTCTGGTGCCACACATCTTCACTCCTGGGACTTCTCGGAAACAGCTTCGTGATCTACTCAACATTTTACCACAAAGCTATCAAGTTGGACAAGCTCTTAGTATGGATCATTCAGAACTTGGCAGTGTCAGATCTTATCGCTAACAATATCCTTATCTTGATTCCTGTCATCACTCATCATATCTCTCTATGCGAACAATCGATGGGTTTTTGGAGACACTTTCTGCAAGGCGATGTTCATCTACAAGTACACAGGATGTGTGGCTAACGTATTCTTGATAAATACCTTGGCGTTCAATAAAATAATGAGATGCCTGTTAGATTGCTCCAAAAAACAGCGGTGGTTCATAACAGTTATCACTATCATTGTGGCGATGATACTTCCTTTCTACTTCTTCTACGGAGCCATAGTTGAGCGTATCTTTATTGTTGATTTCTCGATTGCTCAATGCATGTGTGGGTCGAACCGTACAGCATTTCCTAAAAGCTGGCATTTATATTTTGATTATCTTACGACTATACTTCTGAATGGATTGCCTTGTCTGACTTTGATTCTTATGAACACTTTTCTAGTGATCTACGCAGTCAATAAAACGAGAAATCCAGTAAACAAGAAGAATGTCCTGATAGTCCTTCTAGTAACCGCATCCTTCTTGATTTCGGTGTTTCCGTACTTCATCTATTACCTTATTCATGGTACTGTTTTGTGGGCTGACACTGACTATATCCTGCGTCTCGTGACTTTTACGATGTTCCTTTCATTTTGGTCCAATCCAATTATCTACTTCTTCACCAACAATCACTTCCAAAAATTCTCCATCAACATAGTTCCCACAACAAGAAGTTATATTTACAGGGATTAGTATAGTGAATCAGTAACTTCACGAACAGAATCAGTGTTACAACGCTTCAGGGCTAGTCTACAAGGCAGGCAATGTACCCTTAGGCCCAAAAGTGCATCCCTATATGCAGAACCGGGAGCTGTGAGCCACTTTTGGCTTAATTTCGTTAGCACAAGTATGAGCTGGCCTTGCCAAAGTCGAACCTAACTTTGAACTTTTTTATGATTTAACTAAATGAAAATCAACAGCTCAATTAGGGTGTATTTCTTGTTACCGCTAACCGCATGTCTTTGATTACTGCTGTCCTTTTATTAGTGCATTTTATGCTGCACAGTGTTTCTTGGCAAGAGTGAGCGCGTAGTTGCTTGCACTTCGTTACTTTTATCATGTCCCTATCGTATCGTTTAAAGTAGAAATCTTTCAAATTAGAAACCAATTTTAATGTAATAGATCAATACTTATGATCCTGAGGAATAATGCTTGGGATCAAAATTTGAGCGAGATTTATTCATTTACTTACTCTCGATATTGAATTACTGAAATGAATTTCTGTAAAATGTTTATCAGTTTCTCAGTTTTTACCTTATTATCGCATTTACATGTTACTGCTACTTTCTGGGCAACAGTAAACGATGAAAACTCGTAGAATTTTGAAGCCCGTTCGAAATACTGTGAAAATAAACTCAATATGCTTAACAATCACACGCACACGCAAGTAACAGTTGTCGTATTCTCATAAAATATCGTTAACATTCGATACTTTCAGGTTTGTGGACGACATGTCGAAGACGAACAAGGATTTTAAACTCTTCTGAGATCAGGATACACGAGACTCTATGATATTGCTTAAGCGACGGTGGAAAATTGCATGACAAATATGTTAAGAGATATTATCAATAGTAAACATTAATTTTCCGTTAACGTATCAATGTTGACTAAAAATGCTGATGATGTTAAAGTATAAATCTACATTGTATTAATTCCACGATCAATATGATTTCTGCTAATTCTTTGGATGGTTCCTTAGTAATTCAGGGTATATTTCTGGTTTAATGTTTAATCGTTTTTTATGCATACAATTTAAACCGTTTTATTCAAGTAGTTTGTTTTCGAATATCGATGGAGAATTCGTATTATGGAACGCGCGAACGTCGAATCAAATTAGTATACAGATAGTTTTCATTGCTTAAATTTAGTGTAACGTAAAGCAGCCGCGCACATGCTGGCGCTGCACGTTTCTGCAAAATTTGATTGTGCTATGAGGCAGGAGGCTTGACTGTTGAAAGCAAGCAAGCATGGTTTTACACTAGGGGGTAAACAGTGGTCAATGAAAGGTGAATCTTGTCGTATTTGTCACTTAGAAGGCCAATGTGTACGTTAATTCACGTGCTTTGTGAGTGTTACCATGACAACCAGAAATATGTCTTATGTGAAAGTCCATGAATTTGTCAAAGTGGTTGCATTCAGAGCTCATGTCTCGATCAGTTACGTGAGAAAGTATGGGGAAGTTCAAAAGGTTATTCAATAAACGGAGACGACGGTCAAAATCCCTCGATGACTTGTCTCTTCTGTCCGTATCCACTACATCCAGCGTAATGAAATCTACTAGTCCATCTAGCGTGAAGAGGCAACTGAAAATGAAATACAATTCATTGGCCGAGTATTCCAAACAGAAGATGGTTAGACTAAAAAGGAATCATAGTGCGGAGAGTCTCAGGACGGTCCGAAGTAACTACAGCATCGACACTGATCCCTCGGAGTCTAGTAACGAGGAAATGGATCGTCACGTGGTAACACAGAACAGAAGCAGACATATTGAATTTGAACCGCACCGCAACGGTGACATATTCAGGCTGCGAGTCATCGTCATTTCGTTCTTCTTCACTTTAGCGTACGCTGTAGTACTCTTGCCTATTTTATTCGTTTAGACCCAGAAAATGTGACTATGTTTTTAGTAGTATAATTCACTTAGTAATAGTAATTCAACATTTTATTGAGCATTTTAGGACAGGACATTGCAACAGCCTGTAATTAAATATATTTTAAAAATCTAACTTAAGCTGTCAAGATGTCCTTGATTTTTTTTGAAAGAAGCGTGATCCATGAACCATTATCTTTACCGATTCAATACAATTAAATATTCGATTTTACTTTCTGATTGCGTGACTTGATTACATATTACATAATTTGTATGACATTATGATTAACAGAATTATAACATTAACGTTTATTCCACGATTATCAATTAATCTAAATAAAGAGCAGTCTGCACAGATTAGATAGACTATAAATTAACATTTAACAGTCAACTGTTCTAATTCGACTTGGCAACGCCAAAAAAGTTACGCTTGTGATGCAGTGACGTGCTGTGAATATAAATATAATAGTGCATAATATATATACGACTCATAATATTCAACGTTGACAATCATTCATTATCCCTGTCAACTGATAGCTCATAATTGTGATTCAAAGATTCAGTGTCCAGTATCCGGTATCCAGTATTGAGTGTCCTCAGTTCAAATGATATTGCATGTTTATAAAGTTACCACTCATAAATATTTAAATAAAAGTATTAAACCTCGTATCTTGAGATGTAATAAAAACTCCACGGAGAATGCACCTGTTTCGGTGTACTGTGTGTAGAATTCGTTTCCTTACAAGGAAAAAACACACATTATTGTGATTTCAACACTTTGGTTTCTTAATTAGACAATAATTACTGCCGGTACATGAGCCCCGGCCGTCTGACAAGCTTTAACTGGTTTTAGTAATTGTGTGAATCAGCGTGTGTTTCCACAGTGATCTGAGAGAAAAAACTCAATGTGAGACTTGATTAATTATTCCATTGTCCGAAATGTCAGTTTACTGTTCGGAAATTACTGTTTAGTACACTTGCTTTTGTTTTCATTAACTCGGCTTACACTCTGACACTTATTGCTTACTGTCTTTACAAAATGATTATAGCTGGTTTCTCGATATGTTATTCAATATTTATACGAATCATCGGATATGATTTTTATAATCGAACTTGCTTTTGTTCTACTGATTCTGCTAAGAATCTCCAACTTATTTTGTTAAAGGTTATAGTTAGGTAACGCAGTTCTTCTCGAAATTCACAGCTCATGTCCAGATTTACTTGCCCTTGCTAGTGCTACTGGTTCTGGAGTGGGGTTAATGAATTGACCTAAGCTGACATGACTGAAAGTGAAACGCCTGAATAAACCTGGTATGGAACTGTGAAATAAAAGGTACCCAGAAATGGTTAATCATTGAATTACGCAACACATAATCCCATCCGCTGGTGCCCCATGGTAATAAGATTGACTGGTGGCCACTGTCCACTCATTGTACATGTGCTCTGCCTGTACGATCTCTCCCCGTGGGACAGAGCTACTGTTACCAGGCTCTGTCTGTACGATCTCTTCCTCGTGGGACAGAGCTACGGTTACCAGGCTCTGTCTGTACGATCTCTCCCCCGTTGGACAGAGCTACGGTTTATACCAGGCTCTGTCTGTACGATCTCTCCCCCGTGGGACAGAGCTACTGTTACCAGGCTCTGTCTGTACGATCTCTCCCCCGTTGGACAGAGCTACTGTTACCAGGCTCTGTCTGTACGATCTCTCCCCCGTGGGACAGAGCTACTGTTACCAGGCTCTGTCTGTACGATCTCTCCCCCGTGAGACAGAGTTACTGTTACCAGTCTCTGTCTGTACGATCTCTCCCCAGTCCCCCGTAGGACAGAGCTACGGTTACCAGGCTCTGTCTGTACAATCTCTCCCCCGTGGGACAGAGCTACTGTTACCAGGCTCTGTCTGTACGATCTCTCCCCCGTGGGACAGAGCTACTGTTACCAGGCTCTGTCTGTACGATCTCTCCCCCGTGGGACAGAGCTACTGTTACCAGGCTCTGTCTGTACGATCTCTCCCCCGTGGGACAGAGCTACTGTTACCAGGCTCTGTCTGTACGATCTCTCCCCCGTGGGACAGAGCTACTGTTACCAGGCTCTGTCGGTACGATCTCTCCCCCGTTGGACAGAGCTACTGTTACCAGGCTCTGTCTGTACGATCTCTCCCCAGTCCCCCGTAAGACAGAGCTACTGTTACCAGGCTCTGTCTGTACGATCCCTCCCCCGTTGGACAGAGCTACTGTTATACCAGGCTCTGTCTGTACGATCTCTCCCCCGTGGGACAGAGCTACTGTTACCAGGCTCTGTCTGTACGATCTCTCCCCCGTGAGACAGAGCTACTGTTACCAGGCTCTGTCTGTACGATCTCTCCCCAGTCCCCCGTAGGACAGAGCTACAGGCATCAATGAGGCTCTTAATAATTTTCTTGTTTAACTTATTGTTGCTCATCAAGTTACTCAGTTTAACACAATCCATCTAATCAACAGTATTTATAATTTGACAGTTTGGGGCATGACGGTCCGCGTTTTTTCCTGTACATTTCATTCGCCGTTTGTAAACCTTAAATTTTGTAACGAGTGTTCCCTGCTTGACATTTATGGTGCTAGTAGTCTAGTACCGCTCGATAAGCCAGTGAGCTACAGGTTGGGAGGCAACTTATTATTACAGTACTAACCTCTAGCCAGTTACTAAGATGAGCAGTGGCGCCGTCTGTTATAGCTGAGTCTGCTATAAGTTCACTACGTTAATATGTTATCTGCATCAGCAGCTAACGAGTACTAATAATACTTCATTATTCAATAGATTACCTCTTTATAATGCTCAAAATTTCAATATCAAACGACTTAATGATCTGGTAGGTCGCATAATCGGCAGCTTTATGATCATTAAGGGAGCTGCTACAATCAGTATTAAATAACTAGACACGTGAATTGTGAGATTCTGAAACATGAAGGGCAGGATTTAATCGAATAGGTTAGTAATTTCCCTTTTAATTTGCACGTGTATCGTAGCTATAAGCTATGAAGTCTTAATAACGGAGAGATGATGTATTATATTTGATGTTGACTTTTTGTCAAGAAACAACTTTTACCTATGCGAGCAGTCTGCAGTTTACACTATCTTGAAAGGGCCTTCTCCTGTCTCGATTAACTGTGCCTCTCTGTTAAAGGTCGTGTTTCATTTTCTCAGGTGGCTTCGTCATCGAAACCAGCAATCAGACATTACCATGGTATATGGTATTATGAAACCTGAAGATAGTTATAATCACTATTCGATGCTCAAATTATAGCTGTCTCAAATTTCACGCGATCAGCTTCCGAACAGTTAAATTGATTTTCTACCAAGTTCTATAACAGAGACACGGTTGCTTTCACTATATAACAATTGCCGGCATATAGCTCTAATTACTTCTGAAAAGGAAGTTGCTAATAAAATTCTGTCAGCTTTATTGTTTGTTGCTCAAGCTTTTAAGAACTATCCCTCGCTAAGGCAGCTTTGTCTCGTGATTGTGTGCACTCAGCACTGTACTGTTATTTTGGTTCGTTGCTCCATCAGTAAACCAAAAAGCCACATTATGCAGGTCGCATATATACAGTAGTACTGCCCCAGACTCTCAGGTCTCACGCCCCCCCCCCCCCCCCCAACATTACATTTACATTGTCATCAAATGATTCATTCCTTTAACCATGACCATTAACGTTATTGGCATTGCTATGAGATTTACGTCAATAAAACCACTGGACAGCTCCAATGAAGACAAAATTGCCATTGACAGTGGCTAAGTTTTCGGTCGTATTTCTGGACAAGATACTCGAAGGGCAGTCGTTTTGTCTTTTTCTATGAAAACCGTTAAAATAGAATTTATTTATAGCGTTGATGCTTGTTATGAACAGAAAAAACGTCATTATGTGCATTGGTCAGAAACCAAATGAAAATAATACAGTCCACCATCAATAATTTATTAATTATAATTGTCAGGGTTAGATTGAAATCTCCTAATTAAACAGTGGCCAATAAATTGTGCCGTCATTCTAATTGCTCGGTTAAAGTGAAATCATTACACTTTTCAAGTGCACTTTGAGAAGTGTATTCCTCAAGGATAAGCCGTCAGCGGTGACCAATGAGCGATATTTAATGCAATAGCAGGTATTATTATATGTACACACCACAAGTAAACGGCAACCCTCCCCAAATCAACCTGCAATGTGCTAAATACTTACACTGTACGGCTAGTTCCGGCACTATCCCAATTTAGGTATTATCGAACAGTTTTTTTGCTGTTGTGTCTGCTTTTTCTTGCTTTTTTAAAAATAACAACCTCGAGGTTTGGCAAATAAAAAGAAAATGCAGCCGTTTCCAAATCAAGACCGTTTTCAGAACAATATTACCCTCGTAAAAATAACCAAGATAAACGGCCGACCGCGTTGTTATGGCCATTTGTCCTTTAATTATAATTACAACATGGGGTCTGGCACTCTGAGTGTGGCTATAGTATCACCTATAATATAATATATATTATATAATATACACTATATTATAGTGTAACCCGTGCCTACGGCCGGTACTTCAATGACAATATTGCAGTTGAATTGCATAAATATAATAAACAGTGCAAAAGTTGGAACGGTGCAAAAGTATGAACTCGCTCAGTCGAAACTGGCCGCATTAGAGTAAATTTAATTCTGAGCGCCCAACACGTATCCAATGGTAATACTTAATAGGCTCCACTGCCAGTGCCAAATTAACTAATTATTTACTAATCTGTAATTTGGGGAGCTGTAAATGAGGAGAGAGAGTGTGTGAGAGAGGGGGCGAAAAAGTTAGACACTTTAATATCATATTTGGGGTACGAAACCATCAATTAAACCACTTACCAACGGCCGAATTTTTAAAAATTTGCTTATTCGCTTTGTCGGAGTATTGTCGCAACTATACCGAAAAAACCAGTTTCATAACTAACCGTTTTCTTGATTAAGCCGCTCGTTTATTGGGATTATTAGCATAGATAATCACTAACCCTGGTCATATTATATGATCGACACTACCTGCGACCAATATCTGCAAAACACTATCCAATATCACAGCCAATTCCATTACCAGTACCACAGTACCAGGCACCGAATGTACGAGCACTGGGGTGGTAATTACATGCCAGTGAATTTCTTACCAGTCAAGGGAGCTGCTCACAGTTTGGTGTTACTTTGTTTCTCTATACACCACTATACCTCTTTACCTGTATAGTGCTATAGTGCGGTTATCTCTCTAGATCGAGGGCATTTTATGATAATTGAACCAGAACTAATCCATTTAAATTCCGTTGGTCAAGTTATCAAAATATTGATCATAGCTTCTGCAATTTTCACTGTTACTTCACGGTGCTTATTAAAAAGTTTAAGCTTTACCAATAGTATGCGTACCCGACGGGGTTGTATCGTATTATATTATATTGTACATAAATCAATTTGAGTAAACATTTATCAGTAGACTAAAAGCCGGTCCCCAATCAATCAAATAAATCTGTGTCCACTCCTTCTTAATCTTACGTCACGAGGACGAACTGTCACGAACTACAAATTATGAGCTGCATTTCAATTTGGTGTAAAGATTTAAATTCTAATTTTCCCTGAAATTGAAAGAAAATATCTAATGATCAATGTTCTGTCATGGTTCGTAGTTAGAGGTGCAGACTGTGAAAATAATGTGAGGTGAGCAGCGCAGTTAAACTCGCTTCAAATAGAACATCGTAATATGTAATAATATAATGAATTGTCAAAGGCAAATTGCAATGATCAAACTGTTATGTCATAATATCTCCGTTCACAAATTTGTGAAATTTACTTTTCCTTCCGTTTTTCCCCGATACATTGTCCAACACAAATTTACTCTTCGTTTTCATTTTGTCAATAAGTGTTGTTCCTTTGTTACGGTTCATCTTGCTTAAGTCTTGAGGAAAATTCATTGCGCTCTGTTCAAATTTTCCTCTTGTAAAGTTACTTAGCAATAAAAATAGGAAATTAAATCAAACCTGTTAACTAGCCAATCAACAATAATCTGCACAATCCAACATCAGACCGTCTACAGTTTTATTTACAACTCATTAATCCTACCTTGTCCCTCTTACTCGTACTCCAAGTTCTATTTATAAACTAACTATGCGGAACGTACCGATTTACGTAAGTGCTATTTCTTATCTCCCTAGTTCATATCTCCCTAATAGAATTTCAATATTTTTGAATGAATTTATCATAGATTGATGCGTATAACTGCTATGACAAGGTTGTATTAGATGTTGATTTGATGCCTTTTCGGTGAGTATTAAGCAGTGCCCACGTTTGAAAAACTGTCATCCACCATCACTGAAATTTGTTTAGAATTTACCAAACCTTGCATTTTAAATTTAAAGAAGTTCAGGGCTTCTCACATGATATCCGTTAGGCTACGTTTATTATTATTACAGATGAAGCCTGAAAGATGCAGTATCCTTTGCAGTTGGCTGTATCATTTGATTTTGGACTAAATTACAAACTATTAAGTTAAATATAAGTTACATATAATATGTGTATTCTGATTACGTATATTAAGATAAAGGCTAATATTACATAACGGTTAATGCCATGGTTAAATGATTAAATTTTAACAAATTTGTCTTGTTTCTTTCTAAGCATCAAAACACTGACTGGTAACGCTCAGAATGACAAGTCAATTAGTCTTTATTCCAAAGTTTTGTATTTGCTTGATTGATTGTAAGTTATAAAATAATTTTCATTTTGTAACGACATTTTGCATAGAACTTATTGCAATTTCTTAAGGGGGGGGGGGGGGGGGGGGGGGGGGGGGGGGGTGGGGGGGGGGGGTTCACCCTGATTTTTTCGTGAAACTTGGTTTCGAGATAGCAGTTGACCAACAAACTAGGACCAGTGACCGAACTTTTGAGGGGGTCCCGGACCCCAACCGCCAAACGGTGCTCGCGGGGCAGCCACGCCCATATTTTGTCCAAATTATGCCCAATTTAGCCAAATACCCTGAACATGCCCAAAATCCAGATTTTAGGTGCTCTACTTGTAGCTAGTGGTCCCCTGAACTCGTATATGAATTTTCATCAAGATTAGACAATAAATGACTGAGTTATGACCAAAAAAACCATATGACCATATTTGGGCATACGCACCAAATTTGATCGATTTTGGCCCATATATTGGTCAAAATCGATCAAACCAACTTTATATGGAAGGTAAGCCTATACTACACATTATCTATGATTATCAGCTCAGTATCTACCTAACTGTGGATTCTGTGTTCAAATAATCGCAAAAAATTAACAAAATTGCCCATATCTCAGTTCGCGATATTTGCAAAACTGATTTCGCTCAAAACAATAGAACTCAATAGGGTTTCAATATTTTTACATGAAATTTTCAGAATCAACGTAGAATCGCATTTCGATCTTAAGTTTTGGGACAGAATTTTGAGTTAGGCCTTTAAAAAAATTTGGCGGCCAAATTCAAAAATTTGCAATGCGAGATTCAGGATTTGGCATTGCAATGTGTAGTATAGGCTTACCTTCCATATAAAGTTGGTTTCATACAAAAATATTGATATTTGACCAATATATGGGCCAAAATCGATCAAATTTGGTGCGTATGCCCAAATATGGTCATATGGTTTTTTGCTCATAACTCAGTAATTTTTTGTCCAATCTTGATGAAAATTCATATACGAGTTCAGGGGACTACAATCTGGATTTTGGGCATGTTCAGGGTATTTGGCTAAATTGGGCATAATTTGGACAAAATATGGGCGTGGCTGCCCCGCGAGCACCGTTTGGCGGTTGGGGTCTGGGACCCCCTCAAAAGTTCGGTCACTGGTCATAGTTTGTTGGTCAACTACTATCTCGAAACCAAGTTTCACAAAAAAATCAGGGTGAACCCCCCCCCCCCCCCCCCTTAAGAGATGTGGGGTTCTCGTAGATCAGGTGACGTATGCAAGTAAAGCGTAACCGCGGCAGAGAATTTCACTATTCTCTGATTTGTTACCATGGTTATTATACGGCTCATTCACTAACCATTTCCTCAAGAAAACCCCAATGCACACCTCATTGTTCAGGAACGTGTAATATTACAACTTCCCATTCGGGTATAATTGCACCAAAACACAATGCACTCATGTTCACCCAATATTTGCTATTTAACTTTGACATTTAACAGTATTTCAACAATATTGCTGGATTCAGAGACAGCATCTTTAAATTAAAGGATGTCACCTCCCGAATCCCGATCATCATGTCACTGTCATAAATAGCTGGAGAGTTTCTGGGATGCAATATTTAAACAAACGTGACAAGGCAATGTTTATGCCTTATGGCTAAATTACAAGGCTATAATATTTGATTCCTGTGGGAGGGTATAACTATGGAAGTCGAGAGTTTTAAACAATGGTATAGCGTGTGAAAGGATTTCCAGATTTAAGTACAAATAAAAATGTGATTTAAATTTAAAACCACAATTCCAATGTGGTGCTTGGTGACTGTATCAGAGTGGTGCCTGTATCAGAGCTTAGCTCTGCCGGTATTGTATTACGGAGAACAATTTTGTATATTCTGATCTAACCTACATTAAGTAAATGCTCTTTCTCAATTTGCTGGCGGACTTACCTAAAGTAAGTCAGTAACTTTCTGACTTTTTCAATTTCACTTGAAGAAATGAGCTGGAACAAAAGCTTTAATTTAAAGAGATCAAGTTTCACAATCATAATAGTCAACCTCGTTTACGTCCGAACAGATGTTTGATGAATGCAGCATTACAGTCTACATAACAGGTTTACTAGGTTTACAGTCTATGACCTATGTACTGCAAGTTCTGGGTCCGGACAATGTTTGGAAATGTTATTGGCTTCACTAGTCTGCCTTTATTATACATACATTTGTTAAACAGACACCCTTCCATGGGATATTATTTGCAGCTAAACTTTAGTTTTGTCCAGCAAAACATTGTTCTATTAAAGCTGTTTACAATTCTCTCTCTCTCTCTCTCTCTCTCTCTCTCTCTCTCTCTCTCTCTCTCTCTCTCTCTCTCTCTCTCTCTCTCTCTCTCTCTCTCTCTCTCTCTCTCTCTCTCTCTCTCTCTCTCTCTCTCTCTCTCTCTCTCTCTCTCTCTCTCTCTCTCTCTCTCTCTCTCTCTCTCTCTCTCTCTCTCTCTCTCTCTCTCTCTCTCTCTCTCTCTCTCTCTCTCTCTCTCTCTCTCTCTCTCTCTCTCTCTCTCTCTCTCTCTCTCTCTCTCTCTCTCTCTCTCTCTCTCTCTCTCTCTCTCTCTCTCTCTCTCTCTCTCTCTCTCTCTCTCTCTCTACGTTTAGTTTCCTTGGTAAAGTTTGCTAGTAGAATCAAGTAAGTCTAATTAAAGTTAGTATGGTACAGCCCAGGTCAATTTTTAAAACCGTAATTTTCATTCCTCTTATCACTGATTTTCCTTTTAACAAAACTTTTGATTGTCATATAGAGATTTAGGGTAGGATCTGCCAGTTATTTATAAATAAATGATTTTACTATATTTGTTGTTATACATTCTGTTCAGCTATCACATAGTTCTGATAATAAACATCCTATTACTATTAATTGCGAATCATCCGTACATGCAATAATATGTTTTTAGCAGTCCCAATATTTGAAGCGAAAAAAGCGTACTTTTGCAAGACTACAACGTTAATCTATCGAAAGACTAAAAAGAATTGATAAATTACGTAAATACTGCTGGAACACTATTAAACATGAGTTACAGTTCACATACGTTATTCGATCATACAAGTTTTATTGAGGGAATCTGCACAAGTATTTTTTGAGCTCAAGACTTCGCAACCACGATTATTTTTAAAGCTACGATTTAGGCTTTCCAAAAGTCGAAAGGTAATTCGACCGGAATTCGTACCACTTATAAGTCCTTATAAGCGGTATGATAATGTCAGGTTCAGGAGCTACACTTGGTGGTCCAGGAACTGGTGGAGCAGGAGGTGCTGTTGTGAGTTCACTTTCAGAGGGTTCCGTTTGCACTGACACCTCTGAATAATGTTTCGGTTCTGTTCCGACAGCTTGATCACGTTTTTCAACTTGAATATTCAGGTAAGAGTCAAGTTGTTCTGCATCTTGATTTTCAATAGCTCGGTTGGTAAGCTGCTCTATCGACAGCCAAGTAGCCGCAAAGTTCTCATTGTTTGGTTCAATTACCAACAAGTTCTGAAGAACGGCATGAAAGTGATCACGCTCGGGGAGATGTTGCATTTTAGAGTATACCTTCGATAAAATAAACTCGGTACTGTCTAAATCCTCGTAACTGTCCGCGTCCTCTTTACCATCATGATCTTCATTTTCTACATACGTTTCGAGCTGTAAGAGGAGATCATCATCAGTCTCCTCAGATCTCAGCTTCTCTATAATCTCCGGTAAATGAAGTGAGGCTAGTTGGGTTCTGATGTTGTTCCTCTCAACCCTACTGTCCGTACTTACGAGTATAGTATTGACGAGGGCTAGTATGGTAGTACTGTACTCTGGTATCTTAGTGGCTTTCAGCTCGCTCACCAAGATGTAGTAACTGTTTTTCGGTACAACATGACTCTTTGTTTTCTTAAGTGCCTCTAGTGCCATGATGTACCCTCGTTTGGAGTTGTAGCACAGTGCACTTAGTAATTCAAATATTTGCTTCTTGACCATTATGTTGTTTGTAGTCAGTGCGTGTGCGAACTGGTCGCTGTAATCATCCCTCTCCAAGAAGAACTCGAGCCCATTTTGTCTGTTTAGAATAGTCTTCAAGAGAGACACACAATCTAGCTGTATCATAGAGTCTGATATACTGAAGTCTTTATGTTTTGCAAGAACGTTCAAAGTTTCGAATATGACTGAGACCCCGTCTAGCTCAAGGAAGGATAAGAACCACTTCTTGTCGACTGACTTGAACCTGGTCTTGGCAGCCATGTATGTCTTGCAAGTCGGATGGCACTTTATTAGGTCGATGAATTTTTCAGGTGTGGAATCTGACATAATACCCTCCGTATTAACAAGAAATTCTTCCTCTTCATCCTGAAGAGATTCCGGAGTCCCACTAGAGATCGCAGTCTTATTGTCTGACTCCTGGGTGTCTTCCTGCAGATGTGTTGAGTTGCCTGCCTCATTCAGTGGCCCCCAGAAGTATCTCCAAAGTCCGCTGATCATTCCGTTATGATGGATCGTGCAGCCATAGGAGTTGGTCCTCTAAGTGTAATTAAAATAGACGAGAAACATTCCACAGATCAACAAAACGTTCAATAAAAAATTCCCTAGCTTTGCTACACCACCTCCTGTTCTACATCTGACATGAGACTGCTTTGTTATAGTGAATCAGGCACGTGTCACATGTCTCAGCTTGTCCACAAACGCCGGTAACTGGAATTGAAGCTAGTTCTGATGTTATTCCTATCTACCATATGCAGTCTGTACTTACGAAGTATAGTATAGAATGATGACCGTTACAGTAGCACTGTAGTACGATAATTCGAAGACCTTCAACTCACTGACGAAACTGACTGTAACTGTTCTTCAGTCCTGATCTGTGTAATGACTCTGTTGTAATAGTCCCATTGTCATTGCATTGTTTTTGCTTAATGTAAACCCTATTACCTCACTGGAACGCAGCAGAGTGTGTTTCAACCCAGCTCACGGCCCTACTAGGATGGCGAGGCATAACAATTAAATACTTAATTAATTAAGTAGAGGCACCATCAGTAACCAGTGTCATTTGATTGTGGTTTGAGTGACGCAAGCAAGAACTTTGACCATGTTTACGTTTTGTCATCTGTCCAAGAATCACAGAAAAGTGTACATCTTACAGTGACTCAAACATCACAACAACTCCACAGTCCACCACCCTCGTTCATTCTAAGGACTGAAGATCACATATAGCAGGTGGTTACACAGCTAGACACAGAACTTTCAGCTGTTCCAAAACAGATCATTTCGTTTAGCGTTAGTGGGAATGTTCTAGTAGCCTCCAATTATTATCCAGTATATTGATAATACAAGTTTTACTTTTCAACATGAATCTTTTTATTTGTCATTTGCCTTCGGTGGTAATTACGAATACACTTACAAAGATGTTTATTAAAAGGTTAAGGGTGTCGAGTCGTTGGTGTTTGTGATTACTTGTGTAACCTCCACTTGAGTAGCTCTAGTTTCTGAAAAACACACACATACGTTAATCTAGGTGCTCTCATTTGCTCGGCTCATGGTTTTACTCTGCTTCAAATCACATCTCACGCTGTATTCTGTAAACTCTACCAGAGAATTTGTCATAATTTCTAGGAAATATTGTTGAGCTCCTATCAAAAACGGAATCCACATTCATCCACCTACTGCAAGTTCGTCATATCAAATTTCAGGCCACATTTTCAGAACTAATTTCATTTCTTAGGACGGAAAAATAAGTAGAATAAAGATGTTAAGTTCATTGTCACTTCATTCGCCCAGCTGTAATAAGCAACAGTAACTATAGTGGAGTAATGGCTCCCCACTTTATTGTACTGAACATTGGTATATTTTGTTACAGTTTGGCTGAGGTCACGAATTTTAATTTTTACAACTTACTGCTTCACTTTCCACTTTAACATCGTAATACTAATGAGCTCTATAGTAAGGCTTCGATTCTAATTCTGGTGGGCAAATATCGAAATAACGGTACGTTTCATCTCAAAGTCATAAGAATGTGATGAATTTGTTGTGAATTATATGGATTAAGATGAGTTCAGGATGTTGTAACTTCACAACTTCAACTGAAATTATAAAATTATGTTAGATCGCAATTCGCACGTTACACTTACGTCTGACAGCTTTGGAGTTTGCAGGTTTTAAAAGTTGAAACTTTAAAAATTAGCACTTTAAAATGTAAGACAATTTCGTAGAAAATCATAAAAATATCATGTGTATTCTTATTTTTCATCCCAGTTCAATATGCATGAGTAAAGTGGCAGTGCGTGTTCCTGCACCTGAATATTCAAGTTTCCTTATCATACCATTACCGGTTAATTAAACACCGCGTGCATATTATATATTAAATAATACATCGAATAGACCATAGAGTTGAGATTGTTAATAACCCTGAGTATAACACAGATATATTACTTTTTCGTATACTGAATATAGATATTAGATACGCATTACTCATTCGCAATTCGCATATAATATATTATATAGATACACTTATTACTCGTTAGTTTTAACTTACATGTTAAAAATTTGGGTGTAATTTGCACCATCTGGTTTTATACTGACTCCTTACTCGGACTTACCTGGAATATCACGTATTAGTTGTTAGTTGACGCTAATAACTGGGTGTAGACTGTAGAGTGTAGCTATAATCTACACTCTACACTCCAGAACCGCTCCACATGGGACCCTGTACTACTGGCAGCGCCTTCTCTTCACTGCAGGACACATTCTGCTGGATTGTGGAGGATTTAGCCGTTATGTGTACTTTTCTTTGTGTTTCTTTGTTTTCTGTGTTTAGAAGAGAGAGAGAGAGAGTTTTGTGTCTCATACTGAACGTCCCTTTCTAGTTTCTGTCGACTTTAATATTATGTGCTCCGTATCTCCTGGCTATGTTTTGTGTGTCATGTTGCTAGAATAACTAAGTACACTAGTACAGTAAAATGTATAATTTGGCCGGAAATAGTTTGAACAAAAGCAATGCTTCACGGGACCTGTCCCAACCTTTTTTTTGTTGAAATCGCTTTTGTGCAGATCATTTCCGGCAACGTTTGACGTAATGAAATATTTGACTGTTCTACTCATCTGTCAAGTGGTAAACCAATTTTATTATCTTTGATCTCTGTTTTCAACAGTCAACCTTTAGTATAACTACACGGTAACTTGTGGCCTTTAGCGAACGCAGGATTAGTGCTAGTTGTGCTAGTTGTTAGTGCTAGTTAGTTAATTAGTGCTAGTTGACGAAAAATAATTGAGAGTCTGATACAAACATTTGGGAATCGGCGGAATTGAAAGTTGGACTTCTATTTCTATCGTTTATGTTCGCTTAAAGTTCAAAGGGAGTTATTATTTTAACTTCTGTCTGAGCGAGCCCTAATTCAATGTTTTGTAAAACGACCACCTGTAAGTGTAACATCTCCAGTGTTTAATAATCACATGCTCAATAATCACGTTTGTAAGAATCAGGAGTAGTACTAAAATTACTGTATATCAGGTACATTTATCTTTTATTCTGCACCGGTTATGTTTGAAGTCTCCGAGTGTAATGACTTTTTTTAATACTCTAAATCTGCAGCTCTATCATGGAATGGATTACGAATGACTGACACCCGTGGAGATAACCTCAAACATCCCCATCTCTCAGACATCTAGCTGCTCTAAAGCCACTACATTTTACACCCCGTACACCTCAATATGAACAGTAATATCCAGAACAAGAACTCCATGGCCGCGTTCCTGATGAACGACAACCTGGAGCCAGCAACAATGACTCTAGACTTTGTCAGACTTGTGTTTCACTTCTGTAACTTTGTTAATCTGACTCTGGGAGGGATTGCGTTTGGTGTTGGTATTGGCTACGATCTGACTCCGATTAATGTGAGCGGTAGTGCTGCTATGACTCCTGTACAGGTTCGTGGGACTCTCAGAGTTACAGACTATTTATCTGTTATTTGGGTTGCAGACTATTTATCTGTTATTTGGGTTGCAGACTATTCAAATTTCATTACAAGTTTGCTATCCATGCAAGAACTAGACTTCCAAGCATGTTGAATGTGATTAACATCAATTTAGGTAAACGTGAGCTATTTATAGTTTGTATAATTGAAAAATATTATTTCAGACGAAGTTTGTCATAACAGGGGTATTTGTGATAATACACGGGCTTATTGGAGCGTACGGCTTCGTGTCTAAGCAAAGCAGGTATTTTAAAATTTAGTTTATCACTTTCCAGTTTAATAAGACTTCGCTTTTTTTAATTTGAGAAATTAAATTCACAAATAATTTCTCTGGGCTATGGTAAGCACTAAGCAGTCTCGCGACTCACATTGACCGAGACTGTTATGCGATAAACATATTATAAAGTTATAAAGCAGCGGGTACTTGCATTTCTGAGCTATCAATTTGCGCAGATTACCAAAACATTAAAGTGCTTTCAAATAAAGCCATTCAAACTATGCCATTTCAATAAGTTCAAAGAATTCCGATACTTATTCTCTCCACAATGAAGCTGTAAAGTGTAGACAGACCTTTAAATTACATAAAACCCCTCTAAAACCCCTCTAAAACCCCTCTCCTTCCAGGTCACTGATAGTATATGGGTGTCTGGGTTTCTGTCTCCTGATAGTGGGAAGTGTAGCTGCCTGGTCCGCAATAACTGGTGAAGAGAATATTATCAGAGACTCCAGGGACCACTTTTACTTCAAGTGGAAGAATTTCGATGAGAAAATTGATAAATGTAAGTTATTCGTTAATCCATATTCCATATTAATTACTCATCCTCCTTATCACCGATTTTACTGATTCCGAATTAAATGAAGTCAATATAATCGCACGACATCATGACACAATTAACATTACCCCTGCCGTACAAAAGAATGAGCCGCATGTAATTCAGCTCAATGTATTGGAGTAGTGAATATAATCAGCCTGGTTCAGTGGTCACTGCATCACACTGAATATTTCCATTACACCTCACCCTCTTCACAGCGCTTATGTACAATGTACAATCTAGATGGTTCCGCAGTTCCATAGTGTACTTTGTGCATTCTCATCTCTACTGGGTTCACAACAATGAAAATGACAATGAAATAAGGGAACAGGTGGGATGCTGTAATAATCTAATACGTAATCTTATATACACGGCACACTAGTGACACAGTTAGTGACACAGTTAGTGACACAGTTAGTGACACAGTTAGTGACACAGTTAGTGACACAGTTAGTGACACAGTTAGTGACACAGTTAGTGACACAGTTAGTGACACAGTTAGTGACACAGTTAGTGACACAGTTAGTGACACAGTTAGTGACACAGTTAGTGACACAGTTAGTGACACAATTAGTGACACAGTTAGTGACACAGTTAGTGACACACTAGTGACACAGTTAGTGACACAGTTAGTGAAACATTTAGTGACACAGTTAGTGACACAGTTAGTGACACAGTTAGTGAAACATTTAGTGACACAGTTGGTGACACAGTTAGTGACACAGTTAGTGACACAGTTAGTGACACAATTAGTGACACAGTTAGTGACACAGTTAGTGACACATTAGTGACACAGTTAGTGACACAGTTAGTGAAACATTTAGTGACACAGTTAGTGACACAGTTAGTGAAACATTTAGTGACACAGTTAGTGACACAGTTAGTGACATATTACCTCACAGTCGTGGGCGAACACAAAATGACCAGAGTGGTACACAGCGACTGCGAGTGCAGGTACAGTCCCACGGACACGGATGTTCCGGAAGCAGTGAGAGACCACATAGTGGATTGTTGGTCCGGTAAATTGCCGAAATCATCACGAAAACCGCTGACCACTTGTAAATGGCTTGGGAACTTCACTTATTCTGATCAAAGCACTATTCGATCGTAGTCTTGACTTTCATTTTAAACTTTTCTTTCGAACCTTTAAGCCTTTTATTGCTGAAAAGTTGCGATTGTTTTATGATTTTTTCTCTCGACATTATTCTTAGATACTTTCTCAATGCATATATTCTTTGCATATGCAGTACACTCTACGAATACTCCCATTTAGAGAAATAGCATGGTACTTTTAGTCTATGAATACTCGAGCTTTTTATTGATATGACACTCCGGTTCAAAGATGATAATATCGCCATGAAAATTGATAAATGCCTGAAATCTGAATGGTTGACTGATGTCTGCCTGCATGACTTAATTCTTGATCTAGTTATAAGGTTACTGTTAATTCTGTAAAAGTCGCTCAATATTCCTGCCGCATAACTCAACTGTTATTTTTCAGCCAAAGAAGGGATCGCTCCTACACCAAAGGATGAAGATAATCCTCTTGACAAGGATGATCAGTATATCTGGAACTTGATCTGTATCCAGAAGTCATGCCATATGAGATGTAAGCAATACAAATTACTATATACTTTAATCGTGACTGTAACAAAACAACGCGGATATATTGCTTTAAAAAAACAGAATACTTATAATGAGGGTTATGCTGAACATGACAAAAACCGTGTGATATCTGGCGCATTCCTATAACACAATACAGTCAGTTTATATGTGTTCAAGAATGTTCAAGAACTTTTTGACCCATAATATGTATAATTATTAACATGTTCTGCATAGTGCCAACATTTCAGATATATTTTTTTTTATAAAAAATAAAATAAAAAAACATTTTAGATATTCCTGTCAATATCGATAAAGACGAGGCTAATTTCACGAAAAAGATCGATGATTATGAGGATCAGAAATACTATAATTGCAAGTGAGTTGTTTTTGTACTCCGGGAAGTGTCGATGCCATAATTGAGCAATTTACGTTTTTAAGCGTTTCCAGTTTGACTATCCATATTCCATAACTTATGATTATGCCTTAGCTGTAGAGGGAGGGAAAGTAAAGGGGTGAGAGGGTTACTTACTTATTATCACCTATCTGAACCCTCTATATTAGAAGTTAACATCTGATAAACCTACAGAGAAGAAAAGGTATGTACCGACGAAAACAGTTGTGATACGAGATGTGATCCTTTCCTCACCACTTACGACAAAACTATGTGCTCGGATCTCTGCAATGTTCATTCCGAGCCTTACACCTGCATCAGATTCGTTGCCATACTTACCGGGGTGAGTTTAGTAACCTTGTTAGTACTAGGTTAATTATTATGTACTAATTTATAACCTAGTAACCGCTTTTGTGCAAGATTAAAAAATCACAGAACAAATAAGCCCCAAACTAACACCAAACTAACACTCTCCTCCTCAGTATCGAGTAGTAACGATGTACGTGATCCTGTTCTGTTTGTCTGTTACTCAAACCGTCTGCCTACTTTGTGACATCCTCTTCATCTTCTGGTCCCTCAAAGAGGAGGTGGATATTGAGATCCACCAAACAGATGGTAAAGACGGTAAACGTTTGTCAACCAAGATTCAGCTCCTAAATCGTTTCTTACCCTGCTGTTTCGGCATACCTACACCCGATAACAATAGACAGTCCAATGTGGCCCTAAGTGACATTTTCTCAGCCTCTGACCCGGACAGTTCCCAAATTAACGCTATCACGGACTCCGATCCTAGTGATCCCAAAACTTGAACCTTACACCCACGTTACTGTGTGCTCTTGTCAGGGAGGCACTTAAGGGGTATTAATTAATTAACCTCAGATGACCAAATTTGTTTAAAAAAGCTGCACATTAAACTTAAGGCAAGTTTAATTCATGCTAGTACTGATCAATGAGGAAAGCTTTTTAATGATGATAATTTCGTCCCTTCTACAATCTACAATCTGGCCGAAGAGGCCTGCAGTAGTTAGTTTGAATACTGATAGGCATCTGAAGGAACTAAAGCAGGTGCCCAACATTCAGCCAACAAGACAAAGTACCAGTCATTTAAATATCAGATAAAATGTCAGATAAGAGAAAGCAAAGAACCTACCTTGTGCCAGTGGCCCAATCTGATATATTATTTCATATGGAATGCTGCTTAAAGTAACAGATCAGTTTTTCAGGATTATAAACATAAAGACATCTATTTATCAAGAAAGGGTACATTTGTAGCATATTTTCTATTTTAATTGGATTGCAGTTTCTTATGACGCTATACATATTCTGAATGGGGTTCTTTTGCAATATCTTTGTGATGTTACTTTTCGTTGTGAAATAACTGTTTCCATTTAATTACAGATATCTTTAATTCATAACTCAATTTCTCACTGCTTTTAGTAACAAAACCGGAATAAGCGATAAATACTCAGAATAAGGACATTATTACAATTTGTCTCTTCAAACTGACGAATAAAGGCGAATATCATGTACACATAACATTATAATGAATATCACAATGAAATAAGTGTTCATGAAAAATGTACGAGGTCTGTTGTCGATATCAGGGGTGTGGTTTTCATGTGATTTCGGGAGAACTGATAATAAGTGCATGTGCACTCAGTACTGGAATGTTCCAATTGACCAACAAAATTGGTGACGTAACTATTGAATGATATCATTATTGATTGCAACATGTTTTTAATACTCAACAATGACGTGACGTAATTAATACTCTCTTCAATCTGTCTTTAAGATTAAGAGCTTAATTCACACCAATCAGCAACCTAGTTCAACTTTAATTTCGCTTTCCTTCAACATAAAATAAATCTGTTTACTTTAATCTCGACACTACAATTTTCAACAATGATAATAAGAATGAATAAAAAGCTTGTTCTTATCAGTAAATCACATTACGACTCAGTCCTGTATTGGTGGAACACTGCATAGAAGGACCCCGGTCTCCCTGTCCTAATACCTACGAACACAGTGCATTATTAGCGGGCATGTTACCCGATACTGTACTGGTGGTCAGATAACAAACACATGACTGCTTTCCCTCGCCACCTGACTGCTTACCAGCCTGGAGAACCCGAGAATTCGTCACTACCCAATCAGGTTCCAGATGAGATAAGGGAGAAATGAGAGATAAGGCAGGCAAGCTACAAATCTAGACTGCTTTGAGTTTGCCTTTACTTCAGCTT
Source organism: Bolinopsis microptera (assembly GCF_026151205.1). NCBI lineage: Eukaryota > Metazoa > Ctenophora > Tentaculata > Lobata > Bolinopsidae > Bolinopsis > Bolinopsis microptera. The sequence goes on from NC_087073.1 coordinate 14,233,267, forward strand.
TTTGAACTTCCATTTTGTTTACTCAGCGAGATAAGAAACTCAAGCTAGGAATCTAGCCTGCTTTCAGTTTACTCTTAATACAGCTTTTTGAACTTTCTTTTCTGTTGATTTATCGTTAGAAGATTCAAGACAACGGAGATTATAGTTTATGGTGTACTGGTTAATGCAAAGGAATGCAAAGGAGTAGGGTATTACTCCTACTACTCCTAGTACATTACACACGTGAGTTATGGAAGCTATATTTATCTTGGTGCTAATACTACGAACGTAAAAGGAGCTTTTTTGTGGGTGATCATGGTTCGCCCGGTGCTTGAAAATGTAATTCAGCTAAAGTGATGCATTTATTAGCAGGATAGAGCTTGCAAAACCTGATGTCTTGCTGTCGCCTTTAACTTAACGAGTACAGTTGAAAGGAAAATCGAATTAATATCGAATTAATATAAGCCGGAATTAAATAATAACTGAACTGGGTTTCTTGCGCTTTTATCGTCGAAAATATGAGATCAAAGCACAGGACATAATTTAATGATAGCGTTTTGTTGACGAGAATGACAAGGAGAGCAAACAGTTCAAAAGTGTACACACCGAGAATAGATTTAACTACACTAACTATAAGGATGAGTGTAAGAGTTGCACAGTGCACGAGCAATAATGTATCCCGATCGGCTAATCGGCTAATCGGCTAATCGCTGCGTGTATGTTTATCTGATTGGCTGTAAGGGTCTCATGCGCGCGCTTATTGCTTTTCTATTTTGTTGCGTGTTCAGTGTTCGGAGGTATTTTGTTTAATGTGACTATCTGCTGTTATGTAGAAGTTTCCACTTCGTATTCAGTTACATTTCACGATAGTAATTTGTAACGAATTTCCTGTCCTCAGATTTAACAAAGTCAAAGCTTATCAACGCGGGTATGTTTTGTTCGCAATTGTTACTCTCTTGATATTATAAATTTCCCGCTAGTTCCTACAAAGTTCCTACATATTGAGTCACTGTTAGGGTACACTGCACTGAACATCTAAATGATTAATGAAGTGAACAGTGTCGAAAATAAATAATTATCAAATGCTGGTATCGATGTTTGGTGTGCCTATGTTTCAAAAATCGTTCTTGTTCAGAATTATCGTTTTCGGCCCCATGCAAACTTAGTACTACGGATGGATCGAAAAAGTGTGACCTTGCGGTTGATGGAAACACCAGGACAACTTCTACCTATAGCTGTGCGACGTCAAAAAGTCAGGCAAACCCATGGCTTTGGGTGGATCTGGGTGACTACCACTGGGTTTCTCAGGTAAGATCTGACAACTACCCACATTCTTCAGCTGCCATTGAGTTTTAAAACACACTATTGTTCACTCTACCCTCCATCTTCTCAGTGATCTTACTTATTTGACCCCTCTTGACCCCTCTTGACCCCTATTGACCCCTCTTGACCCCTCTTGACCCCTCTTGACCCCTCTTGACCCCTCTTAACCCCTCTTGACTGTCAGGTAGTAGTGTACGGACCGACATCCCTAAAACAGTTCACTGTTTATGTTGGAAACAGCACTACCGACCCCACTAGTGGGATCCAGTGTGGTGGAACTTACGATATTGCTTCTGGAACTACTAACGTGAGTTACTGAATGTTAGTAAGTCTCAAACTGTTAAAAAATGAAACGATGAATAAGTTTCAACTCCTTTATCTAAGAACAGGTTACCTATAAATCTGATGATGTCCCAGGAACAAGTGAACTGTGACCCTGTGATCAGAGGACGGTATGTAGCCATCACTCTCGCTAATACCGCAGTTCTAACTGTATGTGAACTTATGGTCTACGGAGCTGGTTAGTTACATTTCAATCCAAATTAGAGGCCTGAAACTGGTATTTTTGTTATATCTCAAATCATAAATAATGTTCTTTGTACCAAATTCTAGAACTCTCTCCAATTTTCAGACTTGTTTAACGTGATGGGAGCCCAAGGAGCAGACTGTAACACAGCCTGTAACGAACAAGGCCTCACCTGTAACACACACATTAATTCACGGGATGACTCTAAAATAATGAACAACGCTGGGATTCCCTTCTGTTACAGATACAGTAGCTCTAATACATGGTTCAATGATGATCAACCTGGATATGTGGCCGGTACTTCTGATCCTAACAGATACAGATGTATTGGCTTCAAGTCTGTTCCTGATTCTGTTCCTTGTACTGGAAATTATTGGTCTGTTCAGAGACTCTGTGCGTGTGACAACTCCGGTAAGTTCATGAAAGTTTTAGATTAACCTTGTATTCTATTTTAGAATCATATGACTATAAAATTATCTTATGGGTTCTGATGATGGTGCTCAACTTAACCTCCTCTCTTACCACCCCAGGAAGTGTATCTGCGAGAGCTTGTGAGACTCACACCCCTACCTGCTCCTCTGTTGCTGTTATTCAGTGTCCTGCAGGTACGGACCTACAGCAATCAATGCTTTAAAAGTTTAAACTTCACAACATTTACATTTCACAGCATGGACGTAATGTGATTGGTTACCTCTTACTCATCATAAAATAAATCAAACGTTTTAAAAATTCAAACTGTTTAAATAACTTTTCTCACCACTTTTCTCATCTTTTACTCCACTTCCAGGGATGCAGATAGTCATAAATGATGCCCAGTTTAACGGGACGAGCTGTGGAATAGACGCTACAGACAAGGTAAAAGCAATGTGTCACAACAAGGACAGATGTCAACTGTACGCTAGTTCAGCTACAATTGGGAACAGTGGATGTAATCCTGGAACTGCTACTCTAGTCGTGGGATACTCTTGTAAAAGTAAGGGACTGGGATAAAGTTTACTGTTGCAGTGTATTGCACGGTATTGTTCCACCGTTTATCGGAGGAAACCAAACCTGAACTAACAGTTAACTACCAATATTTCCTTTTTAATATCCTTTTGCTTAAGTTCCTGATCCTGACCGGGTGTTTACTTGTTACAGTTCCGATCCCATGTGCTCTTGGAGAGTTCACCTGCGATAACGGAGAGTGTATATCAGACCACAAGAGATGTGATGGAACTACAGACTGTGGAGATGGTAGTGATGAGATCTGCTCCTTCATGGGTCAGTATGAGGAGGGAGGTATTAGGGATTTGTCGCTCTATTTTAGCTATTTAGAGGAGGGTTCAGGAGTTATCTCTTGGATGGCACTGGTAGTTACAGTAGCTGTAGTGGTGAGATGATTATGATTTGAATTTAAAATCTGTCTTTATAACCACCTCCTGCCCCAGACATCTCAATGGGATCTAAGTGTAAATCCCTGACCACATTCTACGAGAACGTGTGTGACAGAGTAGTGGACGGTAACGAGAACTCGGACTACTACGCGGGCAGTTGTTTCCACAGCGAGATGGATATTAAGAACCCCTGGGTACAGATTGATCTGGGCAAGACATCACAAGTGGACCAGATTACTATTGTTAACAGGTACGTTTGTTGAAATGGTTTAACAAAATAAAAAAGAATTATTGAAAAAGAAATAGTTCGGTATTTCATTTATTGTTTGGTTTATCCGTGGAGCAAGATTTGGCTACCCGTTTAAACCACAATAATAACATTTGTCTTGTGCACGGAATCGCACGGTTCTGCACGCCAGCATGCTCGGTATCGCACGGTTCAGCATTCTAGCATGCACGGTTCAGCACTCCAGCATGCACAAAAGGTTCCCATCCATCTTCCCAGGAATCCGTCTCTTGGCAGACTTAGTTCTTATCAAACAATGAACTATCTTTTTTGCTTTGTTTCCTTATCTTATCGCAGCTCTCATATTTCTACTTTTCCCAAATTCTGGTCCCGTGTTAATCAAATTATACGGCACCAGTTTCTGCATGGGTTTTAGAAGACATCGACACTGTTATGAAACATGAAAACGTTCGATGAAGTCATCGAGTAGAGTTTGATAAACTAGTCGGCAGTCCTCACGTGAACAAGTGCTGTCTTTGTGTACAGTCCTGGAATTTTGGGAGGGGTGGGAAAGGAATTTAAATTTGAAATGTTTCTCTTATCGAACGTATGACGTCACACTCGTGACCCACCAATCTATACAGGAATGATAATTGTTGGTATGTCTCATTATCATCGACTATCATGTGAAACATAAATAAAGGTCTGAAAATTGGTCTGCTATGGAGATAGATAATTTTACCAAAGAAAAACCGTTCTGAAAGATGTATATCAATAGCATCAACTAAATATAATGTAAAGAACTACCAACATTCCTCATCTCTTTTTTTTTAATATCGTAGAAACCTGGAAAAGCAGCCATCGTAGACTTAACAACAAATCAAAATCAAGCAATATTGTTGATATCTCAATTGCCCATCTTTACAAATCCGTGGCAACTTCTTAAACCAACTTCACCCCGACCTGGAACGTGTTCACCTCAACCTGACACGTGTTCTCCTCAACCTGACACGTGTTCTCCTCAACCTGACACGTGTTCTCCTCAACCTGACACGTGTTCTCCTCAACCTGACACGTGTTCTCCTCAACCTGACACGTGCTCTCCTCAACCTCACACGTGTTCATCTCAACCTCACACGTGTTATCCTCAACCTGACACGTGTTCTCCTCAACCTGACACGTGTTCTCCTCAACCTGACACGTGTTCTCCTCAACCTGACACGTGTTCTCCTCAGGATGGAATGCACTTACTGTGAGGGTCGTATCAACCCCTTCCGACTCTACGTTGGGGACACCACAGACCCGGACAAGATGACACTATCTGAGGCTTGCCAGGGAAAAGTGTTCAACATTCCCACTGGACAATCTACTTACGATGTCAAGTGCAACAAAAAAGGTTTAATATGTTCCTATACATTATACAAATCAACTAGGAAAATAATTATGCAGTCTAACCTAAAAAGGAAATGGTATGTGTTGGTGACAAAACTCCACCTTCAGGCCAATACGTTACCATCTACCTTCCTGGAGACAAACGAACCCTGAACTTCTGTGAGATGACAGTGAAGACGAAGGTGAACGGTCTGGAGTGTAGTACTAATGTTGATAACACGTACTATGTAAACGGAAACACTTACCAGCTCATGTGCCCCGCTTGTGCTACTACAGGTACGTTTTGCCTGATCAATCATGGTCGGTCTGTTTTATTCAGCTAAATACAGATCTAACGTACACTGCTTTTATTATTGACAAAATAAGGTTGCACAACTGTTTTGTGGTGTGAGTAGTCGATAATCTGATAGGATTAAGACACCCTCTGTTCCAACACCCCTCCTCTACACAGGTTCAGTGTACGGTACAGGAACATACGCAGCCCGGTCCTCAGTCTGCACTTCTGCAATACACTCTGGGGCTATATCTCCGGAGGGAGGTTGCATCTACGCTACTATTGGAGCTGGAGCTGCTAACTTCAGAGGCAGCACTCAGAACGGAGTCACCAGTCAAGAGTAAGGGGAGATTTCGAGAAATGTTTGGAGAATAGACAAAGCAAAAAACAGATGTCTCTGATTTTGATTTTCTTACGTTGGAGGTAAATTCTTCGATGATCGTAAGTCTGACGTAGCTCAACCATAACTCGTCCCAATTTCAGTTATGGTGGACTGAGTAAGTCGTTTGATGTAGCAGCATGCTCAGGAACCATCTCAAAGTCAGTGTGCCAGACCCCAGGAGTAGGATCCTGTACTAACAACACCATGATCATACAGTGTCCTAAGGACATGGTCCTCCTCATTGAAACTGCTTCTTACGGAATAGCTCCCAGCTGCAGTGCTCCAGATACATTCCAAATCGTATGTTTGCTAGATAGTGTTGGAGATGATTGGTATAATAGTTATTAAAATCAAAGAAACACTTTAATGTAAGAGTTAATCTTTGGTCTCAAGTTAAGATGAGTAGAGCTAGAGTACTAGGGTAAGCTCACTTTAACACCTCTGATATTCCCAGGTAAGAGAGAAATGTAGTCACAGTAACTCTTGTAAACTCTCTGCTAACAACAACATGTTCGGAGATCCCTGCACTGGAAACAAACAGCTTACCGTGTCTTACTACTGCCAAGGTGAGCTTTTTAGAGGATTTGTCATTGATCTTATAAATTACTTGCGTAAATACAATTTTAAATTTATGCAACGTCTAAGAAAGCAATTTTAAAATGAATTCCAACAACTTAAAGATATACGACTATACCAGTATCATAATAATGCATATACCAGAAACTCCTGAAGATAACCCTATCTCCCCCTCCTCAGTGTCCGCTCCTTGTCCTACGAGCGCATTCGCCTGCGGTTCTGGTCAATGTGTTGACCACGCCCTTGTGTGTGATGGAAAGCTGGACTGTTATGACGGGAGTGATGAGAACTCAACAAACTGTGGTATGTGTCTTGAAGATTCCTTGTTTTTTGGTGAACTAGTTGTTTTCATTTGTCATTTAGTCTCTGCGTGGGAGGTATTCTGAATATGTAGTCTGGTTTATATTATGAATTTATCTTTCATTCAGTGGGAGGCTGTAATTTCGACAAAGGAGGTTTCTGTGATTGGAAACAGTCAGCTGGTGACGATCTAAAATTCTATCTGGACTCAAGTGATATCTACAACAACTACGATACTGGTCCTCCTCATGAGCATACCAACCCGGTGGCACTTCCTGATAAGGACTGCAAAACCTGGAAAAAAGGTGTCTGAATTATGAAGAAGTCGTTGATCAATGAAACTTTTTTTCAATTCAAGAGAAATAAGATCAGAAAAGTGTATACCAATTTTTAATTTGTGGTTTTTGATCGTATGCGTAATTCTCTGATTTTAAACCCACCAAATAAAAATGAATGTTAAAATATTAACAATTGAACCCCTCGTAGGTCTAGAATACCGTGGTACTGAAAGTGTCACGATGTACGGTAACATTTGCCAACGTTGGAGTGCTCAGAAACCTCAGACTAACCCCTACATCCCCGCGTCGGCGTACGCAAGCAAGGGTCTGGGAGACCACAGCTTCTGCAGGAACCCGGACGGCAAGGCTGGAGGACCCTGGTGTTATACCACGAAAACTAATGTTGTGTGGGAGTATTGTGATATCCCCGTCTGTGGTGAGTGGTTCTAAAGTGATCGCTCTGTTTTTAAGCAACATAATGTTTTTCAAACTTTAGCAACATTAGCAGGGTTCCTTCCTACCTCTTATCTACTTTAGCAACATTAGCAGGGTTCCTACCTTTTATCTACTGTCACCCTCTCCAGGAAAGTTCGCCTTTCTACCGAACGTAAACCGGCAACCAGACGAAGCAGCAATAATATACCTGACCATGACCAACACTTCACCTCGGTGTACCATGACCTTCTGGTACAGCATGTACGGATCTGGTATTGGTACTCTCAGTGTTATCGGAGATAGTGCTACTGTCTGGTCTAAAACTGGTCAGTTTAGTGAAAATATATTCGACATAATTGCAAAACAAACATACGAAAATGTCGAATAATCTTCGGAGGCTGTTTTGAATAAGATTGTTATATTTAAATTTCCAGGTAATCAAGGTCATGGTTGGAGCAAAGCCTACGTCTTCATAGGCCAAGAGGACTCTTACACTGTCGACATAAAAGCAACAGTTGGCATGTCACCAAATTCTAGAATAGCGTTTGACGACATAGCGATGCTGCACTGTCACGACACTGCTCCAGCAGCTTGTTCTGACTTCGAGTTCAAGTGCAGTACCAGCACCATGTGTATCCCTGGTGAGAAGAAGTGTAATGGTATTCAGGACTGCTCTGATGGCTCAGATGAACAGGGGTGTCGTAAGTACCTTCTAACTTATTTATTTTCTTCCTTAGACTTAGAACTAGAATCTGCTTACGGCTTGGAAACGTTTTACTTCCACATTAAATGGCATAACATATTACCTTATCAAAACTCACAACAGGTTAATTAATTCCCGATACTCACTAGCCCCTCTCCTTCAGCCCCCGTTGGAAACTGTAACTTCGAGAACGACATGTGCGGTTACAAGCACTCCAAGTCCTCCGACTTTAACTTCGTGATGCAGAAAGGTGCTGATGCTATGGAGAACAACGGACCACTGCATGATCACACGACTGAAACTAATCAAGGTAGCGTATAAGTTCCGTCAGATAAAGAACCTCATCTCATCCAACGATAACACATGAATGTGACCATGTACCTATATGTGGTTCTTCCTCAAGCCGTCCACTTAATTAATCTTTAAAGTCCGCTCTCTTACCCTAACCCCTCCTCCTCTCAGGTCACTACATGTACGCGGAAGCAGCCGGGAAAGCGAGTGGAGCTAAAGCGACCCTCTCCTCCCCATGGATGACTCTGAACACGGACTGCACTGTCAGGTTCTCCTACTACCTCTACGGAGACAACGCTGGTTCTCTCTGGCTCAACAATACCAACGCTTACAGCACTTCCTCTGTGAGTGGACTGATATGATTATCTGTTGATTACGAATGTATTTAAAAGTCTTGTTTTGGTTATAATGTCGAACTCAATTTTGTTCCTCATAATAATGCTGAACAAACTGTCTCCTCAGGTATGGAACAGCACTGCCTCCAGTGCAGACAGACACTGGCAGTCTGCTCAAGTCAGTGTCGGACGTGGATCCCAGTCTCAGCTTGTGTTTGAGGCTGTTATGGATGGAGACATGTCTGATATAGCTTTAGATGACATTCAACTGATCAACTGTGGAGGTAACGTCTCAATATTTTAAATTCAGGTGTCTCACAGTTTAGGACATTGTACAGCTCAAAAACTCTTACTCTTAGAAACATATCATGAAACTTTCTTTTAATTTAGAGATGTTTCGGGATTTGTAGTCTAGTTTGAAATTGTTTATTGCAGTGAATCCACTGTGTTCGGACCAACAGTTTGGGTGTAACGATCCTACTTGTGTGAGTTTGGATAAAGTATGTGACTTCGAGAACGACTGTACTGGTGGAGAGGACGAGGATGTTTGTGGTTCGTTTATTCAATGTCTTGAGAACTGAATAGCGGTTTATAGATTATTGATAATGAGCAAGTCTAATTCAGAATGATCTTCACAGATTGCACCACATTTTGTTTATAGATTTATGATCAGTATCTTTGACTCACCTCCTCTCCCTGCAGGAACATGCTCATTTGAAGATGGTAGCTGTGGATTCAGCAACTCTGAGGATGATACCTTCGACTGGTCCAGGAACTCTCTGGGAGATGAGAAGTTCTACAGCACCATGCCTGCTGACCATACTGTACCTGGTGAGGGTCCTAAATCTGTAGAGTTGTCATTTAATTGTATTTTCTTGTTAAAATAGGCGGAGATTTGTCTTCGCAAGTCCTACATCCTGTTTACATGAAAATACCAATATTTTGATGTTCAATCCTCCTCAGCTGCTGACGATCTAGTTCTAAATTTCCCGACCCCGAGCTCGAAGAACTACGCGCTGCTGAAGACCAACATGCCATCTCTAACTGAATTCACCGTGTGTGCTTGGGCGCAGAGTAATGATAAGGACAGCAAAGGTTACTTCTTCAGTCTGGCTACCGGCAAAGGAGATGCTGCTAATCAGATTGTTCTCAGTGCTCTCAATAGTCTGAATGTTGCGGTTTTGAGCTCTTTCCAACAAACTATGGTAAGAGTCACTATGAGCACTACCTTGATGAAGTTCAAGAAAAGTGCCAGTTTTAATTTAGCCAGTTTTGTTAATTTATTTCATATCAATATTTCAACCAACAATTTACCGAACAATATACGAACCGAATTGTGGAAACATTTCACTAATCCCGCTCTCTCCTTAGATCCCACTGAACGATGGAGGTTGGCATTACATATGTATGACCTGGGCAAGTGGCAGTGGAGACGTGAACATTTACGTGGACGGCGCACTTGGTAAAACTTTCACCAGTATTGCTCAAGGACAGAATATTCCGGCCGGTGGCACGGTCGTTCTCGGACAGGTTAGAGGAGGATTGTTATAGAATTGTAGAATGTGGCTAATTTTACTAAGTCTTAATGCTTTAATACTATTCATTTAATAACGAACTAGCAGTATAGATACGTTGTAGTTTCCAAATGCCAAGATTACATTCAAATAATCAATATATAATTTACTAGGATCAAGATTCTGTGGGAGGAGGATTTGCCACAAAACAAGCTTTCACCGGTAAACTTTACGGAGTGTACGTGTGGAAGAAGGTTCTGAGCGTTGGTGATATTCTCTCTTTCGCTAGCGACTGCTCGGTAAGTACTCAACATCATGTGTTTCTGACCTGGCTCAAAATACACATTCAGATTTACAACTTCAATTGTTATTCTTGATGCTTGAATTAGATATTATCCAATTGCTTTTCAGACTTCGATATCGAGTACGGACTTGGTTTTCCAGTACGGTTCTATCAACAGCAACTTGTTCGGAGGTGTGACCTCTCCAATGGAGACTAAACCTATCCTAGGAGCTTGCGGTTAGTTGAAAGGTCCTTTTTAATTAGAATAGTCATCAATAACGGTACTCAGTATAAAGAGTAAAGGTAGTAGAGAAGCACCTATTTATAGCTCGACCCCTTTGCTATTATCTATAGCTAATGTAAAACGTTCTACAGGACATTACATGTACATCAAGACGGAAGGATTCCCCAAGCCGAACTTTGCAACTCTAGTAACTCCCAAGTTTGCAGTCACCGGACCGTCCTGTCGACTCAAGTTCTGGTACAATATAGATGGAATTGGAAAGATCGGTTCTCTAGACGTGAGTTTCAGTGCTCTTATAATTGTGCAGTTGTCTACTAGAGTACTAAATAATCAAGTATGAACGGATAGGTGAGAAAGCAGTAGATTGTTAGGGACTGAGAATTCTACTAAAATCATTCCATTATCACTTGGAGAAGTACAACGAAACAAATTTCCAGGTAGTAGCTGTTTTGGAGAACAGCACCTCCCTTCTCTGGTCCATGGGCGGTAAGCAAGGATCTGAGTGGAAGGAAGCTAACGTAGCTATCGGACAACACGGCAACTACCACATCGGTATCAGGGCTAACACTGATATCGGCAGTCCAGAGGGCCACATGGCTATTGATGATACCCAGTTCTTCGGGTGTTCGATTAAGACGTACAAGACACCAAAGAGGATAGGATGTTACCGTCACAACACGACAGTATCAGGGTTACCCACCATCGTCAGACAGTACTTCTACCCTCCCTACGGTATCAGACAGCTCTGTGAAGAGGCTGCTCTCAAGGGAGGCTACACGGTACGTTTTATTATTAGCTGTGTTACAGAATTTGGTTTTATGTGCTTTTGTTTTATAATCTTAGGATAAAATTCAGGTGCCGAAAACACCTTTAAACTAGTTCGATGAGGAATAATCATGACTAACTATAACTCGTTTCTTTCCGCAGACCTTTGGTATCCTGAACGGTCGTGAGTGTCGCTCCGGACCTGATGCTATGAACACATACGATAAGGACGGTAAGAGCACCTCCTGTAACGGTGACGCGGGCAGCTATGACGCTTACACCGTGTTTATGTTCGAGGACGAGAAAGCTCCCCCACTGACCCCCGCTACGATAGTAACCCCACCTGCTAGTGGGGTGGTACCTGGAGGGTTCAGCTTCACTCTGACTTGTGGAACTACTGGATATCCCCAACCTGCTGTTGTGTGGACTAAAGATGCAGTCAGTCTTCCTGATGACAACAACTTTAAGGTAGGCCTTGATGGTAGAGCTTTTAGTGATAATGGTAGGAGTGTATGATTGAGTTATGATATGATGAAATATTCCTCACATTGTTGTCGTTGTAACAGAACCCATAGCAAAACCTGTTTCTCATCCTCAGATTGACAGTAACGGGACTCTGATAATCACGAATGTTGTCTCCGAATACTCTGGCACTTACATGTGTAGCGCAGAGAACGGTCTCGGATCAGACTCTGCTTCAGCTACTTTCACTGTTCTGGGAGAGTGTACGTTTGAGACGGACATGTGTTTCTTTAGTCAGAGCTCGGATGATAAATTCGATTGGATAAGACAAACTGGCAAAACTGTCAGCGTAGACACCGGGCCTACCAACGATCACACTATCGGAAAAAGTAAGTTTCGTTTTTATCTTCAAAGTGCAACAGTAAGTTCCACTTTCAAGGTAGCAGTGTGTAAATTTTCCCATCCTATATACAACTCTTGAACTTGAAATTATTTTTAAACAATCCAGTAACTTCCGTCCGTTACTCACACCACAACCCTTGTAGCTGGAACACAGTGCCCTAAAGCATATCCCAACGTGTATTACAATGGAGAATATTGCTGCAAGTACGACAAAGAAAGCACCTACCCAGCCCAGGGTGATCTCTGTGATGGGGGTCCTATTGGGTTCGACAGTCTCTGCTGTCAGGGCAACGCTTATAGATCATGTTCTAGTGCTCCTTGCTCTAGCTATGGATCTGCTGGTTCGTCTTAACAGCTGTGGTGTACTTATTGAACAAATAAGAAAAACGATTTCTTAATAAGAGTGTGTTAATGTTAATTTTAAAATGTTAATTTAGTTACAAAATTGCTTATATTTAAAAATCACCAATACTCTAACATCCCAGGTTACTACATGTACATCGAGGCATCAGGCCGCCGACCCGGAGACAACGCTATCCTGGCCACTCCAACTGTAGACCGTGCCGGACCACGATGTGAGATGAACTTTTGGTATCATATGATGGGAACCAAGATGGGGCATCTCAACGTCTGGATGACTGCCAATAATGTTAAGACTCTGCTCATGAAGAAATCGTTTGACCAGGGCGCTGATGTTTGGTTTGAGAGCGGTGCTTTTATTGGTGCTCAGACAAACTTCTCCATTATGGTCGAAGGTTTGATGATACGATTATTGTCATTACATTCATAAGCTATGTACTTTATTCGCGCTCATAATCTCTGAATTTAAAATAAACCCACTCCACCTTCCTGTAAAAAGAAAATTCCTGTAGGAGTGGTTGGAACATCCTACACAAGTGACCTGGCAATAGACGATGTTGGGTTCAGACACTGTGGCGAGAACGAGCTCCCAGTTTGTAACTTTGCGGAGTTTACTTGCGGTAATGGTCGGTGCATCCCACAAGATCTATTGTGTGACTTGGTGGACCACTGCTGGGACGGCAGTGACGAGAACGACTGTGGTAAGTGGAAGAAAATCAAGGTTATATAAAATGAGCACTTTGGAACTGACTCATTCGTTTCTTTTCTAGCTAATTGCGAAACGGTTGTTCGTGTATACTGTATAAGTGTATAGAATAGTGTATTTAATTCACTAAATTCCTTGCTTCACTGACATAACACCTCTCAGATAACCACCCTGTTAACATTGGTTGCTACACTGAAGTACCTGATAACCCTGTATTCCCTGAAAAGTTAGGAGATTTCTCTCAAGCTCATAACGCGACCACTGCTTGTGCTCAGTTGGCTCTTGCTAAGGGTTACAAGGTAAGACTTGTTGTATCTTCCACTCATTCGGAGGCAGCTTACAGTTGAACTTGTCTATTTAGGATAACTTTTGTTTCAAATATTTTAATGCCGTATTACAATGATTTGTGGAACGCGCTTCCGATAGTCATTTACATATTTTCACACTTAATTGGAATTCTAATTGGATATCATAATGATCATGATACTGATTATTTTCCATGGTCGGTCACTCTAATAGGTCACATGATCAGATCCCATAATCAGATCACATGATCACATCTTGACACCACACTAAAGACCACATTATCGTGAGCGCCTTTGGAGGTGGTCTGTGAGTTGACACCAGTCCATTAACGATATGTGAACTGTCCTGGTATCAAGCAGATATTTGACACCACCCACAGGGCCAGTATAAATACCCCCTCCGACTCAGTACTATTATCCAATTCTCTTACTTCATCTTATAACGATATCAACTAAACTACAAACTCTCAAAATGGTTTTCTCTCTCCCTAAAATCTCTCTCCCAACTCTGAGACACCGCAAAGTTGCCCCTGCTTTCTGCTCGTGCACTGCTACACAGAAGAGCGTCCGAAGAAGGGAAACTCCTCTTGTTCTCCTTCCTGCTGGTTCCAAACCTAACACACAAGCTTTCTACGCAAACCCTCCTAAGATATCCAGTCAGGATTCCTTCATTCCCAAATATACCTCAACTGGGATATCTGATGAAGATTTGGAAGAAACTAAATCCTGCCAGACCACTGGATGCACCACCCTGTACATCACAGCTTCAGCTCAGAGGAACTTTGTTGCCCCTATAATCGAACTAACTGACGGAACAGTCACACCAATGAACTTTTCACACGATGAGATCGTATCTGATGACACCCCTGCAAACTTCCTGTTCTGCACTCAGAACTCCGAAGATATCCAACCTTGTCCAGTCATGTCCGGACAGAGCAAGAAGTCAACTATAGGCAGATTCATGAAAAGAAACCTGACAAGAGGACGAACATTCCTGAGGAAGATGAAGAAACCAAGATCCCTCCCTGTCTACCCTGCTGGAAGAAGCTCTGAGCGAAGGACGATGAAAAGAAGTCTCCCCTCCATGCCCGGATCATTTGTTTGAATGAATATTAACTAGTGTGAATATTTGAGTGTGACTATTTTATAATTATAATTCTTATCCGTTAAACTCAGAAATTCATTTATTATATCAATAAACTTCATATCAATAAACTTCATATCAATAAACTTCATATCAAAAAACTTCATATCAATAAACTTCATATCAATAAACTTCATATCAATAAACTTCATATCAATAAACTTCATATCAATAAACTTCATATTTTCATTTATTATATCAGTAAACTTCATATCAAAAAACTTCATATCAATAAACTTCATATCAATAAACTTCATATTTTCATTTATTATATCAGTAAACTTCATATCAAAAAACTTCATATCAATAAACTTCATATCAATAAACTTCATATCAATAAACTTCATATCAATAAACTTCATATCAATAAACTTCATATCAATAAACTTCATATTCATAAACTTCATATTCATAAACTTCATATTCATAAACTTCATATTCATAAACTTCATATTACCTACTTACTTGTGTAGGTCTGTAGAAGCATTAGAATCGGGCGTTGCCTGCCACAGGTTATCCCGAATTTAGAAGCTTGCTTTAATAATAATACTTCATATCAATAAACTTCATATTGATAAACTTCATATCATAACTTCATATCAAACTCGGGCGTTGCCTGCCACAGGCTATCCCGAATTTAGAAGCTTGCCTTAATAATAATACTTCATATCAATAAACTTCATATCAATAAACTTCATATTCATAAACTTCATATCAATAAACTTCATATTCATAAACTTCATATTCAAAAACTTCATATTAATAAACTTCATATTCATAAACTTCATATTCATAAACTTCATATTCATAAACTTCATATTCATAAACTTCATATTCATAAACTTCATATTCATAAACTTCATATCCATAAACTTCATATTCATAAACGTCATATTCATACTAAATTTGTTTTTGCAAACAAAGCATTGCAAAGTGTAATATGGGTTAACATAAACTGGTCAGCCACAAGTATGGTAATTTTACTTTCTAATCCCCAGGCATTTGCCCTGCAAAGTGGTGGATTGTGCTACTCGGGACCCAACTGTGACAAGGACTACTCTAAGTACGGACTCTCCTACAGTTGTGTTAATGGACTTGGTGGTTTCAGAGCCAATGATGTCTACATGTTTGGACAAGGTTTGAACTTACTGTTTTGATGTATTTTCTATCAAATAAACGTTTTACCAATTCACCTTGAACAATGAATTAGTTAACAATGTGTACCTAAGCAATTGTGGTAATAGCTAAAACCAACCTATTTAGATGGATCCTGCAACTTTGAGCACGGAACCTGTAAGTGGAGCAGCACTACAACCCTCCAGTGGACCCGACATCATGGTCCCAGCAACCCTCCCTTTACTGGACCACCCACTGATCACACTCAGGGTAACTCATATCACTCATTTAGCTCCTCTTTCACTTTTTGTTTGGTCTGATTTCGAGTCACTCCTCTCGACTTGGAATGCCACTAAATAACAAGTTGGGCATTTTCAGGAACACCAGCAGGGAACTACATGCTTCTGAATGCCACAGCAGGCACCCCCGGTGACATCGGGACCCTTGTCTCACACCAGATAGAAAACACTGGTCCTCTCTGCGCTATTAGCTTCTGGTACAACATGAAGGGTAGCGGTGTCGGTAAACTTCAGGTCAGTTACCGGGTTGGCAAATTAAAAATACGTAATTACTCGCTGCTTCAGGTGAAGTTAAATGGGTTTAGTTCAAGTCGTTCATCTACAGTCTAGACTGTAGTTTATAAGCGCAGTTTCTGTTTACTTGTGACCATGATCAATGTCGGTTAAATCTCCATTCTGTAGGTGTACGTGACGGACTCAGCCGGACAAGTTGAGCTCTGGTCTCAGGTCGGTTCAAGTGGGGACGGCTGGAGATACGCAGGTTTCTTCGTCGGAGAGAAGATGCAAGCTAACATCACCTTCATGGGTATTCTTGGCAGAAACAAATACGGAGATATTGCCCTTGATGACATCCATTTCTCTAGGTAATTTTATCGCTGACAAAATGATATCTAAAAGATAAAGTTAAAGAAATTTTAAAAATCCATCTCAACTTCCTAAAGATTTTTCTTGTGATTCTCAACCCCTCCAGATGCGGGGCGGAACACAGTAACCTGTACTTCGTGGGGGATCTTGGTGAGGACTGTGACACAGTTTGTGAGAACAACCAGCTGCTCTGCACTGGTAAAGTTGCTACTGATAACAAGCTGGATCTGTTCACTGAGCTGGGTATCACTTGTACTCCTAACACCAGACCTTATCAATACGAGTGAGTTGTCACTTGTCTTTATCAGTGTGGAAACGGTTTGATCGCTTATCTGAGATTATGTGTGGAGATAAAATGAGCGTATTCGTCTTGTTATAGAAAAGGGTTATCATTTAAATTTGTATAACTACAATTTTGGTAATGAAACTCCTCTGAATAAGATCATTCATTTTAATCTCTTCTAGTGACGAACCTTGTTACCACGACGACCCTCGGTCGCCTAACTACGGAGAATGTATCGGATTTATCAATGTGCCTGACAGTGTGCCATGCTCTGGAAGTTATTCTTCTTCTAGACGTCTCTGTGGCTGCAAACTCAGTGACGGTTGTCAAGGTAATATTAACAGCTTTTTAATCAATATTTATTATTTGAGTCATGGATGAAAATCTAAAATCGATGTTGTCGGCCAATTTGTGATCGCGGAAAATATACTGAACTTTGGGAATACGAATATCATTTTCACTAAAATATACCGATTAAGTTTTACGATCTCTTCTGAATACCAAATTTTCTCAAGGTGCTGACTCGGAGCGCGTCGACTGTTTCCCCGGTAACTCGGGAGTTTCCCAAGACCAGTGTCTCCGGGCTGATTGTTGCTATGACGAGACTCTCACTGCATCCGGAATCCACTGCTTCAAGAGGAATCTTACTGAAGTTTGCCCTGTTGGTAAGTCATGTTTAATTAATACAATAAAGAAGACGATTAAGGATATAGATTTGCACTTGAAATTGTAAATCTCAAAATTGGATGTACTGTTGGATGTAATGGGAATTATGAAAATACAGCCAGTTTATTAACCATGACCCGTTCCCAGGTGAGAGAGCGTGTAAGAGCGGACAGTGCATCCCAGAAGGATTGTTCTGTAACTATGAAGCTGGTGACTGTTTCGACGACACTGACGAAGACGGTTGTGAGCAAGCCTTCGGGGACTGTAACTTTGAGGGAGATTTGTGTGGGTGGAGCGATCATAAGCGGGACCAGTTTGACTGGACCCGGCACAGAGGTTCCACTGGTACTAGCAGCACCGGTCCTAAATACGATCATACAAGAGGATCACCCAAAGGTATGTGAAATGTTTGAAAAGAGCTGATGGTCTATGAAGAGTTTCCTGGTTTAATAACTTCTATTTCCTATGCCTGTTTCGTGATTTCTCAAGTTTTAACGAACGGAACCCTCCAAGGTTACTACATGTATATAGAGGCTTCCCTACCTCGTATCTCCGGTGATAAAGCTATCCTGAAATCTCCCGCCATGTCCGCTGAAGGACAGTGTACTCTGAACTTCTGGTACACCATGTACGGGAACACTATCGGTGATCTCAACGTTCATCTGATAAACGAAACTGGGCAGTTCGTGGTAAGTGCTCTATAAATAGGGAGATATAGTTTTTATGATATCAGTGAAGTTGATGGAATTTGCATAAATAATTTTATTGAAAGAAATATTGGCTTTAAGTCATGTTTGTTCTCAGATCTGGTCAAAGAGTGGTAATCAAGGCGCGGACTGGATCTCAGCATCCTATCAACTACCGACAATGTCAAAGTTCCAAATCATGTTCGAAGGTTTCAATGCACACATATTCCACTTGAAATAAATTAGTAATTGAACGATTTGATATAATAATGATAATTTTGATATAATAATGATAATTTTGATATATTAATGATAATTTTGATATAATAATTTTGATATAATATTGGACACATTTATTTTGGATAGAATATTCTAAAACTTAAAGCTCAAACCCAACCCTGCTCAGGAGTGAGAGGATACAGTGTAGGGGCAGATATAGCAATAGACGACGTCTCATTCTCCGGCTGCACTCTCGCTAGTCTATGTCCTGAGGACGCTTTCACTTGTGGAGGTTTAGAGTGTATTCACAAAGACGAACAGTGCGACTTTATCAACCAGTGCTCTGACGGAGAGGATGAAGCTTATTGTGGTAAGTTTGGTTGCTACCGAAGAGATTCTTATTCTAGAGATGTTTCTTGCCAATCCTTAAATGTGTTAAATTATCATATATTCTCGAGTCTTTTCGACGATCGCATCTAATGTTAATGCGCCCAATCTCAGGCTCTTGTGACTTCGAGAACGGAATCTGTGGTCTGATCCAGAGTGTGTACGACGACTTCGACTTCACACGTCAGACAGGACAAACAGCGAGTAAAGGAACAGGACCTAGCACTGACCACACTACAGGATCTGCAGACGGACACTACATCTACATAGAGTCCTCCTACCCCCAGCAGGCTGGAGACAAGGCTGAGATCATGACTCCCGTTTACAGGGGCTCTGCTCCTAAGTGTAGGATGACATTTGCTTATCACATGTACGGGAATACTATCGGAACACTGGAGGTGAGGGTTTAGTATTTTACTTTGAAAATAAACTGCACTTGTAACTTATTTATTAATCCATCTGAGTACTTTGATTTATAACTACTAATCCTCTCTCTAATTTGTGTAAACCTGTGTTATTCCCTCAAAATAACACTCGATTAGTAACTATCCATCGCCTCCCTAGGTGAGAGTGCTCTCTACTGCTACCGGTGAAAGCAAGACAGTTTGGCAGCACTCTGGTACTAGCGGAGACGCTTGGTTTGAGACAGCTGTTGCTATTGGAGCTCAAAACATGTTCCAGGTGGTCTTCTCGGCTACCGTCCGCAACAATGCTGGAGATATCGCTATTGATGACATCTCATTCATTGACTGCAGTCCTGGAAACTTCTATGGCCCGGTTGATTGTTCGTTTGAGAGTGATTTCTGCAACTACCTCAACCAACAGCACGAGGTACACTAGATTCTATCAAAACATTTAGAGATTGGATACAAAATTGAAATACTATACAGCTCGTGATGATATCTACTGACTTCAAAACTTCGAGAAAAAAACTATAAACTTTTTCTCCCCTCAGGACAACTTTGACTGGACGAGGATTCAGGGTACCACCCCTAGTTGGGACACAGGACCAGGATTTGATCACACCTATAACGACACCTTCGGTCACTTCGCCTACATCGAGACGTCCTATCCTAGGATTCCAGACGATAAGGCTATCTTGACCAGTCCTTGGATTAAGACTGAGAATCCTGCAACTGGTAAATATACCCCTATAAACTACTCCTATCACTCAGAATTAATCGTTACACTTTCTGTATCATACGTTCCCCTCTTATTTCATTGAAGCTAAGTTAGTTCAATTTCTTTATCTCTCCTGAATCTTGACCAGGTATCTACGCTGGATACAACTGTTCGTTCAGTTTCTGGTACCACATGTACGGAGCTGATGTAGAAAGTCTTGAGGTCATCATGAAGACTGCTGCTGGTGAGCTTTATTCACATCTCCTTGAAATTGCTAGCTGTTTCTTTTGATTTCATATCGTAATTTCTAGACATCGAGTAGTAGAAGTAAATATATAAAATCATGTCTGTTCTGTAATTGAAATCACCACTTAAAGCTGGGAAATGCAATTCAAGGAACTAACCTCTTGCTGGGCAGGTAACACGACGATAGTGATGGAGAAAGGAGATCAAGGAGACGCCTGGAAAGAGGGCTCAGCTGTTATTAACGAACACGACGCAGCTCGGTTCATGTTTGTGGGTACTAGTGGGAAAAGTTTCTCCGGAGACATTGCCATCGACGACATCTCTGTAAAGACCTGTCTCATAACTCCGCTCTGTAACGACAAGGATTTCATGTGCCTCACTACTCCTAAGTTCGTGAACTCTATGGGAGTATTCCTGTAGAAATTGTATTGGTGTTTTTAGACATAGATCTTTGGGTCTAATTATTTCTGAATTTAGTGCTCGATCACCTTCTAGTTATAACCTCAACCCTATCAGGTGTATCACCCCTTACAAAGTGTGCAACTTCTACGATGACTGCGGTGACAGTACAGACGAGAACAGCTGTGGAGACTGTGACTTTGAGAGGGACTATTGTGGTTGGACCTCCCCTGAGAACTACAGGCTCTGGGCCCGGTTCAGAGGATCTACTTTTACTAACGGTACCGGCCCTGATACTGACCACACTACTGGCAAAGCTAACGGTTAGTTCAAACTTGTAGCTGTTCCCCTTCTACATATAATACTTGACACCAGAGCTGACTGAGAGCCTTGATTTTCATCATGGTCTCTTAGCGTTAATATTTTGAGATTTTAAGATGTTGGTTCCTAAATTTCAATTTATGTTTGAATATGTTTTAGTAAATGTTCAAATATCAGGTTTCTACATGCTATTCGAAGCCCATCTGGGTGTTCGACAAGGAGAGCAAGGATTACTAACAAGTCCAGTATTCATGGAGAGTAGTGCTACCTGCAAGATAGACTTCTACTACCACATGAAGGGAAAGAATATGGGAATTCTAGAGCTTTTCATTGTCGATGAAAACGATGGTAGGTTCTCTTTGTGGTTCTCACTAGAATGTCTGAACATTATTTTAGTTCAAATCTTTCCTTTATCAATCCGTACAAAATTATGAATTTGCCCCCTGATAACCTGCCTTACCCTGATATTATTTACAGTGAAGACCTCTTTGTGGAAGAAGGATACGGAACAAGGCAGTGACTGGATGTACGACACTGCTCAGATCGGACACAAACGGAACTTCTACATCGAGTTCGTAGCGACCAAGGGTTTGGGAAGTCAGGGTGATATAGCTCTGGACGACATTAAGTTCTCCAACTGTGCCATGGGACCAAGCGCCAACCTGACCATCAAGGACATGGCTGTTAACAAAACAGTCGGTGTGGATACAGATGTGATTCTGGACTTCACTTACGATGGTGCTCCACTAGCTTATGTTACCTGGACTAAAGATGGAGATGCTCTGCCAACTTCTCCTAGATTCTCAGTCGGCATGGACGGTTAGTTCATTTTCAATGGTATTTTGGTATTCGGTTGTGAGTTGTCTGAAATAGTTGACATTGCAACACATGAGAACGTTTATAATTCAACTTTTAATCTAATGATTCTAATTCTAATGTTTGGCAGGGTCTCTGTCTATCATGGCAACTGCAGCGGAAGACTCGGGAGTATACACGGTGAAGATCAGTAATGGTTTCAGTGAAGCTACAGGACAAACACAGTTATTTATTGCTGTTGGATCCTGTGACTTTGAGACCAATCTCTGTGGTTTGAAACTCAGCTACAAGCCTTCCTTTTACTTTGAACGAACCAAGGACAGTGGACTCACTGATCATACTACAAGTGGAAAGGGTGAGTTTATCTCTAATTCTGTGTTTGATATCTCCGTAACACTGATAACAGTTTTGTTTGCAATCACAACCATAACGAATTGTGATAACGTGATCTGAAATGTAAACTCCTCAGGTTACATCCTAGCTCTGCAAGCCAACAACCCCGGACCTGTCATCTCAGCGACCATAACCTCGCCACTCTACCGGGTGAAGTATGCCAGCTACTATGATACCTGCAAGATGCAGTTCTATTACCATCTCAACGGCACTGCTGGTCCCATCAAGGTCAGAGTCAGGGACATGGCTTCTGCTGTCCCGAAATGGAAAACTATCTGGTCAAAGTAAGTGATGTCTTAGATTTAATCGAAATTCCTGTGATGAATATGAAATTAGTTTATTTATGGCATTTGAACTTATTTTAGTTAATGGTCCAAATCATGACCATAAAGGTACACCATCCTGTATATTTGTTTGACGTCGTTTTTTTACTGGACCTCGTGCGATATCACTACACTGCTAATTTTCAGGATCCCACAAGGTAACGGATGGAAAGGAATAGCTCTTTCCTCAGAACTCGGATACAGAAACACTCTGATGTTCCAGATACAGGCCAACTCTAAGAAGGGCTTCAACTCTGTGATCGGAGTAGACGATCTGCAACTCACTGGCTGCCAAGGTAATATTGTATAGATAGTAGAATGGTTAATGCTTCTCCCCTTATTTGTAATTGTATCAGTTGCCTTGTCAAGGACCCCTCTAACAGTTCACCCCTCAGTTACACCGTACTGTCTGAAGGACGAGTTCACCTGTCCGACCGGGTCTTGTCTTAACAAGGATCAGGTCTGTGACTTTACCAAACAGTGCGGAAATGGAGAAGACGAGGCCCAATGCGGTGAGTGTTGATGAAATGGGGCCCATAAAAGTTCTATTTGGTGTTTCAATGTCTGCAGCTCTTTTGATAGTATCACCATTATGATAAGTGTTATCATACCATAATAACAATAAACTTTGTAAATCCTTTAATTATGAAATCTCGTCTACAGGAGCGGGTAGTTTTGACGATGATATGAACGGTTGGCTGCCTGACATGGAGTCAGCAGTAGGAATCTGGGACCGAACAACTGGTCAGGACGGCTTCACTGACCACACCACCGGAAAAGGAGGTTCCTACATAGAGGTGGAGACAATCAAGCTGAAGCGGCGCGACTTCGCCTCCCTTGTCTCTCCTAACTTCGCCTCCTCCGACAATGGCTGCAAGATGTCCCTGTACTATGCTATCTGGGGCACGAATACTGTGGGTAACATCACCCTCCATCTGAAGACAACTAATGGGGACATCTTGCTGTGGAATGTTGCTGGGAACGGAAACTCGGTTAGTTTGACTTTGAGAACACTGCAGAGACACATTTATACAGTTTCTGGTCCACTTCGTAAAATACAATTATAAGGTGAAAGAATAAATAGATTTTATCGCTTATATAGTGCTTTGCCAGATCATAATTGTTCTATTTATAGAAGAAGCAGTGGACAAAGGCAGAGATCCTTATCGGAGCAAGAGTTAACTTCAGGTTGGAGCTACGAGGAGAGTCTGGAGGGCCAGTCCTTGGCTTCCTTGCTGTTGATGACATATCTTACGTTGGCTGTGACCACGGTATAGCTTTCAATGATTTACATTCTTTTTCTGTTCTAGATACATAAATTGGTTTTATAATATTGAAATTGAATGTGTATATTGTGTGGTATCTAATATAATTGATCCTCTGACACGATCCTGAGTCCTGACTGTAACCATGCCTAGGACCACCACAGCAAGCTGTTATAACGGTTAACCCAATGCCGAAGACAGTTTTACTTGGAGATGATGTCACTTTTGCTTGCAAAGCCACTGGTGTGCCAACACCTAACATCATTTGGCAAAAAGACGGGGTTGACATCGCCATTGGTGGACAGTAAGTTTTTTATGGGGGGTCATTACTCTCGGACAGCAAGTTTTAATTTATTTCAATTCAGCTGAACTTCGATTAAGAATTATCCACTTGATAATGTACAAATCTCAAGCGAGATGGCTGATGAGAAAGTTTCACTTCGAACTTTTCAGTTACTCACTATCACATGATTTCGTTCTGACTGTCACCAACGTGGAGAAGGATACTGCTGGTAACTACAGATGCCTCGCTAAAAACCCTCAGAGTGTTGCTAAGTCTAAGATCGCCAAACTCACTGTCAATAGTAAGTGTCAATATTCGCTGCAGGGTCACTTTGACTTCATTTTTAAACGGCGGATTAATTATGATAGTCGATTTACAGATCAATTTTGATTTGAAGCACGAGTGGGATTTAAAATAAAATTTGCTGTTTTTCATTTTATGTTATGTATTTAATTTTATGATTTCTTCCTCTTAACCTGACCTTGTTACCCAACTCCTCCTCCTATAGATCCCCCGGGAAGCTGCGACTTCGAGGACGGACTGTGCGACCTCAGAGACGTTGAGAGGGATGATGACTTCAACTGGATCCGACAGAAGGGTCACACTCCATCCATTCACACCGGACCCGTCGCTGATCATACCCTCAAAACTCAAGAAGGTGAGATTTGTGTGTTTAAACAAGATTGAGCAAATGAAACATCTTTTGAAGAAATTTTTGTAAAACACTTACATAACAATCGGAAAATTTTAAGATAATGATACAAAGAATATAAAATCAAATTTAACAAATCGGTAAATATCAGACAATCAATAAAATAGGACCATTTTAAAAGAAAGAAAAAGCAATCACATCTAACAAGTAATAAGTAATTATCGATTCTTGTATTCAGTAAACACGGCGTCTTCAGCCTTCATCGCACAGATTTTCCTCTAAACAATCTGCTTACCTTACTCGGGATTATTACGACGGGTTTATTAACGACCGGTTAAAATATGGTTCGGGAAAAATATGGCGAAATTGCTCAAAACCCACCACATTTCCCCGGTCGCCATTTTACCGGTGTCCAACCTTTCAATTTTAGATTCAAAAATTTTGTCTCAGGTGTAAATTTCCTTATTAGAGATAAGCAAGTTTAGAAATTTTCGCATTGCTAAAACTTGTGAAACAAGTCGAATTATCAATAATTGTTGAAAGTAGACAGAAATAATGACTTGTGGTTAATCAAACTAGATGGAAATAATTTTTAACATTAGAAGCGTGACTGATGAAACTGATTCATGATATTGACAGTTTTAATTAATTCAAGTTTTAATTTAACTGTTACTTTAACTTTGAGTCCTATTTCATTATGTAGAGATAGTCAATACCTAAGAAATTAAAAATTGGCCTATTTAAATCAACTTTGACAATAAGGATATATGACAAGAATTGGGCAAAAAGGTGAATTTTTTGCAATTTTAGCCAAATGAAGTCGAAAAACCTACAACAAGTGTCCCAATAGTCTTCTTTAGTGAGTATAAGACAACGATTAAAATATGAGCACCCATACCCCTTGGGAACCCTAAAAGCTGAGACGGCGGGTTTATTAACGACCGGTGAAAATGTGGTTCGGGAAAAATATGGCGAAATTACCCTAAACCCGCCACTTTATCCCGGTCATAATAATCCAGAGTAAGGTATTCAAAAACTTGACTTACTATTTATCACAGTCTTAGTTGAAAATTTACACGCGATCCTTCCAAGTGGGCATCGAGTAAAAATACTTTACTATTGTCTCACTTTACTTGATTTTAATTAAACTATAGATTCCTCTATGTTTACCATTGTCTCCCTTTACTTGATTTGAATTATACTAAAGGTTCCTCTATGTTTAATTGTAGTAATATCCGAGTAATAGGATCTATTGACACACGCTCTTCACTCTTTAGTTCTTCAATACGTAACACTCTGCGAATTATAACTTGTTAAATCATCTATTAACAACCTTTTTGAATCTGTTAGATTTCAGTATCAAGAGTGGGGGTTCCAAGTTCCACTTTTAGATTTTTATTTTGGAGATGAATAAAGATGAGGCTGGAACCCCGAACCCCGCCATAATTATAAAAACCTGAGTGCTGCTTCAGAAATAGGTAAGTTGGAATGTTGATATCAGTCTTACCTATCTTCGTGGAACTTCTTTCTTTGTCTGCTGATCGTCGTCTACCAAGAGTCGCTGTCTCCATTCTCAGGAAGAGCCATATTCTGATTGTCCAGATCCTCATAATAGTGGTCATCTTCTGGAACAACCGTGTTGTCTATGTAAAATCCGTCCGGGGCCTTTGATGCCACTTGTGCCTTTGAAGCCAGGTTGCCCTCTAAGTCCTGTTGAAATTGAGACTTCCGGGGGGATTTTCTTTTACGAGTTTTCGCTGTCTTTTCTTCGTTACTTCCCTGGGAGGTCTTTCTTTTCTTGGTGGTAAAGGTGGTGCTCTCTTCTCACAGGCGGTTCCCTTAAAGTAGTATTCCTGATTACCGTCTTCATATGCCAGACTGTCGGAGATGCAATTCTTTTCTACCTTTCTTGTCTTCATGTCTACCATCTCTTGGTTATTCGTTGTAGCACAGTCCGTTTCAGCATTTGTAACTTCAGGACAAGGCTCCTGAGTCTTCTTTACGTCATCTTCTTTGTCACCTTCTTCTGCACCAGGTCCCTTCTTTTACTCATCCTTCTTTTGTATACTTGTTTCAGTCTTGGGAGGAGTAGGATAAGGCCTGCTGTGAATAACGCAGCTGCTATGCTTGCCCCAACTACTAATGGAACGTTACTCGTGCTGCTAATTTTAAGACATTCCTGTATCTTTACAGATCCAGTCGGACTGGATTCGCCGTTAGGACAGGATACGCAGTCTCCTCCAATCCCGTAGAATCCCTCCTGACAGTCACTCTCTGCAGCGAAGCAATCCGGTGTTCCTTCAAGACTTGTTTCCCCGATCGAACAGACTTCACAATCTTTGCCCACGCCCCTTTCCCCAACTACACAGCCATATCCCACCCTGGTGATGCTCGTAGTGCCCAGAACTTTAGTCCCATCTTTCACGGTGCAGGACACTTGGTCTTCATTTTGAAGAGTCAACTTTAGGTTGACAGACGGAGGGTTGGTAGCTCGGTGTCCATTTGCATCTATTATGATTTGTGTGTCGTTAACATCATCGCACTGTAGGGTTACTTGATCAAGAGGCCATCCTGTGACTATCCACTCAAATGTTGTGCCTTCTTTTACCTTTCGAATGTAAAAGTTTTCCGAAGGAGATTCTTCAAGTTTTACCTCCCACGAATATCTGAGTTCGTGGGTCTTTTTCACTGAGCCTCCGAAATTCTTATTGTAGATAGAACATGTCCACTCACCAATATCATCTACTGTGAAACTCCTGATATCTATATCTGAGGTGATCTTATGATCCCGCTCATCAGATACATAGGAGTGTGAGCTAGGTTTTATCTCTCCGTCTTTTATCCAGCTGGCAGCAAGGAATGGAGCTCCAGTAGCTGAGCAAGTGAGAGTGTAGGGTTCACCTAACTTAGCTTCTTTTACTGTAGAGAGTTCGTCTTCGCACAGTCTAGGGGTGTCATCTGGGCAGATAGAGATGTACTTGTAGACCGCAGCATTTTTAGAACTGCGTAACGTTATCGACGTGACATCACGAACTCGCGCATTATTGCTTTGAAATGTTTTCCAAGTGTCCTCAGAACCGTAATTGTAGTCGAATGAATTCTTCGATCTAGAATCACCTACTATAATCACGTAATTGTTTGGGTTTTGATCTGTTATTTGGAAATAGTCACTTGTTTCGGAGATCTCAAGATCTTTGCGTCCGTAATAAATCCCTGAGTAACGTCCCCGCACTTCCATGTCTGAATCACTGAAGGCAAGCCTAAGTGGATAATCCTTACCAGTACTAAAGTCTAAGACATAGTCCATGCGATCACCCTGTCTAACAAATTCAGCAGTCACAATGCCAGGGCCTAATGTTCCAGACTCCACGTCAGCTCTGAAGTGCAGATCATTATAATCCGCCCAGTGCGAATTGTTGTACACGAATGTGCAGATGTTAGGGCAAGTCTCCTTTGAGAGCCCCGAGGTAACTAGTACGAGGAGCAACACGAGAAACATCGGCAGTCAGAAAGTGCTTGCTCTGTGCGAGTAGCTGCTCCTTTATCACACAGCTACAAATGTGCACGATATGTGGTCCTTGCCATGAAACTCAGAACCTGGATACTCCACATTCGTTCATTCTGATCATGTGATATGGAGGGTGGATTTCTACTTTAGCTTTGTATTGCATTTCGCATTCCACCGCCTTCTGTCCTTTATTGTAGCTACTTAAGGTTAACATTAACCTAGTTTATCTATTACTCTCATTATTGTAAATGCAGTAACCTCTCCGAAATTCAAAACCCAGAATATCGATGATCATGATATTGAGCATACTCGATTCATTCTAATATAGCCAATTATTGCACAGGAATTAGGAAACAGTCACGACTAGCACTGGCAGGCCGGAAGCCAAATTGCTAACTCAAAAACAACGTTCAGCCTTCAAATAAATAAATGATAGAGCAAATAAATTGCGCGCCTCGCACAAATTAAAAGCCTTATAAAGGCTATATTCCATACTAACTAATCAGAAACTTATTAACATCTCAAAATGCTGTTTTGCAAGTTCTCAAATAGTCTCCACTAACCCATCTCCCACTCAGGTCACTACATGTACATAGAGTCGTCAGCCCCCCGGTCCCAGGGCGAGATAGCAATCCTGCAAACCAGCTGGATGGTGCTGAACGAGGACAAGTGTAACATCAGCTTCTGGTACCACATGGTCGGGGACCACGTGGGCAATCTCGAGGTACGATCTGTTCGTTTAACACTACTCCCCCTCCTTTCTGTCCGTCCTCCCTCCCCCGCCTCCTAGCCCCTCCTCCTCCAGTACTCCTCCTTACATCTCCCTCTCCCCCGCCTCCTAGCCCCTCCTCCCCCTCCTCCCCTTATACATATCCTCCCCTTATATCACCTCCCTTTACAATTTACATCTCCTCCTCCCTCCTTCAAGCATGAAGAAACATATCTTAATTTATATATAAGAATGTAATTGAATGGTGAGTAGGGGTTCCACCATCTAACGGGTTACCTTTATGTTTAAGTACAGTATTATTTTACAGCTGACCAAGCGAACGTACGTGTACGACAACATAAGAAAAGAATCGCTATGGAAACTGTCAGGTAGTCAGGGTGATGTGTGGATCCAGGCGAATAAACACGTGGGAGCCTCTCCCATAGTGCAGTTCCAGTTTATTGGAGAAATTGGCCAGGGCTATCAAGGAGACATTGCTATCGACGATATGGTGTTCCTCAACTGTCAAGGTATCGATATTGCAGATTACAATCTTGGTTACGATTTATGTACAACCTATAAATGTTTAGGGAATAGTCTATCAATATTCAATAAATATATAATAATCTGGTTTTCGTACAGGTTTTTTCACAATAAATCCTCCCCCTCATAAATGTTTTCTCTATTCAGCGGAAAAGTTGTGTCGCACGGACCAGTTCTCATGTGCAGTGCCCCAGTGCACCTACTACACCCACGTGTGCGACTTTAGGGACGACTGTATGGACGGCAGTGACGAGCATATCTGTGGCGAGTGTGACTTTGAGGTGAGTTTGATAGGATAAGTGTTTTAAACAGATTTCTTTAGAGGATGATAATGGCTAAACAGACTGGCTAGGAACTACATTCTGAGTCCAAAGTAGAACAGTTTTGGTTTGATCGCAACTAAAAATTCCTAAATCCCAACAGGATTCAATCTGTGGTTGGGTACAGGATAAGAAGGATAACTTTGAGTGGACGAGGTGGCGAGGAATTACACCCAGTATGTTCACTGGTCC
Organism: Bolinopsis microptera; assembly: GCF_026151205.1. Lineage (NCBI taxonomy): Eukaryota > Metazoa > Ctenophora > Tentaculata > Lobata > Bolinopsidae > Bolinopsis > Bolinopsis microptera. The sequence goes on from NC_087073.1 coordinate 14,263,178, forward strand.
TGATCACGATCATACAACGGGAGACTCTACTGGTAAAACACGACAGCTTATCAGTTTCACTTGTCTTCTTAGGCAGTAACATCGGATAGGCACAATTTAAATATGCAAATATTAAGATTTGGAATACAGTTTAGACACTGTTTCTTGCGGACTTAACCTCAAACCACCCACAGGACACTACTTCTACATAGAATCATCTGATCCAAGAGTAGAAGGTGACGTGGCTAACATCTACTCCAACACTTACCGTCACTCTTCGCACACCTGCAAACTACAGCTCTGGTATAGCATGAACGGCGCTAACATGGGCAGCCTCGATGTTTACCTCGTCACTGATGCTTCTGATGATACAAAGAGAGTGGAAAACTTGAAGTGGCACAAAAATGGAGATGCTGTAAGTAGCAGAAGTTTAAAAATTCCTTTCTCTGTGATAAGGATCTTCTGATTGTCATTATTATTATCAAAATCCGCGCTAAGAAACGTTCATCACTAATCATGCGAACAATTATTTGTATCATCTCCTTACAGCTTTAAATATTAAAGCTGGCCAATATTTGTGTTTTTATTACTATGAATCCAGGGAACTGACTGGCAACAAGCCACTGTGGATATCGGAGAGCACAAAGACTTCCAGATCAAAATCAGCGCTACTGTTGGAAAAGATCACCAGTCGGATATTGCTATTGATGACATCCACTTTGCTAACTGCACTGTTGGTAGGTCCCTTTCACGCACATCTACTCATTAAACAAAACGGTTGATTTATTAAACTCGTTCGTCCCCCGTACTTAAAGTACTACTTTTAACCCCTTCAAAACGTTCTCTACTCACAGTTTACAACTACACGAACCCTGGAGAATGCTCATTCGAAGACGGACTGTGTGGGTACCACAACAGTCCTGAGGACGACCACTTTGAGTGGGACCGACAGAACGGTACAACTGCCAGCATATCTACCGGCCCAGCTAACGACCACACTCTTAACAACAACTTAGGATATTACATGTTCATCGAGGCTTCCATTCCAAGAGTCCAAGGTAAAATTCTATTTTATATTTACTCTAATAGAAAAAGCCTGCGGGAATACCTGATCGTTTCTTAGACTGTTAACCTCCGCCCATTAGAAAGCTCGACAGTAACTAATGTTCCACAATGTAAATAACTGAAATATCTGTGTCAGGTGACACGGCGATATTCTCATCTCCATGGCTGATAACAAAAGACTGGTACGACTACAACTGTAACCTGACCTTCTGGTACCACATGAAGGGGGCCCACATAGGACAGCTGGATGTAAAGGAGACCAGTACTGGGTACTGGAACCAGGGTGACCGGGTCATCTGGACTCGCAACAGCAGCGTGGTGAGTGTCCTCCGAGTCTGGGTTTTAGCAATGGTGTTATTACTGCCTCTTTAACTTGATTCCGCACAACAATATCCGAAACACTTTCTCTGACCCCTTCATCTTAGGATAACACGTGGTCGTTTGCTACAGCCACCATCTGGGACATCTACACTCCTGGTAAATTCCACTTTGTGGGTGTCCGCGGTGACAATTACCAGGGAGACATTGCTATTGACGACATTGCTTTTAACGAGTGTCCTAGTGTGGAGGCCCTGTGTACGGAGGAGGAGTTTGGGTGTGACAAGACACCTCAGTGTGTCCACTCTGAACAGGTCAGTACTGAATCTGGCTTATACAAAAAGAAAATGAATCCTTCGCATGCTTTGATAACCCTTTTCCCTTTCACAAATTTTGGCACCTCATAGAAGAATCAGAGAATGATAACAATAAAAACGTTACCCTCTCTTCAGAAATGTGATTTCATGGTGGACTGTTCTGACTCCTCTGATGAGAGCTACTGTGGTAGTTGCACGTTTGAGGGTAGTCTCTGTGGACTCTGGAACTCTCCTGATGATCATTTCGATTGGACCAGATACAGAGGCCAGACACCGTCTGTTAACACTGGACCCGGCACTGACCACACTTACGGAAACTCTACTGGTCAGTTTTATTGGGTGTTATTATCTAGTTGGGATCTTTGTTGTCTAATCGAGTCTAAATTTGTTTCTGATCATTAAGTTGTGCTTTTTGTTAGTTTCCTTTTTGTTAGTTAATGAATGTAAAACGGAAGCGTGTTTGCAACTAAATATTCCCCTAACTAAATATTCCCCTCAGGACACTACATGTATATCGAGGTGACAGGACAAGCTCTGGGTGACATGGCTGTCCTCAACACCCCTGTCTTCAGGAAATCATCACGTGATTGCTCCTTCGAGTTCTGGTACCACATGAGAGGTAAGGTGTTGATGGAAGGCTGTTTTCAACTTTCGACTTTTCCTTGCACTCGATATTTGTTGCGTAAAAAGTGACATCCAAGGATTTACGAATCTAAATTATATTTATTTTACTATCACAGATTTAGCCGGCCAACTTGTACAGAAACCACTAATCACAATCTCTATCACTTAACTGAAGATTTTCTGCTAAATTATGTTTCTTTCAGGGACCGCTATCGGCCAGTTGGAACTAAACATGACCTCTACATTCAATGGCACGAACACAACGCAACTCCTCATGCTCGACAAAGCAACTCCTGATACTTGGCAAAAAGCATCTGTGAGTTTCAATTCCTGTTTTAACTTGCTAATGTTCGGGCTTTAAGTTAATAATAAACATCCGAATCAGTACTTTCTTTTTTAACAACAATAAACTGAATATTGACGTTGATTAACCTCAGGTGAAAGTTGGCTACCAAGAGCAGTTCTGGCTCAGTTTTGTTGGAATTGTTGGAAACAACTTCCAGGGAGATATCGCTTTAGATGATCTCAAGTTCCTTAACTGCAGAGTCGGTAAGTACTTAATCTCAAGCTATTTTAATTGTTTAGGTAAGTTCTATTGGGAATTAGAAAAAAATGAAAGTAGCTAATTTTCACTTAATAACTAAGTTTAAGAGCGAAGTAATGAACCTAATCCGTCCAGATATTGGCGACGATCCAGCCTCCTGTGACTTTGAGACAAGCAAGTGCGGCTATGTGGACTCTACTGACAACACCAGTTTCACCTGGACTCGGCACCAAGGACCAACTTACTCCTTCAACACTGGACCAAGTGTGGACCACACCACTGGAACTGACAAGGGTTCGTCACCTCCCCATCCTCTACTTTTTACCATGATATATTTAACAGGATCGCTAGAGAGGAATCTCCTTAATTCTGTTTGAAACTAAGAGCTGTGCCTACATAAATCCCGCAAGAGCAGTTAAGAGCCACGGGTCAACTTAACATCCCTCCCTGCAGGGTACTACATGTACATAGAGACCTCTGACCCCCGAGTGGAGGGCGACAAAGCAGAGCTGATGAGCACGTGGTTTAACGTGACGGGAGCGGATTGTACTGTGAGGTTCTATACTCACATGACCGGGCAGGGAATTGGGGAACTGAATGTCTACACTACAACTGAGGACGGAACTAAGACTAAACAACTCGGTCTTACTGACCGTGAGTTTATACTGGATTGAAACTAGTTGTTATTTTAGAGCAACATGTTATTTTTGGTAAATGAGTGTGGATCAGAAAAAGCTTGGTAGCAACTATTTACTATTATGTGACATTTATTTAATTAAAATCTATTGAATCACAAATCTTACTGAGTTGTTCCTCAGCCACAAGCACGGACACATGGAAAGCCCAGACAGTGAAACTAGGCGCTATATCCGGCAAGTTCAGACTTTCCTTCGAGGGAGTCAGGGGAGCAAGTTACGACGGAGATGTGGCTATAGATGATATACACTTTGAGAAGTGTGGGTCTGTCACTCCGTACTGCTCCTCCGATCAGTTCACCTGCAACACACCTGAGTGTATCCCTCTTAAATACCAGTGTAACTTCTACGACGATTGCAAAGATAAATCTGATGAGGTATAGTGAAGAAATTATTAATCACAAAACAAAAACCAAGATTTATAGCAATTCGAGCGCAGATTATTTATCGAATCCTCTTACTTATCTCTTAATTAATAAAACTACATTTAACCTCCCCTCGCCCAGTTAACGAACTCTTATCCGTCAGTTACTGTGTGGAACGTGTGACTTTGAGTCAGGTATCTGTGGCTGGAGAGAGGACGAGGCTGCTCACTTCGAGTGGGTCCGACACCAGGGCTCTACTCTTTCTTGGGAAACTGGACCCATCTCCGATCATACCACCGGCAACGCTGGCGGTTAGGAAACAGTTTCTTCTTTAACATTTTGTTATGTTCTAAACGAATTAAATAGGCTCCTAGAAATCTGAATTTCCTAATTGTTTGCAAATAAACTTACCGTCACAATTTGCAGGACACTACATCTACGTAGAAGCGTCAACACAAGGAAAAGGAGACCACGCTCGACTCATGTCCCCAGAGTTCCCCAGTTCAGGACCCCAGTGCCAGATGCAGTTCTGGTATCACATGTACGGTGCAGATGTTGGAACTTTCAGGGTCCTCCTCAACAACAAGACTCTGGTGAGCTCATTTATCTGTCGATTCTGACAGTATGAACTTTCTCATGTACCATGGTGTTAATCATAGCCATTTTTCTATTCACTGTTACTAACACGCAATCATTCCAGCTGTGGAACCTTACTGGCGATCAAGGAAACCAGTGGACACTAGGAAAAGTAGATGTTGGTCTTCAAGGAGACTTCTTCCTCGTTATGGAAGCGGAAATGAAGGAAGGATTCCAGGGTGACATTGCTATAGATGATATCTCTTTCGTGAACTGTGACATCGGTAAGAAAACGATCATTTGAATTGACATACTCACTTTAATGCTGTAAAGTAAAACTAAAGGGCGGTTCTTCTCCCCGTGAAATCTTTCAAATAAATTATAAACCAATCTCAGGGGCGGACGGAGAATACAACGGACCGTCTGACATAACATTCGAGGACATGTACAGAGTGTTCTCACATCTGTCCCAGTACGAGCACCAAGATGACACCTACTGGGTGATAGGACAAGGGAAGTGGGACTGGTACAGCAACAAACCTCAAGCTGATCACACTTACAAGAACACATCAGGTAAGCTGATCACACTTGTGGAAACATGTTAGGTCGGGACCGGTTAAGTAGGTTTTGAAATAAGGGAATTTTAAGGGATCGTGAGAACTGTCAGCCGATGTAGTTAGAGCGTCTCACTGACTGTTGACTATTTGAAAATATTTTGATCGGTTTAATTCTTGAAGTCTAACACAAAACTCCTTACAGGACACTTCTACGAAGTTCTGCACACACCACTACCTAACGATTACTACCACGAACCTGAACCAAGTACTCTATACCTACCCTGGATGAAGACACTCAGCAGACACTGCTCCATGAGATTCTACTACTTCTTAAACGGCTGGAACTCTGGCGACCTCGAGTAAGTAGCCCTTGGCAGCCCTCCCTTGTTTCAGTTAGATATTTTTGTAATTGTCCTTGATTCTGGTTTAACAGCATGTATATTGTATAATGTATATGAAAATATCGTAAACTACACCAATCACCCTCGCAGGATCGGTACCCTAGACAGTCTAAGCGCGGATGCTGTGTACACGATGAAGATCAGTGGAGCACAGGGCAGTTCGTGGCAAGAAGGCGAGATCCACATCGGGGAACGAGGACTGTTCAGACCAGTTTTCATGGCGACCACTGGTACCGGATCCTCTGCTTACAGCAGTATTGCTGTCGATGATATCTCCTTCCTAACCTGTCCGGGTATGTAGTCAGTGAACACTGCTATCTTTTTATCTGTAAGGTTAGGTGGTGTATTGGGATACCAAACTACTGTTTTTGAGATATGTGTCCACAACCATACCTCCTCCTGATATCTCCACTATATTTCTTTTCTCTGAGACTTGTATCCTGACCACCCTCCCTCAGTTGAGCTGCTGTGCAGTGAGCGAGAGGCAGACTGGAACTGTGGGGTCCCCCAGTGTATCAACAGGAAGCGAGTCTGTGACTTCAGACAGGATTGTACTGATCAGTCTGACGAGGCTAACTGTGGAGACTGTGACTTCCAGCATGGCATATGCGGGTAAGTGTTCACTTGAATATTGCCTTCAATCTGCATCTGTGGTAGGGCCATAAACTTCTTGCGGATAAGCAAAAGGGACCTTTGCTTTTTACTCTTGCTCTCTTATGAACAGCTTGACTGTTTTTCAGGTGGTCGAATGAGCCAGATTCTGACAAGGATGATTTTGATTGGACACGACATGCTGGATCAACATACTCAACCGGAACTGGACCTTCTGCTGATCATACTTACGGCAATAGCTCAGGTAAATATTCTGAACCTACATTTGCGAAATTTCAACTATCTAATTACTCCAGTAGCAGGCAGGGGTTGAGTGTGCACTTCGCTGCATAGAGTTTTTTGCTACTGAATCGGGTTAAATAGGTCATTGGTAACTCAAATCACCGAGGGGCAAATTTTGTATCGCTAGTCCCAGTCCTACAGGGCGAAATTTCTAAATTGCCCTCAGTCGCAAATTTGGGATTTTTGTATCTCGGCTTCTAAAAGACTTAGAGACTTGAATATTGGCTTAAAATAACCGCAATAGCCTTATTTATATACAAGTTATGAAGCAATATAAGGTCTCAAGTGCATGGTTTTAAAGATATTCACGAAAAACTGTTTTTTGGCTCATCGCAGCCTGAATTACCGGATTATTTTTGTATCTCGAACTATAAATGTCGTAGAAACTTCTGTGATACTGCAAAATATTCGCAATGAGCACATTTATATAAGACTTATGAATCATTATATGCTCTAAAATGCTTATTTGTAGAGATATTAGCAAAAATCGGTAATTTTTGCTACACCAATACAAATTTGGTAATTCGTTTTGTCTTTTTGTTGCAAATTTTCACGTTGCAATTTTCAAGATGCGGTTTGTGGCTATCGATAGGGCTTTATATGCTATTGTATGGTTTTGATACAATCCTTCAGCACCTGACATAGGCAATAGGGGTCACAAACCCTGAAATGTCAGGAACTGGGTGCAGTGGCCGAGATAAATATTTGATAATTACTTGAACTCTTGACTCACATACATCTTTTGAACGTTGAGTAAAACTTCCGATCCATTTGAAGCTCAGGTGATGTGCCCCAGAACCTCACGCCTGAGTGACAGTGGGCCTTATCGATCATGAGCCGCAAATCACAATGACTTTGGGCCTCAGATACAAGGGCATTCGTACTCTTGGGTTAAATTGGCTCTTCGTTAGTATCATCAATCAGGTTTATAACTTCTATAGAAGTTAGATATAGATATATCTATTTCATACCAGATGATATAGATATTATCTGCCTGTTCAGTGTCCACCTGTCTCTTTGAGATTCATTATTACTTCAAGTTCAGTCATTTCGCTTCTGTTCAACTGTAGGTGTAATGAGGGACTTCAGTCCAGCAATATCTCTAGATTTAGCAATATCTGGTTTCGCTACTTTTAAGGTAAAGGTGTTCAGCAAGCAAGTTTGTAAGTTTTCAGTCCTACTGCCCCAAAATATTGGCCCCCAGAGCACTGGTTATGCTGGAGTACAGAACTGGTAATGCACATGGTAATGCTGATTTTTTGCTTAACATAGCTCTTTTTTAAGTTCCTTTTTCAGCAGTCTTCCCTATCATACTGGCCTTGATCTCTAAATTTAATCTTGAACCTGGGCTCTACAGGTTATCGAATGTCCATCTCAGCATTTACAACTAACATTGAGTCATAAATTAGAATTATGTGGGGCACAGAGTCACTGAGGCCGAGGGACAGGTATCGTTGGGCCCGAAGTTCTGGGACCCAAAGTTGCAGGTGCCAGAGGTCCTGGGGCTGACATGGACAATAATTGGGGCACGAGGTTGGTGGACATTCGATAACATGTAGAGCCCAGGTTCAAGATTATATTGGTGAATCTGTTTTTATGCCAGTATGATAGGGAAGACTGCTGAAAAAGGAACTTTAAAAAGAGCTATGTTAAGCAAAAAATCAGCATTACCATGTGCAATGTGCATTACCAGTACTCCAGCATTACCAGTGATCTGGGGGCCAATATTTTGGGGCAGTAGGACTGAAAACTTACAAACTTGCTTGCTGAACACAATTAGTAGCGAAACCAGATATTGCTAAATCTAGAGATATTGCTGGAGATATATCTATATCTAACTTCTATAGAAGTTATTAACCTGATTGATGATACTAACGAAGAGCCAATTTAACCCAAGAGTACGAATGCCCTTGTCTCTGAGGCCCAAAGTCATTGTGATTTGCGGCTCATGATCGATAAGGCCCACTGTCACTCAGGCGTGAGGTTCTGGGGCACATCACCTGAGCTTCAAATGGATCGGAAGTTTTACTCAACGTTCAATACTGGTTAAAGATGTCCAACTAACCGTTGAAAAGATGTATGTGAGTCAAGAGTTCAAGTAATTATCAAATATTTATCTCGGCCACTGCACCCAGTTCCTGACATTTCAGGGTTTGTGACCCCTATTGCCTATGTCAGGTGCTGAAGGATTGTATCAAAACCATACAATAGCATATAAAGCCCTATCGATAGCCACAAACCGCATCTTGAAAATTGCAACGTGAAAATTTGCAACAAAAAGACAAAACGAATTACCAAATTTGTATTGGTGTAGCAAAAATTACCGATTTTTGCTAATATCTCTACAAATAAGCATTTTAGAGCATATAATGATTCATAAGTCTTATATAAGTATATATGCAGTATCACAGAAGTTTCTACGACATTTATAGTTCGAGATACAAAAATAATCCGGTAATTCAGGCTGCGATGAGCCAAAAAACAGTTTTTCGTGAATATCTTTAAAACCATGCACTTGAGACCTTATATTGCTTCATAACTTGTATATAAATAAGGCTATTGCGGTTATTTTAAGCCAATATTCAAGTCTCTAAGTCTTTTAGAAGCCGAGATACAAAAATCCCAAATTTGCGACTGAGGGCAATTTAGAAATTTCGCCCTGTAGGACTGGGACTAGCGATACAAAATTTGCCCCTCGGTGATTTGAGTTACCAATGACCTATTTAACCCGATTCAGTAGCAAAAAACTCTATGCAGCGAAGTGCACACTCAACCCCTGCCTGCTACTGGAGTAAATCATTTTGTAATGTATATTGGTGATTTATTCAATTTTGGTCTGATTTAGCTTAACAATAACTCTCCCAGGTGGATATCTATACATGGAAGCCTCCAACCCCCAGCCAGGATCAAAGACCGTCCTGAACAGTCCCTACTTCCACAGCTCTGGTCCCGAATGTACCTTCAGATTCTGGTATCACATGTACGGAGCCAATGTTGACAAGATCGAGCTGGCCATCACTCATGACACTGAGAGAGTCTGGAGAAGTCCTTATGATACTCTCTGGAGTATGCAAGGTATGTTCACATTAACCTGGTTTTGTGTTTTCACAAATTCCGTGGTTACTGGTTAACATCTACGGGTTTCCTAGTTTGTCCTTGATCTACAATCTTCTTGTCAAACAGCTATCCTAGTAGCTGGCAAAATTCTTTGTAATAATTTTTTTAAATGTATCAGGAGATCATAATGACACGTGGATGATGGGAGAAGTCAAGATAGGAGCCAGAAAAGAGTTCCGACTCCACTTCATCGGCTACGTAGGAGTAAGCTATGACGGGGATATCGCTATTGATGACCTTGAGTTCCTGAACTGTGCTGGTTCTGGTCTGATCGGCGATCTGGACTGTGACTTTGAGTTCGGTAACTGCGGATACGCTCAGCCGTTCTACACAGAGAAGCTGGATTGGATGTGGATGCAGGGGGCTAACAGTGGGTACACTGCTCCGGATACTGACCATAGCACTGAGTCAACACTGGGTTAGTGTCTTCACACCACCTTTAAACCTTTAGTTAGCCAGCAGTAACGCCCTCAAAACTTCTGAAATTCACCCTTCTTAACTGAAAACCATCTACAATAACATTTAAAATAAAATCACGTGACACTCCCCAATACACACAGGACACTACATGTACCTGGAGTCTGGTAACAACAGTGCTGCTACCACTGCTCTCCTAGAGGGACCCTGGATCACTACTCAAGCTCCTGACTGTACTCTTATCTTCTACTATCACATGAACGGTAAGGTTTAATATTGGATACTATCGGAGAGGGTCTAATCGAATTGTGATCCTGCTAGAATAGAGATTTGGAGAAAATTTAAGTTGCCAATTCGTATCATTATGGGCATTCGGCAAGCACAAAAACGTTTGATTTTCCAGGCCAGAATATCGGAGGCCTGAACGTGAAAGTTCGTGAGATTGGAACAAACACCACAAAGACATTATGGACGGTGAATGGTAGTGCTAACGCTACTGCTAGCAGCTGGGCTAAAGCTCTTGTTAATGTCGGAGAACGCAGTCTCTTTAGAGTGAGTACATTTTCTATTTCAATTGCTTTGGTGTGTAACTTTGGAGATCGAAATTAAAGTGGTACTTCATGCGGTACACTTATACATTTCCCAGTTTTGATGTCAAGTATTTTAATTTGTATTCAATACAGGTTGAGATCGAAGGAGTAGCAAATGCTGGTTACTTAGGTGATGTTGCTATTGACGACATCGAATGGAATCCGCGTTGCCAAGCAAAGAAACTCTGTGATGACGATCAGTACAGCTGCAGAGATCCCAAGTGTATACCTTCTTTCTTGGAATGTAACTTCTACGATGACTGTGCCTCGGGTTCAGACGAACATCACTGTGGTAAGTTTCTCAATAAATCAAAATAGCTGATTATCGTACTTAAAACCATTGTGTATTCTGTGTAAAATTATCTTTATCCCGGTTACTGCGACAAGTAAAAATGCTCTTATTAGGGAAAGGAGTTTACTCGACGTTTCAATGTAATTACATCGTATTCATGATCTCAAATTATTTATTATATAGTAGTGTTGAAAGTATTAAAACCATTGTGATCGACCAGATTAAGTGCATTTCTTTGTTTTTCAGTTCACTGATCTTGCCCACCCTCAGGTCATTGTGACTTTGGTAACACTGGTTTCGGTATGTGTGGCTGGGTTAATGTACCCCAGGAGCACATGAAGTGGTACTTAGAGGACGAATACTACATGCAGGTACTTCTAGCTGGAAAATAAGGAGTATGCTGGCAATATTGAGTCTTCGTGTTTAATATGTATTTCTCTTGTGTGCCCCTGTAGCTGTTCTCAATGTTTTGTTAGAAAATACTCGCCTGACTTGTATCTGAATGTTCCACCTCTTTAACTGTTCCACCTCAGGTTACAACTATAAACTGGTACTATGGAACTGGGGACGCTATTTTGGAGTCTCCTCTGCTTCACTACTCTAACTCAACCTGTCAGATGAAGTTCAAGTACCAAGTCTATCAGGGCACCATCACCGTACGTCATTTAATGCTTCTTTTCTGATGTTCATTTTTATTAACTCATAAGGCTACACAGTTCCTAGAAATCATTTTCGTCCCTGTAATATATTATATCTTAAATTATTATTTTTCCTTCTATTCGGATAATCTAACCACCCTTTCTATCAGGCCAACATGCTACTAGAAAACGGTACAACAGTTCTTCTTTCCAAAGTATACTCTACCTACGATCTAGACTGGCACATGGTCACTGTAGATATCGGAGCTCATGATGCTTTCAAGATACAATTCATCGGAACTCCTACCTATCTTTACTGGGGAATGACTGCTATTGATGATATAGCCTTCATGAACTGTGATATAGGCAAGTCTATTTTTAGTATCAGTTTTTAATTTCTAATACAAACTAGGGTTTGAATACTATTTTTATCGGAGATTAGTAACAGCAGAACAGTTTCCATTTTACATTGTTTTAAAGAATGCAACGTCCCTTCTAACACCCTCGCCATCATCTACAGGACCAGAGGCACCAGTGAAGATCACCACCTACCCTACGGATGCTAACGTGCCACCCTATGTTGATGTTATGTTCAACTGCACCGCTACCGGCAATCCACCTCCTAAAATTACCTGGACACAAAACGGACGTAGTCTACCTGATGATCCGAGGTTAGGGTTCAGTCACCATCTTCAGTTCGGCGGACAGCCTTATTTTAATGTTATTTAGTTAACTGTATAAACTGAACAGTTTGAACTAAGTTTTTTTGAATCTTGCATTTGTCTTGTCCTCATTTGATATGCTACTCGGATAATAAAGTTACATTACTGATGGCGTTGTTGTTCCAGGTTCAAGGTATCAGACCAAGGATTGTTGATACAGAATGCTGATGTAACTGACAATGCTGTGTACAAGTGCGAGGCTAGCAGTCAAGTCAGTCACGAGTCTGCCAGCGCTACTCTATACGTAGATGGTGAGGAGACATTATTGCTTAGATAATTAGTGTTTGGAGCTTTTGTAACATCTGTAGTGAAGTGTGGTTGTTCTTTTTTCTGCTTCGATAAATTTGTATCCTAAACTTTATGGTATTCTCAATACTTGAGAGGCTAACCTTACAATTTCTATCAGCAAGCAGCTGTGACTTTGAAGCTGGAACCTGCAACTGGTTGGACTGGGTCGGTAACGACGATTTCAACTGGACTATTGGCGCTGGGCCAACTGCTTCGGGCAGCACAGGACCTCCTAACGATCATACCTACGGAACAGGTACACATTTGAATGTTTAACCATCCGATGCCTCACTATTATAGTGCAATCTATGATGAGATGTTTTTCAAAGATATGTCGATGCCATTATTTTAACAGATTACCTTCCTCTCAGGAGCTGGTCACTACATCTACACTGAAACCAGCCCGCCGGTAGTTAAGGGTCACCAGGCCATCATTGAGAGTATGTGGTACAATCCTATTGGCAGAATGATGTATACCAAGTTTACTTTCTGGTATCACATGTACGGTGCTACCACCGGTTCTCTCGAGGTAAACCTGGTTATAATCTTTAGATATTTGGGTTTTTCCTTTCTTACTTTCTTAGATTGTCTAATTCTGTCATGGGTATTTTTGCATGTTTTTAATCTCTGATGTTTTCAGTTGGTGATGGTAGATCAGAATACCAAGACAACAAGTCTGTGGAAAGTTAACGGTAACCAAGGTGACCAATGGCAGCAAGGTTCAGTCGACGTCATGGCGTCTGCTTTCAAGCTGCAGTTTATAAGTGTTGCTGGCAACGGTCGTCTAGGTGATATGGCTCTGGACGACTTCCAGTTCTTACCAAAAGTTATGCCATCCTGCCGACACAGCGAGTTTACCTGTGAAAACAACGGAAACTGCATAAAACCCACCAAAGTGTGCGATTTCCACAGTGACTGTCCTCTCAAATCTGACGAAGTCAGATGCGGTCAGTACAATTTAACTCTTAACTTATAAGATTTGAATTTTATCAACTCTCAGAATTGAATAGAAATTCGGGAATGTTTATAGTTAATAATAATGTTTTTCTGTTACAGGAACATGTGACTTTGAGCGATGGGTGACCTGTGGTTGGAACCAGGTGGAAGGTGATGACTTTGACTGGATCAGACAGAGAGGAAACACCGCCTCTTATGGAACTGGACCCGGTGTTGATGCTACCTCCGGAAGTGACCTAGGTACTTAGCGTCCCTCGTTTATTATTATCACAAAGCTATAACACACTCATTTACCTCTATTCGTGGATATTTTCTAAATATGTACCGGTGTTCACAAAGATATTAACCTGTCTTGTACCTCAGGTCACTACATGTATGTGGAAGCATCGTACCCGCGAGTGAAGGGAGATGTTACCAAGCTGAGAAGTCCTACTTTCCCAATGTCTGGATACAACTGTCAGATGCAGATAGCTTATCATATGAGAGGGTATCACATTGGTACTCTGGCTGTCGAGGTTCTAGCTGACGGTGGCAGAGAGGTTAGTTTGTATGGTGGAATGTTTTCTATGCGGGATAAGTTTACTCGTTGGCGAAAATAACCATCTTTCAACTTACAACCTTGATCTATAGCTTAGTAATAGCTTGCCCCTGACCTCTTGTCATGTTTGCAGGTAATGTTCCAGAGAGTGGGAGAGCAGCCTGACGGTTGGCAGCGAGCCAACATTACCATCGGAGGTCTTACAAACTTCAACATCACAATCTGGGGAATAGTGGGTGATGGATACGCTGGCGATATTGCTATTGACGATCTAGCTCTGATGAACTGTGAACCTCCTTACTGGGAATATGTACAGATCACTCAACCACCGGTCAGTAAACCCACACATTTTAATTTTCTTGACAAGGTCAAACCTGTTTCAATGGTATAGCTTTTACTGTTTTTGCGGAAAGTCGTGTTAAAGTTGATGACGTAAAATGGCAGAAGATAATACCGTTATATAGTATATAAACATGATATATATCTTCTTGCTTTACATATTATAGTAAGATTCACCAGGATTTCGTGCAAAGTGTATTCGTCATAGTAATGAAATATATTGAAAATAATATTCAGCCATAAGATTAAAAATAAATCGGGAAAAAAGGAACCGGCTCCAAAGGGGTCGATTAAATATTCTTCAATGTGTGTGATCATACGTACTGTTGTCTATGTTGTTGTTGTTTGTATTCGCATTTATCGTTGTATGTCGCCAATATAATATGATCTTTAGGACTTATAGTAAGCTTGAGTAAACAAAATTGACGTATCATGAAAAATGTAGATTTGTTTGACGCTAATGACTTCTAATTGACACGCTGTTTATATTAACCCTTCCCTTATATTAATATCAATTCTAATTAAGTCGCATGATGAATGCTATATATCCACCAGCGGGCTATATTTGCGCCAGCAGGCCCGCGTAGCCCGCTAGTTAGAAGACCTGTTATATCCCGGCCCGCTGTCACAGCCCGCTGATATAGCGGGCTGCCCGCTATACCAGCGAGCGATATAGCGATATAGCCCGGAGATATATTTTATTTTTGTGTTCTATTGTGTTCCCGATAGAAATTGTGTCCTGTTTTTTGTTTTGAAACTACGTAAGCAAGTACTTCGTGATCTCGAGCTCTCTAATTGGTAACTGATGGTATTACAGTCAGTTTATAGTTATTAGGTAGGTTATGGAACTGCTGGAGCAACGAGTGCCGAAGGCACGAGTTCCGACAGCTGTTCCATAACTTACTTATGGTACAGCACATCAAGATAGATAAGGCTACAATTTGCGACCAAAAAAACCAAATTTGGACTTAATTAACAATTTAAAAAACACGTTTTTATATTTTCTTCCGTAACGCTGACCAATCAGAGACGATCCACGTGGCCTATAGCATGATCACTCTTGCATGTCACGTGAAATATTTCCTCTATTTCATTGGATGCTTACTTGTGGGCACGTGTAAAACCGGTTTTTAGTTACTCAATAAGTTGTTTGTATACTCCAAACAACTTATTGAGTAATGCATTTTTTGGCAGATCTTTTAATTGAGTTTTGAGGTGAGATTGAGAGGATTAGCGTACAAGGACCCGGTCCTATTTGATCTTTTTGTGCCAGGAATCTTCATTTATTTTGATTTCTCATCACTTATGTCTCGTGACTACGATCCTGTGTCTGGTCCTCTTAATTATGTCAGTTTCCGTTACACCTGCATCAAACAGTGTGTTGATGGTGAATTGTTCTTAAGGAATGATTAGTCGCCTTAATTATTAGGAGTGAAAAAAGCGCTTTATTTAAATCCGCTTTACCAGGTAGTTTTGATAAATAAAACTTGAATATATTTTCAAATTATTGTTGGTGATAATTTCCTGTTCAAATTTATTATATGAAAGTAGTTCCTTTCCGATCTACTCTAATTAAAAACGTTTAAAATGATACTTATAGTTAAGTGTCATCAAACAAATGATACGACGTATTCCAGGGTGATCTGCTGAAGACTCAACTAGTTTCGGCCTTTGAGGGCCATCCACAGGAGTGTCACCAAGCAGGAGTCAAAAATTTAATAAACTGATATCAGAAGAATATGTCATATTAATAAACATACGGTTAATTAATCTGAAAATCCATAGTAAAGTTACAAACTCATGGGGCAGAAAAAAAACAAAGTGTAATCTCGGTGTAACTTTACTATGGATTTTCAGATTATATTAATTAACCGTATGTATATTAATTAACCGTATGTTTACTAATATGACATATTCTTCTGATATCAGTTTATTAAATTTTTGACTTCTGCTAGGTGACACTCCTGTGGATGGCCCTCAAAGGCCGAAACTAGTTGAGTCTTCAGCAGATCACCCTGGAATACGTCGTATCATTTGTTTGATGACACTTAACTATCTTGTGATCCTTTACTGCTATATTCCGGGGCGATTGTGGCTAAAAAACTCGATATTGGCTTGTTTTCCCACCTCAACGTCAGCGAAAGCTCTAATAAAATGATACTTCATACTTGACCCGTGCTGTTCTCTAGAACTATAAGGATGTGAATCTAATCTCACATAAATATTCAGAAAAACCGGTTTTACTCTGAGACGCTTGTGAATGGCCATTGCAGCCAAGTGCTGTGTCACGGGGGCATGTCTCGTGACTACGTCGCTCGACAGTCGACTACCACGTGCTTGTGCCGTACCATAATACAGTATATAAAGTCAGTTGATAGAGTCATAGCGAGCACCCAATCGTTTGATCGGCCCTACACACGGTGCACTAATTAAGTTTAACTCTCATTGTACATCTGACGTGTTGTCATGGTAACAGGAATTATTTGTTACTCGTAGCATGGATTGATGGAGAATGGAGATACACAGTTTTTAATCTATGTTAATGATTAAGTGATAAACATCCCGTTGACTGTTCATCGAATCGTTGATGTGTAAATTGTAATACCATTATAGTACGTCTTCTCCTTTTGATGGTGTAAGCTGTGTAGTAAGCTGAATTTTGTTTTTTTATATTCAGGCCGGATTTGTACTTGTAAATATATTGTGTACCGAATAGAAACTTGCCCTGTTTTGACACCGCCAGTTAAATGTTGTTTTTGCGAATTTGACGTTCAGCTCTCACGTTTTCTCCGTCTCCAACTCTCCTGGTAACTATAGTCATAGATGCTTACAGTTAACGAACTCACACTCATCATGGCGATGGCCTGCATTATGATCGTTTACAATTACATGAAGCAATAAGCTGACAATTTTTTTGATAACGGCCGTTTTTTTTTCGGTTCTCTATTCTTCTATTGTGTTCTATAATCAGTAATTTTGCCCTGTTCTGCATCTTAAACCAAAGGCAAAAGCATGATTTTCTCGTAAATTTGCAACTTGAGTTCGAAATATTTTACTTCTATTTGCTATGATTGTTGTACTATTTGTTGGAAACTGTAAAGCGCCCGCTGGTGGATATATATATTATATACTTCCAACGACGATCAATTAATAGCTTGCTATTAATTTCCAGTTTTATTCACAGTGTAGATCATGTCGTCACTTCATAGAGACTACTTCTATTCCTCGATAGTTTATCATAATGCAAATTTGAAAATTAAGATTGCTCCAAGAGTCCCGTTATCAGTTGTTTGATCACGGGCAGTAAATGGTTTTACACAATTTAATACGCTGCTTTCGTTTTATTCAATTACATTAAATTGATATTCCTCAATTGTTTAGGCACATTTTAGGACTAGGATGGCTCCAAGCATTCCTGTTGTAGTTCACTTCGCTGTTGCAGCATTCTTCGGGAATGTTGCCTTCTGCGCCATGGGCTTCGGGATGGGAATTTGCTTCCTCTTTCTCTATCAGATAGGTGCTATTGCAGGACTAATGGAATGCTGTGGACTACCTGGTTTAAAGAATGCTGTTTTTCTTCAAACTATAGCGTTGGCAGTGATTCAACCCATCATGCTCTGGAATGTGGGACTCAGGAACAACATCAGGTGGGAGATAATGCTACTGATGATACCCTCACAGCTGGTGGCAGCTCCTTTGGGGCAGTATCTTCAGGACTACACTCCAGCTCCCGTTCTTAAAACCATTGTTGGTGTACTGACCATCGGAGTTGCAGGCTGGCAAATCTTCAATATCTATTGCTCGACTAGAAGCAGAGGTCCAGCGATTCCTGTGGATTTAAATGAGGAAATAAAGAAGGAACCAGTATATTTTATGATTGGGAGTCAGAGATCAGGCAGCAACTGGCTTCAACTTTTGATCAATAAAAGGCATCCCAGTATCGCAGCCCCTCATCCTCCACACATCTTCAAGAATTTCTTTCCCATCCTTTCAAACTTTGGGAATTTATCCTCTGACACCAACTTTGACGGACTGGTAAATGCGGTATGCGATTTTGTAGAAGCAAACCCAGTGCCATGGCTGAACAAATCTCAGTCAGCGATTAAACTAAACCGATTGATGATCAAACAACAGTGTGAAGGTAAAAGAAGTCTGATAATGTTATTTGAGGTGATAATGGATATCTTTGCAAAAGCAAACGATTGTCAAACATGGATTTGTAAATCGATGACGGTAGGATTATACCAGGACGAGCTTTACAGACATTTTGGAGGCAGGTTAAGATACATCTACATCTACAGAGATCCGAGGGATGTTTGTCTGTCTTTCAAAGAGGCTCCCGTAGGGCCCGCTCACTACTTCATCATATCTACAACTTGGGCAATCCAGCAGAGGATTGCTCTTGATCTTCTGAAATCGTTCCCGTCAGTCCATGCCGTTAGTTACGAATCCCTCCTTCAAGGCAAAGAAATTCAGCTGAAATTACTGGACTATTTCCTGTCTAAAGGTGGAAAAAATAGCCATTCTGACGTCACACCAAAGACAAATGGGGAGCTTGTTGAAGCTGAGAATAGGGCGGAAAAGTCAGTTCTGTGGAGAAATCTCAGACGGGGATCTAGTTTTACAGTTGTTCAGTTAAATAAATGGGAAAAGTCGTTACAAAAAGACGGAATAGAGTTGGAGATGGTTGAATCAGGTAGTTGGGATGTTATGAAGGAATTAGGATATGATCACGTGACAGAGAGTAAGAAGGAATACACTGAGGATGAGGTGAAGTGTTTTAAAGAACAAGATGAAGTAGGAAGGAATGCAAAGAACGTAAAGTTAAAGGAAGTAGATTTCTTGGATTGGGAAAGAAGAGAGAAGCAAAAGGCGATATTATTAAGAAAGCACCATGGTACGCCACTAAAGGAAAACAGCGCATTGGCAATCGTGAATCCGTCCACGACTAAGGATGCTGCTTTGTCATCTCCGACAAAATATAGCAACAATAACGCAGACGAAATCACTGAAGTGGCGCCAAAAAGGAAACCAATTGATGATTGTAGCACGGAGTTGAGAGAAATAGGTCGGGAGCTGAAGAAAGAGCTGTGGCCACCACGAATAATCACAATGTGGATGTTTGTTTCAGGGTTTGTGAGCGGTTTTCTCGGAGGTCTGATCAGCGTAAGAGGACCCCCTTTAATTGTATTCTTCTTCTTCTACGATTATCCGAAAGTTCAAGTCAAAGCCAACGGAACGGTTATAGCTGCAGTCAACACGCTGGTCCGGATTATTACTTACATCGTAAAGCCAACTCCGCCAGAGTATGGGCACGATACTTGGTTTGTTGGAGAGGATGTTTGGCTCTATGTGGTGGTGGCAGTGGTCGGGGTACTCGCTTCTCCAATTGGAATTTACCTGTCCAGATATTTGAACAAGTGGACCTACAAAGCTGGACTTGCCGTTCTGTTGATCATCAACGGGATCACCATGATTGCTACATCGATAGTAAAGTTGTCCGAATAGAGATTCAATGAAGTTTCAGAAGAATACGGTAACAGAGCTCCCCCCCCCCCCCCCCCCCCCCCCTAACAGAGGTCCTTCTACGCTAATCAGGCGAAAGATTAAGACAAAGTGACTTATTCAGTGGCGTAACGTTTCAGCGGGGCCCTTCGTCACGCCATTAAGTTTAAATCCGTTTTATCTGCATGTATTTTCGAAGCTACAATAAGGAATACTACACTGGACTTTTATTTCGATAAACTAACCTCATTTTAACCGTGAAATCTGTTTTTTTAAAGTCTCGTTTTATAGCAAGACCAAGTTGTGAACTGTGCATCATGAATTAGAATACAATATACAAAGTAAAAAGTTGCTTCTTTTATTTGTCAAAGACTATTAAGAAATGAAAATTTTTGACGCTGGCGAAAAAAATCGACAAACATTTTTTTCGAAGATTGAACTAAACTTTTGGTGTAGCCTAACAATAACCCTCTTCCAGGCCGACACCTCACTAGAAGAAGGAGAGAGACTGGTCCTACCCTGTAGCTTCAGAGGAATACCCCCTCCTACAGTCACCTGGACTAAAGATGGTGGTGCTGTACCAGACAACGCTCAGGTAACCATATTCTTGAATTATTATTTATTGGGTCTAGCAGAATCTTATTACTTTGATTTATGAATAATATCCCTCCACCACTTTAGTGTACGTCGTGCGAGTGCTATCGTGCTTCAAACGTTAAAAGGGGCTGTCTCTCTACCGACTTACACGAGGCCTTTCAAAAGCGAAACATGTATCATGAATACTTATAGACTTGACCATAAAGTGCTGTTTAAATATTCAGGAGAATGTCTTGCTCCTTATCTAATTCAATACTATTACCAGGTGAAACTGAATGGTACCCTTATTATCGAGGACGCCAGCACGTATGACTCCGGTCTTTATGAGTGTACCCTACATAACACCTACTACACACAAGCAGCCTCAGCCACTGTCTCTGTCAAGGGTTCCGTGGGTAATTGCAACTTTGAGGATGGTCTGTGTAACTTTAGGGATGGTATGGACGAGGTTGACTTCTTCTGGTCACGAAACACAGGGTCTACAGGCTCTTGGGGAACTGGACCTGTCACAGATCACACCATCGGAACTGACCAAGGTATTTGTTCTTGCAAATTTTATTGAGGTTATAACGTAAACTGTCCACCTATCATGAAGAAAGTTTTTTTTCGAATGGTTCCTAAATGAATACACCCCTGATGACAAGACTTCCATTCAGGTTACTACATGTTCATTGAGACCTCCTCTCCACGAACAACTGGAGACGTTGCGATCTTGGAGAGCACCTGGTTGAACAACGTGGCCGAGTCTTGCACCCTCAGGTATTACCTTACTTGCCCTAGTCTGAGTTACAGTCTTCTTTCCTTGAACCCAGCGCATTATGTTTGAAAATATACGGATTATGGAAGCGTTTTCGAAACTCCTCTCATCGGACTATAGTGACTCCTTGTGTGATCCGCTAATTCAACTGTTAAACCCATGCTCCTCAGGTTCTGGTACCATATGTACGGTCAACACATTGACACTCTACAAGTGTACTCTTTAGATCAACTTGGAATCAAAAGAGACCTCGCTTCTCTGAAAGGAGAACAGGTGAATTTACTGAAAACTTAATTACTGTTTTCTCTATTTCCTTTGCCGCTTACTCTGTTCCTAGGTATTTTAGATTTCTGAGATGAAATTATGATCTTATAAAACACTATATTCACAGGGCAACGAGTGGAAGATGGAAGAGGTGAAAGTCTACGGCAGAGGATACCGACGTTTCTACTTCAAGGGCGTAGCTGGTGAAAGTTATGCCGGCGACATCGCTATCGACGACATCAGTTTCAGACGCTGTGAGCTGGAGAAACTGTGCTCAGACGACGACTTTACGTGCGACCTACCACAGTGTATCGAGATGGACAAAGTGTGTGACTTCCAGGACACGTGTATTGACGGGGCAGATGAGAAAGTGTGTGGAACATGTGACTTTGAGAGAGGGGGATGTGGATGGGTTAATGATGAGAGTGCTGACTTCTTCTGGACGTACGCTCAAGGTAGCACCTGGTACTGGGAGAACAAGCCCTCTACTGATCACACCTTCAGCAACAGCTCAGGTACTGCAACTTCTTAACAGTTACTGCAGTCTTTATCAATTACTTAATTCCAATGTTAACTTAGAGCTAGAATTTTGTTTACGTTTTAAAATATTTAAACGATCTCTTCAGGCCACTTCCTGTACATCGAGAGAGCGTACCCCCAAAGACAAGGACAGAAAGCTCGAGTAATGACCCAGTTCAAGGCATCCGGCTACAGCTGTGCTATGAGCTTCTGGTATATTACCGAAGGAGTTGGCACTGGAAACCTGACTGTTTGGATCAACTCTACCACTTACAACATGAGGTATACATATCAGATTAATAGAGGAAACTTGCTAAATAAGACTGTTTAGATTCCTTAGTTGTGTATGAGATCATTGTTCAAATTGCAATCCTTGACTGCCTCGACAACTATGATAGTCTTTATACGGCAAGTTCTGAACATAGTGTGAATCACAGGAAGGTTTACGAGAACACAACGCCAAGCAAGGACAACACGTGGCAGAAACAAGCTATCCCTATTGGAGCTCAAGACGAAGTGACAGTTTTAATCGAAGTAAGCCTGTCGGGACTTTTTACTGAAATAATGGTGATAATGTACACGATCTCTCTATTGTGAGAAGAGGGTATTTTCACGATACTTGGGTCGTTATTCTCACCCCGCCATCGCGCGTCGCGATCAATAGCATGTGTAATATGTGACTCAGGAAAAAGCAAATATTTTCCTACCCACAGTTTTAAAAAGAGAACCTTGCAGGTAACGGTTGGTTCAGGATACGGCGGTCACGTGGCTGTGGACGACATTGTGTTCCATAACTGCGCGGAAGTGGAGAGAATCCCGGGCACGTGCACATTCGAGCACGGTTCATGTGGCTACAAGGAGTACATATTCAATGATGAATACAACTGGATACTAAACCAGGGACCTACCCCATCATATTATACTGGACCTGCTGCTGATCACACTTACGGTGAGTTTTATCTACCGTTAAAAACTATAATTTTGTGATCAGAAAATTATTGACTCTAAATTTGCGCCGTTTGTTCATATCTGAGGTAAGGACATTATTTGCGATACATAGGTATCTGTAATCTAGATTTGGCACTAGCCGCAACTCGATGGTCTTTCCGATGAGCCTCTTCGCGCGATAAAAATAGGGCGCCTGGCCTCAGTGACTTACTTCCAACGATTTTGTATTTAACTCTCATGGAGTTCCAAGGTTCTCCAAACTCCACGACCACTGTAGTTCTGATGTAATTCACGTCACTCTCTAGAACCAAGTCTTGCCACCCCTGCAACGTCATCCCTCCGTCACATTCACTGAAGTTGGCGGCTGTGTTAGAGCTGTTCACCTCAGCATATGGAGGTCGAGCGAACTGCCAACTGACAATGTTTTTGGCGCCTTTTTTCAGGGTCTCAGAGTCTTTGCACTTGCCAGTTTTATTGCCGAGTTCCATGGTGTTTTCTGCGAGTAATCCGGATGATACCCGGAAGAATATCTTTGTGTATCCAATATATGTCCCGTTGGTGTAGAGGCCCACGAAAACATTGAAAGCTAAATCTTGTGTGAAGTTTTCCGCTTGGAAGATTCTTGTTTTTAACTTCTGGAATTCCGGATTAAACTCCACAAGATCTTCAGTCGTGGACAAATTTAACGCAGAGTGGTTGAAGTGTGTTTCTTCCGTGGGATTCTGCATTGTGGAACCTGAATATTTTCATCTTGAGCAACTTGTTTAATTCACCCCTTCTCTTAGGAGGACTGTCTCGACATAATTATAAATAACTCTCTGGATACCGAACCCGGCCCAACAAGTTCGAAATTTTCAATATCACAATGAAAACTAACAAAATGGATCGACAGCTGCCTCCAATTCGTCTATTTTGATGGTGGTGACTGGAGAGTGACATCATGCCAACACCCAAACAAACAAAAGATATACGAAAGGGGACATCAAATACATAATGATAGAAAAACATGTTAATTGTTAAATCCAGATCTGCTTACTTGATTGAGAGAATGCACCTTGCATCTGGAAGAAAGCTACGACTAAGACAGTTGTCCAAGTTGCCATCCCTCCAGCATTGGTCATCATCATCTTCAATGTCGGCTACAAATAACTAAATAATGTAAGATAGTTTTGTTTTTATGGGAACCAAGAAACGGTGTTGCATAAACTAACAGTGTCACAAAGCTAATGGTGTCACAGAAACAAACAATGTTACAAAAGCTAAAGGTGTAACATATGCCAAGTGAACAAAGAAAACAAGGATTTGTCCACGTCCAAAGTAGGTTTGACAAAATTGGCGTCTGCGCTAAGTTGCTTTTAGAGGGAGAGCTCACTTAGCGATTGTCTTCACATCCCTAAAACCAGAGCAAGCTCTCACATCATTAAAACAGCCCTCACAGCGTCCGCATTAACTTCATTCAATGACATTAACACAAGCTCACAAGACACATTATGATTTCATATAGTTTCATTACCTTCGGTGTAAAAGGTTACAGAGTGTTGCCTCAGTAACATATTAGTTATACGACAATATGTAAATCATGCACGTTAACAATATTAATAATCCTGAGTTTGAATTATTATGAACGTGCATGATTTATGCAATGTGCATACACTAGCAGGTCCTTTACTACTCATACTCAGAGACACTTCTTTCACAAATACACTAGTTTCATATTTGGTTGAAGAGCGTATAACCAGCAAAGAGGGTCGTGACTCGTGGTATGGTGATTATGTAAATATACCGATTAAGATACAATAGACAAACCAAATGAGTCTCTCAGTTTGACTGCTGGACAGTGCCTGTCACCAAGTTTTCCTGCGAGCTACTTTATAGCAGCGTACTGTTCAATATTTCATGGAGCAAACATATACATCTTATCAGGAGATAAGGTATAAATTAATATTTAGAAACGAATATTTGTGATAATTTAAGATAAATGAGCATAGAATATTGTAATAAGTTTAGTGTAATAAGCGCCGTGAGTGAGAGTTGGTACAGAATATTTCGTCCCCTATTTTTGTAAATTTGGTCCCAAAAATAATACTAATTCACCGGGAAGCAAGATTAGGTGAGCAGTCTGATATTTTTTACATTTACGAAATAACCGAACCAAAACAGGAAGGCAAGTAGAAAGTATATAAGTATACTACAAGGGCAGCAATAGTTAACGATTAAGGATACCCTATGACAAATTCACCTTTAAATATTGGCTATATTGTTTGCTACTCATGGGTCAACAAAAAGAAAGCAACTCACAATCATGCCAAAATTTCACAATGTTAGAGAAATTTGGAACGAAACTAGGGCGCCGATAGAGAATGATAAAGTTCCATGTGATACATAGAAATTTTGGTGGCTTTCGCTATTATCAGTCTAACTCAGCTTCAGGTACTTCCAAACAATTGTTTTTACACTCTGTGTTAATTAAGACATCACTCCATGATGCGTTCGTTCACACGGATGAAACATTAAGTTGGCTCATTTGAATATAATACAGTTACCCTGCAAGTAGATGGATGGTTCGGCAACTTCAGGAAACCACTTTTAGAAAATTCCCCCCGGAACTGGAGAAAAATAATTCAGTTACAATAAGTCCATCAAAAGCTGAAGTTACAAGGTATTACTGAATTGTTGGTAAAACGCAGTTGTTAAAATCACGGTTGCGCCCAGGTAACTAATCCCTGTTTAAACAGCTCTAGAGCAAGGGATCACAAGAGCATAAAGCAATATACGAGCATAAGTCTGGAAAATTGTACTGATCTTTCGTATAAACGTTTACTGATCTTAGGATTTTGGTTTCTGGCGAAGGATTGTTATAAAGTTATAATAACATAAACCCGCCACGCAAAGGGTTTATATAACAGATCATCCCGCGCTAGCGGGATGATCTGATAAACATATACGAGTGCGCGCAGCGCACGAGTTTTGTGTTAATATGTAATCCCGAAGCGCCAGCTGAGGGATTACATTTATTTAGCCCTGAGCGTGAAGTGTTTATGGATTATAATCATCTCCGGCGATTTCGACAAGGGATTTATACTTTAGATTGGAAAGCAGTTCATCAATCTGAATGTCAAACCGATCTGTCATAGTGGAGCAATAGCTTGAACGTTAGCAGGAACAAGAGCTGGAAGGAGAGCAAGCAAAACAATACTATTTTTAGGGCACGGACAAGGGTAGCTGGCTAGTCGCCAATGCAACTTCTCACGCCACGCGTTGGAGAAATTCCAAGAATTAGCTGCTTTGGCAACGTTCCCAGGAATTTGCGTGTAAAAGAAGTGGACGGTTACGATGTTTCATATCACGTGGTGCGCTTTCGTGTCACGTGGTATAGACTCGGCGTATGCTATTGGTGGCACGTGGTACGCACGTGACGCGCCCACGTGATCGCGCGTCTAACTGTTCTACTATTATCGAGTTCTAATCAGCAGTATCATTGATTATTGTAAGTCGGAGAATTGAATGATAAACATCAGTTACGACTAAAAAGCGGGCCGGGTTTATACAAATTTCCGGGGCGGGATGATATCACCTTGAGATGTTTATCTAACAGCGGGCCGGGCTGAGTGATAATATGATCCGATCCCGCGTCGAAATCCCGGAGATATTTATATTATGTTAATGATGGGAATAAGAAGAGCCGTCAATTCATTTTCCTATTGCATGTGGCTATAACCTCACTGGTGTCATCTCACACTGATCCTTTAGACAGGATATATCAGCACCACCTTCCTATCCTGTTTAGGGGAGATCTCATAAAATATAAGCAAAAAGATAAAGATTAACACCTCTCACATACTTATTGTTAACAAAGGTTTCCCAACCAGGTAACGCAACAGGACACTACTACTACGCTGAAGCGTCCGCCCCTCGCAAGATGGGTGATCAAGCCACACTGAACAGCCCCTGGTTCCAGACCCAGGAAAGTCAGTGTATCTTCACCTTCTTCTACCACATGCAGAAAACAGACACTGATGTGGCCACTAAACTGGTTATTAAACAGCAGTATGACAGTATGGAGATCAAGACTGTGGCTACCATAGACGCGTCAACCACTGAGGAGTGGGAACACGGATCTGCTACGGTGAGTAGAACTAGAATATTCTAGAATTTGTTTTTAATTTAATAACTTTTGTAATTCATATCCTTTTGTATTCATATCCTTTCTTTTATTACTTACCATATATTAATTCTTTTATTATTTATGACATTACTTTTTCAGTTTACAAATGGAATATTCAAAGTTCTGTTCGAGGCCAACAGAGGTGTATCCTACTTTGGCGACATCTCTATTGACGATATCAGCTTCGCATGTGATGTGACTCCTTTGTGTACCGATCAACAGTACGCTTGTAATATCGCTCAGTGCATCCCCAAATACAGGTAACTTTTCTCTTATTTTATCCGACGTTTTTTAATTTCCAGAGTAATATCTCAAAAGTTGAATGTGGAGTATTTGCTTCCATGGGTTATAGTCACCCTATCAATAATTTGTGTGACACATCATTCAGCCTCATCTCCCCTTAGTTACAACTTAACCATACAGCTCTGGCGTTCCAGCCTATAAATAACACCCACCCCTCCCCAGACAGTGTGATTTCTACCCGGATTGTGGAGATGCCTCAGACGAGTGGATGTGTGGAGCATGTGACTTTGAGTCGTACCACGTGTGTGGTTGGGAACAGGATAGGACTGACGACTTCGACTGGACCAGGCACCAGGGCCCCATTACTGCTGGCTACGTTGGTGAGCGCGCCATTACTGAAAACTGTTTGCCATTTGTTTGCATAAAATTGGCAAAGTATTAGATGGCCAGTTGGTAGATCACCGACCGGCTATAAGCCGGCTACTAACCGGCTATAAGCCGGCTTATAGCCGGCTACAATTTTTATAGCCGGCTATAAGCCGGCTTATAGCCGGTTAGTAGCCGCTTACATTTCTGGTTGAGCGACGGCTATTAGCCGGTTATAAGCCTGCTATTAGCCGTTTTGGTATTAAAAGTGGTTATAAGCCGGTTATAAGATATTAACTCAACTACATCGTACTGAACGATAGTCAGGAGCCGGCTATAAGAAATTCAGTGAAAACGGCTATTAGCCGGTTATAAGCCGGCTATTAGCCGTTTAGGTATCGAAAGTGGTTATAAGCCGGCTATAAGCCGGTTATAAGATATTAACTCAGTTCAGTACGATGAAGTTAAGTTAATATCTTATAGCCGGCTTATAGCCGGCTTATAACCACTTTCGATACCTAAACGGCTAATAGCCGGCTTATAACCGGCTAATAGCCGTTTTCGTTGAATTTCTTATAGCCGGCTCCTGACTATCGTTCAGTACGATGAAGTTGAGTTAATATCTTATAACCGGCTTATAGCCGGCTTATAGCCGGCTTATAACCACTTTCGATACCTAAACGGCTAATAGCCGGCTTATAACCGGCTAATAGCCGTTTTCACTGAATTTCTTATAGCCGATACCTAAACGGCTAATAGCCGGCTTATAACCGGCTAATAGCCGTCGCTCAACAACAAATGTAAGCGGCTACTAACCGGCTATAAGCCGGCTTATAGCCGGCTATAAAAATTGTAGTCGGCTATAAGCCGGTTTATAGCCGGCTTATAACCGGCTTATAGCCGGTCGGTGATCTACCAATTTCCCTATTAGATTACTAAATTTTGACAGATCAACGCAACGTTTTAGTCTATTTCGACCCAATGAGGTGAAAGTTTTTAACGATTTTTCGGCCTCAGGTCCAACTGCTGACCACACATTTGGAAACAGTTCTGGTCACTATTTCTACACGGAAGTAAGTGGCATTGCAAGTGGATCTAAAGCAAGGATCATGAGTCCCACCTACGCTCAGACAAGTCGGGTCTGTAAACTACAGTTCTACTACTGGATGGAGGGAAGCGGTATCGGTGAGTGTTTAGTCAATATAAAGAAAAAATAGATTAAAATAAAGTCTTCAAATTTCTTGTAAACATACTAACATATAATATGCCAATTCATTGGAAATACCTTTAGTTTGATATTGGTTCCACTCCCAGGTGACCTGAATGCGTACACGATGGTTGGAGGACAGCAGAATCCAATCTTCAAGGAATCAGGAGACCATGGGTCAGGATGGCAGTTTGCCAACCTTACTCTCGGTTCACTCAAAGACTTTAGCATCACTATCGAGGTAGTCCACACAACTGGCAGCTTCTTAGGAGACATAGCTATAGACGATATCCAGTTCGTGGATTGTACCCCGGGAGCGGAGAACAGTCCTGCCTCCTGTGATTTTGAGGGTGGAATATGTTCTCTTCAACACGTGACTGCTAATGTAGACTTTAATTGGGAGAGAAACAAGGGAGGAACTGGTTCCTGGAACACTGGACCTAAATTGGATCATACTACTAACTCGGCTGATGGTTATTACATCTACACTGAGGCTTCTTATCCTAGACGAGAGGTACTTACTACTTATTATACATCTAGCTGAAAATTTAGATTATGACATTATTAGGTTCGCTTACTTATATTCTAAAATGATATGTTATTATAGTTGTCCCGATCTCCTAACCCTACGTATCATTAACAGGGTGATGTAGCTGCAATCCAGACAACTTGGCTCAACTCTCCAGGACCTTGTACTCTGAACTTCTGGTACCATATGGAGGGGGAGGACATCGGCTCTCTGGATGTCGATGTTATCGACACTGCGGGAAAAGCAGACTCGGTAAACCTTGTTGAAAAGTTATAAATCGGAGATATTTCTAGAAATATCATTTTAGATCAAGGAAATACCTCTGATTGTCCAGAAGTAAATCTTATTAGGTTGCATGTTCTTGAAGTGACACTAAATTTCTACAGCTGTTCTCACAAAGTACGGCTAAAGGAACAGACGAATGGCATCTGGCCAGCCATTTCATTGGTAAGCTAGAGAACCAGAGGATTAAGTATACTGGAACTAGAGGAAAGAACTATGAGGGTGATATCGCTTTGGACGACATCAACATCGTTGGATGTGATGTGAGTATTGATTAAAACTCTAGATTGACAGGGAAGGTTTTACAAGATGACTCGATGGAAAGATATGCAATAGTTTGAGAAGTTTGTCCAGTGGAAGTATTTAAATTCTGTTTTCTGATCACAATACTCTCCAGGTAAACGCTCTCTGTAGTGGAAAAGAGTTCTCTTGTGGAGTACCGGAGTGTGTCGATGCTAACCAAGAGTGCAACTTCAGAACGGAGTGCTCTGATGGCTATGACGAGAAATTCTGTGGTAAGCTCGGCAGTTTGCGTTTAAATTGGGTTCGCATAAAAATAATCGTGGAACAAGTGTTTGATAGCACGAGGATGACCAATATTTATCACTTTTAAAACTTTGAAAACTTACTATATTTCCCACTAGGAACGTGCAACTTTGAGGACAATATATGTGGCTGGATCCCAGACGATTCGTTCGGCCTCACCTGGAACAGACAAGCGGGCACCAACTACACCTACGGTTTCGGACCTGACCACACCTATGGTAAAACTAAGCCTGGCTATTTCATGGCCATGGAAATGTGGAAGGGAGATGATCTGGAAGCTAGAATGGTTACCAAAAAGTTCCTGAAGTCTGGAGTTAGCTGCACACTTGATTTCTATTGGTGGATGGCGTTTAGTAGTGGAGGACGTCTCGCTGTGGAGGTTGAAGAGGACGGAAAACCACCTGTGGTACGTTACTTTTTTTAAAAGATGGACTTTTTGGAATTTTTGTTATTTTGATTTACTGTGATCTATTTTTGCATTCATATGTGTTTATGGTTTAACATTTGTTATGCTCTTCAGGAACTATGGAGCGTTGACGGAGACCACGGTACCGTATGGAATCACGGAGTAGTAAAAATCGGAGCTCTGACTAACTTCAAAGTAGCGTTCAAGGGAGTGAAGAACTACCAGTGGAATTGGAAATACACCGGACTGGATGACATCAGCTTTATCAACTGTCAGGCCCCTCAAGATCTGGGACCAGGAGAGTGTCACTTTGAGTCCGGAATGTGCGGTTACAAGGACGAACAAGTCTTTGATGACTTTGATTGGGTCCGACACAAAGGTTAGACTTAATAATTAGTCTCGAAGAAAATGTTTTATTTTCATACACATTACACATACTTTTAAAATTTGGTTAAAAGTTCTTCAGATTTCCTTCGCCCCTTATCTATTTGTAATTAAATATATCTCAGGTTCGACCTGGTCATGGGGAACTGGACCCAGCATGGACCACACAATCGGCACAACTGACGGTTACTTTATCTACTTGGAGTCATCCTACCCCAGGATCGAGGGAGACATCGCCAGGATACACTCTCCTTGGCTGGTTACCTCTGGAAGTGACTGTAGTCTCAAGTTCTGGTTCCACATGTATGGTGTACATATCGGCAATCTAAATGTGAGTTTAGATAATTACAACTCGGGAATGACTGCAACAAATTATTTTCTAGGACAGTACATGAACAAATGAAAGGAACTTGCTAATATGTATTGCCTCACCTTTAACTCTCAGGTGTTCATTGAGGACTCAGCTCACCAACGAGAACTAATTTACACGACCAACACAAACGTGACCGCTGACTGGCAGTCAACAGTTATCAGGATAGGATCCAGACCCATCATGAGGGTCACCTTCGAGGGAGTCAGAGGCAAGGACTACCAAGGTGACATCGCTCTCGATGATATCAGCTTTGAGACCTGCCAAGGTGAGTTATTTATACTAAGACCGGTAATAAATAAAAATCTTTTTACCTGGACACGGTTAATATTTCCGAATTTGTTTCACCTTGTTCAGTATCTTATATTATCAGTTGTTCTCGTTAGTCTTACAAATTACCGTCTCCACAGTACAAGCTCTCTGTAAGGCGGATCAGTTCTCGTGTGAGTCTGCTCAGTGTATCGATGCCAGCAAGCAGTGCGACTTTGTCAGTGACTGTGTTGACGGATCGGACGAGACGAACTGTGCTGAGTGCGACTTTGACAATGTTAGTTTTCACGCACGTTATTTTATTTCATGCGGAAAAGCGCACATATAATCATTTTTGACATCGAAGACGTTTTTAAGTTATATAAAATCTGGTTTTGTATTTTTTGAAACCATCACAGCGAACCTCCTCAGGGTCAGTGCGGATGGACAAACGTTAAGACAGACGACTACGACTGGGACAGAGTTGAAGGATCTGCAGGTTCTGCGGGAACCGGACCTAACTTCGATCATACCTCTGGAAAGGGTTAGTATTTAAAGTTTATACTTCTGTGTAATTGTATGCCGTTATATTGTTTACCTTTAACAATTAGGCTCAACAATTATAGCTATAAATGACAGGTGTCAATTGTGCTCGGGCAGTTAGTGTAATTTAAGTAACTTAAATTATTGCATTAATAATTATTATATTCTTCGTTGAGTATGATAAACTATCTGTAGACTTTCCAGAAATATTAATTTATTCGTCGAGACTCAAGATTAACCTTAATTAGACCTTAGCCCTTCATTAAATGGACCCTTTGTTCAATTACAGGGGCAGATGTTAATTTAGTTTATCAAATTAAACTGTATATAGCGACAATGATTCCTCAATAATGTATGAAGCTCTTTTATATAACATTGTAACTTAACAAGCGGTCAGTATATTAATGAACTCTAGAACCCTGATATCACCCCACCACCCCCAGGGCTCTACATGCTGCTGGAGACATCAGGACGATATGTTCACGACCGAGCAGCTCTGGTGTCCAACATCTACCAGGCATCCTCGGATCAGTGTACTCTGACCTTCTGGTACCACATGAGGGGCATCTCACTGGGAAGTCTTGATGTGGTCATCAACGATACGTGAGTTGGAAATGTAGCTGTTAAAATAATCATAAGAAATCATGAGTCTAGAGTCTAGACTTGCAATGCTTACATACGTAATTGTGCGATTGCAGCTAGATGAACAATTTTAGCTTATGATTTTTACATGCAAGTTTACCCCTTGCCTTTTCTAGGGTATCCATATCCTCTGTTTGGTACAAGGAAGGACCTAGAAGCTATGAAAATGCTTGGCAGTTTGCCAGTGTTAAGATTGGGGCCAGAACTAAGTTCCAGATTCAGTTCATCGGTGAAAGAGGCAGGAGTTTCCAGGGTGACATTGGCATTGACGATGTGAAACTTGTCGGCTGCCAAATAAGTAAGTAACCCTTGCGGCACTGAGAAGCGATGATTTCAAGAATAGTAGTGTTTGCGAGTGATATTTTTTTCTCTACTAAAACGCTGTTTCATTTGAATATTTAAATACTCATAAAATGAGGGTGGTACCCGACTAGCGGTTTAAAACCCTTGTTTCAGGCAAAGGAGGCGAATGCGACTTTGAGAGCGGATTCTGCATGTACCAGGACTCCGGAGACGAACAGTCACCTTGGGTCATATACGATGGGCATAACAACTATCCTGGGGTTATCCAGAAAGATCATACTTTTGGTTAGTTTTATTACTGGGATCACTTTCTTTAAATATGATATCCAACTATTTCCACTCCCAAGAATTACAAATAATACAAAGTTACAAACCAAATGTTTTAAAATACAACGGTGATAGCGTAAATAAAAATAAAATTTAAATAGCAATTATTTGCATGAAATATCTAAAGATCTTCGATAGGCGTCATAAGCAACATAAATTCTATAAAATATCTTCCAGCATTTGCTAAAGTTTCAGATTTCATACACTGTCCCCTTTTCATCATATTCTATCCATTGAATCATACAATGAATCATACAATGCTCCACACTGATAACAAACTCTTAACTCCCTGACCACTTCAGGAACTGCTGACGGTCACTTCTTATTCCACGAGAACTGGGGACCCTCTCAAGCTAACGAGACCTCTGTCATCCTGGGACCCTGGATGAAGTCGGACACCACAAATTGTGTGTTGCAGTTCTGGTACTATCTCAAAGACGCTGATATCATGTGAGTAACTGGTGTTAAGATAGCTTATTTAATTATTGAGACTTGTTTATGTTAAAACTCTTAAGTATCTAAAAACCTGAAGAAAAAACTACATTGGTATTTTGATATCTGAGGTAAGTTGAAGTTTATTAGAAGTTCATTCCCGCACCAATTTTTCCGCGCCCACAGCGTTCATGCTTATCTTTACATGGTTATTGGTTTAAGTCCGGCCATGCACTCGATTGTCAATGAATTGGGGTAGAATGATAGAAAATGATAAGTGGGGTTTGTTAGAAAAGTATTAATGCTCTTACCAGCACCACCGAACACAGATAGCTCCACAATGTTGAAGAATCTCGTTGTTGCACCTAGATATTTTCTGCGTATCTCAACCACTTTTGCGTAAAACTTTTCCTTGCAGTAAACAGTGTAAGTTTGATCTTCAACCGTGTTTCCAGTAAGGTCGACATAGATTGTGCCACATTGATAACTTTTGCTTGGGTCTAAAAAAGTATATTT
Organism: Bolinopsis microptera; assembly: GCF_026151205.1. NCBI lineage: Eukaryota > Metazoa > Ctenophora > Tentaculata > Lobata > Bolinopsidae > Bolinopsis > Bolinopsis microptera. The sequence goes on from NC_087073.1 coordinate 14,297,511, forward strand.
GTTTTTTTTGTTTTTTTAGTAAAGTTTAAAAAAACGGAGACTTCCGATTTTGATTATCTCAAACAACTAAATTTTCTTACTATCTGCTTTTAACCGTCTTAAACTCACCTTCCCATTCATCGTATAAATAAACTTCTGTCCCATTTAAAGACAACCTACAGTCGATTGCTGACTGTTTTTGGCAATAGCTTGTAATTGTCTTATATTTGTTCACAACTTGTACAGCATGTACGACTGCAGGTTCAAAGGAAGCCTTCAAGTAAGGTACTGCGTCTTCTGCTCCCTCCAGAGATTTAAAAACCGTCTTCAAATCTGAGTCAAAAGCTAACTTCGCCTCATTACCTTTAGATTCAGATGATGCTTCAAAATCTGTTATTTCCAACTGTCGTGGCAAGCCTGAAATTAAACAACCGGTGATTGATTTTGCTACTTAAAGTTAAGATTGATTGGAAAAGATAATAAACTACTAGAAGTCTTCTTGACAAAATTTCTTAGGTTTGCAAATAAGGATATTTGAGGGACCACATGCAAAACTGGTATATCTGAACATATACCAATTTTGCACAGGTAGCACATAGTCTTCAGGGTGAAAAGGTGCATCTTTGGAACTTTTTTTGAACAATTTTGAAGAAATTTTTGAAAAAAAGTGAAATTTTATTTTTCCAAAACTGGTATAACTTACAATATACCATTTTAGCTTTTAACAATCATGAAAAAAATGGTATATCTGCAGATATACCACCTTCAAGAAACTTATCTTCTATAAAACCGGTATATCTATACACATTTTATAGACTTTAGCCAACCCAAATGGTATATCTTCAGATATACCATTCTCAGTTAAATTATTTTATTGTAAATAGTATAGAAAAAATGGTATATCGTGAGATATACCAGTTTGGAACAATTCTAGTTTTAAAAATGGTATATAGACAGATATACCAGAATCTTTTAAATCAGTAAAATGCATTTATCTCAAAACTATCAAAAACAGATATACCAGTTTTGCATGTGGTCCCTCATTTGTTGGTAAAATTGCGACTTAATATTTATTGGATGAATCATGCCTTTAAGTCATATTATCTGAATTCATCAAATTCGAGTTATTACCTGCATTGGTATTGACCATAAGTAGAAATATCACTCGTTCAATAAAATAGCTCGCCATGTTTAACTGTGGTAGAGCCAGAAATATATTATATTAGTGAAGCAACTGAAGCAGGCAGGCATAGAAACAAGTGAAAATGAAAACTGGCAGTCAAGGGTAGTAATTATGTTCGACACTTTTGTGCTTTAGTTAACAAAACAATTGAACTTCCTGGCGAGATCCTAATATATGTTAACAGTTAACGTCTAGTCACTGCAAACAAGAACACAAACTCCTCCCTTAAGTTCACAGTTCACCTGGAATATTATTAATATTTATGAGCAGCTGTAAACTCCTCTCCAGACTTAATTTATAGGCATATAATTGAGGTCATCAGTTATTAGTACAGGTAAGTGCAAAATATCACAGCTGTTAGTTAAGAAACTGAGGATAACATTAGCTATATTACAAGCTCATAGGCGAACTCAGTGAGTTCACACATTAATAAACACGGAAATTAAATGTTAATCATACGTGGTGATAGCGTGATTATTGTATCTTTATGTGCCCTATATTTGAGACCCCTTGTTATTTATAAGTCAGAATAGAGAGCCCTGCCGGAATTAGTAAAATTAAAAACACGTGGCCAAACTGAACAACAACAAGTCGTAGACTTATACGTGATTAAAACTTAACTCGAGTAGAAGGTTATAAAGAGGAATAGGACTTCAGAGTTTAGATATTATGCATCAAACAGTGGACATAATGTTACCTTTGTTAGCTGAACAATTTAGTGGCTGAATGAAAGGAGCTGACGTTTGCGTTAACAAAAGCTCTAAAACCTAAACAGGTTACTGGTCAATGGAACACGTAAGTATTAGATAAAGTAATAATTTCCATTGTATGGTTAATAGCGGCCTTAATATTGGTCCTTGTAGCTGAAAACCTGACACTCTTACGACAGGCCAGGTTGTCGTAATTTGTTGACGTTATACTTATATAAGGTATGGGATTGGATATTGGTAAAATGTGCAATCATATTCATTGTAAATTGTGGGAGTTCAAAAGTGTACAACTACAATAGACACGAAGTGTATAAGGATTAAGGGATTGAAACTAAAATAATCCCTTATTTTAGTTTCAATAAGGGATTATTTAGGAGTTAAGTTAAGTTATAAGCAAAGGTTGTCACTTTTCAGGAAGGTATCAACATTGAAGCTATATGCAGCTGCACTTGATAAGAAAATAACACCAGCCTCAGAAACCTTATGATTGGATTTTTGGAACATTTTATAATTATATACCTACAGGCTAATATACCACCTGTGTTATAGATCCCTCAGCTTATTATACCATGTACTTAGTCATAGCATAATTGCATACTGAATAAGTCAAGATTGGAAACGGTTTACGAATGACTTGTTGATGAAATCCATGTGACGTGGCGCTGTCCATATGCTAAAGTTATATCTCCAGTCTCGCGAGTCTGATTTACTGAGAAGCCTTTGGGGCACCAGCCACAAGGTACTTCAACAATTAGAAGGGTTAGGATCCGCTGAGAATCAGCTTATCATTTAAAACTCTTGGATTTTCTTTAGTCCACCAATAGAATGAGACGAAGCGTAATAGAAAAATAGTATGTGATGGCATATGGTCAGTGGTCATTGGTCAGAGATCACATACTTTTCAATAAGCGCATAAATGTACGCCCTTTCTTTTCCCATAGTTTAGACGTTTACCAACGTAGCTTGAAGTCCTCAGGAGGACTACCGAGTACACAGAAAGGAAACGCACTTTAATAATAATAAACTTTAACAAAAAATAGGAAACTTCTTTACTTTAAAATCATATTAGTACAACTGAACTATTTGAAATAGCATCAATTACTGACCAGTTGTCAGTACATCATACTTCCTGATGTGGTCAATGACCACGTCAAGGAAATGTTTTTGTGGACCTTAAAACCGTGTAACCAATTGGTAGAATCAGTAGTGACAGTTAATATAATCATCTAGTACTTTATTATTAAATCAAAGTTCTAAACAAGGGATAGTTAAAAAACAACGCCCGAGTCTAATCTTTCCCTAAAACAAAAACTAAAAATTAAAAACTTCATTGCAATTTCCGCCAATATCTCTTGTCATAACTCAAATTACGGAGATAATGCAGGTCAAAGATATTATTCAAATAAAGATTTCTTTTACATAAATCATGCACAATCAGCGAGAAAAGATTGCTTTGGGGTCTTCCTCTTCTCCCTGGTAAGTCCAGTGTATTGATGGCAAAAATGAGGGAAGAAAACGCTGGTCCGTCAATAGGACCCCGCAAAACATGTCCTAACATTCTCCACCGACTACGGGCCACTTTTTCTGACAATGGTTCAGCATTGCAGCGTTTATACAAGTTTTTGTTGGAGATGACTCCTGGGTACTTTATATTCAAAATAGTGCGAAGATGTCTGCGGTGAACAACATCTAGTTTTTCTAGGAATATTTTGGGGACGGCCCAACAGGATGAGTTGTACATAAGAACCGATACGACTAAAGCATTATACAGTATTAGACGTTTGTTTAGGGGCAGTTTATCACTCCAGGCCTTCTTGTAATTGTTAAAGGCAGCATATCCCAGGTTTATGCGACGCTGAATATCAGCTTTGCTACACAAGACGGACCCTAGAGTGAAACTTTTCCTCCATGCTTCATTCCCCGACACTAATTTTCCATCACTGTCGACTTCACTCGTACTAGCTAAATAAACATGAGTGAAGTCCGTTTTGTCTTCATTGACAAAGAGGTTCCATTTCTCGAGTATAGCTGTTGCCTGGGGCAAAATAGCTCTCAAGTTGTCTTCCTCTTCATCATTGAAGTCAACATCATCATCATCATTCAGTGTCAAGTGGAAGGCCAGCAATAGTAATCGGGGGGATCGGCCTATCTAAACTGATTGTTATAGTCCATCTAAGTTCATTCAAAGCACCAGCCAAGACAAGGGTGAACAGACAGCCGGATAGACAGTCACCTTGGAAAGCTCCAAGGAGACTTAAAAACTCAGCTGAAAGAACTCCATTTACCTTCACCCGTAGCTTTGTGTTGGACAACAACAACCGGACAATCCTCAGCTCATCCTCAGTACAGCCACACAGTTTCAGGAGTTCAAGAATCGTAGTGCGTTTGATCGTGTCAAACGCACTAGACATATCAATGCCCATGCGATGATACTCCCATTTCTTCCTTTGGACAACTGACAGTAGAACTCGCTGACACCAAACAATATCAGCACAAGAACGAGCGCGTTTATATGCACACTGCCATGGACCAGTGAAGGCGTTCACTTTTTTTCTTCTAGTACAGTACATGAATATTAAACTTATAGTTATACAGTATACAACTATCTACTGAATTGCAGTGAAATGTTGGCCGCGCTACATAATGTATTACAAATAGTTCATCAGACGTACCCCTGAACCAGACACACACTAACAGTGTGCTATTTCTGACCACCCCACCCAGTTCTAACCACCCTCATCTCCCAGGGTCTACTACCACGACTCAGATGCTACTGAAGTACAATTGATGACAAGTGGAGCTAACACCACCGACTGGACCAAACAGTCCCTCCCCCTCAAGAACCACAACATCTGGAGAACTAAGATAGTGGGGAAACTGTCTGACGAGTGGTTCGGTGGTATAGGGGTGGATGATATTGATGTCACTGGATGCTCTGGTTAGTTTATACTCTGCTTTGTTATACATCCAGTTTACAATGATCACAGAACTCGAGCTCCTCTGTCTCAAAAAGTAAAACAATGATTGAGATCAGATCCAATTTTATCAATTTAGTCATTGAATCTCTCTATTTGTTTGCTAACAGCTAACAATACCCATCTTCAGCTGAGCCGCTCTGCTCCCCGGATGAGTTCGAGTGTGGAGTCCCTCAATGTATTCCTAAAGGAGAGGTCTGCAACATGAGAAAGGATTGTGCTGATGGCTCCGATGAGGCAATGTGCGTGTCATGTGACTTTGAGAATAACGAGTGTGGATGGAGGATAATACCTGGGGACTATGACTGGGTCAGAGTCCACCCTGGAGACTACTCCTGGAACCAACCTCCTAACGATACCACCTTCAAGAACAGCTCCGGTTAGAATACTTTCATGTAGATAGATTTCATCACATAAACAAAGTTTTTATTTTGTTTCAGTATTTGGTCAGTTGTTTCTTATTATGTTAATAATGTCAACAATATACCACTCCAGGTCACTACCTAATAGTTACTGGCAACTGGGGAGGAGAGAACAAGGCTTCAGAAATAGTCTCACCTCACATGCCAGCTGTTAACTCTGGATGTAAGGTCAAGTTCAACTACCAGATGACTGGATATGATACTGGGTCTCTCTACGTCTACCTTTCTACACATGGTATTAAGGGCAGATATTTCTCAATCAGCGGTGATCAGGTACGATAGATTTTCACTTCCCCCTAAGAACTGAATACTATGAAATTTGTGAACTAACCACAACATACCTCTCTGATGTTGTAATTTACTAAATAACAACACTTCAAAACCCCGTCTAACTACCACACCAACCCCCCAGAACGCAACATGGCACGCAGCAGAAGTGAACATCCCAGAGGGCTACTCCTGGATCATGAGCATAGTGACCACCTTCAGCACCTCCTACTCCGGCTACGTGGCAGTGGATGATATCGTGATGGAGGGTTGCACCAGCAAACCCACCACACCCCCTAACGTGTTGTCCCCACCCCCACCTATAGTTGGTAACTACAGAGATAACGCGTATACTTACTGCTTCGTGGTTGGCAACCCTCAACCTAAGATCACCTGGCTACAGAAGAACATGCTCATTCACAAGGATAGCACTAGGTTAGCGTTACCGTCTAGTTATAGGGTCTAACTGACCTACAAACTAGTTATAGGGTCTAACTGACCTACAAACTAGCTATAGGGTCTAACTGACCTACAAACTAGCTATAGGGTCTAACTGACCTACAAACTAGCTATAGGGTCTAACTGACCTACAAACTAGCTATAGGGTCTAACTGACCTACAAACTAGCTATAGGGTCTAACTGACTTACAAACTTTGTGACTTTATGAAATGTTAGGATTGTAGCCTGGCTGGCCAGTGGCCATGATATCATCTTGATATTGTTGGTACGACAGTGTGCCTCGTGTCAGATAATCAAATGTTGAATATTTAAGGTTTGATATCATCTATTTTTTGTGGTATCTTAAAAACCTTGCCGTCTGGTACAACATTGACCCAGCAGGATGACAGACGTTTGTCTGAAGATGTCTAACAAGGAAGACGACACTATTTTAGCCTGTGATTTATACCCAAAGTGTTAGTATAACATACGATGACACGTGATCTTACTTCCATGTCACGTGACATCCAACTCTCATGACACTTGACATCTCACTTTCTCAGGCACTACAACTTCACTTTCACCGACGCTCTGAGTTACCTGATGATAAACGACCTTCAGCCCCACGACGAGGGACAGTACTCCTGCTTTGCTAGCAATGGCATTGAGGCGGTCACTGCTGACACTTCAGTAACTGTTAATGTCGGAGGATGTGACTTTGAGAGTGATACTCTATGTGGCTGGATACAGGTACAGTTATAAGATCACTAAATAGATCCAGCAATTTCACGGAGTGATAGACTATTACCAAATCTTAGATCACCGCTAGCACACATTCTGGAAGATATTAGCGGTTCAACTTTGAGTTATATCTAACCCTTAAACTTACAGTCAACAGAACACGACACCTTCAACTGGACCCGAGTGAAAGGAGGCACCCCCTCCTGGAACACGGGACCTATAGGGGACCACACTACAGGCAGTGGTTACTACGTCTACATAGAGAGCTCCTATCCCAGGATACCTGGAGACACGGCAGTTCTGGAGAGTCCCTGGATGAAGGTCACCAATAATGTGGTAAGTGTGGAGAGTGGGAGGAGCAGTTACTTTATCACTCAGCGCCATTATTCTACGTACGCTACTTTACCACTCAGCACAGTTATTGTCGGGCAGAAATCTGTCACGGGGTACTATTATTTAAAACCTAATATAGCCGTACACATATTATATGCTCTAATATAGCCGGGTTTTTGTGAAGTGTCCTCTCAGTGAATCCTTATCAATTTTATATAAGTATTAAGTAGTAAGTATGGCTACACGTGCCTGGCGGGAATCCTTACAGTCAAAGACTTTCCGCTTTCCTTATCCTAAACGTTAGAGAGATATCATTGATTATCTTTTTATAGGACATCGTACATTTAACTGCTTCAAAAACCCCTTATTTCAGTTTCTAAACCCCATTATTTCAGGATTGTCACGTGAAGTTCTGGTATCACATGTTCGGAGTGCACACCGGAACACTAAGACTATGGTATCAGATAGGGTATCAGGACTGGAAACAAGCGTGGAACCTCACTGGCGAACAGGACACGAGTTGGAACAGCACAGTCGTTATGATTCCTTACTCCTACATGCTATCTTACTACGGTTTCAGGTACCACAGCAAAATCAATTTTTTGGGATTTCTTGCACTTGCAGGTCCTCGCAGTTTGGGGAACTTGTGTATTTTAAGAACTCTTGGCGAGTGACGAAAAGCGGAGTAAATATATTTTTTTGGATGAGATAAAAATCAAATAGAACAACAATTGAAAATAACACAAGTCATACAAAAAGCATGCTATAACTAAATCTACTATTCTAAATTATAAAACACAAAAAACAAAGGTTCGCTAGTACAGAGATCTAAAACTGAAGTAAAATGACTCCACAGAGGAAGGATAACACAATTATGCTGCTCTGTGTAAAGTTTTTTGATTGTCCGCTTCCCATCACAGCTTGGTCATTACCTTCAAGTTCAACCTCTGTCTCGTTGATATCAACAATTTCAACCATAGTGTCCACTTCAACCTCATTAACTGCATATTCCTCCTCGTTATTTTGTGGCTCGTAAGTAGTGCTAATGCCAGGCTTGGTGACGGTGTTCCAGCTCTCAGGCATAACAACTGGAACCAGTCTGTTGCACTCATCTGCCTCGCACTTGGTGCCGATGTGACACTGGAACCCGTTCATCACCCCGTAGTCCACTGTCTCCCTCATCTCCCCTTCTATCTGGTCACAGCTCACTTCTCTGTTCCCACAGTATTTGATCCCAAAGTCTATAGTAGAGGTTGCTCCGTCAGCTATCAGCTGGAACGTGACTCCCGCACTGATACACCTGTCCTCTCCAGGGGAACACTCTATTGGGTCCGGGTCCAAACAGTCCCGGGGTTCTTCATCATAGTACTCTCCATTGACAGTGATCTCCTGACACTGACTGCACATCAGGGACCTGATAGGAGAGGGCAGCAGGAGGAGGAGGAGGATGGGGAGGTATGACATGTAGTGTGTAGAAGACATTTGTTCTTAGCTGAGAGGAAAGGATTGGGTTAATTATCATTAGAATTATCACGAATAGCTAATCAGTTTTGCTGAAGCACCCAATCAAAAGATGAAATTGTAAACAAATAAACTCGTCAATAATATTACAATATAAATTAAAATAAGAGAAAGTGGTATATTGTAAATAATGTTGACAGTCAACATTGACAGTCAATATGAGTGTGTGCAGACTCGATGCTGCATCAAAAGGATCGGTGTTAGCTGCAATAATGGCACCTTCCGGCACGTGCCAGGACTTTTATATCAACTCCGCAAACTATTTGAACTACTGATCACATAATGGTGATCCAATAAAAAGATCGCTGATACAGGCACAACGGCGGGTGATATTTGCCAATTGTGTATCTTTTTCCTAGATAGATATCTTGCCAAATATTTGTCACATGACGGTGGATAATGCACAGGTCAAAATAGTAATATCTGTAAGAGATAACGAGCCCTATATGACAATGACAGGAATGTGCCTGTGCATTACAGTGCAGAACATCATGCCTCACCACATTCCTGCTACAATAGCACAGACTAGAAGTTTAGTCGGGCTATAGTAGATCGTCTGATTGGGTAGTTTTAACAAGGAAATTTGGAGTGTAAATACTGTCGTGCTTCCTTGATGACGTGATCAAAGCTAAACTATGAACAAAGCTTCCAGTCTGATTAGTTCAAATTAACAGTACCACACAGTTAAATCCCTGCTGGAAGCACTGCACTAATTCTCTTAAAACAAATGGGAGGATGACCGAATCATTCAAGACGAGACAAATGTAATTGTACGGAGGGTAGGTAATAGCAAGGGCCGGGGGGCGGTAACCGACTAACCGACTAACAGATAGAGGTCAACAAATGAGGGAAGTATGGCTTCTGACAGAGATATTACACCAACAACCCCTGCAATTACTTCATGGCTATTCCTATCTCCCGCCATCACTACTTATAGCCCTTCCCAGCAGCTGTGTACTTGTCTGCAGTTGCCCGGAGAATTTACAGACTGCTGCTCAAATCTACAAAAATGCTGGAAAAATCTACAAAATGCTGGATTTCTATAAATGTAACGCACAACTCAACACAATGAATATAGAATATCGCAAACTTTGAATAAGAATAGCTCCATGTTACAAGTAAGTAGGTATCCACACGGAAAACATATCTACTCAGCAGCCAGTTTGCAGGTAACCGAAAACCTTCCCAAATTGGACACAATGAAACACAACACAATATCAAAAGCTGAGAAATGACCTAGTTAAGCAATCAAGGTCGTTTAAAAACTATCTGGTCTAGCGAGAGGGTGTTAGTTGTCACTACACAATTACCGAATACGTAACTTGATAACGTATTGCCGAGCAAGGATGTACGGCAAGTAGTCGGAAGGAAACCCTTTGTCAGGAACCATGCGCTCACCCTCCTATAGAAGCCTTGCGTGTGCTCCTTAGACTAAAAGGAAAAAGTTAAGTAACTGGAAACTATGTCAAATAAGTCAAATACGTCAAAAACTTTTCAGGAAACTCTCTTGAGACACGAAGTAATTAGCACAAGAATTTTACTAAAATAGTGACGAAGAGTTTAAGATACCTTTGAAAAGTGTTGATAGCTTTTAATTATGGTTAGTCTCGAGTACCGGAAGGGTACCAGTTTCCACGTTAATTAACAACATTTTTCAGGTTGAGACTTGAAGGAGAGCGCGGAACTGAGTACATGGGTGATATTGCTCTCGATGATATCTCCATTGAAGGATGTAAAACGACAACATTCTGCCATACCGGTGAGATGATGTAGGATTTATCGACCAGCCAATTAGTACAAGACAATGTCAACTGTAAAATAGAAAAGGCAGGACCTGCCAAGCTGAAGGGATTGTCTGCTCCCAACGTAACTCAAGCATAATTCCCACCAAAACATACGAAAATCATGCACATGCATTTATAAAATATGCGAGTCACATGAATGCGCACGTATACTAGAATGCCTCGTCGAATGGCTTTATTCATAAGATGGCTTTATTCACAATCTAAAATCTAAAGTTGTGCGGCACTTTTCAAGACGACTTCAAGTCACCACATGATTAGTGTCTTTAACTAAGTGAATTTATCTCGAGCATGTGAGATAGCCAATATCAAGTGGAGATATTGTCATCATGCAGTTAAACAATACTGTTAGTCTATACAAGTGTGCGAAAATAAGAAACGACAACTAATTTCTGCTGAGAAGATTTGGACATTTCACGGACTTCCCTGATAAGGATTTCGATTCCGACATGTGCAGAACTTATTCCTGGCAAGTTTCCAACTAAAACCCCTTTTCCCACAGAGGACTATGCCTGTCCGTCAGCCAACAGACCGTACTGTGTTACAACGGACTGGGTGTGTGACTTTATAACCGACTGTCCAGATCGAGCTGACGAGAATAGATGTGGTGAGTTTCACTGATCAATATTCTACACCGAGTGGTAACTGATATGAGGTTAAAGTTCAGAACTAAAGGCGTTAGGAGGGGAAATGAGTTAGTGCCAGGGTTGACGATTGCTAATTTTCCTTTGAACTACTCTCCTGGGTGGCAAGTAAAAGCCTCTGAGATACGAATGAACAGGATACAGTCTGAACTAATTGGGGTCTACGATAACTCAACAGTTTTAGTGGATTATTTAATGTGTCCACAAATACCTGTCATCAATAATTATTATTCTTGGACCTGAGAAACCCCCAGTATACTAAGAGAATCAGCAAGTACCTTTTATTACGTCCAAAGGCAAAATAAACAATTATTGTCCGGAAATTTGGCCAGACTGAACAAATCTGGCACTGCTTCAGGATCCTGTGACTTTGAGACTCAGCAAATGTGTGGCTGGTTGCAAGATTCAAATGACGATGGAGATTGGATTAGGAATAACTTGGGGACAGCTTCTTTTAACACAGGACCTAAATCAGATCACACAACTCATGCGGACGATCTTAGTAAGTAGCTAATGTTGAAGGGTTCAAATTTGTTTCCATATATCGATAACGATCATAAAATCAAAATACTGATGAACTGTTGGAAGTCTAATATGGTTACTGTAAAAGTTAAAACTAAGGAACGGCAGCAAACTATTAACTAGCTATCATGATTTGAGAGAGAGTTGTTAAAATTGTGACAGAACCACTGACCTATCGCCACCTCTTATCTAATCAAGATTTGATGAAGCGGTAAAATGAATCATTACTAACCTCACCCCGACCTCAGATATCAACTGTATAGACGGCAAAGGGTTCAACTACAACGGAACACTAGCCAAGACAACAGCCGGAACTGGCTGTTTGAAATGGGACAGTTACCCTTGGTGGGGAGTCACAGGACACAACTACTGCAGGTAAAGAAGAAGCCTGGATTTATGTTGTGAAGAGTGTAACATATTCATTTTAAATTTCAACTCAACAACTTCATGATTTGTAGTATACGACAAAGCACGGACAGAATTCATAAGAACTCGCAAACAAGAGGTTAAGTTTCCGTAACTCTAGCTTGAAATATTGAAACGTTATCAACTAATTCAATTCACGAGTTTACCTATTTTCTCAGGGAAGAGAGCAAAAATTTAAATATAGATGCATTATTGAGCCGATAAGAACCATGAGATCACCGCCGAGTCAAAATAAATATAGTCTTTTTGAATTCAGACAGGAATCCTGGCGGCTTTGTACCTTATCGTTTTAAAAAAGGGTCGAGCAGTCCCTGGGGGCATGAGATGAAACAAAGCATCAAAGTTAGTCCAACTCAATGTCGCAACAGCAGACCTTCCAAACCTGAGCACTTCGCGTGAATGAACTAATTGATATCGATCACGGATATCAAAGACCAGGCATTGGCACAATCATAGGATCTCCGGATCTAAAATAATCGTTTAGTACATTATCTGTCTGTTTTCGTGAAATCTTTACCGGTTTCATGTTCAAGATTTATATGAATCAGACTGCTACTCCACTTCCAGAGTAATTTTAAGATTACTGATGATACGTTTTCCTTGATTTAATAAGAATTAGAAAGCCTTAGAGTTAGTCAGCTCTGAAATGATCGGTGAAATAATGACACGGTAATAACACTCTATTCATATTAATTATCCCAGGAACCCTGATAACGACACGATGCCATGGTGTTTCACCCAGAACGGCTGGGGATTCTGCGACGTACCGTCCTGCGGTAAGCTTCCCATCAGTTCCCCAGTGATCAATAATCGCACGGAATTCTCAGGGATAAGACCCATACCTGTTAATGAGTTGGATTTGGTCATCGTCGGATTGGTTTTATCGATGTATTTAAGGCTCCAATTTTACCCCTAAACCAGTGAAATTCTGCGACATTTGAAGATTAACGACTTGTATTTGACAGATGAACAGTGTATGAAGGGTGATGGTTCGTCCTACATGGGAACCGTGGCTAAAACTGCCTCTGGTAAAGATTGTATGGCTTGGAACGAACAATCTTACAACTATGCTGATAAACGTAAGTTAACTGGATACGATCTGTTTTAGATTCGTTATCATTTTCAAAATCATTCAAAGAATTCAATAGTGGGCGACTAATTAAGCTACTTGATAAGCCCCACAACAGTGAGGAATATGTTACATTATCTGACCCCATATCCCTCAGGAGTTGGGACCCACAATTACTGCAGGAACCCGTACGGTAACAAGAAACAAGATGGTCCGTGGTGCTATGTGGCTGACTCCACTATCAAGTGGGAGTACTGCTCTATTCCTGAGTGCGGTGAGTTAAGACACTGCTCACACGTCAGAAGAGTAACTTCCAGAAAACCTTTAAAACCTTTAAAAACTTTAAAACGCAACACACGCAATTGTTACGATAGTTACAATACAAGCTATGGATTTGTTAAGCTGTTATTTGTTATTGCATTAAGTTATAACATTGTTTACACAAAATGCATATTGCATAATATAACGATGAAAAATCGTTGTTTTATTAATTTATATGAACTTCAAGCAGTCAAAATATCAAAGCGGAACTGGGAAGTATGACCTGGGCTTGGCTAGATTATATTTTATAAGCTTGCTCCTTAATCCAATTTTTTTTTGTTTAATTAAATATAAGACCATATTTTTTGAGCTACTTGAATTCGCACTGCCTTATTCCGACAAGGAAAGCATCCATATTAACAACAACAAAAGATGGTTAGATGGGGTAAATAATACACAACTCTTATCATCAGGACATTACGTATATCTGGAATCTAGCTGGCTGAGACCTGGCGATCGAATATTGATGAAAACGCCCGAGCTTCTGACTTCTGGTCCAGACTGTAAATTCGAGTTCTGGTATCACATGAACGGAGACAGCATTGGTACGCTTAATGAGAATTTCTACTTTACTGAGATAATTTGTTTACTCCCTCGAGTACTTTCTAGTGGCCTTCTAAATTTAAAGCATCGTTTCTAATTTCCTCAGAGTTTAACGTTAGCTAAAAGTTACGTTAACTTTACAAACCCTTCAGGTCAATTATTCGTGACAGTAAACTCGACCCGAGGAAACTGGGAACAAGAGATCGTGAACCCGTATATTTCCGACTGGCACAAGATGAGTATCCCTCTAGGTGCCCAAGCAGACTTCACTGTGGGTCTGGTGGGTGTCCGAGGTGCTAGTTACACGGGAGATATAGCTATTGATGACACCAAGTTCGTGGACTGTGCCCCATCCGGGTATCCCACTCCTCCGAAAATACTGACCGCGTCTGGTGACTTGGTGCTGACTGGGGATGATCATGAGTTTATGCTGGATTGTCTGATGAGCGGTAACCTTGCTCCAACTATCACCTGGTTCCACAAAGGTTTGTGTTTTTTCTCAACTTTCTTTTTGCAGAGTTACATTTTCTAAATATGAGATGTGATTTATAAAAGATTTGCAGAATGTAATAACCTGGTGAAATAAACTTTTTCCTTCCCAGGAGAGCCGATAGCGTTCGATAGCCGAAGGATGATGCTTCTGAACGGTTCACTGTGGATTAACCACATTGGTTCTTACGACAGTGGAACTTACATGTGTCACGGTATCAACCAAGTCTCTTCTGTCAATGCCTCCATGACTGTAAGTTTAGCTTCTAACTAGTAATTAACTGTACTTTTTTCGTCTTGGGGCAATTCAGTTCCGTTTATATTTCACGAAGGAGCTCCAAACCAGCAAGCAGTCATATCACAAGCATACTCTAACTTAACTTAACCCTCATCCCATCAGGTGACAGTTCCAGCCTCTCAAGATTCCTGTGACTTTGAAACAGACGCGTGCATCTGGCGAGACAGCGTGAAGGACACGGACTTCTTCTGGGTGTGGCAACAAGGCTGTACTCCCAGTTATTCTACAGGGCCGTGTGAAGACCATACTACCGGCACTGAGGAGGGTCACTTCATGTATGTGGAAGCTAGCTGGCCTCGAACTGAGGGAGATGTAGCGGAACTGCAGAGCGAGTGGCTATCTACTACCAATGTGAGTAAAATTTCCAGGAATAAGTAGCATGGTTAAGATAAAATTATAGTGGGTTCAAGGGACCGTCTTAAAAAATAGCCACCAAAGTGTTAGAACACGTGATGTTTGAAACCACAATCACTTAACCCCCTCCTCCTGCAGCCGAAGTGCGAGGTTTCCTTCTTCTACCACTCCTTTGGAGACAACGTTGGAAAGCTAGAATTCCAGATCATGGGACAGCAGTTCAACAGATTTGCCGATAAGATCCTAGACGGACACAGTAACGACGCCTGGATAGTTGGATCTGTAGATGTTGGTGTGGTCAATACTGCGAGAGTGGTTTTCAGAGGAACCATAGGCTCAGCTTACGACGGTGATATTGCCATAGACGATGTAGCTTTCCACAACTGCGGACGTAAGTAACAAGACTACTACAAAAGTGACAAAGTGCCAATTACAATATTCAAAGGAAGTAAAAAACATTATGCTTGCAAACATGCGATTATCCTAACTGTGTAAAATTCTAAAGATCTGAGCAAATCTAAACCCCACTCTTTCTATCCAGTGAAATACCTGTGTAACACAACAACTGAGACATCTTGTGAAACAGAGCCAAAATGTATCAACAAGACCAACATTTGCGATTTCCAACCTCAATGTAAAGACGGCACTGACGAAGTAAACTGCGGTAAGTTGAAATAAGTAAGTGATAGTGAGAGAGACGGTAAAGACTACAGTAAAATCCTATTTACAGTTCAAATTATGTGGCTAGAATTAGTAAACACTGACGTAGTGCACAGCATTTATGTTACAAAGGTTACAAAGCACAAAGGTTATATTGCGGTCGGAATACTGTGCTTTAACATTTAGTTATAAAAGTTATTATTAACGTTAAAAGTAGTTCGGCGTGTGCTTGGCGGTTTGCTTGATGTCTACTGCACAATAATTATGTCTGCTAGTGAAGATTTTACGACTCTAAGACTACATATTTCCTCAGGAACATGCGATTTCGAGGGACCCAGCACCTGTGGCTGGAGCACCAACCACGCAGGAGTCTGGAAGAAGATGGCAGGTGCTCAGGACTACTACGGTCCTGGTTACGACCACTCTCTTGGCACTGGAGAGGGTTCGTCCTATATCTTTATCTCTACTTCACCTGTACTTTCAGCGCTAACTTTAATCTTATCACGTATCAAAACAAGAGAGTTTAACTTGGCTTGGCTCCAAGTATGAGTTGATGACGTCACCCGCCCTCAGGCCACTACATGATAGCAGAGTCGAACTGGTGGCACTACGGAGAAGACCACGAGGTAGAAGAGATAAGCACCCCCGTGTTCGCTACTACCGGCAAGAGATGCCGACTCAGGATGTACTACGCTGCTGACCTGGGGGTTAACGGAACCATGACAGTCACTGTCAAGAACGATGCTGGCTCCTTTGTTAGTACAGTTAAAACCTTTGTAGTTGTGCCTTGTTGAGGCGGACCTTCTTGTTGACTGGTACAATTAATCACTTTGTGCGAGGACACATGTGTCTCAATTCAATCATCCTTCAACAGGAACGTAACTAAGTAACATTTCTGTGAATTGGTGAAATAACACGTTTCTCCTCGTCAGACTGCCTTGTCTAAGACAGGTAACGCTACCGGAAACTGGACCTTTGTCACAGCTCGACTGCTGGAGGGAACCAACGTCCAAGTAACTATCGGTCTGTCCATCGCTGCAGCCAATACCTTTGAGCAATATTGGCTGGCAGTAGACGATGTCAGGTTTACTGACTGTGATCCGGGACATCTGAACGGGCCGGGAGAGTGTGACTTTGAGCTGGATACTTGTGATTACAGCAACCTGGAGGCTAGAGACGACTTTGATTGGACTAGACACCAGGGACCAACACCAAGTTACAACACTGGTCCTAAAACTGACCATACTACACTCACTGACAAGGGTTTGTTATTCAAATATTCCTACTTATGATTATTCCCACCTCCGTGCTATTCATTGGATAATGATATGTATAATGAGCACAGATTGAGGGATGATGTAATATTTTAGATCTATAGACGTCTAATATTATATATGTCTTCATTTCAGGATGGTACTACTATATAGAGAGTTCCTACCCAAGACAGCCAGGAGACACAGCTGTAGCTCAGAGCAGGTGGATGACATACGGCAACACTCAGTCTGATTCCAGTCAGTGTACTCTTGAGTTCTGGTACCATATGATGGGCGACCATGTTGGCAGTCTCAACGTAAGTCGGAAAAAAGTTTTTTATCAATAATGAATTTCTATCGAAATTTTAGCATAGCTAGTGATCTCAAGGTTGACGAATACAATTTAGACTAGGCTAATCACGAACTCTTGCCCGTTACCGGTGGTTCTGGACAAGAGAAACATTATATTTGTGAAATTTAAAATATCGCATGGTAAAATTAGCAGGGGTTCGTACAGTAGTTGTTATTTAAAAACAAATACTGCTGTAATTGGGTTAATGGGAATCGCCACCGGTTCTGGTTTTCCTGCAATCTCTCTAAACTTCCTCTCTCCGCCAGGTTTTCAAATACACATCGAAAGGCTACACTCTGCTGAGGAACCTTACTCAGGCCCAGGCAGATGATTGGGTCGAGGGCAGGATACCTCTCTCCAACGATGGGGCCTTTAAACTTGAGTTTGAGGGAATCCGTGGATCAGAGTACGAGGGCGACATCGCACTTGACGACATCGAGGTCAGTCAACGAACCGCTTCGATCACTTTGTTCTTATAAAAAAAATTGATAATTATTACAGCTTAAACAAAATGCATTTTTGTCCATGTTCCATGATAACAAATCCCATCTCAGCTGGACGACTGCGCAGTAACTAACCTGTGTGCTAAAGAAGACCACGACTGTACCGGACCTACTTGTGTCCCTGAAGACAGGGTGTGTGACCTATATGATGACTGTGGAGACAACTGGTGGTGGCTGGACACTGACGAGAGACGCTGTGCTACCTGCAACTTCGAGGAGGGCCAGTGTGGCTGGAAGAACCAGAAGGTTAAGGACGATTTCGATTGGGTTAGGTATTCTGGTGGCACTATGTCGTGGGGAACTGGACCCAAAGAAGACCATACCTTCGCTGGAAGCAAGGGCTGCGGCAAGATCCTTCACTTCGGTGGGAAATGTATTCACCCTCTGTGGGGTAACCCTAACTCTAAGGAGGGGACACCTATTGTCACTTACAAGGGCTGCACTGAGGACAGATTACAGTTCTGTTGGACTAACGAGGGTGATCTGAAACATCTCACCTCCGGTCTCTGTATCCAGGTAGATTACATTCTATAGATCAGTAGCCTCATAAATGAAAATATCTAATCTCGTATGCTTACTCGGTGCAATATTATATTACAATTTGCAACATCAGGATAGTCTTAACGATCTGTATTTCAGCCCCGATCAGCCAACCCAGACGATCCCGCTTCTAACACAATCCTAGAACTGAATAGCAACTGCGGTTCTTCCTTCACAAAGTGGAGCTTCACAGCTGGCGGCAGTATCAAGCAAGTTAGCAGTGGGCTCTGCTGGCATCCTCTCAACGGAAGTCCCGATCCAAGGAACAATAACATGGTCGTGGTGTACCAAGGCTGTGATCAGGATAGACTCCAGTTCACTTGGGCCGGCAAACCTGGTACGTCAACATCTAAATGCACTTTGTATTGACATTGTAAAATTGAGGAGTTGAGCTGAAAATCGGAAATCAATCTGATTATTTTGAAATTTCGTTCCACATAACTCTTCCAACCCAGGCAACTACTACTACATCGAAGCATCCTCACCTCGGAAACCCGGAGACAAAGCCACGATCACATCACCGATTATACCACAATCGGGAAGCAGATGTGAGCTGGAGTTCTGGTACCACATGGGCGGAGCTGGTATTGGCATGTTGCTGGTGAACTTAGACTACTCTTACTACACGGAGAACCTGTTGAGTCTTACTGGGGACCAGGGTGATGTGTAAGTTTAATTGTTTATATTAGTTTTGCTGACTTCACCATTGTTGAATAGTTATTGTACGTATTACGTAAGGAAGTTTATCAACAGATGCAGCACTCAAGACCCCACCTTTTCAGATGGAAGAAAGCAACGATCCCTCTCGGATACAAGGAGAACTTCCACTTTAGCATCATCGGAACGATTGGAAGCTCGTACGAGGGTGACATTGCAATTGATGACATTAAAATGGTCAACTGTAAACCATGTAAGTGAAATTTACATGGCATTCCTTCTTTCGAAAGCCATTGTAGTAATTTTCGTGTAATTTTAGGCAAACATTGTTCGAATTATAGCAACACGTTATTCTGACTTACAACTGTTCCGCAGCGGAGAGTGCCAACCCTGGAGAATGCACGTTCGACGACGGAATGTGTGGTTTCCAGGACGACAGGAACTTTGATGACTTTGACTGGATCAGAAAGAACAAAGGAACTCCAAGCGTCTATACTGGACCTAAACAAGATCACACCCGGGGCAATTGGACCGGTTAGTTGTTGTGTTTTCGATCTTAACTTGGATAAACTTATCTGGAAATTTAATAGCTACATTGCTTTCACCTGTGTATGTCAGTGAACCTTTTTAATAACCGTGTATATTGTAAAACTTTCAAAAAAACAATCATCATGTTCCTGTCCAGGATACTACATCTATCTCGAGACCTCTTGGCCCCAAGTTGAGGGAGACCGAGCAGTGATCCGAGGACCCTGGATGAAGCATGAAGGCTGGTTCTACTGTACTCTCAACTTCTACTATCACATGATGGGAGCTACTGTTGGTACTCTGAATGTCTACGTTGAGACCCCTGATGACAACGATCTCGGAGTGAGTTTATATTTCATTGTTGCGAGGTTCAGCTGTAGGTTTATAGTTTGATACGATTTAATGTTTTATAGGATTGACGGGTGTCCGTAAGACAAAAAGCAATAATTTGTAATAACATTATTTTTTCCCCAGCAAATGGTGTGGCACAGAAACACATCTGAAACTCTAGAATGGGACAAGGCCACAGTGTGGCTAGGAGGAGGTATAAACTGGGGAGATAGCTACTGGAGACTTGTTCTAGAAGGAATCCGAGGTGCAGGCTTCACCGGAGACACCGCTGTTGATGATATCTTCTACACTGGATGTTATCGTAAGTTATTCTGCTAATACCCTTAACGAGCCCTCTGCTCTTCTCGTATACCTCTATTTTTGTGGCCCTTAATCTAAAAAGTTACATGGATCAACATTCAACACGACCCCTCTCCTCTTGCAGCACAGACAGTTTGTAACACGACCCTGGGAGAGAAACAGTGCGGAGGACCCGAGTGTTATGCTGTTGAGAATGAGTGTGACTTTAACCCGGACTGTAGTGATGGGCTTGATGAGACCCACTGTGGCGCGTGCGACTTTGAGGATCACAAACTGTGCGGCTACATTCACGACCTTACATCCCCGGTACATTCAGACTTATTTTTTGTGATTATTCTGGAAGGTTGGTCGATAATTACCTGAAATGGCTCAAGGCAAGACAGTTGTAGCCTGTGATAATTGGTACTAATTTGTAACTCTTATCAGATGACGTGGCTACGAGGAGCCGGCAGAACAGCTTCAGTAAACACTGGGCCAGCAAATGATCACACGTTTGGTAATATAAAGGGTCACTACATGTACATTGAGACTAGCTGGCAAAAGGAGAATGACACTGCCAGGTAAGAACATTCTAGAAGTCTCAATCCTAGTCTTATCTGATGATTTTGAGTTATCAGTGAGTTATCAAGTTATCATGCTGATATCAGTACTCAGTAGTCAATGACTAGACTTATTGTAATATATTTCACTAAAGTGAGATTTAAATAACGTTATCTTCAGAATGCTGAGTAACGAGTACCGTCTGTCTGATAACGCGTGTAAGATGAACTTCTACTACCACATGAGGGGAGACCACATTGGAACACTCAATGTAAGTCAGAGTCAGAGACCTTGCCACATGTGACCATAGATGAAAGGGAACTGTTACTTCTTTTAAAAGAAAATTATTTACAACCATGATGATTGAAAGTTGAAACCTATCTCAGCTCAAGGTGATAATTTAAGTTAACGTCAAACCGCCTCACTCTCAGATTTACATCAACTCTGACGCCCTACCCATGCACCTGGTGTGGAACAAGACCGGCGAACAGAGCAACAAATGGAATAAGGGCACAGTCGACATCGGAGGTCATGCCAACTTCAGGATCGTTATTGAGGGAGTAAGGGGTAATGGTTTCCAGGGTGACATCGCTATCGACGATATCAGTTTCGAGGATTGCCATCCAGGTAAGTTTTGGTTTTGAAATATTTTAACTAAATGGTACTTACTTTTACTTTTCGTTTCTTTAGTCTGTCCGAATATGCCCTCCAATTAGGTGGTAATTAAGATGAGAACAAGACCTTAGACGCCTTAAACTTAAGTTTAATATAAGTTAAAAATTAACTTCTACAGACATTAAATAGGGTTGATAAGGCATTAAACAGAGTTCTAACCCCTGCCTCTCACAGGAACCACATTGAACCCGGCAGCATGTGACTTTGAGAAGGATTACTGTGCTTACGAGGATATGACAGGTTACGATGAGTTTGACTGGACGAGATGGCAGGGAGAAACACCGTCCTGGAACACCGGACCTAGTGTGGATCACACAACCGGAACAGCTGCAGGTAGGAATAGTAACACAGGGTCAACTTGGAGATGTGAAGTGTCAATTGGTCATTATGCTCACTTGCTTTTAATATATATTTACACTTAATCCACCCCGAATCTTTAGAGAATAAACAAATTGTGATAACTTTTTCAAACAAAATATATGAATATTTAAAGAATTGTTCTCAATCATCTAACAGAATTTCATATAATTAATTTCTTTTAAAAACAAAATTAGAAAATAGCAAGGATTATCAATTACGAGGTATCAGATTGCTATCGGAGCAAATAAGATAAATTTAAAACTTTCTGACGGTTCAAAATTTCAGTCTCTTTATTTTAAAGCACATAGTTACAAATACAGAAATTGAATTAACCAGGGTAACTACAAGACACACTCCTGTTTATAGGACTGTTTACTTGACTGTTTACTTGGAGGCTATCCTCTGGCTCGGGAGCCACACTTGCTGAACTGCCACTTCTTATCAGAGCACTAAAGTTCTGGATCACAAACAAACTGTTCCGTCCTGACCTCCGCTCAGGAGGGGCACTCGCGCTCCTCAGATATTGCCTGTTAATAATGCGAGGCACCGTACTGGAGAGTCTACCATTACCTGTAGTATCACCCTGGTTACCAGTTCCGGCTCCAGCTGTCGAGGGCCGCTGTTGTCCCAGCAACATGGCCTTGACACCTGAACTTCTGAAAGTCACCACTAGAGGGTTGATTGCTGAGAGGAATATGGGGATGAAACCAAACAGATTGAAAACCGTGATATCGTAAAGTTTGTTCCGAGGACATGAGTTCTGATCGAAGTTTCCCGCCTTGATAACAATGTAAATTATCCCAAATAGCACGAGCAACATATTTCCAGCACTCATCAGTAGGACGGTAAACCCACTTCTCTTCTGGGTGGCTACTCTCCTCTTCATCTTCTCAGTTTTAGTTTTGCTTCTCACCTGCTTTATAGAACGGTCCCTCGCCCTCACTCCTTTCCTGAGCTCGTGTACTGTTGCTATTGAAGTGAAGGTAGCCAGTAGAGATTGTACTCCGAATAGAGCAATCAAGAGTATCGACCAGGTATCAAGATCATACCAGACCATCTGTATCCTTTCATCAAAGTATTGAGTAGTAGAACTGATGAGCAGGGTAATGATTGCTCCATCAAACAAGATAAAGTTGCAGAACGCAAAGATGATGACAGCTTTTCGGTTCACCTTGAAGAAAGTGTACTTTATCTTGATGTATCGAGTGATTGAAAGTAAATTGGTCAACATCCCAGAACCGAAGATGACCGCAGCTATGACGACGGTTGATGCGATACGCAGGTTATTGGGTTCCCTTGACATGGAGCCGGCTTTAGAGCTCAACAGAGCGCTCGAGAGGACGAGGGGTTGGTAGAGACAGGTCATGAAGTCTGATACTGCAAGCAGTTGGAACAATAAGCTGCCGACTGATGGTCGCTGTTTGTAGTTGTAAATGAATATGATAGGGTTCAGGAATAAGGAGACGAGAAAGAGCAGAGGTAAGATTGAACCATATCCTATGTTGAAAGCTGCGTCCAGTGTTGAAACTGTTCCATTGCAATGAAAAATAGCCATGTTGCAACCTGAAAATATGAGGCCGATTCTAGACTGATAACAATATCCGTTAATAAAGCACAGTATCCGAAACAATACCGGTACGAAAGTAAAACCAGATAGACGGATCAATTTGTGGCAGGTTAGAGTAAACTATTAGCGGTCGGAGACAGGTGCTCGAGGTCTCTCTCCTCCTCACCTGGCCTATTAGCTTCTATAATAAGTTACTGAGCGTGCTTACTCAACAACTGCTCGCTGCGCGGAGGGTCTAGAGTCTCAAAACAACTTCAAAGGGCGACCTGTCAATTAAACAATCCTAAACGTGATTTAAAGGGCGGTCCATGTGGTCTAATCGATGTTCTTTGTTTTGTTGAATACAGCTGTCGAGACAATGCTTTGTGGAGCGAGGGGTCGGGTCTGGCACAAGCTCAGCAGAGAAGTGATCAATACTTTTAAAGTTCTACAGTATATATGTATGCATTAAGATTTAGTAAGATGATGACACTACTTTGTCAAATTTGAAGTTATTAGGCTATTTTAACACCACCAGCTGTGCGCCCCGAGACGGAGCAGCAACTTTAACCGGCTCTACCTGGCAGTCTGATTTTATCTACGCAGCAACCACGTCACAGATTGTGTGCGGTCGAATATCAGACAGCTTCAGGGAAGGTACCAATAATCAGATAATTGTTCGGGGACATTCGTAATTCGGGGGTATAAATCATTTAGATACGCTCGAGTGAACTTGATAACAACTTGGTTCAGCCTCAGTGGTTTATTACTTTGAAAGTCATTAGTCAGTCATTAAAAAAGTATTTTGGTATCAGCTTCAGCTAAATATTGAATATCAGCATAAAATGATGAAAACATTTTGTTCTAATATACGAAAGAAAAACGGTGGACGACATTAGTAATCAATGACATAAATTTGAACATTTGATCTTTTGAAAGCGTTTGACACCTACTGAAATTTCTCAAAGTCTGACTCATTCTTTCAATCTATTCGGACATTACCATGTCGAAAGACTGATGCAAGCTTTATTTTATCAGAAGTTTTATCTCGTCCCTTGCAATCAATATTCTGTTGCACAATATGTCCAGCAACCACGTGCGATTCAGGGAACGCGCTATCTGACAATTGCCACGTGTTCTTGAAACCTGTGCTTCTTGTCACTATGATCAGGGGATTCAGGGCCGACAGACTGAGTGGCAGAAAACACCAAGTAAGGAATTTGATAAAATTAAAATAGAAAGAGTTGTTCATCCTGACTTTCATGAAAAGATACACAATATTGCAACCGAACATGACAAAGTTCCCAATATTCATAAGCAGCACTGTCATACAGCCCCGCTTCTCCGCTGCCATCTTCTCTCCATATCACCATTACGAATAGCCCCACACTTACTGTCCCCTCCCCACAGTTTCTTAACAGTCAGTATAGAAGTGACAGCAGCCAGCAGCACGTGTGTAGTGTAAGGGAACGTCATTCCCAGGGCCCACCAGTCCTGACCTTCTACCACGCGCCACGTGTACTGGATGTAAGGGTCAAGTATCACACGGGAAGAAAACAGGACGATATAGATGTAGGAAAAGAGAAGGAAGCTGCTGTAGAGGACGAAGTAGATGATAAGTAGCTTCTTCTTGATACGGTAGAAGGGAGATCTGATCTGAATATACCGTGTTATTGACATGAGAGTTGTTATCATTCCGGCTGTCTGCATCAAAGGAACCATGAATATAGTGGAGACCTTCTCCAGATTTGAAGGTGGTTGAGGGTGGTCCTGACAACAGTTGCTGTTCAACAAGCGAATAGTAACCATTATCGGCTGGTAAGATGTCGTCAGAAAGTCTACCACTGCTAGCATCATGAACAGGGTGGTTGCTATGGAGGGTTTCCTGCGGTAGTTGTAGAGGAATATCATAGGGTTAAGGATGAGGGAGGTTAGGAAGATTACAGGGAGAAGAGATCCGAACACGTAGTTGAGTCCAGTGCTGACTGAGGGATGCAGGTCCTCGTCACAGAATATTGCCATTTTACTCTAAGAGGGGTAAGTTTGAGATAAAGAACACTCGAAAATGTTGCCACATAATTGCAAAATGCACTTAGAATAGGTTAATAAGAATAGCCAACTAAAACTACAATTACTCAATAAAGTTATAAATATACGGTCGTGACATCACTCAGCGGTGTCATGAAGATTTCTTGAAGGTATAACTATCCACAGCAATCTGAACCACATATGAGATGACATTTTGTAGTGGGCTGTCATTATATGATGACTCAATTACGAGCAGCAACCAGAGGTCTGTACACCTGGTGGATACCTGATTCTTACCAATCATTTGGGGAGAACAGCAATCAGCGTTACCGTAGCCTATTTCTGTTTCAATTATCAATTGAGAAATCGAAACTATGAAATTGTCACGGTGGTTGTTTTAGCGACAGAATGATATGTAATTCCCAGGCTCATAGCCTCCCGTTGACTTTAGAGATAGGAAATGGTAGTTGCAGTTTTATATTGCAAATTAATTACATTTGAATTGAACTGAAACAAAGGCATTCACACTAAAAATAGGATCACCACATCCGTGGATGTAAGTCTGTGATTTAAGTTTAACTAATAACTACGCAGTTAATAAAAGCGGCACATCTAAAGTATCGTAGGTCTAAATCTATGTGACGCCGAGGTATCTTTACTGTATGTGACAGGCTCTGTTGTATAGTACAAACTAAATATCCTTTGTTTTGTGCCGAGTAGCTGAGTTATGACAGGATATCGCTGAAGTGTGATGAAATAATAAAAGGAACAGGCTGGGCAACATGATTTAACTAAAAGTAACAGCCATCTGGCTCCCTCTCATGATAGCTCTCGACTATAATACTGTTAATCTTGATCGAAGTTTTCTCGCGTAATTCTGGGCTAAATATCGAGAAGCGTATACCGTGGGTCCTAATTTTGAGCGATTATCGGTCTTTCCAGATCATTACACAATCTAGGTCCTCCCTTACCACAAAAATATCCTACAGAACATATTGTTAGAGCTAACATATTACTGAGATATAAGCCCGCCAAATACTTACCTATTTAAATCTTTGACAATGGCGACAATTGATATCTAGACATGACATTCAGACAAATTTGAAAAAGCCTAAATAGATCTCACCGACCTTCAAAAACTGAGTTATGACTTTTAAGGTTGGGGCGTATGGGAGCCCGAATAAAAATTGCTCTAGAGAGTTTTCCCATCAGTTTCAGTCTGACAAATTTTTGATCCCATAAATTGCAATTCTTGCCCTAACTAATAGTAATAACAAACATCTACCAATATACGCATAAGTACGCGTTTTTAAACATTTGTGTTAGAGCCTTAAACTCCCACTCCGACTAACCACCCTCCACCCCAGGTTACTACGCGTACGTAGAAGGGTCCTACCCTAGACTACCAAACCACACAGCAGTGCTCCAGAGTCCCTGGGTCAAGACGGAGGGTGTCACGTGTCAGTACAACATGTGGTACTTCATGCACGGTATGGATGTTGGAAGTCTGGACATATCGGTCGAGGTTAGTTTTACATAATCATTATCATATTAATAACATTTCTGTCGATCTTCATTATACCTTCCGACTAATATAAACTTTTTATCGCCATGAAGCATCCCCACAATTCAAATGACACGTTCTCAGTACGGTAACGGAACAATCTCCTCCCTCTCCAAACTGGACGGAGAACAAGGCCAGGCATGGATGTTATCCTCCTCTTCCTTCCCCTCCTCCACTGATGGTGTCAGGTTCAGGGTTACCGGCCAGAGAGGTATTAGCTTCACAAGTGATATTGCTATTGATGATCTGAGTGTCGCTAACTGCGCTGGTGAGTGATTGTTCATCCTGATTTCTATCAAGAATCAATTCCGAAGTCTTTTCTCTTTAAGGTCCGACGAAACACATTTTCACGAGAAACCATACAAAAACCTAACTGAAATGATCCACTAACCCCTCCTCCTCCACCTCAGTACAAAAGTATTGCCCGGCTGAGAAGTTCTCCTGTCTGGACAAGCCCCACTGTGTCTCCAACGACATGCTCTGTGATCTCAACTCAGACTGTCCGGACAACTCGGACGAGAACAGACATTGTGGAGCTTGTGATTTCGAGCACAGTAGGTGTGGATTCGTGGGTAGTTTTGGTTTGACCTCCTGGAAGAGAACTAGTGGGTCTACCTGGGCTGCTGGAACTGGACCTAGCTCTGATCACACCAAGGGAACTCCTAATGGTAAAGCTTTGATCAATTCATTTGATGATTTAGTATCAGCTAGGTGTTGGCGAATGAACAGCTCTGTGTAACTTTAACCCTCTCCGTGCCTGTCCTCCCCTCTAAAGTACTCCAGTTCTAACCCCATCAAAACCCCCAGGTTACTACATGCTATTCTCTGCTTCATACCTGAACCCTGGAACCAGTGCCTTCCTGATGAGCACCCAATACCCGCTAACTGCTACAGAGTGTAAACTTGTATTCTACTACCACATGGCTGGTATTGACATGGGCCGGCTTTATGTTGAGGTCAGGTCTAAGCAGAGTAAGGATATGTTCGAGGAGGTATGGTCTATGGAGGGTCATCAGAGCAGCAAGTGGCAACGTGGAGAGGTGAGGAACTAAACAATTTCTTCTATTCGGTCGAAGCATTTCAGTTGTTTTGTATGAACTAACCATTGATATTCTGAGTTGTCGTATGAAACTTTATTCTATATTGTCGTAACTTCTTTTCTCCCAGATCGCACTAGCATCCCTTGTTGACGTACAAGCTCGATGGGTCGGAGTTCGAGGACCGGGAGTCAAGGGAGACATTGCTATAGATGATGTGAGCTACGAGAATTGTGGAGTTAAAACTTGTGATGTTCCTCCCGCAGTACAACCATCTTGTGGTACCCCCGGTATTGGACAGATGGCATGCGAGAAACTAGGCTGCTGTTACAGAGACAAGACCTGCTATCAGAAACTAGGAGTAACAGACCCAACAATAGTGGTATCACCCACCCCTTACGTAGGAGATGAGAGTGATATTGTTACCCTGATGTGTAAAGCCACAAGTAACCCCAACCCCCGGTACTCCTGGTCCCGGGCCTCTGGGGACCCTCTACACCCTGGCAGGGCTACTGTTATGGCTGATGGAACTCTTGTTATCATCGACTCTTCCTTCTACGACTCAGGTAAAGACCTAAACAATGACAGTTTTATGAAATACTGGTTTTCAATTTTAGTTAAGGTCATCGTATTAACTAAAACTGGACTCGTAACGAACGACCAAACCAATATCTCTGAACGTATTCCAATTCCTCAGACACCTACACCTGCTCTGTAACGAACGGTTTGACGACAGTGAACGCTAGTGCTAAGATAGAAATCCACGCTGGTGGAGCCAACTTCGATCTGAACATGTGCAAATGGCACAATGTCCACAAGGGAGACAAATGGGACTGGGCTCGTAACCATGGATACGTGAGTCATATCTGCAGGTGTTCGTTAGACCTAAATTGTACATGTGGGTTAGAAACCTCCAATAGTCCCGAGTTAGGATGACTCATTATGAGTGAGCTGCTGTTTTACACCACTCCTTTGATATGATGAGGCAGTGTAATCACGTACTAAGAAAACTTCAAACAAAGGAACAATATTAACCTGGTTCCACCCCAGGCACCTAATTACTGGCAAGGTACAGGACCAGACAAGGACCACACCTCCGGTTTCGGTTCCTACCTGCTCTTCAACACCCACGCTACCCCCATCAAACAAGGAGACACTGCTAAAATCCACTCAACTTGGCTGACTAAGGGAGCAACTATAAGGGCAGCTGCTGGAAGTAAGTTACAAACAGACCAGGAGCGCGTGCTATTCCGTTTTCTTATTATGATGAGCGCTGTTGAATATGATTTCATAGAATCAAATATCCACCAGCACAAGACGCAGGTGAATTATCAAGCCGAGTTATAAAACATAAAGCGTCTCTTAGT
Organism: Bolinopsis microptera; assembly: GCF_026151205.1. NCBI lineage: Eukaryota > Metazoa > Ctenophora > Tentaculata > Lobata > Bolinopsidae > Bolinopsis > Bolinopsis microptera. The sequence goes on from NC_087073.1 coordinate 14,326,810, forward strand.
AACCAGCTGATAGGTTGCTCCCCCGCAGGTTGTACACTGAGTTTCTGGCACTACATGAAGGGAACTACAGTAGGCTCTCTGACCACCAGTATTATCGGAACGGACGGCACAGCTCAGGAGCTGAACAAGCTTTCAGGACAACAAGGTAACTTGTGACCATGATGATCTGAGCAACTAATAGATTCACAGGGGTGTTACTTTGCCATAACAGACGTATTGATGTTTCACGGTCTCGTAATCTAAAAAGTCTATTATTATATTTGAACTAAGAGTTACAGTGGTTTCACTTAACGAATGTACTCAGCTGAAGACCCCCCAAAAATAACAATAGTTTTCTCAGCACCTGGATGGACGTTCCAGAGTGTCCCAATACCCAGCAACATGAACAGCTTCAAGATAGAACTAACAGCAACTGCTGGTGGAAACGTGGGAGACATCGCCATTGATGATCTCAAGTTCAGTGGTAAGTTTAGGTCATCTATTTCTTGTAATCAGAATATTAAATCACCTTCATTCAGTACATGAACCTTCTTGTGATGCTAAAGTCAACTGAATCGTACTTTATTTATAAACTAATGTGTTTTTTTTTTCAGGATGTGATCTTTCATACTCATGTCATACTACTGACCACTTCGCTTGTGAGACAGCTGAAAGCAGCAAGCCCAAGTGTATTGACATCGGACAGGTAAGCAGAAACAAAGATTGTACTCAAAGTTTATACTAATACTTCACTTTCTTGTAATCACCCCCTGTACACGCCAGGCATACATCCCACTACCAGTACAGCATAATATAATATATAATATAATTTATTGTAAATATAATATATGTTTCAGAATTATGTAATGTAACGTGATGGAAATATTATAAGCGGGCATATCCTGTCCAAACCCAGGATGCACTACAAGAAGAATTTGTTTTAACTTTTATGAATAAAAAGCATTAATAATATACAGCATAATATAATGCTAATAACGGAATACAACCAGATAAAGTAAAATTTCCCACTTTAATATAATAGTATACTTACTGATTACACCTATTCAGTGCACATCTTGAGCATCTTTTCAATGTTTGTAGTGTATCTGGTCGTTATCCTCTCTCCTCTTCAGAAATGTGACTTCACCTCGGACTGTGCTGATGGTTCAGACGAGGAAGACTGTGCTGACTGTGACTTTGAACAGAGCGAGTGTGGCTACGTTCACGTTCCCAACGTCTGGTTCAACTGGACACGTAACGCAGGGCCCACCTCCAGTATTGGCACCGGGCCAGTGAGGGATCACACTCTGAACACTACAGAAGGTCACTACATGTTCACCGAGGCTAGTTACCCTCAGTGGCAAGGAGATCAGGCTATCTTCTCCTCGCCCCTGTTCCCACTCACTGGAAGTATCTGTAACCTGGAGTTCTGGTATCACATGGAGGGACCTCATGTTGGACAGCTATCAGTCTACGTGAACCACAGCTACGGAGACGAGCAAGTCTTCAAGATGCAGGGTCCTCAGAGTAACATCTGGAACCAAGCCAGCATCCCTATTGGATCTCACAGAAACGTTAACATCTCCTTTATCGGAACCATCGGTGTATCATTCCAAGGTGACATGGCTATTGACGACGTGAAACTGACGAACTGCAAACCAACTGGAACCTGTACTGACGAGGAGTTTATCTGCTCCTCTGGAAACACCTCCTGTACTGACGCCAGGAAAGTGTGTGACTTTGTAAGTGATTGTGCTGATAACAGCGACGAAGCCAACTGTAAGGGTCTCTGTACCTTTGAGGTGGACTACTGTGGTTGGCAGAATGGCACGAATAAGCTTCAATTGGCACGAATCCAGAGTTCAAGATACGGGCATCCTAACTACGATCACACTACCAAGATGAGTGGAGGATGGTTTATAGCCCTGGACGCTGCTACAAGTACTGGTGCTGCTGGAGACAAAGCTACTTTACTATACCCTAAGATCGGTCAAGCCACCAAAGGAAAATGCTACTTCTCTCTATGGTATCACATTGAAGGAGCAGACGTTGGCACCATTAATCTATATGCTAACGACGGATCCGCAGATAAGAAGGTCTGGACAATGAGTGCTGACTCCGGGGCTGGCTGGTATGAAGGTGGTTTCTTCATCGGCAAAGTCAGTTCCATAGCTGTAACCATAGAGGTTGTCAAGGGTAAGGGTAACGCAGGCGACATTGCTATTGATGATGTAGGTTTCCACCGCTGTTTCGACGGAGCTGAAGAATGTATGGCGGATGAGTTCCAATGTGCATCAGGCCAGTGTATCCCAATAGACAAGGTATGTGACTTAGTACAGGACTGTTTCGATAACTCAGATGAGAGCTCCTGTACTGGAAACTGCAACTTTGAGAAGGATACGTGCGGTTGGGAACTTGACGCTGCATACGATGACTTCAACTGGGAGATCGCTCAAGGAGGAACTGGTTCCTACGGTACCGGCCCTGACAACGATCACACACTAGGAACTCCAGCTGGACACTACGTGTTTGTGGAGGGATCCTACCCGCGAGTACAAGGAGACGCTGCCTGGATGAGAAGTCCTTGGTTTATCAATCCTACCAACAACTGTCAGTTCAGCTTCTGGGTCCACATGATGGGCGCTAATATCGGAGAGTTGAACATCTACGTCATCACTACATCCTCTAAAGACCTAGTCTGGACCCTAGCTAAAGAACAAGACGTGGTGTGGGTGCAGCAAACTGTAAAACTACCCCGACTTGACGCTTTCAGGCTCCTCATGGAGGGAGTCATCGGAAACGGCTACGAATCTGACATCTCAATAGATGACATATCCTTCAGAGAATGTGGAATCAGACCACTGTGTAACAGTGATCAGTTTGCTTGTGCTAACGGTTTACAGTGTATTGATAAGGGTCTGGTATGTGACTTTGGATTCGACTGCGAGGACCGATCTGATGAAGCAAAGTGTGGTAACTGTAACTTTGAAGACGGCATGTGTGGTTACAAGAACATCAACGGAGATATCCAGTGGTACAGAGAGAAGAACGGACTACACAGTGACAGTATTGACTGTCAGGTAGATGACGGGAGATACTACAGAGGCACTGAAAACAAGACAGCTAGTGGTAAGACATGTCAGAAGTGGACTAGTCAGTATCCTCACCGTCATGACAGGACTCCTGAAAACTACCCCTACTCTGGTGGGTGCCTTTCTTCTTTTCCGTAATTGGTCGTTTTCAAAGTGAACCGCTTTCAACACTATAACGAAATTACATTTTTGAGGCAACCATACTAATTTTCTCCAGAATTCTAATATTTTATATTAAGCTATAACTCTAACTCCCTCTCTCTCTCTCTCCCAGGACTCGGAGATCACAACTACTGCAGGAACCCTGATGGCGAACCCGGAGTCTGGTGTTACACCACAGATCCTCAGAAGAGATGGGAGCTGTGCGATGTGAAGCAATGTGATTACTATCTCACTACTGAGTGGCACGAGAACAAAGGAGACCAGGCTATAGTTGTGTCTCCTAAACTGGGCACCTCTGGAAAGAACTGTTACCTGACTTACGATATTCAGCTGGATGGTCCCAATATGACTGTGGAACTCTTTGTTAACAGCTCCGGAACTGCTAAATCTATTTCAAGAATAGGTAAGCAGTACGCGGTGAACTCGGATAATGTTTATTTTAACATTACATTTATTGTTTGAACATTTCCAACGAATCTTGGATTATCAGTAAGTAACAACTTTATATCCGCAGGTTCTGGAGACAACACCGGTTCGTTCTGGAACTCAAGTAGTGCAGTAGTTGGAGCAGCTCAAGACTTCCAAGTAACCTTCGTTGCAACCATGAACCTGGACAGATGGGCTCACTATCACCTGGCTATAGATAACATCCAATTCGCACCTGATTGTGCTGCAGTGGCCTCTATCACCAAGTCACCTGTAGACATGGCAACTCCTGCTGGAGCTAAGGCTGTGTTCATGTGCGGAACTAAGGGAGACCCCATGCCAACCGTCACCTGGCATCACCTTGGTGACGCGCTGGGTACGGGTAACTTCACTGGTGACGGTGGTAGGATATGGGTTGATAAGGATAACAGTCTGACCTTCAACTCGACTGTTGTTGCTGATGCTGGAAAATACACGTGTAATGCTACCAATACTCTCGGATCTAAGACCGCATCTGCTCAGCTCGTCGTATTAACGGTAAATATCGTACTTTTCAGACTTTATGAAATTTCGTAGTGCTTTCACATTATTCTTGGGATTTTATTTTTTAAATATATTTTGCTGATCAACTCAACTCTCAGAAATGTGACTTTGAGAGAGACCAGTGTGGCTGGACCAACGTTGCTAACACGGCTGATGACTTCGACTGGGAGAGAGCTCAAGCTGAGACCTTGTCTTACGGAACAGGACCTATTGTGGATCATACCTTAGGATCATCTGACGGTCAGTTCGCGATTATTTTGAATGTTTTTATTATCAAATTTTACTAATAATTAGCATCAACCAGTGTCTGCAGTGTCTGCCGTAATAAGAGAAGCTAATTAAAACTTAATCAATAAAATTATCAAAGTCTGACTCCTCACTTAACCCCAGGCTGGTACATGTTTATCGAAGCGTCCTACCCTCGACTACCAAACGACAAGGCTATCCTCACCCTGCCCCATATCTACAAGACAGGACCGAGATGTGAGCTGAGATTCTGGTATCACATGATGGGATCAGGTATCGGAACCCTCAAAGCAACAGCTAAAGACCACAGCGGAACAGTGATTGCCTCGTGGAGGAAGGATGGTGAGCAGAGTGCTCAGTGGTTACAGGGAGGTCTCTACATGCCACATGCTGATGATGTCACTATCACGTTTGAAGCTGTGAGAGGAATGAACTATGAAGGAGATATTGCCCTGGATGATCTGGAGTTTGTTAACTGTGATATGGATTGTAAGTAATTCTAATGATATCATCAAATTTCAACTCTTGTAGTTGTACGAACAGAATTTCCAGCGTTCCCAAAAATGATTTCAATTATTCGACAGATTTTTTCAATATCTTGACATTGATCAATTTCAGTGAGTCCTGTTTGCGGAGGAACAGAGTTTATCTGTGAATCAGGACAGTGTATCCCACTGAAGGCAGCTTGTGACTCAACGCCTGACTGTTTCGACCACAGTGACGAGGACCCAGCTAACTGCCCTGGTAACTGTGACTTTGAGAGGAGCAACTGTAACTGGAGGGACCAACTCCAGAACACTCAGATGAACTGGACCAGACATCAGGGATACTCTCCTAGTTGGTTCACTGGACCTGATGCTGATCACACAACTGGTTAGTGGCGGATATTATCCGACTTTCTTTAAATCCTGATACTGTCTGTTGAGATTAAGATAGCTCATGATGTCGATATCTTCACCATTACAGCTCATTATTTCTTAAACCGTATCTTCGTTCAGGAACACAAACTGGAACCTACATCTACATCGAAACATCAGACCCCCAACAGCCGGGAGACAAGGCAGCTATCCTCTCACCCAGGATTCAGAAGACCTCTAGTAGATGTTTCATGTCCTTCTGGTACCACATGACTGGATCTCACATCGGCTCTCTAGAGGTAAGAAGACAACATATCTGGCGCGAAAGTAGTGGATTACTTGATTATCTTATTACAGAAATTTTAATATGCATTTTACCCAAATGTAAACCAGTTTTACGGTGTAAATTTAAGATGAGCTAAGACACCCACTTCTCAGTTGTACCAAGTGAACAGATACGGTATCAGAGAGAAGGTTTGGGAGAAAGGAGGTAGAGATATGGGACCAGACTGGCTCCAAGATGGAGTCTATGTTGGTATGAACCAGTTTGTGAGGTACGAGTTTATTGGAACTAAGGGAGATGGTTTCCAGGGTGACATTGCTATTGACGATCTCAACTTCGGCCAGTGTAGTCCATGTAAGTACTGTCCACTTATCAGTATTCAATTTTGTTTCAACTTTTTAGGCTATGTAGCGAAGGTTTTGGTCCTGGTTCTTTCAAATACTTCACTTGACGCTCAATCCTCCCTGAAACTAATCTAAACTTCAGATCTGGATGACTGTGATCCAGTGAACGAGTTCAAATGTTACAACGGACAATGTATCTCCGGAGACAAACTATGTGATCTCAAGAGCGACTGTTTCGACGGATCTGACGAGCGATTCTGTGGTATGTTACATATTCTTAATTCCTGCACCAAATCAAATCAAACCTTTTTGTTACTCGATGACATGACAATTCTTACAACTCAACATTCAACACCTACTCAAATCAACACTTACTATTCAATATTAAGCTGATCTATTTACATAACTATTACCTAGACGCGAACTGTAACTTCGAAGAAGGAATGTGCGGATGGCACAACCTGATCTCGGACATGTTCGACTGGACCAGGTTCAAAGGAGAAACAGCAAGTTACGGCACCGGACCCAGAGTAGATCACACTACCCTTACTGAGGAGGGGTACTACATGTATATTGAGACAAGTCTACCTAGGAAACACGGCGACTCTGCTATTATTCAGTCTCACTGGCTTAGTCTTACTGGAACCAACTGTGTTCTCTCTATCTTCTATCATATGGAGGTAAGAAAATTCAGTAACCACTAACAACCAAGACCCAATGCATTAACAGACCTTACTTTTGAAGCAGTTATCCTTGAAACAAATGCTTAATATTTTCAACTCTTAATGTCTCCTCATCCAGGGTCTGAATCTTGGGGCACTGGCATTAGAAGTTGAGGACAGCTCCACAGGAAAGGCTACCCTCGGTAACCTGACAGCTCAAGCTGATGGCTGGCAACACGGCAGATGGCCTCTCAAGCAGAGCAAGGAGTTCAGGATCAGTATTACTGGTTATGCTGGAGCTAGTTACGATGGAGATATTGCTATTGATGATGTGTCTATTGTCGGATGCAAAGGTTAGCTAATCTTTGTGAGAAGTAGAGTCTCTTTTGTATTTCTGTTCAAGAAGTAAACCTAAAGAGAGCTAGCATCATAGATCTGAGATAAACATTTTGTATTTATTTTATAAATATCTTCCTCTGCAATCAAATAACAAATAAACCCTCCCCAGTGATGAGTTCTTGCGGACAGAGTCAGTTCACCTGTAATAACAAACAGTGTGTATCAATGGCTAGCGAGTGTAACTTCAAGAAGGACTGTTCGGACGGCTCAGACGAGGATAGTTGTCGTAAGTAGTTTACTTCTGAGCAAGAAATTTGAAACTGTAGTAATAGTATACTGAACTGAAACTGGCTGTGGAAATAACAAGAGATAGAGGTCAGGAGGGCTATTAGGAATTACCACAGGACAACCAGACTTTAAACTGCTACTCTAATGGCTACAAAATAGATATTATTGTTGAAGTTGAGGTAGTACCCAGTGCAAATATCTAACAGCTATGAAATTGACTTCGAATTTATCTTCGCTTTGAATAAGCGCCGAGAACGTTTCTGTTGAAATACTCAAAGAAATAGAAAATAAAGCAATGCTGCTGTAAGCTTTGGTGCCACTAGGCGTATAAAATCAAACGATTTAAATGTAGCTGTGATTAAAATAGCTATCAAATTAACTAAATGCTTTTTAATAAACACATTTTTGTAACCCTGACAGATGACGAGCGAGAATTTAAATTAATAACTGCTATGAAATCTCTAAATACATGACTATAATTTTGGGGGAAGAAGAGCCTGGTATATCGAGGTACCCGGTATAGAGAGGCAGGGTATATAGAGGTTCCACTGTAATAGAATGAATATTTAAATTTAAAATCGAACAACAAACAATTGCAATAATTGCCTAATAATGAGTCGGGCTTACTCTAACCTATGGAGACTGCAATTCTGCTGACAGTTCTCTGACTACAGCTTAATAACAAATAATACATCATATTATCGACAGACGACAACTAACAAATACCCCCTCAGCTCTAACATGTGACTTTGAGAAGAACAACACGTGCGGCTGGATAAACGACCCTCAGGCTGACTGGACCTGGGATCTTCACCAGGGTCCTACCTCCTCCCTCCACACCGGTCCTGACACTGATAACACTAAGAAAACAGCACAGGGTAGGTGTAGGGCGGAGGAAACTGAGAATAACTACTTGTTTCGGAAACAAAATATTATATTATTTAATATAATAGTAAATGATAGGGGCATGCAAATTTAGTCGAACCACTGCTAAATACTATGTGCAATATAGTCGAACTAAAAAGTGGTGTTTTGTTGGAGCCGGCTGAAACATTATATCAATGCAAATTTAAGGACAATAATTAGATGTAATATTCTTCATTCAACTTGGTAAAACGTATCGACTAGAAATATGTCATGCATGTTTTATAGAGCTAATTATTGTTTTAATCGATTGTTTATAAAGTTAATCTTCAATTGTAAGGAACTAATTAATGGTTTGAACAAAACCCCTCGGCCCCTCCAGTCCTCTAACAATTCCCCTCCCCTTCAGGAGTTTACCTGTATGTGGAAGCTTCCTTCGCTTACAAGGGACAAGAAGCTCGGCTAGTCAGTGCTCCTTACACAAGATCTGCAGACTCCTGTAAACTCAACCTGTACGCGTACATGTACGGTGGTCATATAGGTAAGTGGAATTTAGTCACTGATGGTTTTAGCTCACACCCTAGTACTTAAACTCCTCATTAAACAAGTGACTCTCAAAAAACAACAAAGTCTGAAGTCCTAGTGACCAATCTTCATTATTCATGACTATTGAGTTTGACCAATCTCCGTGACCATATATTCCGTTCTCCCTCATGGCTCACTCACCCCACTCCTCAGGTTCCCTGTTAGTGCACGTGTACCCCAAGGGACAAGACAAGATACAGGTGTTCAATGAAACTGGAGATCACGGTCAGGGCTGGAAACTATTCTCTGTAGCAATCGGAGCTCACGCTGACTTCCAAGTCTCCGTAATTGCAGTTATGGGTGAAAGTTACGAGGGAGATATTGCTATTGATGACCTGGCCTTTACTGACTGTGAACTGACTGGCGGAGCCACTATCGTTACTCCACCTCAAGACACTAACGGTTTAGTTGGAGATGAGATCAAACTGACTTGTGATGCTAGTGGGGATCCTTTCCCAACCATTACCTGGACTGATGCCAAGAACGCGACTATCCAAGGTAAGGGTCTCGTTATGATGAATTCAACGAGGTTTTTTAATATTTTTGTGGGGGTAACACAGTAATGAATTCTTACATGACTCATGACTGTTAATGAAGAAAGCATCACTATATTAAACATCACCTTCCCTCAGATACAGGCAGGATCAAGCAGACGGGAGATCACGGCAGTATTCTGGATATCACTGAGGCACGGCTAACTGACAACGGACTTTACACCTGCACTGCTTCCAACGGCAAGAGTACAGCTACTGCTTCTGCTCATGTCATTGTTCAAGGTAAGACACGGGGCTAACGTTAATTTCCATACTATTTTCTTTCTGATAGAACTATTTTTTACCGGGTCCATCAAGTTTCACGCTCACCTTCCCCCTCCTCTCAGATCAACCACAGAAGTGCCCATCCGGACGAAAGAGTGACTCAGGTTTCACTCCCTGTACGAACTGTGCTATTGGTAAATATCAGCCAGAGACCGGTAAAACCTCGTGTATGGTCTGTCCGTCAGGACAGACTACAGACTCTGAGGGCAGTACTAGTCTCTCTCAGTGTCACGATGCTAACCAGCCCTGTGCTGTCGGAACCTTCTCTCAGTCGGGTCTACAGCCTTGTGAACCTTGTAATACTGGAAACTTCCAAGATGGTACTGGACAGAAAAATTGTAAACAGTGCAAGCAGAACACCTACCAGGTAAGAGAAAGCAATAATGAGAATACTGTGTCCTAATCACAGTGCAATTTCATTCGAAGGCAGCGACCGTCGACCTTAGCAGAGAGAGACGGAGAGACAGAGAGACAGCAATTTCATACCTCCTTCATGGTTGATAATTTCTTGGTCTGAACCGTTCAATATAATTCAGCTCAAGCATTGCGAGATATTTTGGGCAAAATGCACATTATAAAAACACTTTAAACACTAAACAATCTCTCCAGGACGTGACTGGAAGTAAGAGTTGTACAGCATGTCCACAAGGACAGACCACTAATGGAAACACAGGCTCCAAGTCTAAGAACGACTGTAAGGGAATGTGTGCTCCAGGTCAGTTCTCCACTACCGGCTCTTCTCCGGGCTGTATGGAGTGTGCTAAGGGAACCTACCAGCCTCAACCTGGCCAGACATCTTGTGTGCAGTGTCCCGGCGGAAACACTACTGATCATACCGGCTCTATCTCTAAAGACTCCTGCAAATGTAAGTCTTATTCTAATGCAGTTTGTAGTTGTACGTGACTAGGTTGACGTTGAACTCATAAAATCTCTTAGTCAGCTCATATTCAGTGAATACAGTAACTTTGTCCCCACTATTATTATCGCCACTTACCCTGTCTATTTCTCCCGCTACCCTAACTCCTGGTCCCAAGTGTATGTTCTCTCTAACCCTCTCTCTCTCTCCCCAGTGTACGCCAAATGTCCACCTGGCAAGTTTAATGGAGCTAACGGTTACACTCCCTGTACATTGTGCGCTATCGGCTACTTCAGCAGTGATCCTGGTGCTACATCTTGTCAAAAGTGTAGCAGTGGGTACAGCACCAAGACAACAGGAAGCAAATCCGAAAAGGACTGCACAGGTAAGCACTTGAAAGTTTAAACTTCCTCCTTGGAATCTGCCGTTTTTATTTCACTGGACCTAATCCAGTATATCCAGTATATCAAAGTCCTAAAACAGGTTCCATTCCCTGCATGATTATAACATAGTATCACCACTATGAACTCTGCTAACAATAACTACTCCTTCCTCAGAGCCCCCAGTAACAGAAGGCCCGACAGACCCTACTGGACCCTGCATGCCAGGATCCGCCAGTACCACCGGCAAGGCCCCCTGTGACCCCTGTCCACTGAACCAGTACGCTAAGGGGTACGGTAACACAGCCTGTACTAAGTGTCCTGATGGTCAGGTGACTGACAGTGTGGGAAGTGAGGAACCTGGGGACTGTCATAGTCAGGAGAAACAGACTGGACTCTCTACTGGCACTCTTAGTGTTATAGGTCAGATATTGTAATGAGATGTATTGGTTCTTCACTTAAAGTTCCCGACAATTTTCTATGAAAATAAAGTTACTTAGATATTTTCATCGATGGTATCACTTATACTCAAATCACCTTTGCCCTATCAGGAGTGATAATAGGGGTAGTAGTTCTGGTGTCCGTGGTTGTAGGCTTGTTGTTTGTGAGACACATGAAGATGAACGCTGGCAGCACCAACAGACTGGTTCTGAACGACCAAGTCACTGCCGGCACTTCATCTGGTTATGGAACAGGAGCTGACCCTCCCCGAGGTTTCATGAACCCTATGTACGACGACCCCAACGAACGAGTAAGTACTTAGTATTATTATTTCATACCGTCCAGCAATCGAAGTGGAGTGTATTTCTATCCAAAACCTTGAACTAGACCGCTGACTTAGGTATTAAAGTGTCTGATAATTACCTCAATTTCAGTCGGATAACAAGGCTATCGAATTATCGGAAACAACCCTCGGAGTACTGAACCCAGCGTTCTCGTCTCCCGGCGACGTGTGATGACGTCACAACACATCACATCTGTGTGTGACGTCACTCTGTGACGTCACCAACCTTCGACCCGCTGTACAATGACGTCATAAAAGGACAATAACTCGTGACCACAATACCCTGTGACCGTGTAGTGCATTTATTACGTCATTGTTATTTAGGTTTAGTTGATAGTTTATTCTAATAAGAATAGCATTCATAATAAACTTTGTAAGTTGTATTTTAGATCCGAGTATATTGTTTAAAGACTGCAATGTTATCGAGTTAACCGTCTTCTCTTCTTATCTCGAATAAGTTTATTCTTTCGCGTATTGGGAAGGAAACTTGAACTCGTGACTGTCTCAGATCTGTAAGTTGCGGCGCATTCGAGTGAAATTCGCAACTTTGCTCGGTTGTGTGCAGAAGGGGGTGGTTTGGACTTCATGTTCCCTTGGCAATAAAGACGATTTAAAAATATTTGGTATATTTTAAGTTTTTTGTATATTTTATTTTGTTTCAGCTTTTATTTATACTGGGACCTGCAGGATTGTATTTTCACGTTTACACTTTACACTGACTTATTATATGTTACGTTTTTTGTTTTGTATTGTGAGACTCTTAATTTGTACGAAGTTCGTTGCCAACCTTGATTTTGTATTATCTCTGTTTGTCAATTTTGTTTAGCACTTCTGTAAGAATTTGTTTTCATTTGTAAAAAGTCATGAATCTATTAATTAAATATTGGCAAATCTCTTAGATGAAACAGTTCATCTTGTTCTTAAATCGATCAAAATTACCCAAGTGTAAATTGTAAAGACACATAATTTTCGTAGCTCTACAGCAATTAGTTAAATCTCCAAAAATAACATCTTCACATAACTAGTAGCACTTTGGTCAATTATAATTATATTACCAACTATGAATCGATCACGAAATAACACAACATGTGCTCTGTTTAGTGCTACAGTTTGACTGAGGTCTCAACAAAGGCTCGCACATCTCAGTGTTCTCCTCTGGCTCAGGTTGTAAGGGAGTGCTAATCTCAACATATGACGTCACTGCTGCTTCAGATGACGTCACTGGTACTTCTACTGGTGACATGACTCCTTCCTCACCTTGTAGTGATTTAGGTTTGGGAGCAGGTGTGAAGGATACTGTGGAGATCTTCAGAGATTTTTTGTTGCCGCTGTTCGAGTTGGCTTGTGATGTTGATGTATTTGCTGAGAGTCCGAGTGAATGATTGTAGATACCCAGTAGAGCTGACGAAGTTGAACAAGTGGACTCAGAATCTGATTCAGATTCGGCCTCTTTGAAGCAGTCTACATGCCAAAAATCACTGTCGATTGCCAGAATATCCAGAACGTTATCAAAACTTTTATTGCACACGGAACACTTGACACAATCAACATGATAATGGTTCTCTTCAATAGTCATAACTTGCTCTCCTATAGGCTCCCTGCACTTATTACAGATCTTAGCAAAGTTTCTGAGCCAGCATGGCTCACAATACGGAACACCGTCAGTATCTCTGAAGAATCCTGTGAGAACTACCCCACAATCAGCACACACAAAACACTCAGGGTGCCACTTGTAGTCGAGCGCCACCATAGCGGCTGAACCGAGTGGCTTCTTGCAGTACACACACACATCTACTGTTTTTATCTCTTCTGGTTTTGCTATCTTACATGATACACACAGGATTTTATTGTTTTTTCCGATGAAAATCTCGTCTGAAGGATCAAAGTAACGATCACAAATCCCACAAACAAAACAGTTTCTGTGATAAAACTTGTCCCCCACTCTAACCCCATCAGCAGAAGTAATACTTTCCCTACAAACCGAGCAAGGTATTTGCTGTTCTTCAAGAGTTTTCGAGATGAAATCCATGTTGAGTTCAGTTTCTGATGAGAAATTGTTCGATTCAGATGTCACATCTGGGTGGCCATTTTCCAAAACTGGAGACTGTTCGCTTTCACTGGTTGTAGTAGGGGTTTCTTCTTGAGATTTTATTATCATACTGGTTTCCCGTGGGTTTATTTTCTGGTAAAGAGATTCGGGGACTTCTGTGTGGATTTGCTGGTTTAAATCTTTCATTTTCCTGAAAGTTATGTCTCCTGAAAGCTATGTCAAAGACTAAAATCGTAAAGCTTAAAAGTCATACTCATGGGAAACGATTACCACACAAATTAGATTTGTTAGGTCATCATTGGCAGCAATGAAGTGACTCTTGCAACTAACAACGTTTACCCAATAATGAGGCCAGCCCAAAACTCAAAACTGAGACATTATTCTGATTTTGTTTTTGAGCAGGCACCTTAAATTAAAAATATAAACACGCACGAATGATGAATGAAGTGAAACTAAAAGCCAAAGATTGAAAATTTTACCTGCTAACTTGTGAAGAACAAAGATTATTCACAATTCAGAGGCAAATGGATTAAAGATTATGACCAAAATTAAATCAGGGTGGCGTGCGCTAAGCGCAAGTAATTGTTTAATATATTTACCAGATAACGTAAATGTGTTTTGTTCAGAAACCACGGACACGAGAGAAGAAAGAGAAGACAGAAATAAAACCAGAACAATAAAAGCTGCCGTTATAAATATTATGAAAAGGAGATGACTCTCAAAGACTCGGAGCTGATAGCTTATAGCTTGAAATTTGACGGTATCCCCGACCACCTGCTACGATGTTCGGCATATTCTGGAGATGAATATTATGATGAGTTGTCAAATTTGATAGAGACTTGACATTATAAAGGAGTCAGCTACTTTCATCATATTATTTTTACGATTTTACGGACATGAATAGGTACAGATGCACGAACACACGATTGCACTTGATTGTGCAATATTTAAAAAAATCTATTCGTTGGTAACAGTGCCTACGGCTATTATATGGATCTCTATGGATAAATTTATGATATTATGTTCACTTCACTATTGTCAACAAGGGTATCAACAAATAAGAAGAGGGGAACAAGCTTATAACAGTGTTATAAGTGTTATAACACTCGAACACCTTTAGTTTCACGTCAGCAGTTAGGTAATTATGGTGATTATGGCCCACCTGTTTAACCATTTGGAGTTGTTCTTAGCAAAGGAAACCAGTTGCCATGGCAACTTAGTGAACATGTAGTGGCTAATGTGACCGATATTAAGTATATGTACTAAGATGATGGTATGCACTACACATTACACATTACACATTACACAACCATCACAATCACTGCCATGAAAACTCACTCACTGAAGTAAGAACACAATTATTCAGAGATGGGCAACGAAACAGAAAACCAGAGAAAGCCATTAACTAGTCACATAACAAGTAGAATATGATGCATGGCCACTGCTTTTAAATACATCAGGAGCTCCCGATGACTCATGACCCAGTTGTAGCTCCCGTTTTAGTTGCTATGACAACGAATATTAATCTTTACTAATTCCGATAAGGTTTTTACCTTAACGATGGTAACTTGTTTGTCCCAGACGCCAGTCGGGAGGGATTGCTTCAGAAAGCTTTTAATTTGAAGAGGCTGCGAAGCTGGTATCAAATTAGCTGAAGCTTTTCTGAAACCTGGAACTCTACACCACTAAAATGGATTGTATACCCGCACTATGGACATTTAGGGAACTTCAACTACCTTATTCCCACGTACATCAAAGAGAATAGTCCGGAAAAGACTTAAAATAGGACTCTATAGACAACTCAGTCACGAATAAGTGGTCATGATATGAAGAAATCAGAAATTAAACGATTGTGGAAATACGAGTGACAAATTTGAACGACTGGTGAGTTGCCGAGCTAGCAGTCCTAAAACTAATTTACACTCCGCTCTAATTCAAGAAATGAGCTTTAAATAATATGGTGACGTGGAGAAGAGAAGCTCTGAAAATTCATCTGAATAACCAAATTACTGTCAGCCAGATGACAAATTGCAACCAAATACAGATAGGAACATCAAAAAGAGATAATATTCTTATCAATTGTAGGTACCATTTTGTCAGTGGAAGTGCTATTGAAATATCCATGATAATGATAGCATACCACAAAACCGATTCAAACCGATTAACATATTACTAGAGACTCATCTGATAACAATTACGAAATTCAGAGATTATTTGACTTTGATCATTGAATTTGTTGAGACCCAACCGTAGAGATTGTTGGCACCTACTAAATATCATATTATCGACATTTCTTGACTCCATGGCACGATCTTACCAAAGCTAAATATTGTGAACTGTTCGAAATCCATAAAATGAGGGGGAGGGTTATAATACGATTGAAAATATTCAGCATACATGAAATTGCAACACACTTTGAGTTTGATGAAGCATTGGCCTAGCCAAAGTTTAGTTGAGCCAATAGGAACGTTCAACAAAGAAAAACGATATGATTAAAATATGATGAATGGAACATAAGACATTAACGCTTACTCCTCCAACATTAATATTATATTTGTCAAAAATCACACTCTGCTGATCAAGTAATTCTACCACTATCAAAATCAAACCTTACAAAGAAAGCATCTTATCCGACAACCGCAAATTAATCATTGGTGGAAAAAATCGACAACTCCCGCAGAGTTTGCAGCATGTATTAAATGTATAAATTAAAATTGTGTAATCATCTTGGAAATCTTCCGCAGCTTTCGCTGCTTTAATAAGTTAGATATACAAAATATTTGTGCACGTCTGAAGACTATAAATCAACTTTTAAATTGGTAATAATTTATTAAGCGAATAATTTAAAATAATTTAAATACCTGTGGAAATAATCAGGTTCTATGATGTAATTATTACCTGTGTTTAAAATACAAACATTTATTAAACGTAAAAACTTGCTCCACTCTAAGGGAGCGTAGGTGAGATCATACACACAACACTAATACTATAACATCATCCCACTAGGGAGAAATCCCCACCACTAGGTTCAAGTCCCTATTCCTAATTCCAAGTCCTTTACACTATGTCCACGTCCATACCACTAGGTTCAAGTCTCTATCACTAGGTTGAAGTTCCTGATAGACTAGTTAGCGAACGAGTCTCCGGCAGGCATGATAACCACCTTGTTGTTGTAGCAATGGTTGTTGATGGTGTAGCCTGTACCCTGTACAAGACTGTTCCACTTCCTCTTATCGTACTCCTCACTCCATACCTGCTTGTTGTTCTCTACTCCTTCTTTCGTCATCACGTGACAACCTGAGTTTCAGATCTTGTAAATCAGGACATAGCAATTTGCTGGTTTTTACTTCATCATCAAAATCAATATCTTGTAAATTATCAAACCAGCAAATATAATACGCTACAAACCTTCAGGGTATCCGAAGTACCAGACAGCCTGGACGTGTTGGTGTTGAGCTAGAGTAAGTGAGAGAGGTGACTGAGAGCCGTACACCATGTTCACTACTCCTCCAGGAATGTCACTAGTCGCTATCACCTGGTAAGAGGGGTCTTTAGTATTTATTGTGATAAAATAGAATTTAGTAAGCCTACAGTTAGGTTATTAAACAAGAAATGCGGCCGCTTTTCTTTTGTGGATGGCCGCTCAATTTCCCGATCCGTGATGGAGTATTTTATCATAATCCATACCACCTGGGGACCCCAGTCTTTGCTGTTTATAAGCATGCAGATATGGCGGAGTGACAGGCCGAGCGCCGCCCAGTTGATATAATAATTCCATATTGAATTTGAAAATCGTGTATATTTCTATGTAACAATAGACAGTTTTTGGGTTTTTCCAAATAGTTTCTGATTATTCTGATTTGCGACAAATGATATTGCACTGTTAGGATAAACGACGTTTTAAAGTAACAACTTCTTATTCATGCTGACAAAATTGGTAAATATGTGAGAAAACTGTCTCATAAAATTTATTAATCAAAAATGGCTAAACGACAACAAATTGTTCAAATACTCGACTAAAATTAGAATCAAAATCTATATATATACAACACTACTTGATCTGCTATTCAATAAACTTAAAACATCCACTAAACAGCAAGTACGTGATTGTGATCGTGTGATGGAATGACATGTACAGTGATAACAGATGATTTAAGATGTAAGTGAAAACAGATGATAAGGTAAAAGATACAATACATGTGAGATGGTGTATACACAATGTGAGTGAAAATATAGTGAGTGGTTACTGATTGTGAGCGAGATGTGAAAAAACATTAAAACTTACAACTGCTAGAAAACTTAAACTGTATGCAATAAAAAGGGAATGAAACTAAAATATCTAAAATTCTTCAGTACTAGCTATGATAAAACGTTTAATAGTATCCAGTTCTTCTCTCTTGTTAATTGTAGGGTTCAGATTAATCATAAACATCGCTTCAAAAATCTTTCTTCTGACAGTATTGGGTTCAATTCTTAAAATATCTACTTCTAAACTGGGATTTAACCCCTCATGACAGCTCGAATAATGTATGGCAAAAGCTTGACTAACATTAGAAGGGGTAGCAGGGTAGGTAGCGTAACGTAAGTGTTCTCCTACACGAGCATGTACTTTCCTACTGGTTTCTCCAACGTACAGCTGGTCACATAATTTACACTTAATCTTATATACAACATTCTTCACTTCACAATCTTTATTACAAACTATCAAAGGACAAATTTTACATGAATTAATACTGCACACACGTTTATCATACGGTCTGTTACTACATAAAATATTTCTCAATTTCGAAGTAGGTTTAAAGTTTACTTTAATAGGTAAATTGTTCTGCTTTACATAATTTCTAATCTTATTGCTAGTACTGTCCGAAATAAAATCTAAATTAAGAACTGTCCTGGAATCATCATCAACACTCTGACGCCTGTTAGAATTACTACTGTTACAATAACGTCTTGGGTTCTGGTAACCGTTTTTCTGTAATAGATCATCAAGGAGTCTGAGAGAGTGCTCTATGTAACCATATACCGTATGTTTATTGTTTATGCAACCTGACACGGATCTGTGCAAAATAGTAATACTAACTCAAAATAATAATACTATGCTATCAATTAGTCCCTAGCGGGATGCATACATGGTGAAATTAACAATGTACTTGAACATTTCAGCACCGCGCGCCAACAATTGTTTAATTCAGATGATCGCGCAAAATAACTTTGCGCAGGCAGACACGTGGGCGACACGTACGCTCGCAGGCACGCAGGTCGGTCGCACGCAGGTACGGACGAAAGCTACCATATACAAAAAAAAACCTCGTTCGCTAACCCTTGTCCTTGACTCTTTTGTGCCTTCGGCACTTTGAGTCATGGATCGGGAAAAAATGGTCCTTATAAAAAGGTAAACAGCAGTGTAGGATCTTACGTATATATCTAGATTTCTAACCTGACAGAGATCAGCAGCCACGAGAGGGAACTTGTCACTAGGCAGCACAACCACAGTGTTACCAGCAGCAATAGCAGGGCCGAGCAGAGAGCAGAGTCCCAACATGGGCCACTGAGCAGGTGCTGTGATCCCAATCACACCAACTGGGTCCTTCTGCTCCCAGGGAGAGGAAGCGAACTTGTCGGCCCAGGCTGCTGCCATGAACAGTCTCTGTAGTGACGTATCTACCTGTCATAGGAGAGGGTGAGTTAGATATTTGTACAAAGTAAGAAAGTAGTAAGAGGACCAGGAGACTAGTTTAGAGGGGAACACTCCGACCACCTACTCTTGTGTGCGAATGTATAGTACAGGGATGTACTGGAATGTACAGTATACTATACAGTATACAGGAGCCACATTTTCACATTTTCCAGCCACCTCATCTCTGTAATCTACATCCTTATCCTGAAGGTGAGCATATTGCGAAGTAATGAGTTGATCAGCGCTGACCCAGCATTACTACACGTACAATCGCATTGGAAATATTGAGTTGAGTAGCAATACTGGTCACGAGTGTAAGGTCCCGTGTCTCCCAACATTACAATTCTCCTGTGCCTAGCTTCTCTTGAGACAGTGTTACTGCGGGCGGTATTATCATACTGGCAAATAATTTACTGATTCGTCTGAATTTACATACTTACTTCGTTACTACTATACGAACGCCTTTCACATGCCTGTCTATTATAGACATCACTTATTTTGGATATTGAAATATTCCCCTAGTGAATAATAAATTACCCACATTTTAAATTATCCGACCTCATTGACATGACCTTACTCCCAGGATAGTTCATATGTTAACAAACAAGAGAACACGTGACACACACGTGATACACACGTGACACACACGTGACACAACACAACGCGGTGGTTTGTGGCTTGCTGATCTCCAGTGCTGTTGAATACTGAGGGAGTTCCTGTGCCAACACATGCATACAATGTGGGAATAATAACAAACAAATGAAGATATCTGTATATGTGTAGATCTCTACAAATTATCCAGCACATAGCAGGATGGGAGCTACCAACTCCACACGGAAACAGCTACAGAGGCGGACCTGCCAGACTTGTGGTTATTGTGGGGGTTCCTGTGCCATGTCCTCCAGGAACATACAACTGTAACAAGGAACTTGTGTAAGAACAGAATGCCTTATCCTAGATGTTCAAGGACTATAACAAACTTACTGTCCCTCTTAGAGGTGACATCAATATATTCCTTATCTGAAGGAGCTACCAATTAATGTATTTTGTAAAGTTGTAGTATGTGTTTAATATCGCATTTTATGTATTAAGGGGGGGGGGGGGGGGGGGGGGGGGGGGGGGGGGGGGGGGGGGGGGGACAATGGATATTTTTTTGTGAAACTTGATTTCGAGATAGCAGTTGACCAACAAACTAGGACCAGTGACCGAACTTTTGATGGGGTCCCGGACCCCAACCGCCAAACGGTGCCCGCGGGGAAGCCACGCCCATATTGGGTCCAAATTAGGCCCAATTTAGCCAAATACCCTGAACATGCCCAAAACCCAGATTTTAGATGCTGTACTTGTAGCTAGTGGTCTCCTGAACTCGTATATGAAATTTTACCAAGATTGGACAAAAAATGACTGAGTTATGGGCCAAAAAACCATATGCCCATATTTGGGCATACGCACCAAATTTGGTAGATTTCGTCCCATAAATTGGGCAAATATCAATATTTTTAAATGAAACTTACTTTATATGAAAGGTAAGCCTAATCTGTTTAAATGTGGATACTAAGGCGAAAAAACCACAAAAAATGAACTAAATTGCCCGTATCTTGGTTCGCGATATTCGCGGAATTGATCTCAAAAAAAATTTGGCGGCCAAATTCTGAATTTTTCCGGGAAAATTTTGGAATTTGGCCGCCAAATTTTTTTGGAGGCCTAAATCAAAAATCTGTTCTCAAAATAAGGTGGAAATGCGATTTCGAGTCGATTCCGAAAATTTCATGGAAAAATTTTGAAAACTGATTGAGTTGTTACAATTTTAATGATATCAATTCCGCGAATATCGCAAACCAAGATACGAGCAATTTAGTTCATTTTTTGTGGGTTTTTTCGCCTTAGTATCCACATTTAAACAGATATAAAGCTATAACTTACAGAGAATATGTAGTTTAGGCTTACCTTTCTTATTAAGTAAGTTTCATTTAAAAATATTGATATTTGTCTAATTTATGGGACGAAATCTACCAAATTTGGTGCGTATGCCCAAATATGGGCATATGGTTTTTGGCGCATAACTCAGTCATTTTTTGTCCAATCTTGGTGAAATTTCATATACGAGTTCAGGAGACCACTAGCTACAAGTACAGCACCTGAAATCTGGGTTTTGGGCATGTTCAGGGTATTTGGCTAAATTGGGCCTAATTTGGACCAAATATGGGCGTGGCTGCCCCGCGGGCACCGTTTGGCGGTTGGGGTCCGGGACCCCCTCAAAAGTTCGGTCACTGGTCCTAGTTTGTTGGTCAACTGCTATCTCGAAATCAAGTTTCACAAAAAAATATCCATTGTCCCCCCCCCCCCCCCCTTAAATTAATAATTGTTTTTTATTTCTTAACGTTGGCATAAAAAAATGGGACAAACAATTCTGTGCTACAAAGAACCGATACAAAATAATGAAGAATGTTTGGCTGGATATAGAAAGGTAGGTGATCTCAAAAACCGCTATTTATCGTAAAATGTCACTGCGGATGTTTTACGGCACTTATTGTGCTAGACTTAGTGAAGATACTTGACATCAGATTGTTAGTGTTGAGCTCCTCCCCCCCCCCCCCCCCCCCCCCCCCATGTTGGTAGAATTAGTATGGTTAATTCCTGGAGCAAGGCAGAGAGGAGAACAATCTCTGGTAATAATAGAATAAATAAGCAATTTTATTTCGACTGAGCTACGAAAAAGTATCACCCTGCCTCATTAGCACATTTTTTTTAAATTTAGCAAAATTTAGCTGCCCACTTTTGTCCGCCAATGTCTGCCTATGTCCTGTCCTGTCCTTTTTGGATTCTATGAGACAAGCGGACATAGACGGACGTGTCCCCCCCCCCCCCCCCCCCCCCCGGACGTGTCCTCCCCCCACGATGATATATGAGCCTTTCGGCTACACTAGACCGTCATAGGTAAAATTATACAAACATTACAGTACAAACTTATTAAACTTAACGAAGATATCATCAATAATTGTGCACTGCCAACATTGTTGAAAGTTATGGACATTCTTCTGTTAGTGTTTCTCATTGGTATTAAATTTTTGTAGAAATTTTTTGTTTTATCACATCTGCTCTGTTCAACTTCAATACAGTGTTAGCTAGTTCCCTAGCCGCAATACACCTTTATAAGTTATATACATATTCGAGCCACACGCAAAAATTTCCGGCTACCGCCATTAGATTAAATCACATAATCCTTCCTAAAACAATGGATCAAACAGTACTCGTTACTCGCTACAAGTAGACGGCATAAAAATAGCACAACAGTTAGACAAATCGCGCGAGTATGGCTCTCCCATTCCATACTATACTTAAAGTTCGACACGTACTAAACTTAAGCCTAAGGTAGGACAATTTGTAAATAACTAATTAGAAAAATCTTCTAAAATGACAGTATTAGCAGCTTATTATGTTTATTCAACGTTGTTAAAAATTGTGAGTTATCATGTACATTTGCGAGCTAAAATGTTTGACAACCACAGATCATTTTCAGTAAATTTTCCGTTTTTTTAAGCCGTTGCTGGGCAATTTTCGTTATGTTTAACATAATAAACTTGTTGGGGTGGTTTGTTAACCCAGGCCTGGATAAAACAGCGTATTCTAAACGGACTGGATTTTAGTCTCTACTAAACTATTGTCTACAGGAGACACGTCATAATATATAAGCATAATGATAATATATAAGCATAATGATAATATATTCGATGACCCAGCGGGGTGGGGGGATCAGGTACTTAGTGTCGTACGTGACGTCGACTAAGCGCAGTTTTGGAATTTACAAAAAGGACCCACCCACCCCCTTCACGGTACTAACTGCTTTTTCGGATATTTAGGACACCCACCCCCTTTTGCCGACTTTTGCGGTACTAACTGTTGAGAAATCACGGTACTAACTGTGTCTTGGTATATAAAATAAGATACCCACCCAGAAATTGCTTTAAACAGCTCATTAAACATTGGAAAATGGGCAAATTATAGCCACTATTTAGTAGGGGTTTTGTTTTCAATGTAGTCGAATTAGATAAAAAGTTACAAACAAATTTAAAAATTTTTAAAAACCCAAAAAAATATGACCCACCCACCCAACGTCACGTACGATTCTGACTTTATGATCCCCCCCCCCCCCCCCCCCCCCCCCCCCCCCCCGGGACCCAGTAGAGGAATCTACGAATCCCTCCAAAGTTCAAAGTAAGTATACCCTCATACATAAATTTCTCTTTGATTCGGATAATAAAGGGTTAAGATAATACAGGACCATCGTTCAGATCCATCGTTCAGGATCATTCTTCAGATCCACCGTTTAGGACCATTGTTAAGATCTTCAATAGCTCAATAGTCATTTACAGTTCCTGTCGGCCATTCTCGGTTAGTGAATAGTCATTTACAGTTCCTGTTCAAAGCTATTCTCGTTTATTTAATAGTCATTTATGTAAATCGAATGATAATTTAAATTTACACTATTTAAAGCTATCAAGGTAGCTGGTAAGTTTGATAATTGTAGACGACAGCTGAGTTCAGAATGGTGCAGTTTAATCTTTTCGAAGTTTTGCTACTAATCGCTATCTCTCAAGGTAAGATAATTATTTTCTCCGTGATCAGTTTTTATCTTTAATACTTTAATAGTAAGTTTAAAAACTAAACATAACATTTCCTTATTTGCCGTCACTATTACAATATTTGACCTTGTGTAAAATAGCTGGAAGTCATTGAATAAAAGAGTCTGCCTAATGTTGAATTAGCACTAATAAATCATACTCTCTTCTTGTTAAATATTTTGTACATTATAGAACAGCTTCGTTAGGCACATGATCATTTTGTACATTTCATTACTTGTTTACCACTACGTTTTCCTAGTTTGTCAAGCGGGAGAACTCCAGACAGCCGCTGAATCCTCTTGTACTGGAAACTCTTACAGTGGTCACGTAGACTGCCAGCAGTGTCCTGATGGTACCCTCGCAAATCAGAACAACACAGATTGCTGTAAGTCAATAATTTGTTGAAACTTTCGGTCAATAAAAATAAACTATTAATGGAGACTGTACAAATGTTGAGACATATCATCGTTAGACTTTGCCTGCATGCGTTCCATAATGTTTAGAACACAAAACACTAAACAAGTATTCAATTTCCAGACGAGACTCGCCATTTTGAATCCAGTGAGAGTAAGATAGTATGGGCATATTCGATATCGGAAGGCGTTTTGGGTTGGTGGAAGACAGCAACTATATGGAAACATGTAACCGGTCCTAATAAATGGGCAAACAGATTGGTTCGAGTAGAAATCACGACATCAGCTGCAAATGACGGCCAGGCAATCATTGCATTATATGGCAAAATAGACGAAAACGCGTATAGATTGATATATAAATATGTCCCATCGCATAGATTCACTTGGGTGTCATCTTTGCCGGCTGAAATCAATGAAGATCTACCTCCGTTAGCCGCCTATGACGAAATTTTCCTTCTCATATGCTCACCACCATACTCGAGTTGGTGGATCCAGTCTCACGGTTATAAAGTTGAGATAGAGTATTCAGTTAGAGGTTAGTCTTTTTACATCCTTTAGATTTTAGCAACACCTCTTGACTAATTAGTAGTTAGGTGCATTCTTCTTGAATTACCTAACTACGACGAAGGCATATAATATGACTGACTTAAGCGTTATTATGACCAATAAAATTTGCAGAGCCATGCGGACCAGGCACCTTCAGAGGCACCAGATGTGTTCCTTGTCAGGGAGCCAGTTTCAACCCGTACCCAGGCAGAACAACACCATGTTCTCCTTGTCAAGATAACCAGATCAGCAGTGCAGATAAAACATCCTGTGGTAAGTTAACGCTTTGTACTGTTCTAAAAGACATCATATCAAGTATAAAAGTCGAGTTCAATCGCTTTCAGGGCATGCAGTGGATAAAAGAATTCGAGGAAAAAATCATGGCAAAAACTGTTGTAACCTTCGCCATGGTGAAAAAGTGAAACCACCATGACCGTAAAATTCGGAAGATTCTAACATGGAATTACACTCCAGAGACAGGGTCAGGGTTATGTTCCGGATTGGATCCAGCCTGGACTCTGCTCAGAACATCAGACCAGTTCCCAGTAAAGAGAGGAGCAGAGGTGACAGTGTCATGTGAAGAGGGGTTCCTACTGAGAGGCAGCAACACTATCATCTGTACTGAGGGCATCACCTTCACCAGTGGAACTTTCCCTTCGTGTAAAGCACGTGGTAAGAGAACATTGCCCATAACAAAAGTAGACATTATTCAAAAGATATGTCCAAAAGGCAAACTGCACGGCTGATCATGATCCTCATCCACAGGCTGATCCAAGGGCCCTAAATATTTAAATGTCCTTAACTCAGATATCCAAACATATTAATGTAAAAGTGACTTCAAACACGACGATATGAAATGTATACAATGTCACTACAATCATGTCATAAGTTAGCATTTTCATCTGATGACTTAGTTCAGGGAAATTAATCGCAGCAATTCAATCCTTTATTTACTGAATAACTGACCGGAATAGCCTTTCTCATAAATGTTCTAGATCTTAGATCTATTACTGTAGAAAAACCCTCCAATTTTACAGTTTTTTCCTTGTCGTAGGAGTTGTAACATAAAACTCGTATTTATTTTTCCACCTATGTGTACGTCTTCACAAATACGATGTGCTTTATACTTTAAGTAGATTGCAAAGGTTAAGGTATGTTAGGTAACTGATCAGTGATCATACGCAAAACTGAAAAGGAGTATTTAAGAAGTAAAACTATAAGGTTTAGCTATTAGATTGACTGGTTGTGTAATGTACATACCTCTTGCATTCCATCGTCGTATTTCCTGCCCGTAGACTGAGCAATAACCTCAGCAAAGTCCTCCTTCCGTCGACAGATGTTTTCAGCCAAGAAGTAGAGTATTTGAGATCTGTTGTACCCGCTTTTCCCTGACCAACTGAGGTAATTTTATGGTAATCTATAATGATCTCTAAGGGGATCAGCTCCGAAATTATTAAGTTACATCATGACTCTGGGAATCTAAATAAAAACCAACCCGGGGAAGGCTTTAGCGGCAGCCTCCACTGCATCTCTGACATCCTTTTTAGTAGCATCCGGTAAAGAGCCCAGTACTGTTCCTGTTGAACTGCGTACCTCTCTGTACGAGTCGTTTGCAGAGCGCTTCAATGCTCCTCCTATAAACAACTTTATCGTCCTGTTCACACTGAAACAGGAAAAAGCATTGAGAATTATAAGTTAAAACACTGAAATGTAGAAAGTAGAATTTTGAAAAATAGACAAGATAGTAATGTGTAGATTGTAAATAAATATGGTGGGAAACCATAACGCACCTCTCCTCTGGATCAACTGTAGGTTTGTCGAGTGGAAGAGCAGGAGGGCTTGCTTTTCCAAAGTTCTTAACCAGATTAGGATCTGAAAATTTAACAAATTTACAGACGTAAGTGAAACTTAATTATTTATAAGTTCTGAATTATAGTAACTTAGATCAATCTATTTGTAAATTTAAGCCGGTGAAACGCTCTGGTTCACATTTTAAAACCACAATGTTCACAAACCTATCTTCTCATCAGAGAAAGAGTGTTTAGGAGAAGCTGAAGGAGCCATGTATAGTTTCAGAAGGTCCACCCCTCCACACTGTACTGACCCTGTACAGTTCCTGTACTGAGAAGGCCTGGAAGATTCTCTAATTCCGTGACAGTTCACCCATACTGTTCCAACGTTCAACTGCTTCGTCAGCTGTTACGACAGAACGTTAAAGGGAAATACACATTATTCTAAACCACCAAAATCAAAAACTACATAACCAAACCGCTATGACCATTTCAGGAACAAAATAAAAACAATCGTAGATAAAGTTACCTGCATAATAAGACTGTTCTTCTCGGACCAAACAGAACAACCTACACCCTGTTTAGAGTGATTAATAATCGCTACAGCTTCTTTAGTCGTTCTAAAGGAGGCTACTTTAACAAGAGGGCCCAACATTGCTTCATCCCAGATATCATTGCTGGGTTGAACGTCTAGAAGTACAGTTGGAATCTGGAACGAGCCTTCTGAGGGGAGTGCGGAGGTGCTCTGAAGTGATTATTGTTTTTAAAACTTTGTTACTTGTTGTAAGTTCAACATTTTGATACTTGATTTCCCAAGGGCATTGATGTTTGGTGTAAAACTTATATGTAACGATTACGTTATTAATACCTTATTTAAAAACTCACTTTGAACTGAGAGAGATGGGTGTTGAGAGATACAACTTCTTTGATAGCAGTAATATTTTTTGAAGCAGTAGCTCCGATATCGTTTGAATGATCCATGGCATTGCCAACTCTCAATTTGGAGATTTTCTTCTCCAATCGTTTACAGAACTTCTCATAGCACGAAGTCTGCACAAGTACTTTGCCAACACTATCATATGCCTGACCTGAGAATAGGTGTAGAGGTTAGAAGGTTATTTAGTGAGATATGACAGGTGGCCAATGTTTAGGTGGAACGTTCGCGAACTTCGCGTGTACTTCCTTGCCCAATTTACCGCGTTTATCGTCTTCCTCTAACATGTGATTATTCGATCGAACGTGAATAGCGCGCCCGAGTGCGCGCTTCAAATTATCACAAAAATAGGCTTCGCGCATTCCATATCATGTAATCCAGCAGTGGTACAAAATTGGCACATCACAAAACGTGGTCATATGCCCTGAAACGTACGCTATTTCACATAAGCACGATTTTGGATAATATATTCCACGCAAACAGCTGGATACCGTATTCGTAACTCGTTTCACATGCAGTATCGCTCATTAAACCATCAATAGAGAGAACGGAGCAGAGCGCCAAAATAAATTCAACTATCTTTTTCATGTTTGTAGGCCACTCACTATTTAGATTTTCTTTATCGTGTATAGATAAAATATCACATCTTTACCTGAAGCGTAGAAAGCTTTGTCAGCAAGACAATCTACAGCACTGTCAATATCACTGTTACTAAAGACTATCATGGAGCTCTTGCCAACTTGAGACAGAGATACAGGGATCGGATATTGTAAAGAGTTTACAACTGATCTGCATTCTTCCTTACTGGACAGAGATCCGCTCAACATTGCAACATTCCTGTCTGATAACAGAGCCTGGATGGGTTTATTATCGAGTGAGAGTGGATGATATTTGGCAGCAAAATTTCTGCAAGCCAAGGCCAGTATCAGACATTTTGGGAAGAGGAAATTAGATTTTCTGAACATCTGGAAAGTATCATGTAACCTGAACATTGATAAGTTAATTAGGAATTAATGTGTAGAACTTGTTAATCAGGTAAGATAAGGGGTGTATGCGTCAGGCAGCACACATATAGGAGATATCTGTCCTGCCAGATTGAGAAAAACACAGTGTGAAGCAGAGATTAACATATTTAGTGTGCGCAATGTTCAGTATGTAGTGTTATGATATAAAATATTGCTGAAAGAAGATAAGTAAATACCTGTCTAGCCTCTTCTCCAATAACAACAGATAAAACACCAGAAGGAAGGCCAGCAGTGACACACAGGCCAGCAAATAGTAGGGCAGGGAGGGGGGCTGCTGGAGATACTACCACACAGTTACCAGCTGCTAGGGCTGGTACCACCTGTACAAATATGGGGGCTGTGTTTAGAGTGGTGAACTTAATATTGTTAGATGTTACAAATATGTTATCTAAATACACTATTGTGTAATATATCCTTACAAGATATGTAATATAATATATTTAATAAGCGTTACAAAGTAAACGATGATATTGTCCAACAACGTCGTTTACTTTGTAACGCTTATAAAAAGCTCCTATTTGTTAGAAAAGCACTTAATCGAACACGAGAAACGAACACAAAGTAAAAGTCTAATAACATACCTGTTGAGCTATCTGTGTGAGGGTAGCTACTTCAGGTAGCAATACAGCTACAATACCATGTGACTGGCAATCCTTCACTTCTGAAAGCAAGTTGAGTTACAATAAAATGTAAACAATGTTACATTACAGCTGTGTTCATTATTCCAGTTTCTTGAATGTTCCTGGAATGTTCAGCACTGACTGACTGACTGTTTAGCATTTCATCTTGACTTGCTTCGTCGCAGACTGTTTAATTCTTCCATGCGGTTTAAATATCTAAAACAGATTCCGACAACACGAACTATAACCTGTTGATTACAGTGGTTTCTGAACAGCGAAGGCTCACTGTATTATTATTAAAGTGGTAGGTACATTGTAATAAAGACATGTTAGGAATCCTAATTTCCCAAATTCCTCACAACCCGTGAAATTGCATGTTTTTCAAATAACAGTGATAATGACAATACATCAACAGAAATAAAGCTAATGACGTCAGGATAGACTGATATCAGATTGGGATGGTGTGTGCTCAGATTACCGATTGTATTGTCGTCTAATTGTTCAATGTGTTAGTGTCTGATGTTAACCTGTGTTGTTAGTCTCTGAATCTCACTATATTTGCCTGTGTTGTTAGAGCAACACTTAGCTGTCCATATTTACAATTCAAAGATTGATAAATAAGGGCTCCCCAAAACCGGCTTTGCCACTTTCCAGAACCGTACAGATATGATAACGTATTTTTAAATGATTTGTTTCTTCATTCTCGTCTCTCAGACGTGCTTCAACACGGAAAACAGGCATACTGCTTAATAAATCTCATCATAACTCCAAAATACAGCTTTTCTTTGTCCAAATCATTGATTACTATTTTTCAAGTATTCCTAAGTCATTGCTGAGAGCTCCGACAAGGAAACACTTTACCGTTTGTTTACACAAAGTATACCACATTACACTGAATATCACACCAGATCACAGTATGTATATTGTTTGACATTCTCCGGTGTGTGTAATACTTGCGTTTCCTGACTAGACTGTTTGATTTCGTACTTTACAGTAATTTCAATGCTCCTTCACAGCCCATCTCTCCAGTAGGTCCAGGCACGACGAGATGAACATGTTACTGATATCTTGTTACTGATATCTTGTTACTGATATCTTGTTACTGATATCTTGTTACTGATACCTTGTTAGAGTATGATATGGAAGACATAATACTGATAACGCTCCGGGAAAATGACTTGATCCGCGTGGATAAGAAGATACTAACAGAGAATGGAACTGTGTTCGAACACTTGATAAATGAACTGGGTCACAAGCAACTTGAGATGGACGACTTTGATCCAGGTACGGTGAGACTGTTTATAGAAAGTCTTGCAGAGAAAAGGGTAGAGTACATTGAGGAGACTGATTTTAGGGACCTTCATAAACTGTCTGTAGTGTTTGGGGTCTCGTGGCTGATTGAGTACAGTAGGAAATGGTTGAAAAGCAGAATAGTTGAAATAAACGATTCTACAACAAATCAAAGAAAAATGTTCTTATACGAAGAGTGTTTCTTTATCTGTGACAAATGGAAACTATTCTTATTTGTGGACACTCTTATTTTGAAACTGAGGTTTATGGACAACACATTAATGCTCTCAGAACTGATGAGTCATTCTGGATGTTTGAAGACAAATCACCTAAAATATTTACTACATTTAGCTGGGAGTGACACTGGTATTTTCCTACAGATCATGATTTTTCAGATTAATATTCAGCAATCTGTTGACGAAAATACCAGATTCCTACTACAAAATCTTAATCTGCCTCTTTGTATTCAGCGCGATGAAGATTTGTATCACGAACTGTTTGACCGGTTATCTCAATCATCCAAAACATCAAACGATGATCTGAAAATGGCGCTAGCTCTGACAAATGAAGCAACAAAACAGGTACTAGGCAACAGAAATAGTCCCACAGGTGATGATTTGACGGTGTATGATTCTAGAAAATGGTTTGATATTGAGAAGAGATGTGACAACTTAATGATGATATACGTGTGTGTGGTAGAGGGGATGGTTACCAGTATGTATGATGTTATTGAAATGTCAGCAAGGGTTGTAATGCAATCAGAACCCAGCACGGAGGAGGTTGACGAGTTTTTTGAACAGTTAGAACACTCAGGTGAATCTTTGCAGAAAGTTTCAAATTCTTATGTGGCAATCATAATCTCGGCCTTGAAGTTTACTAATTTTAGTAGTCGTAGGGAAAAATTACAGCTGGTAAGATTATTAGAAATGTTCAACGGAAGTGAAAAACTGTCAGCAAAATTCAGTCAAGTTCAGATAATCGGAGAATTAACGAAAGGATCCTCACTGGCGACGTCTCTTAAAAGTATGATGAAAATCAAAACCCAAGAAAAGTACATTTTCAAATACAAGCACCCCGGACTAAAAGATTGCGAGAGAGAAGGACACTGTGGATTCATGCTAAAATTCAACAAAGAGAACGCAACTTATGAGTTATCTCAAAATCCAAGTGACTACCAGAACAGGAGTATTCACACGCACGATATTTTCAAAGCAGGAAAGATGAGTTGGTACAGTTTGGAGCACGGAGAATCTCGGTTAGGAAGCAAAACAACTCTACCTAAACGGTGGAGATGGGGGTGGTTTGAGTGGGGGTTTAAGTGGTTCAGGAGGGAGGATGGGCTGTATAACATACTCTGGCAGAGTAATCGAGAACAGTTCTGTGTAGATTATGATATTAGCGACCATTTAGCAGCCAGGTCTTAAATCGAATGTGTGAGTAGTAACCTTTGTGTAAGTAACTTTTCTCCAACTTTGGTAGCTACTGATTTTTTTAATATTTGAAATTTTAAATGTACCATAATATCTATAGTTCACATCGCGTTTTAAACCATAACAGATATATTTGTCTTACTAACATTAAACAGGTTCAGTGTAAGTTAGTTCCCACACAACACTAACCAGGAGAGGAGAGTTAACATTAAACAGGTTGTGTAAGTTAGTTCCCACACAACACTAACCAGGAGAGGAGAGTTAACATTGAACATGTTCAGTGTAAGTTAGTTCCCACACAACACTAACCAGGAGAGGAGAGTTAACATTAAACAGGTTGTGTAAGTTAGTTCCCACACAACACTAACCAGGAGAGGAGAGCTAACATTAAACAGGTTGTGTAAGTTAGTTCCCACACAACACTAACCAGGAGAGGAGAGCTAACATTAAACAGGTTGTGTAAGTTAGTTCCCACACAACACTAACCAGGAGAGGAGAGCTAACATTAAACAGGTTGTGTAAGTTAGTTCCCACACAACACTAACCAGGAGAGGAGAGCTAACATTAAACAGGTTGTGTAAGTTAGTTCCCGCACAACACTAACCAGGAGAGGAGAGCTAACATTAAACAGGTTGTGTAAGTTAGTTCCCACACAACACTAACCAGGAGAGGAGAGTTCAGCCCACCCAGTAAAGTGGTAGAGAGTCTGGACCAGGTCAGCTAACATAACATTCTTACACTCGCGTATAGCCACTCCGGTACTGATACACTCCATTACAGCGAGGAGTTTACCTTGCTTCTGTACTTCACGCGTCACACTGCGGTTACAGGGGTTAGGGGTGAGAGTGGCCTGCCTACTAAAGTACGCTAATTATTATTTATTACTGGCGTAAAAAAGCATTCTTATAAATAGATTTCACTGCGTGTGGATGGGAATGTAAACCTAATTCTTAATTTGTTTTGACACGTGAAAATCTTTTTGGGAGCTGACTTGATAAAATTTTCAACATTCCAACACAAACTAACTTCACCTTCCCACCAGTAGTTCAATGCAAAATACGCGACAAACAGCAGCACTCTGACAGCTAACCTGTAAAGGTGTCTGGCTCGAATGTGACCCTGCATCTTACCCCACCCTTCCTTAGCCTCCCTAGCTCCTTTCATCGCTTCAGCAATACTCCCCCCGTTTGTTGGGATGTGTGTGATCAATTTATCAGTGGAGATGTTGGTAACCGTCAACATTTCTCCTGATCCAGGACTCATCTTGTTCATCACAAAGTCTCCTAGTTTCTGTGAGTTGATCCACGCCATGGCAGCAGCATCTGATTCCTTTGCTGAACTGTACTCCAGATTCTTGAAGATAGCTTTCTCCTGCGGTTTGAAGGTCCTAAATAACTCCAGTATTTACTGTAGAGAATCAGAGATGTTAATTGTTGAAATTTAATGTGATACTAATAGCAAACTGTCGTTTGTGTAAATGATAACAGCAATATAATTGTATGCTGAGAGGGGGGGGAGGTGAGCCATATTCGTTTTAACATCTATTCAGCTTCCAGCAGGGACCAATAAACTCTTAGAATCACTGTCATGTTCCAAAGTTCGGTGTAAATATGGCTCTCCTCCCATAGGTAAACAAGTCAAAACTCTTTTGACGAGTAGAAAGCTAATAATTTAAAATGAAATAGTGATAAATATTAAATTAAACGAGCTCTACTTCCATATTTCTTACCTTTGAGACGAAATGTCCGTTCTGTTCATCTTCATTAGCCATGATGATATCTGGCAGCTGCTTGTTCATGCTCACATTCTCATCACTGAACCCTGTCGCACCAACCTGTTAGTTAGACACTTAGTTACTTAGTAGTTAGTACTCTGTACTTACTTGGTAAACCCTGTTAGTTCTAATCTCACGCCACGTGACATGACGTCATTACTCAATTACTGGCATTGAGATTGTAACATTGGCATCAGGAGCAAATGCTTAGTGTATATTTGAATGTTTGCTTTGTAATCATGATATTTTGATGAATAAACAATTTACAAAGCACTAAAATATACTGCTCCATTACCTTTTTGTCAGTTGCTTGTCTTTTGGAAGGGGGAGATTCGCTAGACATTCTACTGTCCTAGATAACAATAAAATGGAGTTGACTAATGTTAACTGAATTACACGATAATATTATTTTATCAGTTAATTAGATTTTGACTAAAGTTAACTTGAGTTATTTGGATAAAATTCTTTTTTCATAACTTTATTCTGATCCGAGTTTTAGAAGCAGAGCTCACAATTTGTAAACTAATTAAACCACAGAATATAAATAGCAGAAGGCTATACACAAGTTACAAATAGAGTGGTCTGACAAAATTTGTAATATACAAAAAAATAAGTCAAGATTTGAGCTAGCAAACTTGAGCAAACCCCATATATTATATTCGCATTTAATTATAAACAAAATCAATAAAATAACTTACTTAAAAGAACATCATATTTTCATCTCATATCTTTGATAAGCTTATTACGTGAATAATACCACTTTTTAATGTAAGTTTTACCCAGTATATCTACTTGAGTGTTAATTGCAAATTCTCTTTCGTAACAACCAGTCTTTATGCTAGACTTTGACCAGGCCGGTTTTTTATGTAATAACTCACCCTTAAAATCCTTTTTTGTTCGTTTGTCAACAAGCAATGAATTACATAAATTCTTAGCTCTTGAACCACGGATTTTCGTCTTCTTTACATTCCTTGAAAATCTGTCATTGTAAAAGCCTTTAAAAATGTTTTGAACCATCGTTGTGGTTTGAGATGTGATATCTTCGATTTGACTAGAAGACAAGCTGTCATGATCTTCAGCATTGAGAATAACTTCATTTTTGATAACTCTGACGAAGTCTTTCGAAAGTTCTAATTCGGAACATTCCTTTTGCTTTCGACATAATCTTTTACATCTATGGTTTGATTTGCCAACACTTTCAGATTGAATCGGCGATGTAGAATTATAAAATTTATAGATTTCATTTTCATTGAGTTCTCTGATAATAGGTCTATAAGGCATCAACTGATAATGTTCATTTACGGCAGCAGAAGCGATGTAAGGTTCACAGTTAATGTGACAAAGATGTGCCAAAGTTGCTACAGCATCCTTTGACTGATGATTAAAGTTAAGTGTTCTTAACTCCTTCAAAAACCTTTTAGAGTGTGTTTTCTCTGGGACACTCTCACGATCTTCTTCAACATCAATTTCTTCAAAATGATCAATATCAAACGCATCTCCATAGATAACATTCTGATCTACACTCTGGTGATCATTACTGTCAATATCTTCTTCTTTATAGGGCTTGACAGCAGGTTCTGTTTTGGAATCCTCAGGGGCATTTGCAGTAAAAATAGACGAAACATCAAAAGTAAAATCATTCTCACAATGTTCTATCTTTGGCTCATCAAAACTGATTTCAGTTTCATTGAACGGATCAGTCTCATTGAAAAGTTCAGTCTCATTGAACATACTGGTAACATCAAAAGTAAAGTCATTCATAGGCATTTCCATAGACTCACTAAGGTCTGGCTCCTGGGTAACTTCCTCTGGAAAATAAAGCTCTGCAATGTTGGCAATATCGTCCATATTCATTGTACCTGAATTGCAAAGGGTAAGAAGAATTAAATAATTATTTGATTTGATGATAATTATAATGATTTTATAACACTAAGTGTACCACAATGTAAAGAGTTGAATTTAATCTTCAATATTCATGTCTTCCTATTGTAATATAATTTATCACACAGATTTTTATCATGATACCAAATTGATACAAACTGAAACAATGAAACACTTTAATTATTAAAAGGAACTGTTACAGCAAAGAAAAAAACAAATTCTACAACGAATGTCAGGTAAACTATAATTATACAGGATCGTATACGATAACTAAATTATAATTTACATTACATTACGATTACCACTTTAATTATCAGTTCAGTAAAAACAACTACAAAGTTTAATCTGACTGTTTTATTCACTTCATCGGTTTTCACTTTTCATAGAACCCGTTTTTTAGGTTAAGTTATAATTTCACAAAAAGTGATCATGCGTTCACTAAGCAATATTGAATCATTTAATCGGATTTGGTGATCTGGAAATATTGAAAGATTTACATCATTACTAAAATATATTACAACTATTACGGGTATCGGCCTTACAAAATGACACGAAAAAGGAGATGGCTCTGAAATGCACAAAAATGAGTTTTGTTCATGTTTTATTATCCAGATAGGTAGTTCAACAGGTATATTTTTCTTCCCGGGGGTTGATTTGATTGAAAAACCGTAAATTTTGCGATAAAAATTGTCATCTTTGAAATCTTCCAAAAAAACATGCCTTACAAAATGACAATTTCGTCACGGCTGTCATTTAAAAAAAAGCAGCCTATAGAAATTTGATTTCACCTAGGACAGTTAGATGAATATAATAGATTGAAGATTAGAATAGCTTTTACAGGAAAAAGGATGATTAAAAAAAGTTGGGCAATTTCGCGTGAGATAGTGCCTTATAAAATGACAACCCAAAACGGCATCACTTCAAATCCGATTTGGGAAAAAGTTTCATTATTCTTTCACGTGTCTTACTGTTAGATATATATGTTGTTTATATTATACCAGTTCTGTTTTTACCAGAATACATTAAAAAAGGAACATTTTTTATACTTTGAAAAATTTTTAAAAATGTCATTTTGTGAGGCGTAAAAATCATTTTTTGTTTTCATACTTGAACACAGTATTTGGTTATATTTGATATTTTCTATGACTGGATAGATCACTTTTCAGTGTTTAGTTAACGTTTGACATGTTTTAGGAGTTGTTATTACTCTCTGCTTTCACAAAATAGAAGCTTTATTTCGTTGAGTTTTGAAATCAGAGTTTGAAATCAAAGAGTTTGAAATCAAAGTTTTGATATCAGAACTGCACTTTTTTAATGCTACTTGATTGTTAACTGTCAGATTATGATTATTTTTAACTCCTTCTTGTATTGACTGTTTCTGATCCATTTTAGATGATGAAAGTAATTCAATCTGAAACATTGTCATTTTGTAAGGCTTTTCGGTGTCATTTTCTGAGGCATTTTGATCAAAATTGATGATCAAACAAACACATTTAGGCTCATTATAAGCTTACTGGGTTTAAGAATACCAATAATTAGGCAAGGGGCACCCAATATAAATATGCCATCTTTGTATCATAAAATAAAACTGTCCTTTTGTGAGGCATAACACTGTCATTTTGTGAGGCTAGGTCATTTTTTTGTCATTTCTTCTACCAAAGTCACTAAATCAGTTTTTTTATTTGACCAAAGTAGTCTTTGATTGACATAAGTCATGGTAGTACCTGGTTTTCTGGGGTTAAATTCTAAACTTTGGTCTCCATTCTGGGTAACAGTTAGGCGGGGCAATGACTGAACAGCAAAAACGTCCATATTTATGTAAGAAATATAGATTCTATGTCATTATCATTCCTTGGGAAGTGTTAATTAATGCTTTATCTTTCATACAGTAAAAGGAATAGGGTTCAATGTATAGGGAACCTAAGCTACAGCATGGTCTATGTGGGCTGTCATTTTGTGAGGCCTGTCATTTTGTAAGGCCGATACCCGTACAATTTGATAAACCCTTTTTTATCATCAAACCGAAAACTTCAAATAAGCGTCCCTTGGATAAAGCTTTCTAAATGTTTAGAAATGTAAAAAAACTATTCAAATCTGCAAACCAATATAAATAAATATGTGGCACTTCCTTAGCCATAGTCTGTCTGATATTCAAATTTAACATTGGGCTGCTGTTTCTTATCCAATCTACTTCTTAACCAATCTACTTATACATAATAGCGAGAAATCGTTCATCATGTCAACAGTACCTTTAACAATCTGAAATGTTATTAATTTACTTTCTTTGTGTATGGGTAGGATTTTTTGCGAAGGTTCCAGATATCAGTAAAGATGTCACGTTTCAGCATAGCACAGGATGTCAATGCACCACCCATTAGAGCACCAGTAAACCCACACATCAAAACATCTTGACCTGTCATGATCAGTCCAGAAATATCTGTTTCTGGTCGCAATGCTGCATTAGCTTCTGGGGCAAATCTATCAACATTGTGATCCAAGCCATAAATCTCACCCTTTGTTGATGAAATGTAGTGGTTGTTTGTCACTGGAGTGCCAATATCCACATAGTCAATATACTCTTCTATCTGAGGGAACAACTGACATGTCTGATCAATCATCTTTTGACCAATTAATTTCTTGGCCCTGTCATAATCATCTCCTCTTCGCTTTAAAGGCTGGTCATCCCACGATTCAAACCACTCCCACTGGGCAAAGGTAACAATTGCTACAGTACTTTTTTCTCGTCTCTCTGGGTGATTATCCCAGTTGGGATCCTTTGTACTAGGAAAGGAAATAAAAAGCAGTGGTATATTCTTGTCAGAAGCATTATGGGCATTCTCTTGGGTAAAGTAATCACATTGAGTCCCAGCCATGGCAGCATGTTCATCAGTAAAAGCCCAAGTATTTTGACGAACAAGGTTCAGTTCCTTTCCACTCCTGTTCAGTCCCAAAAATACACTCATTGTACCCACACCCGCCTTTACCCTGTCCTGTTTAAGAAGTCTAGAGAAGTAGGCAGATGATTTCACTACACTTTCATCCAAAAGTGAGTTACAAGTATTCATCAGTCCTGCAGCTGAAACCACAATCGGACTCTCTAGGAAACAAGATTCATTTTTTCTGGCCACTTGTACACCTCTGACTGCTCCGTTTTCAACTACGATCTTTTCTACCCTGGCATTCACAAGAACCTGTCCCCCACTTTTCTCAATGACTGGAATAATGTTCAACGCTATCTCAGATGCCCCTCCAACAGGGTAAAATCCTCCAGTTCCCGCAAAGTGAGAGACTAATCCCGCTTGGGTCCTGAATGAGGACTCTTCAGGCTCAGTTCCATAATCTCCCCAGCAGTAAGTGAAGACTGTCTGCAAATCTTTGTTTGCTGTTAATCTTTTCACTAATGAGGCAGTTGTTTCTTGACATTTCATCAGTTCATCCTTGAAGACTCCCATCTTGAGAAGAAACTTTGTCAAGGATAATGGCATCAGCTTCAATACTCCAGTTATGGCTTTGGGTAATTGTGAGAATTCTTTTACCAACCGGACATATTCATCAATAGCATCATGTTCTTCAACCGGAAAAAGTGGCTTTAGCTCTTTCGCAAATCTCTGCAAGTCATAGAATATGGGGTACTCTCTCTTATCGTCCCCTACACCAATTGCTACTTTGTCAAATGGGTTCATCAATGGAGCCCATTCAAGCTGGCCATCAGTCAACTGATCCACCAAAACTCTATTGTATCTACCATCATCCATCTCCCCAATATAGTGAATCCCAACATCAAACTCATAATTTTTGTCAACGAAGGAGTGACAACAACCCCCAGCCTGGTCATGCTGCTCCAATACTAATACTTTCTTCCCAATCTTAGAGAGAATGGCAGCTACTGTCATACCCCCTATACCACTTCCAACAACCACAGCATCATAAACCTGCTCTTGAACCTTACCAACTGTAAATGACTGTTTTATAATGGCATCTCGTTTACGGTGATCCATCTCATAGGGCTTTCTAGGGACCCTAGAGTCTGCAGAAAATGGGTTTTTGCTTCCAAAGTCAGGGTAAAACAGCCAAAATACTGTCTTGTGTAGGTATCTTAGTCCAACTATCAAGAAAGCAGCCATTCCAAGGAATATTTTGTAAAGATGAGGGATATTGGAGAACATTACATAATATGCAAGCACCAGGAACGTCAAACTGAATATAGCAACTTCCATCCTGCTGATAATGTTATATGTATATTACAAAAGTTTATTTTTAAAGTAATAAACAGCACAAAGCTAAAATACATAATTTTTCAATAGAGCCTAAAACCTGCACAAGTCCTTTTTTCTGAGTGGTTTGTTTTGTCACCCCTTTCAGAATTTATCTGTTTTTTTTTGTTAGATATTACTATTGCAATATTTTCATTCATTTGAGAACAAATTTGAGAAAATAAAATATTACAGCAAATCATATTACAGTACATTTGTTATCCAATTGTATATATGAGAGAATGAAACACTATATTTATTAAGCAACTGTTACAATACAGGGAAACATAAATACTACAAAACATCATCAAATATTTGGTAAACTTTAACAATTAAAATCAGTAAAAATCAAATAAACATTTTGATCAAATGGAAATTTCAATCAAACAAAAATTTCAATTTTAGTATTTGGTAATAATTTCAACATCTAGTACTTTAATCAGTTAATTTGGTTAAGAATCAGCCAAAATTATTCTCAAGTGAAAATGACCTAAAGTTGTCATCAGTTGAACAGTTAAATCAGCTTCAAAGTTTGGTCTAATCAGTTAATTCACTTCATCGATTTAAAATAGAATCCATTTATACGGTATAAGGTTAAAGTACAACAAGTTACAATGTCTCAAGTATCAATTCTCAAGATTAAAAATGTAAAAAAGATCTAATATTAAAATCTGATTATGTAGCTAAGTATAATACTAAGATAAACATATATTAGACGTATATAATAGGAAAAAACATAAATAAAAGGTCAAAGAGATTTCTGAAACTAGTTCTCACATCTGAGTGTTAAGTAAGTATTTTAAAATCGGTTACAATACTATAATTTTTTCAAGAATTTAAACAGTACAAATAAAAACAAAAATGACATATTATAGGCAACATTTCACCATCTTATCTTAATTTGAATTCAAATTGTACATAATTAATTAGAAATCATTTTTATCTACGCTACAGTACAACAAAGTATTGTGTTATTAGTCCTCCTTTGAGCATTGGTAAGATTTTTTGCGTAAGTTCTCGATATCAGTGAAGATGTCACGTTTCAGCATAGCACAGGATGTCAGTGCACCACCCATTAGAGCACCAGTAAACCCACACATCAAAACATCTTGACCTGTCATGATCAGTCCAGAAATATCTGTTTCTGGTCTCAATGCTGCATTAGCTTCTGGGGCAAATCTATCAACATTGTGATCTAAGCCATAAATCTCACCCTTTGATGATGAAATGTAGCTGTTGTTTGTCACTGGAGTGCCAATATCCACATAGTCAATATACTCTTCTATCTGAGGGAACAACTGACATGTCTGATCAATCATCTTTTGACCAATTAATTTCTTGGCCCTATCATAATCATCTCCTCTTCGTTTTAGAGGCTGATCATCCCATGATTCAAACCACTTCCACTGGGCAAAGGTAACAATTGCTACAGTACTTTTTTCTCGTCTCTCTGGGTGATTATCCCAGTTGGGATCCTTTGTACTAGGAAAGGAAATAAAAAGAAGTGGTATATTTTTGTCAGAAGCATCATGGGCATTCTCTTGGGTAAAGTAATCACATTGAGTCCCAGCCATGGCAGCCTGTTCATCACTAAAAGCCCAAGTATTTTGACGAACAAGGTTCAGTTCCTTTCCACTCCTGTTCAGTCCCAAGAAGACATTCATTGTACCCACACCTGATTTTACCCTGTCATTTTTAAGAAGTCTAGAGAAGTAGGCAGATGATTTCACCACACTCTCATCCAACAGAGAGTTACAAGTATTCATCAGTCCTGCAGCTGAAACCACAATTGGACACTCTAGGAAACAAGATTCATTTTTTCTGGCCACTTGTACACCCTTCACTGCTCCGTTTGCAACTACGATCTTTTCTACCCTGGCATTCACAAGAACCTGTCCCCCACTTTTCTCAATGACTGGAATAATGTTCAACGCTATCTCAGATGCCCCTCCAACAGGGTAAAATCCTCCAGTTCCTCCAAAGTGATTTATCAGTCCAGCTTGAGTCTCAAATGAAGATTCTTCTGGCTCAGATCCATAATCTCCCCAGGAGTAAGTGAAGACTGTCTGCAGATCTTTGTTTGATGTTAATCTTTTAACTACTGAGGCAGTTGTTTCTTGGCATTTCATAAGTTCATTCTTGAAGATTCCCATCTTGAGAAGAAGTTTAGTCAAAGGTAGTGGCATGAGCTTCAACACTGCAGTTATGACTTCAGGTAATTCTGAGAATTCTTTTACCAACCGGATATATTCATCAATAGCACCATGTTCTTCAACTGGGAAACGCAGCTTCAGCTCTTTTGCAAACCTCTGCATGTCATAATATATTGGGTACTGTCTCATATCATCCCCTAGACCAATGGATACCTTGTCAAATGGGTTCATCAATGGAGCCCATTCAAGCTGGCCTTCTGTCAACTGATCCACCAAAACTCTGTTGTATTTACCATCATCTATCTCTCCAATGTAGTGAATGCCAACGTCAAACTCATAATTTTTGTCAACAAAGGTGTGACAACAACCCCCAGCCTGGTCATGCTGCTCCAATACTAATACTTTCTTCCCAATCTTAGAGAGAATGGCAGCTACTGTCATACCCCCTATACCACTTCCAACAACCACAGCATCATAAACCTGCTCTTGAACCTTACCAACTGTAAATGACTGTTTTATAATGGCATCTCGTTTACGGTGATCCATCTCATAGGGCTTTCTAGGGACCCTAGAGTCTGCAGAAAATGGGTTTTTGCTTCCAAAGTCAGGGTAAAACAGCCAAAATACTGTCTTATGTAGGTATCTTAGTCCTGCTATTAAAACAACAGCCACTCCAAGGAAAAGTTTGGAAAGAGGAGGGATATTGGAGAACAGCACATAATATGCAAGCACAAGGAACGTCAAACTGAATATAGCAACTTCCATCCTGCTGATATGATAGAAAAGATTATTTGGGCGATGTGCAGTAGGCAGCTCAGTATTCCGTTCTTAAAGTAAGTGGGATTCCATAAGCAAACATAAAAGTTTAGTGTAGGTGTATATTAAACTTCTATTTCTTTATAAGCTATTGCGAAAAAGGAAAATCTTAATAATCAGGAATTGTTTATAAGAAACTGCTGATAAAATTACAGCCATGAATCAAAATCTAGAAAAAAATATAAGACTAACTTTAAACTCATGAGTGCTAAGAATATTGCGTCGGGTATTTAATATATGAACAAGAAGTGTAGACTTAAATTAGGCTGAGGTTATTGGATCAAAATAGCCAATAGAGCATTATTCATAACTCATAAGCCCAACTCTACCAAGAAGTATAAATCATAGTCCATAGAACAAAATCTCTTTTAACTCTCTTATTACAGTCGACACCGCCTGAAGGTGACTGCATAACAACGGATCAACGTGGAATCATACGATAATAGGCTTGCAGCTTCCGATGACAATGTGTTCGATGTTGGTTTTAATCTGGTGTCATGCTTGAGTTGGTTTTGGGCCTTTTCATGTTTATATTTTATTTGTTATTGGTATTTGATATTATAAGCTAATATGAACATATACATTTAGTATCTAAAAGTGTATAGCGAGCATATTTAACAATTTCATAGTCAATAATGTATTGTGATGACTGAAATATCGCATGTCAATCACAGTGGCGTAACGTTGCCTGTTGGCGCCTCCCCCCCCCCCCCCCCCCCCCCCGAAAAAGCGCCTCCTGTTGGCGCCCCCTCCCCTTTGGTGCCCCTCCCTAAAATTGAAAAAATTAGGTGATTTTAGAGGATACGCCGGTAAAATCTCTAAAAAAGTGTGTATCTAGAGCAAAACACACAGTTTTGCTAGTACTTTAGTTATGTTTTCGAAATTGTCCCATATTCAAACGACGATTTGGCGCCCCCCTAAGACGGCAGGGTCAGCGGGGCCCTTCGTTACGCCACTGGTCAATCATATAACTTAATTTTATAAGTTTTTTATAAGGAAAACAAAATTAATGTCAGACCCGTCACCACTCTCAGCAGTCAACCAGGGCTCATAAAAGCTTAATAGCGCCTGGGTCCTTTCACCAGCTGTGGCAATGTGAGTGGTGGTGTGGTCAGACTCACTTTAACAGCGTGTATTATTAGTAAATACAAGCGCGCTAGCTGCTAGTATACTTGTATTACCTACTTTGAAATCAAGTTTATTCAGATATAATATATTTATTAATTGATTGTGTATTGAATTGGTGATAAATAATAAGAGTATGGATATTATAAAATATGTTTTGTTTCCCTGTAAACAATTTTATGTTAACATTATGTTTTACAAAGTTGTAATCAGCTCGGTCAGACACAATTTATGATTACAATTCTAAAATTACAATATTGGAAGAATCATCTTTTTTAACTAAATTTAAATTTAAATTTTATGTTTTAGCTAAAATTTAAATTTAAAGAAGAGAAAAATCAACAATAAACTATTACAGGTTAGATGTTTACCTGAGTTCTATATCTTTCGATAGCAACTCCATCTATAAATCTGATTAGCAAGTCATTCTGTATTCCACCAGTACTTGTGATCCTGGTTGCAGCTTTCAACATGTTTTATGGGCCCAACACTCAGCTTTCACAGTTTATGACTTCTGGCCTCCTTGCGATGTCGTAGCAGGTAGACCATTTCTTGTTGTCGCGGGCTAACCAGATTGTATAGGAACATCGAAGAGCGACCAAAGCAGCCTCATTCAGGGCTTTATTCTTCGTTCTCTTCGCCAAACCAAAGTAGTTGAATAGAGCTGGTACAGTATGGTGCCAGAAGCCCCTACACCCAATCTCTACCGTAAAGAGCAGAGCTTTCCAACCGCACCCGTCGATGCCAGGAATCAGCTCTCTGTTGTAGCGTGCTTCTTTACGTGCTACTTGGTCACTGAAGTTACTCTCGTCACCACAAGTCAGTTCAATCAGAACTACTTCTCT
Organism: Bolinopsis microptera; assembly: GCF_026151205.1. Taxonomy (NCBI): domain Eukaryota; kingdom Metazoa; phylum Ctenophora; class Tentaculata; order Lobata; family Bolinopsidae; genus Bolinopsis; species Bolinopsis microptera. The sequence goes on from NC_087073.1 coordinate 14,371,562, forward strand.
CAAAATATCCGACCATACTACAATGTCGGGTCTCTCCGCTGTGTTGTAGATGTGCTGTGGGAACTGGGCAGGTAGTGTATCCTCGTCCCATATCAGCTTCCAGTCTTTCGCTCTCTCAAAGGGCCTCTCAATCCTCAACTTTGGCTTTGGGTGTTCATACTTCCCATCCTTCGACTTGAACCGTATCCATTCTTTGTCGGAGGTCGTGGAACCTGAGGAATTGTACATCTTGAGTTGGTCAAGCAAGGCTCCGGCTATAACACGTAGGACGTTGTCATGTCTCCAGTTGTACCTTTTGGAGTTTCTTGCTATACTGCAGACGGCTAGGATGTGCTTGATGTTGCACGTCTTCCAACCACAAAGTGTACAATTTCCTGTACTTGAGTAGTTCCACAGTTTCATGTTTGCAGGGGTATTAGCCACGTCGTGTGTCGAGTTTAGGTGGAATTTAAGGAGGGCCGGGCTCATCTTGTAGTTGTAGACAAGGCTGTTCCATCCTAAGTCTAACTGCATTGTGTTCTCCCATGTCAAGAACTTGCCCTGTACTCCCTTGTTTACCAGGGTGACTAGCATGTCGTTCTCTGACACCGATTCTACCAGTTGTCTTAGCTTCTGCCTCTCAGTCAACTTTGGTTTGCATCCGAGTCCTACTCGGTCTTTAGTCACTACTCCAACCAACTCCTGGAAGTAAAGATCTCGCTCTCTTGCCGTCAGCTCCGTTGTATAAGACCATCTCGGGCTGTTCTCCTGTTTCTCTCTCTTGTTATTATAGGCTTCTACAACTTTGGTGTCATCATTGATTCACGATGTCAATCCTTCGCAGCTCGGTGAGGCACAGTGGTGCATCTCGCCGATCTACCGAATGGTGGTTGCGAGAAGCATTATTTGATGCGCGCGCGACCCAGTAGTGCATCGCGCTACAAGTGTCATCACTGTTCTTCAGGGCGTGTCCCTTTGATACCTGAAGAGACTTGTATAAGTCACTTAGCTTCTTCAAGTTTAGCCCGAAGTAATCCTTGCTCCTGTACAGGACTGTCACAGTAATTGATCTAGTAACACCCAACCACTTCTTCAAGAATCTGGTGCAGATAGCATCCAGTTCGTACACAAAACTTACAGGAAGGTTGTAAATCATCAGATCCCAGGACATCTTGCTAGTCAGCATGTTAAAAACTTATGTTTTTTTGTTTTTGTTCAAAAATTTTGAAAATTTTCATTGTATCATGTCGTGACCCCCATTGTCGTTTCACTGAGATCCTTGCTCTAACCAGAGCCCTCTCGCTTAACTTGCAGTAGCGCGCGATCACCGCCGAACGCGGCACGGGAGTATATTCTAATTGTGAAACAAGCGAGTCACGCAGTACGTGTATACACTTGTATCACGTGGTAACCCCCACTGTCGCTTCACTGTAGAGTTTCGACGCGATACAGGGGAGCCGCGCACTCGTGCGCGGCGGGTCATACAACGTATGACAATGCAGACCGGCGAGATGCGAAGGATTGACATTGTGAATCAAATTGTATTGTTAAGCTACTTATAATTACGACTTTGAAAAATTCAAAAATAATTTTTACTTTACAACATACGTCATACAAGTTTAAGCCCAAATTTCAAAAAAAGGCGTACAAATTTTTATTCGAATTTTGCTTTACAAAAACAAACGGTGTGAACCAAATTTCGTCGCGTGTAATTTTGATTGTGCTTCTGGAGTTTAGTAAAATTATGTTTTTGCATTTTTAATTTTGCTTTGACAACAAATTTTGGAACCAAATTTATAAAAATGTGTATACCAAATGTATAATACTTATGTGTTATATATATTATGGTGCTGCGCTTATCGTGTATATTCGCATATTAAATATGCATACATGTAGCTTGCTTTTTTGTTGGCTGTGCATGAGTGCACAAAAATATCGAATAGAAAAGATTGCCTCAATTGACGATGTCAATTCATTGCAGCTAGCTCGGTGAGGCACAGTAGCGCGCGCATGCGAGAAGCACAATTGAGTGCGCGGCGCGGCACAGTAACGCATTGCGCTACAAAGATTGCCCCAATAAATAAGCTGGAAGTAAGAAATGAAACACTTACCCTAAAGAAATGTTAAATAAGGCACCGGATAATTGTTAAATCAATTACTATTATTTTGGATAAAAATATAGAAAATTTACTAACACAAAAGTACGCCGCGCATCACACAAATTTGTAGTATCCTGTTAAGCTTTTAAAATCGAGCGCTATAATTTTGTAAATATTATAAATATTACATTGTGAAATATTGATCGCTCTTAATTTGTTATTCTTCTGTTGCAAGTTTTTATATTGTCACCGGATGGGGGTTCCTAACTTCTCGATAATTGGTCTTCGTAATACTATTAACATGATTACACATCTATATCTCATTCTACATTACTTCTTGTCGATTCAAATGTAATTTTCTCCAAATATTGTGGAGCACACTTGTTAACAAGGTTTTGATTTCAATACCTATAAACTATTGTGATCTTAATTGAAGTTCATTCAAGTCACAACATACATACATGCTACATGAAGAGGTCTCCTCCTAGTCGTTGGAGTGGCCTGCATCACACACATCTCTTCTACGGCGTAACATGTTCCTCCATTCCACTCGTTTTAGAGCCAACTGTTTTACTGCATCTCTGCTGATGTTATCGACACCTGTAAATTCAGCATCCTCGAGTACACAGGCCATCCAGCCTTTGTGGGGTCGTCTTCTCAGTCTCTTTCCATAGTTTGGTTTCCAATCCAGTAAGAAATTTGGAAACCGCGTCTCTGGCATTCTGACAACATGTCCGTACCACCTTAGTCTAGCCGCACCGATGAAAGTTTCGATAGACTTAATTCCAGCACGCCTGAGAACTTCTTCATTGGAGACATGGAATAACCACTTTATCTTCAAGATTCTTCTCAGGGAGGTCAGATGGAAGACCTCAAACCGTTTCATCTGCTTCTTTGTTGTGTTCCAGACTTCAGCTCCATATAACAGAATAGTAATAACAGCAGCCTTGTAGATACGGATCTTGGTGGGCGTTCTTATAGTTCGACTGTTCCATATCTTCCAAAGCTGATGGAACGCACCATTAGCACGCTGGATCCTGATGTCAAGATCTCGGTCAATGGTACCATCCCCACTGATGTTGGCACCAAGATAAACAAAGTTGCTGACCTGTTCAACAGGTTCTCCCTCCACTGTTAGCTTTATACTGTCTCTTTCGGTGTAAGGTCGCTGGGACGCACACTTGCTGATCGCCATGCATTGTGTCTTTTTAGAGTTGATCTTTAATCCAGCATAAGAGGTGTAATAAGCTATAAGATCAGTGGACTCTTGCAGCCCTTCTTCAGTATTGTCCATCACAGCCAGATCATCAGCGTAGTCACTATCCATTAATTAATTAATTAAAATTGAAATTTAAAAACACCACTATTAAGCGTACACTTTTACTCAGCAGTGTCACTACAACTAGTTTACAAAAATACTTTTAAAACTATATATCAAAAGCAAAATAAAGTTCTATGTATAAATTCGTTCATAAAACTTTCAAAAAGCTAATATAATTTAGATAAGTCAAAGAGAGGGTTAAAATTATAAATAAAACATTTTTGCTACCTCAGTGTCAGATAAAGTAAACAAATAAGTCTTCAGTGCGGATTTAAACGCCTCAACAGAATAACATTGTTTAACTGAGTCTGGTAGTGCATTAAAAACTCGTGGACCAACCACACTAAAACTACGATCACCAAAACCCTTGGTTGAACGATAAGGGACTATGAGCCTAACAGTGTGTCCATGGTGAGCATACTTAAACATATCTTGAAGGTACAGTGGCGCTATTCCATTAATAGCCTTAAAAGATAGGAGACATATTTTAAAAATCACTCTTTTAGGTATATTAAGCCAGTGCAATTTATCAAGATCGTCGCCTAGGTGATCAAATTTATATTTTCCAGTTACTGCTTTTGCACAGGCATTTTGAATAAGCTGTAGTTGATGTATGAGGTACTTGGAGATGCTGTAAAACATGGCGTTACAGTAGTCCAAACAAGAAACAACGAGGCTATTAACAATTGTCTTAAGCTGTTTTGTAGTCAGCAGAAACCGTATCTTAGTGAGGTTGCGTAGTGTTAGGAAACATTTCTTCTTCAACTCAACAACATGGTTGCTCATAGTAAGCCCAGAGTCCATATGTATCCCAAGATTCTTAACTGTGCTCACAAATCGAATAGTTGTGTCACTCCCAAAATTCACTCCCTTTATATTGATCTCTCGTAGGACGGACATAGGACCAAAAACGATTATCTGTGTTTTACTGTCATTCATTGCTAGAAAGTATTTTTTCATCCAAGCTCTAATAGATGCAAAGCATCCCCTGAGCTTAGAGAGTAACGTTTCGCCCTGGTTGATGGGTTTAAATCTCTTTAAGATCTGGTGGTCATCTGCATACCCATAAATTGTGAAGTCCCTTCCTTGTACAAATCTATAGATGGATCTGATATAAAGGTTAAACAGAACAGGTCCCAGAACTGAGCCCTGAGGAACACCAAACTTAATAACTATTTCTTCAGAGAGAGTAGAACCAAGTCGAATTCTCTGAGCACGACCTTTTAGAAAGCTAGTAAACCATTTTAACACAGTGCCCCTTAGTCCTATCTCCTTCATGAGAATGTTCAGTAAGACATCATGGTCTACAGTATCAAACGCCGCCGATAGGTCAAGCATCATGACAACTGTAGCACTCTTTTCATCTGATGCAACTAGAAGATCATTCCATATTCTGATCAATAATGTTTCTGTGCTGAAGGTCTTCTTGTATGCAGACTGTTCTGGGCAGTGGAGATTTTGCTTATCTAAGTGATCGTTTAGGCGCTTTAACACCACTCTCTCGATCAGCTTCCCAAGGAAAGTGAGGTTTGAGACAGGGCGAAAGTTTTTCAAGACATTAGGATCAAGAGAGTTACTTTTCAGGAGGGGAACAATATCAGCAAGTTTGACTCCGTCCATTGAACCTTGAGATAAGGATGCATTAACAATCTGTAGAAGTAATGGTAGCAGAATGCTGATGTTCTCTTTAAGCAGTGTAGTAGGTAAGATGTCAGAAGGTGAACATTTGATACCAAACTCGTCAATGATTTCCTTTAGCTCATCTAATGTGACAGGTTCAAAGGTAGACCAGTGGTAGGATTCGGGAGCTTCAGCAGAAGAGTCTGATGGAAGAGTAAACCGATCATGATCCATATCTTTCCTAATGTTATCAATCTTAGATGTAAAGTAGGCGTTAAAGTCTGCTGCTAGCTTTGGAAGATCATCTGTGTAATCTGGCAGAGGATTAGATTGTTTACGGTCTAAATTTCTATTGACCAGCTGCCACAAAGTTCTTGGGTTGCCTTTAGAGTTTTCTACCATATTCTTAAAGTACTCCTTCTTCTTCAGATCAGCCATTTTAGAACATTCTGAGCTGATGTCTCTAAACATGATTTTATCTTCAAGCGTTGCTGTTGGTTTACGAGTTTTTGCCTCGGCTTTTCTTCTCAGCTTTCTGTAGTCCCTGTATTCATTATCAAACCAAGGTGCAGAATCAATAACAGATACCTTCTTGGAGACTATTGGAGCATGCTCATCTAGGAGTTCAGCACACAAGTCGTTCAAGTTGGCAACAGATGCACTCATATCAGTAGTTCCAATTTTCTCAAGATCAATCAAGTTTACTATATCGAAGAGATCACTGGTAAATTGGTCATCATCCACAGTCTTCAAATTTCTGTAAGTGATATCTTTAAAATATTTCTTTTCGAATTCCAAAGAGAAGTCACAATAGACTGGAAAATGATCTGATCCATGCCTATTCACACTATCAACCAAAACCTTGCATTGAAGCTGATTCTTGATAGAGAAGCAGAAGATTTGGTCTAGTGATCCACCAGCAACATGGGTTGGTTCATTAACATGATGATTAAATCCGTAAGACAGAAATAAGTCAAGCGTCTTCCTAACAAGCTTGTCATTCTTATTCTCAAAATGAATGTTCAAGTCCCCAGCAATGACGAGACAATCACACTTCATGGTGATGGCTGACAGAAGTAAATCAAGTTCCTGATGAAAGATAGAGGAGAGATAACCAGGTCGATACAAAGAGACAAACATGACCTTAGTGCCTGTTGCTGTTTTGATTGATGCAGCTGTGTACTCAAATGTAGAGAAAGTAGCAGAGCATTGGAACTGAGACATTGAGTATTCTCCCCTAAACAACAAAGCAGTTCCACCACCTTTTTTGTCTTTCCTGAAATTATGTATGATTCTGTAACCGTAAGACTTAATAATTGCAGTGGTGGGGCAGTTAACATCTGTTAGCCAAGTTTCACAGAATGCAGCAATATCAATGCTTTTGTCTGATAAGTTGCACATAATATCGTTTACTTTGTTAACAAGTGACCATGGATTGAAAAGGAAGAATTTCAGACAGCTCAGTGATTTCTGTCCGTGTTGTGGCTTTGGTAAAAAGGGGTGGTCTTTTTAACTTTCTCCTGCAAATCTTTGAATATGGGGCACAAAACAGGATCATAGGCTGCATGTAGAAGCTCATTGCCATGCTTACCAGCTTTCTTGCAGTTTGAACAACACAATGGAGCGGAGCGATCACATGTCCGTGTTTCATGTGCTCCTGCACAAAAGCCACAGACATGTTCACTTTTGCAATGACCTTGGTGACTTTTGCTATGGTGACCAAATGATTGACAGTTAAAACATCTGAGGACAAAGAAGCTATTATAGACTTTGCAAACTCTCTGAGTTCCAATAAAGAGCTTATCACCTTGTTTAGCAATTGCAGATCGTACAAGATTACTGACACGAACAATAGCTTTGAAGGAGTTCTGGTCATTCTTTAGGGGTACTATAGCTACTACATCAATTTTCTTGTCTTCTATACTGGTACCTGGATCATTGATGAGCAGATCTATTCCATGGTTTTGACTAACTATCATTTCCTTTATTTCCTCCTTCAAGTAATCACGCTCAAGACCAACAACTGTTATTCTTGGTAACTTTGTGGCTACAGTTGATGTACTATGTTGGGGGGAAGCTTTGCTAAGCTTCTCACGCAATGTTTCTGCCTCAGACCTAGAGTTAAGAATAACGGCAGTATCATTAGATTTGAGCTTCATTGTGTTAACAATACTAATCTTATTCTTGATGCAGCTTTCTTCCAACATACTTTTATCAATTGGTTTGCCACTCTGATCATTCTTAATTACAATCATGCTGCGAAGTTTCTCAGTCCTCTGAGAATCATCCCATGGGTTGCAGGGAGTCATTGGAGGTTTTGCTAGAGCATTGTTTTGCTTACTTGGCAAGATTTCCTTAAGCATCTCTTTTACACCGGACAGTTCTTCAGCAAAATTCTGCTTTAACTCCTCAATCTTTCTGTCAACGTAAACATTAGCAGCTCCCCCTGTGCTTTGCTCTGTCATCTCCTCTTTAACTGTAATACAATGGTTACAAAAGAACAAGAATCTGCCAAATCTTTTCTCATAGGACTTGGTGTTAGAAACAGCTGGTCCCAAATGGGAAGTGAAGCTAGATGGGGCACTAACACAATAGGAATCATCTGTGCAGCCTACCGCATGGAAATTGTTTTTACAGTCATAACACTGAACTCTGTAGTCAGGATTAACTCCCTCCTGACAGTGGTTACAACAATCATTTTGTATGATGTTGGGAGCAGCTATGTAGGTCCTTGTACCCTCTGTGTTCTGGGGAGAGAAATCAGTTATAGATGATTTAGGAGAATCAGGCATAGCTAAGTTTAGTAGGTCAGGGGTTGCTGTGTAAGGATTGTAAACTTGTAAGACAGTCGAGACTCCAACAGAAAACAATAAAGACAACCCACCGGAAGAGTTCTGACTTATGGGTCAGATACCCTTTGATAGTTTTGGTTTGAAGGGGAAGAGGGCTATCAAGGATAGAACACTCCTCTAGTAACTGTGTATCGCTTGTGTGTGTATCGCTTTTCAACTTATTGCCATGACATACTTTCAACACGTGCCATACCTCAAATTATTTGTTATATAGTAGTGTTGAAAGTATTATAACTTTTTCATCTGCACCCTTTAGTTCCTTTTGCAGTACCATGACTGATTGCCTCGTGAACCTCAGCCAAAAAGATTCAAAAGTTCAGACAAAAATTAAATACAGGAGGGCCCTGGATATCACCCTGTCCAGCGCCCGAATTAACAGAGAACCAATCAGACATTACACCATTAACCCTGACAGCACTCATGGTTCCGTTGAAGAATGCCTGAAAGATTCTAACATATTTCTGAGGAAGTCCATAGTGTCTCATGCTTGACCAAATAAACTCTCTTCTGATGGAATCAAACGCTGCCTTAAAATCAATGAAATTAACAAAAAGTGGAATGTTAAACTCAATGCAGTTGTGAATTATGGTGCGGATGGAATAAATCTGATCAATACATGAGCGGTTCCGTCTGAACCCACACTGATTTTCCCTAAGAAGACACTCCATTCCAACATCCAGCCTCTTAAGAAGAACCATTTGAAGAACCTTAGAAGACGTTGCCCTAAGAGTTATACCCCTATTAAATAATATGCAATATTGCAGCAGTATGAAGTGTCTCCCTTCTTTCCGATAACCACTATAACACCTTTAAGCCAATCCTCAGGGATTACCTCTTCCTCCCATACCTTTTTAAACAGTAGCTCTAGTTGGCAAACAAGAGCACTTCCACCATACTTAAGTTGTTCATTAGTTATCTCATCAACCCCCGCACTTTTGCAGTTCTTCAGTTTCTTTAGAGCATAACTAATCTCATCTCTAGAAGGAGGTCCATCATGTCAGAACAAGCCACATCAGACATTCATTATTATCACGCGGATATCGCTTTCTGATGTTTTCTATGTTGTAAAAATAGCCATGTCATAGTTGTTTTGCTCATGTTGCTTTATCGCACTAATTATCATATGAATGTAAGTTACAATTTCCAATTCCATCCACTGATGTTATCACAGGACTGATCATCTAACTTCCTCATTTGTGTATAATACTCATTACTGGAGCACCTGTTGGTAGTCTTATGAGCAATTACTAAACTCTCCCTTATTTTTCACGATCATGTAAACTAGTTAAGATTGCACAAAACTAGCTAAAATTGCTAAAATGTTCTTTTTCAGTGAATATCAACTGATTTCATTAGCTAATGTTCAAGTCCTGTAGAAAAAACCTGCTAACTTTTCCAGAATATATGCCCTATTGAATCAGGGGTCAATCTACAGATGATAATTTCTGCATCCTGTAAAGTTTCATATTTCACCTCAGTAGATGCAGAACTTTTCAATTTTTAAAGTATCATTTACAGCTGTGGAATGAGCATACGGCCAAGGGTTGAATTTGAATTAAGTAAACCTTTTGGTGCTGTATGAAAATAAACTAAATGTATTATCATTATTATTAACTTTATAGTTTTCCTCTTAGAAGATAATGTTTTGGAAGCCTGATGCAGATGCTCCCGTTTTAAGACAAAAAGATACAGGCACCAATGAATCTGAAACTACAAATTTCATTTACAATGCTCACAAGAACTGCTCATTGTCAGCTCAGCGCCAAAAGCTCCCCATATTCAATTATAGGAACAATTTTTTGTATTCAGTCGAAAGCAGTTCAGTAACTGTAGTGGTAGGTGAAACAGGTTCCGGAAAAAGTACTCAGATACCTCAGTATCTTTCTGAAGCAAATTGGGCATCTAATGGTATGATGATTGCTGTTACTGAGCCAAGAAGAAATGCCACCATCACATTAGCTTCTAGAGTAGCTGATGAAATGGGATGTCACTTAGGATCAGAGGTTGGATATCAGATTAGATTTGAGAATGCTGTCTCTGAGTCAACTAAAATCATGTACTGCACTGATGGGAGCCTACTTAGAGAAATTATGGCAGATCCACTTCTTACAAAGTATGCAGTTATAGTTGTAGATGAAGTCCATGAACGTAATATAAATACTGACTTACTAATAGCACTTCTAAGGAAAATCATAAAACAAAGAAGTGATCTTAAAATAGTCTTAACATCTGCTACAACTGATGCAGAAAAGTTAAAGAAATTCTTCTGTTCCAGAGTTCAAGGTGATTCTGCTTCAAAGATCACCTGTTCAATCTTGTCAGTTGAGGGGAGAAATTTCCCTGTGCAAATAAACTTTGCAGTAAGTCCAGTACCTGACTATCTCAAAGCTTCTATTGACTTGTCGATCTCCCTACACGAAAACAGGCCCCAGGGAGATATTTTAGTGTTTCTTACGAGTCAAGATGAGGTATTATCAGCTGTGAAAGATTGTAGAGAAGAGGTAAGAAAACTTGTGAAACCCAAGCAAAATGTCAAAGTATTGCCCTTCTACGGGAGCTTGCCAACAGAGGAGCAAATAAAAGTTTTTGACACAACTCAAACTGGCCAAAAAACACGTAGAATTATTTTCTGCACAAACATTGCCGAAAGCTCAGTCACAATACCTAGGATAATATACATCATAGACTGTGGATTCAGTCGTTATAAAACTTTTAATGCAAACTCTGGCTTGGAAATAGTAATTAAGTCTCAGATTTCAAGAGCATCAGCTGTGCAAAGAGCTGGAAGAGCAGGAAGATTAGGGCATGGTGAAGCCTTTAGACTGTACACTGAAAGTTCATTTGAGAAGATGTTGATGGAAACACCACCTGATATAACCCGATCCAACCTGGCAGATGTTGTCCTGAAATTGAAAGCTATAGGAATATCAAACATTGTGAAGTTTAATTTCCTCACTCCCCCTCCTTCAAAACATCTCTGTAAAACGTTAGAGGTTCTTCATGCTTTAAATGCTATTGATGACAAAGCTGATTTAACAGCCATTGGTTTTGTTCTTGTTGAGTTTCCCATTGACCCAATGCTCACAGTATGTCTCCTTGAATCAGACAAGTATGGCTGCAGTGAAGAAATACTAACAATCGTAGCCATGTTGCAGGTCAACAATGTTTTTACCAAATCTCAGAGAAGTGGGAAAACTGTGAAACAGATGAAGTTCAAGTTTGCTGCTAAAGAGGGAGACATGATAACATATCTAAATATTTTCAGATTTTTTGTAGAAAACAACAAGAGCCGTTCTGTATGTAAGGAGCATTTGCTGAACTATGATGTTTTATGTAAGGCTGATAACATTTTGAAGAGACTCAAATCATTTTACAAACGTTATGGAAAAGAGTTATCATCAACTGATGATGATGCTACCATACGTAAATGTTTGTTGAGTGGATTGTTTGTGAATGCTGCGTACTATCATCACACTGGAGTCTACAAGACCTTCAGAGACCATTTCAACCTCAGCATACACCCCTCTAGTGTTTTAGTTTCGGAGCGTCCTAAGTATGTTATATTTAATGAGGTACTAGGATCATCTCAAAACTATATGAAGGATATAACTGTTATCGAATCAGAATGGCTCTTGGAAGTCGCTTCACATTATTATGTAAATAAATTTGAAACCTCTTAGATAGAGGGGAGTCATTGTTAGCTATAATATTTTGATTAATATTCAATATTAGGTAACACGCTTTAATCGTCTTAAATTTTTACAGATTGTACTAATAATAATATTATCGTCTTATGGTATTTATTGAACTCAGGGTAACTCCGTTTTCCAATATATTTGTTTTCCAATCTTCATCAGTCGAATTTAATACAAAATAGTCTACTCCAGTTACACATTAAAAGTCGTGTTATGTTCTACTTTCTATCCTTTCTAAATCTGTAAAATAATATAAATTTAGAATATTAGTGACTGCTGCACTGGAATAAAGATATGTTGTTAACCAATCGATTAACCTTTAGATATGAAGAAAACGGAGAAGTTTGAAAAGGTCTTGTATCGTCCACAGCCCTATCCAGATAACCATACAGAAGAGAAACTGTTTTTAAAGTCACTGAAAAGAAACAAGAACCTGAAAAATTACTCTTTCTTGCAGTGTATGGATCAGGGCCAGCTCCCATTACAGCAACTGTCATGTACCATCTCTTTCCTCTTACTTCATTTCATGGACATTAAGATAACAAACAGTATGATTTATATGATGGCTCTATTAACAATGTTGGGATACCTCTCTATCGCTGGTTTTACTGTTCATCAAGTTAGAACAGTTATTCTGTTTGGGGGATTCCTATTTGGTTTGTCTCCGATTATCCAGACATTAACTAGATCTATCAGTGATGACACTATCTACGCCATGGTCTCTATCTGTCTGTTTACAAACTTTTTCCTCCACGACTACAACACAGAAAACTGCGACTACATGTCTAAAGCTGTTTCACTGAATGCAGCAATACTCGCGGCTGTGTGCCTTGCTTCTAGGCTTGACGATCTGAACAATGTTATGGGAACAATAATCATCGCTGTTCTCACATACGGCATTATTCCCCCTGTAAGAAAGAGGATGGCTGGCAGTAAAGTTATGCCCCTGTGGACTTTTTTCCTTCTTACAAGCTCTGTTTACATATCTTACGTCTCAGTACCCTTAGTTATAGTGCCCCTAATAATCTCAGCAGTTGCTTGTTTAGTCATTGTGCCAGCGTTTTTTGTTCACCTCCAAAAACAGAAAGATAATATCTTTGGTCCCTGGGATGAAGCAGTGTTGAAGGATCTCGGTTGTAATGGAGGGGTCCGGGATATTTATGCAGAATAGTACTTTATCAACGCTAGTTGCAATGTGGTCATTCTTCAGCACGTGCTTTTAGAATCCAAATATCATATAGACAGCTAATTTAAAGTTGTAAGTTTAAAGTAAGCAATAATTTTAGTTTCTTATTAGAACTTTGCTGATAGAGAATTTTGCTGCTGCTGGGGTTTTGTTGTGTTGCTGTTTCTTTCAGTTTTGTATAAATTTTGTGAATATTTATTTAAGTTGAAATTGATAACCTTCACTTCAAGTCTTTATTCAATTCGGAAGTCATTCTTAAAAATGTTTATTTTGTTTGAAGGTGCGGTGCAGGTGTTTCATATCTTCATATTTTTAAAAATTTAAAGTTTAATTTGTCGCACGTAACGACGTTTGTAAAGTCATGATATTAATGATGTTTTATTCATCGTTCTGTAACATTATGTTTTATAAACTGGCATTATCTCTGAGATTATAATTTTTAAAACTGACTAAATAACTGTTACAGGGAGGATGTCTAATTTACCTGCCTGTGTCATTGACAATGGTACTGGGTACACTAAAATGGGATTTGCCGGTAACTCCGAGCCTCAATACATCGTGCCAAGTGCTATTGCTGTGAAGGAACAGGCTGGAATCGGAGACAGTGCTTCCCGGCGAAGCCAGAGAGGTATTGACGATCTTGATTTCTACATTGGAGATGAAGCGTTAAACCAGCCGAACTACGCTGTGAAATATCCTATCCGACATGGTATGGTAGAAGACTGGGATTTGATGGAAAAGTTCTGGGAACAATGTATTTTCAAATACCTGAGAGCAGAACCTGAAGATCACTACTTCCTGTTGACTGAACCTCCTCTGAACTTGCCTGAGAACAGGGAGTACACAGCAGAGATCATGTTCGAATCTTTCAACGTGCCCGGGATCTACATTGCTGTACAGGCCGTTCTGGCTATTGCTGCCTCCTGGACCACAAGAGACGTGGGCTCCAGGACCCTGACAGGGTGTGTTGTGGACTCTGGAGATGGTGTTACTCACGTGATTCCTGTTGTTGACGGATATGTTATCGGCAGTTGCATCAAACACATCCCTATTGCTGGACGTGACATCACTTACTTCATCCAGTCTCTCCTGAGGGAACGTGAACAAGGCATCCCTCCAGAGCAGTCATTGGAAACCGCTAAAGCTATCAAGGAAAAATACTGTTATGTGTGCCCCGATATTGTGACGGAGTTCAAGAAGTACGACACTGACCCTCAGAAGTGGCTGAAAACCTTTGATGGTATGAACGAAGTAACAAAGCAGAAGTTTAGTATCGATGTGGGGTATGAGAGATTCCTGGGACCGGAGATCTTCTTCCATCCCGAGTTCTGTAACCCTGACTACAGAACGACCATTAGTGAGGTGGTTGATGACGTTATTTCCGGGTGTCCTATTGACACCAGGAGAGGGCTTTACAAGAACATAGTCCTGTCCGGTGGTTCTACCATGTTTAAAGATTTCGGTAGAAAGTTAGGACGAGACATAAAGAGACGAGTAAACTACCGTCTACAAGTGAGTGAGCAGCTCTCCGGGGGCAAGCTGAAACCCACTCCCATCGAGACTAACGTAGTCTCTCATCACATGCAACGTTACGCTGTCTGGTTCGGAGGAAGTCTCCTGGCATCTACCCCTGAGTTCTACGAAGTGTGCCACACTAAGGCACAGTATGACGAGTATGGTCCCAGTATATGTCGACATAACGCTGTGTTCGGTGCTATGACGTAAGGTTGGACTCGTTAGAGTATGAAGGCGGAATAAGTACAGGCAACTTCAAGGTGGTTTCCATTCGGCACAGTTAGCATCGTATTATTGTGTACAAAATTTTGTAATGAATATTTTCTAGTGATATAATTTGGTTTTTATTTGCTGACTTACTTAGATTCAGTGATTGTCGATTATTAGGGTAATATTATATATCCCAAGAACATAATATAATGTACGGACGTTTTTGTTGAATTCGGAACTTTCTCACGATAAATTTTTCGAGCATCTGCAAAACCTTATTTCGGATTTGTTTTTTAAGTTTTTAAAAATGCTCTTGTATCAGATTTCAGTTTTAACATTTGGTTATAATGTATTTGGGATACTGGAAAACGGTTTGTTAGAGTACATAATAGCAGTAGATATAGTTGTGTTTTGAATCAAAAGTAGACTACAAGGTTTTACAACCGCTTGATTGATTTTGTGTGCCTTGAATCAAATACGAGATTGTCGATTGATAGTGACACATCTAGACTGATCATCAACTTTTAAACTTTCACTACAGCTAGAGTTTAATACCACTTGCAAACTGAAATTTACTTTTATTTCGTGAAATGTTAAAATCAGAAATAGTTAATAGCAATTTGGGATCTTATCATAACGAAATATATAAGACATCACATATGCTTGTGATTGTTACTTCCAAGCTTTGTATCATTTGGAATGATGGTAAGTGATGGTTAATATTCTTAATGGTACTCTCTATATCGGTCAGTTTCTCAGTTTGATTTTGTCCGTAAAACATTTTAAGTATGTCAGTTTTGTCTCTGAATTATTGGGACCGTATTTTGGTAGAAAGCTTGTTGATATTGGAATGACTCAGATCTGTGATGATGTGAAATTATGTGAAAGGTATTTGGTGTAGATCTTAATATTTTTGTATGTTTTGTTAAATTTCATCTACTATGAAACTATGAATATGAATATACGCATTGATGCTCCATTTTGTTGATTACATGTTATATATGAAATGAATCCTGGTTTACCTGCTCAAAATTATAACATCGAAAACTTACCTCTGAAAACTGACAGTCTTGTAGTAAAAAGCTGATTCAGAAAATGTATTTGAAATACTTACTAACTGTTCCCTGAAATTAATGTTAACTCGTAAAAAGCATTTTTCACCTTTTGTCAAACCTTTTTATTACACACTTTCCCTCTCATAGAAAATAGCTATGTCCATTTCGAGTGAAGCTACATTAAAATCAGATGCTGCAAGCAGGAAACGTCGCAAGCTCTGGCTCGGCGCAGGTTTTGTCGGGTGCATCGCCGGATCAATAGCATTTGCAGGACCCTTCTTAACTCCAGTGCTCAGAAAACACTGTCTCCCTTATCTACCTGCTACTGAGAACACGGTACTTTAGGTATTCACTGTTTCTTGTATAGGTGTTTTAGATGTATTAAGGGGGCCAACGAAAATGGCCAAATTCTCATTCTGAAAAATTATTTTTGAGAAAGGTTTACAAGATATGCGAAAAACTCACTCTAAAAAATACTCATGATCCCCCCCGCGCCGCCCCCCCCCCCCCCCCCCCGCCCCCTATTAATCTGATTTAAATTCTGCATATAATAATAATCTCTCAGAATTACTTAAAAAATCGTATCGCATTCAACTTGACTCTGCTAGCTTTCTCAGCTATACAATTTAAAGCTACACCAGCACAGTTACTTCCTGACACACAGCACAGTGTTATAACAGTGTACACAAGTCACACTGCTACTAAACACTAACGTGTTACATTCCTCAGATAAAGTTGCTGTTTGGGGAACTGAAAGGAGCTAGAGGTCCCCTTATTGATCTGGGCAGTGGTGATGGTAGAGTGGTTATAGCTGCTGCTAAACAAGGGTTCACTGCTCATGGTTAGTGCAGAACAGGTTTCTAGCTTTTTGAGTGTAACATTTCCAGTAAATTGTTCTGCAGAAATGAAATTTCTTTTAATGACAATGTGACGTGTGGTTGGTTAAAATACAATAGTTTTACAAGATGTAAAATATACGACTAATCTCACTTTCGCTCAGGTATAGAGTTGAATATCTGGTTGGTGCTTTACTCCAGACTCAGATCTCTATTAGCTGGCACCTCATCCAGAACCAAGTTCTTCAGAGCTGATCTTTGGAAGGTTCTTACATTACTTACTGTTTACTTTGTCTCGTATTGTGAGGATATCATGATGATAGTTACAATTTGAGTTATCGATGAATTCAACTTTGTACGTCAGTCTGAATTTCAAAAACATTTCCTACAAATCTGTTAAGTTTAAAATGAAGTTTATAAAACAAAACAATCTCCAGTACGATTTGTCGCAGTACAACACAATAATAGTGTTTGGAGGCGAGGGTATGATGTCGGATCTAAGTGTGAAGTTAAAAGAAGAAACTACTCCACTAACTGATATAGTGTCCTGTAGATTCCCTCTAGATGTGGAGGTGTGGGATACTCATAGCATGATAGAGGATGGACATAACCCTCTGTGGCGATACAAACAGAACAGTAATTAGGTAGAGTTTGAGATTTGGTAGGCTTCAATTTATTACTAAGTTATTACTAATTTATTACAAAGTTATTAAGAAATGAATCTATTATATTATTTTTATAGGATCTGATTTATTAGTTTATGAAGCTATAACGATCTCTTTAAGAATTAATTGGTAATAAGCAACTCATATTATCATATAACTTCTTTTGTAAAATATAATGTTTGTTGTTCATTTTTCATATTTGTGGTTTTATTCGCTGCTATAACCAACCATGATATGAGATTTTATTGACTTTGTGAAAGTGCAGATCATAATCAGCTTAACCATATGCATAATCTTATATCTGGCATTTTATCTCAATTTCTCAGATGCTTTGATTTAAAATGCCAGTGTTTGAGTGTTATCTGAGAAATGTAAAGTTGATAAAATGTTTTTTGTCTTTATAAAAACATTATGTCAGAAATAGAATGATAGAATGGCAGCAGTAGAAATCATGAATGTTGTCCCGTCGGCAATACTCGAACAAGAGCTATCATTGGAAGGTGAATTCAGCGGACTAATTATTATTTACCTTGTTTTATATTGTGATAATATAATGATGATATTTACAATTTGAGTTTCCAATGAATACAATTTTGTACGTCAGTCCGAATTTACAGAAAATAGTAACTATTAATCTGTATAGTTTAAATAAAAGTTATAACACTACATACCTTCAGATAGTTCTGTCGCAGAACAAAAAGAATTCGGAGAGGGAGAGTATGTTGACATATCCTTAAGTTTTTAGAAGGTAATATAAAGTCCTTCACTTTGTACCATGTTTTATATTGTGATAATATAATGATGATATTTACAATTTGAGTTTTCAATGAATACAATTTTGTACGTCAGTCTGAATTTACAGAAAATAGTAAATATTAATCTGTATACTTTAAATAAAAGTTATAAAACTACATACCTTCAGATAGTTCTGTCGCAGAACAACTCACAAATAATTCGGAGGGGAGAGTATGTTGGCATATCCTTCAGTTTTTAGAAGGTAATATAAAGTCCTTCAATTTGTACCATGTTTTATATTGTGATAATATAATGATGAAAGTTACAATTTGAGTTTTCAATGAATACAATTTTGTACGTCAGTCTGAATTTACAGAAAATAGTAACCACTAATCTGTATAGTTTAAATAAAAGTTATAAAACTACATACCTTCAGATAGTTCTGTCGCAGAACAACTCACAGATAATTCGAAGAGGGAGAGTATGTTGGCATATCCTTCAGTTTTTTAAAGGTAATATAAAGTCCCTCACTATTTACTTTGTTTAGTATTGTGATAATATAATCCCTATAATGATGAAAGTTATAATTTGAGTTTTCAATGAATACAATTTTGTACGTCAGTCTGAATTTACAGAAAATAGTAACTATTAATCTGTATAGTTTAAATAAAAGCTATAACACTACATACCTTCAGATAGATCTGTCGCAGAACAACACACAAATATTTCGGAGAGGAAGAGTATGTTGGCATATCCTTAAGTTTTTAGAAGGTAATATAAAGTTCCTTACTATTTTGTATTTACGTTGTTAAGTATTGTGATAATATAATGATGATATTTACAATTTGAGTTTTCAATGAATACAATTTTGTACGTCAGTCTGAATTTACAGAAAATAGTAACCACTAATCTATATATACAGGGTGGCCCATAAGTGACTACCCACACGCAACCTCTTAATAACTCACGTAATTCGTCTCCAAATTGCACCAAAATTTCAGAGATTATAGATATGGGTCAAACTTAGATTTCCTGAAAGTTTCGCAAGCCACGCCCAGTTACAGTGGGCGTGGCGTGACACTCCCTCTTTTTCACTATTGTCTTCATAAAATGAGAACGCTTTAACCTAAGAACTCAAAATTTTTTGCACACATTTGGCTTGATAATTGAAAACTTTTCCCAAAGTTTCAAGTTCATTGGTTAAAATATGGCTAAGTTATGACCATTTTAAAATCCATCGGATATGTGATCCGAGCACTCAGTCAGTGATATTTGCACTCAATTAGTGATCTCGTCACCCAATCTGATCAAGAGTAAGGCGTTAGCGTGTATTAATGAGGTTCATTAGGCTTTGATTGGATACCGATGATGACTTTGCTAGAAAGGGAAACACAAATTTTTAGGATAAAAACCAGATCGTGACCTTTTCAGGAAAAGCCGTTCTCTCCACCACTTCATCCGGTCTAGTAGAGCCCCAGTGAATTGCATTCTGGGAGTTGACATATCCGTTTATATGGCCTTGTCGCTGTACCAGATTTCGTCCTCAAAGTAGGGATCCACATTCTGCTTGGACAGGAATGTGTTGGCGAAATCTATCCTCGATTGGAAATCACGGTCCAAAAGTTTGTGTTTCTTTGTGATTCGGTAGGCCCGGTTAGAAAGGTCTTGCTTTAGGATTCGCTGAAGGGTTCTGCTGATGTCTAAGGCAGGAGCTCGTTTCTGGGTGCCAATCTTAGGTGTGTCCATCACGTCACCAACAACCATCGTGATGTTTTCTACAGTCCTCGCAGTTCGTCTTCTGCCGACTCTTCGCCGATCGTGTGCAGAAAACGTAAACTTGATCTTGTGATGAATGTCAAAGCAGCTTTTCCGGCAAGGGGGTGGTCGGTTGAATTTCATCTGAAATTGTCGTTTAATCTGAGGGTAGAACTCCCCATTTTCTTTCTTCAGGTAGACGAACAATCGTTGTTCTGCAGTAAAGGGAGGATAGTGAACCATTTTCGATGATTCAATGGATGGTTCATTCCTTTTTATTGATTGTAAGGAACCTGTGACTAGCAGGGCTAACAAGCCCTGAAATGGTGACACCACCATAAATTCGTGTGATAGCGTTTTAGGCGCAGTCAGCTGTATAGGCCGGCCCATAAGCAGGCTGCAACCAATCAAGCGGTGCATGTGAGCCAAACAGGCCATTAACCAAGTGACGAGATCACTGACTGAGTGCTCGGATCACGTATCCGATGAGTTTTGAAATGGTCATAACTTAGCCATATTTTAACCAATGAACTTGAAACTTTGGGAAAGGTTTTCAATTATCTAGCCAAATGTGTGCAAAAAATTTTGAGTTCTTAGCTTAAAGCGTTCTCATTTTATGAAGACAATAGTGAAAAAGAGGGAGTGTCACGCCACGCCCACTGTAATTGGGCGTGGCTTACGAAACTTTTAGGAAATCTAAGTTTGACCCATATCTATAATCTTTAACATTTTGGTGCAATTTGGAGACGAATTACGTGAGTTATTAAGAGGTTGCGTGTGGGTAGTCACTTATGGGCCACCCTTAGGGAATAATGCAAAATTCCGGGAAAAAATTTGCGACAAGCTGATTTTTACAGGAATATGTTGTCCATAGTGTCAGGAACCACCCCAAAGAGTTTCCAATCTGGATCTGTTGAGCAAAAAAAGTTACAGCCAATTTTCTTTGGGCGCGTATGTCAGCCTGAGGACTGCACTTGAAAAACTCGTAACTATCGTAATAAAGACCCCCAGGAGCACCATAGGGGGTGCAAAATGACCGAAATAGTGACATTATGTGGGGCGAATCAGTGTTTTAGGGTCGTCAGATCTTTACTTATTGAGATAATTTCATTTTTATAGGCTAACCTCTCAAAAATTTACAAAAATTTTGAAATTTTACTTAAATTTGGAAATTTAGCAAAATTGTTGTACAATTAAAACATTGTCTAGTTATCAGTATTCAAATTCTAAAATTTACTTTCAATTGTCAATTGATCCTTATAAATAATATACATATCACATCAAATTCTGTAAAAAAAGGTCCTGAATTATTAGCATGGTGTCTTTGATTGGCAACTATTAGGTCACTTCTGGCTATCCCATTTCCTCAGAGTTGTTTGATTCTCCTGAATCGTCCTGTCTTTCGGGTGCATTAGTGCAACTTAATCCATGACATTGGCCACATGCAGGTAGACATTTAAAGCCATACTTCCGGCAGGAACACCTAGTTAAGTACTTACAAGGGTTCTCAACCTCCACCGAGCAATTGCAGCAAATGAGGTTGAGCATCCCTGCCGGGGCAATCGCAGCTTTAGTCGGGATTGGCCGGTATTATCCTTCAGAACTCATCTCCCATCCATAATGTAGTGGATTTAGACTTGCAGTGTCGAGTGTCACCCAGTTATGGTACTGAAGATATGATCTTAATATATGCTCAGTTGCAGAGGATGTAGACGGTGGTAGCCTTGATGGGTTGAGTTTTTTCTTTGCTATCATTCTACTGTAGCTGAGAAATCTGAGAGTTTCGAGTGCCTTGGTTTTATCTCCATAGATATGTTGAAACAAGGAGAGGCCAGCTTCAATTACTTCATTTGTTGAAACTCTCACAGAGAGTAATGATGCTAAATGACCCTCCTCATGAAAAGAAACTGCCTTTTTCAATATCTTCACCTTACCAAAGCCATGTATACTGCTGACCGTGTCACATCCTGAGAAACTGTGAACAAACAGTAATATGCGTTTTATGTTGGCATCAAGAGCATTTACTATTTTACTGATCGAGTGTGAGCCGTTTCTGGTCGTCATCACAATTTCATTGTGATTCTCAGTAAAATGATGAATAAGGAGGCAAAGTATATAATCAAGTATCTGACTGAAAAGCCGCACAATGTTTTGAGTATACGAGGTTTGTGATGTTATTTGGGTTTATTGGGGTCTATAGATCAAAAAAAATTTGGGTAGACAAAAAGTTATGTGTCCACCAGGTCTGTGGCCACGCCCTTTTATATGATCGTGGGAAAATCTTACCTTTTCCTAATATAAATTCATATTTGCTCAATCAAAGCAAGTAGGGTATCAAAACCAATGTTTTGTGATCCAAGAAATCGATTGGTGATATCTATTTTACTTTCAGACCATTCCTAGATAAGATAACCACGCCCATATTTACAATTGAGCGTCAAAATTCCCAAAATGTAAGCAATGTTTTTGGGCAAGTTGGGTGTTGAGACCTATGTTTTTTGACCCGAGAAATCGATTGGTGATATCTATTTGACTTTCAGACCACTCCCAGATAAGATAGCCACGCCCATATTTACACTCGAGCGCCAAGAATTCCCAAATACTCATGGATCTGAAGACATTCCCGTCTATATAACTTCCGCCCCGGAGTTTGAGACTTGGAATAGCTCAAGTGACCCATCAGAAACAAATTTGGTCTGGGTAGAAATTGTGGCTATGGTGCAGTTTTGCGCAATTGACCACGCCCTTTTTTGGCACTTTTGCGACTTTAAAATCAAAATAACTCCGCTTCTAATTGGAATTAAAAGCTCAACTTGGCTGTAAAGTTGTTCAGAATTATCACATTTAGGGGATAGAGCATGATTTTAAAGTCACTAGACATAAGGTTGTTGAGTAATATGACCACACCTTTTTTTTTCTCTCGCGAGTCATAATTTGCATGTACTAAATACCAGATATCTCGGCTTCTGATTGAGCTAGGTGCTAATCCGGCCTCCGGGCATTAAAAAGTTCAAAATCATCAGTTTAAGTTGGGTAGAGCATAATTTCAAAGTTATCAAAGATCAGGTTGTTGAGTTTTTTGGCCAAAACCTATTTTAACGCTCTTGCGAGTAGCAATTGCAGCGCTTAAAATTAAAATTACTCAGCTTCTGATTGAAGTTAGGAGCTAAACTCGGGCAGCAAAATGGTCAAAATTATCATATGGAGTGGGGTAGAACGTGGTTTTAAAGTCCTCAGACATCAGGTTGTTGAGGTATTAGGCCACACCCTATTCTTACGCTATCGCGAGTAGCAATTGCAGCGCTTAAAATTAAAATTACTCAGCTTCTGATTGGAGTTAGGAGCTAAACTCGGGCAGCAAAATGGTCAGGATTATCACATTAAGTTGGGTTTCAAAGTCCCCAGTCATCAGGTTGTTAAGTTGTTAGGCCACACCATATTTCTAAGCACTTACTTGCAACAATTACAACACTCATTAAAAGTATGTCGGCTTCTGATTGGAGTTCGGTGCTTAGCCTGGACATGAATATATTTAGAATTAGAGCAGTATAAGGGGAGTAGAGGCTAGATCATGGCTCTACGTGATGCCTGAGTACTCTATTCAGGGGCTATGTGGCCTAGTGGTTAGAGCATCCACCTTCTGCGCAGAAGGTTCAGGGTTCGAATCCCAGTGTCACCTAGTCTAGGGAGTAGCTAAGGATCCATTGGATCTATGCGATCTCCTTGGTCGACTCAGCCGAATGATAGGAAACTTAATTGAGAGTTAAATGAGGAGGGGTACCTGCTAAAAGTTCAAGAAACTTCCTAGGATACCCCTTCAGTGCATACTGTAAACATAGTGCTATTACTATTACTATTACTATTACTATTCAATGCGAAGCTTTGATCATTTTGATGTCCAAGATAAACACTCAACTCCAACCAGAAGCGGAGATATCTTAGTATTTCATTATGAAATGCTGTTATCACGAATGCGTAAACTACTAATACTACTACTACTATATCGGAACTAAGTCCGACCTACGCCAGATAATCCCCTCCATATATCCCTGTTCACAGTGGGCTGTGAGTGGGGGTCATGCTAGCATAGGGTATTTTAGACCATCACACATGCCCCTAACTTTGTTTCTAAGGTAATTTGGGTACAAAAATACGATTCCAATCATTTACAGGGCCGAAAATGACTCAGAAAAAATTTTTGGGCCGATTTTGAGCAATCTTGTAGTCCAAAAATAGGAGGCTGATCCCAGGAAAAGTTGTTTTTTTAGAGGTTTAATCAATTTTAAAGCTCTTTTATGAACTGTAAACGAAGGACAGCTATCTTAGGAACTCGAATCTTTTTGAATTATGAAAAAATATTGATCAGAACAAAAGTTGTGCCCATTTATATGACCAAAATTTTCTGAAACACCAAAATTGTTCCTGTTATTTTCAAAAATTTCGTTTAAAATCACGATTTTTTGGATTTTTATCAATTTTAACTATAATAATTGTGATATTTTGATTTTTCATCCATATGCATCTGGTCTAGGATGCAAAAAATGCCACAAACATGGAGAATAACTAAAATATGTCAATTTAATAGCAAAATTGAGCTCATAAATTATCTAAAAATGCAGCAAATTTTACCCAATTTTTGAGTTTCTTAATTTTGTAAACAGAGTTGCCCAAAAGTGCCCAAAGTGATTCTTATTGCATCTGATAGGGAATTGTCTAAGCTTTCTGATGATACCATGCATTATACCGAACTATTGCAAACCAACAACGATTTCTGTCGTTAAATACCCCAAAAATTGCTTAAAATACACGCCATAAAAAAGGCGCGGTCAAAAATCAGGTGAAAATGTTAAAGTCACACAGTTTTTTTAGATGGCTGAGTATTCTTAAGTACTATACTATATTTCAATTATTAAAAACTGCCTTGATCAGGCATTTTAGCCCAAAATAATAAATATTAGGCAATTTTTGGCTAAAAAAGGCAAAATTTCTTGACAGTGAAAAATGCTATTTTTTCACGCGACGCCATTTTGGCATCTTGCAAAGTTTTTAATTACGGTTTCTTGCATGAAATCGGGCTAGCGTTTTACAATAAGGAAAGCTTATTTTCAAAGAAATTTAAGAAAGTCGATTTTAGGCCTATGCTAGCATGGTAGCCCACTGTGCTGTTCCGCATCAGAGTTCGCAGTTCCTCTTTAGAGTTTGTCCCAACTTCCATCAGTAACATAGACACGTAGCTTTGTCTTGGTCGTGTAAAGGTTATGGTCTATTAACTCAGCAACCTGATACCAGAGGACTTTGAGATCACTACTCAATGTGATAGTTATGAACAGAATAAGCATGTTAATGGCCAAATTCAGCTTCGAACAAGGGTAGACCGAGGGCAGGATTTGCGACCGAGGCCGGGGCCGAGGCAAACCGAGGAATTGTCCTCCTGACCGAGGCCGAGGAAAAATCGCTATTCCTCGGTAAAACCGAGGCCGAGGACTCGGTCGACGGTCGACTCTTGGCTTCAAACTCCAATCAGAAGCCGAGTAATATTGATTTTAAGTGCTATAATTGCTACTGGCGAGAGCGTAAAAATAGGTTTTGGCTTAATACCTCAACAACCTGATCTTTGAGGACTTTGAAATTATGCTCTACCCTACTTAAACTGATGATTTTGAACGTGTTAATGCCCCGGATAAGCACCTAGCTCAATCAGAAGCCGAGATATCTGGTATTTAGTGTACAAATTATGACTCGCGAGAGAAAAAAAAGGGTGTGGTCATATAACTCAACAACCTGATGTCTAGTGACTTTAAAATTATGCTCTACCCCCCTAAATGTGATAATTCTGAACAACTTTACAGCCAAGTTGAGCTTTTAATTCCAATTAGAAGCGGAGTTATTTTGATTTTAAAGTCGCAAAAGTGCCAAAAAAGGGCGTGGTCAATTGCGCAAAACTGCACCATAGCCACAATTTCTACCCAGACCAAATTTGTTTCTGATGGGTCACTTGAGCTATTCCAAGTCTCAAACTCC
Source organism: Bolinopsis microptera (assembly GCF_026151205.1). Taxonomy (NCBI): domain Eukaryota; kingdom Metazoa; phylum Ctenophora; class Tentaculata; order Lobata; family Bolinopsidae; genus Bolinopsis; species Bolinopsis microptera. Next base: position 14,397,106 of record NC_087073.1, read on the forward strand.
GGGGCGGAAGTTATATAGACGGGAATGTCTTCAGATCCATGAGTATTTGGGAATTCTTGGCGCTCGAGTGTAAATATGGGCGTGGCTATCTTATATGGGAGTGGTCTGAAAGTCAAATAGATATCACCAATCGATTTCTCGGGTCAAAAAACATAGGTCTCAACACCCAACTTGCCCAAAAACATTGCTTACATTTTTGGGAATTTTGACGCTCAATTGTAAATATGGGCGTGGTTATCTTATCTGGGAATGGTCTGAAAGTAAAATAGATATCACCAATCGATTTCTTGGATCAAAAAACATTGGTTTTGATACCCTACTTGCTTTGATTGAGCAAATATGAATTTATATTAGGAAAAGGTAAGATTTTCCCACGATCATATAAAAGGGCGTGGCCACAGACCTGGTGGACACATAACTTTTTGTCTACCCAAATTTTTTTTGATCCATAGACCCCAATAAACCCAAATAACATCACAAACCTCGTATACTCAAAACATTGTGCGGCTTTTCAGTCAGATACAGGATTAATATCAGTATCCTCTGCTTTTACCTCAACATCTTCGTAGAAGGACAAGTTTAAAGCTTTACTAGCTAGGTCATGGTATCAGCATCATCAGTAGCTACATGCACTTCAATTCCATGTTCTGTAAAAACGTTCGACAGAAGCTTTATAAGCTCATGCTTGTTCTTTGAGTTGCTGAACAGTTTTTTCATCGGAACTGTGCACACAGTAGTACTTTTAATAGCTATATCATAGCAGTATGCCTTGATTCTTCGCTGATGCTCATGATCTTTTGTTGATCGGGCATAGCCATCAAACACAACAATCACTTTCCGCTGTTCCAATTTCGGAACTAGCTTAAGGTATTCATTAGCTATGTCGCCGTATGTTTCAAAGCCTGTGAACGAGGTAACTTGATAGAGTAGCCATCCACCATCAATTATTAATGGGGAGGATGGGTTGCTAAATGTCACAGTACAATCAACAACATTCTTGAGGTATTGTCCAAGGGCTGCCTTGTTTGCCTTTCTCATCATCTGTTAAAAAGACTCATCGGCATTGCTGTGAGCTCATATTGCAAGCTTTCCTTCAGTGTAGACTCTCGTTCAGATGCGAAGACAAGCCGATTAAAAATTGTCAATGAGTCTATAACAATGTCTTTTTCGTTCACCCTCACTGTCCTCTTTAGAAGGGTCAAGTGTCCGACTTTGCCTTTAATTAACTCGAAACTTATCGATAAAGCTTTTGCCATCCAGCTCTTTCTGGAGGGCAGTACCAACGGAAATGCAATCTTCTGGGTTGACATTATCTTTCTCTTTCTGTGATATGAGACCCGTTGAGTACGATAGCATTTTAGTCTTGTCTTCAGATTCGTCGAAATCAGCTGTATCTTTAAACCAACACAACAGCTTGGTAAACACTGCAATATTTTTCTGTACAGAAGATTTGCTAAGATCTGAGTATTTAGCACTAGAGGCTTTTGTTGTTGTTTGTAAGAACCCCCGGATCTGACGTTATCCAAGACCGGACCTTACCCTGATAGTACGCCCTGGACCGGCGTACATCGGTTGTCATGGTAACATCGGTTGCCATGGTTACAGAAACCCGACCTGACGGCCACACCAGCCAAAAGCTGAAGTGTCGGTAATTAGGATCTCGCCAAGGATTCACCGCCAATTGGGTGTTAAGATAACGACCCATACCACTATGGTAATTGGTCTGATAACGGACCAAGCGCAGCCAGCCCTGGTAACAATCTCTCAAGCCACCGCTAGCGACCTGTGAACCACGTGTCACGTCGCATCACTTCTCTTGGACCGATCAAGAATACGTTACGCTTTTCCTCTCGTGACTTAAGATGGAAGTATCCGGAAGGACTTGACCACCTTGATGAACTCTGCCGATCTCTCTGGACCTCACTCTCGAGCGGCTGATGATGATACACCACTGTCGCAGTACTTCCCGGAGTAGCCACCATGTTGAACCTTGTCGGATTCTACGCCTCTAAGCTTCACCAGAGATCTAACGACCACCGGAGTGAGTACTCCTAGAAGGCTTTAGGATTAGAACTTAAGTTAAATTATTATGACGATATTACGATTATATATATCCATTGCTTGGTATAATTACCTTGATGTCAGAAGCTATATTCTGGCCCCCTAAATAGGCGTACCTTACTGGTGTTATTATATAAATCAGTGACCACAAGGGTCACCAGCCAGGAGCAATCCTGTGCTGCAAATTGTCATTGAAATTACGTTAAAATAACAACACTACTAATACGGAATGATGCCGTGTCTCTCGGAGGCTTTCGAGTGCCACTAAATTAGTGGAACGTTACGAACCCGAGACCCTGGTGGAACCTGAAGGAGGACATGATGCAGGTAAGTATTGACCCGCTTGCCCGGGCTATCCAGGTTTGATCATGTTTGGGAGCTATAGGAAAGCTTCTATGGAGCCTTAAATAAACTCTCCGCCCTAGGTTGTTTGACGTGTTATTCCAGGCCACCTTTTGTAGTTCACAGCCAGTTTAACGACGGCTGGGCTCTTACATTGTTCTTTTATTGGATAAGTCTGCAATAGCTTCATCGACACTCTCGTTTATCAACGCCATTTGATTGAGGGTTGCAGTCCATAACTTATGGGCAGATTCATGAGTTCACATTCTCCATCCAGACAAACCCCCTGATGACTTTGCAGCCTTCATTAGTCGCTGTTCGATCGACAGGTCTGTCCACACACCAGACCACTCGTGTTCATTATATCGAACTGTGTGCAGACCTACGACCTTGAACGTTTTGACTAGTGCCCCATACTGAATCTCAAGTACGGTAATCTGCTCAAGATACAGCCGTAGAGCTTTGGAGTACTGACCTCGACCTGCTGCTGCAAAGATAGGCAACATCTTAGCCACAATTGCAAGATGTAGATCGAAGTCATGTAACCGTTCTGCTCTTATAAAATCTTTTATTAGGCAAATGAAACCATGATAAGTTGTCTAAAGGGCAGCTGTGCAGCTGTTCGACGATAACATCTCGAACTTCTTTTTTATACGCTCTGATAACTCTTGTACGACTCTGGTCTTGTGGTTAACACCGAGTTTTTCATTGCTACACTTGGCAATGTAGCTAGCCATATCTTCAAGATCCTCCTCTGCTATTTTGTCCTCAAATAAATAGCAGCAGAGAGCACAATCTATTAAAAAGTGGGCCCTCAGTGCTTTGTAATAGGATCCACCGTCCATTATGTGAGTTACATCCCCAGGGTAGACTAATCTCATAAGGTCTTCCTGTCCGGAGTCTGCCATGATATAACCCACACACCCCAAAAAGCTTTTCAGGGTGTGGAAGCCTCCCATCCTAACAATAACTGGCATTCTTTTCTCGAGAACTATCCGACTAGCCTTCAACCAAAGTGGTAAATCGAAGGTGATTACCATCGGTTTGGTTGAGGCTGTCTTCAAGCACTCAATAAGTGTTGTATAGACTGTTGAGTAGCTGTCTGGGGGTTGATCGATTATCTGCAGGAACTCAATTTGTGATCTGGCCTTCACATTGGGCTTATGCAGCGATTTCATGAAACCTTTCCAATTGACGGGAGGATTGGCAGGGGTAAGTTTCATGAAAATGAGCCACGCTGCATAAAAAGCGGTGTCTCCATGGCAAGAGGTATCATAAACAAACTTTCGCTGTAGTTTATCAAATGGCCTTAATGTGACTGTGCTTAGACCATTTTCTTTGAGCCATATCCGTACTTGGCTTCCATAACATCCCCACTACAACAATTTTCGCAAAATTTCCAAATTTAAGTAAAATTTCAAAATTTTAGTAAATTTTTGAGAGGTTAGCCTATAAAAATGAAATTATTTCAATAAGTAAAGATCTGACGACCCTAAAACACTGATTCGCCCCAAATAATGTCACTATTGCGGTCATTTTGCACCCCCTATGGTGCTCCTGGGGGTCTTTATTACGATAGTTACGTGTTTTTCAAGTGCGGTCCTCAGGCTGACATACGCGCCTGAAGAAAATTGGCTGTAACTTTTTTTGCTCAACAGATCCAGATTGGAAACTCTTTGGGGTGGTTCCTGACACTATGGACAACACATTCCTGTAAAAATCAGCTTGTCGCAAATTTTTTCCCAGATGGTCCTGTATTAATGTTAATTGTCCCTAACTAATATACTTTAAATGAAAGTTATAACACTGCATACCTTCAGATAGTTCTGCTGTCACAGAACAACACGCAAATAATTCGGAGGGGACGAGTATGATGGCATATCCTCAAGTTTTTAGAAGGTAATATAATGTCCACCACTATGTACCTTGTTTTATATTGTGATAATATAATGATGATATTTACAATTTGAGTTTTCAATGAATACAACTTTGTACGTCAGTCTGAATTTACAGAAAATAGTAACTACTAATCTGTATACTTTAAATAAAAGTTATAACACTACATACCTTCAGATAGATCTGTCACAGAATAACACACAAATAATTCGGAGGGGACGAGTATGATGGCATATCCTCAAGTTTTTAGAAGGTAATATAATGTACACCACTATTTACCTTGTTTTATATTGTGATAATATAATGATGATATTTACAATTTGAGTTTTCAATGAATACAATTTTGTACGTCAGTCTGAATTTACAGAAAATAGTAACCACTAATCTGTATATTTTAAATTAAAGTTGTAACACTACATACCTTCAGATAGATCTGTCGCAGAACAACACACGGACAATTCGGAGAGGAAGAGTATGTTGGCATATCATTCAGTTTTTAGAAGGTAATATAAAGTCCCTTACTATTTACCTTGTTTTATATTGTGATGATATAATGATGATATTTACAATTTGAGTTTTCAATGAATACAATTTTGTACGTCAGTCTGAATTTACAGAAAATAGTAACTACTAATCTGTATACTTTAAATGAAAGTTATAACACTACAAACCTTCAGATAGATCTGTCGCAGAACAGAAAGAATTTGGAGAGGGAGAGTATGTTGACATATCCTTAAGTTTTTAGAAGGTAATATGAAGTCCTTTACTATTTACTTTGTTTAGTATTGTATAATGATGAAAGTTACAATTTGAGTTTTCAATGAATACAATTTTGTACGTCAGTCTGAATTTACAGAAAAAAGTGACCACTAATCTGTATACTTAAAATAAAAGTTATAACGCTACATACCTTCAGATAGTTCTGTCACAGAATAACACACAAATAATTCGGAGAGGAAGAGTATGTTGGCATATAATCCTTAAGTTTTTAGAAGGTAATATAAAGTCCTTTACTATTTTGTATTTACGTTGTTAAGTATTGTGATAATATAATGATGAAAGTTACAATTTGAGTTTTCAATGAATACAATTTTGTACGTCAGTCTGAATTTACAGAAAATAGTAACCACTAATCTGTATAGTTTAAATAAAAGTTATAACACTACAAACCTTCAGATAGATCTGTCACAGAATAACACACAAATAATTCGGAGGGGACGAGTATGATGGCATATCCTCAAGTTTTTAGAAGGTAATATATAGAAGGCCTATAATGTACACCACTATTTACCTTGTTTTATATTGTGATAATATAATAATGATATTTACAATTAGAGTTTTCAATGAATACAACTTTGTACGTCAGTCTGAATTTACAGAAAATTGTAACTACGAATCTGTATACTTTAAATAAAAGTTATAACACTACAAACCTTCAGATAGTTCTGTCACAGAATAACACACAAATAATTCGGGTGGGACGAGTATGATGGCATATCCTCAAGTTTTTAGAAGGTAATATAATGTACACCACTATTTACCTTGTTTTATATTGTGATAATATAATGATGATATTTACAATTTGAGTTTTCAATGAATACAATTTTGTACGTCAGTCTGAATTTACAGAAAATAGTAACCACTAATCTATATATACTTTAAATGAAAGTTATAACACTGCATACCTTCAGATAGTTCTGCTGTCACAGAACAACACACAAATAATTCGGAGGGGACGAGTATGATGGCATATCCTCAAGTTTTTAGAAGGTAATATAATGTACACCACTATTTACCTTGTTTTATATTGTGATAATATAATGATGATATTTACAATTTGAGTTTTCAATGAATACAATTTTGTACGTCAGTCTGAATTTACAGAAAATAGTAACTATTAATCTGTATACTTTAAATGAAAGTTATAACACTACAAACCTTCAGATAGATCTGTCGCAGAACAGAAAGAATTTGGAGAGGGAGAGTATGTTGACATATCCTTAAGTTTTTAGAAGGTAATATGAAGTCCTTTACTATTTACTTTGTTTAGTATTGTATAATGATGAAAGTTACAATTTGAGTTTTCAATGAATACAATTTTGTACGTCAGTCTGAATTTACAGAAAAAAGTGACCACTAATCTGTATACTTAAAATAAAAGTTATAACGCTACATACCTTCAGATAGTTCTGTCACAGAATAACACACAAATAATTCGGAGAGGAAGAGTATGTTGGCATATAATCCTTAAGTTTTTAGAAGGTAATATAAAGTCCTTTACTATTTTGTATTTACGTTGTTAAGTATTGTGATAATATAATGATGAAAGTTACAATTTGAGTTTTCAATGAATACAATTTTGTACGTCAGTCTGAATTTACAGAAAATAGTAACCACTAATCTGTATAGTTTAAATAAAAGTTATAACACTACAAACCTTCAGATAGATCTGTCGCAGAACAGAAAGAATTCGGAGAGGGACGAGTATGATGACATATCCTCAAGTTTTTAGAAGGTAATATGAAGTCCTTTACTATTGGGGGGGGGGGGGGGGGGGGGTCCAACCCGATATCCGATATGAGGGTTGATGAGGCCAAAATCGGAATCGGAAAAATCGGAAAATTGAGAAATTTTAGAGAATCGATCTCTAAAACCTCTCAGAAGTGAGGAAGTGATAAAAAACCCCTACATATGCTATATTGTTATGAGAAAACGAACTAATTGGACATTCCATTAGTATGTTTTATGTGTTTTTCCACTGCAGGGGCTAGTCTGCCGTTTTCTGACAAAAGTGCTTAAGTAACATTTTGGAAATTTCGGGTTTTTTGGTCCAACTTTTGTTTTTGGGTCGAGAACTATCCCTGAGGACCATTGGATAGATTCGCCGACCCCCGAAACCCCCTTTTTGGAACCCCCTAAAATGCAAAATATGGTCATTTTTCTGAGAAAAGTGCTTAAGTAACATTTTGGGAAACGGATGCCGTTTATCTCGAAAACGGTGCCATTTCGGGAACTGAAAACGGTGGCATTGTTTTTTACGCCCAAAACTGGCCTAGTGACGGTAATTTGGTGATCGTGGGTCTTCTGGCCTGGGAGAAAACAATTTATGTCACTTAAGCACTTTTGTGAAAACGGGCTCGTTTTCTCACAAAAGTGCTTAAGTGCCATTATACGTTTAATTAAATGTTGATACTGCCAACTGAAACTATATAATCGGTACTCACAAATCTAAATTTTCACGGCGGATCGATTGGTGATGGTCATAAACTTCAGAAACGCTAGCTTCGCCGTCAAAATTGCCGATTTGTCAATGCAGAACGTTTCAAAATATACGTCATAATTTCTTATAAGTTGAGACTGGCGGGATTATCGACAGCCAAGGGAACATAACCAAAGAGATAGAAGCGATTTGCTTCACTGCTCCTACTCTGTTTTTTTATTGAAATCTTTCAAATCAGTCAATTACATACAAGTTTACACAATGAATTAGTTTAATATAATATTGTCCTCTAAGCATGGATTGTCAAAGTTGAAATTGTCTCGGACAAAATGTATGTAACCAAAGGACCTGAGGGTCACCAAAACACAGATATTGAGTGCAAATGCAGCTCCTGCACAAGCATGGGCCCTTAAAATTGATATGGAGAAAGTTCTTTTACTACCACACATGTAGTACAAGGAGTACAAGGAGGCGATTTTTACAAGACGCCTTGTCACATTTAACAAGACCTTCGCGAGGCTGGGGTCAGACGGAGCTCCTTTAGCGATTCTTTGGAATGAGTCAATCGCAGGAAGGAAAGATGAGAATGTGTCCTCGACTTGGATAAGGGCAATACAAATTTTTGCCAGTTAGTTGGCAAGATTGGTAGCAGGGAGATCATTTTTTGGGCAGACAATTGTTCTGCTCAAAACAAGTGCTGGACTTTATTTACTGCCCTATGTTCATCAACAGCCCAGATGTTGACCTGGACAAGATAACGGTCAAGTATCCCCAGTATCTAAAGCGAGTGCACACCTTTATGAGTGCAGACTCATTCCACCATAAAGTGGAGTTGTCCATTAAACAATCAGGTCAACTTCATGATTATAAGGACTTTGTTCAGGCAGTCGAACAGGTGGGTTTTGCGATAAGCATGAACTGCACATACTTTGAATCGTGGCCAAGGTCCTACGGAGCAAGCAACTAAAAAACTAAAGATGTTAAAGTTGTAAGTTTCCAGCGTGGGTCTGTAGAAATGGAATGGAAAACAAATCATGACGAGGTTTCCTTTCATTTCACTCCATTTCTCAGACAAAAAGACGAGAGACTCATTTCCATAGGCCAGGTTGCAAAATAGCTTTCGCCCAGGAAGAGCCCCGGGGGATAGCTACTCCCAAAAAACAAGACATTATACGTAAACTGTGCAGGCTTATGGCCCCGAGTAGTAGGGTATTCTGGATGAACTTGCCTGATAGTACAGCTATATAACAGATATCTTAATCGAGTGTTTGACTAAAAATCAACTATTTCTTGTATTATTTACCATTTATTTATGTACAGCATTACTTACAATTATGTTACATTTTTATACGCTTGTTTTTCTTTGCCTCGCGTTAAAATTAAAAAAAATTAAAAAATGAAATAAAGACTCTGCAAACATCTCAGAGAAATATTACCACCATAAAGAACAAAGAGGGAGTATCCTGGACCCCGAAATCCACCACTTTTCTGTACTTTCAGAGGTACCAATGTGGCAGGAAACCAGGGCTCATGCTGCCGCTGTGCTAAAGCAGTAGAGGGGATGGCGGCTTCTCTAGGATCTAACACGTCCTGAAGCAGACCAACACTATGTCCCAACGCACTGGTGTTGGGATGTCTGCCCCCGGTGCCTGTCCGGGTCAATAAAGCAGTCAAGCATCATGTATGTTATGTTGAGCATTCTCAACCAACAAATGTGGGAACTCCCACGAAAGACCAAAACAGATCTAAAGAGACACTTAACAACATTGGAAAATAGACTTCAATTTGTTTATATAATTTATAAAGCGTATATTATTGCCCACGTTAAGGGGCCTGTTAATAATTTATTAAATTATTAGCTATTTTAGATTTAATAATAATGCCTCGCGTTACGATATCAATAATTCGCAAATCATTGGTCTTTATGAAGAAAGCCTCATCTGAGTTCTTAATTTAATTTCTAAAGAAAGCAACTTATTTATTATTATCCCGTACTTTCACCAATCAACTCTTCGTTGAAATGCTGGTAGAATTTCGACTATTTTTTAATCCGCTGGGGAGAAGGGAGTGTTTTCGTGTTCTTGAACCACCACCAATCAATTTGTCGTAAAATTTTAGGACAGAATGATCGCAGATAAAGTTCCCACTAATGTGGCTGTACTTAAGCACTTTTCTCAGAAAACGAAATTTTCTATTTCAGCGTGTCCCCTATTTACAACCAATGTTTCATCACAACAGTTTTAGGCTAATTTTTCGTTTTACTTTCGATGACCAATGGTTTGAACGGGTCATTTTCATCAGAACATGTAGTATTTGCCGATGTGACTGTACTTAAGCACTTTTCTCAGAAAACGAAATTTCAACTTTTCTATTCCAGCGTGTCCCCTATTTACAACCAATGTTTCATCACAACAGTTTTAGGCTAATTTTTCGTTTTACTTTCGATGACCAATGGTTTGAACGGGTAATTTTCATCAGAACATGTAGTATTTGCCGATGTGACTGTACTTAAGCACTTTTCTAAGAAATTCACACTATAATTTGTGATTTTGAGGCACTTTCCGAGAAGTTAGGATGATGAAACCTTGTCAGAAGTCTCAAAAGTTGACAAAGTACCTTAGAAACATAGTGGGTGCAGTTTAAATTGGACAGCAGCTAGCCCAGAGCAATTACAGAATTGAAATCTTTTAAGTCAATTTGCACAAAATGAACCTTGTGTTACTTAAGCACTTTTGTCAGAAAACGGCAGTAGTATGCTCACTACTAGTTGGAGTTGTCATGTACTCCCAGACCCGAGTGCTTTGGCCTCTTGACGTGAGATCGATTGTTTCTGCTCATTAATTTTATCCCTGTTACTTGTTATTATGTATTAGTACAACACTAGGGTTATATTTTGTGGTCCGGTCTTTAAACATACCATAATATCACTAGTACACTGCACCTTAAATGTATAGTCAAGTACATTTGTATCGTAACACATGCTTGGCTGGGGGATCATGTTTTGTGTCCGTTCGGTACCCTGTATTTTCAAAACGGACAAAAAGTAGGGCGGACAAAAACAGACAAAACATTTAGATGTCCTCCTCCTCCTCCTCCTAAGTCTTCCTCCTCCTGAGTCCTTCTCCTCCTCAGTCCTCTTCAGTCCTCTTCCTGACTCCTCGTCCTCGTCCTCGTCCTTCTCCTCAGTCCTCCTCACCCTCCTCCTCAATCCCCTTCTCCTCCTCAGTCCTACTCCCAGTCCTCCTCTTTCTCCTTCTCCTTCTCCTTCTCCTCCTCCTCATCCTCATTTCTCCTCCTGATCCTCCTTCTCCTCCCCATCAGTTCTCCTTAGTCCTCCTCATAGTCGTCCTCCTCCTCCTGAGTCCTCATCCTCCTCCACCTCCTGAGTCCACCTCCTGAGTCCTCCTCCTGAGTCCTCATCCTCCTCCTCAGTCATCATCCTCTTCCTCCTGAGTCCTCCCCCAGTCCTCCTCCTCCTTCTCCTCCTCATCCTCCTCCTCCTTCTCCTCCTCATCAGTCCTCATCAGTCATCCTCTGTCCTCCTCATAATCGTCCTCGTCCTCATCCTCGTCCTTAGTCCTCCTCCTCCTTATCCTCCTCCTCAGTCCTCCCCCAGTCCTAATCCTCCTCCTTCTCCTCCTCCTCCTACTCCTCCTCCTCCTTCTCCTCTTTCTTCTCCTCCTAATCATTCCTCCTCCTCAGTCGTCCTCCGCCTCCTCCTCGTCCTTAGTCCTCGTCCTCTTCAGTATTCCTCCTCAGTCCTCCTCAGTCCTCATCCTCCTCATCCTCCTCCTCCTCCTCAGTCCTCCTCCTCATCCTCCTCTTCCTTCTCCTCTTCCTTCTCCTCCTAATCATTCCTCCTCCTCAGTCGTCCTCCGCCTCCTCCTCGTCCTTAGTCCTCGTCCTCTTCAGTATTCCTCCTCAGTCCTCCTCAGTCCTCGTCCTCCTCATCCTCCTCCTCCTCCTCAGTCCTCCTCCTCATCCTCCTCCTCCTTCTCCTCTTCCTTCTCCTAATCAGTCCTCCTCCTCAGTCGTCCTCCTCCTCTTCATTAGCCCTTGTCCTCATCCTCCTAGTCCTCGTCCTTAGTCCTCGTCCTCATCCTCCTCAGTCTTCCTCCTCAGTCCTCATCAGTCTCATTGTCCTCATCCTCCTCCCCAAGTCCTCCTCTTTCTCAGTCCTCCCCCAGTCCTCCTTCTCATCCTCCTCATCCTCTTCAGTCGTCATCTTGTTCCTCCTCAGTCCTCCTCTTCCTCCTACTCGTCAGTCCTCCTCCTCCTCCTTCTCCTCAGTCCTCCTCCTCCTCCGCAGTCCTTCTCCTCCTCGTCAGTCCTCCTCCTCGCCAGTCCTCCTTCTCCTTCTTCTCCTCCTACTCCTAAGTCCTCCTCCTCCTCCTCAGTCCTCCTCCTCCCTCTCATCCTTTTCCTCCTTCTCCTCCTTCTCCTCCTACTCCTAAGTCATCCTCCTGCTCCTCAGTCCTCCCCCAGTCCTCCTCCTCATCAGTCCTCCCCCAGTCCTCCTTCTCCTCCTCCTCATCCTCAGTCCTCCTCCTCATCATCCTCCTCAGTCCTCCCTAAGTCCTCCTCTTCCTCAGTCCTCCCTAGTCCTCCTTCTCCTCCTCCTCATCCTCAGTCCTCCTCCTCATCCTCAGTCCTCCTCCTCAGTCCTCCTCGTCCTTAGTCCTCCCCCAGTCCTCCTTCTCCTCATCCTCAGTCCTCCTCCTCAGTCCTCGTCCTTCTCCTTTTTAACAGTCCTCCTCCTCAGTCTTCCTCCTCGTCCTCGCTCTCGTCCTCCTCCTTCTCGTCTTCCTCCACACCAATCCTGCTCCTCTTCCTCAGTCCTCCCTCTCTTCAGTCCTCCTCCTCCTCAGTCCTCCTCGGTCCTCCTCTTTCTCCTCAGTCTTCCTCCTTTTCCTCCTCCTCCTCATTTCTCCTCCTCATCCTCCTCCTCCTTCTTCTCTTCCTTCTCCTCCTAATCAGTCCTCCTCCTAATCAGTCCTCCGCCTCAGTTCTCCTCCTCCTCGTCCTTAGTCCTCGTCCTCGTCCTCATCCTCCTAGTCCTCGTCCTCATCCTCCTAGTGCTCGTCCTGGTCCTCCTCAGTCTTCCTCCTCTGTCCTCCTCAGTCCTCCTTCTCCTCAGTCCTCCTCCTCCTCCTCATCAGTTTACACAATTTATTGTTACTAAAATGTTTTTAAACGCATTTGAGTCTGTAACATATTGACATGTTACTGTTACTGACTCAAAATGTGCCCGAGAATTTTGTTGTTTAACAGAGTTTTACTCTCCAGTACTATGGAAAAGTTGTTACATGATAAATAAAGATTTTGATAAATAAAGTGATTTTCATCCCTTTTAATGTTATTGAAAATTGTGTAGACTATTCTTTGTATCTAACTGAGGATTGGAAGTTTGAGAAAGGACCATAGTCATTAACCGTGCTACCCATTTCTGCAGATAGCCTGTTACAAATTGTGGAGACAATTTAAATCAAAAGTTACTAAAGCGTTCGCTATTTGTTACGATTGTTATTACCAACCGTACCTCTTTCAATTGTGGACCGGGGTGGATGTTTCTGTCAAACAAGAGTTGGTACGACATTGTGTTGTTTTTCGGACGAAACGATTCTTGTTTGGAACAAGATACCATTTTTGGGGTTCTGGGACCACCACCAATCGATTTCTTGTCATATTTAAGTACAGAAATAGCTACCTATATCGCCTAGAAACCTCAGAGGGAAGATTTAAATTTTCCCGATTTTTCCGATATGAGGGTTGATGAGGCCAAAATCGGGATCGGAATGATCGGAATTGATCGGGTTGGACCCCCCCCCACTATTTACTTTGTTTAGTATTGTATAATGATGAAAGTTACAATTTGAGTTTTCAATGAATACAATTTTGTACGTCAGTCTGAATTTACAGAAAAAAGTAACCACTAATATAATCTGTATACTTAAAATAAAAGTTATAACGCTACATACCTTCAGATAGTTCTGTCACAGAATAACACACAAATAATTCGGAGAGGAAGAGTATGTTGGCATATAATCCTTAAGTTTTTAGAAGGTAATATAAAGTCCTTTACTATTTTGTATTTACGTTTTTAAGTATTGTGATAATATAATGATGAAAGTTACAATTTGAGTTTTCAATGAATACAATTTTGTACGTCAGTCTGAATTTACAGAAAATAGTAACCACTAATCTGTATAGTTTAAACAAAAGTTATAACACTACAAACCTTCAGCTTCAGATAGATCTGTCACAGAATAACACACAAATAATTCGGAGGGGACGAGTATGATGGCATATCCTCAAGTTTTTAGAAGGTAATATATAGAAGGCCTATAATGTACACCACTATTTACCTTGTTTTATATTGTGATAATATAATAATGATATTTACAATTTGAGTTTTCAATGAATACAACTTTGTACGTCAGTCTGAATTTACAGAAAATAGTAACTACTAATCTGTATACTTTAAATAAAAGTTATAACACTACATACCTTCAGATAGATCTGTCACAGAATAACACACAAATAATTCGGAGGGGACGAGTATGATGGCATATCCTCAAGTTTTTAGAAGGTAATATAATGTACACCACTATTAACCTTGTTTTATATTGTGATAATATAATGATGATATTTACAATTTGAGTTTTCAATGAATACAATTTTGTACGTCAGTCTGAATTTACAGAAAATAGTAACCACTAATCTGTATATTTTAAATTAAAGTTGTAACACTACATACCTTCAGATAGATCTGTCGCAGAACAACACGCGGACAATTCGGAGAGGAAGAGTATGTTGGCATATCATTCAGTTTTTAGAAGGTAATATAAAGTCCCTTACTATTTACCTTGTTTTATATTGTGATAATATAATGATGATATTTACAATTTGAGTTTTCAATGAATACAATTTTGTACGTCAGTCTGAATTTACAGAAAATATTAACTATTAATCTGTATACTTTAAATGAAAGTTATAACACTACAAACCTTCAGATAGATCTGTCGCAGAACAGAAAGAATTTGGAGAGGGAGAGTATGTTGACATATCCTTAAGTTTTTAGAAGGTAATATGAAGTCCTTTACTATTTACTTTGTTTAGTATTGTATAATGATGAAAGTTACAATTTGAGTTTTCAATGAATACAATTTTGTACGTCAGTCTGAATTTACAGAAAAAAGTGACCACTAATCTGTATACTTAAAATAAAAGTTATAACGCTACATACCTTCAGATAGTTCTGTCACAGAATAACACACAAATAATTCGGAGAGGAAGAGTATGTTGGCATATAATCCTTAAGTTTTTAGAAGGTAATATAAAGTCCTTTACTATTTTGTATTTACGTTGTTAAGTATTGTGATAATATAATGATGAAAGTTACAATTTGAGTTTTCAATGAATACAATTTTGTACGTCAGTCTGAATTTACAGAAAATAGTAACCACTAATCTGTATAGTTTAAATAAAAGTTATAACACTACAAACCTTCAGATAGATCTGTCACAGAATAACACACAAATAATTCGGAGGGGACGAGTATGATGGCATATCCTCAAGTTTTTAGAAGGTAATATATAGAAGGCCTATAATGTACACCACTATTTACCTTGTTTTATATTGTGATAATATAATAATGATATTTACAATTAGAGTTTTCAATGAATACAACTTTGTACGTCAGTCTGAATTTACAGAAAATTGTAACTACGAATCTGTATACTTTAAATAAAAGTTATAACACTACAAACCTTCAGATAGTTCTGTCACAGAATAACACACAAATAATTCGGGTGGGACGAGTATGATGGCATATCCTCAAGTTTTAGAAGGTAATATAATGTACACCACTATTTACCTTGTTTTATATTGTGATAATATAATGATGATATTTACAATTTGAGTTTTCAATGAATACAATTTTGTACGTCAGTCTGAATTTACAGAAAATAGTAACCACTAATCTATATATACTTTAAATGAAAGTTATAACACTGCATACCTTCAGATAGTTCTGCTGTCACAGAACAACACACAAATAATTCGGAGGGGACGAGTATGATGGCATATCCTCAAGTTTTTAGAAGGTAATATAATGTACACCACTATTTACCTTGTTTTATATTGTGATAATTTAATGATGATATTTACAATTTGAGTTTTCAATGAATACAATTTTGTACGTCAGTCTGAATTTACAGAAAATAGTAACTATTAATCTGTATACTTTAAATGAAAGTTATAACACTACAAACCTTCAGATAGATCTGTCGCAGAACAGAAAGAATTTGGAGAGGGAGAGTATGTTGACATATCCTTAAGTTTTTAGAAGGTAATATGAAGTCCTTTACTATTTACTTTGTTTAGTATTGTATAATGATGAAAGTTACAATTTGAGTTTTCAATGAATACAATTTGTACGTCAGTCTGAATTTACAGAAAAAAAGTGACCACTAATCTGTATACTTAAAATAAAAGTTATAACGCTACATACCTTCAGATAGTTCTGTCACAGAATAACACACAAATAATTCGGAGAGGAAGAGTATGTTGGCATATAATCCTTAAGTTTTTAGAAAGTAATATAAAGTCCTTTACTATTTTGTATTTACGTTGTTAAGTATTGTGATAATATAATGATGAAAGTTACAATTTGAGTTTTCAATGAATACAATTTTGTACGTCAGTCTGAATTTACAGAAAATAGTAACCACTAATCTGTATAGTTTAAATAAAAGTTATAACACTACAAACCTTCAGATAGATCTGTCACAGAATAACACACAAATAATTCGGAGGGGACGAGTATGATGGCATATCCTCAAGTTTTTAGAAGGTAATATATAGAAGGCCTATAATGTACACCACTATTTACCTTGTTTTATATTGTGATAATATAATAATGATATTTACAATTTGAGTTTTCAATGAATACAACTTTGTACGTCAGTCTGAATTTACAGAAAATTGTAACTACGAATCTGTATACTTTAAATAAAAGTTATAACACTACAAACCTTCAGATAGTTCTGTCACAGAATAACACACAAATAATTCGGGTGGGACGAGTATGATGGCATATCCTCAAGTTTTTAGAAGGTAATATAATGTACACCACTATTTACCTTGTTTTATATTGTGATAATATAATGATGATATTTACAATTTGAGTTTTCAATGAATACAATTTTGTACGTCAGTCTGAATTTACAGAAAATAGTAACCAATAATCTATATATACTTTAAATGAAAGTTATAACACTGCATACCTTCAGATAGTTCTGCTGTCACAGAACAACACACAAATAATTCGGAGGGGACGAGTATGATGGCATATCCTCAAGTTTTTAGAAGGTAATATAATGTCCACCACTATTGACCTTGTTTTATATTGTGATAATATAATGATGATATTTACAATTTGAGTTTTCAATGAATATACTTTTGTACGTCAGTCTGAATTTACAGAAAATAGTAACTATTAATCTGTATACTTTAAATGAAATTTATAACACTACAAACCTTCAGATAGTTCTGTCGCAGAACAACACACAAATAATTCGGAGAGGGAGAGTATGTTGGCATATCATCCAGTTTTTAGAAGGTAATATAATGTCCACCACTATTTACGTTGCTTTATAGTGTGATAATATAATGATGATAGTTACAATTTGAGTTATCAATGAATACAACTTTGTACGTCAGTCTGAATTTACAGAAAATAGTAACCACTAATCTGTATAATTTTAATGATGATCATAACCCAATGTATTCTCCAGAAGCCCATAGTCCAGAATGATCTGTCGTAGTACAACACTCTCATAGAAAAGATGGACATTAAACATTGTGGCGATTTACGCAGAACAATGATAATACAGACTTTGAGATTATCTGATTTGAGGGGCATTAATTTATGACTATCAAGAGTATATTGACATTTTATGGGGTGATATGGTTTATAGTTTTATCAAGTAATAAGAATGGTTGTAAATAAACTATAACCGTGTACAATATGTTTATTTTTCAGATTTGTGGTTTATTCACTGCTATTACTAGCCATGATTCATATTACTATTTTCATGTCATTTCAAATGCAATGATTTGTTCCCCAACCAAAAGTACAATCTTATGTCAGAAATTTGAATTAGATAAAATATTTTCCGTCCTAACCACAACATAAATTCAGAAATATAATGATAAAATGGCAGCGGTAGAAATTACGAATGTTATCCCGTCGGCTACACACGAGCAGGAGGACGCGTGGCTATACGGCGACGCAACTAAAGATCCCTCGCAATCAACACTAGACGCAAACGCCGTCGAGTTCGTCTCAAAAGTTCAGAACGGCAATGCTGACCACTCAGCCTCAGATAGTGACTCAGACGATGATGATGATGACGATGTTCAGATTACTATTGGCGAGATCAACAAGAATGCCCCAGCTACGTTTGGCATGGCATCCTCTTTTGGACCCCCTCAGATTACCCCTATCACACAACCAAAACAAGTGAGCGTTATCACTGCTCCCCCACCAACTATTACTCATGTTTCTCAGCCTACTACCATGACCAGCAAGCGAACTATTGATGTTAACGCTGTGGGAAATATCAATGGGGTACCCATTTATGACTATGATATTGATACCATGTGCGAAGAGAAGCCCTGGCGTATCCCTGGGGCTGATTTAACAGACTATTTTAATTATGGTTTCAATGAGGAGAGCTGGAAAGCGTATTGTGATAAACAGAAAGGAGTACGAGGGATAGCTTCAGAGAAAAACAGGGAGCTGTCTGTAGTGCAACGTCCGTCTGTTATGAGCGCCACCCTATTACCAGAACTTCCCAAACTACCAGGACACCATTCTGGTGGCACTATAGGCGTGCTTGGTGCTAAGAGTCAGGCTGCCACTACAATAGTACCCCAACAAACCATCTCCTGTATCCCTTCTATCGGGTCTCTAGTGAATGCTCCCCGCCTCATGCTGCCCGCTGGTTTGGGCAATGTCCTCTTCCCACCCTCACTATCCCAACCAGCCTTCCTACCACTGCCACAATTACAGCCCCCAGGTCTAGCGCCTCCTCCCGAGATGAGACCTATGATTAAGCAGGAGGACGGCAGTACTCCCATGCAGCTCCCTCCATCCAGTGGTCCTCTACCTCCCCCAACTATGTTCCCCCCTCCTGGTCTCCCCTCTATGTTACCTCCTCCTGGTGTTAATCTCAGTAACATGGTCCCTCCAATGATGCTGCCACCACCAGCATTCAGCGATGAGAGTGGGGCCTCCAGCGATGAGGAATCTCGGAGAAGGAGACGCAGTCCACGGAGATCACACAGTCGAGAGCGAAAGAGGTCACGTGAGCGGAGGTCGCGCGGTGACGGACATCGCGAGCGCAGCACAGAACATCGCAGTCGATCACGGAGGTCACCAAGAAAAGAAAAGAAGAGCAGAAAATCAGCTCGAGGAGATGAGAGTAGGCATCGACACCGAGATGAAGACAGAAGTAAGCGCAGTCGACGGAAAAAGGACAGCGAAAACGGGGGAGAGACAGGCGAAAATGGGGTGGAAGCTGAGCAATGAGTTTCAAATTGTTTTCATATTTAAAGAATGTAATCAGACCACAACGAGCCGTGTAGTACACCGGACAGAAAGGGCTGGCCGTGTCACACCATGTCCACTAGATGAGCTTACAGTTATGTTCACTTGGTTGCGAGGATTTTCAAGTGCCTTGGTTTATAATGTTATAATTATCATTATTAATGTCTTGTTTATGTTTGAAAGCTAACCTAAAGCTATTTTATTAATTTATTTGAGGTGTGAGTGTAGTGATCTATGGTATTGAGTTGTGGAGTTGTTAAGCTCATGAAACAGACTTGCATAGGCGTTTTACTGTCGTGTTATTGACAATTAAGTTTCTTAGAAAAGCAAATATATCATGATGATATTATGAGAGCTTTTGCAAAGTATTTATTTGTAAATTCTCATTTTTGCATTTTTGCATTTTTAGCAGAATCGATTTTATTTCTAGTCCATTCTATAATATCTTTGAAAACTATTATCGTAGATCTTTGAAATTAATTTTTCAACATTATTGTTTTTATCTAATTGCTCAAAATTATATAGTCATCTAAATATATATGAAAATATCAAGGAAGTACAATTTTAATCGTTCCCCGCTAAGCTCTAAAACGCCAATGGTTATCGCCACTTTAACAGGTTGATGGTCCTAGAAAAAGGGTATGCCTAAGAAGTTCAAGGGTGAAAACACCAAGGCAGTAGAGGCACGAAACAGAAAGGCAGCGGTAGATGCTGAGAAGAACGCTGTAGCTCGGCAAGCTGCTGAAGAGGACGCATGGCGTGACGATGATAAACTTACCAACAAGAAGGCTCAGCGAAAGGTTCGATCTTTCCCCTAGAATTTCAAGTTAAAGTAGTTTTTTGTTAGGACCCAATCCGCATTTGAAATAAGGTTGGAACAAATGTTGCGTTTGAGAACTTAATTTCCTATTGCGTTCTTATTCGTCGCATTCTCACTCATTGCGTCAATTTAATTTTAGATTCGGTCCTAGAACGCCGAAGAAGAAAAGAGAAAAGCTGCGGTAGAAAGGAAGAAACTTGCCGCCCAATTGTTGGTTGAAGAAGAAGCTGCAATCGAGGCTGCATCAAGTGGCAAGACTCCTGCAAAGAAGTTAACTCAAGCAGAACTATCTTTGAGAAAGGCTGAACAAGAGCGTGAAAATGAGGAAGCTCAGCAAGAAAAGGTATGATTATCGCCGATAATAGAGGTGCGTTGTACCGCGTTAAATAGGAAGCAGAGAATGGGGCAAACGTGCATTGTTCGCAAACGACTAGCAAAATTTTCGCTATCATGTTATGTAAGCAAACGAATACAGAATTTCATGATCGCGCGCAAAATATATATATTAAACTACGCCGAACTCGATCGAGCAACAAAATCTGAAAAGAATCGTGTACTCTCAATAGTAAGGGGAAAAGTGGCATTCCGTTGGATTCGAATGTTCACAAGGATTTCTCAACGGAATATGGTAGTTAGGACCCCTACGAACATAATTAGACTTGTTGCCAATTTTGTATCTCAACGGAAACACCACTTTTACCACTTTTTACCACCTTTGTACCACCTTTCTGGTTTGCCAAATATCTTTAGTTGCGAACATCATAGAAGGCTGCAAATTAACCTAGAATGTTTATCTTATCAAGGAGTAAAACTTTTGTATGAAAAATTTTTACATCGGACAATCAGCTAATTGGATAATTACCAATTAGTTAATCACCAAAAAAAGTGAAAATTTTTTATTGGCTCAAAATGATTGAAATCGTTTGAATCACGGAGAAATGTAGTTTTTAGAAAAACTTCAAAAATTTTTGACTTAAAATTTTTTTTCGAGACTTCAAAAAAAAAGTTTGAAAATTTGAAAATATTTTTTTCCGCCAAAAGTGATCGAATTGCATGAAACGTGGATAAAAATGCCTTGCAGAAAAATTTCGAAGATTTTTAGATTGGGGAATACTAAAATCATCAATATTTGAAGTTGGAGTTCAGTAAATCTCGACATATTTTAGTAATTAGGAATAGCTTAGCGGAAAGGGCTGGACCTGAAAAAGGTTAACCACACAATATTAGAGTTTCATAACTAATTACAATACAGCTGGACCTGAAAAAGGTTAACCACACAATATTAGAGTTTCATAACTAATTACAATACAGCTTTATCAAATTCCACATAAAGAAACAGCACAAAAGGACCATTTAAGATCGAACCGATTTTACCTGCTGTACTATCATTTTATTGATTTCAATGATCAAAACCTCTGTCAATCTTGCCAATCTATACCGGGTATCTGAATGTACCGGACCTCTTATTTACCTCTATAATTAGACCCAGTTGTGCAAGAAATGCGATTTCTCACAGGGGTTTCTTTAAACTGTGCACTTTTTGTCACTCTCGCAACTCACAAGAGGCCTGGTATTATAGGGGGGTATAGGAAGCGAGTGTAAATATACCTTCCATCATCCATTGTGGCTATTTTGTATTGTGAATGCGCATGCCGCTTCGTTTGCTATGCCATATACCTCGAATAACCCCCATATGTCATTGCCAGGGTCGGGATAGAGCTGGAGATAGCATTGAAAAGTTGCTAGAAATAGCTAGATTTAGAGTAAACTGGTGGTAGCTGGGTGGTGCTAGCATGGATGTAGCAGAACGTAGCTACACGGGGTTTCATTGGAGTTGGTTATTTTAATGGCCAAAGAGTGCCGGAACTAAAGTTACTAAAGATTGCAGTTGAGGGGCAGTGTAAACCACGGTGTAGTCAGGGACACAGAGCTACAGTGCAGGAGTACTGCAAAAGAACAGTGCAAGTGATACAGTCTGCAACAGTAAAACTCCGAAGAAGGAGATAAGATTGTGGCTGCAGAGGAGGAGAGTAGCTGGAACCTGATTGTGTTTGTGTTGAAAGAAGAGGAGGAAGAAGAGTTGCCTGCTCTGGTAACTGCATTTTTGGAAGAGGTGGGGTGAGAACTTATTTTCAAGCGACAAGGGTGGGCTGGAAGCAACCAGATACAGCTATCCGACCTATTAAGATCACCGTCCTGAGCTTAACAGCATTTCATCAGAATCTGATGAAAACAGAGAGACTGACCCACCCTTTTTAGATCCAACGAAACCCTTTATATAAATCGATTTTCCGCATGAATTACGTCATGGTATCTTCTTATCAAGGCTACAGACCTTGCCGTACCGGATTTATTGATCAAAGTGAGTCTCTTTAGTAGGGCCTGTCGTGATATCATGGATCGCTTAGGTTCCACCAGGATCTGGTAGTCCTCATAATTCTGCGGCCTCTATGTGTCGTCATCTCGCACAACTCTTTAAGAATCTTGTGGATTTGGCATGTGAAAATTTGCAGCGCTCCAGACATTGATTGGGTTAACGAGGTGTCGTACGTCACATCAAGATCGGGTGACAGGGGGCTGACCAGGCCAGAACCCAATTGATTGGGCCTGAGGTCACGTGATTATGAGCCTGAGGTCACGTGACTATGACGTCACCAGACCTTCCTCTCCGTTTCCCGCTCATTGGACCAGGTGAGCTTGCATGCATGTGAATGTGGGTGTAAGTATAGCTGTACTGTAGTTTATACCTAATTAAACCCCTATAGAAACCGACAATTTATTTTCTGGCAAAAAGCTAGAAATTTACCAAAATATCGTCATTGTTTTAAATCTATTTTGATGACCATTCCCGACCTAAAATCGCACGAGAAATCGATTAAACTTGGTTTCAGAACTCAACAATGCTTCCTTATGCCTCAAAATCCATGTTTTATCGATACAATCAACATATCGATCCTGTAGTTCAACTTATTACTTAAAGGGTTCAAGTATAGTTACGCGGTAGACAAACTAAAACAAAATTGTAGGTTTATAACCTACCAGGACGTGTGCCGAGTTAAGCTCGAGTCGAAGGTAATATTTGGAACAAATATTTTACGAGTATCACCCGTTAAAAACAAAACACCAGTTTAATTGTCCTTTTGTCTGAACCATATGGTTAAGTGTTAGCTGTATACAATACGTCAAAAAATCATATCAACGAATCGTATCAAAGTCCATCATCAGTTAGTAACAGAGTAGAGATCAGAGCAGAACGAAGGAACATGCTTGCTTGCGGGAATCTTTTCTGAAATATTGTCGACAGGTTAAAATCAATTGCATTTCTGTTACTTGGGTGTGGGATATAAAGCATTATATGGTTGTTAAAAGCCTACATAATACTCTTCACTTAATATGGCTAATGTTTAGCATTATTTATAATCCATTATAATGATGTGATCTGAAATTAAGTTAAGCTACAGACGTTTTTTGTGACAATACAAGAAATAATGGATGAGCTCCTACTTGTGAGCCACTTAGGAAATACAATATATCTGATTTATTGTACCTTCACTTCTTCTGCTTTTTCGTTTGCTGTCTGTGCTCTGCGACAGCAATTTGTTGCCCAGATTTCCTATCCTCCCCTACCACCTTCTTACCACAGGTTGACATAAGCGCCACTTGCCTCTCAACAGCTTGGTTGTTGTTAACAAATGCTGTTTTGAGAGGCATTCTTATAAATGATATAATAGCGGCTCTCGTCAGACCACGTAGCAAGGGGGGTAGGGTTACCCGAGCATACTCCTTCTTTGCTGAGGATAATTGTGTTATTTTTTATTTACATCATGTACTGAGCCTGAAGAAACTATAACCTAACTCGAACACGTTAGTTCTAGTAGTAGTATAATAATATGTCGAATGAATGATTGATTAAGCTGATCGTTAACATATGACACATATTATGGAAAAAAGTATCTTTGATAATAATAATTATTACCGACTCCCGTTTTAAACCACCATCCACAAGAATCCTCCTTGTAGATGGGGAGCTCAGTGGACTTCCTTGCGGTCATGTCCAAATCTGGCTTGTAAAAAACCCTCACACGTCGGGAGGGTGGCACCTTCTCCTCCCAGTCAAGGATTTTCAGACAATCGGCCACACCCTCCCTCCGCACATCTTGTTCATCATCGGCTGAAATTCATCATTCAATCAAATTTAAAAGATTTTATAGAAATGAATAATATATCCCAATTACTTAAACTGATAAAGTGCTACGTAGGACACATTATGAAACATCATTTAAAGGCTGTGTTATGGTGTTAAATAAATACCTAGTTTAGCGAGAATGACTGATTCAGGGTGTCCGAAATAGCTAAAAGATCGATTATTACGCTATAAACCCTGCTGTGTACAGCTTATTGGCCACTTGTATGTGCTCGTAGTCATATAATATATATGTGTGAAAAGATGCCGATAATACTTCCAGATTATTTCTCGAATAAATTCATAAATAACCTTATAAAACAAAACATTATATTAATATAAAAAGTAGTTGTCTTTTCCATTTATACTGTACCAATCGCCGACTCACTTTTAGCATTTAGCCTCACCAGCGCAACTTGAATTATATTAGAAATCGTTAACAAAATATTTTACGAAAGTAGATCTGCTGGATTTGCAAAGTGCTAGTAATAACCAAAGATGGTCACCTTTTTATTTCATTACATTCCCAGGTAGTAGGTTTACGAAAATTGAAATACCAGACACTTTAAAAAAGCTGCCCAACTGAAATTGCACAAATTGCAATACAACTGCCACATAACACAAGGTTTTTATACATATAAGTTTATTTAACGGGTGATACTCGTAAAATATTTGTTCCAAATATTACCTTCGACTCGAGCTTAACTCGGCACACGTCCTGGTAGGTTATAAACCTACAATTTTGTTTTAGTTTGTCTACCGCGTAACTATACTTGAACCCTTTAAGTAATAAGTTGAACTACAGGATCGATATGTTGATTGTATCGATAAAACATGGATTTTGAGGCATAAGGAAGCATTGTTGAGTTCTGAAACCAAGTTTAATCGATTTCTCGTGCGATTTTAGGTCAGGAATGGTCATCAAAATAGATTTAAAACAATGACGATATTTTGGTAAATTTCTAGCTTTCTGCCAGAAAATAAATTGTCGGTTTCTATAGGGGTTTAATTAGGTATAAACTACAGTACAGCTATACTTACACCCACATTCACATGCATGCAAGCTCACCTGGTCCAATGAGCGGGAAACGGAGAGGAAGGTCTGGTGACGTCATAGTCACGTGACCTCAGGCTCATAATCACGTGACCTCAGGCCCAATCAATTGGGTTCTGGCCTGGTCAGCCCCCTGTCACCCGATCTTGAGGTGACGTACGACACCTCGTTAACCCAATCAATGTCTGGAGGGCTGCAAATTTTCACATGCCAAATCCACAAGATTCTTAAAGAGTTGTGCGAGATGACGACACATAGAGGCCGCAGAATTATGAGGACTACCAGATCCTGGTGGAACCTAAGCGATCCATGATATCACGACAGGCCCTATCTCTTTAGCCCTCTTCTTCTTTAGAGCTTTAGGTTGGTGATCAAACTCTTCGCTACTCGCTCCTCACTGGATCTATCAGGACAGATTCACATCTTTTTAGGTCTCAACCAGCCTTAGTTTTCCTGTTTTCATCATGTAGTACGTTCTGCTACCTCCATTTTAGCACCACCCAGCTTCCATCAGTTCACTCTAAGTCTAGCTTCGTCGGAGTTTTACTGTTGCAGACTGTATCACTTGCACTGTTCTTTTGCAGTACTCCTGCACTGTAGCTCTGTGTCCCTGACTACACCGTGGTTTACACTGCCCCTCAACTGCAATCTTTAGTAACTTTAGTTCCGGCACTCTTTGGCCATTAAAATAACCAACTCCAATGAAACCCCGTGTAGCTACGTTCTGCTACATCCATGCTAGCACCACCCAGCTACCACCAGTTTACTCTAAATCTAGCTATTTCTAGCAACTTTTCAATGCTATCTCCAGCTCTATCCCGACCCTGGCAATGACATATGGGGGTTATTCGAGGTATATGGCATAGCAAACGAAGCGGCATGCGCATTCACAATACAAAATAGCCACAATGGATGATGGAAGGTATATTTACACTCGCTTCCTATACCCCCCTATAATACCAGGCCTCTTGCGAGTTGCGAGAGTGACAAAAAGTGCACAGTTTAAAGAAACCCCTGTGAGAAATCGCATTTCTTGCACAACTGGGTCTAATTATAGAGGTAAATAAGAGGTCCGGTACATTCAGATACCCGGTATAGATTGGCAAGATTGACAGAGGTTTTGATCATTGAAATCAATAAAATGATAGAACAGCAGGTAAAATCGGTTCGATCTTAAATGGTCCTTTTGTGCTGTTTCTTTATGTGGAATTTGATAAAGCTGTATTGTAATTAGTTATGAAACTCTAATATTGTGTGGTTAACCTTTTTCAGGTCCAGCTGTATTGTAATTAGTTATGAAACTCTAATATTGTGTGGTTAACCTTTTTCAGGTCCAGCCCTTTCCGCTAAGCTATTCCTAATTACTAAAATATGTCGAGATTTACTGAACTCCAACTTCAAATATTGATGATTTTAGTATTCCCCAATCTAAAAATCTTCGAAATTTTTCTGCAAGGCATTTTTATCCACGTTTCATGCAATTCGATCACTTTTGGCGGAAAAAAATATTTTCAAATTTTCAAACTTTTTTTTGAAGTCTCGAAAAAAAATTGTAAGTCAAAAATTTTTGAAATTTTTCTAAAAACTACATTTCTCCGTGTTTCAAACGATTTCAATCATTTTGAGCCAATAAAAAATTTTCACTTTTTTTGGTGATTAACTAATTGGTAATTATCCAATTAGCTGATTGTCCAATGTAAAAATTTTTCATACAAAAGTTTTACTCCTTGATAAGATAAACATTCTAGGTTAATTTTCAGCCTTCTACGACGTTCACAACTAAAGATATTTGGCAAACCAGAAAGGTGGTACAAAGGTGGTAAAAAGTGGTAAAAGTGGTGTTTCTGTTGAGATACAAAATTGGCAACAAGTCTAATTATATTCGTAGGGGTCCTAACTACCATATTCCGTTGAGAAATCCTTGTGAACATTCAAATCCAACGGAACCCTTAAATCGACCACTTTTCCCCTTACTACAAGATCGCGGCCGTCGACCAGAAGTACATCGTGATATTGCAACGATAATATTGTATAATTATATCCGGTTACAATAAAGCAGCTGCCACATAACAACTTTCATGGATTTCCAAACGATAAGCTCAAACTTGTTTACCCTTTTATTTAGACATAAAACTCTGACATTACCTCAGGAGGATCCCATACCAGAGAATTTAAATCACGTAATGACGGATGTTGAAGTAGCCCAGAGCGTGGAGCAAGCTATTGAGGCTCTAGACATTGTAAGTTTACTAATTTGACCTTGCAATTTCAGTTAACTCGATGTTTCTAGTATTCTCAGTGTCATGCTCGCCGAGAGACTGGGATTAACTTAATTAAAATCTGTTTCCTCAGGCGGATGGTGTTGATATGCATCCAGAGAAACGAGTGAAAGCAGCGTGGAACGCGTTTGAGCAAGGTCGAATTTCTCAACTGCGAGCGGAAAATCCTTCCCTGAGGCTGTCACAAGTCAGACAAATGTTGAGGAAAGAATGGCAGAAGTCTCCCTTGAATCCTATGAACCAGTGACGATTCTTGTGTTAATTTGTGATCTTTAAAAAAAAGTGCCTTGCAAAATATTTTTATTTTGGGATTTGGTTTTCAGTAGTGTTGATCTTGTAATCGTGATAGATGAGAGTTAATAAATAAGTGGAAATTATTTAAATCTCCTGATATGTTTTAAATATCTACATATTTTATTCATTTAGTTATTCTGATATCGTCAACTCCAGGAAATACATAGTTGTTTTACTGCCTACTCATTAGCGTCACAAACTTATTTTACTATACAATACCTATTAACTGGTAGCTGTATTACATTGAACGTCATATATTTGCACAATATATTTTTATCCATTTACTAAAACAAATCCATGTTTTAGGTTTAAACTATGACAGTAAGTATGAAAGGTGGCGTGGAGCTTCCCAGTAATTGTGTTCTCAATACCCGCTATTCGTTCGGCAAACTCTTTCTGAACTGCTTTTTTAAGGATTATATTTTGACCTAGGGATGTCGGTAAGTGGGGCCGAGTTGTTGAAGAGGTGGTGAGCAGCGCATGGTAAGTGTGCTCCTAGGTAAGTAGAATTCTTTCTAAAATGGGTACATTTTCTCCAGAAACATGTTTGGAACTGATCCCCACACTCACACGCCAGCAAGTGGAACGGGAGTATGTCTACTTCGGGGGAACTGTCGAGCTTGCCATAAAAGACAAGAGGTACAAACTCCGAGAATACCTGGTTAACCTGAGGGATGCCCAAAATGTAGCACCAGCCACCGCGGCATATGCAGGCTTTGCTGTACCAGCTGCTGATCAGACACCATACCTTGCTGCTTCAGTACAACCAGCGGACACTATCTCCCCCCACATGTACCAAGCAGCACTATCAACTCAGGAGCCTTATACCACACAGACTTCAAGTGAGAGCTACATTACTGGCGCAGGTGGTGACAAACAGTTAGACTCTCTCAATAACCTGTGTCATAAGATAAATGCAAATGTGCTGCAGCTGAAGCTGGATTTTGCGGAGTATGCGGTTGGCAGGGGAGCAGGCGGTTGCTATGATGCGGTTGATATGGATCTGTCAGACCCTGGTGAGGATATGGAGCTATCAGACTGTGATATGACTCAGGAGGACAAGGGTGCTAGTGATCATAATGGCTCAAGGTCCCAAATGTAAGTCACTTCTTTTTAGATCATGAATTATATTACAAATAGCACACATTAATTGTTCCGAATTCTGCTCCATTAAATTCTCAATCGTTAATTTCATAGCTAAGATCTCACCTTTCCATACTCATTCATTCATTTCCACAAATTCGCTCTGTTTATAATTGACCTGAGTTATAAAGATTTTACATTACCGCATATATTCAGGTAAAGTGGTAATGTATGCTCTGTATGACACATAAATCTTTATTGAGCTCTGCTAGCTTGGTAAGTATTGTAGGCCCCGTCTCTCGATATTGGTTTCTATCTCGACCTGGCTTGCAATGTTACTCTGACTAAATTTCTACTACACTATGTTTTGTCGCTATATTTCGTGGAAATCCTTGTATAGGAACGTTTTTAGTTGATTTAAGTTTTTATCATTGTCTGTTGGATTGTAGTTTATGTACATATATGTTTATTGTTTATTATGTACCGATTAGTAGATTAAAAAGTTACCAGTATCTTAAATGTGGATCTTATTTTAGCATAAGGGCAGTCCCAAGGGCTCCTAGCTCTCAATGAGTAGATATAATGATACTAGGTAAGTAGTTTTAATCAGACGATACACGTCTTTCAGT
Organism: Bolinopsis microptera; assembly: GCF_026151205.1. Classification (NCBI taxonomy): domain Eukaryota; kingdom Metazoa; phylum Ctenophora; class Tentaculata; order Lobata; family Bolinopsidae; genus Bolinopsis; species Bolinopsis microptera. The sequence continues at coordinate 14,426,581 of NC_087073.1, forward strand.
AATTGCACTAGTCTGATACAGTCTCAATCTAAGAGCACTCCATGATTTATTATGGAATTTTAGAGCCCACAATCAACAGCCAATCGCATCCTATTCAGACTTTTTCACACCTTTTCTTTTTAAGTATATTATACACATACCGTAATTTGACCATCATTCTCCAATTCAGGCACCAGCATAGAGGTGGCACAGCACACCCCAGAGGAGGCTCTCTGATGAGAGGAGGGCGAGGGAGAGGTCCACCACAACGTAGTCCTAACCTTGAAACCAGACCTCCCAACGGTGCACAGCACAACGGTTCTAACACTCATACTAGACCTATTGGTAATGCCAATGGTGACAGAGGAATCAGTAGAATCAGCGATATTGATAGCGGGGGTGTGGCCGGAGCAGGGGCTGTAGGTGGATCATGGAGTAGGGGTCCTTCAGGCCCTCCTCCCCGAAGTAGAGCTCAGCCCAGAGAGTTCAATAGAGGGAGCAGATTTTCTAGTAGTCGAGGCGGTCAATCACAACCTAGACGCGATTTTGGAGTGCGAGGTCTTGGTAATAAGGAGGAGATACCTCATGATTTGAAACCTGTTGATTGGGAAAGTCAGACTTTGGAAACAATAAACAAAGTGCATTATAATGTAAGATTTTCTATACCAGATTTTATTCATGCTTTTCATTTGAATCTCTGGAGGTTTCGCTATTTTCAGACTCGTCTAAAATTTCTAATTTAATAATTTGCAGCTTAACCACCAGACTAACGGGTGTTTTATCAGGAGCACGACGCTACATCAACAAGACCTTCAGAAGAGATCAACAAATGGAGGGGGGAATGTAAAATGACAGTATCAGACACGTGCCCAAATCCTATCCTTAAATTTGAGGAAGTTTCCTTTCCAAACGCCATTAAAAGCGTAATCCAACAGAACAAGTTCCAAGAACCTACACCAATTCAGGCTCAAGGCTGGCCTATAGCGCTGTCCGGGCGGGACGTTATCGGTATTGCTCAGACAGGTAGCGGGAAAACACTCGGGTTCACTCTGCCAGGACTAATTCATATAAACGCTCAACCCCCGGGAAATGTGGGTCCTATTGCCTTGTGCTTGTGTCCTACCAGAGAACTTGCCCAGCAAGTAATGGAGGTCTGTGAACAATACACTACTGCCATGCGAATGAGAGCAGTTTGTTTGTACGGAGGCTCCAGCAAATATCAGCAGATCCGACAACTGGCTGACGGAGTAGAGTTTGCTATCGCCACTCCGGGCAGACTTATAGACTTACTGAACACTAAGAAGATCAGTTTGAGGCGTTGTTCTTATTTAGTATTGGACGAGGCAGATCGCATGCTGGACATGGGGTTTGAGCCACAAATCAGCGCTATAATTTCACAAATCAGACCAGACCGTCAGACTCTAATGTGGTCAGCAACCTGGCCCGAAGAGGTCCAGGAACTCGCCCACAAGTTCCTCAAAGATCCACTTCAAATAAACATAGGATCAGAGAAACTGGTGGCGAATCATGCGATTAAACAAGTAGTAGAAGTGATAGAGGACTTTGAGAAGTTTGATAAACTGAAAATGTTACTGCAGCAGATTACAGACGAGGGTGATAATAAAACTCTTGTGTTTACTGATACTAAACGTATGGCTGACAATATTGCCAACGAGCTTAAAGGTGGAGGGTAAGTGTTCAGTCCTTGGAAATTTATTTCTTCAAGAAACTTCAAATTGGAGTATCAATTCTTCCGTTAGACTCTGATAAGCATTTTGTAGATATATGATTAAAATCATGCTAGGTGAATTTCTAGACTAAAATATATGAAACTTTATTCACCAGTTGGACGGTGGAATCAATGCATGGTGATAAGAGGCAGGAAGATCGAGAACGGATTCTCTCAGATTTCAAGCGGGGATACATCTCCATTTTAGTGGCCACTGATGTAGCCTCTCGTGGAATAGGTATGTTGTAACGTATAAGTAAACTTATTTACTACGCAAGTGAATTGTATTGTTCCCATCATTAGGTTAACTTAGACTAGAAATGCACACTTTTCATGATACACTGCATTGTACTTAAAGATACAAAGTGTAAATATCGACAAAACTAAATATGTACTGTAAAAGAATTCTCTCACGTCACGAGCTTAGTATTGTACTAACATCTGCTGACGATCGCAAATATTTCAGACATTTCCGACATTACGAACGTTATAAATTTCGACTACCCGAACACCTCTGAAGACTACGTCCACCGAATTGGCAGAACAGCGCGCGCCTCCCGCAAGGGAACAGCCTACACCTTCATCACACCTAACGACTCCCGGAATATAGACGATCTTGTGGAGGTCCTGAAGGAGGCTAATCAGGAGATCCCTCATGCTCTCATGATGATGAGGGAGTGTTTCGGGGGAACCAAACCTGGTGCGTAATCATCACTTATCATCATCTAGTATCTTTGTTATTGAATGAATCTTATATTTTTTAATTTAGAGGATCGTATCAGTACTCACTCTAAAAGTTGTAGCATGGTTTTTCTTTTAATGGAATACTAAGTACTGATAAGCCATCTTTACAGAGAAGAAAGTGTGGGTACCCAAACACGCGAAGAGGAAGATAGAAGCTCAAGCGCGTGAAGCTGAACGGAAGAGACTGGCCCAGACCCCCACGTGCTCCACAGCCGACCAAAAACCTCTTTACGCTTGGGACGACCCCAACAAAGAGGACAGTGACAGTGATGTGGAGGTACGGAAACGTCAGAACTGTCCTGAAACAGACGACGACTGGGCGGCCCTGTACGGGAACGCAGGGGACCCTGGGGACAGGGGTAAGGGACAGGAATCAGAAACTAATGAAACTAATGAGCCAGAAAATGGTTAATTGGACGTTAATAATTAAAACGACATATTCCACAGACTATTTGATGTTGACACATTTATATTTTTACTCGTTTTTTTTGGACCTTTTGTTTTTGGGTCAAAGTTTAGCCTTTACTAAGTTATTTGATTACAGTTATAATGGATATATTGCTGCTGAAGCTTTCAACCATTTTTGAAATAGAGATTTTCATTTGTTCACCACCCCTCCGAACTTATTTTATGACGGTAGCACAAAAACTTGAGGATTTATTCTTTGCATTGTAAACATTAAAGAGAAACGTTATAGATACGATATAATAATAATGTTATACAAATTAATATGTTTAAGTTAGAAAATTCAAACTTAGTCAGGAAATACAATTAGCACCAATTCAGCAGCTGCTAAGCTATTTTAGTTTATTTAGTTGAATTTGATGAATGAATTTAATATAATATATCGTAATTTAAGAGAAAGAGCAAATAATATTCCTTAATAACATTATCAATACCAAGCTCCTCCATTAGAAAACGATTAAAATAATAAGAATCAAGTTAACTCTGATTTGTCTAGAATTTGTATAAAACACGTCCTATTCCCGCCTTATCTAATATTACTGCTCATCCAGACCTGCTGTTTGATTTCAATCTGCCAAACAGGGCTCCTCTAGTAGTGATCAACCCTATCACTTCTCTCTGTTTTACTAATTGTAGATTGTTCTGTCACAGCTCTAGGATCCACTGTTATTGTACTAGTTCATGTTTTAGCATGTACGCCCATTCTTCCTTCACGTTTCTATTGGGATACTTCTCCTCTATTCCTGCAAATTAAGAAGTGTTAGTACAATGTGGAAATGTACATTGTACACTGCACAATATGGAAATGTACCATGTATACTGTACACATGTACATTGTACAAATGACGTAAACCCGGAGAATTGTTACCCGGTTACCTCTTCTCTCCTTGTTTGTTGTTATCACAGAGATGTGCACTAATTCCTGCACTTACTCCTTGTTCACTGTTCAGTGTTCACGGATATAAACAGCACAAGTCTTATAAACAGTACAATATTATGTACATGTGGTAAAGTCTACACTATCTGGAGATAATCCTGTATAAATATAAACTCTGTTTTGGACTCAGATTTACGGCTTCACTAATTACACATATGTGTATTGATATTATATATGTGTATTAATACTGTATTAATATTACTGTCGCTCTTAATTTGGGATATAAAGCGATATGATTATGCCAAAAAATATGTTTAGATTTCAAATTAATTTGTGATATACAGATTGAGATATGTGAACGAAATGTACATGCATTGTATGTATAGAAAAAGCTTACGATTGAGCTGAATGTTGCCGTATAGAAGACTCAGAGCGACAATAACGACATCTGAAATAAAACAGGCCACCCATATCCCGAACATTGCGAACTTTATGTGATCGTACAGTGTCATCGCTACCAACCCTGCAATATTACCATTATTAGCATAATTAGCATAATTAGTCTTTACATTTTCCCTCACGTACGTTTAGAGGTAACATGACGTTGCAATTAATAATTGTGGGTATTTTAAAAATTAAATATTATGACAACTGTATCGCAATGTGTGTTTTACCTATGATTATGGTTAGAGAACAGAACATTATGTAGCCTAACTCCAACTTTCTCTTCGTGTTGAATAATTCTGAAAAGTGGCATTGTCATTTAAACTGAACCATTTGGTTATACATCAAACCAGCGTGTATATAAAAACTGCATATTTATCCCATTTATGATAAGCAGCAAATCAAAAGTAATAAATAGTGTAGTATGTTAACTATTTTGTGGCTGTCTGTGCGAGCACATGTACATGTAATGAAATAACAAAAAGATTTATCTCAATAAAACGAACGTCTCATATCCTTCTCAATATCTTCAGTCTCCTTAGCGAGATGTGATCCTAGAGCGAGTTTGTGAAACCTGGACCCAGCTCCCTTTAGATGTGATCCTCCTAACGATATGCTGCTCCGGAAACTTTGAGCATAACCCACTAACTTCCTACCAAACGTCTTTCTCTTTTTACTGAAATGGGGTGTGTGAGTGTTGCTAACCTAGATAAGCTATGTTGAAGTGAAAATAATGGTATGCTGTTCAAATCTGCATTAAGCATTCTGTTTTTTCGACAAAACAGAAACGCAATTTTTCGTTTCCTCTTTATTTTGGCGAACTCAGCTGTTAATGGAAGTTTCATATTGCAGGGTTTTGTTAATTCCTCTGCATGAAATAACATTAACAAGTGGTATGACTCACTGAACTTGGCTGAACTTGTCCTCATCCTCCAAGTGTCCGTGTTTACCAATCTGAGTCTCGTCGTTGAGTTCCAAACAAACACTGCTCACCCTCACCTCCTTCTCCTCCTCCAGTGGGTCAGACTGACAAGAGTTGGGTGACTGTAAGTACTCGTGACCTGCTGGCACGTGGTCTATAAGTGATACTATTGGCTCGTAGTCCTCGTCCACTAGCAAGATGTCCATCTTACTACCACTCAGTTACGCTGTTGTACAGGCAGTGGTATCGGTTCCAGACCTGTTGGTGTCACAGATCTGGCTCCAGCTAATCTGGTTCCAATTCAGTATTGAGAACTTTCCAGTCTTATTTGTTTCTGGTCACAAGCAGGCATGACTCTTCCTGGGCCTCCTAAACCTATTCATTGCACTGGTGGTGAGTGGTGATATATTCAAGTTACTGCAAGGGGTGGTGGGGTGGTGGGGTGGTGGGGTGGTGGGGTGGATGGGTGGTGGGGTGGTGGGGTGGTGGGATGGTGGGGTGGAGCACTTGATAACACGTGTTTATGTTAAACCTGGTGGCTGAGAAAATTATAAATCTCTACTGACAGTATAGTAGTGTATATATATTATATATGTAGTTGTACTGATCTACTGACAGTAGTACAGTAGATCAGTACAACACCTCTTGTAAAGTTACTTTCTTAAAACGCTCACTACTCTATTAATACATATTAGTTAGATTAACACGACAATGGATTAATTCTAAGCTTTATTGACAATTTATGACTGTATTGATCAGCTGATGGCGGTAAAGGAATTTAGTTGTTTAATCTTATTGGTGAGCCGCACGAAATAGTACAAGCTTACAAGATTAGATTAGATTAGAGTACAAGGCTAAGTAACAAAATAATTGACTGTAGAAAGGGTCAAGCTCTGGTGGACAACGTACACATAAGAAGCATTCATAAAATACCGGCAACAATCGAGCCAGACAACCAGACTTGCTGTATTGTACACTTAGTAAAGCTAATATCTGTTCGATCAAATCATGCGTCACACTCAGTAATTGACAAGCATTATTTAGAAATATGTAGAAATGTCGAACCAAAGAATCTACAACAAAGAAAAAGTAGCGATCTTACAATCCGAATTTGTGTATCAAAGAAACTACGCAGTACAAAATCATTGAGCTTATTATTATAAATGAATTGCAGCAGCGGCATTTCGTGTGCCGCAGCATCCTGGTATCCTGCAATAGTGGAACAACACGTGCAAGTATACGCAAAATGAGTAGCAATAAGTATTAGTAATATCGACAACGACTGGTCCGATTTGGAGGAAATTGTGACGAAGCAGTGACCTGTTAAAACAAACTGTGCGCTAACAATCAGTGTGGGTGGTTTGCAGTATTGTGCCTCAGTGAGTCAGTACTGTCCAGTGCAGGCCGGAACTCATTACCACAGATATAAGGAGTTGGAACAGAGCGTACGTGATGTATACAGTGTGCATACTGCAGCTCTCCATACAGTACACGTCGTGTGTACTATACTGTACTGTCAGAGCTGTTACAGCGCGTTACGAAAGTGTTGGTGTACTCTCTCTCTCTCTACCTCTCTAGTACATAGCTGTATCTATAGTAGCTCTCCTCGGTTATGATTTAATGAGTACGCCCATCTGAGGGAAACCCTTTTAATGCATCTATAATAATAATTCGACTAATATTTATCAGCTGTTCATTTGTGTTGACTGTGCAGTTATGGTTGCTCTCATTAAACCTTCAATGCAACCCAAAATACAGCAATGCAATGGAGTGATCCGGCTAATGTTTCCTGGCCTAGACATTAAAACATTTACCGGCTACGTAGTACGTGTTGTTAGTCAAAGACTTTTGTTTTTAGGTTCAAATAGTTCAGCTATATCAGGGTAGATAAGATTTCTTTGATTGAATTAAGGTTTTAGGTTCATGATCAGTTATCAAAATTGTATAAAGTTCTCAAGTCTAGCAAGTGTGTGAACTGTTGGGAAAAATAAACAATTAACAATTAAACAATTAAGCGGTAGGGGTGTTAAAGTAGTTGTGGACCCCTTGAGGAGTGAGAGTCACTCCAGCAGTCAGCACTATGGCTAAGGAAAGTGTGGCAAGTAAATAGTAGCCTGTAGGTATATATAGTAGGTATGGTAGTAGGTATGTAGTAGGATGAACCTAACATACACTGTACCCTCTAGGCTATACCTTGATAAATTGCCTGCTCGTGACGCGGGACACCTTACACCCTTCACAGCAGCGTTATACAGGTCTGGGAAAGGTACATTGACGTATTCCTATAACGTTGATGTGACCGACAAAATGTGTAATATGTCAATTAGTGCAAATAGTGGGTAACTGTGTTCAGTCAAATTCTGTCGGTCATTCTCACCAAAAAAATTAAACTGACTAAGATTAGATTTAGACATCCAAATTAGAAATTTACAATCCTATGGCTATGCAGATGTCACAATTTATCGATCATTGAATAATTTAAATTAATACAAAACTTAGACGGCCGTTCAGCCGTTGGGCTATGCAGTAAATTATGTGGTAAAGTGGATGATACTATGTATATTTATATTCCAGTTCGAAAGCTAAGACCTAATCAGTGTATTTTGTGGCGTTTTTTAATTGTTTGACTAAACATGGCCTGATTGTACTGTTCATCCATCTCTTGTGATTGGAAACTGTTTATACCAGCGCCGCTAAATTCTTTAGCACTAAAAAGTTTTTTATTTAAACTCTTAAGCGGTTACAACTAATATAAAAGCAAAAGAATATTCTGAAACGTGCCGTTAATCTACTCTCACTTAAAAGTAAAAGTAAAAGAGTGGACAAAAAAACGCACTGTCGTGGGTACTAAGCATAATGAGACAGGCGAATAATAAAAATTTAATCGGCTCGATTAAATAGCCGAGCAAGGGAAACTAGGCTCATTACACCGCACAACACAAACAATTATCCTCCAAACGAGAAAAATTATTTGCACATGTCACATGTGGGATAAGGAAGTGGTCAATATATTGTCGGAGATATTATAAATAATTATGAAGGTGTTACTGTATGTGGCGACATGGTGTGCATGTTACTGATATTTCGTGGTTATTGCTTTGCAAGGTAATGGGGCTGTATAAATACCTTCAACTATAATTAAACAGTGGTTCATAAACTACAAATTACAATCTTTCATTGAAAGTTTCAACTAAACGGGTTCCACTTCCATCCAACTAAACGTAAAAAGACACACACGTACAAACATGCTCACAGTAAGATATCCGTTACAGATATACAGGATGTAAATACTACAACTACAAGTATATGCACATCATCAGCCAAACAAATTTCACATATATCAAGTGCCCGTCGTTTCTTTAAGGGGACATACACCAAAACCTTTTTTGCCGGGACCCGGGATTTGACTTCATATTAAGAAAGTATAGATAAAAACAATAAGATTTGATACATTGACAAATTTTTTTGAGAATACGGACGCACTTTCGGAAAAAAATATGTTTTATTTTTGGAAAGTTTTGGAAATTTCGAGAAGTCTGTCACTGTAATACCGATATTTCAGTCATTTTAAACGTTTTTTGGCTGATTTTTTTACCAAACATTATTTACAATTTCTACAAGAAGCCCTACAAAGGATTTTATAATTAAACACTAGATGACGAAGTTACAGACCAAACAAGGTCGAGAGAAGCAAAATTGAAATTTTTGCCTACTATCAAAGTTGTATATTTTACCAATCACCTAGGTCATAAGATATCGCTTCAAAAATTCTTGTGAGTATAGCTGATGATCATATCCAACTTTTTGGAACAGGATTCCACTCGATTTAGAGTTTTAAGGTATGAAATCTGGCCTCAAAGGACTTAGTAAAATTCATCGTTAAAAAGGGCCAAAAGTATCAGTTTTTTTGAAATAATTTTTACAGAATCGTTATCAGTTTGATAAGACGAATTTTTGAGTACCAAATTTATAATACTTAAAGACACAAAATTTGTAAAAAGATGTGTACAATTTGTAAAAAATTTATAGAAGGGGGAGGGACCTTTGTATTCGAGCTAGATAATTATTTAAGACAATTTAGAGAATATCTATTTCTGTAATCAAACATTTCCTGGTTAAAGTGCATTTTTCGGAAAAGCACAATTTCTTTTGTTTAGAATTAGAGGCTATAAGTCAATCATTTCTTGTGATATCGAGCTGAAATTTTGCACGAAGTTTATTTATATCTTGTTCAAGATATGTGTAAAATAGTGATATCGCATCTGAAAAGGCTGCGTTTTTATAAATTTTGAAAGTCAAAAAGTGGTAATTTTTCTTTTCAGGCTTGTTTTGACAAAAAAGTCCGTCAAGAAACGTCGGATTGTTTTGATGGTTGACATGAAATTGTTCTTTGAATTCTGTCGCAGTTTTTGATGCCCTCAAAAATGTGTTTATTCAACTGGAAAGTTGATCTTTTGGACCTCAAAGTCAAACAACGAATTTAGGAATATTTTTCGTTTTTCATATTTACAGATTATTCTAAAAATAAAATTTCGATAGGAATGTGCTAGAGTCAGAGACTATTGGAAGTTTGCAAAATAACCGCAACTAGCACATTTATAATTTATATATATAATATAAGTTATGAATAACAAAACGCCCAAAAATGCTTCCTTTTAAAGTTATGGTATTGGTAGAAAATGTGATTTTTTGGCTTCGCAGATACAAAAATCACATTTTCTGGTTATTCTAATAAATGACAAAACGTAATTCGCGTAAGCAACACTGAATATAACCTACGATCATCTCTTGTGATACTGTGATCATTAGTATGAGCTCTGAAAATTGGCTAAAATCTAATTACCCTAGGCTGTTATCTTCATAAACATATAGAATAGAAATTCGGCGGAATGACAGGCCGAGCGCCCAGTAACAAAATTATATCCCGCAGAATAAGCGTAGCTAGGGACTAGCTGGTAGAAAATAAAGTTATGCGGGCTTAACATGAAAATTATATGGGAACTAATCTTTTAGTTCTATATACTTTTCAGTTTCTGTTAAAAGACTTTTTAAACATTTACATGCAAATTGCAAAAGTTGTAGTGTAATACTTAAAGTTAAATTGTTGATGCGACAAGAAAAGGCTCTTATCAGGAAAAGAATTATTCAACGTTTCAATGTGAAAACATCGTATTCATGATCTCAAATTATTTGTTATGTAGTACTAATAGCGTTGAAAGTATTAAAAAATATTCTCTTGAAAGACTCTGATTTCTTAAAAGACTCTTAATTGCATCTCAATTAATATTTATAATAAATTACCCTTGGCGTACAACCCAAACAATGAAATAAAATCTAAAAGGTCTAATCTCCTAACGTTCAGACTTTCATTTGACGACTTCAGACGTAATAGTGTTGTGCAGCTGTTAAAAGGAATTTTGCATTTGGACGTGTCGTTGATATTTAGTTATATATTACTTAATTTCTTCATCGTATATCAATAATTCAACCACATTTATCAAAATCAATATTTTATTTTATTTAATATGAGGCCGGCCGAGTTTGCTACACGTTGTATACCTTTCTCGTGCACGCGAAGCGTGCACTGATCCGGCCCGGCCAGAGAGAGAGAGAGAGTCTTTTGCGCGAAAAGGGGTTGCAACGTGTGTCAAGGCCGAGTCGTATCTGGTCTCACCGTCACCTCCCTTGCTTGATACAAGAACTCTTCATTTAGCAAGGGTTCCTGTCAGTGATCTACGAGTGAGCACTCAGCACACTCATTTTTTACACTAATTTTTTACACTAGTTTTGCCTCAGATCTATATGTTTATTTTACGTTTTTAATTTTTGATGCAAATAGTTTAAGATCATATGCATATGAATACGATGTTGTAACATTGAAACGTTGAGTATTTCCTTTCCTGATCAGAGCATTTTCCTTGTCGCATCAAACGGGTTCAAAACAAATTTCCACAAGAATACATTGCAACCATGCGACTCATGAAGAATATTCCGATCCAGATTTTACACTCACCAGAGAGATCACTTCTTAATTTCTAGGTCAATTAAATTCTACTGATGTATCGCATCACCAATTAATCTGTGATCGTCCAACTAGAGTCTAGGTAACGCACTCAAGTAATTCGACAGAATCGAACTTTAGAGTACTTGTACCGCCATTAATGAGTATGAGGGTGCTGAGACTAGTACTAGTACTACTAGTACTAGTAGAACAAAACATTGTTTTTTTTTATAAACAATAATATGTTAAAAGTATCAAGCCCATTTTACTTCGCACTTAACAGTCAGTTTGAAATTGTCCCGCGAACTCTGTAACATGTATATAACTATAAGTATTGTATTAGAAGTAATGAGTCAGGGTCTTGTATTTGTAAGGAATTTTAACCTGATATCCGTGACTTGTCCAGCAAATTGTACTATCTTTATTGTTAAAACAAACAAATGTTTTGTAATAACGTTCCATCTTTCTACCTAATGATGGTGTTATATAGACATGGACACAATATGCAATACAAAGTGGAAACCGTGATAGTGTTAAAACAAAAAATAAAGTTTCCGTCGAACGCCTGCTAATGCCCTCTACTGCTGGATTCTAAGGTCTATTATATATCTTTACAACAAACTTTTCGTTGCAGTTGGTTGCCAAATTTAATACTTGCTCCGACGGTGACGTAAAGAGGTGTTTATAAGCATCGACAGAGGACCGATAGAAAGCAAATTGTCAAAAATTCAGTCCCGCACTGACGTTTCTATTTTCTCGTCTCTCCAACTCGTGTCCCCGACTCGATCATGTCAGGTGTGCTGATAAAACTGCGGCTGGTTATGCAGATAATCAGCGTATTCCTACCTAACATTTCTGCACAGCCTTCTTCAGGTAACTTTACTGTGATTTATATTTAATTAATTTTTAATCTTAGAGCGTCTGTTACAAAATTAAATTAATCATAAATAAAAGCTGCTCGAATACTTTTTTTGTTGATGTTGAGACTTTGATCTTCTCTAGTGCAGAAATTTATTGTTCAATTCTAATTGGACTAATCTTCACTTTAAGTATTGAGGTCGCGACTCTTACGAACTTCTTATTAATTTGCAGGTGAATGTGAGATAAGGGATGTGGAGGGTTTTTTACAAAACGTGTGTATTTCTCGAGATAACAGTAAAGGGCAACAGAACAGTAGATTCACTTTCAAGTGCATCAATTCGAATCAGTTTTACAAGGTCGGCTGGATTAATTTTGGCAATGGCAGGTAATTTTAAAATCTGGTTGTCCAAAAGTCCGGCCACGATTTACTTTTTATGTATCTAAAAAACGGTGAAAAACATTTCATTTCTGAAACTAGTTTTTAAATTAGTGTTCTGTATCTAACTCTAAGTCAAAATATCGATGTATCATGAACAAGAGTGAAGAGAAAAGGTGACAAATCAAAATATAAATTGGAATAAAGCAGATCGAACGCGAATACCATTATTTAATTAAAACCACAGGACAGGATTGTCATCTGTAGACGAGCTATGTGAAAACGACCGCAACTTTTACCAAGCATGTGCTACGAGGCAAGTGCTGCGAGCGCAGTCATTCTACAGTCACTCCAATTTCGCAGTCATATCAGGTGAGCAATTTATAGGATGAGTTAACTTAGATTGCAGTTTCTCCTTTTGTATAATAAGGGGTCGTTCGCAAACGGCGTACTTGTTTTTTAATAAACACCCCACCCCTCCCTCCGACCCTGTAGACACTAGACAGCTATTGTGTTAAAATTACACTAGCTAAATCATTTAGAAGCCCCTCCCCCTCAGTGATAGCGTAATATGTGAATGATCCCTAACACAAAATAAAGAAAATGCGATCCATTCGAGAATTATGTTTGCTGTGATGAATTTGGTTGTTTCTAGTATTAATATTCTGTCGCCTACATTATTTACTTCATCGCAAATTGCACATGACATAGAACATTCTGTCATCCCTTTCCTCAATATTGCGCTATTGCCCATATCTCAGGTGAACACCCCTGTGGAGTCTTGTGTCAAAAAAGGAATACCATTATCAACATCATAGATCCCAAAACACCACTGATTAAACAAATGGGAGTTTTATGTGATGGAAGAGATGACTGTGTGAACACTGAGTTAACCGAAGAGATTTGCGAAACAAAGGAATGTGATCTGATATGTCAAGATACCTTCACCTGTGAAGATGAAAGCTTCTGCAACGGGTTCCGATATGGCATGGAGTGCAACCAAAATCACTACAACGACCTCATCATAAATACACCACCCTATAAAGTATGCGATGACGAGAGGACCTGTGTAAACGGTGAGGATGAACAAGACTGTGAGGTGAGGAACGGAACCATCTCCACCTGCAAACACTACTCGGGCAACATAATTCCTCTTTTTAACTACACCCGCTGTGGACCAAGGGTAGGGTACTCCCAGGTATCATTCTCGTTTGATAAAACCATTCTTAGGTTCTGTGACGACTTTCTTGACCAGACCAACTGTTCTGATTACTCTAGAGTAGGTTTACACTGTTCAGTTCGCGGCCACATGTCAACTGTTGCTAATCAGATTGTCTGCATGGACACTAAGTACCATTTTTCAGAATTTTTCCCAAACATTCCTCAAATTTGTGATGACGGTTTGGACAAAGCGTGTGTCAATGCGAGTTTATCATGTTTGGTACACAAGCAGCAGCTCTGTGATGGACAGGTGGATTGTGAGGATAGAAGCGATGAAACACAGGAAATATGTGGGGATATGGTTGATACTAAATGTGTACGGAGGTATGTGTTCGATAAATCTCGTCAAAATATAACCTTCCCATTAACGTGGGTAAAAGATGGTATTTACGATTGTTGGGATGGTGAAGACGAAATGGAGTCCTGGCCAACATGTGGATTTGGATCAAACACTCGCTTTAGAGTTAAGTGGAATGATTCGTGTTCAGAAGTATTCCTTTGCTACGGAAGCGACCAGTTCATCGACTTCACTAGACTTTGTGACAAGATCAATTCGTGCGATAAGGAGAACAAACTTTGCGAACTTTCCCGAGCTCAAGCTGCCACAAGTCATAAAGTTCTCCGAGACAGTATAGGAACGGTAAGATTGTCGTATTGCTTGAGAGGGCTCGATGACATCAGATATCTAACTCAAAATATCTGTAAAGAAGTTAAATTTAAAACATCCACTAGAAATGTATTTGGCAAGAACTCGTCCCATGCCATACAGTTACCAAGTTCTAAAATAGATTGCAGAAATTTTTACGGGGAGTCTTACGTCCTCCTGAGCTGTCTAGGTCATTGTATTGATTCGAGCTCCTGCCCATTAGACAAAAGGCAGATCAAATTCGATTCTTGTCCTGGACAGTTCGTCAGAAACAGAGTGTTCACTGTAGATAGTGATGGTAACTTGACTTTCCTCATCAAAAACCACAAAGCAAGAACAATGGGAGATGATGTTTTTCTCTGCGCAAACCGCAGGACCTGTCTAACGTTTGACAAGGTCTGCAACTTGGTGGACGACTGCGACGACGGATCAGATGAGGAGTTGTGTGACAATCACTTCCAGTGCGAAACATCTGGAGAGTATCTCCCCATCACCCAAAAGTGTGATCAAGTCATCCATTGTAAGGATGAGTCTGATGAGTGCAATAAAACTTGTGGCCAGAGCATTTTAAACGTTGGCATCCTCAAAGTTTCTGCATGGACAATTGGTATCTTATCTGTTTTCCTCAATTGTAGAGCTTTGATTAAAAATTCGACTACTCTCCACAAAAGCAAATCGGAGGCTGCATTTCTTACTAGTTCTCTGATAATTCTGATAAGCTTAGGAGATTTCCTGATCGGTATTTATCTGACAGCATTGGCTTCATTTGATAGTTACCATGGCGCTGGACATTGTAAAGTACAATTACACTGGATCACAAGTCGTACCTGCATTTTCTTAGGTGTGATAAGTACAGTAGGATCGCAGGTTTCTTTATTTTCAATGACAACTTTGAGTGGCATAAGAGCTATTGGAATTTGTAAAAGTGGCAGCTCAGTTCCGAAAGAAATAACAAAGAAGAGAGTTCTTAAAGCCATCATTATTGTGCAGGTTATCGTTCTGTTTTCATTCGTAGTTTCTTATCTTCCGCTTCACAAACCCTTAGAGGACTTCTTCGTGAACGGTATCAAGTATGATGATTCCAATACCTTGTTTATGGGTTGCCCGGACAAGAAAATGCACGTGGCTATCCTTCAAGAATACTACGGAAGAATGACATTTTCAGAAGATCTCAGTTGGTCTTTAATCCAAGACTTGGTGGAGGGTATGTTTTCAGCGGACTACGGTGGGATCACTCATGAGACTCTTACTTTCTACGGTAACGATCCTGTTTGCGTATTCAAATATTTCGTCAAAATGGATGATCCTCAAAGAAACTTCTCACTCATCATTTTGAGCACAAACTTGTGTTGTATTGCAGTGATAACTGCTTCTTATGGAATCATTGCAGCTTCGTCAAAAAAGTCTATCAGTGCATTAACAAAACAAGGTCTAAACGCTAGTATAAAACAAGCTGACGACAGGCTTCAGAGAGTTGTCCATGCCATAATCATTAGCGACTTCTTGTGTTGGATGCCATTCATAGTAACCAGTTGGCTTCATCTGTTTAGTGTTGTTGATGCCACGCCCTGGTATCCGATCTTCTCAATCATAGTGCTCCCCTTAAACTCTGTGATTAATCCAATACTCTACGACACGGTCATTACAGGTGCTTTACATGCTGCATTCGAGAAGTTCACTCCAAAATGTTTGGATAAGTTAAATGTTATAAGAAACGTGTTTGTTGACCAGACGGCGCTAGACCGGGCGGAAAACTGTCTGGAAACCAGTGGTGTGGTACCGACTACCGGCCCTGTCAAGTAGCCTGGGTAATAAAACAGAGCCGTGTTAATGGGAGACGAGGAACAAGATTCAAGCATCCACTCCTTTACACGCTCAGCAGATTAGGTCAGTGGTTGCGCAAGTAAATGAGGTACAATTGCAACACATCATAGTTTAGATGCTGGTACTCTATTATTATTATATCAACATTTACAATTTTGCCTGCTTATTTTAATGTTAGAGCTCTGATAAGCTGCTTCACTAAAATAAATTGTACTAGTTATTTAAGTTGGATTACTAAGTATGTACATAGCTTGTGTCGACTGACAGGAGAGATCCATATACCGATATAATGTTATTGCAGACTTTTTATTATTAATTATTTAATCAAAACGCAATCAATGTAATTTGTTTATTAAATTATTTATGGACGATATATGTATACGTGCGCGCATTACACTTCGGCAATAAAGCTCTGGCGTCTTCCATAACAATTTAGATGTAGACCTTATGATCGACAAGTCAGAGGATGTAGTCTAGGTTTTTGTGGCACGCCCCCCCCCCCCCCCCCCCCCCCCCCCCCCCCCCCATTTGCCTACTATCGAGCTACTACCAGTAATATTTAACCTTATTCTAACATGATTGGAGAGTATTTTTAGTGTTTATGTTGGCAAGGATGGAGCTGCAGTTATAAATTGTTTAACATTCAGCTATTTTTATCAGGCTGATATTTTCACGAACACATTATGTGACATTTACTTTGGGCCAGCTTCGAAGTTGAAATGAATATGTTGAGTATTGAGTATTTTATAGAATGTTTAGCAAGTGTTTTACTTCCTACCCGAGGTGAATACAGGAGCGAATCACATACTTGACCTAACAAAGCAACGCATTTCGACCTAAATTTACTCGACCTAAATCTACTCTAGACCTTAATTTATTTATGGAAAACGTCAGTAGTTCTGAGCAGAGAATATTGCGATTGGAAATTTTGTCTCATGACGACTTTACTCTTATCCCGTCAAATAATAATTGCTTACAGTAAACCGTAAAATCCTATGAGGCCATGTAAATAAGTTAAACACACATTTCAGATTATATTAAGAAATTAAAACGTCGATAACAGCACACATGAGAATAAGTCACACTCTGCAGATTCGTCGTAATTGGTTCAGGTTTCTCGGAAACATTGAAATGGAGCAGGACCTGTTATATAACATCTCACTTTACCTACTGAACTATTGGTGTTATTAAACACACCTTAGAGTGAGACTATAAACACTCCATCACAATATAAGGCTCCTTCCTTCTGAATTTCAAACGTTTTCAAATGGCTAGTAAAAAAGATTTTAAAAATGCATTAAAATTATAAAGAGCACTGCTTTATATAGAAAATAAAAGGTAAAATTCATCAAGATCTCACTCTCCACATTCTACAATCTAAACATTATGTAACCATTACCTGGCAGTGTTCCACAGAATAACTACAGCTCTCCCAAACAGTGAAACAGCAACATGGTCATTTATACAGCTGAGAACACAGTTCTGTCCTTTAACATTTCGCAATCATTATTTCTAATTCCAGAGAACTTGCCCAGAGCGAGATAGCTACAAAACAACTCAGTGCAGTGCCAGACTGATAACCACACAAGTGCAGACTCATTTACCGGAGTCATTTACCAGAGCGGAGAGGTATTTAATCTTTGTCAAGATGACGGTTACCGAGGTGGGACATGTAATAATCTACTGATCATCATCCTGATTATTCGTCAATTGCAACACACAAATATTTTTAAGTCAAAATTGCCACACTCAAATTGGTAACTGAATTGCAGTTATTAAGTTCATGATCCTGTAAGAACGTCCTCTATTCCGAAGAAATTGATTCGTCTTTGTTCATCGGTGAGGCATTTCTCAATAACAGCCAGTATGTTGGCAGGCCATGAGGGATCCGGCTCAAGACAGTTCCCTTCCCTGAGAAAAGTCATGCTAACACTAACTTTTACATCATGTAATAATAATCATTAACATCTAATTATGCATAAATTGTGTTATTCAATAAACAATTGCCGATAAAGAATAATTCAATATAAATAAGTGTATTATATAATAGTCTAAGAACATGTAATTAGTGTGAATTAGTCTGTAATTAATCAATTAAATACCTGAAGTACTGGTCGAGTAGGTTGATGTCTGAGTTGCCATGGAGATCAGACACTACATTGTGGTAGGCGATGTTACCGCTGTACAGTTCCCAGAGTAACACACCGTAACTCCACACGTCACACGCTGAGTTGAACTTTACTTTGCCTCCCCCACTCAATACAGCAATTACCTGACAAACAATCAGTGGTTATTATCAGTGCCAAATACTGGAGGGAAATAGTGGGAATATTCAGCTGAACGTCCTGAGAAATACTTGAAATATTATGCATTATAAATAGTTTATAATTAATGATATAAAACGTCGCGGGACGATGCCTTAAATGTGCAATAATTATCATCAAGTCTTTATAAAGACAGCGTATTTTAAAGTATCTAATCGCTTAGCCAAAGCGTCTAACAGCTTGCCTAATCTTGTAACATATAAATTACAAGTCACAGGACCAGATAATGTACTCAAAGTGTACCAGTGTAACAGCGTGACGTATAGTCTACGTTTAAGTGCCCACCTAGACTACTTAAGCACTTTAACACAATATATTATATCTCACAGAACAGCGGCACTGAAAACAGTTACAACAGTAGATAAATTATATATTATTGTCTCATTACACTCATGTTAAGCTCATAGAGCCGTGTTCTCTTTTATCAAGGTAAATAATATCTCAACTTATAACTACAATGTTTCAAGAGATTTGTGTGAATCATTAGTCTTCACAAGAAGCTGAGCGAGCAGATCGGGAGGGAGATGTCTCGTGGTTATAATAGATTAGCCCTACTTTAAATTAAAATTCATTCTCCAAATTATGCGCATTTAGATAACCTTAAATTTACGCCAGGTAGGGAATCCAGAAAAGTACCAGCAGTAACTGAAATGTGACCGACCCACGTGACCGACCCACGTGACCCTGCCACATCCTCACTATCTCTTACCTCAGGAGGGTAGATAACAAAGGTATCACTAGCCATGATCCTCCTCTGCTGGTAATACAGCGCTTCAGTGACACGTGCCAGCCCAAAGTTAGTGATCACCACGTCGTTATAGTTGGTCATGTACACGTGCTCCAGTCGTAGGTTCCTATGCACACACTTGTTCAGTGACAGGTACTTCATTCCCGCACAGATCTGTACCGCGTAACTCTCACGTTGTTTCTCCTGTAATTTAGCGGGAATTTAGCTGGAATTAAGCGAGTTAAGTTGGCAGTTTGTAAGTAGCCTTCGTTATGTAATGATAATACATCAATCATTACATGTGCAAGTTCAGGCCCTCTAAGATGTTATGTAGTTATGTAGTTATGTAGTTATGTAGTTATGTAGTTATGTAGTTATGTAGTTATGTAGTTATGTAGTTATGTAGTTATGTAGTTATGTAGTTGTACATTCCAATGTGTGAGGGTAGCTGTAAGAGTATGAGTAGAACAGTAATTGGCTTCATGTAGAATATGTTAGTGTTTCAACAGTCTGCATTTTTAAGTCAGTGCTATAATGGCATACAGGGTCTTGCCCTGTATACCTTACTGTTATACAACATATCATTTACATATTATTATTTAGTTAAATAATGGTATATTTATTGGCTTATGCAGCTCATTTAGGATATTTAGGATATTTCACGCGGCGCATGTTCATTGACTCACGTTTGTTACAGACCAACTAAATAGACTTTTTAAATTTGCATCTTTGTGACGGAACAAAATAAATCATTTACAATTACTTTAAAGCAGACACACACGACATGACTAGCTGCCATAAATTGTACAAAGCATGGTCTAAACATACATTATATAATGAGAGAAACGCCATTTTAGGACGAGAAGAGGATTAGTACTCCTCGTACTTCATTAAGTCAATTTCTTCTGTACTCATAACATTGGCAATAATACGTACATGCTATAATTAAGCTTCTGAAGACTCTGTTGCGGTTAAATATAGCGAGTACCATCAACGGTAGAGTTGTCAGTTATTTTGAAAGCTCTGTGATGATCTCATATTTATAGCATGATTGCGGTTTGCTGACCCTATTTTGGGAAGTTTCCATGCCTCGGACTCTCAATCTAGAATCAGCAACACGTACAATAATACGATCACAATTAATGTGTAATTATGCAGGAATTACAAGTAAAAGAGCTGTGAATTTAACCAATTAATACGATTTAACATACCGTGATATTGTGACTGTTGTTATCCAAGAAGTTACTGAGAGATTTGTATCTGTAGCAAGGAGTTATCAACAGTAGAATATCCTCAAGTAACACACATCCCTTCAGAGGTACTATGTTCCTGTCAAGAGGTAAAGTGTTAGAACTTTAAATTAACAATATTTAGTGGTGTTAGGAGACATAAGGACATGTGATAAAACGCGTGAAAATTTGCCCATCCCTAATTTTAACCCCCCTTTTTGTGTGAAATGATCCAAATTCCAAAGGTTCTAGCTATAATTACAAGCTGAGCTGCTGTCTCAAAGAACAGCTCTGAAAGTGACTAGGTTTACCTGCCCATTGTTAACTTCAGTTGTATAATAACGTTATAATGACGTCACGTTCCGCCCCACCCACAGGCAGCTGGAAATTAGGTGTAACAAATGATGGGAAAGTTAATTAACTCTCATCAATAATGTACAGGAATTCTACTTTTCTAACAGGTTTAGTCGCACTATATAACATCACAGTGACTATGGTTTATTATTATCGGGAGTTTCATTAGTTAGCAGTAACGCACCTGAGGGCCCCAGAAGGACCCCAGCTGTTCTCATAATTAAACTAATAATTAACATCTCTAATTGAGGCATCAGCCATCACGTACACAGAGTACTGTTCTTACTGACCCAC
This sequence comes from Bolinopsis microptera, assembly GCF_026151205.1. Taxonomy (NCBI): domain Eukaryota; kingdom Metazoa; phylum Ctenophora; class Tentaculata; order Lobata; family Bolinopsidae; genus Bolinopsis; species Bolinopsis microptera. The sequence continues at coordinate 14,447,598 of NC_087073.1, forward strand.
CTTCTTACTGCTACAATTATATACCTTTATCATGCAGATTGCTCAAATATAATGCACTATGCAGTTCATCTCCAATCACGTAAAAGTGGCCGAGATCGGGCTAATTATTCTGAATTTGGAGTTTTTAAAATGACTCTAATCTAATGATCTGCTCAGCAGCTACTTTTACCTGGCATATCAGCAATACTAACTTAACACGTACGAATACCCACTTATCAGGATTACTATACAACTTTCTATTCCCTCTATTAGACAGATCACCGAACGCGTATGTGATTTTGTGCTATCAGAAGTTATAGTTCCCGAGAAGCTGTACGAGACCTGCCAGGACGTAATAATATCCTGCTTCGCCCACACTTTTAAAAATGTCATATTATTACGTTTACACATAAAGACATAAGTCATAATATACAAAACAAGGTGAAATACGAATGTTTAAACGCAAACACAGAATTGTTGTCGTGCAAGATCACATGACAATACTCACGGGTGTTCGAACTTCAGCAGATGTTTCACCTCCTCTATAAAATCCTGTTCAGGAACGTCTTTACATTTGGAGTAAGATTTGACCCACACGTTCTTGTTGAGAGAGAATCTGGAGCACAGAGCTTCTATTTTAGGAGTACCTGGAGGTGGTACCATGAAGTTCCCTTCGTCCGGTCCTGGAATGTGGCCCGGTTAAGGTTGGTTTTTTATAAAATACTATTAAAATTTCACAGATTACAGCAATGAAGTAATAAAAATTGATTAATGATGCACACCATCTGTAAAATTTGATGGGCGATGACCGCAATTACATGGACCCATTAATTGCAACTTAAATGTTGGTAAATTGTAAGTTAGTTGTTAGTAAATTGTTAGTTTCTTAACCTCTCGTCGTGAGAAATCCTATACAGTATAATTATTTGGTACAGTAAGTACAAGACATGTTATTACCCATCTTTGAGTTACAGCAGTTGAATATTAATAACAAACACAGTTAGACACGTATTAGACACGTGTTAAACTTTTAAAGTAATAACATTTCTGTGCCAATGGACCCCAACTTAAGAATAACGCCCGGTAAATTCTTCACCGGTTTATTCACGCAAAGTCATAAAACGGAAACCTTATCAGTTTACATACCAGGGAAAGAGAATTTAATTCTAAACGAATTGACATAAGATTGGAAATATATCTACAGATCTGCCTTATTCGCACGGTTCGCAGGGATCCAAATTAATTTTCACAGTGATTTTCGCAGGAAAGAGAAGAACGATGAGGATGACTGAAGAGTATTTTTAACATTCCATAAATGTGTCTGGGTGCATTTTATCGTAACAAATTCCAGATTCTACATGCAGAGCACGTTATCATAGTACACCCTCGGAAAATAAACCAGCTACATTTATAGAATATGAATGTAAATGATACCGAACATGTTATGTAAACAAAGTTGAAAAGTAAATTCATTCTATTAAAGATTTAATACAATGAGTTCCACAAGCACTATCTGAGACTAAATAGAATAACATTCCTCGCTTGGTATGGAATTCACACGTACAATGTTGTTCTTTACGATCTAGATAACTTTACTGTTTGACATAACTTATGGTAAATTAAATGAAGACAGTTGAACAGCAACTTACATCTAGCGGTAGGTATGTACACTATGTAGGCCCAGCCTTTACTAAAGGTGCTTAAAATTCTCTGCGCAAGTTATATCATTGGAATTTTCCGATGTCTCTCTCGACTACACTTATAAAATTCACTTCGTGCTATCAGTGCCTGTACCTGCAAACTTTTTGGCAGTTTTTGGATATTCGCTTATATTACATTTGGGTGGGTTCCAAACTATAAGGTATGGAATGGACTTTAAACAATCTACAAGGTAGGCGTGGACTGGCAAGAGCTACTCTACATCAGATTACACAACTGTAAAGAAAGATATCACTCCAGTCCAATTTGATTACAGCGCGTGTGTTGGAGACACCATACTATTATTTTACGGATACCTCTTGGGTAACATTGCCATTAGAGATTGGTAAATGTGTGGCCAGTAATAACTAATAAGGTCAAGTCCCCTGCTTGTACACACAAGTCCCCTGCTTGTACACACAAGTCCCCTGCTTGTACACACAAGTCCCCTGCTTGTACACACAAGTCCCCTGCTTGTACACACAAGTCCCCTGCTTGTACACACAAGTCCCCTGCTTGTACACACAAGTCCCCTGCTTGTACACACAAGTCCCCTGCTTGTACACACAAGTCCCCTGCTTGTACACACAAGTCCCCTGCTTGTACACACAAGTCCCCTGCTTGTACACACAAGTCCCCTGCTTGTACACACAAGTCCCCTGCTTGTACACACAAGTCCCCTGCTTGTACGCTCAAGGTTACGACATACCGTTTATCCTGATAAACGGTATTTCGTTCAGACTATAAGAGTCTTCTAATAGTCTGGAAAACGTGGCTTGATTTCGCGGCTACATAAGGGGTCGTTCACATAATATTACGTGATCGCATTTTGCCAATTTTGTTAACCCCTCCGTACAGTAATCAGTTTTACCCATAGCTATTGTGTTAAAATTACACTAGCGTAGTCATTAAGGAACCCCCTCAGTGATTACGTAATATGTGTGAACAACCTCTAACCCGATACTAATTTTAATGTAATTACATCCCAGCTATGCAGTTTAAGTTAATAAACTTAAACAATAACTTAGTTAATGAAAAAGTCACACTCACGCTGGAGATCAGAGAGTTGGAGCAGTTTGTCCTTCTCTAGGAGCATGTCTTTAACTTGGTTAAGCTGGCCCCCCATGTTAGAGGGAATGCGGGGTAGGTTACTCTTCTTACTGCTTAATAACACTACCCTCTTGTTGTCGTCCTCCTGGGGGCAGTTAGTGTCACACAGTGTGTAATTATGCTGTGTGTTGTTTGTAGTGTGGTGTGTATTGTTACAGGGTCTGATTAAACGAATTAATAATTAATATGAATGATCGGTATTATAAAGAGCCACCAGATGTAGAATCTACACTGTAGATCCAATCTAGTGTCTGTGACTCTGTATTATACTCCAGTGTTCAGCTGATGCGTAAGATTTGTCACTCACTTTATTTGTGATTACTAATCAGTGTACATAAGTTGAGGCTACTGTAGACCGGCGAGTCAGTATATTTATTATTTAATAACTAATTTATAAGTTAAACATACAGCTAGCTAGATAGTGTATTTATTACTTAATAACTAATTTATAAGTTAAACATACAGCTAGATAGTGGCTGGGAGCTGGCTCCTACAGGTACCTGGCTACCTGTAGTAATCCTACTTAGATTACTACAGGTAGCATTGGGAGTAATAACTGTAATTTGCACATCGTAAATCTGTAAATAGGACCTGTCGTCGACGCTGACTGGAAATAATACAACGTATTTCGTTCGAGCATACAAAACATTTCAAAAACATTACAAAAAGCATCATTTAGTAAAAAGTACCGAGTAGTGAGTGAGCTTAGTGTCTTATCTATTACTAAAACTACAACAAAATAAGACAAATGTGCATATTTTTATTAGTTAGTCAAAAGAAAATAACCAAATAAATTAACAATTCTAAATTATGGTTTGTTGTTCCGAATAATAGCATTTAATTATAAATGACATTTAAAAAGGCCTGGCCGTATAAACAGTAAACATTGCAAATCACAGTTTAATGTTAAATCTGGTAATATAAATAATGGGGCGGAATCTTAATCCTTTTAGAAGTTAATGGATGATTGATCAAAATGGACAATTGTTGGGTTATAAACTTTTTATTTAAGTTTATAACCCAACAATTCTCGGATTAGTAACTATAATTCGCCTTCCCATGCAAACCGTGACGAAAATCTGGTAGAATATCTATTTTATTCTCCAGCGGAGGTAAAATGTCAAAAATAACGACTCAATCTCTTAGTAATAACTCTCAAAATACATTTTAGGAGCTCTCTCTATTGGCTGTCTTGAGGGAGAGGCCTATAAATAATCTTCATAAGAGGGAACACCAGCACAGCTCCAGACAGAAGTCCCAGCGCATAACTAAAAGATAACAAAGTCCCAGCAAAGGATTTGCCCCTTTTAGTCTGCATCATCTGCGGGCCGTACAGCGCCGCCAGAGAAATGAAGTGTCCGTTGGTCCAGGAGAGGAGGAAATTGAAGAGAGCTGCCCAGGCGTCATTATGAAACCACACTGACACGTTCCTAGGGTGAAGGTTAGTCATGTAGATACAAGGTACGAGTAGGAGTCTAATGTAGGATACAGGTAGGAGATAGGTGGGGGTAGGGAGAGAGTAGCAGCTGGAGGTGATCCTACCTAGCACATCTCCAACACTGAACACAAGGAATACTGTGACAGGCAGGAAGTAACCAGTCCAGCTCTCCTCCGCGCCATGATCAATGGGCCTAGCAGAGGACCTCAACATGGACAAGGCTGCTGGGAAACAAACTGATGTGATGGTTGAAGTGAGCACTGTTGTCAGACAAAACCTCCAAATCACTTTAAACACTGACATCGCTGTATTCTTCTGGGTTGTTGCTTCATCAGGCACTTGAGCATCTCTTGGTGAAAGCAGTTCTTTTCTTTCTGCTCCGATAATTTCAGCATTATTTGAACTCTTTTTTGATGTAGCGATCTGAACAAACTCAGTCCTGCCGAAGACAACAAATACTACAAGGGAGATGAGCAGTGTAAAGGAAGCTATCAAGAAGTAATAAAAGCCAGCAGATACCGGATCAGAGTTAGGAAAAGCAAGAGTAACAATACAGAGGAGGGCAGAAAAGAGACCCGCTAACCCCTGACCTAGATAAAATCCCTGGACTGCATTGGTAGTGAGGATAGATGACAGACCCATCATCCCAGACATGAAGATAGCAGAGGTGAACATGACAACACCGAACAGCATCATGGTCATGATGAAGAAGGAGAAGGCCCAGTTAGCGGTGTTGAGGTAAGCTGTGACCGTGATGACCAGGAAGACGAGCAGGGCTGAGGTGTTACAGAGAGTCACCACTGTCACCAGGTTGTGTATCTTGAGGACGACTACACCCAGCAGGGCTGCAATGAAGTTGGAACCTATTCCTACGATCTCAATGTAGCTTGGGAAGTTGTTTATGATGGTTTCGGAGTTGGTTTCAGAAAACTTAGCCACGTGAAAACCGTTAGCGGTGATCATGAGGTTCCAGGGAAGGAGAGATGCCAGACCAAACAGTATCATCACACTGTAAATCCTCCAACTGGTGCGAGCGTCTGGTTGGCGGCTTGCCAATAATGGTTCTGTCTCTTCAGTCATCTTCAAGGGTGGAAGATTCGGGTCATAAACTGGCGGATTAATCAGTTAAATCGGGGTACAAAACCGAACTTTAGTCATGAGCATTCTAACCAATATAATAATGCAACCTTCGTAGGTCGAAGGATTTAATGTTTGACTAAACGTTTCCTCGATAGAAAATAAATTACGTTCTTTAAACTTCTTTCCATAAAATGAGACATAGCAGTCTAAGTTTTACGATCATAATTTCGAATATCATGGTTAAAGCCAGAGAATAATATTAATGTGGACAATTTTGGAAATAATTCAAATATCATACAATTTCCTCCAAATTATACAATGACCAATGTACAAAAAAAGGGGTACGTGTTAAGTAACTATAATATAACAATAGCTATTTGGATGCGAGCCAGCAATGGCGTAAAGGGCAAACTCGAACGTTTATAAAAATCACAAAAATTAATAGAAATCAGGTAAGGTCCATTTCTGAGAAATGGAAGTTTACAGGATGATGCTGAATTTATCAATATTTAGATTGTAGATATTATCGGTCAACAATAATTGCCATGAAAAGTCTCGAGCTAAATGTTGGAATAAAAAGACGGTCGAAAGTGATTCAGCTTGACAAAAGAAGTGATCCGAATTAAATTTATTTTAATCTGAATGTTGTATTGGAAATGGCCCATTTCCAATAAAAAGTTATGTATTTCTAAGAAATCAGTAGGCAGATCAAATTAAATAGTTAAAAACAATCACATATATGTAGACATAGATGACGTCACGATTCATGTCAAAATTTCGTTTCTGTAATTGTTGTGGAACACAACAAGAAAATTGAGAATAATCTTGTGCGAGGGTAGGGACCCAGATGTCGTTTCTAACCCAAAAAAACTTTAAGGAGGCTTCTCATCAGTAGCCGCACCTCCTTACTCGGTTTCTGAACTGGAATTCTATGGGCTTCCAGACGGCCAGACCGAGTATTACCACCCCATCCTTCTAGAGTTCATCACAAGTAGCACCCACCTTGAAGATCTTTGACACCCAGACACACCCCATTGGCGAACAAACTTTGGATATAATCTTACATGCTCCCGAAGGAATCCCTGGTTTATGGTCTTTCTCATCGTCACCAGCACTTTCACTAGAGTCACCAGCCCAATCTCGGAACTGGTATTTGACCTACAGTGATTTCATTGTGCTAGTAAAGATTTATGCCATAATTCCAAAATTATGTCATCCGGCCACTGCTTTTCATTGTCCATAGAAAAGTACTTGAAACACTGACAGGTTTTCGTAAAAATGTTAGGAAAGTGGAGAATGTCAATTTATACTAATATTAAAATAATAATATTACCGATGAAAAAAAACCGTTCTAAGTCTCAATTTGGATATGTGACCTTAAAATGAACAAACGCAATTAAAATACGCAGCCAAAAAGAACAACATATTATATCAAGAGAGCAGCACAATTAGTGACAGCGAAAACAAAATCATGTTCACATGATTGGAGAATAAATAAGAATTAGTAAATGAGGGATCAAAATTATTGTATGGTATTAATTACACATTATACAAGTGAATAATATGTAGAACATGCGAGGAAACCGAAGACCACGTTCACAGGCCACATGGCGTAAACTGTTTACATATCGGATGTGGGAAATATTCTAGAAGGTTGAGAAATATTGATAAGATTAGCCCCCTGACCACGTACGGGTCATTATCTCTCCTGGTTATATTACAGCTGTAATGTGAGTTAAGTGGAGTAGGGTTCGGGGGCTTTTAAGATCTAGGGGGTGTTCAGTAAATTGGATTAAAATTAGGTTTAATGACAGACTCTGTTCATATCCTTTATCTGATGTTCGGACTTCCTCTAGACTTTTCTTGATTTTCAGAATATATACAGATCGTTCTGAAATCGGAAGGTTGTTCAGTGTTCTAGAGTGAAACCAGATGCGTATCCCTATAATTTACGCTAGACCGCTTTTCAGAAATAGTTTCTTCACACGAATACTTGAAACATATAGAAACTTACTAAGTTCAACTAGATCTATAAGCAAAGGAAACGTAAACATAACCAAACTGATTTCTCTTCCTTGAGACCCAACTGAGGAAGCGTAAGCAAATTAAAAACCATAAAAACATGCATAATATTATGAAAATTAACAGTATATGCGGAATATTACATATATTAATTAGTATAGAATATATAATAATATGTAACTTTAAAATTGCCCAGGACACGTGCGGTAACAACCAGTACACTAACAACTGATCTATCATAATTTTGACAATTTGTTATCACTGCGTAGATTTGCGAGGGTGAAGAGTGAGATTTCAAAAGTTATTAGATATTATACTACTACTCACTACTGTCTTCTTGCACAAAGATCGAAATCTAAAATTGAGCCCTGATAGGAGCTACACTGCTCTTCATTAAATCAAATACGCTTACCTCAACTAGGGTGTATTTACAGTTGGACGGTTCTGTCACGTTTACATCGAAATCAAGCTTTCCATTGCCAGCCTGCGGTAAAAACAGAATAAATAAAATACAACGCAATCATCTGACTGGTGGTTATATGGTGGTAAGACCTATTATCTGTACATTACCCGAGAGAAATGACCACACTGCTACAGTGCTACGGGACTGAAATCTGAATTTGACGGGAACATTGTAGTAAAATATACCGGGTCCTTAACTCCAAATAGCACAAATTATAAAATATACGATTATTTTATTATTTGTAGTACCGGTACACACACGGTAACATTTAAAATAACAGAAGTTAACCTTGAGTATGAAATCTGAGGAGGTCGGTTCCTCAATGTTGACAACGTCTGCCAACTCTTCGTAAGCTGCCGCTATCTTCCTGAACTCGTACTTCTCCTGGCAGGCATGTTAATTAGGTGGTATTAATTGGGAATTAGGTGGAATTAGACCGTGGGAGCTTTGGGAAAAGCTGACTTTTACTTCTGGAAATGACATTGATTGAACATACATTTTCAAGGTTTTCAAGCGCTCGAATTTCAACAGAAAAAGCGATAAGCGCTTAAAAAAACAGAAAACGTACATAATTAAAAAGATTAGAAGTGACATACCAAGTTATCCTTGTTGCCCCACGTAACACAGACACAAATAATCTTCTGTAGTTTATTGAGGAACTCTGTGTCTGTGTTGGGCAGTCTGAAGTAGCCCCCACCTGTAAACCAAGAGAAATCCTTGCCCTGTGATTGGTAGTGGGTCAATCATTTTTATTGGATTTTAAATTAGGAATAGAATTATGTCCCTAAAACTTCAGAGTGGAGTCAGATAGCACAGGGCACAGATTTTCTATGTTAATCACCAAAAGAAATGGGAACAGATATCTGTTGCTAAAAATGTGTGTCATAATATTTGACTTTTAATCGATTGTTCCTTTTAAATACTAATAAATGATGTTTAACTGTGATGTATGACACTGGCATGTTTTTTATTGACACACACGCAACTATTGAGGCAACTCGGCCCTAAGGGTCTTTGCTGATCTAAACAGCCCAATCCATAAACTTTGAAACAAGTTACGATTTGTGTAAAATGTTAATTGATGCAGTTTTATTGACAACACCATGTAAATTGTAAATAATCTCCTAGTACGATAGCTGGTGTGGCAATACAACCTGCATCATATAATGGTATCTTTATTTGGCGGTCTGATTCAGTCGCACCTTTCAGACTTTAATTATGAAACAGAATAGCCTCTTCAGAACTAACTCATTTAAAAGAGAATGATTTGTCAAAGAACTCAAATCGCAGGAACCCTCTAAATATCTCGCCACGTAGTATTTACGCCTAAAGACTTGAAAATACGATTGTTAAGGGAGATAATTACTAAATTATTAAGTATCAGACTCAAATTCATTGCGCAATAACGCCCCCTTTACAAAAGCTCGTCGTTACATGGTCAATAATAGCTCAACTGAGTCCAGTAATAACAGATTGTTTTATTTTGGTCGACTGTCCGCAGCTATTATGATTTGCTTGACAAGTATACTTGTTTATGTGTATGTCTGTTCGCTGACTCAGGGTATCGCTGCTCAGAAGGAGGATTTAGATGAATGCTTGCTCAACACGGCTACTGCGTTCAATGTTGTATCCGGTAAAGAATGGGACCTTGCTTTCAAAGGCAAAACCGAGAAATTCATCAAGGACTTGGGATCAAAGAGATGTCGAGCTATGAATGAGTTTGGAAATTCCTATGCTTACTGTATCAGTTCTGGAGACTGGAAAGAGGTACTGAATACACAATGTTTTTTTTAAATGTCTTTAATGTGAACGAACACAATGAAATTTAAATACTTTAATAAATAAAAATACTCGATGAATTTTCATTAAATGTAAACATAATATTTGTATCTCAGGTCTGTGAGGAATTGTTTAAGAAGGCCAGAAAAGGTTCCCTTGCTATGGACAGAAGTAACCCAGCAACCAAAGGAGCCTGTTCAACTAGATACTATCTAGGGAAATACTACGCCTACTGCAGGTTTATGAAACCGATCAGGAAGAATGTTTGATGGTTGCACTTTACAAGTTTTACCAGTTGCAATGTGATTGTGTCTGTGAATATCTTATTATAGTTTAAGTTGCTGTTGTTCAATCTTTAAAAATACATTTTTTTAACACAATCGATTTTTACTTTTAAAATGACGTGCTGAATGGACTTGCGAAACAGAGAATTGAGCTCGCTTAAAAACTCTGCACACCACAAAAAAACTTGCTCTCAAAACTGAATTATCAAATTATATAATTATCAAACCTCAAGTTTCTCGAGGATATCCTGATCTGATTTGTCGGGGAGAGGTACAGCTCCCTTGTTGTACAGCTGCCACAGAGTACACCCAAACACGTACCTGGGGTGAAGTGGTGTAAAAACTGAGAAATTCGGTTTATTTTGATGACGTGTTATACAGTTTAGTTCGGTAAATTTATCACTCCTGGGATAGTGTTAATGTTTCTTTTAACACAACACACAATAAAAAGATTACAAACAAGGAAGTCCTGACTATAAAGTTAAAAACTATGATAACAGACATGTAACGAGTGCAATCGGCTATCTTTTTGTTCGAGCATTCGTTGAAATCTTAACTGAAAAGCAGTCATTCGACTTCACTAGAATTTATGATAGTTCAGGACTCCCTTTTATAATAAAAGGTTATCGTCTCCGATCGAAATGCAAAATATCGCGTTAGAATTTAAACGAAGTATGTCGGCTAGAAGGAAGGTAGTTGTGAGGTGAGAGACTGTTGAAGGTAGCCGATTGCACCAAGACTCAGCTCACCTGTCAACCTCAATGTTCCAGGGAGCGTTAGAGAATATCATGGAGCGGTGGAGCCACCTAGCAGGGTGACCATATGAGGCAAGGTGAGGCAGATACTCTCGTAACAGTAGAGGGTTGTAGACATCTCTACGCTTGATCAGCTCAGGGAGAATCCCAACAAACCTTAGTTTCACAATCCCCTTTGAACAGATGCTGATATTGTGCATGACGGGGAAGCCGTGAACTATCCTCTTCTCGTGCAGATACAGAATACCAGCTACTATTTGTTTTCCCAGGAAGTATAACTGCTCAACAGAGTGCTGAAACTTGCTTAACCGGACATTAAGAAGGGTAGAGAAGGATTCCTCAACAATACAGGGCATCTGATTCAGTCTGTAGACTCCTACAAACTCAGCTAGATTCTGATGGGCTATCCCACTTGTGTGGAGACCCTTGATATGTTCTATCAGCGGCACTAGAATGGAACTACCATAGTTCATGTTATGAGTTACAAACTGTGTCACAGACACAGGCCTGACTGTTTTGGGAGAATGAAGCACCCCCGTGTGTCGTATGTAGAGGTAATGGTAGGAGCGGGGGATGGGTGATAATGCCACGTTCATGGGTGAGAGGGTAGGCTCACGCTTGGTGCTGTAGACGGATTTATGTTCTGCGATCTGCATTAAATCCTCACATGTCACAGGGTCTTTGAGCTCCATCTTCTTCTTCACTGCATCCGTTTTGTCCATAAAGTTAATCTGGTTGAAGAGTTTGATCAGAGACAGATACCCATGCTGATTGTCGATCTTGAAACGTCCACCCTCTTTTACTTCTATCCTTCTAGACCTAAACCTGTCTCCGATAACCATGAAGAAGTAGTATTGGTTTAAAATCTTTGCCGGTTCTTTGACAAGAAAATTATCCGTCACCAGAAATTTAGATTCGTTTCCGGGAGAACGTAAAATTTGTTCAGCCTCATCCGCATTCTCGATCTTCATGACGTAAGAACATTTATCAACCAAAGAATAATTGAATTGTGTGTGCTTATTCCTGTCCTCAGCAGTGTTCACAATCACAAACTTGGGGTCATGATAAATTAGCGATTCTGAGTGAAAATCGTCGGAAAGTTTGTGATCCAGAATATGGTTACCTGGAGAAGTTTTCTTGTAAGCCATGTCTAGAAGGGTGAGAAATGATTCTACACTCGTCCTTGAGCTAAACGTCAGTTCATGACGAGAGTTTGGGGCAGTGACAATTGTAGCACTGTGATGCTTGAAGTTAAACTGAACTTTGTCAATATTTGTCAGTATGATTTCATAATCACTCAACAGTAGAGATGATTTAGTAATCTCAGCACGAATATGTTGAGTTGCATCTGTTGAACAATCAAATATGCATCTCTTTCTGCTTTGTTCAGTGACATTTTTAATTAATTTACATTTCACCGCCATGAGATTCTCACTGCACTTTAGCAGGGACTTGGAAACGAGCTCCATAATCTCACCGACAGAAACTGATGTAAACCCTAAAACAGGTAGCAAATAATTTACCATAACCTCAGATACATCGCTGATACCCAGTTCTGACAATTTGACCGCTAGAACGCTGGCAATGTCACCCGAGTTCTCTAGTGGGCTACCATTTGTCTTTAAATCATCAACTGACTGAAGATAAATGTAGTTAAAAACTTCGGGACACTGATGGACAATGTCTTCTATGTTTAACAGTGATGTTGGGAATCTGTAGTAAAACGACCCCTTGATGTGAGCATCAGGATTTTTCTTTGAGTACGGAAGGCAGTAACTCTGATTGCAGAACAGGGTACCAAACTTGAAGAGATCAGGTGAAACTCGCACATCTTTGGCAAGTCCGCAGAGTAACTCAAATCTTGTAGCTTTCCGGGGAAACTCCATCTTATAGCCATTGTACAAGTGAATTGTGGTCTTAGTATGTATCATCCTTGACTAAAGGATCGCAAGGGTTATAAATCATATTATATCATAATATTGCGAAATTTTACGTGTTGCACATCTTAGTTAAACAACAAATATATATCTTAACAAAATCTTTTTCATTAACGTACTAGTACTATGTCAATGAGGATAGCTCAAGTCTGGTGTCTCCACTTCAACTCAACTGAGATACAGCTATATAACTCTCATCATACGATATTGTGTAACTGGCTCGACGATAGCTGCTCAATGCCCTATTTGGGTCAGATCGGAATTCGAAATTATCAATGAAATAGTGTACCACTTACTCTCAATATTAGGAGAGCTCATCGGCAGTTTGTTCTAGAAGGCTTACATTTTCAAAATAAAGTGGGGTGGTGATGAAAGGTGGAGTAATTCTATATAAAATTAGTCGATGCTCGGATGGAAAGACGATCAACGAAATGATTAAGACGGTCGGTATTACGTTAATGGAACTGTAGCAGCTGATCTACAAATCAATTTTTTTTGTTATCTCGTCAAGTAATTAAAACCGATGAAATTTGACACCACCACACCATCGTGCTGAAATAAAACATTCAACTTGCCTCATGCCTGGAACCCGAACTGTAGTTTAAAAATACTGTCGAGATTAAGAAAATAAACCAACCTGTCCCATGTTTCCTGGAGTTTCTCCTCGGGATACTCGTGTAGCATCCTGACCCTTTTCTGTGAGAACCAGCTACTTAACAACTCGTTCACTTCCGGACACTTGGCCGCTTTTAAGAATGAACTCCCGTGACTTGAGGAACCCTCGTCAGATCTGTGGGTTTCTGAAGCATGCATTATGGCTGATAGGATTCCTATCTTTCCCAGTTTAACTTGCTTCCGAGACTCGTTGATGTAGACGTTTTGAAGAGCAGGAAAGCCGTGGACTATATCCCGATCGTGAAGAAACTGCAAACCGTTCTTAATCTGTCTCCCAAAATCATACAGCTGATCAACAGTGTAATCTTGAACAAATGTGTCGGAGAATTCAAGTCCAAATTGTTCATGAACATAGTATATGGTGTTTAATCCGTCATCAGCATATCCAAAACACTTCAAGATATTTTCATGGACAAATTCCGGTCGGGATATTTCAGCAATTCTTGCAACAATGGTCAACGAATCCTTCTCCATATACTTCTTGTTGTACAGAAAAGCTCGAATGGCTTTCTTCTGTCCTTGTGGACTGACCCAATGACCAGTAAATGATGTGCAGAGAGATTTAGTACAAGATGAATTAGGAATTAAATTGAGGCAAAATAATGATAAGATGTTTGATTGTTTATGAAAATCATGGTCTGCATCTGAGAAGAACATTTTGGTTTTGCGTATGTCTGTGATCATTTCTTCAGTGACTATCTGAGTTGGGCGAATGACAAGGTCCTTGTTGCGGACACGGATTTTGATGCTGTTTAAGAGTGCTTCAAGGGAACGATATTTGCAAGGCAGCTCTGTTGGACCAAGGGTGCTTTTCTTTTTCTTAGAAGTTTCATCAACCATGAAATAACCATCCTTGTTAACTACTTTAATAGGATGAGTCTTCTTGTCCCCGTTAGTCTCAGAGTTCAAAACGATGCAAAGTAGGTAGATATGGGGTAGATATGGGGGCTTAAAGAGAACATACCAACCAACTTGGAACCCAAGATCTCTCAGAATCTGACGAGACTGTTTGACACTAACAAACTTCAAGGGAAGCCCACTTTTTTCGATAACATTATAGATATTTGTGGATGTTTGGGACTGGTTCAGTTCATTATATGTCATAGCATATGAATCAAAATGGTTGTTTGATACTGGCTCAATTAGCATTATGGATTTGACTTTTCCTCTGAAATACATGTCAATTAAAGCTATACATGATTCAAGATCTTTGCTGCTGTCGGACAATATGGTTATGTCTATAACAGATGAGTCTGCCAAATGTAGCTGAAACCACTTTTGTTTAGATTTGCATAGTTTGAGTCTTGTCATTTGGTCATAATCAGCTGCTACAACAACTTGTCCTTTCTCTGAGGATGTGATACATATTTCATGCTCTGAAATCGAGAGTATTGCTTGATGACATACTTCAACAGAAAGTTTTTTGTTATTAACTGAAACTGAGACTTGGAAAGTATGTAGTGGTCTGCAGAATGTTTGGTCATCAATAGTTTTCACGAAGGTATAATGAATTTCATCAGCTGTGGAAAATTTTTGAGCAAAGTAATTGGCATTTTCAATAATAGGCACACTGTTGGCTCTCACAAAAGGACTGTTTGGAACATCTAAAAGTCGCAACAACTTCTCAAAATTGAGCACATTGCATGACAAATTCAGGCGCTTTAGCAAGCCTGCAAACAATAAGCCATATGTTGAATACACCCAAGTAATTCTGTTTTCAATGTTAACGCAATATTTCAGAAAGCGATAGAAATCTGCTTTAGCTTGATGAAAAATATAATTGAATGTTTCAGAATCACTGTGTAGAATGTCACTCAGTTCAACATGCTGATGAAACACTCTAAATGTATATTTTCCATCATTCTCAGAAATGGAAATAAATCTGCAATATGGCAGCAGATAACTGTCAACAGTGCCATTTGTGATCAAACTGTATTGAAAACTTGATTGAGACAGCCTTGATTGTTTGGCACATTGCTGCATAAGATCAAATGTCGACTGGTAGAAGTTGAACTTTTTCTTGCCATGGCCATGGTTGAGTTGCTTAATAAAACTCCCCTTGTAGATTATGTTGCTCCCATTGTGAAGACTAACAGATGCAGTTGGGAGTTGGAGCTTGCTGTAAATTAGCCTATTAAGGCCAAGGTCTTCGAATAACATTAGAGCATGTTTCCATTGTTTATCTGCAAAATATTCTGAATAAGTTACATTATTCAAAGGTTAATGTACTTTCATGTAGATTGAATGTGTTAACAAAGATGATATTAGATTAATATTATTAGATAAGAATAAATGATGTATCAAAATAAATATCATATCAATTTAAACATTTCAACTTGACAAAGTTAATTGGGAATCTGAAAAGATTCAAAATTGAGATAATACAGTCTCACAATGGTTTACATTGTACTACATGCGAAGTGTGCATGTTTACGGGTATAGGTACAAGATTTCAGAACTTTTGGCAGGGTCTCTCCTTCTTTAACCTTCAATCACTTCCAATTTGGAGTTCCTTCAAGTCACTACTAGAGCATCAAATCCCAGTTCTCAATGCAGATGAGATTACTGAGACTGTAATACACTGAGACTGTAATACACGATGAGAATCTTATACTATCTCACAAGTACTTGCTAGGCCGGATTGGCTCCAACTTATCGGCAAGAAATGTTCAGATCTTTCAATTCTCAGTTTGGTGGGCATAGTGTAACCTTAATGGATCCATGAAAACAAATTCATTATCAACCAATCACGATAAAATATGGTGAAGATAAAAATAACTTGCATGTCGACTTTTGAGGGATAAAGCATACAATAAAAACGATGGGAGTTAGTATGGATGAGGACTCCGCATCAGTGAGAATACATGAAAAACATGGTTAATAATCAAATTACACCTCGAATCGATAATCAAATAAAAACAAAAGGAGTTCTGTAATGCAACAATATCAATATAACATCTGTCAGGCTTAAAGTATTCTAAAAATGAAAATATGACAGTATTTGCTTCAGCGCTCGATTTTAATACTGTGGTGTATATTGGTGAAAAATGCGCGGCGCACCTAAAATTGTAGTTTCATTTTAAAACATTTTTCATTTTTATCCATAATTTTATTCAACTCATTTAGATTGATCATTATTATCAGATATTCACTATAGTATCAAAAATAAATTGCACACCAAAAATATCAAATGTTTACTACTTTTTAAAAATGTTACCCGAGAAAAATAAAATATAATGCAGCTGGTTTTAAATTATTTTTATGCAAATTTTGCTTGTATTCCAATAAAATTAACTTATTTAAAAAATCTAAAACATGGTTTTTGACCTAATTTTGAGCAAACAAATAAGTTTTTTGCAATTTTACTGAAAAAAACTCAATTTAATCATTCCGATTCCAAAACACAAAATCAATTTTAATCGATTATACGGTCAAAAATACATGTATATAAATATATCTGAGGTCCCCATGCCAGCGTATCGAGCATAAAATTCCCATAAGGCCCTCTGCTTTGACCATTGTTAATGGTCTGGCCCGGCGCGCGCTACTTCGTAGCACTTGCCGTCGGGCCATTTCGAGAAGAAAGCGGCGCGCGCTACTTCGAAGAAATTTAGACGAGTAGCATCCGTCAACCCTCTGCTATAATTAAAATATGTGCTTTGTCAACAAATTATGGTGTATAGTAATGTCATGCGATATTAATCATATAATACTTAATTAATTGAGTAAAAATAGTTATTAGTGAAATGACTATGATTAGCAGATTAGGGGTGACCGCTATTGTTTTTTAAATTTGCCACTAATTATGACAATATGCAGTAGTTTTGGGCCATCGTGGATACATGTTACGTATCACAAATATCAGAGATATTATTATATTATTACTTTTTCCGCCTTCGGCGGCGGGCGCTTCGCGCGCGAAAAGTGGCATGCAACGTATGTCAAGGCCATCGTCATATTAAGGCCAATGATTGAGTATTTAGCGGTCAACTCATTCGAAAGATTTGGAAACTGTTACCGTTATTAAGGGACCCTACCCAAATGTCATGAATCTTTTAAAAGTATCCTTCAGTACATATAAACTGGAGTGTACCTTACACCATGTCGATATATGCCCATGCAATACATGCAATACTTTCCTCCCAGTCCAATGTCTCCCCCCAAACAATTTTCTTGTGCCCTTAAGTAGGTCAGGTCTTCTAAATAATAAGAAGAAATGATAATGTCCTATTAAATCCAAAATTTCCTCCCAGTCAGACTGCCGTGTTTCTGGATGTAGAATCGCAAGGGAGCCAACTCAGTAAAAGGCCGGATTAAGTTCTTTGTCATCCAGCCATTAAGTTTCTAGAGACAGAGTACTTATTTTTTCCATTTCACGCTTTTGTAAAAAAACAATAGTGAAAGGTTAACAAGAATTGCGCCGGTTAGCGGACGCTAGATTTCCATCGCCCGTAATTAATTACAATTAACAATCGTTTCATATTGGTTAAATTACCAAATTTCTTTGGGGCGTTACAGAGAACAAAATGGAGGGATTGCCGTTGTCAATTATTTGAATCGAAAGTTAAACGACCGGACACCGTAGCGCAGCCTGTGCGGTGATATGCATGATGCAGTTAAAAGGACATCTGTCCGACAGCGACTCTTGTCCGACTCAATATGTTACCAGTAAAAAAATACATCTGTCCGAAATTGTGATCTAATTGCAATACGACACATTTCCATTTTCCAATTATAGAGACATGATCTGAACTGAGATATGACCTGAGCTGAACTCTACCATAGTTTATTATCATTTGATGTCAAAAATTGGACAATAGTTTAAATGTTATATAAATAACTGATCTCCATACCGCTCTCCTGTGTGTAATGTAGGCTGTGATGTGATTGGCAGCTTGTTACAGCTTGTTACAGCTTGTTAGTGTACGCGGCTAGCATGATCCTTTCCTCAAATAGTCAAT
Source organism: Bolinopsis microptera (assembly GCF_026151205.1). Lineage (NCBI taxonomy): Eukaryota > Metazoa > Ctenophora > Tentaculata > Lobata > Bolinopsidae > Bolinopsis > Bolinopsis microptera. Next base: position 14,465,779 of record NC_087073.1, read on the forward strand.
CACGTATCGATGGATCAGATCTCAATGGATCAAATCAGCATTATATTAGGACTGTGGGAGCAACGTCACAAGATTACACGTGAGCTTGTGAAATACGAACGTGATCTGAAATTGCAAATGTGATCCGAAAGTTGGACAGATGTCGCCAAAAACGACTCCTATCTGACAGCGACTCTTGTCCGAAACCGGTAATTCGACTGTCGGACAGATGTCACCCAATCAAATCTGTGGTAGTTAATACAATGTGAATCATAATAAAATGTATCGTTCATTTTGTCTAAATATAATGAATCAATCTATGGGCAATCATGTTCAACATGATAGTCATAACATCATAATTTATACAACAACATAACGGATTACTAATATCGGGTTGCACCAAGCACCCACAACAAAATGAGAAGTTTGTATCGCATGAAGTTAACGAAAGCTTAAACGACAAATATCAATGCGAATCAAAATGTATAATAGCGAAAAGAGATATACATGCGCGCCGTACACGATTTATTAGCTCGATTCTTGGTATAGAGTACACCTTGACATAAAAGCATTGTAAAATGCGCGCGCGACCATCAAAAGATAATTTGTAAAGGAGCACATGTTTGCGGAGGTTAATGCATGTTTTGCTTTGTGACACAACGAAAAACCTATACCCACTATACCCTCTCTCTCTCTCTCTGTTTTGGTCAACGGTTTCTGGCCTCCTAGTGAAGAGGGAGGCCTTCTCGCCGTGCCCACAGAGTGTGACTCCTGCTAGCCACACTCCAGGACTCCCTAAGTATATACAAAAACATAGAATAATAGATATCAACGCAACAGACCTCTGGAGTCTCGAAGCTGTTACTACCTTGCTCAGAGCAAACCCACTTCAGATGTTCTTCTTTGGCGGGCAGGCGAGGGACTTCCGAGCATGGTCCACACCTGAATATGTGTCACTATCTGGGATGGTCCTGTGTGGGTCTAGTGTATGATTGTTTATGAACCTTGGTGTATGTCCTAGATGCTTATCCAAATAGATCGTCTCTGTCAAACCTTGTTGACTGTTCCACGAATTTGATAATGTGGTCGAGTTTACTATTGATGAGTTCCTCAATTGTTAGGATGGGTTTACCAAATATCCTCATTCTAGTTGTCATCAGCTGGATGCATTCACATAGGAAGTGTTGTGATGTTTCTGCTTCCCCTGGGCAGTGTTCACAGTCTTGTGTTTCGAAATTGGAGTTGTTTGCTACCGTCTGGAAGTATGCTAGTGGGCTGTGTCCTGATAGTAGCCATGTTAGCCATCTGATGTGAGTACCTGTGATGTTAATTTTCTTGTACCTGTTTTTGTTGAGGAAAAATGTTAGTGGGGTTTTTCCTTTATCACTGAGTGCCACCTGTTTATACTTCTTGATATGGAGATTGAAGAGGTAATCTTTTATTTGGGTGTTGATTATAGTTCTTTACCGTATACTCCTTCATGTCCTGGAACAAAGTTCTACTCGATGCGAAAACCTAGCGAGTTGAGTTGGTCTGAGATGTTCAGAACGAACCTGGAGTTAAAAGTGGTGCTGTTAAGGGCTTTAAATGCAGCCTGGGAATCTGAGAGGAATTTATGATTGATTGAGATCCTAAGTTATCATTAGTCCAGAAACTTGCCATGTATAACGCAAATAGCGGGTACGATTTCCTCAATGAACCTGAAGAAGGAATATCTGTCCTGAATTGATACCATGTAACGTCGAGCTTAAAAATGAATCAAAAGTTCGAGTAAATCGTTAAACGTTGTATGTCCTATTTGCATCCCCTAAGCATTGCATTGATGTTTATTTCTGGTCCGGTTAGCTTTGCGTCTCAGAAATAAAGAGGTCCACTATGCTTAAAGAGCTAAGCTGTCCACCAGGGTACTGTAGATCTAAGGGTTCCCCGTGTAATGGGGCAGGCTGTGATAAAGCATCTCTGCAGGATGTCCGAGATGAACTGATTCGAGTGTTGAGAACTTCCGCTGTAGAAACTGAATAGAACCAGTAAGGATGTCAGTCAAACTCTGCTGCTACTAGATGATTGTAGAGCGTCCAGTCACACTTCAATAAAGAGTGTGGCAAAGCTAACCCGGTCCCCTGAAAAGTGGTTACTGGAGGAAGAAGTTCCAGGAATTCTCGTTATCAGTGTGTTCTCGTAGTCAGAGTTGAAATCCCTAATTTTGTCTTATCACGAGCCTGTGTCTAGCGTGTGTCAGCCCTTACGCATTAGCTGTCTTAACTGAAAAGACCTGAAAAGTGGTTACTGGAGGGAGGAAGTGCCAAGACTACTCATTATCAGTGTGTCCTTGTAGTCAGGATGAGCGAATTGGAATCCCTAGCTCTGTGGTGGGTGACTTCGATGGGACCTGAAAGCTGAAAGAGAATTTCCTGGTGATTTAATAGCTCTTAGAGCTAGGTATCTGTGTCTAACGTATCGTCATTTGTGTGTGTACTATCTTGTAACCTGATATCTGAAAGAGAAATTTCCTGGTGCTTGGTAGCTGTTATTGTTGACTTCCTGGTTCCCATGGGAACTTTGAGTTGGCAAGTCCCAACCTTAGTACTCAACAAGAGAGCACACCACCCGTTAGTGCCAACCAGGCCACACCACGTGGAGGTTCGGAGAGGATTTCGTGACCCAACTATACCCATTCTCAAATCCTACCACTTCTAACCATCTATTGCCTTTTTAGGCGATGGAAAAAATTGTCGTTTTTGCAGAAAAACGTGGATTTTGGAGAACGAGGTAGGTAGGTTTATATATGTCGTCAGTCCTTCTGTTACTTACCATGTCAACTTGCCGCACGCGCAAGGATTGCTTGCGGAGATGTGGTGTATAGCTAGCCTGTGGTCAATGAATGCACGGCGCGAGCGTATTTTAATGTATATTATGCAATGTATAGTATTAGGTAATAAGCCCAATTTGTACGTGGCACGCGTAGTGTACTGATGTGTTTCAATATTATTAATATGAAGTGAGCTGATTAGAGCTTATATTTATAGTTATAGTGATGGAAATCTAGCGTCCGCTAAAACGAAACAACGGGCGCAATTCTTGTTAATGAAACTAAGCTCAGTTAATGTAAGAGCCACTTTAGAAAGCACTGGAGTTTATCTCTAGGATTAAATTATATCGAGTTATATGATTTAGCTATAAGGCGGTTTATAAATGTTGTATTTATTATTATATGCATTGTCATAGTGAATGCTTTTGAGACTTGTCCAAAAATAACCACTCCTGTTACAGCGTTACAGGTGATGAATTATTTGATCAAATTGCTCAAGCATTAGATAAAGTATGTTTTGTTGGATTTATTATGCATAGTAGTATAGCGGAAAGTATAATTTGGTAGATTTTTGTAGAAATATTTATGATGACGTGATTTGATTTGATTTGCACAAGTTGCAGAGCCTTTCAACTTATGGCTTGTTTGTATTATTCAATATATAAACATCTTATGACTGCCACAAATTATAGAATGTTAATGGATACTTGTGAAAATGAAATACTCGTTCTTGGTGATGGTGATTTCTCTTACAGTGCCAGTTTGGTTCCATCCATCATGAACCAATATCATTTGACGTCTACTGTATTTTTGTCGATGGAAGAACTCCTATCAACTTACGGCAATGGTGAGTGCAATAATTTGTATTATTAGTGTCTTTTTCACATTCACAATTATCTATATCAATGACATCTTTCCTGTGAATTCTTATAATTCGTTTTTGGGCAGTCTAAAATAAACAGTAAATGATGTAGTTGACCTAATCAGAATTGTTATTAATTGTAGAAATATTATCATTAAATAATCCAATTCAGATGTGCTAAAAAAGATACAATCACTGACCGAACAAAATGTCAAAGTTGTGTTTTCTGTGGATGCAACTGATCTACCTCCTACAATATACCAGAAACAGTATGATAGCATTCATTTCAATTTTCCTCACTCTGGAGGAAAAGGAAAGATCAGCGAAAATCGGAAGCTCCTTGTAAATATCTTCAAATCGCTGCAAGCTTTAGTAAAAGCCACAGGAAATGTTGGTTAGATACCTTAATTCAAAATACCTTGATACTATATATTTATCAAAACTTCTTACTTAAAGATTTCATGATCTATATTATATAGATATGAAAAATAAAAGTTACATCGAAATGACAGCAATTTAAAAATAATCTACTAATCAGTATTAGCAGATGCAATTATTCGATTAGCAACTATTTCCCTTGACATTTCTATTCCAGATTGAGATTGCATTGTTACCTGGTCAGGGTGGAACTCCAGCAGATGGAGAATCTCTCCGAAGTAAGGGAAACAATTGGAACATACAAGAAGCAGCAGCACAGTCAGGATTTATTCTATACTCGTATGTAAAATGTATTTATCTAATCTCTTCAATCCTTTTCTATTGTTACTTTAAATTTTATAATTATATAGCTCATCACCTTAGAAGGAATAATTTTTGTTCTGAGCTTTTGTTCATAATTTACAGATTGTATGGTCCTTAGTTGGCAGTACTAGTGATTTATTTACTTTTAATGGTTGAATATTTTGCAGTGTTGAAAAGTTTGGGACTGAACTGTACAATTTGACTGGTTATCGTGGTAGATCAAAATCATTCTTTTGTGACAGTGGATTTCGACACATGTTTAAACATCAGCCGTTTAGGTGAATAACCTAATTTTATAATTTATATTAATATTAAATCTTGAATAATTCAAACTTATTTTCATATACTGTACATTGGCCCTACCTATTTACATTCTAGTAATAGAATGTGAAACCTATTTGTACATAAATTCTTCAGAAAGCACTATTTTGTGAAATGTACTCTAGCCGCTCTATTCCTCGGAAGTGTATCTTGTACACTGTACTTTCCTGAAAAAATAAGTGAAAATATGAGCTGGTACCCTGAATATACCCTGCTGGATATTTGGCTGTAATAATACGACGGAAAAAAATATTTTAAGGACCATTTTGACTGATTGTATAACACTGTTTGCTAAATTATTTTCAGAACGAATTCATTGACAGAAACTCTCCAATCTTTACAACCTGGGTCCTACATTGAGCAATACTTAAAAGAGTCAAATTATATTGGACAATCATTTACATATCGGTGTAATACCACTATCGGGCATTTTGATGAGTTATTTTCTATCGTTTTGGATGAAAATGAAAGACCTTCAAAACGTGCCAAGCTTGAAGAAACTGAAACAATCGATCATCACATTCTTAAAGTTACTAACTTAGAAAGCAAGAAAATGTTATTTTACCCTATCAATAAAACCGTAAGTGTAATTTTTTGAATTTACAATATAGCTTTATTAATAATTTTCACAAATTATAAATCTAACTCATACTGATTTCCCAGTCTTCAAATAAGGACATATTATAACTTTTTTGGCTTCGAAGTCAACATTAGAATATGTATATTCCTATTAGAGCATTAAGTATATTAATTTAGTATTCACTTATTTCAGAAAGTTTTGTATCCATCCTGTATAAGACATGATGTTAGTATGTGGACTGACTCGGCTACCACTCCCAATATAATACCTGTCTTATTAGAGTGTATCGGTCTGGCTCTTCACCAGGTACTTTTTAGTTTCTCACATGGAATGAATCGGACACATAACATGTTTCTTACGCCATAAGACCGTATTATTTTACATCCCAAAAATAAACTAAATTGTTTAAGTTAAAATTGAATTATACTCAAATCAATATGTCCAGGTAGGTAAAAGAGAGCCGGAGCCGTGGTTCAACCCAACATTACAAAAGTATTCTCACTGCTTCAGCATCACCTACTCACACCCATTCGAGGCTTTGTCGGAACAATTTGTTAAACAACTTGCACATGGGACTGTTAGAGAACATTTAGCAAAGAGCGGATTTGATCTACACTGAATATATCGAGATAATATGTTGTTACAAGTTTCAATACATTACAGTTATTTAGATATGGGGTAGTATTTGTTATTGGGTACTTCTTCAATACATACCATTGATTTGTTTTACTATATGACTAACACTATACAATAGCCCACACTTTGTCCCAACTACCAATGTGGTTGTTAAAATGAAATGACAAATGATACATAATAATATGTATTAATTAGAATTATTTGCAAGGCCTCTTTATTTCTTTTATTCAGCTTTAATGGCAGTCACGGAAGTCATATCAGCTAAACTGAAAGAATCATTCTCTCCCACGCACTTGGTGAGTTTGAACAATTTGTTCCCCTCACTTTTACCTTGTTAAATATAAATGAGACTTTGCTGTCAAAGTATATTGACATGCTTCTAACAGTCAATTGGGAAATGTGGATCAAGTAGGTATTTTACGCTATGTAGGTTCATGTAGTTCCTCACTCGGTTTCTCCTTGCAGGAAGTGGTAGATGAGAGTGATGGTTGTGGAGCTAAGATTTCAGTTATAATTATATCAGAGGAGTTTTCAGGCAAGAACATGCTGAAGCGACACAAAGCTGTTCACGCAGTGTTGAAAGATGAGCTGCCCAACATCCACGCCTTTTCTCAGAAAACCCACACCCCTGCTGAGTGGGCTAAGAAACAGCAGCAGAGCTGACACAGCTAACTTTTAGTACAATCTCTCTCAATAATATCTCTTAATCCTGATTTGGGTCGAGTTAAGTCGTGAGGAAGGCGAGCAGGGAACGTTCTAGATCACGGATAACTGACATTCTTAATTAGAAAATGTCTACTCAGTAATCATGTCGCCACTGTTACAAATTTTGCAGTTTTAGGGTTTACCAGTAATATTATACTGTAGATCCAGAGCACTGGCTAACCTGATTAATGACTTCTTTGCTAACTTACTCTGTTTTTATTTTCTTCCCATATTTATTGGTTTCGATAATTTGTTTTGAAAACAGTCGTGTAATTTCCTGAACAACAGTTTTTCGTCAGTTCTTAATGACATGATGAACATTTTTTCCAATATAATCATGATCCAATCTGTTGAGTTAAAACACTTCACAACCAGAGTAACGATACCACTCACAGTTAGGATGCCCTCCCAGTCTGGTGGGATCCCCACTACCTGAGGTAAGCTGACGTCACGTGATCGAAACCACACATCTTACACCCCCTTATCACGTGATAAGTTTTCCTGTCACGTGATCAGACTGCTCCTAAAGCTATAACAGAGTGAAATGCCCGCTCTTGAGGTTTTGGGTAGACGATGGTACATTGGCAGTGATGATCTCGTCTTCCCCACTTTCTTCTGTGTTCTTATGAGAATATTTTGGTTAGTAGTACTTAGTTCAGTAAATGAGATTGTAAAGTCAATAATTTTGATAAACTCTAAAATCAGTAATCGAAGGCAATACATTTGACGCGATCTACACCAACCCCAACCTTTCAGGGTGGTTATATTAGCGACCCGTTTCTCCAACTACCTAAACTCTACCTCCAACGAAGACTGTGTCCACCCTACTCTCGTTCTCACCTACCTTGCTACTGCTACAGCTCTTATATCTTTAGTTCTCATCGTCGAGGTGAGCACGTCTTGTGTAGCCGCTCATTGCTCCTTATAAGCACATTCACTATTCAGCTGTTATCGCAGATTTTAACGTTAATTATAATTGTCATCCCCCCGAATAATCTCGAAATTTGCAACTTGTCAGATGAGACTAACTGAACAATTTGGCAGATGCTGGTGATGATAATTAGTATGAGAGGAGGAATAATGCAGGTAGAAAAGAGGAGCACTATTCCTGCTATCTTACATTTCAGATTATTCCTCTTCCTTCTTGAGATAGGTTTGTTATGAGATGAACATATTCACAGAACACATAACTTGTGACGTAACAGACTGGTATTATACAGCCGCAGCGTTTATTTAAACTTTCAAAGAAGTGATTAACGGTGCGCTAGAATCTAGATGGTCACTGAACTTCCTATGAGGTCATTTGGGCTGGACATTTTTGGTGTATGCCCCCTTAAGTTAAGGTCTTATGTTAAACACCCTAAATAAGAATAAAATTATCATCCAAACTTGAGTTTCATTTTCAAAACAATTAGCTAGATTCGCATCCTTTCACTACATGCTAAATCGTGGAAATAATATTCAATTCTCTTCATTCTGCAAAGTATGAACTCTCCTAATTCAGGTTTGTGCATGTTTGGAACGTATTGGTGTCTCGTAGAGACCGGGTGTGATAAAGACATGATTATATCAGTGAGACTTGTTGTTATCAGTAACTGGGTGCTAATATCTCTTACTCTCATCGGAGTGATCGCTGTGTTTGACCCCTTTGGGGGGTATCACAGTGATAAGAGTATGAATGATAAACTCTGGGAGAAAAGGTTAGGTTTTTGCTTTGTTTTGAACGCTAATGTCACCTTCAATTTTACGACATTATTATTGAGCTTATATTTGAATTGTTTGCCAACAGAACCTGGAACTAAACTCAGTTTCCCGACCTAGGTTCAAGTGTTGGTGTTGTTAACTCAGTTTCCCGACCTAGGTTCAAGTGTTGGTGTTGTTAACTCAGTTTCCTGACCTAGGTTCAAGTGTTGGTGTTGTTAACTCAGTTTCCCGACCTAGGTTCAAGTGTTGGTGTTGTTAACTCAGTTTCCCGACATAGGTTCAAGTGTTGGTGTTGTTAACTCAGTTTCCCGACCTAGGTTCAAGTGTTGGTGTTGTTAACTCAGTTTCCCGACCTAGGTTCAAGTGTTGGTGTTGTTAACTCAGTTTCCCGACCTAGGTTCAAGTGTTGGTGTTGTTAACTCAGTTTCCCGACCTAGGTTCAAGTGTTGGTGTTGTTAACTCAGTTTCCCGACCTAGGTTCAAGTGTTGGTGTTGTTAACTCAGTTTCCCGACCTTGGTTCAAGTGTTGGTGTTGTTAACTCAGTTTCCCGACCTAGGTTCAAGTGTTGGTGTTGTTAACTCAGTTTCCCGACCTAGGTTCAAGTGTTGGTGTTGTTAACTCAGTTTCCCGACCTAGGTTCAAGTGTTGGTGTTGTTAACTCAGTTTCCCGACCTAGGTTCAAGTGTTGGTGTTGTTAACTCAGTTTCCCGACCTAGGTTCAAGTGTTGGTGTTGTTAACTCAGTTTCCCGACCTAGGTTCAAGTGTTGGTGTTGTTAACTCAGTTTCCCGACCTAGGTTCAAGTGTTGGTGTTGTTAACTCAGTTTCCCGACCTAGGTTCAAGTGTTGGTGTTGTTAACTCAGTTTCCCGACCTAGGTTCAAGTGTTGGTGTTGTTAACTCAGTTTCCCGACATAGGTTCAAGTGTTGGTGTTGTTAACTCAGTTTCCCGACCTAGGTTCAAGTGTTGGTGTTGTTAACTCAGTTTCCCGACCTAGGTTCAAGTGTTGGTGTTGTTGTATAGGACGTAAGGAGAACAGCCACGGAGCATTTGAAGACCTGGCTCGTATCTTCTCCTCTCAGTTTGCTGATGTTGATCTTGTAGCCTCTGATATAGCTGTGGGTCTTATGATGGTCTCCCAGCAACAACATCTCGCTGCTCAGAAACGTTTAGATGTCAATCAGGTGCGCAGTTTAACTTTAGTCTCCTACATAATTTGGGAGTTTTGAAATTGGTATATTATTGTTGAATAACAGTTTAATAATTAACAGCTGTTAATCATAACGTCATTAAAAATGTTATAATATCATTAAATCTACGGTGCAGCTTACTGCCTTCGAAACGTGATAATCATGTTATAATTCAACAGTTGGTATATTTCAACACACTGGTCAAAAAGGTGAGGACTCTGAAACATGTACAGTTGTCCTATGTATTCCCTAATATAGATTTACCGCATGGAAAAATACTATCACAATCAGTTATAACGAGTTATAGCATGATCATTGAGCACGTAAATGTGATGCCATTATTTATATTTCTTTACGGCTCGATCGTGATGGATGTGATGGAAGGCTTGCGGTCACTTTTATCCCTGCGTGGGCTCCCGACCGTGCGTCTATGTAGGAGCTGTGTTGCCTTCCGAGTGATAGGGTTACAGTGACTGCTAATAGAGAAAATATGAAGGTTCCATCAGTGAAATAAGTATCGAAAGCAGGGCATTGGCTCTACCTCCGAGGCGGGGTATCCGTCGTAATCAGCTCTGCACTGTTTCAGTGTATCCTGATGCCTGAAATCTCGGACACTGCCTACGTACGGGGTAGACAGCCATGGATGATTTTGTCTGTGAGTTTTTCATCACTTCCTGACATGAGCCAGACCTCAGATGGATCCTTCCTATCCCTTTTTCTTTACTCCCCGTTCAATCTACCTCTTCATCTTCAGTTAGAGCTGCCTTACATTCGAACTTTGCATCCACAGTTCACCACGGTACCTCTTTTGGAGGCTTCCTGCTGGGTAACACTAGCTCTCAGACACTGGCTATCTTACCGCGCACGGTTTAGTTTCTGTGTCTTTTCCGTGGCCGTTTGTGCCGCCCTCTCTGCTGTTCTCTGCCAGTAACATTCGACAGATACTGGCTGGCACCCTGTTCATTTTCCAACCAAAAAAACCCAATCAAAATTATGTAATCAAAATCACTATACACGATCATTATATTATGATCAAAACACAAAGCTTTGAAATATATAGTTTTTCAAAGCGTTTGAATTACGTTACTGTAATTCACCAAATTATATTTTAATTTGGATCGTTCAATAATAGAATGGGAAAAAAAGAATGAATGCAGTGTTTGAGAGATAGAAAAGTTAAAATGTTACAGAATTAATTGAAATTATAGATGTCACATAAGATTATATAACTGATACAGTTGCGATAAACAAATCTGATAACTAAATTATAGAGTTTGTTGATTCAATGTAGTAGGGTTGGAAGAGGCGTTAGCAGCAGAAGAGGAGCTGGTTCTGCTTCTGTTCCCAGCACGTCTGTGGGGAGGATTGGCAGCCATGTTAACACCGATAGTTTCACGTTTGACCCATACCCAGAAAGGCATCCTCTCTTTCCCTTTGTAGAAAGAATCTTGTGCCAGCATGTAAGAAGGGAGGTCAGTAGCGTCTCTTCGTCTCCGAACAGTAGAATCTTTAGGACATAGCATGTCCTGTAGACTGATCAGGTGAGAGAGGAGCTCCTCGGTTTCAGCATCTTGTCCCAAATCGTTGAGTACTCTGGTTATCAGGTTGTCAGGGTAACCAAGTTTGGTGGCGTATTGTCTGAATGGGTTGACTGGAGAAGGTTGAGTAGTGGAAATATTAGGAAGAGGTTGGGTAGAGAGAGGTTCTTGTGTAATTGGGAGAGAAGAGGGTTCCACACTGAAAAAGGACTGTTTCGTCGGGACTGTGGAGAGGAACTCAGATGGGAAGAATGGGGTAAAGGTATTAAGGAATGTAGTTAATTTTGTAGATGTAGTTGTTGTATTAATGTTATACAGAGGAGATAACTTGATAATCTAGGTGAGATTGTGGTAGGTTTAAATACTGCTACCTATGATGGTCAGTGCTTGTTATCCTCTGTAGCTTAGCTTGGTGATCTGATCTAGTGATCTGAGCACATGATACGGGACCTAACTGATCCTGCTTGACACCTCTGTCCTCTATTTACCATAATTTCATATCTCAGAGAATCGCCGTATCGGATCATGTCTGAAATCTGAATTGGATCGAATGGTGTCAACTTGGATCACATCTTCCAACCTCCTAGCGAAACTCTGATCGTTATTTTCTAAAAGTCACTATTTTACACCAGATTAAAATGAAATGGCCCATTTTCGGTTGAAGAGGGCAATTTGATCAATGGTTCCGGTTACTGAATCTGTGGTATCAAAATATAATCTATCTGATATTTTGTCTCTGATCAGGTGGTAATGTGATGGAACTGGCTGTACTAATCTTCAAATAAAGCTAGTCTTACCATGCTTACACTCCGTCTTTCTCAACCTTACCTTTTATGATTGGATTACAGCATGTTGAGACATAACATATGTTTTAGTTTTTGTTGGTCATATTTATTTAAAGAGTAGATAAGGGGATAAATATATGATATGTGAAAATATCAATTCTCCGCTTAAAGTTATAATTTTGATTGCAACTCAAATCAACCAGTTTCAAGAATCCACACTCAATCCTTCCCAAGTTATCCAGACCTGATTTAAGAAATAGCATAAATTACAGTAGAACTGTCTGCTGGCCAAAGAGGAATATATCATAATCTAATCTAATTCTGCTCCGCCCGACGGAATATCCAGTTTAAGTGCCGTCGGTATTTCTTCAACTTATTTAATGAAATGTTAGTATTTAATTTAAATTCCTACATTTCAGATGTCATTTGAGATTGAATGTGAGCGATACGACTTCGAAAATCGGGTACTGCTCTTATTATCTCAGTTGTTAAAAAATCAACTACCTATAATATGTAAGATTGTCAACTGCTAAGAGTGCATAATTACAACTTGAACTCTTGAACTCTTGAGTACTAATTAACTGATTGCACATTAATTTATAGCCACAAATCCTATAATTCACGACCCCAACATCTTTCCAGGAATCCAGAGAGACATTCCAAGACCTGACATATTTCTCCTCCTACGCACTAGGAGCGTACGGCTGGCCCCTCTTCATGTACATACACCCGATAACTGGGTGTTTTAACCTTTGTCAAGAATGCAGGTGAGACTGAGATTTGAGAATGTGTATCCTCTTTCCCATAATAAGTAAGAAAGTATAAATTCACTGTGTTGTCCGAGATAGTATATCTTTATAGTTCAGGGCTTTAGGGACTAAATACCTGAGTTGGTTTATCCAATCAAATCATTGGTATCACCAGTCTGGTTTATGTTTTAGCTCAGCCTAGTGAAACGATTTCCTCCAATAATATGCACATTTAATTTCAGTTTGTTTGGGAGAAGTTCAACGTCCGCTGGATCCGAGGACATTTGTCACAGCAACCACATAGCTTTAAAGAAGTTGAGCGGATTAGAAGATAACGATATTCTCTACACTCATTTCACCAGTAACGTGAGTTTTATTCTTTTGCGTTATTTAACTTTCTGAACGAAAGTGTGACTGTGAGCGACAAGAAAATTACATTTTTATTGAATTATCCTGAAGGAGCTGTGATGTAGTTAGTAGTACTATTATAGGATGAGCATTTCCCAGTCAGCCACTCTCCTTTTTAGGGGCTACCACACATCCGCTCCTACGCTTGGGGAGCCCCTTCGATGTTACTGTAAAATAAGAACAGTTATTATTTAACCTTGATGTCTATTGTCTAATCCAAAAGACAGATTTAGCTTTAAATGTAGTTAGTTCCAAAACCCGCGGATTTTCACTGAGGAAGATTTACTACGGATAACTCAGCGAAAATACTTAGTTCACGATTAAATAGACGGCTTTTAGACAGTTTAATTGTTCTTTATTAACACTAAGATATTTAAAAGTTGTGACTGAGGACTTGGACAGAGTTCTGAGTCATGCATTTAAAATTTTGAACATTGTTCTCGTTTTTTGCGGTCAAAGTTTAACAAAAAGGAAATTAAGTTTGTCTGTTTTAGTTCAAACGGCCTTTGATCCAATTAATGTTATACAATAATTTAAATCTAATCTCTAGACAGATAGTATTCGGAATTTAAGTGTACAATAGATAAAATTAAATAAGCTCAATTCGCTGACAAAGAGCAGGAAAATCGAGTTCAATTGTGCGATTATTTTCGACCGGATGTGAAAATACAATGCTAGCATTCTTAAAGTAAAGTAAAGTAAAGTAAAATTTATGACATCACATCATCACACATGTCTACAAACTATCATCGCACTGTGTGAAAAAATATATAATAAATATTTCCCCACCAACATTAATTAATTATCAAATACAATATTTAAAAACAATTTCTTGGAGCGATTTTAATGTCTTCTGTAAAAGTCACGTGAGAGTTAAACTCACGCGAGAGTTTAAATGAAGCTTGTTTTACGAATTTAGCGCAATGTTTTCTTCAGTATTAGAGACAGTTTGTTCAGATTTCTTTAATTTCCTCACTAATAAACCGGTTTACTATCGATCTAGCAAATTATTAGGTACCCCAAAAAACCAGCCAATGAGATCAAACACTGTCTTTATAATTGTAACCACTGACCAATAAACTAATAAGGAGGGTAATTCGTAAGTTGTTAAGTCTCAATTAAAACTAATTTCCATAGAAAGCACTTTTAAACAACGTGTTGTCAACAGTAGGCATTGCTACAAAGTAAAAACTTCCTTTTTAATTAGCTCGCGTTTAGTTTTGTTAAACTGAGGTAACCTCAATTTGGTAAACTTTAGTCGTGTTTGACAAAAGCTTAAGTTGGATTGAGTGCAAGGAAAAGGGAGCCGACATCAGGCATTATGGTTTGTTTCGAGAGATGTTTCAGTTTGTGTCTCCTTCAGAAACAATTCCGAGATCTTACCTTTACATTCCTTCTACCGGCTTCTACCTGGACTTATTTATACGCTACCTTTGTAAATATGTTAAATGATAACTTTATTGACTTATCTGTTAACCGAATAGTGTGTGATGTTAAAGTTTGTTGCTGCTTAGTGCGTGTGTATTTCGTTTAAAACTGTAAAACATATCGGTTTTTTAAACGAAATACATATCGGTTCTTAAAAAAGGAAAACTTTGTAAAAAAACAAATGTTTGTCACACCACAGAGAGTTTATCCCCTAATCGTTGTAAAACGTCAGAGAGTACAGGAGAGTTGACACACGGGCCCTATCATTAGCCACCTTACCTACGAGGCTAACTTCAGGAGGTTCAGTATAGAGTGCTTTTTAAACGTGATGTGTAGCATGCATTTCACAACATAGTAACTTGTTAACAGGATTTTAGAACATTATACGCTTATGACTTAAGTTTTCAGGATTTGTTTTTGCTTGTCGTACTACAGTTATCTGATGTTCCTTTGTTGTCCGTGGGGTTTTAAGTTCTCTGTTTTTAGAAAATCCCAGTTAAATAACTAATTTTGGATATCATTCAGAAGCAAGTCATCCTTCCATGTACGAAGTACGAACACGATGTAGATTATTACATTCTATTAACCTGGGATTAGATTCCTGGAAATCCTTAATCTACTGCATTCCATATAAATCAAACCATCTGGAACTTTAATATTTCAATCAAATTACACTACTAAAAGGTCAATGGTATAATAAATACAGGTCTTTGACCACTTGACCAGCCTGCATACCCACATGGAACTCACTGACATATTACTATAATACAACCTGACAAGCTGACATGTTACTAATGTAATGAAATTTAAATATATAATGTATACCATGCAATTAAATAACGGTCCCATACATAACTTAGTTAATAAAATGCAGGTGTTAAAAGTTACAAGATCTGTAAACCCCGCTCCCTCTATTTGCCATTAACTTATTAACTGATCGAATGGTTATTAGTTAATTAGTTAAGTATTTATTTCCACATACCGGAGGCAGGTTGCACAATTATACCCCAATGAGTATTGTCAATAACCGTCAGCAACCATAACACCAGGTAATGTCCTAATGTACCTAATACACAATACCCAATAATCCAGACTGTATAACAACTACCTGTAGAGTCTGTATATCACCAGCTTTACTTCCGGTATATTGTCAGCTAATAGTCTGGTAGTCTCAGAGATAAGATAACGTTTTAGCTACACAATCTGACATGGACTTGAACGGGAACCATTTCTTATCACTCAAAAGTCATACATAGGACTCCTAGGTAATAACTTGTTTTGCACAATATTCCCCCTCATATTATGACATAACGCATCAAATCACCCGACACCTGGTATTGGGCCTCTAATCACCCTAGCTTCCTAACTAATCACCGGGCTCACCTCTAATCACTCACTTTACAATATCACACTCTTCATCACCAGTAAACCCAACACGTCATCTGTCCTGAAGAGCACCAGATGGATAAGAATAACTTCCCCCTTGCCATTAGGAGGTTTGACGCTAGCAACCTGTTTCATGTCTATTTGTTAACCGGAACACCAAGCCGGACTATAAATATAGACTTGACCTTCCCAGTCTGTAGGAAATTGGAATATACGCCCAATGTAATCTGGTCCTATTTTAGATTTGACGGTTACGTTTTGCTGTTAGGTGCCAATTTAGGATAGACCTGGACAACTTGAGACTCTCTCTGACATTCCGCAGCCCGTGACGGTACTTCTGAGTTTTTACCAGAAAGTTAGGACTGTTTCAAAGTTGACATCAGCCCAGCCAACCCCCAAATTAATTAATTGTTCAGCAATTAAACCTGGGTCCGTGTCATTTCGTCTTCTGGTTAGTTTTGTTTAAAACAGACTCACTGTATCTCGACACGCTTAATTTATTTTATACTGTAGTGTTCATTTTAATTTCTAGTGACTTACAGAGAAAAGCTCGAGCGCGTCTGATTAGCTTAAATCATAGATTTCATTATCCCGTTGCCCCAAATAATTTTTCTAGTGCCTGCAATGCTTTTATTTACCATGAATCATTAAATTCGGCTGCACTCTCTATTGGTAAAACATTAACAGTAACTTTAAGAATCTGGCCGACCATTTTAGTAGCAGCGTTAGAAGGAAATGATTCCAGCTACAGTGTGTAATGTGTAATACTAATACGCTAATAGAACGGCTAAGTTGCTTTACTGACAGGAAGCACATGGCCATTGGCCACATGACGTTTATACTTTCTATCTTTGATATTTGTTTTAGAATTTAAGTGCCTCAAATTGACTTTATAATTGGTAAGATCTTAGTTTAAGTATCGATAAGTCGTATAATATTCAAGAGCTGACCGATAATCGTTCTAAGTGAATAGTCATAACCGAACGTGAATAATAATTATCATGCTTTTGTCCTCCTACGGTTGCTCAATCTTTACGAAGTATATTCGTATTTAAATGAGGTTACCACCCTGCCATCATTCAGTAAATCACCTAGTTCGTACATCTTACAGTGTGAGAAATGGAAGATTTCCTGGAATTACCCTTTATTGTTGCGTAGTGGACCTTTGTGAACGACCGTTAACAGATGTTAATGTACCTCTTTATAGGACAGTAAGATTGTGAACTACCGACCTTATAAACTACTGGTACTCCCACTTCAAAGTCAACAGGGTCTCATTAGGGAGGCAGGATTGCAGGAGATAACGAGATCTTGTTATTATAAAATCACAGTGAGAGAACTGAGTTATGTTGATTAGGCGGAATTATTGCAGGAGACAGCTTGGTCTAGTTTCTGTGAATTTCATTTAGACTTGCTGTGTTTATTAGTCTCTCTCTCCTCTCGCCTCTCTCCTCTCGCTTCTCTTTTCTCTTTTCCGCTGTATATTATATAGTGTACCTTGACTCCTGAGTCCTTACTGCGTTGTTTTGATAGACAGTGATGTTTTAGTCCATGACTTATTCATGCGTGGATATAGATGAGTGGGGTTAGTAATATATTTCTGACCATCTGTGTACGTTTTTATGACCATTGGTTGCTGCAGGTGTTATCTAGTTGTTATCTGGCTGCAGGTGTTATCTAGTTAAATCCTCGCAAACCGTCATTATTCAAACCGTCAAGTCAAATTTCTTCATTGTCACTGGTCAGTGGTCATGCGTATCTCGAAGCAAGGAAAATTATAAAATTTCATATCAATCATTTCAATTCGTTGTCTACAAACCAATTTAAAACTTTTAAACTTTACAGAGCTTCATTAAACACCTGCCCATTTAAAATATACTATCCTTATAGTTATAATATGTTATATATATCATATTGTACTGTTCTGTATGTTTTAGATGACCGTGACTTTGCCTATTATAACATGAGCCTCAACTATATTTCAAACCGGCACTTCATGAGGTGTACTGCGCAGTTCCTTTAGCCTAGGAAAAGTAAGCCTCACATCAGAAGGATTATTTTAGTAATTTCGAACAAGGTGGGCCATTTTGTTGCTGTTCAGATAACAAGTAATATGGGTGCCCACAATTAATTTTATCGTCATCGTCTTGATAATGTTTCCAATTTGTCAACTTCATCGAGTGTGTAGTTTGCTACGTAGGGAATTTCCTCTAATTTTTAAGTCGGAAGGTACTGGAATTTAGCTGGGAGGTACTAGACTTCTAGACTACTAGACTGTATTTGAGGGTGTGTCTATTGTTGATTTGATCATATTGTTACAATTCGATGATGATATTGTCTGCAAGGAATTGCTGGTGCCTGATGATATTGTTTAGGAATTGCTGACGATACAGCGTCAGCAATTCATTGTTAATTAAGGAATTGCCAATGATATTGATAAAGAAATTGTTCGTGGTAGTGACATATTGCATTGTCGGTTTGTCGTCACCTCCCAATATTTCCTGATATTGTTCATAAAGATACGCGCTTTATTTCAACATTTCCTATTATATTTTATTTTCCTATTATATGTTATTTTTCTATGATATTTTATTTTCCTATGATATTTTATTTTCCTATGATGAAGCTAGTTAAACCTTGGCTGACTGCCCAATGCCCAATGACTCTGTGCCTCATCAAATTGTAAAACGACTGGACTAAGTAAAGCTGATAAGTTTTAAGTTTCTGTAATTGCCTTATTGCCCATGGTTATCTGTTCTTGCTGTTGTGCCTATAGATTGATAGATTCACTTCATGCATAACAAATTAACAACATGTTAATTTATTTCCCTTAGGCTAACAAGTCTCTTAAACCGCTTAGATACTTTCCCCACCACGTATATAGTAGAAGCTTCCTATTAAATTATTATATCTTTTTCTGCTGTTATTTTAATGTCGTGCTGTGTAAAAAGTTCATAATTATAACTTCTAATGCTTCTTTTGTATAGTTATTTATTGGAATATAATAGTTCAGTAATATAACAGTTTTATGCTAATATTTCCCATAATACATGCGCCATTAATTTTACTTATTCTTCCCATGTGAATTTTAATTGTGCCACTAAATTAACAACTATTTAAGTGCAGCTTTGTGTCTGATAACTAGCTAAGTGGACCTGTCTAACTTAACAAGTCTTTAAATCAACACGTTCAAATACCGTAGTGTCCCCAGATTGCAATAATCGGTAGCTAAAAGAGAGTCTGACATCACCCCTCCAGATAATCAGGGCTGTATTTGCTGCTGGAGGAGTGGAGGTGCTCTCTTAGTCTGTGCTAATGTACCTGTTACCCTATCACGCGATCTTTTATCACGTGATATTGTAACTCTGTCACAGGTGCCCTTAAATCAAGGTAGCGTGCTGTAGTTTTAAAAACTTCAGGATTTACTCGGCTCGAGTGGTGGACCTTGTTCTTTATTGTTCGTTTTATTCCAGAAGGTTTAGAAGCTGCTGGAGTGACCGTGTACTCTTTAAATTAAAATCAGAACATGGGACCTTGTAGTCTGATGGCTTTTTAGGAGCCGGTTGCCCTGCGGTTTATTAAGATATGTTACCGTTTCAATGCATTATTATAATTGCATTAATATTTTAATTGCTGTCCGAAAAATTCGTATCTAATTGTTAAGCTAAGTGGTAATAATTCAACGTTCGACAGTTTAACAGAAATAAGCCGATTTTTCTGAGTTTCTGATTTTTTAAATATCACTTTCTTGCTCATGTCATTGGGATTTTTCATTATAAAATATAATGTAAATCCCAGTGAGCAAGAATGTGATATTATTATATTCAAACGTCAAATAAACTCTTTGTGACTTTTAATATTTAATCCTGGTCATGGTTTAAAATACTGAATTATTCTTCTGTTTATTTGTTCTGGATTAGCACATCCATTCGGCTTGGTGACGGTTTAAAACGACAACAGTTTGTATTCCTCCTCAGCTCTTCTGCGTATGGAGGTATGGGAAATATGTCGTGAGTCGTCGTAACAATATGTAAATCGGCCCTAAAATCATGCAGATCTCTGACAAGTCATTGTCGTCAAGCAGGTAACCACCAGACGTCATTACTCATTTGCTACCGCCTTTCTTTACGTAATACTAGACAAATCATGGCTTCTAGATTCTGATAATGAGGGTTTAGTAATGGCTGGTTCGGAGGAGGAGTTTAGTAATGGATTGTTGTCGGGGTATGACAGAGACAAATTTAACCAAAGGTTATATTATAGGGTGTACCCGAAGAAATAGTCACACAGTTTTAGTAGAATATTAGACGTGTGATGTCACTACTCGTGCATAATCTATTAACTGCGAATACTGAATTATTTATGGTGAGGATAAGTAAGTTATTTTCGTGTTTCTTCATTTGTCTGACTTGAGTTCCAGACTCCAGGACGAACTGGAAAATGTTGCTTCGTCGTAAATTAATCTTTTTCTACCATTCATCCAACAGATAAAACAATTTTACTTTTTAGATCAAAGTTTTTCTCTTTGTAAAAATTATCCCTCTGATGAGTGCTGAGACTGGTAAATTAAGATTTTTTGCTTGTTTCTAAGACCGAAGACCGGCGCGGCAGATCAACGTTCTAATTTTGTTTGATCGTCTTTCCCGATGAGTAAAAATGATCCAACCATAGAATATTCTGTTCTTAACGTGGATACCTAGATGATAATAGTCAGTCCTAACTCCTGTATTTAGCATTTTATTTTTGTTCTACTTAATCCCTTACAATAAGCAATCATTTCCTCTCACGGTTCCATTTACAAGCATTCGATTCTGATTCGTACGTTGTCTCCATCTGTTGTGTTCGTTCCGCTGAATTTATTACACTGAGTATATTAGGACGCAATGAAACTACCGGACCATGATGTATGGGGACTTGCCACCCCATGGCAACATTAAAATATATCGACATTAAAATACATCTCCCGAAAGTTGCGACAAAGCAAGTAATTTCACTGACACGGTTCTAAGAGGTGTAACCCGTTAACTAACCTGTTAACTACACGGCAATATTTGACAACCTACTAGTTGGGTAGGTTTAAAAAGGTGACATGGCACCAGGCACAATCAAACATTTGTGTTTTGTTCACGTTTGTCTTTCACAAATCACAAGATGTCAACAGTTATACAATTACCACATTACCCTCGCCTGACAGAAAAAGGTTTAGTGTCAATGTTGACCAGTGTTTCACAGTGTTTAAAGAGTAACCACCTGCTAAGTTATAAGGTGACGACAGAAAGCCGCCTTCTACTCCAGGAGTCACTGAAGCTTAACTTATTTATAAAGCTTTAGTTCTGTCTTTAAGGATCGACTTGTCTTCTTCTACTCTACTAACAAGTTACTTCTGATGTGTTGTGAGAGGTAGTTTGTAACTATCTACCGATTCTGGGGCTACGATTTAATTTTAAATAAAGCAGGATTTTTCGTATAGATTTAGGATTGTTTGCGATAAATTTAATAGCGAAATTAATTGTTAATTGTTATTACTATTACTATTGCAGTTTATCCAGGTAATGACACTGTTTATCGCGTACACTGATCATCCTTAGTCTTCTAATTGCCATTTCACCATTTAAAATGTTAATAGATTACTGGTCGTTCGTCAATTCCGTTATCATTTGACTTATTCAGTTATAACAAACGTTATATTCATGCTTATTAAACTTGTTGCAAACTCAGAAGATTCTCTGCCACCTATAGCCCCTCTTCTCAAAGCGGGCCCGACTGTTGACATCGTAGGACAACCTTTAAAACCTTTCACGTTAACTATCTTAAAACAATTACTCGTTTCAGGAGAACCAATTTCAAGTTATTTTTAGAGTCGACTGTCGAGTATTCCCGAGATCGTTAGTTAAATTTGTCTTCATTCTCAGTTTTGAGAGAATGGTAAAGTCACACGACGGTGGTTAAATAATGATTAAAGCATTATTTGGAGTTACTAATGACAGGTTTATGGCGTAATTGTTTAAGTTATATTTTCACGCTACGTTACTTTTGATGATTACTCGTGAAATACTGTTTAGTTCCTGTTTTACGGAATGATTATTTAATTATCACGTGTTTGGTATAATGTCCCCATTACATAATGAGATAATCCTTCATTTTCTTCCTTCGTTCTTACTTCGTTAGTTACCGTGACATTTTGGTACTGCATCTGGTAGGCTTGAAGATAACATGTCTCTTATCATTCATTACCACTATCTCTCCTACCCGTGCACCTGTAGTTCTCGACCTTTCTTTCTGAAAGCGGCTGATTTACATGTTACCTTAGTTCATTCTCCTTTGGACGCTCAAGATGCATTTGACTTACAAAGCTCTCACAATTCATCATGCGTAGTATGAGACTACATGTTTTATATGAGTGTTTAATCGGTCATGTTTACAAATCTCTAGTTGCTCTCACTTGAGACTCGCTTAGGAAATACTAGTGTGAGTTTAACTGCGAGTAGTTTAGTTTTCCCATGATAGTACAAAGCATAGACTGAATCCTGCCTCCTACCTGAGGTTACATATTTATCATATTGTTTGGGAGACGAGGTCATTGGTTGCTGGATATTTTGGCGGAGTAGCCCCAAATCTGCTGATTTTGGTCGCAAATTATATTTTGTGGTGACTTTAATTTGGAGACCTCTTAACGTTGTGCAGGTGTTGTCAGGTCAAGCCTTTAATTTTACCAGTTTTGATTTCGGGCTCCGTATGATCTGACCTCTAATTTCTATCGGTCTGGACCAATTATTAACCTGAGCTGTTACCGGATTAATTTAGCTAAAATTAGGCAAGTTTGTGACGTATATTGTAGGTTTAAGATTCCAAGAAGCGCGTCCACAGTCCAATAGGGTTAGTTTTAGTTTTTTGGAAGTCTGGTTTAAATTTGTCCTAATTTAGGCGCTTGTTTGACTGAACCTTTGAGGTGCGAATTAGTTTTTACCAAAATACGTTTGTACTGGTATTCGAAATTGGTTTCATTTTCGTATTTTATTTTGTTGGAGAGAAATGTCACTTTTTCTGAACTTTAATACATATTTTGGATAACATTTTGACCCTTATCGAACCACTTTGCATATTTATGGGCTTTAATATTTTGAATTTGTCTATGAGATTTAGTGTCCGCTTTGTGACAAGTTTGAAGTATTAGTCATTGTGGTTTGATATGCGATGTTAAATTGTAGGTGTGCCCTCTAATGCCATCCTTTAAAAATATCTCATTTCAGTAAACTCATTTCAACCATTACTTGATCACCATTACACATGTTACAATGCAATGTAATGTAAGTAATGCTGATCCATTTAGCCTTGTCTCCCTACTTTTACCTTAAAATATTTGAATGTCATTGAATTGAGTGAAATGTCTAACTCTCGCCCAGTAAAGCACAATGCTCCATTTACTGACCATACTACCATGACATTACTACCACCATTACCCCACTATACAATACTTAATACCCACAATTTCACATCATCTCTCCTGGGCACAAATCACATTACCACACTCCCGTCACTGTGAATTGTATGAGAAACTGAACGAGAATTAGTGACTGTGAAGAGCTTGATTTCTGCTCATCATCACGAGACTTGTATCATTAGTTATTAGGTGTGTAACCAGT
This sequence comes from Bolinopsis microptera, assembly GCF_026151205.1. Taxonomy (NCBI): domain Eukaryota; kingdom Metazoa; phylum Ctenophora; class Tentaculata; order Lobata; family Bolinopsidae; genus Bolinopsis; species Bolinopsis microptera. Next base: position 14,489,243 of record NC_087073.1, read on the forward strand.
ACACAGGATTTAGTGGGTAATGTTAGCTAGTGTTAGTGTGTGAGTTTAGAAACTAACATTAACAACATTTTAGTGTGCTGGGTAGCATCTTAGTGAATGAATATGACAACGAAATAAAATTCAACTCTGGGTTAATAATATTATAGATTTTTAAATGTCTCAAAAATTGATCTCACTCCTCTGATAGTTATGGGGTGTGATGCACCATTTTGTCGCTGAAAAAACGTAGTAGATAATAGCATTAGAGAGGAAAGACAATTAAGTTAAGATTGGAAAAAAGTGTTTTTTGATCTTATTGAATCAAATTGTTGAACAGAATTCAGTCGAGTTTCACGGGCCGAGCACTGTTCAGGTATTTGCTCCCTTTCCGAGAAATCCACGATTAATTGCTAGGTAGTACCCATTTGAGAAAGCAGCACTCGCCAGTAGATGAATTATATTGCCAGGGTTTCAGTAGATCGGAGCAATTTCATACTAGATACCTCACAAGTTGATTACAAATTTGATGATATAACTGATATTGTTTTGTTCAGGAACTGCAATTGTTAAATGCTATATAACCGCTTGATCACCACCGTCATGTTCAGCTCCCCAATCTCCTTTTGTCTTGAGTTTGCCCTATTAGCTCCAGTATAATAATAGTATGGACCTCTGATGAGTGGTATACTAGTGACTACCCCTCAGCTTAGTTCCAACTTGTACGTGGGAATCAGATAATCTTCACGCGACCAATTAAAATATCATCGCAAATATTTAGAGTTTGCTCTGTAAACATTGTTATCTGAACACTAAGGATCTAAATCTAGTTAACTGGTAAAAGTTGTTGAAAGTTGTAGCTCTAAGCGGTATTAGAACAAAGCAGTGAACAGCTAATGAGGGTAAATGAGTCAGCAATATTATATTTCTATCATTGTATTGTGATGTAAACGTTGGTAATAGTGATAGAAGGCACTTTCTGCAGTCAGCCAGTCAGCTTGGTATAATTTTGATAATTTTGGTAATTTACACTCGAAACTTATTCTCCTTCCTTGGTTTTATTTACGCTGTATAAAATTGCTCCGCAGTCCACCGGTGTTATTAATTTCAAGAGTCTTAGTTTCTTTATCATCCTAATTACATGCGCTATAAGATTATTTCGCTGTTGGCCCTGATGATTATTATATTGTGTACCTTGTTTCTTAGAGACATCAAAATATATTTTATTATCTATTATACATTATTTCAAGCTACTGGTTACTAAACCCCGTTTTACCTCGGAGTTTGGGGGTAATCTGCGGTAAATCGGGGTTGTTATTGTTCACATTATACATTAGACCGGTTCATTTTACCAAAAGTTGTTCAAATAATTAGAGACTCTATCTTATTAGTTGCTCTATAGGGTCAGGAACAACCAAAAAAATTTTTTGACTCTAGTGTTTCGGATAATGTCGTCATGGGCCACGCCCATTTTTATAGCGTTTCTTATACAGGTAAAATTCTCTAAATCGTCAATTTAGTCATGAAGGAGTATGGAAGGAGTTCTAAATGTGTGCTCCTCTAATATAAACAGCAGAAAATGGTTAACTTTAGTCGAGGTCTCAGGTCTTTACAATGTCGGGAAGTTCCTGCAGGAGTTTGCGCATTGCGCTGAAGCGTGAGATTCACTGCGCCAAAAGCGAAGGTCGTAGAGACATGTTGACACTAATCAGTACTCCCACGCCACGTGTGTTGAAGGGGTGGTCACGTGTGTTGAGGGGTGGTTACGTGTGGTGAGGGGTGGTCACGTGTGTTGAGGGGTGGTCACGTGTGGTGAGGGGTGGTCACGTGTGTTGAGGGGTGGTCACGTGTGTTGCGGGGTGGTCACGTGTGTTGAGGGGTGGTCACGTGTGTTGAGGGGTGGTCACGTGTGTTGAGGGGTGGTCACGTGTGTTGAGGGGTGGTCACGTGTGTTGAGGGGTGGTCACGTGTGTTGAGGGGTGGTCACGTGTGTTGAGGGGTGGTCACGTGTGTTGAGGGGTGGTCACGTGTGTTGAGGGGTGGTCACGTGTGTTGAGGGGTGGTCACGTGTGTTGAGGGGTGGTCACGTGTGTTGCGGGGTGGTCACGTGTGTTGCGGGGTGGTCACGTGTGTTGAGGGGTGGTGAGTATTGCAATTACCCGAGACCTCGTACTAAAATATCCATATTATTACTACAACTATACTAGTAATCTCCATATTATTACTACTACAGGTGTTAAGATATCTCACTTCTTACTACCTTGTACCTTGTATTGGATTAAACTAAGAATTGGATTGAATTCGCGTGTTGTTGTTAATGCAAGATACTCCTCGTAAAATAGGGTTGTGACTTGTGGTCACATTATACCTGGCCAGCATTATAAGTGTTCTCATTGCGTCTCATAAAATATCTTTGGGAACCGGTCACTGCGGCGGAAGTCACTGCGGCGGTGGACGGTACAGCGGAGGACGGTACAGCGGAGGACGGTACGGCGGTAGTTTCCAAAAAGGTTGGACGGTACGGCGGATCACATGACACCCACTTTACTTTGGACAGTACGGCGGTACTACTACTACTAGAAACTGTACCTAAGACAGAACTTACACATTCAACTTGTTTCTAAGTTTTGTTCTAGATTCGCATTATAAGTTTTATTTTTTATTTTCTTTATTTTTGTATAATTCTTGTTAGTTTAGTTGTTCATTTTTTTTATTCAGGGCTTTGCAGACAATGTAAATCGAGAATATTGAGTTGTTGAAAATCAAAAAGTTAAAATCCCACAAATCATTATCAAGAAGTTACAGCAATCAATAGTTCACATAACACTTCTGAGCAGATCCAGGTAAGTCAAGACATCATCTTCGTAATGGGGTTGGAGTGTCCAAGGGTAGTGGAGAACTTCTTGTTCGAGGACTCCACGAAGTTGTTCGTTCTGTTCATGTGGAAGTGGGTCCGATCGTAAGCGTTCCAGGAGAGTGGAGGGAACTTTGCTCGTCCAGTACCAGAGGAGGTGATGAGTCCCTGGATCCATGTCGTCTGGAAGTAGGCTGGGTGACTGACACCAGGGATCCGTTGAGGGTGTAGAGTCGTCCCTTGCATCTGTCGTTCTTCTTCACTCACCTTTAAGCCTGTCGTCCATCCAGAGTCGGCTTTCCATCTTTGGAGTAGCGGAAACCACGGTGTAGAAGGTTCTGACTCTTAGCAGTTCTCCCTCTGACCACCTTCACCGTATCTTCATCGAACATCGTTGTAGCTGTTGTACTCAAGTTGTAGTGTTGCAGTACTGGAGATGGTAGTGCTAATGAGATAATCTCCTCAACTTTGATCCGCTTTATATACTGTTTGCCTCTATCATTATCTACGTTTCACTGAGCAACCTCTCTTCTTCGTGACGTTTTTTTATGCCCTTGTTATTACCCATTGCATCTCGGCGCAGTGATATGAGATCTCACCGTAACAAGCTCATCGTGCACTCGCTTAACCACCGTTGTGCAGACCGGACGTGATCTGATACGAACCAGAAAGTGGAACAAGAACTGCTCTTAGTAATCACAATGTATATGTTAAACTTTATCCAATTTAATTTTAATTTAATTTAATTTCGAAGTAACAAAGAGGAAAATATAACTTTTTATAGCTAATCGATTTTGTTATATTAGCAGTGCTAGGTCTATCTTATAGGTACAGTTTCTAGTAGTAGTAGTACCGCCGTACTGTCCAAAGTAAAGTGGGTGTCATGTGATCCGCCGTACCGTCCAACCTTTTTGGAAACTACCGCTGTACCGTCCTCCGCTGTACCGTCCTCCGCTGTACCGTCCTCCGCTGTACCGTCCACCGCCGCAGTGACTTCCGCCGCAGCGTCCTATACCCATATCTTTATCTAAGTACCCAGTTGCTTGCCTCAGCTCGTCTGTAATATGTCGCTATAGTTGTTTAAGATATCTTTTCATGATAATTTGCTTTGAATAGTACATATCATATTAGCTTTTGGTGGTCGGCTTTTTGGTGCCGAGGCTTAATTGATCTGCCCTTTTGTTACTAAAAATGTATTAGAAAATCATTAAGGCAAACTTCCAGGAAATGCATTATTGGCTGCAATTGCTGCGGCAGTTAAAATAAGATATCAATTCATTAAAATATCTAAATAAATCACTCCTATTTTAATTAGATAGGAGCGAGTTGCCATAACTGTTGCTTGTTCAAATCGTTAAAATAAATATTATGATATATCGAGATATCGAGATTTACCCAGTTTACCAGTTGTCGAACTTGTAGTTCTAACTAACCACCCTACTAGGAAATGCTAAACGACTCCGTGTACAGCACACCCTCCCGCCCCACCCCACCCCACCAAAACAACTACACCCGCTCAGAAACCGAACTCTTCATCCTCACCGTCTGGACATCATGGTCCCTGGCTTCTGCTCTTATTGGCAACACTGTCATCTTAGTTGGGATCTACTCTCGTGCCTTCAGAATTGATAAACTGTCCCTGCTGACTATCAAGAACTTGGCTGTGTCTGATATCTATTTTAACTTGATATGGGTGTTACCCACTTTAATAACGTTACTGAATGGTAACAAGTGGGTGTTAGGGCCGGGGATCTGTAACTTTACCACTTACATGCAGTATCCTCCAGCTATAGCCACCATTTTCTTTATCACCCTCATATCTGTTAACAAGTGGATGAGATGTCAGTTCCCCCTAAAAACACTGGACATCACCACCAGAACTGCTTACAAACTAACAATCTTTATCTGGGGGTTCTCATTCCTGCACCCTACTGCTTACTTCGTATCAAACCTGATAAAAACAGACGACCCCAGATACATGGAGCTGGATCTGTACAAAGGAAGTTGTGATTATCATCACGGGTTAGATCTAGCTGTGTACTGGAGCGGGGTAGATCTGACCTGCTCTCTGGTCTGCTGTATGACACCTAGTGGTATATTGCTGGCTTCTAACGCTGCTATACTCTACATTGTCAAGAAGAAGGGACGGGGAAATGTCAGAGTTTCCAACCTACTGATGATAGTGTGTCTGACGTGCATGTTCTTTATCTCCTACATGCCCTACACTGTCAAGTATCTCATGCCCTTTTTAGTGAGTGATCCTCATATCCTCCCTGATGGGTTTGTTGTCATGACGTACTTCATGCTCTACATAAACTCCTGGGCCAATGTCTTTATATATTACTTTACTAACACTTCTTTTAAGAAGTTTGTGTTGCGTTTGATTAAATGTGGGGAGCCGTCCCGGAAGATAACGAACAGCTCAATGAGGATTATGGAGAAGAGCCGGCTAGCACATGTAGATAGGCTCAGACAAGTTCAGCTGCGGAAAGGGTCGCCTAGAACTGAAAACGGGCGTCTGATCAGTGTGATTGTGATGCCCACGGAGATATGTGCCGAGCCAGTGGTACTGGAAACATGTGAATTAACTCCACTTGAGGAGAGGGTAACGGAGGATAATCATGTTCTGACTGATTGTGAAGAAGCAAATGTGTGATGCTGACATTATGCATATTTCTGTAATTTGTTTTGTACATTTTAGATCTAATAATTAATTAGATAAACTCTTCGAATATAGAATATTCGTTTTATAAATGTTTATTTCTTGTCCCACATATAAGCGGTAGCAGCATTAAATATTTGCTTAATTCACACTGCGCTATAAAAACAGTGATCAGCTTCATTTGCAGATGCACATTAATGAAGCAACTCATTGCAACTAAAAGCATTGTTAATTTAACCTGCTACCTTCCTGGTCATGTGTACTGTTCTGATTTCATCAGAATAGCTAATAAGTGTTACTTACATGACAATAGATATGTGTAACCTGTCGGACTGTCATAATATGTCCATTCATTAAGGTAATGCTCTACAGTTAATAGTATACAACTGATATATTGGTGTCCAATGTTAAAAATAATTCCATTTGCCCCGCTAAATATAACATATATTTTCTGAATAGACAGAAAGTGATGTTAGAATGATCTTGCTAATAATGTCTGGAATAATTGTTGCAGGTATGAATAAAAATATCCTGTACTCAAATTAATTAATTACCTACTATTGTGATTTTAAAGTGGCGAGGTATTATTCCTACTTAGCACTACGAATAAAGAAACAATGTGAATACAATATAAATGTGTGTGTGTGAACTGTGATGACGTTGTATTTCCTTCTTTAGTCTTTGTGTTGACTCACAATATGTTTCACCCAAATATGATATGTACTGTGTACTGTTCGCTTGTTATCAAAACTATACAATACATTTAGCTTTGACGCCTGGTCACCGCGGAGTATTGAGGTTCAAGTTATAATTATCCAAATTGTTCAGCGAGTAGGAATTTCACATGGGCACTGCCTTGTAACCCACCCCCCCCCCCCCCCCCATCCTCCCTCCCCTCCCCTTCCCACTCTCTGCACTTCTACGTCTGAATTACTCTCGGAATGATGGAGACCCACCCGACTTACCATCGGACAGCTCGAGGATAATCCGCAAATTTCTGTTATGGCGCGAAATTTTGCAACGTGAAGAGTGAGCAGCATCATGTTTAGTTTCGCCAATGTTGGTGACATAATCATGTTCCACAATACCCGTTCACTGGGAAAGTGGGCGTCTTTAATAATCCAGAGACATGAAGCTGTAGTGGAAGGTTGTATCGTTACAGGAGCACGCGATCGCCCTATCAAATCGTGAAAGGTAGTATACTGTTTTCAACCAAATATACGCGCGCGCTGTTTTCACATACTAACGTGTTCTGCGCGCATTATGTCTAGCTGCGATCTGCTAAGCTAGGCCAGCTAGCTGCACGTACTCGATTCCGGCCCGACTGTACGGACATAACTCTCCCGAAAGTTTTATTGCAAAATCACAGGGAAATTATCTTTGTTCTCATGGTTAGCAGTTAAAAAGTTGTGCATATTCTGTAGGTAAAGCTTTGTGAATTGTGTCTCTGTTATATCTACAGTTTGACTCGCAACTCATGATGTTACCATACATGTTTGATGTTACATGGCGAGATCTCCATCCAAAAGGATTAGTGTTACCAGGTGTTGTGGACCTCACGTCACAGGTAAATTTCTCGGTCACAAGAGATTAACAAATGTAGACTTACTACAGTTCTTGTTTGAATCTTAATACATAGCTTTGAGCTTTCCCGTTTGAGCGATTAGAGGGAAAACTTCGACAAGTTTGCACCCGTTTTCGATCATCGAAATTCGATGCTCCAATACATTCTCTTATTCTTAACGAAACTTGCACATAGCATTTCGACGAGATTGTCCACTAAATTTACTAATTCAGTCACGCTTATCAAACACAGTACACACACTGCATATCTGGTTACAATACATATAACACAGTAAATTATCTAAGGAACTTGTGCTTTTTATAGATGTTTCATTTTCTAATAGTTGACATTACAACGTTCCCACCAGTGCTGTGTCATCGATACCTGAAGAAGGGCATGAACTATGGTAATATATAACGCGAGCTGAGAAAAGTCCCTTTATTTGTTACTTGAGTAGGATTTTACTGCACCACAACCATTAATGTGTGCGGCGGCGGCAGTCACAGGGAAGCGAAACTCGAAATACGGAAAACATGTTGCTCATGTAATGATATATCGTGTTGTTCAGTAACTCGTTAGTTTCTTGGGAGCAGAGTTTTGGAATGAGGAGTTTTCTTGTTTTGGTATTGTTTTTTGTGTCGTTTGAAAATGTAAAAGGTTGCCCGAATATTTGCTCATTTTTGTACAGCAATTCCAACGCAGACTGGGAGAATCACTCTAGCATAGCAGACACCTATTTTATTGTTGAAGGGATTGCATCAGGCAGTGTAACAGGAATAATCACGGCCCGCTTCGAAACCTTTACACCAGATTACGGCAAAACATTTGATTTCCTGAGGTTTCACAATGACAATACTAAAAAAGAAGACAACCAATCGCTTTTTTTCAAGATTATTCCCGGAAAAAATGGTGTTGTCAGCGGAAAGAAAGGCAGTCCTATCGGGACGAAGTCGCTTAGTTTCGAGATCGTGAAGAGTATTCAAATATCAGATTTAGATGCAAATTTCTACAAAATATTCATGGGTTATCCGGGTAACGCTGAGAGCTTGGAATACAATTACGGAACTGATACAAATTGGAAAACGTTAAAAGATGTGCGTCTCAGAGACACAGTAAAGATAAAGAATGGTGGAAGATGTACTGTATACAAGTACATATCAGTCTGCTCTGATTCCACACCAAGACATTGTGGTGAACAACGTCTTGTAACAGAAAAGGTTACCCTCGGCTCTCCACACATTCTCACCTGTACCGGCTCTGGAGCTCCTTATCTTGATGTGATGTGGACCAGAGATAAGGCAACGGTTCCAGTTTGGTCAAGTACCTACGACAACACAACAGCAGATCACCAGATCAGCTCTAAGGTAGAGATAGATAATATCACCTTGGACCATCTCGGAGAATGGATTTGCACCATCCGTAACAAAAACTTCGGTGACAGTGTCAATAAGAAATACGTCCTACAGTACTCCAACCCAGTAATTCTCCTTGACTCACCAAATCTAGAATACTACAAAGACAATGAAAACGACACAGAGTTTGAGTGGACGGTTGAAGGGTGGCCATTAGAGCAAGTTAAACTAGAATGCGGAAATGAGAACATTTCAGTGAAAAAAAACGATACTGGCTATAGAACCTTTATACCTCCCCGAGTTGGATTTAAAATCATTCTAAGAAACGAGACCGTAATAAACTGTGTCCTAAAAGATGGAAATAAAGTCCTAAATACTCGTAACATCACCAGAGTTGGATACAACTGCACAGAGGGAGAAGGTGGTGTTGGTAAAGATTGTGAAGAGTGTGAACCAGGACAAACTAGTGTGGCTGGAGTTGGAGAGTGTTTCGCTGGCAACAGTTCCTGTACAGAAGGAAACTGGGGAATTGACGGAATTTGCAATCCATGTCCTGACAACCAGACTAGTTCCTATCATGCGGTTAAACCGCAAGAATGCTTCACACCTGCACCTGAACCTACTGTACCGCCTGCACCAGACAAGAACCTTATTGCTCCTATAGCCGGTGGTGCTGGTGGATTTGTAGCTGTCTTGATAATGACTGCTGTTCTTTGTCTGATCCTCCGCAGAAAGAAACCAAAAGAACTCTTAGTCGGTCAACCTCTTCAGCCTAGATTTACAGGAACTGCGGAAATCAATGCGGTCTACTCTGACGATCCAGTTCAAAGAACCATTCCAAGACTTCTAAGTGATCTGGATGATTCTGAATGTACTTACGCTAATATGAACGAGACGCTCACCCGGAACAACTGTAAAAGTAAAGACAAGGAGAACACGTCTCAACAGTTTAATTCGACTGATAGATCCTTAATGGAGATGACCGCTATGGCCAGCAGATCTTTAGAAGTGGAAGAAGACACACCGTATGCTAATTTAGACGAAGTGAAAAGAGTGCATTCGACTGACAAAGACGAAAAAGGGGAAGAAAGTACGCTCGCTCGTCTAGAAAGACCAGAAACTGGGAAGAGAGCCAACCGGTCAGGGAAGATGTCGTCAAAAAATGGCGGGGACGGACTGAAGGAAGATCCTCTTTATGCTGTTATCATAAAAGAAGAAGGGTAAAAGTTTAAATAAATTTGTTAATTTCAATGTTCTATTTTAATAGTTTGATTTAGCCAATATCGCACAATAATTTTGGAAACTCGTATATGTCTTTAAATTCCAACTGATCCTACTTCAGGAACCCTAAAGCTTATCCTAACATACGAGTCGGTAAAACAGGAAATGACAACGGCCAGTTCAAGGCAAACAGGTAATTAGAGGGCAAATATAAGCGAACCAATTCCTAAACTTGGTTTTATTATTACAGTTGAGATCTACTACTAATCAAAGCTCTTTATTTTATATAAGAGATTTGACGAATGGGCCAATTCATTTTCTTTCTGTATTTTTTTAAAGTTACAACTTATTCTTATTTCAAGGAATATGCCAATAGAAGAAGAAGATGACACTTATGCCTGCGTAGAGCTTTCTGATTCCTCTAAACTGAGAACCATACCAACAGTTCCAGTTGAAGATGAAGATGACACTTACGCCTGCGTGGAACTATCTGACTCCTCTAAACTGAGAACCAAACCAACAGTTCCAGTTACCAACAACGAGAGAGCAGAATACTCCACGATGTCAGAGCTTCAACGTCAGAAGTCATACGAAAAGGATTGAGTGGAAATAGAAAGCGAATACAAATAACGTATGGATGAACAAACTTTGATAAAATCGCACGAAATTCATCATAGCAGTGTGAAATTAATAATTTAGTATTTTACAACTTCCTGCCTTCATACAGGCCCGGGACGTCTTTATATCAGGGACGTTTTTTTGTAAATTTAATTTCACCCATTTAGTTTCTCAATCTCTGTTTTAAAGACTGCGGCAATTTTTCCCTCGTTATATTTTCCGCTATTTCTGTTAATGTGTTCTTGTTCAGCATAAAATGGTCTTATTGTATTATAATTTGTTTACTCTGATAATGAAAGCCTCGACTATCATCAATGAGGATTTAATTTGAATTTCGAAACCTTTGTCTACGTTTTATAGGGTGTAAACCTGTATATATTCCAGTGATTTTAATTACTATTTCTTGATTAACAATATTTTGCTCATATCATAATTTTGTAACATCTGTTAGAAAATTACAGTTAAATAAATGTGATTGCACTTCCAACTGTTTGTTTTCTGCATACACTCTAATTTTAATCCATAAAACGACTTGTAATATTGACCCAATAGAAGTTAGATTTTTTCAAATAAATTTTGAATGAAAAGTTGCATTGGACCTATTCACAACTTCTCTTAGGGGTCGTTTACATATTACATAATCAGTTTTACACATGGCTATTGTTTCAAAATTACACTAGCGTAATCATTTGGAAACCCACCCCCTCGGCTGATTACATAATACTAGCAGGAACCCGTAAAGCCCTAAAATGGTGTCAAGACCCAAGAGACTAAAATAATTATTACCTATCTAATTCGCACCACTAATTTTGACACCACTTGGGGGTCCAAATTTTGGGCTCTAAAACTCCTATTTCTTGGCCAATTTTTTTTCATGCTGATTTGGAGGCATTAAAGCATTTGGTCCAGTCAAAAAAGTTTCAGTTGTATATCTTTTACGGTTTTTGCGGAAAGTCGCGTTAAAGTTGATGCCGTGGTGTCAGTAAAATGGTATGGATCCATATATATTTATCGTCTCACTTTATATATAGTAAGATGTGAACGACTCCTAATATAAACAAAAAATAGAAGTGATATTAGTCATAATGTTAATTAAACCGCAGCTTTCAAGCTCAACCTATGCTATATACAGATACAAACATAAACTCTGTGTAGAGGTAACATCCAGCACTATATGCATTATATGCATATAGTACTGGACGCTACTTCTAGACAGAGTTTATGTTTGTATCTAATTTCCTATTCACTGCCTAGCGCTCAAAAACTGCTATCATTAATTTCTTCCTAGAAGAAGACACTCGCTTCCTTTCGAACGTAAGCAGGGCGGTCAAGCTCAATTCTCCAAAATAGATATGAATTCTTAAATTGGTATTCCTAATTCCTAATTTTTGTAGATAGATATCCCCTTCCACATTGTATCATCAAATCCTGAAGAAGGACATGAAATATAGGATAAATCTCTTTATTTGTTACTTGAGTATGATTTTACTGCGCCACCTCAATTATTTATACTAGCAGAAACCCGTCTAACCCTAAAGCGGTGTCAAGATAAAATAATATTTATTTATGTTGTGATTTTGACAGCACTTGGGGGTCCAAATTTCGGGATCTAAAGTTCTTATTCCTTGACCAATTTTTATTTCTTCATACTGGTCAAAAAGAAATAAAAACATTCAACCCAACCAAAAAAGGTTTGATGGTATATCTCTCACCACACGGTTTTCTCGAAAAGTTGTGTTAAAGTTGATGTCGTGGTGTCAGTAAAATGGTAACAGATATGTATATATTTAAAGTCACTATTGTGACGGTACATTAGAACTAGACAGAAACAAAGTTTGAAGGGCCTGAACGGAACACCTCGGTTTCAGTTCCTTGTTTAACACTGCCGTACAGCAAGGACATCCACCGGGTTCTCCAAGGATGGGCACATAGCTCACTCCACACTATGTTCTGTCAAATGTTGCTTATATACCAAGGATCTACAGGAAATATTTCCTTGTAAGTTTTAGAGGGCGATCTGTGAACAGACAACTACCTCATTCCCAACTATAGGAACTAGAATTCCTATACTATCCCAACGAGCTACACCAAGCATAGTTTCAGATATATCGTCTCGCTTTATATATAATAAGATGTGCAGCTGTATGTAGCAGGGAAACGAAATTCGAAATACAAAAACTAGTATACTCATGATATATTGTTGCTTGCTAGTTTCTGGGAGCAGAGTTTTGTAATGAGGAGTGTACTTGTTTTAATATTGTTTTTCGCGTCGCTTGAAAAGGTAAAAGCTTGCTCGAATGTTTGGTAATTTTTGTACAGCAATCCTAAGTCAGACTGGGATAAGCACTCTAGCATAGCAAAAACTGGTTTCATTGTCCCTGTTACACCCGGCAATGTAACAGGAATCATCACTGCCCGCTTCGAAACCTTCACTGATATTTACGACGAGCCAGGGAAAGACAGGAAATGGGATTTCTTGAGGTTTCTTAATGACGATTCTGATGGTGAACAAAACAAGTCACTTTTTTTTCTTCACCAATGCAATCTCGAAAGTGAAGGTTATATTAGGGAAAGAGGAATGACCTAGCAACCACGGGAACCTCGCTAACTAACAAGATCGTGAAGAGTATTCAAATATCAGATATAAATACAAATTATTACAAAATATTCATCGGTCACCCTGGTAACGCTGAGAGCTTGGACTACAAGTACGAAAGTAGTACAGATTGGGCAAACTTCCAACATGTGCGTCTCAAGGATACTGTGAAGATAAAGAATGGTGGACGATGTACTGTGTACAAGTTCATATCAGGTTGCTCTGATTCCACACCAAGAATTTGTGATGAACAACTTGTTACAGAAAATGTTACCCTCGGCTCTCCCCACACTCTCACCTGTACCGGCTCCGGAGCTCCTTATCTTGATGTGATGTGGACCAGAGATAAGGCAACGGTTCCAGTTTGGACAAGCACCTACGACAACACAAGTCACAACAGCAGATCACCAGATCAGATCTAAGGTAGAGATAGATAATATCACATTGGACCATCTCGGAGAATGGATTTGCACCATCAGTAACAAAAACTTTGCTGACAGTGTCAATAAGACATACGTCCTACAGTACACCAACCCAGTAACTCTCCTCGACTCACCAAATCTAGAATACTACAAAGACAATGGAAACGACACAGAGTTTGAGTGGACGGTTGAAGGGTGGCCATTAGAGCAAGTTAAACTAGAATGCGGAAATGAGAACATTTCCGTGAAAAAAAAACAATACTGGCTATGAAGGCATGAACTATGGTAATATATAACGCGAGCTGAGAAAAGTCCCTTTATTTGTTACTTGAGTAGGGTTTTACTGCACCACAACCATTAGTATGTGCAGCGGCGGTGGTCGCAGGGAAGCGAAACTCGAAATACGGAAAATATGTTGCTCATGATATATCGTGTTGTTCAGTAACCCGTTAGTTTCTTGGGAGCAAAGTTTTGGAATGAGGAGTTTTCTTGTTTTGGTATTGTTTTTTGTGTGGTTTGAAAATGTAAAAGGTTGCCCGAATATTTGCTCATTTTTGTACAGCAATTCCAACGCAGACTGGGAGAATCACTCTAGCATAGCAGACACCTATTTCATTGTTGAAGGGATTGCATCAGGCAGTGTAACAGGAATCATCACGGCCCGCTTCGAAACCTTTACTCCTGATTACGGCAAAACATTTGATTTCCTGAGGTTTCACAATGACAATACTGAAAAAGAAGACAACCAATCACTTTTTTTCAAGATTATTCCCGGAAAAAATGGTGTTGTCAGCGGAAAGAAAGGCAGTCCTATCGGGACGAAGTCGCTTAGTTTCGAGATCGTGAAGAGTATTCAAATATCAGATTTAGATGCAAATGTCTACAAAATATTCATGGGTCATCCTGGTAACGCTGAGAGCTTGGAATACAATTACGGAACTGATACAAATTGGAAAACGTTAAAAGATGTGCGTCTCAAGGATACTGTGAAGATAAGGTGTGGGGGACGATGTACTGTATACAAGTACATATCAGTCTGCTCTGATTCCACACCAAGACTTTGTGGTGAACAACTTGTAACAGAAAATGTTACCCTCGGCTCTCCCCACACTCTCACCTGCACCGGCTCCGGAGCTCCTTATCTTGATGTGATGTGGACCAGAGATAAGGCAACGGTTCCAGTTTGGACAAGCACCTACGACAACACAACAGCAGATCACCAGATCAGCTCTAAGGTAGAGATAGATAATATCACCTTGGACCATCTCGGAGAATGGATTTGCACCATCCGTAACAAAAACTTCGGTGACAGTGTCAATAAGACATACGTCCTACAGTACACCAACCCAGTAACTCTCCTCGACTCACCAAATCTAGAATACTACAAAAACAATGGTACAGTCACAGAGTTTGAGTGGACGGTTAAAGGGTGGCCACTAAAACAGGTGACTCTGGATTGTGGAAATGAGAACATTTCTGTGACAAGAAACGAGACTGGTTATACCACCTCCATACCACCCCGGATCGGATTCAACATTACTCTGAGCAACGAAAATGTGGTAAACTGTGTCCTAAAAGATGGAAATAAAGTCCTAAATACTCGTAACATCACCAGAGTTGGATACAACTGCACAGAAGGAGAAGGTGGTGTTGGTAAAGATTGTGAGGTGTGTGAACCAGGAGAAACTAGTGCGACTGGAGTGGGAGAGTGTTTCTCTGGTAAAAGCTGCTGTACAGAAGGAAACTGGGGAATTGAAGGAACCTGCTACCCATGTCCTGACAACCAGACTAGTTCCTATCATGCGGTTAAACCGCAAGAATGCTTCACACCTGCACCTGAACCAACTGTGCCAGACTCAGGTTACTGTTAAATTAATATTTTACATGTAAAATTGGGCTCCATGATTTTGCGAAATCACATCAGTTTTAATTTCTACAAGCCGTTCTCATTTAACAACATCTAAATATAATTCCATGAACTTGCAGAATAACAAAAACTAAACCGTCAGGTTACAAAACAACTATGTTGGTTGGATGGGGTCTAGCGGCTGTGTTCTTCATCACTACGGTACTACTCTCAATAGCTTCTACACGGAAATTCGTACTCAGAAAATGCTTTAATGTTTACTCTGAAAATGAATATATTGAAAACGTCATCACACAACCACCCTCACTGTCTTCTACTGGAGTGCCTAACGAAACTATCTACAACAACCATGAACTTTACGAGATGAAACCTAATTAAACTCTCCTAAGTCACTTTATTCTTATCAGCCGTAATAATGGCATAATGGATGACACTTTAATTTTAGACATTATTCATGTTGATATTTTTAGGACGACACATCCAATGGTCATACTACCAAACGAACTTGTAACTCTTAATTTGGGTTCTCTTTATCTCGTGTTGTCAAGTGAATAAGTTAACGACATTCTTTATTCTTGTGTGAAATATGATGTGATCCAATACGGGAAAGTAAGCAATTTGATACTGAGTAGAGCGTATGTAATTGTAGTTGTACATTTATTCTCTCAGGCGCGCCACCTCTCAGCCACCACTCGTAGGTGGGAAATCCACTGTTATACATAATGATGATTGTAAATGTAAATAAGAGTTTGTTTCTGATTTCTTTAATTATTTTTCATTCCAATTGTATTCTTTGTTAGTTGTCACTCATCAAACTAAACTATTACTTAATTCTGCATTCTGCATCTATACTAATAATCCCAATAAATCTGTGGATGTGTGGGTGTGTGGGTGGTAGGTGGTGGGTGGTGGGTGTGTACGTTTGTAATTTCCTAACGGTTTTATCAAGAAAACTGTAAGAGTTACTGTTGGACTTTCATGTTTGGAATTCCAGGATTGGAAAGATGAGGTCTCCCGGATCTTCACCAATCGCCTTAACTTCCTCTCCTCCTCCCCTAATAACTTCACTCCCTACAATTCCATTCTACAAAGGGATGATGTTAAATCTTATCTCGACAGTCTTTCTTCTTCTTTTATTATTTGCTCCGTAGATAAAGCTTCAAATAATTATGTTTTTGTCTGCAAGAAGTTTTATCTTTTAACCCTTCTCAACGAACTTGGCTACGATCTCACTTCTCTAGAGTGTCGTGGCAATTCTACTTATCATCCGGTTAACTCTGTAGAGGATGATATTATTCAGGAACATGTGAACTTCATTAAAGATAGCTTTAATATTCGTGTTTCTGAGGACAACCTTTGTCTACCGAGAATCTTTTGGATTCCTAAACTTCACAAGAATCCTTATAAGTCTAGATTTATAGCTGGGGCCAGTAAATGTACCACTAAGCAGATATCAGTTGTAGTCAACAAAGGGGTGGCAGACAACTGAACCCAATTGAACCTAGTTCCCACGCAGTTAACAGGCACCCAATCAGCTTAATTGGGTGACCAATCAGCTTAAATCCCAAAACGACAACTGAACCTAGGTCATATCACAACTCCACCCCGGTAAAATATTAATACATTATACAATATACATGCTACATGAAGATTGAAGAGGTCTCCTCCTAGTCGTCGGAGTGGTCTGCATCACACACATCTCTTCTACGGTGTTCCACTAGTGTTAGAGCTAACTGTTTTACTGCGTCTCTGCTGATGTTATCGACACCTGTCAGCCGCATCCTCGAGAACGCAGGCCATCCAGCCTTTACAGAGTCGTCCTCTCAGTCTCTTCCCATAGTTTGGTTTCTAATCCAGTAAAAAATTTGGAAACTGTGTCTCTGGCATTCTGACAACGTGTCCGTCTAGCTTTGAAATTTAGCCTTGTAGATACGGATCTTGATGGGCGTTCTTATAGTTCCACTGTTTCATGTCTTCCAAAGCTGATGGAACGCACCATTAGCACGCTGGATACTTGGCTCATGTTACTCGCCAGAATTGTCCAACAATCACGAGCAGATAAGTCCGGATCTGCCAACCACTCCGAAGCACCAACCTCAACAGACCGAAATTATAGCACTAGAAACCAAGCAGCAGCTAAACTAGAACGGTATTTGGAAACCTGTTAAACTGTTAGTGATTTCTAGTGACGATTGGGTTCAGTTGTCGTTTCAAAGTTAATTAGGTAGTCTGATTGGGTTTATAATTATTTTCCCAAGCTACCCTGTCTAGGAAAAGTCCAAATTGGGTTCAGTTGTCCGGTAGCCCAACAAAGCTTTAAAAGTTTTAAAAGAATACTTTTCCAAATACTGCAACTCTATCTACAACAATACTGGAATTAACTGCGACTGGAGCATTAACAGCTCTAAACAGTTCCTGGAAAGGCTGCCTAGACTAGAGATTTTTAATATGCAGGTATACGACTTTACCACTCTGTATACCAATCTAGACCTTCAGGTTGTACAGTCACTGCTTTTCGAGCTAATAGATCTCCTCTTTAGTAATACGAATAAATTTATTTGTGTTTCTCTGTATAAGAACAACAATTTTTTCTCTAAAAAGGAATATAACGGATACTTATGTTTTTCTGCTGATAAACTCAAAACAGCTATTACATTTATTCTGTTTAACACTTTTGTTTGTTTTGGGGATCAGATTTTAAGACAAACGAAAGGCATTCCCATGGGAGGGAATTCTAGTAGCCAGTTCGCTGATCTTTCGCTAGGGAAGTGTGAATTCAACTACATGACACGCCTAATCAAAGAAAAGAAGTTCGGTCTCGCTAAGCTCCTCTCAAGAAACTGCAGATATGTCGACGACCTCAACACCATGAACTATTTGCATTTCTCTAACCTAATCAGGTCCATTTATCCACCTGACCTGCTTATGGAGAGGAGTGGTGACGACAATAAGTCCGTAAACTATCTCGACATCAACATCTCGATGAATAACTCCGGACACGTCGCCACCAAGCTTTACAACAAACTTGATGACTTCAACTTTCCTGTGGTCATGTACACCTTTCCTAACAGTAATATTTCCTCTTCTGTTGGTTATAATGTTTTTTACGGTCAGGTCCTTCGTTACTCTTCCATTATCTCTGACCTTGATTCTTTTCTGTGTTCTACCAACACCCTTTATAGGACACTTCTTTCAAGATGTTATAATGACAGACTCCTGAAGAGTAAATTCAGAAAGCTTCTGAAAGACCGACCTAGTATTCTATACAAATACAGTATACTTGATGTCAGCGACATCCTTGACATCACATTTAACGTGAACAGGTGATCACTGACGAGTGATTGCTAGGGGGTCTTGGCACATTAAACCGGTACAGGTATTAAACCCCCGAAACCGGTGTGCCAAGTCATCTGCTGATGATGTTCACATAACATTATTTCCTCTCTCCTTTATTCCTTCCGTCTTTTCTTAAACTTACAGTTCAGTTACTTTATTTCACCAGGTCTACCTAAGGATCAATTATTCTTTGGTGGGGTTTCACTTCTGGTATTGGCTTCATTCCCGTTCCTTTTCCTTATTCTTTATACTTATTTTTTATATAGTTTAATGAGAATGGGATAGTTATTCTGACGAAGCCAATAAGAAAATATTTGTTAAATCGGCCGTTGGTAAGTGGTTTAATTGATTGGTTTTGTAACCCAAATGTGATACTAAAGTGTCTCACTTTATCTCTCACACTCACTCTCTCAGTCTCTCTCTCCCCATTTACAGGTCCCCTAATTACTGCTTTGTACATAATTAGGTAAATTGGCAGTGGAGCCTATTAAGTATTACTATTGGATACGTATTGCGTGTTGGGCGCTCAGAATTAAATTTTCTCTAATGGGACCGGTTTCAACTGAGTAAGTTCATACTTTTGCACAATTGTAACCTTAGCACTGTTTATACTTTTGCAATTCAACTGCGATAGTGAAGTCCTGGCCGTAGGCACGGGTTACACTAGTAATACAATAATCCTCCTACCATCAATATGATATCTGAGTTAAGACTTTCTTCTAACTATATGCTAATAGTTGAGGTATAAAGATATTATGTGCCAATAGCCAGCGTAACAGCACCCCTCCTATACTTACCTTATCCGATAATACCTATTGCCGAACAAGTTACCTGAAACACAAATGCCTTGGGCTCCACTCTCAGTGAACTGACCTGATGTACAGATGGGCGGGTCCCCGGAAAACTCCCTCTCTCCTGAACACACCACCACATCTCCCCCACTGTTGATAAAACCAGGACTGCAGTTCACAGTTACTATTGTACTGTGTTGTATTGGGAACTTGGTGGGAGTTGTCACGTGATGCCACGTGCTCGGCAGTCCTGTGCAGTCTGAAACATATGTATATTGGATTGTATTCGAAACCGCTGCGTCGTGAAGATTAATTAATCTAAACTTAACCCAAGCAGTTGCCAACTCAATAACAGATCAATTAAGGAATCATACCTGGTATCTTGGTACCAAAACATGACTTGTAAGCTGTTGACCAGCCAGACCGGGACGTGATGTCTGTGACTGTTACTCTAAAACACTCCCTGTAGGCCCAGTGAACTGGGCTTATAGCCACTGCTAGACAACGTTCTTCTTCATTACACCAACTTATACAGTCGTCATTGTTGACTAGTTCTTTCTGTCCGATTTTGTTAGAGTCATCGAAGCTACCCGTGTTACTTTGCCAGCAACCTGGACCAGAGGGAAAGGGTTTTAATTCTTGGTGCTTCGTTAAATCTGATAAGCGGCAATCATTCATCACGATAAGTTTAGTTATGTATTCAAAATCATTCAAAATTAGATTAGGGTTAAGAATGAAATTTGAGATCTTACTTTGTGTTGCTGAGTGCAGTAAGCACACAGTGAAAACGATAGCAAGCTTCATGGCCGAACAGTGAACATTAAGCTGAAATCAATTACAAGGATTAAGACCGATCTCGACTCGGTTTTCTTTTCCGGTTCAGTGCGTACGATTAATAGATGTATTATATATCATGTAACCAATAACGAGTTTTGTTACATTTACATTAACTAATGTACATGTACTATCATAAACTTTAAAGTATTTCGATATTACAAAAATAGCACAAAACCCTAAAATAACCCTACAAAATCAACCCTAAAATTATTGAGGTCGAAGTAAGGTAAAAATTCAAACAACAAAACCATATTTAAAAACTACGTTTACTACTAATACATAATTAATGTACAAAATTAGAGTTCAACAAGAAGTGCTGACAATCTTTTATCCTAATTTATACGGTTTAGATTAAATTACTGAATATTATTCTCGTCCGTCTCGGACAAGCGACAACCTTCTACGTAACTCTTCAACAAATGGTCATCTAATTTTGAAGCGGTCCTTTTTGTTCGTGTATTGTAAAGAGTAGACTTCGTTAGTTGTCAAGTCAGAATTGCGTGAGTCACGTGACATTTGGACCTATTTTTATTGGCCTATAGCCAACAGATGGTCTAGATTTTGTTGCAGTTTAAGACAAGGTTTAGTTTAATTCAATAAAGTTAATATGAGAGAGCAAGTGAGTGTGACGTGAAGATGAAGAGTGTTGGTAGGTTCCTGATACCTACAAACCCATAGACGTACCACTATAATGACTTGCGATAATCAGTAGTCAATGACCTACTAATGCTACTAATGTTATTAATATATTAGTATTGTTAGGATGGAATGTACTCATCAGTTTCTCTTGTGAATCGCTTAACTGGTCAATATAGGACTGATGAGCTACTGTTTTCCTGGCTAGACATCATGCCTTATAGTTATACAAATTACAATATACACTATGTTTTATTTACGGGAGGGGATATTTTATGCAAATGTTCCAGGTTTGTGACCAATCATTACTGATAATTATCCGTCCGACCTTGTCTCAAACCCAATAACATAACAACATTTAAACACAGTTTAAAGCAGACTGGTAAAAACACGAAACATGTTCAAAATCAGTTACTATTAATTAGGTAGCAATAAGCTCGTAAAACAAGAATATCGATATGTGTTATGCCAGGCAACAATCCTACCTCTCCCCTAGTATCAAGTGTAAATCACGTTTTTATGAGTCACACCGTCACGGGGTCTGGATAGTCACTACCCGGTACCGAGCACAGACTGTGCTCTAAATCAAATATCTGGACGATAATGATCAATTACTAATTAGTTCTGTGTCTAATGGATAATAGATGTATCGGTAATAAAGAGTTCTCATTCTTCTACTGGTAAAAGGCTTGAATTTTAAAAGATTGCGCCAATACGTACATTTTATTTCGTAAGGGCTACTAGAAAGCCTTATGTCACAGGAAGGAGCTAACCGCATTCTTAGATAATCTATTCAAATTTTACAGACCCAAAAAAATTCATCAAAACCAAAATATGGCCGATTAAACGCACTGAACGCACTGATCACACCATCTCTGGTAGTGATGCCACACAGAGCACACCATCTCTGGTAGTGATGCCACACAGAGCACACCATCTCTGGTAGTGATGCCACACAGAGCACACCATCTCTGGTAGTGATACCACACAGAGCACACCATCTCTGGTAGTGATGCCACACAGAGCGGCAACACTGAACCATGGTAAGAAGGAGTATGTCCTGAGATAAAAAGGCTTACCGGCTAGACTTTGTGACTATGAATGATTCAAAATGTTGAAAGCTTCACACGAGCGTGGCTCTATCAATCAATTATGTAGATTTATCATTGTCATCCGGGCACAACTCAGAGAACCAGCCGACTCTAAATTAACCCTAAGTCTGCATTATTCTCTGTAGTTCACAAGAAACCGCTCTAAGTGGCAACTTCTAAACGGTTATCTAGGTAGTTTCCGTTCCATTGCCCTCGTGTCCTATGACATTAGAACATTAGTTATGAGGCTGCAGTGCACCTATTTGCGCTCTCGTGATAATAGCAATAACAGCACTTTATAATACAAGATATCTCGGCTTCAGAAGAAGCTAAATGCTCAACTTGGACATTTAAATTTTCAAAATGATCACATTGAGTCGGGTAGAGCATAATGTCAAAGTTCTCAGTCATTAGTCCTCGGATCGCTGAGTTATTAGGCCAAAAACCATTTTTACACTGTCGCGTGTTGCGACTACAGCACTTCCAATCAAAATAACTCGGTTTCTGATTGGAGTTAAGAGCTTAAATCGGGCAGTAAAATGATCATACTGAGTACAGTGGGGTTAAGCCTAGTTTCAACGTCCTCAGGCATCAAGCTGTCAAGTTAATAGACCAAAAGCTTGCAAATAGACCAAAAGCTTGTAAATTTCACCATCTAGAAAAGCCAGTTTTTGTCAAAGCAACAGCTCCAAGTTGGCGTTTTCAATAATGCAACACGAGAAATCTCGCTGTTAGGGTAGGCGAGGCTATGATATTATTATGCTAATCCCCTGGGGCTCTTAGTATAATAAGTGTGGGATAATAAGCGTAAAGAGGGCAGCCAGGAATCTTCATTGCCTTCAAACCTTTTGTTTCACACATTTTCTGGCCTCACGAGTTCTTTGATTAGCCTAGAACACCAGATAATTTTCAACAATTTGGTGACTCGTATACGGTTCTTACAACCACTCTGAATATTAAACGCTTTCAAGCTCCTGTATGTCACTTATCTTGGAGGGGTGCCAGTAGGCCACCAATCCGTGACATGTGTAGTTATAGATAATATTGGTTCTAAGTTTAGATATGTGAAACTGCTTGTTCCTACGATTATAAGACGCACCCTGTGATTCAGATTCCTAACATACCGTATCAAATAGTTAATACAGACTGCTGAATCTCTAGTTTGTCTAAATCATGGCCACCCACAGGGTCAGTATTCCCCAGTTTACAATCATTATTCTGCGGACATGGTCTATTATAAGCCAACTGATAATTACCCGAAAGCCGAGTTAAGATGAGCTTGAATCTTCAGAAAACGAGTATGGTTTTCTGATAGCATGTAAATTGCGCTGTTCGTGCGTGCTGAGTGAAAATGAGTGTGGTTTGTTAGTTGTTTTTGTACTGTGGAGTGAAGAGTGACAAGTATAATCCAAACTTATTATAATATGTTGATTTAATCTAATAATTTAGATAAATTTACAACCATGATCAACTCCAAATAAAATAAACAATTAACACGTGTATATTACAGATCTACAGCCCAGCGTTCTACGTAGCTGTGGACCACAACAGACAAGTTATCATAGTAACAATCAGAGGGACCCTCTCACTGCAGGTTAGCTGGTGTTTTAAACCTATTATTGATTGCCATTTTCGGCAATTTTTTGACCAATTATGACTAAACATATTTTACATATTTTGTCAGATTCATTAGCATATTCCGTTTTTCACTGAGTAATGACAGACATTCTCATTCGTCACAGTTTAAAACCACATTTGCTGGCCAGGTAATGGTCAATGAGTTATGATCAGAGTTTTTCAGCCGGTGGTTTTGCCCCGGCACTTTGACACAGTTAATCCTGTGCCCCAGTAGGTAAGGTTTCGGGTAAGAGTAAAGATTTGTTTTTACCTTTATTGGGGCACGAGGTTCTTGCGCAGAACATAGTGGACTGTATGATCCTATATATCCTATAAATCCTATACATAATGTATGTATAATCCTGAATTTCTCCCCAGGATGTTATCACAGACATGGTATGTGAACCACAGGACATACCAGGAAATCCCGGACTACTAGCACACAGGGGAATGGTGTTATCTGCTTCCAACATTATAACTATTCTAGAGACTGATAGGGTTCTGGAGAAAGCTTTCAGTTTGTATCCGGTAAGTTGTGAGATGTAAGTTGTACACATACTGCCAACTTTAACTTTTAGTACTGATAGTTTTCCACTCAGTTGTTTGCAATATGTACTTCCTGAACATCAGGATTCAGGAAGTACATATTGCTTCAAATTTTTTGGATCAGGGTGTCTTCCACGAACAGTTTATGGTGTACTTAAGCATGACTTAAGTACAAATTTAAGTACAACCCTTCGTTTGTCGTCCACGAACTGAGTCTTAAGTACAAATTTTTGCTTAAGTCGCATGATTTAAGTTCCTACTTAAATATTTAAGTACGACTTTGGGAGTTAAACTTAGCGTGCACTTAAAGTTGCGTTAGCCTCCATATATGGTGCGTGTTGGAAGCGTAATTGTAATCGATACTTACTTAAGCCCCAAATTTACTTAAGAGTGGACTTAAATCAGGCAGATTTAAGTAAAAAGTTAAGACCAGTCCAAACCGCACTTAAGCTGTACTTAAGTCGAACTTAAATGTAAAATCGGATTTTGTGATCACTAAAATAGTGATTGAGGAACAGCAAACAGTTTCGAGGGTTTTAAAAACATATAAACCGTAAATTTTGAGTGTTTTTCAATAAGCTGAAGGGCTTAGTAACAGTTATCTTCAGTCATTATTTAGATGAACGAATCAATGACACATGTGTTCTAGCTTCCTGTCCCAATTTCAGAGCCTCAATTTTCACTGATGTCCTCGCAATGTCTGTATCTACTATCTACAGGGTAGTCCATATTCCTAGATCTGCAGTAATTATGCAGGAGTAGGACCATACAACTAAATATGATATTACATGCGGTACAATATTGCACCACCTGTCTTCTTGCAGAGACACCTAAACCTCGATTTCAGGACACCAATGGCCCTTTCTACAGTACATCTGCACTTTTTGTGTGCAACATTGTACCGTTTCTCTTTCGGAGTGAGATTTTCTTCAAGCAGTGGAACCATCATGATTTCTCGCTGGCCGTACCCCGAATCACCAAGAAGCTAACCCTTATTATAGTTTGGCCCTTGGCTCTTGACAAAATCTTCGATCAAGGTCTTAACCCCACTTAATTTCCAAATGGCTGAATCATGGATACTACCGGGCCAACGCACAACAGCGTCAGAAATTGCTCATTGATGTCACATATAACATGACAGTTGATAGCATGTCCCTCTTCCAAATAACTGGAAATGACATAATCAATAATACTAATAGAACCTGCCGCCTGGGTGTGCTCAATTTGGTTCCTACTTGCTATCACACCATTGGTTAGTGTGACCTGCGTTACCTCAGTCACGTGACAGTTAAGTACTCTGCATGATACCCGTTCGTGGACGACAGGTTTGTCCTAAATTTGTGTTTGCTTAAGTGTCTCTAGTTTCGTGGACAGCAGAAATTGTCGTACTTAAGCTAAGTGCGAACTTAGCTTAAGTTCAAAAGAGTTAAGTACAAGTTTCGTGGAGGAGGCCCAGCGCAAACTGGTATAGTAATTCTACCTCTCTCTAAATATGCTAAATATGCTAAATATGCTAAATATGCTAAATATGCTAAATATTCTAAATATGCCAGGAGTTCCAGCTGCTGGTACTAGGACACTCCCTGGGAGCGGGAGCTGCGACCCTGCTCAGTTTCATGCTCAGAGACCGCTACCCCACTCTCCGGTGTTTTGCATACGGTCCGCCCGGTGGACTTCTCAGGTAACAGGGCTCCTTTGTGAGGGGGTAATTGTTCTGGTCTCCTGGTTATTATTGTGGGAGTAATGTTCTGTGATCACAGTGCGCGCTATTGTCATCTTATATAGATGTGGGATCATGTGGGCACTGGTTTTGTAAAACTGGATGTCGGTGTCCTTGGCTCTGATATTGATTATAATTATTGACTGCCCTAATTTGAGTAATTCTCGTATCTCACGGTTATCTCCACTGGGGATATCATGAGTTATGTTATAAGATTATAGAGTGACATATCTTTGAAATATTAAAACTGTTCAGCGAAGAAGCAGCGGAAGAGTCTAAGAAGTTTGTGGTATCGACTGTGGTTAACAAGGAGTTTGCAACCAGGCTCAGTATAAATAGCATCGTGCAACTCAGAGACAGCGTTCTCTCTGCTATTCAGATCAACCATAGATCCAAGGTGGGCTTTTTAATGGTTGAGATTTTATTTTGAATTTAAGGAGAGATTTTCTGCGGGTTGGACTTGAATCATAAAAACGCTTATATAATTTGATTCATAAAGACAAATAGAATTAAACAAATACTGTACCATAAATAATCTCAATCATGCAAACATGCTTTCGTCACCTTACTCTAAAATACATAAAGATCAATCATTTTAAAATTGGGGAAAATTTAAACATTATCAATCTTAAGGTTGGAAGTTGGATCGCCCTAGAAGCAACGCTCGAATTTCCAAATTATCCCAAATAACCAACTTCATAGTTGCTACGGAAAGCTGACTTTCTGACAAGCTAACCGACTGACTAGCTTACTAAAATTTAGTTAATCAACTTATTAGCTAATTAGCTACCGTACAAACTACAACTCCACGTCATCCGCATCATTGGATCTGAGTTTCTGATAGACAGGTCTATCACTGCCTGAACCGGTGGTACCACCCTTTCCAGCGTCTAATCCCAAACAGTCTGATAGTTCTAATGACACCGTATTGTAATGGTGACACTCGTTTGTTATTCTGTGAACACGGGAGTATTGAACTGGCGGCTGGAAGCTGGGTGGTGCTGGCGGCGAGAACGGGTTCTTCTTCGCTTTGTTTAGCTTTCTCTTGAGACTCCTTGCTAAGTTGAAGAAGAATATATTAGAGATAATGGATGAGAGCAGCATGGCTGAGAGGACGCCCAGGATTAACAGAAGTAGGTTCATATCAACCTTCTCCTCTTCTTGGTATGACCCGTCCTCTGCCTCTTCATCGTCTGATACTGAGTTGTTATAGTTTATACTGGTTGTAATAACGGAGCTACTGGTGGAGAACTCCGTCTTAATTCCACAAGTACAGGAACATCTTATTGTCTTGGCGTCCATCTGCCAGATAAAGTCCGGTACGTTTATTTCTGTGGTTCCCGTTGCCATGGCAACTGTTCCTTTAGAACCCGCTGAAATTGTCATGTTACACTTCACTACACTCAGATCATTAGACACGACTGAGCATTTTGAGCTTTCAGTTTTCTGGAATCTGAATACCAGTTTTGGGGGGTCTATGTAGTTGATACTCTGGGTGATGCAATCAGCAGAAGGCTGAGCTGAATACACGCTGAACTCTGTTTGTGGTAGCAGCGTAAATGTCTCAGAGACCTTGTTCGTGGTCCTGGTGAGCTCATGTGTCGTGGCCTGGAGACGCTGACCACACTCGGTCGCCTCGCCCCGCCACAACCTCACCTCCCTCCCTGCTACCACCGTCACCACCAGTCCCAAACACTCCACCTCTGAACCTACCTCCAGGTCCATGCTCCTAGCGTTGGTTACCTGCTCATCGTGTGGGAATTTTATGGGAGTCAGCCCGCTCTTACACTTCCACTCAGGGAGTGGGTGCTGGTCTGAGCTGAAGATTTGCTTAAACTGGGCACTGAGAGGGTCGTTGTAGCTCTCCGAGGGGAGTCTGACTATGATGAAGTAAGGAGGCTCGGTTAGTACTATTTTTGTTATGACGAGAAGACACAAGGTTATCGTAAGAGCTTGCATCAATTTATCATCTGATTGATAAATATGTTAAGGGAAACACTTAATAAAACAAAATGAGTTCAGAAGTAAAGAAGCAAGATCAAGTAAAATAGATCGGGAATGAACTTTGACCTTACAAACTACCAATAGATAGATCCGAATATAAATACTCAACTATATTCCCGACCGGTATAATGGGAGCTATACAAATCTAAACGATCAGGGTAAGTCTAAGAGAGCGAATATACGTACAATAAGTTATACGGAACTATTAGAGACTGCGTACTGTAATCCATTACAGAGACCATTCTCCGCTCTATCGATCAAACATCCAGGATAAACAAAGAACCGATATAAAGAAAGTATTCAAACAGGAGGATGATAATAATAAGTACTCTAACAGTAGTGATATATATATTGTAATGATATATGACCTCTTTAAACGTTGTCCCAGCAGACCGACGCTGTACCTGTCCGACATAACAAAACGCTAGCTCTAATTTTATGCTGCTTTTATTGTTTGACCTCTGCTAATCGATCTCGTGTGAGAACTGAGAGTTGTGAGAAATAAGACAGTGTTTTGAAACAAAAGCAGCTCTGAAAAGGAGCTGTTCGTTTAATGGCTTTGACTGTTCTACGCGGTATTGTGCAATACAGTTTACGTGTTTAAGTATCGGTAACTAAGATAACATAATCAGCCCCATTACGAGGTCCTTATATTTAAATTATTCTAATCGAAGCAAAACGAATTTCTAAAAAATGAGAGTCTGAATGAGCACGTAGAACATATCACGGGCAGAGAGAAGAAAGAGCCTAACTTTTATTGCAGCGCGTTGTATAATAGGGACCTATAATGGCACCTGGGATCGCATTGTTTGCCCCCTATTTGGTTCGCTGGCCGGTAAGTAAAGCTTTTGTTGGTGCTATTTGATCGGTGAACCACCATTTGTACTGATGAGCTTGATCGATTAATCTGAAAAGAAAGGGCTCTGCGTGAGGGTGTTAAATGAGAGCTATCTGGTCATGTGCCGCATTACTCGCAGTACAATGAATTGAGAGTGAGGATTGGGAGGCGCCTGATAGGGGAGCGCTTTAGTCTTATTATATCCCAACTAAACGTAATGATCCGACTTGATGCACATCAAACCTCTGCCTTCATCACTGTTTCGGATGTTACAAGTTTGATAAGTCATGCTAGCCTCGTTTGGCACGACTAAGAGTCACCTCATCAGATTCTGTATACTGGCCAATAATAGCGCACCAAGACAGGCATATTAATATAGCTGATATATAGCTTTATACTTTTATAGTTATACTGTTTTGAGTGAAATTCCATCGTGACTCAATAACAATTAGTGGCTTTAATTAGGAAGACTAGAGGTACTGGTGTGAACGGTTAGGACGGTTCGTTAATATTACTTTACGCATTAACATTCCATGAGTTTAGGCTTTAGGCATATAATATAGTCAGAAACAGCTGCCACCATATAATATAATATAGCATGATTTAGGCTTAAAACCAAACAGTAATTGAACTGAAACAGCCGTAAAATGAAGTGGAAAACCGACCATAAAAAAAATTACCAGAAAGAAATTCACACCAGGGCGAGGAATACTGCATAAAATAAACGAGCTTTTCAATACCAATTATAACGAGGCTGTGTGCTGTGTGCCCAACAACGTGCTGTAACAGAAAAACTTAAAAATTTGCGGCATGCTCCAACTCCTGACAAACAATTATTATTATTGGACTTTATTCCTACCCTAGCTCCGAATCCCTTACTCTTGATATTCCATGATCTTTATTTAATTAACTAAGTAATTAACTAAGCAATTAACTAAGTAATTAACTAAGTAATTAACTAAGTAATTAACTAAGTAATTAACTAAGTAATTAACTAAGTAATTAACTAAGTAATTAACTAAGTAATTAACTAAGTAATTAACTAAGTAATTAACTATTTAATTAACTAAGTAATAGATGTGGATACTGGCGGGGAGGTGATAATTGTTTGTTTACATTAATAGTGAGCACATGTTAAGCAGGCTGAGGAGGTGATCATTGTTTGTTTACATTTTAGGTCGAGCACATGTTAAGCAGGCTGATGAGGTGATACATATTTTGTATTATAGAAGGCTTGTAACACTTGTAACGCCTTCTTGTTACCCCCCTTTGAGGGCCCCAAATTATTTTCTGAACGAAAGCTCAAAAATAACCGAGAAATCGACCTTCTTATTAACTCATTTTGATGACCGTTTCTAACCTAAAATTGCACGAAAAATCGATTTAGCTAGGTTTCAGAACCTATAAACACTTCCTTATCCCTCAAAATTGATGTTTTATAGTTTAGAATGCGAGCAACAAGCAACATATATTTTGATCCTTCGGTTCTACTGCAGCTCTTGACCTAGGGCTGAAACCGAAAGATCGAGGCAATCCTCACCTTAACTGATCGAACTTGAGCGAAGAGCAGAGTACGACAAAACACAGCAGGTAAGTCATTTTGGTGACTGTTCCTCACCTGTACAACGTTGCACGAGAAATCGATTTAAGTTGGTTTTACAGCCCAATAACGCTTCCCTATTCCTAAAATTTTTGTGTTACTCAAACAAAGAACATGATGATTCTGCAACGAAAGAACAAGGAGATCATCTCGTTAACAACTTGAACAGGTTCTATCACAATTTTCAGAGCAGAGCACGATAGCAAAGTCAAAAGAAACAAAATAAAGGTAGGTAACCAACACAATGATATAACAATCACAATAACAACTGAATTAAATTTATTCGGACGACGGGCAGCCCTGATGTGCTCCGTGATCCTGACCAATTGTAAAAGAGGTGCTATGTCACGTGACGCAGATCCGTCCAATCACAAACAGGAATAGTCAGCAGACGGGGGGGTAGGGTGGGGGTTGTTTACGATAGTCAAACAATCTTGATAGTGTGTTGGTCTCTCCCCCAACTGACTGTAGTGCTTTAAATTGTCCAGTCAGAACAGAACATTAACATAATTTTGTAGTTAATTAAGTAGACCTGGTCATTTTTTAAAAATCACTGTCCACCTCCCTTAAAAAAACAGGGTTCAAATTAACAAGTTGGGCACACACGAATGCGATGTCGCTGAGATAAGGCAACATCTTCGCCACAACTTTGTTTCCCAAAATCTTGTACCGCTTCAGATAGCCAATGGAGCGTTCCACGTGGATGCGGGCGATGCTGACTTTTCTGCTGGCTGCTACTTCTTCCGGCGTGAACTGAGTCTTGCCCCACATCCCCGCTGGGATGTTAAGTGTAACTCCTGAAATTTAATTCGCTTTTTATTCCGCTTATTCTTAACTAACCGGACGATGATTAATCACTCTACACTCAACTGATACGTGACGTTTCAACACGTTCTCTAGATGGCTCTGAAACCTTAACCACCCACAATTATGACCCTAACCCTAACACAAACCCGATTTCTAACTTAAGCATATGCTGAAACCTTAACGAGAAATTAGAAATCATAGGTCATAGCATGTTATCTCGCCAGAGGAGCATCAGTTGGGTGATTCACAATCAGCATACAAAAATATAAATACTACGATTTAAGTTGGTTTTAACTGTTAGTGTTAGGGGCCCGTTCAGAAAAATCTCATATTTCGAGTGAACAGATAAGAAAGGTAAACATACGATATAATGTCCCTCTGCTCACTCTTCCTGTTTGTGATTGGACGGATCTGCGTCACGTGACAGAACACATCTATTACAATTGGTCGGGATCACGGAGCACATCAGGGCTGCCCATCGTCCGAATAAATTTAATTCAGTTGCTATTATGATTGTTATATCATTGTGTTGGTTACCTACCTTTATTTTGTTTCTTTTGACTTTGCTATCGTGCTCTGCTCTGAAAATTGTGATAGAACCTGTTCGAGTTGTTAACGAGATGATCTCCTTGTTCTTTCGTTGCAGAATCATCATGTTCTTTGTTTGAGTAACACAAAAATTTTAGGAATAGGGAAGCGTTATTGGGCTGTAAAACCAACTTAAATCGATTTCTCGTGCAACGTTGTACAGGTGAGGAACAGTCACCAAAATGACTTACCTGCTGTGTTTTGTCGTACTCTGCTCTTCGCTCAAGTTCGATCAGTTAAGGTGAGGATTGCCTCGATCTTTCGGTTTCAGCCCTAGGTCAAGAGCTGCAGTAGAAGCGAAGGATCAAAATATATGTTGCTTGTTGCTCGCATTCTAAACTATAAAACATCAATTTTGAGGGATAAGGAAGTGTTTATAGGTTCTGAAACCTAGCTAAATCGATTTTTCGTGCAATTTTAGGTTAGAAACGGTCATCAAAATGAGTTAATAAGAAGGTCGATTTCTCGGTTATTTTTGAGCTTTCGTTCAGAAAATAATTTGGGGCCCTCAAAGGGGGGTAACAAGAAGGCGTTACAAGTGTTACAAGCCTTCTATAATACAAAATATGTATCACCTCATCAGCCTGCTTAACATGTGCTCGACCTAAAATGTAAACAAACAATGATCACCTCCTCAGCCTGCTTAACATGTGCTCACTATTAATGTAAACAAACAATTATCACCTCCCCGCCAGTATCCACATCTATTAACTATTTAATTAACTAAGTAATTAAATATTTAATTAACTAAGTAATTAACTATTTAATTAACTAAGTAATTAAATATTTAATTAACTAAGTAATTAACTAAGTAATTAACTAAGTAATTAACTAAGTAATCACACTCCAAATTTCAGTGGAAGCTGACACTGGACCACATAATGTCGGTAATGAGACTGAGACCAATAGCGGAAGTGATCCTAAACTCGGAGGAGGAAGCCCCGCTGATCCTCCCTACTTTCAACAGAGCAGAGGAGGACCCGAGTGAGGTTCCTAAACTCTATCCTCCTGGCAAAGTCATCTTCATTCACAGAAACGAGATACAAGCCAGGTTAGATCAACACACAGAAACGAGATACAAGCCAGGTTATTTCAACACACAGAAACGAGATACTGGCCAGGTTAGTTCAACACTCAGAAACGAGATACAAGCCAGGTTAGTTCAACACACAGAAACGAGATACAAGCCAGGTTATTTCAACACACAGAAACGAGATACTGGCCAGGTTAGTTCAACACTCAGAAACGAGATACAAGCCAGGTTAGTTCAACACTCAGAAACGAGATACAAGCCAGGTTAGTTCAACACTCAGAAACGAGATACAAGCCAGGTTATTTCAACACACAGAAACGAGATACTGGCCAGGTTAGTTCAACACTCAGAAACGAGATACAAGCCAGGTTAGTTCAACACTCAGAAACGAGATACAGGCCAGGTTAGTTCAACACTCAGAAACGAGATACAAGCCAGGTTAGTTCAACACACAGAAACGAGATACAAGCCAGGTTAGTTCAACACTCAGAAACGAGATACAAGCCAGGTTAGTTCAACACTCAGAAACGAGATACAGGCCAGGTTAGTTCAACACTCAGAAACGAGATACAAGCCAGGTTAGTTCAACACACAGAAACGAGATACAAGCCAGGTTAGTTCAACACTCAGAAACGAGATACAGGCCAGGTTAGTTCAACACTCAGAAACGAGATACAAGCCAGGTTAGTTCAACACACAGAAACGAGATACAAGCCAGGTTAGTTCAACACTCAGAAACGAGATACAAGCCAGGTTAGTTCAACACACAGAAACGAGATACAAGCCAGGTTAGTTCAACACACAGAAACGAGATACAAGCCAGGTTAGTTCAACACACAGAAACGAGATACAAGCCAGGTTAGTTCAACACACAAAAACGAGATACAAGCCAGGTTATTTCAACACACAGAAACGAGATACAAGTTTGGTTAGTTCAACACACAGAAACGAGTTACAGGACAGGTTAGTTCAACACTCAGAAACGAGATACAGGCCAGGTTAGTTCAACACTCAGAAACGAGATACAGACCAGGTTAGTTCAACACTCAGAAACGAGATACAAGCCAGGTTAGTTCAACACACAGAAACGAGATACAGACCAGGTTAGTTCAACACTCAGAAACGAGATACAAGCCAGCTTATTTCAATACACAGAAACGAGATACAAGCCAG
The DNA here is from genome assembly GCF_026151205.1 of Bolinopsis microptera. Classification (NCBI taxonomy): domain Eukaryota; kingdom Metazoa; phylum Ctenophora; class Tentaculata; order Lobata; family Bolinopsidae; genus Bolinopsis; species Bolinopsis microptera. Next base: position 14,522,992 of record NC_087073.1, read on the forward strand.
GTCTGTTCAACACTCAGAAACGAGTTACAGGACAGGTTAGTTCAACACAGAAACGAGATACAAGCCAGGTTAGTTAGTTCAACACACAGAAACGAGATACAGGCCAGGTTAGTTCAACACTCAGAAACGAGATACAAGCCAGGTTAGTTCAACACACAGAAACGAGATACAGACCAGGTTAGTTCAACACTCAGAAACGAGATACAAGCCAGCTTATTTCAATACACAGAAACGAGATACAAGCCAGGTCTGTTCAACACTCAGAAACGAGTTACAGGACAGGTTAGTTCAACACTCAGAAACGAGATACAAGCCATGTTAGTTCAACACTCAGAAACGAGATACAAGCCATGTTAGTTCAACACACAGAAACGAGATACAGACCAGGTTAGTTCAACACTCAGAAACGAGATACAAGCCAGCTTATTTCAATACACAGAAACGAGATACAAGCCAGGTCTGTTCAACACTCAGAAACGAGATACAAGGTAGGTTAGTTCAACACATAGAAACGAGATACAGGCCAGGTTAGTCAGTTAAACACACAGAAACGAGATACAGGCCAGGTTAGTTCAACACACAGAAACGAAATACAAGCCAGGTTAGTTCAACACTCAGAAACGAGATACAAGCCAGGTTAGTTCAACACACAGAAACGAGATACAGGCCAGGTTAGTTCAAAACACAAAAACGAGATACAAGCCAGGTTAGTTCAACACACAGAAACGAGATACAGGCCAGGTTAGTTCAACATACAGAAACGAGATATAGGCCTAGCAGGCTTTATACAGGTTTTAAGTTTGGTTACCGTTTATATTTTACAGATGAAAATCTAGCCATTAATACAATTAAAATAAGCGCTCTTTTTGTTAAGATTTTACCGATAATACTGTGAAAATTGATACAAAACATCGAGGATTCAACGAAAATAAAGGCTCAAGTTACTATAAGAGTATAAGGTAAACAAGGTAACTAAGGAACAAAGTATCAACTCAAACGTAAGCAAGGCTAATAAAGCAATTTTAGCTCAAAATAAACTCACGGTCAAACTACTTGTTGTCTTGACAACGGTTTAAGGAATAATCAATTTCAGAAACTGCGGTACGGGACTTAAACAGTAATGAATGAACTAAAATAGTTGATATCCTAATACAGCATTACAACAATTAGGATATATCCATGAAATACTGGGCCGATACGAAAAAGTTTCTGATTTCTTCTTTTAGGAATCTGACAGGATGGCTTTCCCTTTATTAGAATTTGGAATGCCACCACCTTAACTTTTAAGATAGATCAGTAATTGGCCTTGAAAGAACATCGTAAAAATGCATCAGACTTCGAGGATACTGCAATTGAGACGGGACGCGGTGACACGAATAGTATTTTCAAAAGGCAATTACAATCAGCAAAATACAATTCCGCCAATTTAGCGGTCATAGAAAATCTGAAAAGGATACTGACACTGATATCTGTGTATAAAAATGTTCCAAAAGTTCGCACTACCTTAACAATAATGATCCCGTTTTTGGGGATTGCAATATTTCAAATCTTAAAAACAACAGCCCCGTCGTCTATTAGGAGCCGGACAGAAAGAGCGTATATTAAGACGCAATGAAACTGCCACTCCATGGCAACATTTAAATATATCGACTCTGTTACATCGTTTCCTCAAATTATTTGTTGACTAGTAGTGTTGAAAGTATTAAAATATGTGTTGAACAGTAAATTGAGACGGCTGACTGTTGAGGGCTCAGTTTATCTGGGCAGCACCTCAATACACATGACATTACGGTTTGTTAGCTACGTAACGTGACTTTGAATGAAGAACATTGGCCTGTACGTTATTTTAATGTAAGTATTAGTAAGATTAACAAAAATAACTTATCTACGTGATAAAAATATGGTCTGGATGAAAAAAGTTTTTGACTTACTTATCTTCCGACTCATGCTGACACTAAAATGATATGTAATGGGCCTCAACTTGAGTCTGTCAAGTACAAGATTAGATCCTTACGAACAGATTCTATTGTTCTGTAATCATGACAGACTCGGAAAACCCCTCTCTCACATGTTAACTTTAATACTTTGATGAGGTTTATCTAAAGACAAGAATATCTCTATTCCCCCAATAACCCTGCCTCTCTGTCATTCATTATAAATCTGCTCCCCTCAGTTGCTGCAGCTCGTACAGCGGAGCACATTACGACGTACTCTCCGCACCAAACAACGTGTTCGACACCATACCTGTATCTCCGGAGATGTTAACAGACCATCTCCCCGACACCCTCGTTTACCTTCTCAAGGAGTTACAACCCATCGACGTATCCCCCGGCAGTCACATTTAGTCACCTTAGTCTCACTGGTTGGGGCAACATCAAGACACCTCGAATTTGTGATCTTCGAAATAATATGACTTGAAAACTAAACTGCTGGTTCATTTTAATTATTACGTTTGCAGTTGGAAACATTTGGCTTTTTAAATCAATAGTTGACAATGTTTACTTGAAGCAAGAATCTAAAGTTGAAAGCAGAGTACAGCACAAGTACACGAACGTTAACAAGAATTTAATTACTGCATTCATATACCCACAAGCAGCAACAGGGTGACACTAAATTTGAGGTCGAGTTTATTGCGGTTACATGATTGTTATTACAATTTATGTGGGACCGTGCAAATCGTTATGGTAATCTTGACAACCTTAATTTCTTAATTTGAGCCGACCTATGTTATATTGAGTATCAAAGTAGGTTGTTGGACGTTGGTGCAATGAAGGTTTTATGAATTTATTAACTTATCAGAAAAGATTTAGTACCCTGAACCGTTAAAGTATAGGAAAGTTTTATTGACTTGTAGATTATTGTCATATAATTCAGAGATTAGTTTAGTTAAATGAATAGCATGTTTGTAAATTCTTGTTGTAATAAATTTTGATATTTGTTAATTTTAATTTTAATCAGCCGTGATACCCCGTGTAATATAAACATTTAGCTTCTCTTTACCAGGCTGCACCATTTTCTATTCTTATTCTCATTTAATCCTGATCTAGTAACACCTTGATGTCCTATGTGAACTTAATTTTGACCGATTTTGTATTCCGTATCCCTTTTTTTGCGATCTTTTTTGTAGCTTTTTATGTCGGACAGATAAAAATATTTCAAGTTGATATAATTTCAAGATTAAACGACTGGTTCAGATATACCTGGATCATATTAACTTACAGTGTAATAATGACATGATACAATTTAAAGTATATACAATAAAAATTCGCAAGTTAAAGCAAGCTAGCAGTGTGTCAAAGCATATAAGAAAGCATATAAGAAAATAAATGAATATCATAAATAAACATAGGATGTTTAAACTAGGGGCCACGCAGGAGCAACACCAGATTCAGCGGACATAATCTAAATAGAACGAATTGCTAACTGACACTGTACACTAATACAAAGTTACTGAAGCTTGCAAAACGTTACATATTCATCGTAAAATTTGGTAATTATCCTAATAGCTGATATAGACGAAACAGCTCATAAACATGAAGTTCCCCGAACCAGGCTATTAAAATGATTATAGCCCTAATTATTCCTTTGATGACAATGATTAGTGACCGCATAATTGTTTACCGGCACGATCTTAACAGTGATAATTACAGTGTGAGTTGAATCTACAGTTCAATTAGTGTTATTATTCAATTAGCGATATTATTCACTTATTGGGCCCCTTTTGTGAGGACAGAGCGGGAGACCCTTCCCAATTGTTTTATCTTACACTGACTGCCTTAATAAGGCTGCTTTTCAAGTTCAAGATGCAAATGTAGCGGCTCAAAAATAGTGAATGGCGGTGTCAGTCTGTTTATGTATCATTATTCATAAAAGGGGTACAACCTGAATGATAGATTAGTCTATAGAAACTTACACTGTTATAATTAGCGCTGTAAATTGTGAAAAGGACGAAAGACACCGCTGCTAGCTTGAAGTTATCAGAATGTATTTTAAAATCCATTTTTCACCAGAAACAGTAGTATGATGTATATTTATGCATGCCATTTGTTATGTTTTTGAATTTGAGAACTGATTCGACTAAAAATATTTGTGTTTTCAATTTTCTTGTTCTTCGGTAACGACAAGGTTTGTTACCGATATTTTGATCAGCATCACAACAGAAATTATGTGATGTTGCCATGTGCTGATAAACCGTTTATAATTAGAGGACAATGAACTGTGAACGGCACAATCCACATTCTATCTGGAATCTGGATGACAGGTTGAAGTCTAGCCGTTCTGCTGTAATGTCTTGTTGAGGAGTCCTCAAGATTCGCTTATAGTTCTACAAGTAGAAAGGAGGCTTTTTGAGCGCGTGTACTACAACAGTACAACAGTACAACATGCATTTATTGTTTAACGTTGATTCACGATGTCAATCCTTCGCAGCTCGGTGAGGCACAGTGGTGCATCTCGCCGATCTACCGAAGAGAAGGTTGCGAGAAGCATTATTTGATGCGCGCGCGACCCAGTAGTGCAACGCGCTACAATGTTTAACGCAGCTTCTAGTACCTCGACTTGTCAGTCACACTCACACTGTCCTCACTGATTGGTCACTGGTCAAACATTCGGTCAGACTGTCAAATTCTGAGTGTCAAATTCGGTCAGACTTTTTAAATCCGGTCTAGCCCGCGCCATCCAATTCCACCTACAAGTACGACCGCGCGAACTGCACTGCCGACCTGGCCTCACGGTGGAAAATTTGTCGATCGTGCATAAAATAATACTCGACGACTAATTGATACACGAGCGTTTATTGTATTTTTGTGCCAGCTGTTCATATGAAAAAAATCTGTAGAGGAAAAACAGCAAAACTTATTATTTGAACATGATCCCGGACCTAATACTGTAATTATAATGGCGCAGGAGGGTCAACCTGAAAAGAACATTGCTTGACCCTCCTGCCCCACCGCATGGATCAGGAGGTTCATTTCAGAAACAGTGCTTGACCCTCCTGCCCCACCACATGGATCAGGAGGTTCATTTCAGAAAAAACAGTGCTTGACCCTCCTGCCCCACCACATGGATTACGGGGGTCACCCACAAAAACAGTGCTTGACCCTCCTGCCCCACCACATGGATTACGGGGGTCACCCACAAGACCATGTGCGCTGCACTTATTTCTACATCGCGCGCGATACGTGTGTGCGTGATTACATGAAATATTACCGCGCCCTACGCCAAGTAGACGAAAAGCGTGGTCGAAGAGCGAGAGTCGGTACAATAAATAAAACGAGAGTTGGTACATTTAACTGGCATTTTTTAACCGTGGTACAATCAGAATTGAATACAGCCGACACAGGATGAGGGGGGGGGGGGGGGGGGGGGGCAATGACTACTGATGGAGACTTTTGAGCACCAATGGGGACGAAAATCATAGGGACTGAAGGTCAAATCGCTGGTGAAATTTTCCATTTGTCCCCATAAGTACCCAAAGTTTTGGCGAGTTTTATGTAGTTTTGATATTATCTTTTATTAAATGACTTCTAAAGGAGACTTTTGGGGGCTAAAAATCTTGGAGACTTGAGGTTAAATTGCTGGCGAAATTCTGCACTTGTCCCCAAAGTACCCAAAGTCATTGGCTCCCCCCCCCCCTCCCCCGGGTGAGGTGACGGAGAAAAATAAACTGAGCTCAAGGCTACATTTCCAGATATCCCGCCACGGCACCGTCACTCATGCTGCAAAGTGTGTTGAGAGATGCCCACGTCATCACACGTAAACTGTGTCACGAATACCTGAAATGCAGACGTGCAGAACAAACATAACTCTGATCTATATTTTTCATAAAACTTTCAGGATTTGCCAATGAGGGAAAAGACAGCACTGTCCGAGAAGCTAGAAATGCATGAATCATAGGTGACATGGATAGGGGTAAAAAGTTTTTTAAAAACATGAAAATTGTGAAAGGAAAAGAAGTAGAAATGAGAAAGGGTAGATTTAAAATGTTTGAGAATCGATTTTGTGCTGAAGAACTCCGTCCGCAGGACGGGCTTCCGGCTACTTATGATAATTCGAATAAATTTGAGATTCAAACAAGCTACGAATACGAATGCTTATAGCAGTGGCAAGCTCTTGTTTGCTGCGCATTGGCTGCAATGTATAACCGCAGTATGAACTGTCAAAATATTTGAATTTGCTTACCTAGTGGCTTTGTTTGATAAAGCATACATACTTTATATACCGATAAATCAATAACTCCTTTTGATTCTTCGGTTTGAGAATTGTGCGGTCACACATCTCTGCAATGTCTGAAAAGGTGGCAGGGAAGTATTGAAACTTACTTAACACTATATTTACAGTTAAACCTTGAACTACTATAACTAGGGCAGTAGGAAACGCCAAAAAGTAGATCATCTGACTAAAACAACTTAACTTCATCCAAGAGTCTAGTTAGCAGCATTGTAGCGATAAGATACCACCATAGTTTGAGCTGTCGACACTGAAATAAAACAAACAATTTACTTTTCACTACTGCAGGGGAATGCATGTAACATATAAAGAATAAAGATATAATATATTGTATGTTTTTCATCGTGGCCTCAGGGGAGAAGGGCAGCTCGAAAAACCGAAAAAAGTCTAAAAAACCGTGTTGGAGCTGGTGAGTTAAAGCTACCGATCTCGATCGTGAGAGTCAGATGATCAGATCGCATGTAACGTGAGTTTCGCCCGCCTGAATAAGGCAACATGAAATCATATTGCTGGTGACAGGTCTCGACCAAGATGTAAAATAAAGATACCCCAAATTTGTTATTTTTAAGCCGATTCACATCGACCCAAGTCTCTGCTTTGACCCTAAATGCTCAAACTTCGTTAATAGATTGGAAAATCGTGTTATGCTTGTTACTAATAACTGTTGTTTGTGAGAGGACATCTCGATTTCCCGGATCAGAGGATCACACCAATGAGGGGTTGATTGTGCATGTGTGAACTTGACTAAATTTTCAAATTGCCCGATTTTTTTTCAGTAGGTCACATTACTCGTGACGTGCAAATGTATCTTTTGTCTTTTAATAGGTCAAGCTCAGAGCTTTAAAGCTTTAAAGACTTCTCCGTGACAAAGACGGCCGACATATATCTTTACTCCAGGAAAAGTCAGAACTCTTTCCACACCACATTCTTAAATGTACACGACAGCAGAACGACGATGTAGCCCCACGCCGCAGTAAACTTTAAATTTCTGACCCGGAACGAGCCCAGCAACTGTAGACAGCTGCGTGAGCTATGTACGGTTAGCAGATTTAAGAGCTTATGCAATAAGCAGTCACCGTTCACTCTCATTTTTGACTTTTCTTCTTTTGAACAACAAATGTCCATTGAATGATGCCAAGCTAAGCGATTATGATTAGAAAAGTACCGTGATTTACACTGATGGCTCATACAAGGACTTGTTGGACTTCGTGAATTTGGAGGACCTGCAGCTGTAATCAGTACTTCACTACCAGATGTGCGAGGCCGAGGTTCCCGTTTGACAACATTACAAGTGGACCACCCAGGCCGGGATGATCACGCGCTAGTTGACATGAGATCTGATTCTCCCGGGAAAATTGGGCGAGATGACCGGTGTCCTGTCAGAGGTCACGGATACAAGGATACAAAAATATAAATATTTTATTGTACAATTACAATAGTCGTATAAACTTGACAAATTCGCCTACCATCACGTGACCCTCGTCAACGAGCAAGTGAAAAATGTGTTCACAGCATTTATATTATACGGTAACTACACCATAGATTGACAAGCTAAGCGTACAGAAAAACGTCCAACTCCTGACTATAATAAAACTCCGGTATAATAGCGTTTTTGACGGAGCAATTTAATGGCCTGGAGTAGGAAACTTTGTTGACCGGAATAAATTGATCCGAAAGGCGAAAGATACATATGAGAGGCCATCATAAGATGGTACCAAAATATCTCTGTGAAAAGTCCTTTTTACTTTTTTAAGCGTCAAAAGTCGGTGCACTTACTTTATCCATCGAAAAAAGGCATCCCCTGGTGGCTCGTAAAGTATCGATTTTAGCTGTCTAGTAGCCATCTTCTGTGCTCTCTGGCAGTCTAAGAAGAAACATTATTATATACGACTCTATACAAATAATCTTATTATAAAACAGGATCATACATAGTTAATAGAACTCCATTAAGAAAACATCTTAACTACGTAATCTGTGCCTAGTACAACAGTTTCCAACACTTCCTACAGCTAGCAATATCCCTTATTTCATTTAAATCACTCAAATTTCTAAGTTCTAAGTTTCTATATTTAAGGTCATCAACAAGCATATTTGATATAAGTTTGTATTAGGTCTACCAACACGCCCTTTAAATTTACCACTACTATTTAACACAAATTTCTCTTTGTGATGAAAAAGTTTAAAGAAGCTTTACAACTTAACTCAAACTAATGCTTCTGTCTGTCTGCTGCATTTGAGTTTATTTCTAAATGATTCGCAGCTTTCGGTAGCTCCATGTTCAGCCCACCATGCCTGAAAAAATTTGGTTCACAATAACTTTGGTTCCCATAAATATTATGGTTACCATAATATAAGTCACAAATTTTGTTAATTTCAAGTCAACAACAATATTAGTCGTATTTTTAAGACCATTTTTCCATATCATTTAATTTTTTTAAATTTATTCAGCTAGCTTTTTTGACTAAAATATTTTCGATCTGGGAAATTATTTAAAGACGAGTCAACATTACATACATCAATTACATAGCATCACATACATTTACCTATAACACGCAGTAGCGACTTGTATAAATTTAACGATACTTAAATTCGTTAAATCATATATCATGTATTATATGCTCTGCTGAAATCTTAGTCTCCTTTAAAATAAGTCCTCCCATGAAATTTAGTTTACAACAATTTTAGGCAATTGTTTGACTTAATTTATGGTATAATAGATTTTTCGTTCCTGAGGAAAGGGAATTTCGGCGGATATAGTAACACCAGAAAATATTGGTTTATGTAAATTGAGTTTACGTTGTTTATCAATGATTCGAGGGCACTGCAACGAGAATTAGAACAATTAATCAAAAATTACTGCCTAAACATTTAATGACCAAAACCTAACGAGCTTAACCTCTGTCACTCTTTTTCGGAGATTCAATATCATTTGACACAACTCTATGGATTAACTATATGATTTTTTAAAATAGGAAAACTAATCTGGTTGTATCCTAGCAGAACTGATTATTATATACGTTAAGAACAGTGTCAGCTGGAATATTCAAGTAAGGTCATTTGTGTGCTTTCTTTTACAACAGAAACAAGGAATTGAAATATCATTGTAAACTAAAACTGACAAGGGTAATCATAACATAACATTGTGCTCACAGTGTCACTCCATTCCTGAAAAAAGCCCATTTTCTTCCAATAAGACAACAAATAGAGTATAAGATTGCTCTAACCGTGTTCAAATGTGTCAACAACGTAGCTCCAAATTATATCACCAAATGCATCAACATTAAGAGTCAACCTGTACGTGTACTACGGACTGAACAAGACTATTTCAGGTCCTAAATGTTCCTACTGTTTCAAATTATAGTAAAACTGAGAGAAGCTTTAGTTACTGTGGACCCTTTGTTTGGAATCAGCTTCCTTAGCAATTGAGAACATTAACCGATATCGTCTTGTTTAAAAAGAGAATAAATACGCATCTCTTTGAAAAAGCATTCATATAAGTAGCATATAATAACTTTATCATAAAACCCAAACTTCATAAAAATAAGTTCTAATGTACATATTCAATATTCATGAGTCGCTTTAGATGGCTTGAACTGAATCTTTACTTAGCTGTCATTAGTTTAGTGCTCAGTGTCAACAAGAATTGTCATTATATTTTCCCTGTGATAATATTCAATTTCAAGTCAATATATCATAGTTATTGAATGCCTATATATATCCTGAAGTTAGGACTATGATTTGACCTGCCCATCCCCTAATTTTGGAAGTTTATATGCTCCTATCGTGAAAATGAGGTTAATTGAATGAAGGCTTTCATGTTATTCTGTATTATCACGTCATCTTACATCACATTATCAGGTCCAGTATATCCATAATTAAGACACCAATTGAATAATGAATGTGAATTTGTTTAGAGAATAAAATTTAGGTCGAAAATTTTGATCCTTCCCCCCCCCCCCCCCCCCCCCCCCCCCCCCCCCCCCGCCCCCCTCTGGCCTTATTTCATTAAATCCATAACACCTGATCTTGAAGTTACTCACAAGGCGAGGAACATCCTAGCCTGTCCAGCATCTGGGAGGTCTACACAGGAAACAGTAGCTCATTTAGCTCTAGGTCACCAGGCTGTGACAGTAGTCTTGATGTCCATTGTCCAACCAGTTCTGCGATTTACAGGTAACATCTAGGTAAATGAAATGAAATAATGAAATGAAATAAGAATAAGATTAAGTTGAATGTGCTTATGATGGGACCCTGGAGGGCAAGATCAGGTTATAATACTTGAATGACAATTCTAATGACAACCCAAAAATAGGAAGAGATCAAGAGGCAGGTCTATAGGAAGAGCTTAAATGTAGTAGAAATGTTACCTACCCTCCGAAGATGTATAAGTAAAGTAATAAAACAGCTCCCGCAGACTAATCTTTTGGATGGAGATCTCGCTAGAGTAACATGTTACTTGGTTCAATCCAATAACATATAAAATTAAAGAGTTTAAGAGTCCAAAATAGGAATTTAACACAAATATATATTAAATTCATTCACTGCAACAATCACTCCATAAAATCATGTAGGAGTATTGATAAGATTGAGTTCCAGATCACCTATATTGCTGTGGATGCTAAAATCCTGACACCTCTATAACCCCTAAAAGAAACTATACATGTCATGGGTAATGGATATCATTAGTAGGTAGTTATTGCAAACAGAGTGCTACCAAGTGCCACGTCTTATGATTTTCTAGAAATCAGAAACAAAAAGTAAAACTCTAATCAAAATGCTGAGCAGGATGAAGCAAAGACTTGAAGAAAAACTAAGAGACAACCAGAATGGCTTCAGACCTGGTTGCTCTACAACTTCGCACATTCTTGTTCTGTGAAGAATTATATAGGGTCTAAAGAGTGTGAAGGCCACTATGATGTTTATAGATTTTAATAAAGCCTTTGACAGTGTACATAAAGGTTTGCTTATTAAGATACTTAAAGCAAATGGTATACCAGAATACATAGTGCGATTGATCTACACAAACACAGTGGCTTAAGTAATCACAACTGCAGATGGTATTACAGGGGTCTTCGAGGTCCTGGTAGGATCAGGATTCGGGAGTACTGCAAAGAGACACCTCATACTTGTTCATCATCGTGATTGACTATATCATGACAGTGGCTATAGATGATGACTCAGACTCTGGGTTCACTCTTAAGCCTGCACAGGGTGTAGATGGATTTGTGCTGAAAATATCGCATATGTCAAATTCTCAGATGATGGTGCCCTTATCACTGATATAATTGAATGGGGCAAAACTACTCCTGGACAGGCTATAGGAAGCAGCAAAAAGTGTGGGGTTAGTCTTGAACAACTCTAAAACAAATCTCATGACTCTAAACACTACAGAGGAAAGTAGACTTTAAAGCTGTTCTGGAAACCAGCTGGAAAACGTACCTTGGGGGCATAGATATCAACAACTGAGAGAGACTTTAGAGAGACTTTTCAAGAGCAACTATGAAGATCCAAGAGCGTAGGATGCAACTAGCTTTGCCATATACACTGCCACCTTGAACTAGTTGCTAAGTGTGGGGTACTTAATGAACCTAACCATGGTGTGCTGAGCAGGGGAAGAACAGTCATAACTTATGTTGATAGCCTAAGGGCTGATACAGGTTTGAGTAACACTGGAGAAATCACGGGACTTATGGAGGATAGAAATCTATCGAGACAGTGCATCAATACTCGGACGCTGAAGCCTAAATTAAGAGAAGTTTAAAAGTTCACAATCATAATTATTATTTAAAATTGCCTCTAATAGCTACTGATAATCAGCTTGATAGTCGTCTTCCAGCCAGTTTATCAGAAATAAATAAAATGCAGAACCTAACAAAAGGACTAAAATAACTCCAAGATATTTTTCATGAAAATTACTAAATTTGCATTGGCGCTCTACTCGATTCCAAAGGATTTTTGTTAATGATGCGTTGACAAAATGCGCGGCGCGGAAAAATTATCATTTGAAATTGTTTGTTGTTCAAACATATTTCATAAAATAATCTGTAATATATAGTTCTAATAGTGTATAAAAAAGAATAATCTCAAAATATAACACTAAACAGAGCAAAAACGAGGATCGCGCAAAAATCATATCTATTTTAACAATTTCCGGGATTTTGAACAGGAACCATGTTTATACATATAGTATAATTAACAAATTACGCAAACCCTAAATTTATTGATCCATAAATTTTTAAATTCTTTATATTTTCGTATATAAAATTATTTTTGCAAACTATTGACCGGGGACTCTACAATTAAAAATTTATGGATCAAGATTTTAATGGTTTGCGTATTTTGTTTTCATATATTTAAATGGTTCCTATTTAAAATCGCGGAAATTGTCAAAATAGATATAATTTTTGCGCGATCCTCGTTTTTGCTCTGTTTAGTGTTATATTTTGAGATTATTCTTTTTTATACACTATTAGAACTATATATTACAGATTATTTTATGAAATATGTTTGAACAACAAACAATTTCAAATGATAATTTTTCCGCGCCGCGCATTTTGTCAACGCATCATTAACAAAAATCCTTTGGAATCGAGTAGAGCGCCAATGCAAATTTAGTAATTTTCATGAAAAATATCTTGGAGTTATTTTAGTCCTTTTGTTAGGTTCTGCATTTTATTTATTTCTGATAAACTGGCTGGAAGACGACTATCAAGCTGATTATCAGTAGCTATTAGAAGCAATTTTAAATAATAATTATGATTGTGAACTTTTAAACTTCTCTTAATTTAGGCTTCAGCGTCCGAGTATTGATGCACTGTCTCGATAGATTTCTATCCTCCATAAGTCCCGTGATTTCTCCAGTGTTACTCAAACCTGTATCAGCCCTTAGGCTATCAACATAAGTTATGACTGTTCTTCCCCTGCTCAGCACACCATGGTTAGGTTCATTAAGTACCCCACACTTAGCAACTAGTTCAAGGTGGCAGTGTATATGGCAAAGCTAGTTGCATCCTACGCTCTTGGATCTTCATAGTTGCTCTTGAAAAGTCTCTCTAAAGTCTCTCTCAGTTGTTGATATCTATGCCCCCAAGGTACGTTTTCCAGCTGGTTTCCAGAACAGCTTTAAAGTCTACTTTCCTCTGTAGTGTTTAGAGTCATGAGATTTGTTTTAGAGTTGTTCAAGACTAACCCCACACTTTTTGCTGCTTCCTATAGCCTGTCCAGGAGTAGTTTTGCCCCATTCAATTATATCAGTGATAAGGGCACCATCATCTGAGAATTTGACATATGCGATATTTTCAGCACAAATCCATCTACACCCTGTGCAGGCTTAAGAGTGAACCCAGAGTCTGAGTCATCATCTATAGCCACTGTCATGATATAGTCAATCACGATGATGAACAAGTATGAGGTGTCTCTTTGCAGTACTCCCGAATCCTGATCCTACCAGGACTTCGAAGACCCCTGTAATACCATCTATTCTGGTATACCATTTGCTTTAAGTATCTTAATAACTCTGACTTACTTCAGCGTCCGAGTATTGATGCGCTGTCTCCATAAAACTCTATCCGCCATAAGTCCGCCCATTTCTCCAGTGTCGTTGAGACCCGTGTCAGCTCGTAGGCTATCAACATAAGTCATGGCTGGTCTTAATAAGCAAACCTTTATGTACACTGTCAAAGGCTTTATTAAAATCTATAAACACCATAGTGGCCTTCACACTCATGGCCTTTAGACCCTATATAATTCTTCACAGAACAAGAATGTGCGAAGTTGTAGAGCAACCAGGTCTGAAGCCATTCTGGTTGTCTCTTAGTTCTTCTTCAAGTCTTTGCTTCATCCTGCTCAGCATTTTGATTAGAGTTTTACTTTTTGTTTCTGATTTCTAGAAAATCATAAGACGTGGCACTTGGTAGCACTCTGTTTGCAATAACTACCTACTAATGATATCCATTACCCATGACATGTATAGTTTCTTTTAGGGGTTATAGAGGTGTCAGGATTTTAGCATCCACAGCAATATATAGGTGATCTGGAACTCAATCTTATCAATACTCCTACATGATTTTATGAAGTGATTGTTGCAGTGAATGAATTTAATATATATTTGTGTTAAATTCCTATTTTGGACTTAAACTCTTAAACTCTTTAATTTTATATGTTATTGGATTGAACCAAGTAACATGTTACTCTATCGAGATCTCCATCCAAAAAGATTAGTCTGCGGGAGCTGTTTTATTACTTTACTTATACATCTTCGGAGGGTAGGTAACATTTCTACTACATTTAAGCTCTTCCTATAGACCTGCCTCTTGATCTCTTCCTATTTTTGGGTTGTCATTCAAGTAGACAGTTGGGTAACCGATCTTCAGGCATTCTACTGACAAGTCCAAAGCAATGCAGCTATTTTGTTGTAAGTATGTCAGTAAGGGAAGTTATTAATGCCCTTCTTAAAACATCCCTTGGACCAAGAGGAAGATTAAGTGAGTGTGTAATGTCACCAGACAGTAACCACCAACTCTATTCAAAGATTCAAGATCCACTTGTCACAGAAAAATATTCGAAGAGATTCTTTCAGATATTATAGTATATAGTACATTAAAAATTCAAGGTGTTATATTATTATAACCTGATCTTGCCCTCCGGGGTCCCATCATAAGCACATTCAACTTAATCATACCTGATAATGTGATGTAAGATGACGTGATAATACAGAATAACATGAAAGCCTTCATTCAATTAACCTCATTTTCACGATAGGAGCATATAAACTTCCAAAATTAGGGGATGGGCAGGTCAAATCATAGTCCTAACTTCAGGATATATATAGGCATCAATAACTATGATATATTGACTTGAAATTGAATATTATCACAGGGAAAATATAATGACAATTCTTGTTGACACTGAGCACTAAACTAATGACAGCTAAGTAAAGATTCAGTTCAAGCCATCTAAAGCGACTCATGAATATTGAATATGTACATTAGAACTTATTTTTATGAAGTTTGGGTTTTATGATAAAGTTATTATATGCTACTTATATGAATGCTTTTTCAAAGAGATGCGTATTTATTCTCTTTTTAAACAAGACGATATCGGTTAATGTTCTCAATTGCTAAGGAAGCTGATTCCAAACAAAGGGTCCACAGTAACTAAAGCTTCTCTCAGTTTTACTATAATTTGAAACAGTAGGAACATTTAGGACCTGAAATAGTCTTGTTCAGTCCGTAGTACACGTACAGGTTGACTCTTAATGTTGATGCATTTGGTGATATAATTTGGAGCTACGTTGTTGACACATTTGAACACGGTTAGAGCAATCTTATACTCTATTTGTTGTCTTATTGGAAGAAAATGGGCTTTTTTCAGGAATGGAGTGACACTGTGAGCACAATGTTATGTTATGATTACCCTTGTCAGTTTTAGTTTACAATGATATTTCAATTCCTTGTTTCTGTTGTAAAAGAAAGCACACAAATGACCTTACTTGAATATTCCAGCTGACACTGTTCTTAACGTATATAATAATCAGTTCTGCTAGGATACAACCAGATTAGTTTTCCTATTTTAAAAAATCATATAGTTAATCCATAGAGTTGTGTCAAATGATATTGAATCTCCGAAAAAGAGTGACAGAGGTTAAGCTCGTTAGGTTTTGGTCATTAAATGTTTAGGCAGTAATTTTTGATTAATTGTTCTAATTCTCGTTGCAGTGCCCTCGAATCATTGATAAACAACGTAAACTCAATTTACATAAACCAATATTTTCTGGTGTTACTATATCCGCCGAAATTCCCTTTCCTCAGGAACGAAAAATCTATTATACCATAAATTAAGTCAAACAATTGCCTAAAATTGTTGTAAACTAAATTTCATGGGAGGACTTATTTTAAAGGAGACTAAGATTTCAGCAGAGCATATACATGATATATGATTTAACGAATTTAAGTAAGTATTTAAGTAAGTAAATGTATGTGATGCTATGTAATTGATGTATGTAATGTTGACTCGTCTTTAAATAATTTCCCAGATCGAAAATATTTTAGTCAAAAAAGCTAGCTGAATAAATTTAAAAAAATTAAATGATATGGAAAAATGGTCTTAAAAATACGACTAATATTGTTGTTGACTTGAAATTAACAAAATTTGTGACTTATATTATGGTAACCATAATATTTATGGGAACCAAAGTTATTGTGAACCAAATTTTTTCAGGCATGGTGGGCTGAACATGGAGCTACCGAAAGCTGCGAATCATTTAGAAATAAACTCAAATGCAGCAGACAGACAGAAGCATTAGTTTGAGTTAAGTTGTAAAGCTTCTTTAAACTTTTTCATCACAAAGAGAAATTTGTGTTAAATAGTAGTGGTAAATTTAAAGGGCGTGTTGGTAGACCTAATACAAACTTATATCAAATATGCTTGTTGATGACCTTAAATATAGAAACTTAGAACTTAGAAATTTGAGTGATTTAAATGAAATAAGGGATATTGCTAGCTGTAGGAAGTGTTGGAAACTGTTGTACTAGGCACAGATTACGTAGTTAAGATGTTTTCTTAATGGAGTTCTATTAACTATGTATGATCCTGTTTTATAATAAGATTATTTGTATAGAGTCGTATATAATAATGTTTCTTCTTAGACTGCCAGAGAGCACAGAAGATGGCTACTAGACAGCTAAAATCGATACTTTACGAGCCACCAGGGGATGCCTTTTTTTCGATGGATAAAGTAAGTGCACCGACTTTTGACGCTTAAAAAAGTTAAAAGGACTTTTCACAGAGATATTTTGGTACCATCTTATGATGGCCTCTCATATGTATCTTTCGCCTTTCGGATCAATTTATTCCGGTCAACAAAGTTTCCTACTCCAGGCCATTAAATTGCTCCGTCAAAAACGCTATTATACCGGAGTTTTATTATAGTCAGGAGTTGGACGTTTTTCTGTACGCTTAGCTTGTCAATCTATGGTGTAGTTACCGTATAATATAAATGCTGTGAACACATTTTTCACTTGCTCGTTGACGAGGGTCACGTGATGGTAGGCGAATTTGTCAAGTTTATACGACTATTGTAATTGTACAATAAAATATTTATATTTTTGTATCCTTGTATCCGTGACCTCTGACAGGACACCGGTCATCTCGCCGAATTTTCCCGGGAGAATCAGATCTCATGTCAACTAGAGCGTGATCATCCCGGCCTGGGTGGTCCACTTGTAATGTTGTCAAACGGGAACCTCGGCCTCGCACATCTGGTAGTGAAGTACTGATTACAGCTGCAGGTCCTCCAAATTCACGAAGTCCAACAAGTCCTTGTATGAGCCATCAGTGTAAATCACGGTACTTTTCTAATCATAATCGCTTAGCTTGGCATCATTCAATGGACATTTGTTGTTCAAAAGAAGGAAAAGTCAAAAATGAGAGTGAACGGTGACTGCTTATTGCATAAGCTCTTAAATCTGCTAACCGTACATAGCTCACGCAGCTGTCTACAGTTGCTGGGCTCGTTCCGGGTCAGAAATTTAAAGTTTACTGCGGCGTGGGGCTACATCGTCGTTCTGCTGTCGTGTACATTTAAGAATGTGGTGTGGAAAGAGTTCTGACTTTTCCTGGAGTAAAGATATATGTCGGCCGTCTTTGTCACGGAGAAGTCTTTAAAGCTTTAAAGCTCTGAGCTTGACCTATTAAAAGACAAAAGATACATTTGCACGTCACGAGTAATGTGACCTACTGAAAAAAAATCGGGCAATTTGAAAATTTAGTCAAGTTCACACATGCACAATCAACCCCTCATTGGTGTGATCCTCTGATCCGGGAAATCGAGATGTCCTCTCACAAACAACAGTTATTAGTAACAAGCATAACACGATTTTCCAATCTATTAACGAAGTTTGAGCATTTAGGGTCAAAGCAGAGACTTGGGTCGATGTGAATCGGCTTAAAAATAACAAATTTGGGGTATCTTTATTTTACATCTTGGTCGAGACCTGTCACCAGCAATATGATTTCATGTTGCCTTATTCAGGCGGGCGAAACTCACGTTACATGCGATCTGATCATCTGACTCTCACGATCGAGATCGGTAGCTTTAACTCACCAGCTCCAACACGGTTTTTTAGACTTTTTTCGGTTTTTCGAGCTGCCCTTCTCCCCTGAGGCCACGATGAAAAACATACAATATATTATATCTTTATTCTTTATATGTTACATGCATTCCCCTGCAGTAGTGAAAAGTAAATTGTTTGTTTTATTTCAGTGTCGACAGCTCAAACTATGGTGGTATCTTATCGCTACAATGCTGCTAACTAGACTCTTGGATGAAGTTAAGTTGTTTTAGTCAGATGATCTACTTTTTGGCGTTTCCTACTGCCCTAGTTATAGTAGTTCAAGGTTTAACTGTAAATATAGTGTTAAGTAAGTTTCAATACTTCCCTGCCACCTTTTCAGACATTGCAGAGATGTGTGACCGCACAATTCTCAAACCGAAGAATCAAAAGGAGTTATTGATTTATCGGTATATAAAGTATGTATGCTTTATCAAACAAAGCCACTAGGTAAGCAAATTCAAATATTTTGACAGTTCATACTGCGGTTATACATTGCAGCCAATGCGCAGCAAACAAGAGCTTGCCACTGCTATAAGCATTCGTATTCGTAGCTTGTTTGAATCTCAAATTTATTCGAATTATCATAAGTAGCCGGAAGCCCGTCCTGCGGACGGAGTTCTTCAGCACAAAATCGATTCTCAAACATTTTAAATCTACCCTTTCTCATTTCTACTTCTTTTCCTTTCACAATTTTCATGTTTTTAAAAAACTTCTTACCCCTATCCATGTCACCTATGATTCATGCATTTCTAGCTTCTCGGACAGTGCTGTCTTTTCCTCATTGGCAAATCCTGAAAGTTTTATGAAAAATATAGATCAGAGTTATGTTTGTTCTGCACGTCTGCATTTCAGGTATTCGTGACACAGTTTACGTGTGATGACGTGGGCATCTCTCAACACACTTTGCAGCATGAGTGACGGTGCCGTGGCGGGATATCTGGAAATGTAGCCTTGAGCTCAGTTTATTTTTCTCCGTCACCTCACCCGGGGGAGGGGGGGGGGGGAGCCAATGACTTTGGGTACTTTGGGGACAAGTGCAGAATTTCGCCAGCAATTTAACCTCAAGTCTCCAGATTTTTAGCCCCCAAAAGTCTCCTTTAGAAGTCATTTAATAAAAGATAATATCAAAACTACATAAACTCGCCAAAACTTTGGGGTACTTATGGGGACAAATGGAAAATTTCACCAGCGATTTGACCTTCAGTCCCTATGATTTTCGTCCCCATTGGTGCTCAAAAGTCTCCATCAGTAGTCATTGCCCCCCCCCCCCCCCCCCCCCCCCTCATCCTGTGTCGGCTGTATTCAATTCTGATTGTACCACGGTTAAAAATGCCAGTTAAATGTACCAACTCTCGTTTTATTTATTGTACCGACTCTCGCTCTTCGACCACGCTTTTCGTCTACTTGGCGTAGGGCGCGGTAATATTTCATGTAATCACGCACACACGTATCGCGCGCGATGTAGAAATAAGTGCAGCGCACATGGTCTTGTGGGTGACCCCCGTAATCCATGTGGTGGGGCAGGAGGGTCAAGCACTGTTTTTGTGGGTGACCCCCGTAATCCATGTGGTGGGGCAGGAGGGTCAAGCACTGTTTTTTCTGAAATGAACCTCCTGATCCATGTGGTGGGGCAGGAGGGTCAAGCACTGTTTCTGAAATGAACCTCCTGATCCATGCGGTGGGGCAGGAGGGTCAAGCAATGTTCTTTTCAGGTTGACCCTCCTGCGCCATTATAGCGTAATACTATTACTAATAGTAATATTTGATTGAATTCATCACACCGTACCAGAAGATACAGTTTTTCCAGTTATGAATTTGATTGTCCTTACCTGGGGACCTCAGGCTATCATGTGAATAGAGATTAGGCGGAATGACAGGCTGAGCGCGGCCCAGTAAGATTGTCCTCGATTTGGTCGCTTATAATTAGTTTTTAGTACAAGTAAAAATAAAATTATAAATCCGGGTCTCGGAAAGTGGTAAGAATAAATAGAAAATATTTTTTTGTGTTTATGGAATACATATTTTTTTGTACTTTTTGGGGTTTTTTCAGTTTTTTTCACCTTTTGTAATAATAGCAACAATAATAAGTAATAAATAATGTGAAATGCAATTTTGTTTCTTCGTCGTCAGTTTTGCCTAAATCTTCGGAGGGAACTTCGGTAATTTCTCTTTGTGATGTTTGCATTAGCAGCTTATAAACCTACAAGATTTGTACGTCAGTTTTGGTCTTCTTTAGACTTTAAGTTTCCTTTTTGTATTCTCCAAACTCCAAAGACCTCTTCATATTCTTGTCATAGGGTTCATGTTCATGAATGGGATGAACTGTGGGTTGTTTCCACTGAACAGCTCGTCAAAGTCTGCCCAGGAAGCCTCAGTTGGCCTCAGCCGTTCCATGGTGCCACGGA
Source organism: Bolinopsis microptera (assembly GCF_026151205.1). Classification (NCBI taxonomy): domain Eukaryota; kingdom Metazoa; phylum Ctenophora; class Tentaculata; order Lobata; family Bolinopsidae; genus Bolinopsis; species Bolinopsis microptera. The sequence continues at coordinate 14,543,738 of NC_087073.1, forward strand.
CAAAAGTCTTTAACATCTTTGATGATGCAGTAAGACTGTCTCCCAACGATGTAGTCCGACTATCGACTGCGTACGCAGCTCTTCGGAAATTCAATTTTCTATTGAAAGAGTTCCTAATCTTCGTTCGGAAACTCTTCCTCCTTCTTCCATTGGGGAGTTAACGGGTGATACTCGTAAAATATCTGTTCCACAGGACCGTCGACGAGTCCAACTCGGCGCGCGTCCTGGTAGGTTGTAAACCTACAATTGGGGAGTAAATTAAAGGAAGGCATGGCTTTAGTCTCTTCACAATTTATGAAGGATTCGGTCCAATCAGCACATTCAAGAACCTCTGTATCTTCTCCAATAAATCCTGGAAGAGCGAAGGAGCCATTTCTTTCCTCGCGACAGTTTGATCCGAGTGAGGCGGGAACCAAGAAATCAGGTTCGATGTTGATGCTTTCAACCTCTGTGATCTCGTAACTAGATCTTTTGTTGAAGAGTGTAGATAAAACCATTTTAAATGATTAAGGATAGTTATACGAGTGGTCTTTTCAAGCGTATGAATGTGGAAATATCAAAATTGATAATTAGCACGTGCGATGTGTCCTATTAGTAGGGATCAGGAGGTTACCTAGCAATTTCATCTTTATGAAGGAGCATCTAGGCACAACCTACTAAAGAATCTGCTAAATAACTTGACTAACTTACAAATATCAATCTGACGAAAAACACTTTTATTTTGATTTGAACAGAGGTCCTTATTTTATTTCCTACTTGTGGGGCCAATATGTATTGAATACACTACTGCATGCAGCGCATGCAATTAATTTAATGGGGGGGGGGGGGGGGGGGGGGGGTGTCATGTCCGTCTATGTCCGCCTATGTCCTGTCCTTTTTGGATTCTATGAGACAACGGACGTGTTTTTCGGGACATTGGCGGACACGGACGGACATTGGCGGACTCGGACGGACATTGGCGGACTCGGACGGACATAGGCGGACCCGGACGGACATAGGCGGACTCGGACGGACATTGGTGGACATTAGCGGACATTGGTGGACATTAGCGGACAAACATTTTGAGAATTTTTCGCAACTTGTATTATAATCTTGTACAAAACAAACGACTTATTAATCACACTAAAGCTATTAATAGCTTTAACTTATTATATCAAATTATATAGGGACCCAGGAAAAGGCCCCAGGAGGAGGAGGAGGAGGAGGAGTAGGACTGGGGAGGAGGAGGACTGTTGAGGACTGATGAGGAGGACTGAGGACGAGGAGTAGGAGAAGGACTGAGGAGGGGAGGAGGAAGAGAACTGGGGAGGATCAGGAAGACCCAGGAGGAGGACCCAGGAGGAGGACCCAGGAGGACCCAGAGGAGGAGGAGGAGGACTCAGGATGATGACTCAGGAGGAGGAGGACTCAGGAGGAGGACTGAGGAGGACTGAGGAGGACTGAGGAGGACTGAGAAGGAGGAGTACTGAAGAGTACTGAAGAGTACTGAGGAGGATGGCTGAGGAGGATGGCTGAGGAGGATGGCTGAGGAGGATGGCTGAGGAGGATGACTGAGGAGGATGACTGAGGAGGATGACTGAGAGGGAGGAGGAGGATCAGGAAGACCCAGGAGGAGGAGGAGGAGGAGGACCCAGAAGGAGGACCTAGGAGGAGGAGGAGCTGAGGAGAACTGAGGAGGATGACTCAGGAGGAAGAGGACTCAGGAGGAGGACTCAGGAGGACTGAGAAGGAGGAGGACTGAGGAGGATGGCTGAGGAGGATGACCGAGAGGGAGGAGGAGGAGGAAGAGGAGGAAGAGGACTGAGGAGGAGGAGAAGGACCCAGAAGGAGGACCTAGGAGGAGGAGGAGGAGAACTGAGGAGGATGATTCAGGAGGAGGAGGACTCAGGAGGAGGACTCAGGAGGACTGAGAAGGAGGAGGACTGAGGAGGATGACTGAGGAGGATGACTGAGAGGGAGGAGGAGGATCAGGAAGACCCAGGAGGAGGAGGAGGAGGAGGACCCAGAAGGAGGACCTAGGAGGAGGAGGAGGAGAACTGAGGAGGATGACTCAGGAGGAGGAGGACTCAGGAGGATGACTCAGGAGGACTGAGAATGAGGAGGACTCAGGAGGATGGCTGAGGAGGATGACTGAGAGGGAAGAGGAGGAGGAAGAGGAGGAAGAGGACTGAGGAGGAGGAGAAGGACTGAGGAGGAGAAGGAGGACCCAGGAGGAGGAGGACCCAGGAGGAGGACCCAGGAAAAGGCCCCAGGAGGAAGAGGAGGACTGGGGAGGAGGATGACTGTTGAGGACTGATGTGGAGAACTGAGGACGAGGAGGAGGAGTAGGAGGAGGACTGAGGAGGGGAGGAGGAAGAGGACTGGGGAGGATCAGGAAGACCCAGGAGGAGGACCCAGGAGGAGGAGGAGGAGGACTCAGGAGGACTGAGGAGGAGGACTGACATGACTGAGAAGGAGGAGGACTGAGGAGTACTGAGGAGGATGGCTGAGGAGGATGGCTGAGGAGGATGACTGAGGAGGATGACTGAGAGGGAGGAGGAGGAGGACTCAGGAGGAGGACTCAGGAGGAAGAGGACTCAGGAGGAGGACTTAGGAGAAATGATAAGGAGGACTGAGGAGAACTGAGGAGGAGGAGGAGGAGGAGGAGGAGGACTGAATAGGAGGAGGAGAAGGAGGGGGACTGGGAGAGGACTGAGGAGTAGGAGGACTGATGAGAAGGATGAGGAGGAGGACTGAGGACCGAGGAGGAAGAGGAGGAGGATGAAGAGGAGGAGGAGGACCCAGGAGGAGGAGGACTGAGGAGGAGGACTGAGGAGGATGACTGAGAGGGAAGAGGAAGAGGAGGAGGAGGAGGAGGACTGAGGAGGACTGAGAAGGAGGAGGACTGAGGAGGAGGAGGAGGAGGAGGAGGACTGAATAGGAGGAGGAGGAGGGGGACTGGGGAGGACTGAGGAGGAGGATGGAGGACTGAAGAGAAGGATGAGGAGGAGGACTGAGGAGGACTGAGGACTGAGGAGGAAGAGGAGGAGGATGAAGAGGAGGAGGAGGACCCAGGAGGAGGACCCAGGAGGAGGACTCAGGAGGAGGAGGAGGACTGGGGAGGAGGAAGACTGTTGAGGACTGATGAGGAGGACTGAGGACGAGGAGGAGGAGTAGGAGGAGGACTGAGGAGGGGAGGAGGAAGAGGACTGAGGAAGATCAGGAAGACCCAGGAGGAGGAGGAGGAAGAGTAGGAGGAGGAAGCATCTAAATGTTATTTCCATTTTTGTCCGTTTTTGTCCATTTTTGTCCGTTTTTGTCCGCTAATGTCCGTCTATGTCCGCCAATGTCCGCCTATGTCCGTCTATGTCCGCCTATGTCCGTCTATGTCCGCCTATGTCCGCCTATGTCCGCCTATGTCCGCCTATGTCCTGTCCTTTTTGGATTCTATGAGACAAGCGGACATAGACGGACGTGACACCCCCCCCCCCTTTAATGCTCGTCGCGTGGATCAAAGTTTGCGCGCGCGGCAAAGTCTTCAAAAGTTCGAATAGGTCTTCGCGGCTGCGGCGGCTGCGGCGAATACCACAGAACATGTGACCAAACTTTATCTACATGGTGATCTAATACCACAGAACATGTGACCAAACTTTATCTACATGGTGATCTAATCCTTCCAGACACAACACGATTAACAATAAATAACGGTTCCTTGATCACCGCAAATGATATTCAACTTTGTATCCAGATTCAAATATAGGCGGACAACCCGACAACTGTCTCACTATAACAATAATAATAGAGCAGCGAATTTCCTGCATGGGTTGTAACCAGTCTAGTCTTAAATAATACATCAAATATCTTTTAGTTAACGGAAGCTCCATCATGGTTATACGAGTCGTTCCTAACGAATTGTAGCGCCATGAAACAAATCAAACTCAGTGATTAGAAATGGAATCAATAACCGAAATTAAATAGAACAGAAAGTCCACAAAAATTCCCGAAGAATAAAAATAAATGGTAGCATAAGTAATATAAAGAGATGGTTTTTGATGCAATGAAAGTTGCCTTATTAAAAAATAAATAACAACAAAATAACACAATTTACCTTCAATTAGCTAATCTAATTATTTCATAACCAACTAGTGAAACCACAAAATATTGAGATAACTTGATAACAATCCCTTGACAGCTTAAGGAATAAACTTAGTAACTTACATACAAAAGTATCTACATTTAAAATTAAAAACACGAAACTGTCATAGATCGGGGATCTCAAATATTCCATCCTTAACGTTCATCAAGATTGTGGGACCTTGTTTTTGAGCCAAGCAAGGACTTCGGCACTTCCCTTCGCTAGCACATCAGCGCGGGGAATCTTGAACCTGTTACCCAAGACAAGCAAAGTTCGGAGGTTAGGAATAAGAGACAACTCTGGTGGCAGTCTGCCAAGGTTGTTGTTCTCCAGATCTAAACAAACTAGGGATGTCATCGTCCTCAATTTAGCCGGCTGAAATGGGCATGATATAAAATATTTGATACTCAAGAAATTTGATTTTATCAATTTGTTAATCTGTTTCAAGTTTCAACACTTTTCTTTGAAATTGAATCAGAAATTAGCGTTTTTGAGTGTGAAATATATGTACCTAAAAAATAATGTCAATTACCTCGACAGACTTAATCTGATTGTTAGAGATGATAAGGTTACACACAGCAGGAAAACTATAGAGACACTCGGGAATCTCCTCAAACTTGTTTTGGCCCAGATTCAGGTCTTCTAGAGCTACAAGCGAACTGGAGAATAAAACATTAAATATGTTTTATAAATTCACATTATATATATGTTTTGTAATTATCTGTTACCTTTACTTATCGGCATCATGCAACTATAGAATGTTAACACGCTAATATTACACATTAAGTTATTAACACAAGGTTATCATGACGTGTTTGTTCACAGTTTCAGGCACTGCCAGATTGTAAAATATACACAGTTCGCTGTGTATAATGCTTAGATGTATAATGCTTGGTACATTATATTATGCATAGATTAATTGAAGTATTAATAAAAATTACAATGTATAAATGTATAATTTCGCTGCTCGCTCAAGTTACTCATCATTTGCTCTCACGACTAAGAAGCCAGGTCTAAATTAAACACTATAATACACTCAACTACAACTAAAAAAGCGCCCAACTAACCTGCATTCAGCAGGTAGCTCCTTGAGGTTGTTGTTAAGGAGGTTAAGTTTCCTCAGCTTCACCAGTTTCCCAATCTCAGGAGGCAGCTGATGTAAGTTATTAGACCCTAACTCCAGCTCCTGCAGACACCCCCTCAAGTTCACCACTTGTTCAGGTATCACAGTCAGACCACAGTGCTGCATTGATAACCTCACGATTCCGCACACAAGGGCTTGATCCCATAATTCGTCAGAAAAGGTTGTCTTTCTGTCTACTTCCAGGGTTTTTGTCTGCAGCATGATCTCGTCTGGTTGGATGTCTGGGATTGTGGGACCTGATACTTCCACATCCTCGGGGGATAACTTCAACCTGGGCAGTGTTCATGTTAGAATACATGGTAGAAAACATGATACAAAACATTTACTATTGATTTTATTTTTATAAATACCCTAAATGGAGTTACAACTAACCGTTACAAATACCAAGCCCATATTATTCAAAAGAAATAAACATCTGCGTTCTTACTGGAGGTACTCCTTGATAGCTACAGTTCCCTTGGCTATAATCTCCCTCCTGATGGCCCTCAGAGGGTTACCCTCAACCGCTAGAGAGTTGAGGTCGTCCATCAGAGCCAATTGTGGAGGCAAGTTGTTCAAGTCATTGTTACTCACATCCAGTCTCTTTAGTTTGGACATGGAGATAATACTTTCAGGCAGAACTGATATCTGGTGAATGGAGGTTAGAAATTTAGTGCTCAGTATCATTGTTACCAGAATACCTAAAGAATGGCCTTAAAAAGTAAGTTTACTTGCAGAATATTTGGTATATTTTGGTGATAGGTTATACAGAGCGACTGTACGCTTGTAAGGATACTATCTCACTATATAAGTATATAAGTTACTGACCTTGTTATCACTACAGTCAAGAACAGTGAGTGTATCTGCACAGGATACCACAAAGTCCAGGTTATTGATCAGGTTCTTACCCACTAGTATCTCACCCAACACAGGACAGTTTATAATGGGCTCTAGGAACTCTATCTTGTTGACTCGTACTGATAACACCTTGGTGGGTTTGATTATAAGTACTTGGCATTTTGTATTCTGTAGATAATGAATTTTGTATTTATATTTTTATTTATTTATATTTTCTTAATTTCAGCCCTCACTGAATGTATGATGGTTGGCTGCTCATTTATTTCCATCCACAAATACAAAATTCATTTGGGTATTTGTGTACTCATTTTAATGTGGACACGTTTATAAACGTTTCCACATTAAAATGAGTACACAAATACCCAGCAACAATAACTGACACACTCACTACTAATTGCACACTATATACATTATACATTGTATATTACATGTATACTGCTCTAATAGAACCTACCTTGAGCAGGGGGAGGTTACCAACTCGACAACTAGTTATAACGTTGTTAGTAGCAGTAACTGCAGTCAGACTCTGGTGGTTCTCCAGATGTAGTGTTGTTAGCTTGTTGTCGTCTACTACAAGGGACTGTAGACAGCAGGGGAGCTCTCCTAGTCCTGTCAACCTGTTCTCTGAGAGGAGAGTGTTGGGTTATAACATATTCTACATGTTATTCTACATATTCTACATATTCTACATATTCTACATATTCTACATATTCTACATATTTTACATTCCAGTGTACTAACTCAATCAAATATTTTTAGCAGCACAACTGTTTTTCAGAAAAATTAGAGAAGTTTCGATATTTATTGACTTGACAATGTAGTTATGACTTCAGTACGCAACAGTGTAACATCATGTCTTAAGTATTGGCTCTTGACGGATGACCTTAGCTTAGATTTACAGTGTTCTCATCTGTCAACAGAAGGCGGGCGGCTACATCCTTGAAGAGGTGTAACAACAAAGCATTCCAACAGGAAAACACCCAACCGGACTAATGTTAGCATCAGCTAACATCATTATATATAATACATACAGAACACGACTCAATGTTTAACACAGTGTGAGTACTATGTTTTAACATACCACAAATACCTCACATACCTCTCATATCTAGAGTCTGAAGCGCCCTAAGACCACTAATAGCAGGGGGCATGACCTCAAAGTTGTTGTTATTCAGAGAGATGTGCTGGAGAGCTTGACCCAGGGTGTTAGGTAGAGATGTTAACTTGTTGTGGGATAACTCTAGTCTAACTAACACTTCTAGTTGAGACAGCTCATCAGGAACACTCTGCGGAATTGGGGGTTGTTAGCGGCATTGTACATTATAGCGGGATATTTAGATTGTTATAACTTACAGCTCATGATAACTTACAGCTTATCTCATGTAATTTCGATTGGTGATTATCCCATTTATAGGCCTGATAACTTTCATGAACCGCGCCGGTCATCAAATGTCTACATTACGACTGTATTGATTACACAACGAAGTATAGAATTTCAGTAAGATGTAACGTGAACAGCACTTTTACTAGGATTCACCTCTATTTGGTTATCTCTCAAATCTAGCAGTGTTAGAGAATTGAGTCCTGCTATCGCTGGCGTTATCATACTGAAATTAGAGATTTAAAGTTTAATTTGTGGTCCTTTCAAAGGAATGCAGCAGCTAATCTGTAAAGTGTAAAGTGTAATCTGAAATATTACTGAAAAAAAAGTTTAAAATCGTAAGAAGTTAAAAACCTGATTTTGTTGCTGCAGAGATAAAGTTTAGCGATGGGTTCAGTTTCCCACCACTTCAGATCATCATCAGACCCCACTAGGTTCTGGAGCAATTCAGGATCGTTAAGTTTGTACACATCGTCTGGGATTACAGTCATCTCTCTGTTCTGTAGATTCAGGGTACCTGAGGAATGGGGAGTTGTAGAAAACTTGAACATGGTATAAGTTATATTGTATCCTACTTTAGACATGGGTAATATGTCTTGTGTATTAAAAGGTGGAACTCGGTATATTATATGGTAATATCATATGTCAGGTGAGATTGTAGCAAAATGTGCTTATACATGATACATGAGCACAGAGCAACGTAGACGTTTGTACAAGGAGATATGACCACTTAGCGTACAGCAACGACTACTTCCAGACAACAAAGAAAAAGTGAAACATGTTTTTTCGAAGGGAACCTCGTATATATATCATTAATTCATTACTTTAGGTGCTATAAACCACGATAAGATCCTATTGGATAGATACACGGAGATAAGGATGAAAATGATCATAGCAGCGGTTGAAGGGTTCACAGCAACGAGAGCTACGGACGAATAACAATCTGTAATGATGGTGGTAACCCCTACGTACGCCGGCCTATAGGTCTAAAGCACAACTTAACCGCAGTAAGGACAGCTGGATCCCTTTTATTAGTGCTACCTGGGAAATGTAAAGGATTTAAATGTGACAACACAGAATAAGATGGATGCAACGGTTTGAAGATTGTAGAGAGTTTTGAGACTAACAGGCTTAAGATTCGGATTTATGGTTTTAACAAACCCAGATGTTTACGTTGAAAGATTTTAGACGGAAGAGGTATTTACACTTATCATTCCAAAACAATAGAAGTGAAATTGAATGGTGCATATTATTATAATAAATAAAAACATCGGAATGTGCTTCATAAGCTATTATAATTATATTAAGGTCGAAGATGTTTCACTGTCCTCAAAGCAGACTCTCACCCATTTTTTCTTTGTCAAGTTCACTACAAATTTTAACGGCTTCTTGGTAAATGAGATTCTTATTCGCGGTGAGTTGATCCACCAACTCCTCATCTCTTATCCCCACTATTATCTGATCTCTCAGTCTCTCCTCCAAACTCCTACCAAAATTACAGTGCTGAGCTAGTTCTGTTAGGTCTTTGTGGAATTTACAGAATCTCTCATTCGGACCACGAAATCTTGAACAAAACTCGTAGCGACCCTTGATTGGATTGGTGGATCCATCAAAATGTTGGATAGCGAGATCCTTGAGTTCTTCGTAACTTGACTCTTTAACAGATACGGGAGCCGTCAGGTTTTTCAGTACTTCAAAACACTTTGAACCACAGTTCGACAGTAATACAGCTCTTCTCTTAGATGTTAGTCTTTCCAATTTAGCGGTATAATCAGGGTCGGACGGAAAGACCGAGGACAGGTCCAAATCTACGGACTCGAAGTAAAACTCCAGCCTCTCAGCATAGTCGGAGAAAGTGCCGCTAGAGTCAGGGTCGAATGGTTCAAGAGAGTCCATAACAAAGCAAGCTAATAACAATAGAGAAGTACACTTGTGTACACTTCTAACATCACGTTACTCACCGCCTCACACAGGAAAAGAACATAATTGAATTCGCTCATAACTTACCCAACTAAGCTGAGCCGGTGCCCAATCAGTTAATTTAAAGGCAAAAATTTGATTCGTGGCAATTAACGAGTTAACAAGACGTGGATGTAGCAGGGCGCAGCACTTACCTTTCTCAGGTATTAGAAGATCACTCTGGAAGGGTTCGGAAGAGTTGGTGATGTTGAGGACAGACTCGTACCCTCCACCCTCCTCGTACACACCAGCCCCCTCTGGGCTGCTTTCTGGGACAGACATCATTGTTTCCAGCCTGCTACCGTTCTGCAAACTCTTGTTCAACTCCGCAAATTGCGCTGTCATCGATTCTCGCAACACGTCTATTGATTTCACCCGGTCGTTCGCGTCCTTCAGTTTGAACTCCAGATCAATGACAATATCCTTCAGTCGGATGTTTTCCTCAAATAGCCGCTGATTATCACTGACCTTCTGCGACAGTCCCATAACACACTGTGATAGAGTGAAGATCTGATTAGACAGTGTCTCTAGAGACACAACTTGACCGGATGCAGTAGGTAGTGGTATCTGGGGAGGCAGTTGAGAGTACATTCCTGGCGGGTACATGAAGTGTCCCCCAGCCCCAGTGAAGGAGGGGACTGGTCAGGATGCTGCCCGAGATGGCAGCTGAAGGAGCAAGCGTTGTGCTGATGGAGTGGACAGGACTGCTGGACGCAACCGGTACTGAGGGCTGAGGAAAGGTGGGTGTCTTGGGCGTAGTGGGCTGATACGGTTCCGAGTCTGGATCCGCTCCACCCTCCATCAGATAAGCGTGGTTAGTGTCGTCAAGGAGTGACGGTACGACAAGACACGGCAGGAAACTCCGACTAACTAAACCAGACTGAGAGCGATGAGTTGTCTTGTAGTCGAGCTAAAGAGGGTACAGTATAACTAATCACATGAGGGATTCTAATAATTATGTATTAAACGTGGTATTATGTTACCGTTATTTTAAGTTAAACTCAGTGAACAGTGGAGTATACAATGTACTGTGTAAGTAAGGGGTTAACAGGTCGTAAGTGGGCAGACTAACACTGACAACTAGTTCAACACACAGCACTTGTAAACAAGGATAACAAGGAGCTAGGAACTTGTAAACAAACACAAACTACCTTCAACCGAGCACTCTACTCAAAGCGGAAAATAAGACTAAAGAGTAAACTAAATCTACTAAATACAGCGTACTAAGCGCATGTTAACAAAGACTACAATCCGAGCAGCACGCAACGAGAGGAAGAGAGAGAGAGAGAGAGAGAGAGAGAGAGAGAGAGAGAGAGAGAGAGAGAGAGAGAGAGAGAGAGAGAGAGAGAGAGAGAGAGAGAGAGAGAGAGAGAGAGAGAGAGAGAGAGAGAGAGAGAGAGAGAGAGAGAGAGAGAGAGAGGAAGAGAGACAACTAATGTTATACCAGTAGTGAGTACACTTAGCTCTCCAAGTAACCGCTGCCTAAACTACTTACCTGAACTACAAGCCACTATAATACTACAAGCTAATGTGAGATCTACCAATTCAATAGCAGCTCGGCAGATCTAGTAGATCTAGTGAAGAAGTAGCCTCCAGGAAGCTATTGGCTGTTGGGAGAGCACTTAAAAGCAAACCATCGTCCATGAAGCTCAGTTACTAATACCTTGTATAATGTATCAGAGACTGAGTAACAGTCAGCACAGCGATTTAGCATACACTCCGGAGTGAAATTTAACCGAACTGAGCTGGCTAATTCTAAAAATGAGTAGGAGACAACAGCATATTTTGTAACAGCCAGTTAGGCATTAAGAAATAAAACAATTGTGGCGGTTACCAAGGAGCTAGGAGCTAGGAAACAAAACGAGAGCTAATACCTAGGTGCTAAGAAACACCATTAGGGCTACTATGAAAGAGCTGACAAATAAAACTAGAGCTAATACCTAGAAGCTAGGAAAAAAACTAGAGACGCTACCAAGGAGCTAGGAAACAAAACTAGAGACACTATCAAGGAGCTAGGAAACAAAACTAGAGCTGCTACCAATGAGCTAGGAAACAAAACTAGAGCTGCTACCAATGAGCTAGGAAACAAAACTAGAGCTAATACCAAGGAGCTAGGATAAAAAACTAGAGCTAATACCAATGAGCTAGGATAAAAACTAGAAACGCTACCAATGAGCTAGGAAACAAAACTAGAGCTAATACCAAGGAGCTAGGAAACAAAATTAGAGCTAATACCAAGGAGCTAGGATAAAAAACTAGAAACGCTACCAAGGAGCATCACACAAAACACAAACTGTACAGAGAAAGATCCGGCGACATGTCCACCTTTAGGTGGCACATCAAATTACATGTATCATGTTGGTCCAATAATGTAATCATTAACTTCTCGCTATTATCTCACGTGGTTCCCTACTCTAGCTGTCATTGGTCGGGACACTGCATGCTCATTCGATAGCCTGACCTTTATAGGAACCTACAGAAATACTGTGTAGGGAGTCGGGCTCTAAGTTGACTAATTTGGTAAATTAATCACTTTATAATTGGAATAAAGAGACAATTTGAATGGGAGACACTTTGAAATATACAGCGCATGGTATTTAAATTTAGGCTTGGGGTCATCTATTCAGCAAGCAGCATAATTTTGGAAATTGTGAATTTATTGACCGTTTATTTCTTGAACTTCCAGGTGATAAATATATATTAACCATGATTACTTATCATTAAAAGTAGACCACAGTGCAAGAAAGTGTGTGGGAAGCGTGAAGTGAACAGCACTGAACCTAATTAGCTGACTGTAGTATCACTACAATAAGACCCTTAGATAAAATCAGATTCGGAAAGAATTTTGAACTGATTGATCTGTCTGGTGCCAATAAACATGTCATATGGAAAAGACTCTGAAGTATAATGATTTGCTAATCTCAGAGTTCGATTATATGATTTATACAATTCCATGTGAAACGGAATTGTGACTTAAACCATAATATATAATGTCCATCAAGTTCACAATTCCCATGCGGACTAAACACGTTTTGAAAACAAGCTCGAATACTGAAGTTAAAATTGGAGCCAAAGTGTGATAGAACTAATCAATAAAGCAATAATGACAAATTGACAATTTTATAGGTGATAGCGTCTATTTTGGGGACATTTTAGTTCTTTAAATACACGTAACGACGCGAAATCCCGCACACAAATTGACAAAATTAAAAACACGAGCGCTACTGCCAGAAACTTGTTGAACAAATTGCAAATTACAAATGACAATATGTTTAGTTTACCAATATTGTACAGAATATTCAACGTTACAAGCATTATTAAACGTGCATGTGAGCAGCAACACACTGTAGACTACTACAGGGACACAATATCAGCTGCAAAGCTTTACTAGTCCACTGTGTTTAATCAGTGTACTTGAAAACAATGTCCAACTCAGCTCGAGCTTATTTCACGTTGCGACAGAACGAACTAAAACTACAGCTCTACAATATTAAATATCTATCACTACAACACTACTCTAGTAGCAGGGAGTACTACTACTAGAGTACACGGGGTCAGCCCAACAAGTAAACGACATTTCTAACAGCACAAATCGAACGAAGAGCGACCGAACTAACATCCAGGACACTGTCTTAGCACGTATAAATATAATATACAAGCTCGGTAACACACGGCAGTTGTATACACACAGTACACTGTACACGCCGCTACCGGACTCCATGCACTTGTAAGGGGTAACTCAGCAGTTGACAGCTATCAGCTTTACAGCCTCCACTCTCTCCGCTTCCAGCTCTTCAACGTGCTCATCTTTACTTGATGAGATCATTTAGATCTAATGTGACCATATTGTTATGTCGTGCAGTGAGAAAAATTCAAGATTATTTTACAGTTTATCGTGAGATAATTTGGTTCTGTCCAGTTCGAAAGATTCCCATGTTGAGGCTACATGTAGTTAAGATAGTAAGATAATAGTATTAAGAGATCCTATCAACACTACAGCAGACAGGGTGTGAAGTTTGGTGACAGGTTTTGGGAAATAGTCTAACTTTAGCGATGATGTTCAACAGGATTTAATGTTGTATTACAACTGAATCTTCGACCTACACTAGTGAAAACTCATATCAGACCTAAGCATAGAAATATGTCGCTTCATACAGCTCGGATGGTTCCAAGCCCACAGAACTTACCATATACAGCTGATTTATAGCTTTAACACAAACTATAGAGATACAAATTGAATTATCATACTGTGATCGTAAAGTTAATAAACTTAAGTAACCTTTAAGTTACCTCTAAATAAACTCTAAGTAACCTTTAAGTTACCTCTAAATAAACTCTAAGTCACACTTACCACTCCTTAGAGCGTTCATGAGCAGCTTCTTTGACACTTCGTTACCAGACTCCGCTGCTGCTTTGGCCTTGTTGTGGTGACCAAAGGGCCGACCCCGCGCCCCTCCTTTACGTGACATGGGGCCTATAATTAATGATTTATAAAGGAGGAGGAATATGAGGCGGACTTTAATATGTAATTTGTCGAATTTTAGACATTTTTCATTGTCAGATCAATGTTTTGTTTAATATTGACAAAAAATACAAATTTTCTGGAGAATAGTATCATTAATAATATGATATCAAACTATCAAAGATCTTCATAATAGTAACATACAGAATCTGATTAAAAACACATCTGAAGATAAAACTATCTGCGAATTGACCGTTTGTTGTGATTTAATGAATTAAAATTGATAAAAGATAAAATAAAAGATAAAAGATAAAAGATAAAATAAAAGATATAATAGAAGTATTTAACAGCAAATAAAAATTTATAATCGCAGCTAAGATACCATAAATTGTATTTATAATATTACAAAAATAAAGACAGTCACCTCAAATTTATCGTCGACAAATATTTTTTCTTAATTAATCGGTAAATTATTTATAAGCTGGCTAATTTTCTGTGTAGCCGTAGAACCCATTTAAGATCCTCATTCGTAGCAACCTCCTGGAGTATGTCAAAAAGCTGCTCGATCAACTGAGGATTTCTCTTCGAACAATGTGAGAGGTCACAGTTCTGCAGTAGATATTTAAAGTTTGGTGAAATCACTGCTCCTTCCAGACCTAATCGAACCAGGAGCTTTTCTCTTACATGCTGAACTATTAGCTCTACATCGTCTCCAACAAGTTTAATAACCATGTCAAGTTGATGACAGGGTACTTTTTCTAAATCATTATCGATCAAATATCGTGTTACAAATTCCTGTTTGGTTCCAGTACCCTTAATTTTATTGAGAGCTTCATCCATAAAGTTCTCTTGCTTTAGCTTAGAGAGAACGAAAGCAGCCTCATCAAATAAAAAGCAGAGATCTGTATATGATAGCTGATTGCCTGGCTTAGTATCAGTAAAACTGAAATCGCGAAAAATTGCAAAGCAGCTACTTTGCAACCAATCCACTTTAAAGGCATGAACAATTTTGTTGAGATCTCTAAAAATGCCTTTAGTGATTGATGGTAAACTGCCTGTGTAAGCAGCTTCCACGAAACACTGCACAGATTGCTCACTGAACTCCTCCATATCAATAATCGTAAGTTCCAGGGTTGTAGTCATGCGATGAATTACAGGGCTGTTCAAAGCCATTATTGCTGAGTTTGCCTGCACCACTGCTCCCTCTTGGGTATGTAGTTCTATGTTGTTGTGCGTCTTTGAGTAAAGCAGTTCTATTCCAAAGTTCATTGGTCCAGTAATTTGTTTAACCTTAGCTCTTTCTGCAAAACAACTGAAACAAGATGACTTAAATCAAGGTAAATTACTCTTGCAACTCTACTATTATTTTCTTGATACTGAACGAGTAAATATTAAATTTGAAATTAATAAAATTAATGGGAAAATGGGCGATTAGGTTTGGCCTCTATACGGCCTCTATAGTCTATACGCAGAATAATCAGGGGGCCGGGGGGGGGGGGGGGGGGGGGGGGGGGGGGGGGGGGGGGGGGGGGGGGGTGGGGGGGGGGGGGGGGGGGGGTGGTGTGGGTTGGGGGGGGGGGGGGCAATCGCCAAAATCGTTAATGAATGCTTCATACCTTGTTTTGCTTGTCATAAGAATTAACACTCTGTTTTCTGCGTTAATTGTCGTAATTACCAACTCGGCCTTCGGCCTCGTTGGTGATGCGACAAAATTAACGCGGCTGTATTGCGGTAAACTGCAAGCGGTTATTTGTTGAGTGGTAACTTGCTTAGTGGCCATATAATGACCATACATATGTACATACATGTATAATGGCTATATGATGTTATTTTTAGGTGGCCGTATTATAAAGGCCGTATAAAGGCCATATAGAGGCCGTATTATAGTGGCCGTATAGTGGCCGTATAGAGGCCGTATAAAGGCCGTATAGAGGCCGTATAGTGGCCGTATAAAGGCCATATAGAGGCCGTATAAAGGCCGTATAGTGGCCCATTTTCCCAAATTAATGAAATTTATGGTATTAGTGTACAGACATCTAAATTACGATATAATCAGGCATGATTAAACCAGCGTGGCTATAACTCAAAATAAACCCATACACCTTAAATATAGCCAGTTCCGACCCAAAATAAGGTCGTCCTTCATCAATGAGTAATTGAGAAACTTTCATAATAACATACCAGTTGCAGTTGACTGAGAGGAGGAAGCTTCTGGATTGACTTGAATATCCTTCTGTCTGGTGCCCATTAATTGTGAATCAGGGAAGATGAAGGAAGATGCACAAGGAAGATGCAAAGGACTTTGCAGGTCACCCTTTTTTTGCTGTTGAGGATTTTGTTGTCCCAGAAATCTAAAATGTGTAGATTCATTTACCATGTTATTTAAATGAAATTGCTGTTGAGGATTTTGTTGTCCCAGAACTCCAGAATGGTTAGGTTCATTTACCGTGCTAATTGAATGAACTTGCTGTTGAGGATTTTGTTGTCCCAGAACTCCAGAATGGTTAGGTTCATTTACCGTGTTAATTGAATGAACTTGCTGTTGAGGATTTTGTTGTCTCAGAACTCGAAAATGGTTAGGTTCATTTACCGTGCTAATTGAATGAACTTGATGTTGAGGATTTTGTTGTCCCAGAACTCCAAAATGGTTAGGTTCATTTACCGTTCTAATTGAATGAACTTGCTGTTGAGGATTTTGTTGTCCCAGATCTCCAGAATGGTTATGTACTACCATAGCATTTAAAAATTCAAGTTTTTTACGATGTTCTTGTTCCCAAGCTAGATCGTCTCCCCAGAGCTGTTCAGACTGAGCTAGGGAACTAAAATATTACTGTTAAAATGTATACTGGTTAGAAATTTGCTTTCAGGTTTAAATAATACAGTAGAACCTCCAATCTCTATATACTGTCTCTCTATACCAGGTACCACAATACACCGGATCTCTCATATTCTTCACAATTGTACCTACATACAAGGCTCCTAATATGGGGTATATTAAACAAGTTTGAAATGTTATTTGGGAGGGTATATACTACTGTATATTATAGGGATCATGATAATATGAACTTATCTATACCACGTTTTTTCTAACTATACTGCTTTGTGCACTTTTTGTTTACACTGAAGGGCCGGTATAGAGAAGTTCTCTTTTAATTGATTTTGAGTATTAAGTATGACAATTAAGGTCACAATAATCTCTAAGATACAGGATACATCCAAGATGTATGTGGATCTAACTTTTTAATAGGTACCTGAAGTTGGTTGATTCATTTCTAGCTGTGTTCTGGTTGCCTCTTAAAATCTTGCCTTTGTGTCTTCTGTGGTGAGAATTTTTATCATTATCAATATTGCATGTATTGGAATGTAATACAATGCTATGGGGAAAATTTGTTCACATGTTGTGCAAGCTACTCTAGAGAGGAGGGAGTTTAGGGATGTTTACATTAGAGTGTAATTTCACACAATAGCTAACATAATGCTAAATAGCTTCTCAATGCCCATGCCCAATCGACCAAAAGCTGAGGAATAAATGGGCATGGAATCAGAGACGGAATCATATCCCCCCCCCCCCCCCTGTTGTAGGATTATAGGCAGCCTGCAAAACATTTTAAACACCATTAATTCATATACTTAAATCATTGAATATTCATTTATGTTGCATAATTTCATAATTGAATTGAATTGAATTGCAATGTTACTCAATGTAATTACCCAATGTGTATTGAAGAGAAAAAATATTATTATCACAATCCTATTAGAGCAGCAGACTCTTAAACATACCTCATTGTGGAATTCAGAGTCGTATTCTGGAACTGATTGACATAATGGAACACATCTATCACTTGTTCATGTGCTAACCCATGAAAGGATAAGATATTTAAAACTGTTTAATGAAAATCTATACTTCCTTTCAGATACATTATTTCATCTAATTTAATTTATTATTCAAGTACATCGCAACCATATCACTGCTCAGAGACAATAGCAAATAGACAATTGAACCAAAAAGCTTATCCATTGTTACTGTCACCAAGATGTAACTAGGTCGAACGGAAAAAATTAGGTCTCACGCAGGAATTAGGTCTCAAGCAGGCGCGGCTTTCAAGTTATTTGAACTAGACTGTATAACTATTTTCCTAATATCTCCTAATATAACTTTGATCGAACAAGCCTAAATTCATGATGCACTATAAACTTGATTTGAGACAGAAATTTTAGACAATTTATCTGCTTACGTGTAATTTCAAACTCTTATCAGTTACCATGTCTTTTATCTAATTTTTATCAGCAGATTTATAAATCTGCTGTTCATTTGTAGTTATTACCTTGCTAGTTATGAGTAAATTTTTGCCTTCCATCATTTGAGTGCAGCTTTCAGTTTCAAAATTTTCAGTTTATTCAGATTTTTCGTTTTCGATATTGCAAATTTTTAATAAATCATGTTCAGATTATGGTGATAATGGATGTAAAGGTACTTCAACCGAATTAACAATCCAACCGTGTGTATGACGTGTCCCAGTAGCCAATCATAATATATATATATATATATATTATATTATCAGCAACAATTTAATCATCACGATTCCCCCGATGTCTAAACTGGACAACTTAGCTGTCAGATCAGTGAGGGCATCGTGTCAATTGAGATACTTACAGACTACGAGAGACAATGGTAATATCCCCAGAGGAATTGCTACTCAGATCAATTTTAAGTGTGCAGTTAAAGACCCATTTTATGTAGATTCATGTAATGCCCTCAACCAACGTCAGAAATCTAGAAACTTTACTCTAAGCCCAGTGACACCCACTGCTATCTCATCCCCACCTCATGTCATAGGAGCCATGTTCTCAAAAACATACCCTATGGTGTGGCAAGGCGAGTGAGGCAGAACAATAGTGAAGACACTAATTTCTTAGAGCAAAGGGAGGTATATACTGGTTACCTTGTAGCCCGTGGTTACCATTCTAGTATTGTAGACGATGCTTTCAACAAATTTAGTGATATAACCAATAGGAAAAACTTGTATGCCCCTAAAAATAAGGATGAGACGACTACTTGTCTAATACCCATGGTGATGGATCAGAATCCAGCACTTCCCAACATGGGGAGCATTATTCACAAGTATAAGCACCTTCTTAATCTCGATCCAGCCTTGAAGAAGCTAGTACGTGCTGACAGTGTATTTGTAAGTCACCGAAAGAATCAAACTATCGGTGGCATGCTTGTACACAATAAGTATCGTGCTAGTGGAACTGTAAGCAGTGATAGAGATGGAGAAGCCACTGCTAGTCAATTTCTTGAACCAGACGCTGCAATATTGCCGGCTGTTCGGGAGGCTGACAACGCAGGGTGCCATGCCTGTGGAAAATGCTATGTTTGTAAGCAAAGTTTCCTGTCCCCTTGTTCCAAATTTAGTAGTCACCATTCCAAACAAGTTTTCCCTATTACTAAATATATAACTTGTCAGAGTAATAACCTTATTTATTTAATGGAGTGTAGAACTTGTAAACAGTCGTATGTAGGATATACTAATTCTAATCTCCCTAAGAGATTTTCTAATCATAAGAGCCACATTAAGAAAGGTATCAGGAGTTGTAAGTTAGTAAACCACTTTTTAGATATTGATCATGATTTAGATTTTAGTTCAGTAGCCTTATATAACTCTTCACTTAGTACGCACCTTTCTGTTATTATAGTGGACGCTCTAGAATTTAAACCTGAAATAAGTCAAGCAGATAGGGAAAAGGCCATGGAAGCTAGAGAGGGGTTCTACCAGACCCAATTGAAAACCCTTGTGCGTTATGGGGGTATAAACACCCTCGATAGTAACCACATCCTTTTTAAATCCGCTGGAGCTTAGTGTTTAGTTTATTTATTTTATTTAACATGATCTTAGCCTATAAACCCGTGTTTAGTTTACAATATTGCTATCAGAGACGTGTTATATTCATAACTATTTATATATATATTTATATTTTTTACTTTACTAAAATACTTTGTTTTACTATATATTTTTACTGTTTGATTCAGAGAAATCTAGCTTTTTCCGAGATACTAATCTTTAATAGATTAGATAAAATGTACACAGCCATTCTTTTCGTTTGATTATTACTCAGTATATTTTAGTTTTGTACCGTTTTAAGTCACATAGTTTTGTACGTCTTCCTAAGACTTGTTTTCCTTTCCTAGTTTGTAAGTTATTTTAAAGATTTGTGAATATTCCAGTTGCTTTTAGAACAATTTTATTTCAGATAACGATGTTTAATAAAATGATGCAAAGACTTATTTCGAAGATTTAATCAACACCGACTTTTAATGTGTAGGAGTACAGCAACAAAATATATATATATATATATAACTTGGAGCTACAAGGCCTTAGGCCAAGGGTAATTTTTGATTGTTAAGGGAATTTTTTGAATTCTTAAAGGGTTGATTTTATAAATGGTCATTACTATATTATGTGTATATTGTTTGAATAATTTGTATTGCTTTTACAAGGTATCAGAATTAATATATGCATTAATATACTTCACGTCATATATGCCTCTCTCATGCACACGAAGGCCGGCCGGCGCGCGCGATCAAAAGGGGTTGCAGCGCGTGTGTTAAGCCATGCATAAGCAATTTGGGGGGGGGTGTAACCCAAAAAAACCCAAAAAACCCAATCCCAGTATTACCTTTTTCAGGGTAGGAGTTGGGTTTTTTTGGTTTTTTTACAAATTTTTCATTTGAAGGAAATAAAATCATGTAAGCACCTAGCAAAACAATTATCAGTACAACATCACTGTTGTGGTTCATCACTACAACATCACAATAGATATAATCGCTTAAATATCACCCAAAAGCAGTATTTTATTCACTGATGTGCTCAGAAGAAGTTGGCCATCCAGATATGATATCAGCCATATGTAATGCTCACTTCGATGGCCATGGCAAATTGAGTTAGTAGGGACGCAACTCACTGATGACCCCAACCCTGACCGCAACTGGTACGAGAGGAATAAAGCCTTTCTTCTCACCTTCACGATCTCTGTTTCCGTTTTCCTGATCATCCGCTTAACGAGAAACCATGCTCTATTTCCAACTGAAAGAATCTTGCAGTTACCATTGCATCAGCTGCATGATCACATGTGATATTAAGTGATATCTTCGCTTGTTTATGGCCCTGGAGTTGCTCAAATCTTGACTGGGATGGCATTCGATCTCGCCCTCCATTGAGGCAAACCTCAACAGCCGTATCATGATGCAGAGCATCACCATACACAGTTACTATTTTCGCCCATTCCTCTGATGAGTCAGTATCCTCCACTCTCTTCTTCATCATCTGTTTCCGCTTCGTCACTCTCTGCTCCGTCTAAATCTATCTTCTCCTACATTTTTTGAGCAATCACACTGAAACTTTCAGGATATGTTCTAAGGACCATTTAAAAGAGATTGTCGGGCCAGAATTTTGAGATAGGCCTTAGAACATTTTTTATTCGATTTTGAAAATCTTGGACCTCGTTTTTTTGACGATTTTTTCAGGTCCATGATTTTTAAAATTGAATAAACAAATTTCTAAGGCCTATCTCAAAATTCTGGCCCAAAAATCTCTTCTAAATGGTCCTTAGAACATATCCTGAAAGTTTCAGGGTGATCGCTCAAAAAATGTAGGAGAAGATAGATTTTTAGACTTGATTTTCAGGGCGCGCGATTGAAAATCGCTCGCGCAATACAATTACACATAAGCGCTGACCTTTGACCGGCAATAATTTCGGCTAGGAACAATATTTTTCCATGGGATCAAAAACAGCTGATAGACATCACTCCACTCCACACTCTATCAGAAACAACTATAAAGTCAATTTCGAGAGAATTTTGATGAAGACCCCCCCGGCCCCCTTAATGGAAAGCCCAGGCTCACTGTCATCACATGCTACACTGCCGTTTTCTCAGAAAAGGCAGTAAGTCCAAATTTTCGAAATATGACAATATTGGTATCAAAATTTTCAGTAGGAAATTCTCTACAACATTAGCTACATATTAATGTATAGAAACATTGTTGCATGCAATTCCTAAGGAAGTAAGTCCCAGTTGAGAAACATTATGTTCGGTTTTGGCCAATTATTTTCTGAGAGAAGGACGTAAGTCCGGACTTACTGCCTTTTCTGAGAAAATCTTGAAAATTTTCTGAGATAAGGAAGTAATTCCGTGGACTTACTGCCTTTTCTGGGATAAATTATCTGTGATAGGAAGAAGTAGCTGGACTTACTTCCTATAAAAGCATGCTAAAAACGGAATTTTAGAAAGCGATTTCCCAAAAATAACATAACTTTACTGCACATTTCAACCTTACGTAAGTGATCAAAATTTTCATTTAGGCCTCAAAAAAAATTGGTGGCCGATTTTCAAAAACGTCGGATGTATTTTAGTCGCAAAACATAAATATTGGAGCAGTTATTGAGCTGTTATAATCGCAGAGAATGTTTAGTTTAGGTATTTCTTTTAGATCAAGTTCATTTTCATCAAAATATCGATAAGATATCATTTAATGCACTGAAATCGTTCAAAATTGGCGAGTTTGCCTAAATAAGGGCATACTATTATTCAAAAACATTTATTATATGATATGGAGCAATTTAGATTTACCTAATTGTTTATATTTTACAATATAATCCAAAATACATAGATCCCAACCTCAAAAATTTAGTAAAAAGCTTGGACTTACTTCTTTCTCAGAAAAATATTGAACAGAGATTTTTCTCAGAAAAGGAAGTAAGTCCACGTTTTCTCAGAAAAGGCAGTAAGTCCATCCAGTATGAAAAATAAGTTCGATTATTTGGCATAAAAATGGTTATATCTAAGCTTATGGACGGCTCAAAGCTTTAATTTTTTTGACAAATTAAAATTTGACTAATTATTGATAACTCAACGTGTTTACTTTCGATCTTACGCAAAAAGTAAGCGGAGAAAAAACCATAAACGCATAAGTCGCAATAT
This sequence comes from Bolinopsis microptera, assembly GCF_026151205.1. Classification (NCBI taxonomy): domain Eukaryota; kingdom Metazoa; phylum Ctenophora; class Tentaculata; order Lobata; family Bolinopsidae; genus Bolinopsis; species Bolinopsis microptera. The sequence goes on from NC_087073.1 coordinate 14,566,615, forward strand.
CTCGAAATGGCAAATATGGACTTACTGCCTTTTCTGAGAAAACGGCAGTACAGTCCTACAGAAGCCTCATCTGATGAGGAGGCAGGAAATCTCTTTTGTCTAAAACCAAGCATCTTACAGTTAATTTAGTAGGAGAGGAGCCACACACAATAATTTCTAAGGACGGACATGCCTTAGAAGAAGTTGAGGATTTTAGTACAACGGAGCACGACTTTAGGTTACGCAAGGCCAAGGCATGGGCTGCCTACCACAAAATGTAGGCTATATCATGGAGGTCCAATTTGCGCCGAGATTTAAAGATCCGTCTGTTCAAGCTACGGTTGAATCAATCTTCCTGTATGGAACGAAATCGTGGACAATAACAGAATCTTTGAAGAAAAGAATAGACGGATGTTACAGTAGAATGCTTCGGATGGCCCTAAACGTGGACTGGAGAGGACATCGCACCAACAAGGAGGTCTTTGGATCACTCCCAAGCGTTATTTCGAAGATACAGGCCAGAAGAATGAGGTTGGCTGGGCACATCCAGCGACATGATGACCTGGCAGCACACCAACTTCTCCTTTGGGAACCACAGTGGCTGCGCTGCAACTAGCGCACAAATTTGGCGCCCCGCCGTCAGTCGAACTAAGTAGACCTTACGTCGATTTATCGTTAACAACGCATGATTTTGCCATTTGCACAAATATTGTAAAAATGCGCGGTCGAGCCGCGCACAGTCAACACAATTTTTGATGAAACAGCTACAAGCTAGAGCCAATATACTCTGCAAGCTTTTCAGTCAGCCTCTTCCACATACCAGGCAGCATTAATTTGCATTACCTCTTCCACAAGTACTCCACTCAAAAATTAGATTTCTAGAGCTCAATCTAGGATCATTTCTTTGTGCACTGTTTCAAAACGCGATCGTACGCTACCTTTTGTTCGCAGTTTTTTACCTTCTGTTCACAGCTTTTTTAAAAATTTGTTATTCATTGTGTATTGGCATATTTGTTAGATGCTTTTTATTGTTCATGAAGTTGATGACATGAGCATATTATTGTCATGTTTTGTTGATCGTGCAAATTTTAAATTGCTTTATTATACTATACTTCTCCGGTTTTAGAAAATGGATTCTGTGAATTCTAATAAAGATACACGCCCTCATATTGAGCTAAATACTCTTTTCGAGACAGGAGCATGATTAACCAATGGATCGTTTGTGAGTAAAAATGTTCAAGTTTCTATTAAGAATGCTTTTGTTTAGATAAATTCATCGTTCAAAATATTATGGCTGAACGTTATTAGTATTACCGTACACGTATCTATTTTACAGTTACTCTATTTTAGGATATGACCCGATATTTTATATTACTGTATCTATTTTACAGGACATTTCTACCGTCAGTACCAATCTGCTCAGCAACTCCTTTTCTAACAACCATCCTATGGCCATCGGTATATAGGACGACCTCATAAGACCTTTCCGGACATCCTACAAGATCAGAAGATACTGCATTGCAATCTGATAAGGTTCGTTGGCTCATGAGTGATAGAGATAAATGGAGAGAAGCGCTGTCACGAAACTGGAAACTCGTTCCAGACTTCATCGACCTAGGCAGGTAGGCATTTTACAATTATTTCAGAATAATATGACCTGACATGTTAATTATTACCGTATCTGTTTTACAATTACTTCAAGATATGAATCAGTGTTCAAAAATGCGTCAATTCAAGTTGGTCTAGTTCGATCGGCCCTTCTAGAACTATATCCGTGTTTCCTAAAAAAGGTTCATCATTTTTTCCAGTTGTTTCTTGCACCCTCTAGATCTCCTCCCATATTTGGGCCATTCGTATCGGCCAATTGAGCAGAAATTCAGGAAGCTTGGTTTCAGATATTTTTGTGATATCAGACATGTGTAATTGTACGCTCCTGTCACCAGTGTACACATCATTTTAGACTACTAGTTCATCTTCCTATGTGGTTATTGGCCTTTTGTTATTAACCTCATTACACACGGTTAGCAAGCTGTTTCCACCTCACTTTCCTTAATTAGGCTTCTTTGTCACCCCTTTTGTTTACTCTACAGACTGACAGGCTTAGTTATACTCCATTAATTGGATGATGTTAGTTTAAGACCGGCATATGTGTCACGTGAATATATTTAGAGGCAATCAGGGAGACTGTCGGGACTCTTTCTCTGTATTACTCTTGATAAAACGTATTACTCTCGTAAAACGGTGAATTCAACGGTAAATGTACTTAAACGCACTTTTAACCTTAGTTGTAGTGAACGCTGAACTTAGTCGTACTGAACGTACGTTCCAATCATTTTGTAGTGAACGTTTGTGAACGTTAGTATACGTTAGTCAATATTTTGATAATTTTCCGATAGTTTTTAACTTAAGATGGATACAATGAGATAAAACCATGTTGTTGGAATTAGACAGTAAATAAACAATGACCAAACTGACCAACTATGGTTACCACAGCAAATATACTGTTCTCGTATCTTGCGGTCGATTTAACGGTCTGTTCATGGTACTTCCCAAAAGATTTGGGGTATGATTACCCTGAAGGCTGAAACTTAAGAAGTCAAAGGTAAAATTGTTAAACTTAAAGTTGCTCAAGGATACGTTTCTTTCTCTGGAATTTGATCTTCCACAAAACTTCATTAGGGATCGATGTGTAAAATGTACATCGTTCTTATATATACGATATTATAGTATAACAACCATTCAGCTCAAGATCAAACAACATTTGTATTTGTAACATACCTCAAGGCCCTGAAGGCCTGGCAATGGAAACGCTAGTACTTTGCCGGATAATTGGGCTATGTCCTGCATTTTAATTTCATAATAGCAATTAACTTTCCTTATGTTCCGAACGTTAAAATTTTTTAGCGAACGCGTTCACAAACTATTTTTAGTGAACGTTCCGTACGTTAGATAGCTGAGCGTGGTGATTAAATCACTCTACACTTGAATTTTGACATTCTTCTAAAAGACCTCCCGAAAATTCATGAATAACCTGATTTTAAGGTTCTTTGATCTAACACTGCCGGCGTCTCTTCCGAGGTTGTCTAATCTATTTATCAATTTAGCTCGAGAGCTTTAAACAAACATTGCACGTGCCTCGGCTGCCCCGATGGAGTAAAACATTTAGCTAGAGCCATGATCATTAGTGGCAGTGGCTATCCCTGCTGCATATAATGCAGTACGTGTACTAATAGCAGCAGATATGAAATAACAACAAGATTGCTTACTGATTCGCTTGCAAGAAATTCCTGAGCTGAATAGGGCCGGTAGCTCAATTAAAGCACTAGGCATGTAACCCGGAGGTTGGCGGTTCATACCCGCCCCGGCATTATGCCGTCCCATGATTTTCCGAATTGCTTACCAGTGGTAGTTTAACCCTGGAAATGAAGTTAAAGATTATAATTGTATTATTTTATAGGGACGTACTAAAGAGAAGAAATTAACGAGGTCAGCGATATGAAGAAGACTGAAAGTAAAAATGTGCGACTGTGCGTACTAAATCACTCAACACTCAAATTTTAAGATTTTGAAAACTGTCTCGACCACTTGATATGACGTGGTAGCCTGTGAGCGTGTAGACCGCTCCTCTTTCATTTTTTTGAGTAGCCGATCCAAAACCAAAACCTGTGACCTGGGTTTACATGAGACGTGGGAGCCTGTGAGCGTGTTAGTTTCTCAAAAATATGTCGGAGGAGGGGATAGAATATATGCAAAAAGATGTCCGAAATATAAGGTAAGCACTTTTATCAATAATAATATCACCGTTTTTCGTCGTTTATTGCAGAGTAAATTTTAATAACGTACGTCTCTGCTATATTTATCCTTTTACGCTCCAGCATAATCCAGGAGATCTCTGAAGTCTCGTTTCTCTTTGTATTACGTAGATCAGAGATTATTACATAATTGATAAACAGTATAAATTACAGGAGTTCCCGGTCTTGGCTTGGAAACTACGTCAAAAATCTGGGCCAGACACTAGAAACATCGATTTTGCGTGGCGATCTGTTCCTAAATCACATTGTTGAAGGAATTCCTAGAGCAAGTACTAAGGAGTTAAACCGATTTCTTACAGACATAGAGTCTGTTGCAATATGCTGTACCTATTTAGAAATTCCACCCTAATTTTAAGACTCTTTGATCTATAGCTTCCAGCGTATTTATCGATTTAGTCCCACAGCACTAAACAAACATTGGAGATAGATGATACAATTTTGCGTTTGTAAATAGACATTTATTTTTATATACAAGTCAAAGATTACAATTGTATTATTTTATAGGGACGATATAATAACGGCAAACGAAAAAAGATCAAGTCTCTATATCCAGCCGACATTATAAGTTCCTCGGAGTTAGGCGGGCTAAATTTCTTGAAAAAAGTCATTATAGGATTTACAGAAATCAGCGATGGAGAAGACTGAAAGTAAAGATGTACATTGTACGTGCTATGTCATTCAACACTCGAATTTTAACATTTTTAAAACTGTCTCGACCACTTGATATGATATTCTAAGAATCTGATATTTCATTGCATGCTTTAGTTAGGAGTCTTCTTTCTCGGAGTATGTAGCTGATATCTTAAAACATAGATATCTGCTACAGACTCCGAGAGTCTTGAAGCTCTGTTACCACCACCCCTGGTGCAATTCCGTCGGGTTAAAGACGGAGAGACAGGAACTCTCAGGGAAGGTCATGGCCTGCTACGTGCAACTCGTAGTCGTATGTAGTGTTCCTGGTAGGTGTTACTTATAAATCTGGTTAACGGGATCTTCAAACAGTTGATACACAGTTGTCTAGGTACTGTCATGTCTAAGCGGAAACTTGTCTCTGGCCCTCACCTATGGGTTTATATCTCAAACCACACAGTGTCCATGTCCTGCTCCTGAATATTTCCATATTTTTGAACTGCAGTCCATTAATATTGCTAAAAGTAAAAGTGATTTCAACTACTATACCTTTAAACCTGTAACGTCACTGTAGACCGCTCCTATATCCTTGCTTCCAGTTTCCGATCCAGAACTAAATCCTGGCTTATACTAAACGTGGTCAGTGGTAGCCTGTGAGGGTGTAGACCGCTCCTCTATTGTTTTATGTTTATCTATATCGGTATTTTGATTGTCCGATCCAAAACTAAATCCTGGGTTTCCAAGAGACGTGGTAGCCTGTAAGCGTGTAGACCGCTCTTCTATCTTTGTTTTGAGTGTCCGATCTAAAACCAAAACCTGGGGTCGGTTACATGAAACGTGGGAGCCTGTGAGGGCGTTAGTTTCCTGCGAAAGGAGTTATTTGCTCATACTTGTGCATTGTGGAAAGAGCATGGTTATGCTCTAAGGCTAGTAGAGGTTATTAAATCCTTTCCTTTGTTGTAAAGATGGCTAGTCTCTTTCTTCACCTACGCATATATGATATAAGATCGCGCGCGTTCCGCGCATTTTGTTCAATTTAAAGTCAATATTGTAAACAAATAAGTATAATTCGTATAACTTTGATTAACGTTTTGGTTACGAATATTTTACTGCCGATCATTAAAACTTTGACTGTATTGTTATTTAGACAATTTCTGATCATTTCGTGTAAATATGCCCAAATACTTTTACTTAGTTAAAATGTTATGATCAAAACAAAATGGAAGACTTTTACTTGTTTTAAAATGCACTTAACTCTATTTACAGTTAAGCTAGAAATTTCAAAATTGCTAGATAATGATATTTAAACCATAAATTGTATGTTGTATTAAAAATCATACTAAAAGGATTGTTCTGGAATTTATGAAAAGCATTTAAAGAGTGCTCATAATATATATCTTGTCAAAACGCGCGAAAACGCGCGAAAATACTTAGTTTGCAATTTGCGCTTTTGCAGCCACTGTGGGAACCTAGGGAGGGGTAGACCACCGCTCACCTTCGTCGATAACCTAATGAGTGACACTGGACCCAGGAACACTGGGGAGATTAAGGAGCTTATGGCGGACAGAAAGCTTTGGAGACACATCATCGAGACTCGGACTCTGAAGCCGCCTTAAGTCAAGTAATTTAAGTCATGTGCTTTGACAAGTGCCCTTGACCTTCGTCATAGCCTCCTTCCATGACAGGAGAACACATTTGCCACATTTGCCACATTTCCACTTTGTGCATTCATATGGATTATATCTCGATGAACGAGACATCCTGTTTGCTATCGTGATAACATACTATCAATATAAACACACTTATATACTATGTAAACTATCTATTAAGTTAAGACATGAGAACAACACGTAGGTAAGACTCAGTGGGAAATAATTCACATTCAATACAATTAATGAAATGGCTAGAATTTTGTTTAAATTTTGTTTAAAAAACCCAAAAAACCCAATCCCAGTATTACCTTTTCTTGGGTAGGAGTTGGGTTTTTTTGGGTTACACCCCCCCCCCCCCCCCCCCCCCCCCCCCCCCCCCCATTTGTATTATTTAGATAAAATGTAATGTGTACGTGCGCGTTTTGCGCAAGATTTATAAAGCTTTCATAACAATTTATTGATTTGGCGCTCGCGCCCGCCGCACTGCAACACATCTTATGCAATGAGGCTGTATTCACCATGTTCGTACCTTAAGCTGATTCTGACGCATAAATCGAATTTCAAGATCAACATTTTCTTAGGCGACGTCAAGGGACACAATAGACTTTGATAAGGAACAAATTGTAAAGCATCTACTTTGGTTGATCAATGATTATCGAAAATCTCGGCATCAATACTACATAGTTTATTCATACCATTCGAAATGAAATGAAATTCACGAACGACTTAATTTTAAGAATCGGATCGTTATAAACCGATGTGGCAAACTATCAGGAAACATGAAACAATTTATTCAAAGTAACAGAAATTAAGAGATTTACAGTAATTGTATTTAGATACAAATCTATTACTACCACATGAACATATGTTTATTGAGGTACAAAATGCAATTTGAATTAAAAGCAAAAAGATTTAGTCCACAAATCATGGCATATCGTATGTACAAAACCAGCATTCAATTTCGATTTTAAAATCTTCGCCTTTTCATGGTCACGGTCTCTTAATTAAAGCAGCAGGCCTTGCCGTGTTTATTTTTCAAATCAACTAGGAAGTCATATAAAAAGCTATTAGTGCCATTGCAAACGTTAACAATGTAGTAAAAATATAACAAATCATGAAAATAAACTTTAATAACAGCTTAACAATGAAAAGCCTGCTATTAAACGCTAAATTTACGAGTTCTATTAACCACTAAAATTCCACAAACCATTCCAAAAAATTGCCAAAAAAGGAACTCTTTGTTAATCGGGCTGGAGCATTGATCAACAAAATATAAAGCCACGAAGGCATCAATAGTCAAGGAAACGGTCACCGATCAGGGTGATACCATTTCATAAAGTTCTGTTTTCTTCAGAGATTATTCTAAAATATTTGTAGGATAAAATCAAACAATGAGATCGGCCCCGTCATCATCTCAGTCTATGTTGGGGAATTTGCACACATTAAGCGTACGTCAACAGTAAAATGTATACTGCAGTAAATATTTTACGGTGCATATATCATTATACAAAATACATTCGGCAAGAATCATTCTCACGCCCTGTCATGTTCCATGGTGTGCAAAATGTTCGTTAAAAACAGCTCAAAAATCTCCTCTCAAGGGCTCACTTTATTCTTCCCTTCTGATCGAAATTGTAGGCTGAAAAAGTTTAACTGTGTTAGTCAAAGTTACACAAACTTGAATTCTTGAGTGAAACTATGTTAGTCGCTGTAAGGTTAGTTACACAAACTTGAATTCTTGAGTGAAACCATGTAATGAGTAGCATTTGTATGTTCCAAGTAGTTTATAAGTGGATCTGGTTTGTTACAGCATTACAGCGTCTCTGGACGTCTTGCAGTCCAGAATGATCTATAAACTAATGATCAGAGTCACGTGACCTGATCAAATGTAAGATAACACATTAAATCACTTATAAGGCCACAGCTCTGAACTTAACAGTAAGTACATGTTAAAATTTATCATAGCTCTACACACTATTCTAACGCTATATTCTACAACATCTGCAACAAGTTTAGAAGGTTTGGTCCTCGCTCAGATAGCCCGCCCCGACCTTTAGAATGTGCTGCTGTCAGACACTTTATTGGATATCAAGTTACAGGACTAGTTAACGAACTCAATAATATTTGGCACCATGCCAGTGTGCCAAGGATAACGAAGTTCGGGAGATACGTGTGAAATAAGGAATAAATTCTTAGGACGGAAATAGCATATCCCCAGATAAATATAGCACATAGTTCTCTCGATTATAATTTGTTTATCACAAATCGCTGAAAAGATAGAATATAACTGCACATATTTCAATGAGAGTGAAGAACATGTGAACCGCACACACATATATATTATGTACACACACACACACACACACACACACACACACACACACACACACACACACACACACACACACACACACACACACACACACGCACACACACACACACACACACACACACACACACACACACACACACACACACACACACACACACACACACACACACACACACACACACACACACACACACACACACACACACACACGCACACACACACACACACACACACACACACACACACACACACACACACACACACACACACACACACACACACACACACACACACACACACACACACACACACACACACACACACACACACACACACGCCCTCTCAGACGTTACTTCGTGGACAAGAACTCTCTTTTTAACGAGTTAGAGCGCCCAATTAAGGGCCCCACGTGGTCCCCGCGTGACATGTTGTGCGCAGGTAGCGCTATTAGCGCGCGTCATACCCACACACGTGCCCAACATCAGAGAGCTGTGATGCAAATCTTCGGACCTTCCCCTCATATTATGCGTTACATGTCAACAATTTGAAACGCTGTAACTGACAATACTCTAATAATATGCGAGTGTTTGATGTTCACACTGTTGAGACAGAGAGAGAGGGAAACAGTAATACTGGGAGAGTGAGAGAGAGAGAGAGAGAGAGAGAGAGAGAGAGAGAGAGAGAGAGAGAGAGAGAGAGAGAGAGAGAGAGAGAGAGAGAGAGAGAGAGAGAGAGAGAGAGAGAGAGAGTAACAATGTTACGCAGAGCCTGAGTGCACTCCTGTCATGTGTTAAGAGTGTTTGTACAGTTAGTACGTCGTCTGCAGAGAGAGAGAGAGAGAGTGAGGAATGATCTGTATACTTTTGAATAAAACTATTTTTATATAATATATAAATATATATACTAATACCTCACGGGACACCTCATGTGATTTGTTGCTGTGATAAAATCTCAATGAAAAGCTTATTAAAACTTTACCGGACGATTGAGAATGGAGTAAAAATGAGCGTTAAACGTTTAGAGAATGTTTGTAGGCATTACTAAGAAAAGTAAATGTGTTTTCTTATTACATTATTAAGATAGCGTTCTCTTAGTAGAGGGTTATACGGTATGAACCTGGTATCGAGAAAATGAAGGTTGAGCATGTCAACATGTTTTTTATGTACGAACAAGTTATATATATAACTATAAGTTTTTACTTTTGACAAAGAATATGAAGTCCTATATTTACAATACATATGTGACGTACAAAATATCGGACACGTGTAATATGAAATGTACAAGTTATAATACGTGTGTGTATAAGTGGAAGAAGATACTATCACATAAAGTATATATAATAGTCTCTCATTTTAAAGAAGATGATATCTCATAGTAGTATCATTACAAAATGGAAGTAAATAATATCTCATAAAAAAGATAGTATCTATCTTAAAAAGTAGATAGTATCCTACCATAGCGGGTTCGGAATTGTACGAAGAGACGCCGGGCGTGTAGCCTCCTTTATTCTTCATAGCTACTTCTAACGTGTCTATCTTCGTTGTCACTTCATTAGATCCAAGATGACTCGTGTGCTGAAATAAAGAGCATTTACGTTATTAACTGAGGTGTGCTGAACTTGGCTATGATAACAAGTTTAGCCTTGCCAGCAAATTTGTTTACATTAGCGCTAGCTAAATAGAAATGAAGTATGGGCTGCGTTATACTGTCATGATTTAGACTGAATTTTGGGGTGAGTTTAAATAAGTAAATATTTTCAAATTTAACTTTTTTCAAAGCTATACAGGTCAGTTTATCGAATATCGGTCACTGACAACTTCTTGCTGACATATATTTTAGAAACGGTTGGTAACCAGTCAGATTCAAGTCTATCACCTAGGTAACCCCCGGTGCAGGAGAAACAGCTCATTAACGTGAACTTGTTTCAGTGATATAAAATAACTATACTTTTAACTTATAACCCCGCATGTTGAATGTTAATGTCATCAACAACTGAACCACCATTACTAACCAATCAGCGAGAAACCAAAATACATGTGATACACCCAATTATACACGATAACCATACTTTTCAATACATTCTTCATTTTTAAAACAATTCTACATTTCGTCACATGAGAGATGGATCTGAACACATCAGTTTTCTAAAGCTTATTGAATCAGCAGGTAGTTTGTTCATATCATGACACGCGATATACAGAAATAAATCATTAGTTTTCAGTTCCACTCAATGACAAGGGTAAAACAATGAATACCGAGCAGTAAATCTAAAAAATACCTCCCGAGATTTTGTGCCTACAATAGGCCTCTAATATCACTTATAACTAGATTTTCTAGAACATTCTCAACGTCATTTACAGGCTACGAGGACTAATTTTACACTCCTGGAGATATTTTAACGGTCTCTACTTTCAGGCTTCTATTGGGCCACAGTTTTTTTTTCACGGTATCAAATTCGGTGATGCGCAAGTCACGCGAAATGGTGATTTACCAATACTGTAGCTGTCATCACCTGATTTAATATCCTACACCCCTGATAAGGTGGTACTAGGAGTTCTGTTACCCTTGCTAATGAGGTAATTTGCATCACCATTAATACTTTATCGTTAAAATAATGAGTATTAAAGAATTCATTACTGTTAAGGGGGGTGAAGCTGTATATGAGCTGAGTAGGTAAACAAACATGTTAAAATGACGTTATCATCTCTTCTAGCTTCCTTCTCTGGACCAGTTGTAAGTTTGCCAAACAAACAACTAACTACCTAGAATAGAGCACCAAAACTAGAGTTATAGAGTGCAGCACCAGCTTTGTTATTTGTACTTTGTAAAAGGGGAAGGTGTTGCACAATCTCCATTTAACCACCCGTGAAACAATTAGGAAGGCAGTGGAGTTCGCCCACAGCTTTCATGTCCTAAATTGGGAATATTTTAAGCTGGAGCACAAGGTGAACTACATGACTTTAGATTTAAGTGTTTTATGTGCCAGCTCACATAATCTCAGCCACACATTCATTTTTAAATGAAACGATTCACGGCTATATAACAGGGGATCTTGGATCACGTGATGCCCATTATATATATGGTTTATCTTGGAGATCACTACTTTGCGATATATAAGATGATCTGGTGGCAGCAGTAGGTATAATTCGAGGAAATAGCCCACAACCCAGCGAGTAAGTATTCTAAACCAGCCACTAACCTACCATGAGTTGAACGTGTTACTGACGTGGCTAAGCAGCTCTGACAAACCCACCTCCTCCCGGCCTCCCCGTCACAAGATCTCCTGGTTTGCTGGCTGGCGGGGGTTTCAGACACTGCGTCAAACTTTCTCCCAATAAAACATCTCCAAATTAGGAACCAATTTACAGCTACTCACTAGCTAATAAAATCGCTAGCTACTCACTATGTTATGACCAAAATAACTCAACCAAAACAATAAAAACATGTACAGCTGGGAATGAACCTCGTGATACCGTGTTGTAACAGTCATATTATCATATTATTATCCATACAGAATATAGATTTATAATAATATTATCTACCCCAGATCTTGTGTGGTTTTACATGCATAATAATATAACTATTGAGTATTAACATGTGTGGCTGTGTTAGGCGTGTATAATGGTGGTGATGATGTAGCTGTGAGGTTAACTGCTGTTAAAAACAACTCACAGCCCGCCTGTGTAGTTGCTGTAATTAACTGAGAATTACAAACAGTTGGTGAGTGTGTAGACATTACCCGGCTAAATTCTCATTTTGCTAATTTGTGGTTTCGTAAACTAGATGTGAGTACACAACAGGTAAATTAGTTCCGTGTCCCAGCTATATTCTATATCGCAATATTTTAAATTATAAAACAGGCTTACTATACCCAGTGCACGACCACAAATAATTATAGAAATTACTTATACAAATTTAGAAGCTTATATTCCTCATATAATAAAATGAGTGGTATTTTGGAATGAAGAAAGGCGGGTATAATTGCGCTGCGACAGCTAATCATGCAATTAGCTCACTATCCGAAGCAGTGTGTGTGTGTACTGTGTGTGTATTATTGCACCGAACACGTACTTACCCATACTTCCGCTCAAAAGGGAGGCTGTACTAGGTTGTACTGTGAACTGTTATTATTAATGAGTTATAACGACTATATTGTATTAATGTTCAGTATATAACTGATGTTATATTCTCTCTCTTACCGAGCTCCTGTGTGATTGTTGTACACACAGGAACTGATGAAGAAGGCAGGTAACAGTTACTGGTGATTGTATATTATCGTATTAGTGGAGAAAAAGCGGCATGCTCCCCGGCTAGTTAGCTGTGTGTTAGCCGGGCATGTTCAGACCTGCTCTAAAGCTAACAAATTAGTCCGAACATCCTCCAGTAGGTGTTGTGTACACATCACCTCACTCTGTGGTGAAATAATTGGCAGGGCGACTTAATTAGACGTACAGCAGAGATAATTGGGAGATAATTGGTGTTTTCTCACTTAATGATCTGTGGGCTCGTAATATCGGTAAAATACAACAGATCACGTTTCGTGGTGAGAAATGGCAGGCTTGTGTCGGTGAAAGCTGTAATGGCGAAAAATACCGTCCATCATTACTAATTTACAGATTAAGTCGGTTCTCTTTTGCAGCAATACCGCAAGCTCGGTCTATTAGCACGGTTTACATTATGCTTACACCACTTTGCAGAAAGATAAGAAAATGCAGGCCCCAAACCCATTAGCAGATACTATCTCACCCACCATGTACCATTATCAGTAATTAGATATACTTACTCTCCAGATCACTTCACTAATAAGGGTGAGACCTGGGCGACAGTTTGGAAGAGTGTTGGAAATGTTTCCACGTGATTTAAAGACACGCCTCACAAATCTTCAGGGAAAAGCCTCGACTAAACATGCGGTTCATAGTTAAAAGAGGCGACCCTTACAGAGGAGAAACAATTCCTATTAATTAATTTCCTGTGCACTCCGATATAATAACACCCTGGCACTAAAGGGCGACTATATTATAACAGCTTCTATACCCAACTATAATGTATTGGCTTGACGCACTTGAGAGGGTATTTAAACATACCTACAGCTGTGTGTGACGTACCCTCCTCCCCGGCAATCTACATCGCTCATTGTACCTCGCTCGTAGTGCACCTTACAGACCTTCTAAAGGGACCACACCTCTTTAGAGTGTTATAGTACAGTGTGTGAGCGGGTTTGTAGCGGGGTGTGAGCGGTTCTGAATATTTGGAGACATTCCAAGTCTTGTTGTCCGGGCGTTCTCTACAAACAGGAAACATGAACCAAGAGATTTGGACAGGTGTCTTGGAGAAGATGAGGTCATCTCTCCTGCCGCTTCTCCTTCTGAGTCGTACCGAGTTTTATGTACTTATGTCTTGTATATTTTACAATCATGTTATGTAGTCTGCGATATATCAAGTGTATACGTCGCGTTAACACCAAATTTACAGACTGAGCGGGTAATTTTATGTCTTTCACGTAAAATACATGTGATCTTGTTTTACGTTCATATGAATACCGTACGGGTATAAAATCATTTCATTTTCAACAGACACTTTTGTTACATTTAGAGTGCATTTGACACAGTCATAAGCAAGTGCGTTATGCTTCAGGAATGTTATACAGATTACAGCGCTGAACATTCCTTTTACCCGCTGATAAACTCCAATTTTCAGTGAACACCACTGCGGAACACTCACAGCTCACCCATTATAGGTCTAGTGAACTGGGCGAATAGAGCGAGACTAACATACCAATACAATGTACAGAGAATGACCCTATCAGCCAGGAATTTCACGAATGACACAGAATGAATGTACCGTACCGGACACACGCTGTTAGAACTACTAAATCTAGATCAACTCTAACTGTGTGTACATAGGTTTCACTGTGAGTCGGGCGCTTTCACCTCAAATTTAAAAGATACCATTGTACATGGAGTGTGGATCATTACGTGTAAGGGTGAGGAATTATCGGAATGTAGAGCATGTGAGCTCATGATGTGATTAGGGTCCCACCGCCACTATGATATCACTGTTTAACATTATGCTTAATTATCTCGGTAATACACGTTCGGATTACTACAACTTTAACTTATTTTTAATTACCTGAAAGTTTGTTGGCTGCCCGATGTCGATTTTCCTGATACGTCTCTGAAAAAGAAAATTAGGGTATTTAATTTTTATAAATAATTTATATGAATAGAATTACACATGACATCATGGTATCATTAGAGGAATATATTTTATAAAAGTGCATATCATATCGATGTGAGCTATTAAATGCGGAGGCTAGGGATGCGAAATAGCGGCAAATGATTAGTGTGAGGCTTTACATCTAAGATTTTTGTTATTTACTAAGCAGAAATATAATTGAAATTAATAAGAACAGAGTTGCCTTTATCATTCAGGAAGAGATCTTAAATATATGCATAGTTTGCGGCGGTCAAAAGGCTTTAAACCTTAAAATAAGGATGTAACAAGCAATTTTTACTGATAGGTGCCATACAAAAAGAATTTAAACAAGACCGTTCCTGTTGAAAGATTATTTTTACATATTTTGAGATAACCAAGAAAGCCGAACATGGCTTTCCCCGACTCGTCTTAAGGTCGTCTTCACTTCGTTTCATGGATGTCAATAAGAATAAGTTTGCACAGCACCATATAAAGAGATTGAGTTATTATCATTAACAGGCCCCTTTCTATACAGCTGACTGCTTTCTAACGAAGTCAAGTGTTACATAAGAAGGAACATTGCAGGATCAAGAGGAGGGAGCTCACTAACAATGGATGTTAGAACCGGGGTATATAATCTCACAGAACTACCCACTAATTATTCGAGGTGAGCCCACGATGTAAATTATGACTGTGACAACAGTTCACCGAATATTCGTAATGTCAGTACAATAGACCAGTGCAACAGTGTGTGTGTGCTGTTTACAGTATAATGCTGGTCTGGGTAATCGAACTGCTATTGTCTGCTCAAAGTCTGTTATCAAACAGACCAATGTGACGAAGTTAACAGGCTGACACCTTAACAATGTGACTAGTGCTACTGCTGTGTACAGGAGAGTAGACATATCATGATATATAATATATATCATATATTATATATGTTACGTCTTATGATATAATATTGGTAACATTCCCTCGTCTGTGCACTAATCATGGCTCTTGCAAGACGAGTATTTGTCGAGCTCTATTTTTGACAGCAACTAAATGGTGGAACTTGCCAAGCAAGCACAATTGCTGTGCTTACCAGTCTCAACAAGCTCCATGTTAATAGTTATCCGTGAACTGACATACGGCTATTAACATGACATGGAAACTGATACAGAGACAGTTGCAGTGGTCTTATTAACTTATTAAGATCTTTTCAACACGTCACCAAGAAACTTATACAAGAAAAGCCGCCACAAAGTATGACCTTATTAGGTCATGTTCTGTTAAAGATAAAGTTTCCCCCAATTTGGGTTGACATACAGGAATTAGGGTACCAACTGTGTAATTCTTTCGTGTACAGGCCTACTGCACACAGCCTAAAAGTTCCCACATAACCAGTGCTGTAAATTGTACTCTGATTAGGCCACTAAATAAGTACGCTGTACCCTTTTGGATTTTCAAACTCATTAAATTCAAGGAAACTAGATTACCAGTGTATTAGATCCTCTATCTGATTCCGTGCGCGTGGTATCCACTCCTTTCTGACAGAGAATGCTGTAAATCTTTATTACTTCCAGTTTCAGTTCCCTGTTTTCTTTAGCCAGCTCTTTAACTTGGCCAGTAAGGTTATCGAATCTGTCCTCCAAACTAGGACAGTGTAATCCTCCGGACACCACTTCAGGGACAGTTGCTGGTATTCTGGAGCCAGCAGATGAGGCTCGTTTAAAGGGTTGTTTGCAGGAGGAGCAGCAGGTGTTACAGGGTGGTGGTTCGGTAGGAACAGGGTCGGAGAAAGGATTAGAACGTGGTTTATAAGTATTGTCAGGAGCAATGTCAGGAGCAATGTCAGAAGCAATGTCAGGAGCATTGTCAGGAGCAATGTCAGAAGCAATGTCAGGAGCATTGTCAGGAGCAATATCAGGAGCATCGTCAAGAGCATTGTCAGGAGCAATGTCAGGAGCAATGACAGGAGCAATGTCGGGAGCCTTCTCAAAGGAAGGTTCTACGGGAGGTGTACTAACTGGGACAGCAGGAGAGAGTTTAGAGGACTGTTGCTCGGAGGGGGAGGTTTGAGGCACGTTGGAGACATGTTGGATGGGAGAAGAAATAGTTAGCTTTGAAACTGACCCGGAATCTGATGCACTGGATGATCGGAATCTCATTGTAACTCGAAATATGACACACTCAGTCGCTACTCATTGGAGGAACAAATCAAAAGTAACACTCGATGTTAAACCAAAAAAGGATGTGCAGAATATTATCATTACCGTATTATCATGAGAACACTGCGTGAGCAAGATAGAATTACACTTCCCATATCTTATGAATATATGAATCCACGAATGTAACAACTGTTGAAAGTTGATACACACATTGGACCTACTCAGTTAAAGTTTTAGAGTAATACGAGATACTTTTCTAATGAAGTTCAAAGCCGTAATCTCTTTGTAGCGAGCGAACGGCAGTTGAGTCACTTTTTAAAGACATTTTGTAAAAAAAAGAAGGAATCGCAATTTTAATGTTATTAATGTTCTAAATGTGATAAGGACAGTACAACTTGTAATTAGATAGCAGAATTAACTTCAGCAAAATCGTGTAGACCATGCAAAAAGAAAAGCGAGAGGATTATAGCTTTAATGAACATTCAAACACACCACACATGACATGCTCAGCTGTAATTAATAGCTTTACCTACCATAAATTATTTGATTTTCAACCAAATGTCAATTTTTAGAACTTATTGAAAGCCCTATCTAAAATTCCACAATCATTTTCAAAAATTCGAAATCGGAAGTTTTTGATCCACAAAAGTCTGGTAGCGTTCAAAATCTTTACTCTGTAAAGTTTTAAAATAAAGTTATTTTGAAAACAAGTGTATTACATCATCTTTACCTTAGATTTGGGAGTCTTTTTCTTGAAGGGGTTTCTTAACTTTATTTGAAACATTTTTTTTTCTCAATTCATAGCATGCCTTCACTAAACAAATCACAGATTAGCACAAAAAACAAGTAATTTGAGACTTAACGACAGATTAATGAAGAGTAAAGACACTGCCAAAACAGAACTTTGGATAAGAGTAAAACATTATTCAAACGAAATTATTCAAATTAAATATCTTTAAACTACTCAATACTCATGCAGTACAATCCAAATAAGTATTTCAATCCAGGAAGATAATACTAGGTAAATTGGCTGCAGATCTGCAGTAAAACGTGTGATTTCAAACATTAGTGAAGCAGCTCGGCTCACATTATAACAGTCTTTATTTAATAAGATAGAAAAGTCTCAGGGCTCTTAAATGTTAACAGATTGTTTTTAAGATCAATGATAAGCCATCAGACTATCTGTCACTAAAACACAACCACTCCAGCAATATGCTCAACGATAAGCAAGTTTAGTTCCAGCTCCTTGGACACAGGCACAACAAGTAATGAAATTGGAATATTAATGCAAATAGGGCATTTTAAATGAATGCATTGCTTAGATTATGATGATTTATTGCTAATAAATCGATTCAGTAATTACTTAAATTTCGAATAAATTATTGCTAATCGATTGAAGCGAAGGATGATTAAGATCTGAAATATACCTGTGATTTTATCACAAGAGAATTAAAAATGATCGAATTGAATTAGCAATTATATCAATATTCAATATGATACTACTTCAGAATCGTTATTATTTCTCAAAATTAGTATGAAACAAGTTCGGTTTTTACATAATAAGTATTAATTAATACTTATTTTGTTACTTCAGAATTTTCAAACCACATCAGATGATGTGTTAACAGTACTTACAGGGGGTTCTGCGACTGAAGATGTGACACACGATCGAAACAACATATTGTAAAACGAGGAAAATTCACTTCTCATTCTTCAGTGCACGATTTCTAGAGACATGCAACCTGTAACTAATTGGATGATTAGTCTAATGTTAAATACAAACTCAGTTTGTCAATCGTGACATACAAAGACTGTAAGCGGTGAAAGTCAAACCCTCAGGTAAAACTGTGATGGGTAAAACTGTCAAACAACTGCATGGTGTTAGTCCAAACCGGACCATATGACATATTTTCCACCAAGTGTTGAGACGATGGTTTGGAAATGTATATGGTGGTTAGTTTCGTCAGGCAAGGGTGACATATACCTGACGTAAGTTAATGGTTGGTCTTAATGATATCAAATAGTACAATTACTGTCAGACATTTTAGAAATGTCAATCATGTGAAGGACCTATAAGAATATACTTGACAGCCAAGTCCGAAAATACCAAAATTTAAAAATGTATATTCACATACTATGGAGCTAGTTGCCATATTCTTGTGTAATGTATTATTTATTTTAAACTAGTAAGTCCTACAACTTATATAACAATATTTCTATAATATTATGTTAGATCAAACAAAATTTGATTTCCTTATATCCTGATGTTTAACACTAACCAGGGGTGGCTGGGGGGCAGGGGGTCTGCTACACTTTTTTACATTGTTTTACACTACACATTTACACTTTTTTACACTATTTTACACTTTTAATTACACTTCACCAAATTATCTTCTAAAAATCTTCTTTTCTCCTATTATTTTCCAATCAGTCTTCACATAGTATATTTTCAAAGGTAAAACGTACCTTTGATGGGTTACACTTTTTTACACTTTTGCCTTTTTGATGTATGGTGTAAAAAAGAGTAGAAGAATCAATTTTTTGCCATTTTAACACCCCCCTGGCCCCCCTCCCCCCCCCCCCCCCCCCCCCCTTTATACATTCCTTTAATCATAAATAAAATAAGAGCTTAAACCACGAATTAGTTTACTAGAAGTAAACTCGAGGAAATATTCTTTGGTGATTGTATATAATTATTTTAAAAACTTTATTTGGTTGTTAGTATTTTTATTATGGCAAGTGGTTGAATTTAGTGAGACAAGGTCAGTTTCTCTATGGTCTTAGAAAAATTTCTACTTTACAGTAGGCAATGCTGAGTGGCAGGAATGAGGGACCAAAGCGCTTGGGGCTAACAATGGCCCATATTATGATTACGTAATTATATAAATTATAATAACATCATATTCCATCTACTTGTTTGGTATGACTGTATTGGATCTTCAGATATAATTTTTATCGTCAGTTACTGTTCTGCAGTAAACTCTTTGAACAATCAATTTTTATTGTGTATTGGAGTATTCAGATTTAGTCACGATTTTATTTTCAGTTTTTAACGCCTGTTTTCTGAACAGTTTCTTGTTTCACCTCCGTCTAAGGCAAAGATGCACACTCTCGTTAACTTAAGTATCATTTACAGCTGAGCATAAGGGTTAAATTTAAATTATTTAACCTTTTGGTGCTGTATAAAAATAACATTAATTTATTATTATTATTATCTACACCATTAAACATTTATCTGCCACTTATTAATCAATATCTGGATAAACTGAGGGCACAGCAAGGTTTTTTAAACGGACATTTCAACCAGTACACTTTGGCCATGTGCATTGTGCAAACTTGTGAGACAATGAAACAAAAGGTCGGATAGATGGATTGTCACTGAATTGATAGAATGTCGAAGCCATTTTTAGGGAAGTAGAGGTGAATTGACATGGGCCACAGATTTTTAAACAATTTTCATCTCAAACTTTAATCAAAATTGAACTAATGTCCGGGACTCATTTCAAACAACCAAGACTATATGAAAGAAGGAAGGACCTTCGATTTTAAAAGCAAATCATGGATGGTTTTGGGGTCTGTGAAAAATTCCTGGAATAAGATCTTCAATGCATTTGAGCAGCTCCAACGATCGATCAACAGCCGAACGGTCGCGAAGCCGTGAACGAGAATCAAATGAAGAGCCAGATATAATAAGAGAGGGGTCTCCCAAATGATCCTAAATATGAACCTTTTGAACGTCCTTTCTGTAAGCCTTAAAAATGTCAATAAAAATTGCCATTGTCATTATATTTTGATTTGATTTGATTTGATTTGATTTGATTTGATTTGATTTCTTATTATATGAGTGAACTGAACGAAACTAGCTCAAAACAACCAACAAACCTTAAATTAAACTGTGTATGCACAAATAACAGAAAAAATGCTATAATTTCTAAAAATATTTGATATTATAATAATTGTTATCAATCCACTTTTTTCGAAATAACAAACGGCAGAAAAAAGGAACTTCATGTTTATAAAATTGTGAGCAGTGCCACAAAATCTCAAAATGACTTGTTCTCCCCGCTGTATTAGATATGACTGCAGCAGCTTTTAAAAATATTTACTATACAATTAGCTCCGTCAAAATTTTATTAATTATATAAATGCTATTTCAGCCTTGAGCCTGAGTTTCGATGTTTCTTTACTTAGTATGCCAATCTATAAAATTATATATATTAGTAACCTAAGTTAAAGCTATCAAATAATGCTTAATATATAAGCCATGTAAGGCAAAGTTTTTAAAATATTGAATATATTTAATTGTTATGTTATGTATGTTAATATCGTTTCGCGTTGTTTTAGTTACCCGACCCGCCATTCCCTCATATCTCTAATTTCCTTCACATAGCCATGTGTATATATATAATACGCGTACTGCGTGACGCGCTTGTTTCACAAGTTGAATAAATATATATACCTTCGGCGGTCGTGCGCTACTGCAAGTGAGAGGGCTCTGGTTAGAGCAACTCATATCCCTCATATCCCTCATTTCAGCGCGCATTCGTTTCACTATACTCAAACATCTTTATTAACAGGGATATAGCTTGATTCACGATGTCAATCCTTCGCATCTCGCCGATCTGCAATCTGTGGTTGCGAGAAGCATTATTTGATGCGCGCGCGACCCAGTAGTGCATCGCGCTACAAGGATATAGCTATAGCTCTGATCTCGGAAATGGGAAAGTAAAAAGCCAGCGATTACGGTTTTTCAATTTTGCAAACTTACCGTAGCAATAAAAATAAAATGGAAAATTATGTTTTAACCCCAATGCTATATGGGCTTGCTCTATCCAGAGCCCTTGCTCTTGCAGTAGCGCGCGCCCTCCTCCCGCAGTGGCGCGAAAGCATATGGTTAGGTGAAATATGTGCCAATGCCGGGCCGCGCACGGCATTGCATAAGTGGGCAGCCAGTTTTTAGTGAATAGCCTTGATTCACGATGTCAATCCTTCACATATCGCCGATCTGCATACTATACGTGCATACTATACGTGGTTGCGAGAAAATACGCGGCGCGACCCAGTCGTGCATCGCGCTACAACATACAACCCGGCGTGCTACTTCGAAGAGTTTCAGACAAATAACATCCATCAATTTTAATGAACATTTTGATTAAAAGTTTTAGTTGTTCCTTACTGAGCGGCGGTCAGCCTGTCATTCCGCCGAATCTTCATTCGGGCTGAGTGAATTACGACTTCCATCGCCCTGAAAAAAGTGCGAATGAAGTTCCTAACATGTGCAAGAACAAGAGAGTTTGACAGCCAGGCACTTGACCATACATTCTTCCAACTAGAGCACTGTAAACCACTTTTCAAGCAACAAAACATCCTGGCTTTCAAAAATTTATATACATATCACACTTTTATGGAAGTTTTTAAAATACTGAAATTAAGGTGCCCAGCATCACTGCAACAGCATTATCAGCCATCTTCTAGAAAGGAAACCACTCTCATTTCACAACTCCCATCTAATGACTTCATATCAAGATCCACAAAAATCTGGAGCACAATTGCACCTAAACTTAAGCTTTTTGACTACTCCTACAAGATTAGCCTTGCTAAAAGTCGCCTGAAAAAGGCACTTCTAAAGCTGCAACATGCTTATAATGATTCAGCATGGACTTCAAGCGATTATGACATAATGCAGCTGTCATTTGAAAACAATCCCCTTCAACAAATGTAATCCAGTGTTCTCACTTCTCGGCCCACAGGTTCCTCCTATTAAACAATTTTTGATTTTGGTAAATGTGTGCTGACTCCACCACCTATAATGTATTTAACCTAATATTTAGTGTATTACAATTTACAGGTAGACATGGACTTAGGTAGGTATTTTTCTCTTAAGGTAGATATTAAGAATTTGGTAAATTTCTTAATTGTATGACTATTTCCATTATTGAGACGTTTTAAATATTTGATTTAAGAGGTTTTTTTTAATTATAGGACTGGTTCACAGTGTGAACAGATTCCAGATTTATATATTTTTAAGTGATATTTAATAAATGATTAAAAGTACCAATTTTAAAGTTGCCATAGTAAAGCCTTTAGGTCCAAAAATATACCCATTATGCTCACGTAAAAACAACTCTAAATCAGTAGGCTGTCACTCTATTAATGCACCACACCGCTTCCTCCACTGCACTAAAAGTTATACAATAAATTCTACAATCCTAATTTTGTATCGTGATGGAGACCGGTGTCCATACAAAAATTTTACTAGGTTGCCGTTTGGTGTGAGCAATAGCGAACAGCACGAACACTCCTTTGCCCCGTCAACCTATATCTAATCTATTTAAAGAGTGACAACCATACTACACATTGAATTAGGATTCCTTTAAATATCAAATTGATTTATTGTAAACTTGTTTACTCTGTAATAAATGGCATAAAATTGAATTTTTGTTTAACTGAATTTTTGTTTAACTGAATGCTCATTGGATGTTAGAGCGCACGTGACTAGCATTCACGTGATCGTTCAGAACCAATTTTTTTTTATTTGAAAATTCAATTAATCATTATATATATAAATCAAGCGTTACATTTCAGCCATGCAAAATTACAATGACATATTTTGATTACTAAATGATAAATGGTACTGCAATATAAGTTGCTTAATGTTTGGCCGGATGACAACTAACGAGAAAAATAAACTTGATAATATAATTATTAATTCGGCTGAACCAACACATAGCAAGAGCCACATTAATGTTGGGGCCGTCTACCAAATTTGAATGACAAACATTAACAAGAAATCAAACATATCATAAATAATTATAAGGATTTTGTTCATTACAATTCCGTCACAACTGATAAAGAAAAAAGAAAAGGACAAGCAGATAGGAAATTGGACGGACAGAATTGTAACCAACAAAAAAAAAATTCTGAGACTCATAAGACTGATGAGCTAATCTGGCCAGACTGTATCGGCAGCCCAGAGGTACTTGATCAGTTTGGCCTTAAAAGTAGAAATCCGCTCTGACTGCCGGATACATACTGGTAGACTATTCCATTTCAGCATAGATCTATGAAAAAAGCTATTTCGGAAGGCATCCGAGCAGGGCACAGTGGTACTCATGTAAGTTGAAGTATCCGACATATCAATTATTTGGGCATTGTGCCTAGTGTATCGGGTGCCCTCTGGACGGCATAGGACTATATATGTAGGGAGCGAAACTGGAATTATGCTATTCACTATTTTATAGAAGGTCATAAGATCGTTATAAATAAACTTCTGTTTAACAGGGAGAATATTTAGTTTCTTTTGCTCTGTAGCAAGTTTATCGTCATTATAACTGGAGTAAGGTTCACCATTGATCCATTTAATAGCCCTCTTTTGGATAGCAACAAACTGTTGAAGATGAGTTGCAGATTGAGGGGACCATATAACAGAACAATGTTCAAATATAGACCTAATTAACGCTAAATAGAACGATCTTTTCTGCCTTTTATCAGTAGTGAAATGACATGTTCTCTTAAGTAGTCCAAGTCCAGAGGTAGCTTTGGAAACAAGCGCTTTACATTGTGCACCCCAATTAAACCTGCGCAAATGATCACGTGCACGCCAACTACCAATAAGATTGTAAGTTTACAACCTACCAGGACGCGCCTATATGGAACAGATATTTTACGAGTATCACCCGTTGGCCGTTAAACAATAAGAAAGAAGTGATGTATGCGCTACAAGAGCCGCGCACTGGGTTACATTGTAAAATTTGGTTATTGGGAATTTTGTGTGTTTGTGTTCATAAAAATGTATTACGGTATTGAATTTGCTCTAACCAGAGCCCTTTCGCTAGTGATATCTAATGAAGAGTTTACTTTAGTAATTATTACTGGCACCAGTGGCAATATAACAACTACAATGTAGCAGCTACTCAATGTAATAACTAAGTCGGTCAACTAGCCATGCTTATCTGACAATTGTCTTGATGAAGTGAGAGCGTCAGTCCTCAGAAACCAGCTGAAGGACACCCTTCATTGATATGATGGTTTGTATTAACAAGGCCCTTTTATTAAACCCTCAATCGTGGTTCAACCAATCATTCAGCTGAGTTGGCTATCAAGGCTGTTCCTACTCATGACTCTCTTGAGTGTGAGACCACAATTCAACCTTCAAGTACTAACTCAATAAAGGGTCCTTAAATCTCAGGGAATCGAGATATATGGTTTCAACTTAGATTCCCAGAATAATTCGCGAAGTTTTGCCAATAACAGTGGATGTGCTTGTTGCACCCACTTTTCACTGTTTTTACAATAAAAGTTTTTTTCCTTAACACTTGGTTCACTAAATTTGCTTGGACATTGATGCCGTCCTAAGTCGAAGCAGTGGCGCAACAAAGGGCCCCGCTGACCCTGCTGTGCGGGGGGGGGGGGGGGGGGGGGGGGGGGGGGGTGGGGGGCGTGTTAGGGGGCGCCAAATCGTTGTTTGAATGTGGGACAATTTCGAAAACTTAACTAAAGTACTAGCAAAACTGCGCGTTTTGCTCTAGATACACACTTTTTTAGAGATTTTACCGGCGTATCCTCTAAAATCACCTAATTTGTTCAATTTTAGGGAGGGGCACCAAAATGGGGCCGCGCTTTTTCGGCGGGGGGGGGGGGGGGGGGCGCCAACAGGCCACATTACGCCACTGAGTCGAAGTCGAGTACACTAAATTTTCTGGATGCCTTTACACAATATGTTGTCTTAAACTTGTGTCTCAGCTACATGGGTTGGGGGTCCACCCCCCTTTTTTTTATTTAAAACTTGTATCAAAATTTGAAGTTCATCGTGCTTAATCAGAGTTATGATCATGTAAACTTAGAATAATATGGTCCCTGAGTCGAAAGCACTTGCATGAGGGATGAGATCATCTTCCCATCAGATCTGAATCAAGCACAATTCACTCGAATTTTGACTTCTAGACTCACTTATATCGAGGGAGTGACAGGCCGGGCCATAAGACTTTCTGATTGACCCATATCTGTAACCCCTGAAATTCGTACACGTGCAATTTCCACCAGAAGTTATTAAGGCTTGCATATATAGGGAGTGAATTCTGTAGTTTACCATCAAGGCACCTACCAGCCCACAACGAGTTTACTTCTTACACAATACATTCGGGTATAATTGTAATTGTATCCTACGAAGTCAGCATGCTAAATTATTTCGCAAAACTCGTTTATCTTGACAATATTTAGAGTTTATGGTTTAGGCGTGGCGCACCGCTTACAGCTTTTTATAAACATGTGGGTTAGGTGTGGTGCCGCGCCTAAGCAGCAAAAGAGGTATAGATAAATTCTTTTAACATACTCTGTTCTGCCAATCAGTTCTGACTGTTGATATAATTTAAATTTGATAAAATTTATTTTTGTATCTCAAAAATGATGTAAAGTTTTTAATATGACATAGAATTAAAGCTATTTACGTACAGCCTAAGTATGCTCGTTTGAAAAACTATGAACATGCTAGCTCTTTCTTTATTTTGTTAGTCGGCCGACATCTTGGGTTGTACTGGACCTAACAAGTTTATTATCGGATGTCTACTTATATTTATTATGATATCATTATTTATTGTAATGGCAATAAAATTTAAATTTTGTTTTATTTCAATTTTGTCTTACTTTTGTTTTACTAATCACACATTATTTCAAAGCGTTCATTACCATGTCTACTGAGGTCCTGGATGGAACCGTTGTTAACCTCGAGCCACAGAAAGAGGCTCCCTCTGATCCACCCATAATGGATGTAACAGCTGTTGATCCACCAATTGAGGAAATTAAAGCTGTCGATCCACCGATTGAGGACATTACATCTATTGATCCACCAATTGAGGACTTCAAAGCTGTTGTTCAGAAAAGCGAACTTCCCAAAGCTGAGACAAAAGCTCCTGAAAATGGTATGTTGGAATTCATAAATAGGCATGATATTGTTATTTATCTTTGGTGACTAAATTTGTTCTTGATTTGTTAAGCTATTAGCTATTTTAGATTCAATAACAATATCATTACTAACAATTTATTCCCTTTTCAGTTAACAAGTTCATAACTTTGAACCTCATCCTACCTCAGTCAACTGAGTCTATCAAAGTGACGGTAAGCCATTCAAACATTTATTTCGGCATGTTTTTGGGTATCTTCTGTGATTTTCTATTTGCATACATTGATTTAAAATTTTAATTTATTTTGTAAAATTTATTGATTTTCAACTGGTTCCCTGCAGATAGGCACCCATGATCATCTTCATGAGTTGAGACAAATGGCCAATGAACGCCCAGAAAGTTGCTATAAAACTTGCTTCACACTCCAACATCGAGGCAAGATTCTCGATGAGTTTGCAATGGTGCACACTGTAGAGAATTTGACGGATGGTGAAACCGTTAAGTGTGTTGCAGGTGAGACATTACTGAATATTGGTTTTTCCTGGTTCAATTTAATAATGCTCAAAATACTCAATAACACACGTTTTTAACTTTTCCTTCTCTAATATTTCTCCTGTTCTAAAAATTATACAGAATATCATTTATTTGTCCAATAAAATTGAATTAAAATATCTCAACACAAACTGTTTCAAACTTTTCATTTTAAATTATAATACTTGACAATTCTCTCAGAGCAATACAGTCTTCGAGAAGCCCGGCTTCACCTCAAGAGAGTTCGTTCACTGATTCAGCCGGATATTCAAGTAAATGCTCAGAATGGTGTTGATAACCTGTCACTCACATTTGCTGGCGTTGTGGCCGGCAGAGACGTCGAAGGTAGTTTGGGTGACCAAATCAACAAGAATGTCAAATCTTGTTTCTAGAAGGAACGATATCATGTTGCATTGTTAGAAATCTTGCTGTTAGAAACTGCTAAGTATGAAGTAACTTGTGCCCAAAGATCTAATTTCCTATCTGGATCTAATTTCCCATATAAATCCGCCAGAAGATATACAGAAAGGAGTAAAAGAAGATCACGGTTGCGATGTGGATGTGGCTCCCCCAGATTACCTATTCGCACAAGAGACCCCACTCCTGCCTCTGTTCCCGGAAACCCCCACCCCACCTCCTGAGTGTGTCAGCAGTATAGGATACAGTGGCTGGAACCCTCCTCCGGGAAACAGAAGGATGCTCGGTTAGTTTATTTGATCTTTACAACCACCAGTAATAAGTATATATGTTAATAGATCTGGATACTGATGGAGAGATGGACCAAT
The DNA here is from genome assembly GCF_026151205.1 of Bolinopsis microptera. NCBI lineage: Eukaryota > Metazoa > Ctenophora > Tentaculata > Lobata > Bolinopsidae > Bolinopsis > Bolinopsis microptera. Next base: position 14,594,580 of record NC_087073.1, read on the forward strand.
TTTATGACACATAACAACCATTAGCCAAGTAGCTTCCAGCATTGACCAATTAAAACCCTGTTTCTCTGTCACGTGTGGTTAAAATATGGTTCACCTTCCCACCAGTATCCAGATCAGAAGCGCTGGTATGCAACATGTCGCGGTATTGTCGTTAAAGTTAGTTAGGATGCATAAGAAGTTCATAAGCTGCAATAAGAAAGTTACAAGTTTGTCATATTCATAATACGTGTTGTGATCACTTCCTTGCAATTACCAAGTTGGACTAAATCTAGAAAGTTGGGAAAGTTCTTTGATATCGCAGAAACTGTAATTTTACCAGCAACCAGTCGTTCAATTAGTTGTTTACTTGTTCTCAAGAACAACTGCTACTGCTACATAGTCTGACCAAACTGCAGAGCTACTAGGAACGCTTGTAGCAATAAGTGAAATGTATTTCCTGGATCCTAAAACGACATCCCCCCCCCCCCTATATTTCTCTGATTGACTGTGTATCTCCCACCAGGTGACCTGTTCTACTTGATTGTGACAACACTTGAAGGTAACACAGTCCACATTACTGCTGTTCCTTCTGGGTTCTACGTTAACAAAACTACCAGTAAGAAGTTTGATCCTACCCCTGCTGAGATTTCTTGTAAAGGATACACTCTAGTAGATACTCTTAAACAAGTCAGCTCCCTCTTCAACAAGAACTTTGCTATCATCCAGAAACAAAGTCTGAGGAGAAATCCTTATGAGGTAAGGGCTAAACACTTTCATTAAAGTTAAATAAAGTTCAATTTACGAGATATCCAGCATTTTCAGCTGTCAATTTCATCTTATGATTCCGGAGAATTGTGCGACTTAGCATTTAGAACGTACGTGGGGTATGGTTACAGCTAAATGAAGCAGTTACTATTGAATAATTGATCTTCCTGGTCAGCGATCTGGCCCCGGCCTTACTTCGCAGTACATTATTATATTAACTATAATTATAACTATTAACAATCTCCAAGTCATGGTTAAGAGTTCTGAGCAGCTTATTTTAACGTGGAAGGTTCGAAAATTAATTAGTCGTGTCTTGAGCCAGAGGTCTATTTGTTTCAACAGTGACGTCACAGATATAATAGATGTTCTGGAGTTTTCCCAGCCCGCCCTTCTGGAACCTTCTAATTCTCGTTCGTTCGAGTCTTAATAATAACGGCGGGATGCACTAATTAGACCCGGATCCCCCCGGATACGACACGTAATAAATTTGAGCATGTAATTTATGTGTACATTTTGGTACAATGTTGACGGGGCCCAAGTGTACACATTGAGCACCCAGTATTTGGGTTCGTCTCTGTAGTAGGTACGAGTTTACATGTTGAACAAGTATTAAACATTATTCAAATTAGAGAGAATTCTCCAGCATTTAAAACAGAGAATTTAAGATATCCGTAATTATAAGAGTCGGTGAATCCTGTTTCTATCAATCTCTTAAAAGGTTTTCCAACTGCCGCCCAACATATCCTCATACAGTAGACAATACACATAACATTGTGAATAAACCAAACATTATCCAGCCCGCTGGACTCTACTGATATCGACTGTTAAGTGTTAATTAATTCAATGAAAACCACATGGGGCCCGGCCATTGAGTGAGGAGTGCTTCCTAGTCCTCAGTTCACAGTTCACTGCTCCCAACCACCACGCTCGCGCTCTCTTCCTGGAGGGATAGTAAACTTAAAACCATCCAAACTATATTAATGTAGTTCTAGCAACGTCCGCCGCCAAAAGTCTGGAATATTATGCTTTATATCGAGGATATGCAGCTGAAAATTGGTTGTCTGAATGGAGTGTTTTTGTGCAGCGTCGCGTCTTTGTCAAAATATGCAAAACTCGTTTTTTTACCGTCTGATAAGTAATCAGTAATCAGGTTTTTAAACCTGCCTACTGAAGTTGTAGATAGTTGTAGGTAGTTGTAGGTAGCAGGTGTGAAGTGCAGGTGTGAAGTGCAAATAACATTACTCCTCCCTCTCCACAGGTAATACCAGTTCCCTATCCCACCTTTACCTGGTGTAAACCAGAGTCGGAGCATACCTACGATACTCTCCGAGCAGAGGAGGCTTACGTTCCTAACAGGTGAACAGTTATTTCTAATATTTCACCAAGTATTTTGCCTAACATTATTTGAAGTATTTTAATGCGTTTCCTACAATACTTGCCTGGTAGTTTTTAGACAGTTACAGTTTTACTAAGGTGTGAATATTATGAGAGACTATTTACCTCAAATTGGCCGTGGCAATGTTTACTCCAAAATCTGCAGAGTTGATAGTGTTAATTGTAATATATACAGTCGGTGATAGGACTTGGTGGGTCAAATCGATTTGAATGAAACGTCGGCAATGTCTGGTATTTGTAGAGTGGGATAGTATGAACCGTGTTCCCTGGCATTTACCGGTTTTACTTGGGAAACCCTACATATCTCAAACTTGCAATCAGCAATGACAAGTAACGTTGCAAACCTTGTCAATACTGAAGTTCTAGAATTTAAGATTCCTGTACGCTGCAGCTGACATACGTAGCGAAGAAAGGACAATAAGGATTCTAATTCCGGCGTAGGCTTCAGCAAAAACACATCCAAAATCCTATCGACAGCAATACTAACCTGAACTCAGAAAACTCTGAATCCTCACCATAAGGCCCGGCAACATTTCTTATATTTCCCATTATCCAGACCAAACTGAACCTAAAATTAAATACCTGATACTTTGCCTTATTTTGACACCTAATCCCTGCAGCACATCAGACGAAATGTCGTTGGGAATGATGTCTTCACGTGACTGGAATGAGGAACTGCAGAGTGCCAGAGAACTTCCACAAGCTAATGTCCACGAGAAGATCGTTAGAGACAGGACCATCTTTAGAGTGAGTCACATACTTCAAGAATCAGAAGTCACATACTTACTTTCAGAATTACTCAGTCTGTTCAATTCATGTTTTCTGATGGGTTAATGGCTGGTTAGTGGTCCAATTTTAAATTGTAATATGCGCCCTGGTTTCAATATTACGACTCAATTCAACCTCTGACATTCTATTCCCATCTCGAAAATATATTAATTTGTAATTGTGTCATTGTAACTGAAAAGAAGCATAATAAGTTGAAAAATGTTTTTCATTTCATATTTGATGAAACTGGTGCGCAGCCAAGTTCCCAAATAAATATCCATAACCGGCGCTAATTCAAGTGGTGGAGATGCCTGCAGAAGTGATGACATTTCGGCATTATGTTATCTCCACGTTACATATTACATGGCCAGAGATCAGAAGTTGTGCATTTCTTGAGTACTTCCGACTCTGATAAAATAACTTTAAATGTTCTGAGGGTTTTTTGGATACAACACAGCAGAGTTAATTATTCAAACTTCTCGTCAATTTCATAGATCAGGGCTTTAAAATTCCAACAAACTTTTGTTATAAAGCGCCTCTTATCGCTCATAATGTCAGGTCAGAAGTAACTGAACTTAACAAGATTCTATAAATTCTTAATCATAATCGAAGCCTGCAACTGACTGGTTGATTGTGGAAATATTGTGAAAATTCCGTCTACAAATTCTGACATAGATCTCTGCATCTTACAATCTTGTCGCTGTAGATAGTGGACGAAATACCAGACTATTATTCTTCTAGCAAAGTGGCGGATTCCTAAATTCTCGAAATTCGTATGCTAGAATGTCGTAGCATGCTTGGAATATTTAGTAAGCGTTGTAAAATATTAAACTTTTGTTATTTACAATTCACACGGACTATCGTGACATCTGCAGTAATTAGCGACCAAGCAGCCACAATCTGAAATTCCAGACGATTCTCTGATTATCCACTAGAATGATCTCTTCTCAGGTAACCTGTGACTTTGTGGCAATGGCAATCAAGGGAGCACAGGCGGTGGTAGACGGTAACATCCCACCCCTCAACGCGGCCGATGACAAGAAAAGTCGCATGTTTCTTTGGAACAACATCTTCTTCAGTCTCGGGTTCGACATGAAGGACCATTATGGCGCTTTTGGCGGCGATTCTGCCGCCTACGCTGCGATCGTAAGCACATTTACAACTTTTCATGTTAATTTGAAACACAGTTCTGGTTAGTATTTTATTAGTTCCCAGTGATAACAGATAGTTGTTTGTTACATTGTTGTAAACTGAACTGTCTATTTTATATCTTTACTCAACTCACTCATACTCACTCAACACCTGCACCCAATAACTTAATAAGATTTGGAAAACATTAAGGTAGAATTTGAAAACTTTCAAAATAGTAGTCAATAGCATTAAAACTTTTACCAGTACGATATATAATTTAATCTTAACCTGGGTAAACTGTAGTTCATTGGAAAATTACGGTTATTTGAACATCATAAATGAAAATGCTATTGCTTTAATCTAACTTAATTGTTGAGGGATGGAAATTAATTTGGCTACTTTCAATAGGATGCGGGGAAGCCTTGCATGAGGTCGTTTAAATGGGGCTGTAGGTAATATTGTAGACTTTATTTGCCCGAAAATATCATGTGAACAGTACCAAATAGACAGTGCGTTGTTTTGTTTGGTTAATAGAATTAAATGCGTCAGCCAGGAAAAATTCCAAATTAAACCAATTTAATTTGACTATATTCGCCACATGTCTAAGAAATCCGTGCATGTCTTCTTCTTTGCATATCACCTGAATAGAGAATGTATAATCGGTAATTCAAACTTTATTATTAAATTGATCCAAATTTCTGAATTTCAGCCGTCATATTCAACTTTTTTTTTACCACAGGTCCTCTGAAACGAAAGAAAGCAATTGTCACAAAATTAGTATCGTTAATGTAAGTTGGTCTGTTGTTGCACCGAATCACGTCCGAGCAAAAATGCCGATTAATTTAAATTTGTTTTGTATCAAGCAAGAAAGACCTTGCTTTAGCAAGCTTAAGTAATAATATTGAGAAGCACAGCACTTTTAAACAATGAATAATAACGGATTCATATTTTCTAGACTTTTGGCTAGAACAATCTCTGAACCGAAACATCTGTACTTGATAATGATAATTCTTGATAACTTGATAATGATAATTCACAAATCTGTTAAGTTTCATGTATTTAATTCTGTGGTCACGTGGCAGGATGATAATCGTCGATTATCATGTGTTCGAGAAATTCAGGAACAAGTGAGATCAAACTTTTCAAACTGTTTAACTCTTATGGAATTATAAATTTGTTCCCTTTGTCGTCATCTTATTTGTAAGTTATCTTGAATTATATTTTGTAAGTTAATTATCTTATCTCACTAAGTGGGTGGTGATGACGTGATTAATTAGTCGTGTAATCCTCGGGCACAGAGCCATATTTGATGCTACAAACTAGGGGGATAGTTCAGGGGTGAACCATTAGGGGGGGGGGGGGGGGGGCCCCCTTATCCACCACAGGGGACAGGAATAACGGCAGTGCTTGGAGCACAATCTGCATTACACTTATCACTGCATTGAACACGCCCTCGTAAAATCAGCTGATGGGAGAGAACATTCTCGATCTTTTATCTTATCCGTATTACTAACGTCCGCAATACTTAATGTATTGCGGACGTGACTTCGGAGTGAAAAAGACGCCGCGGTTGGAGCTCCTGCTTGTTGGAGTCGAATACAATTCCCGTAAACCGAGTAGAGATTGGCAGACACTTGCATACGATAACTACTGAAACGTCTGGAGATGGTTGGAATAGTGTAGCCGCGCCGTGCATTTGTCGTGCATGTAAAATATACTTTCTAGGGCTGGAACACTGTGATCCTCACGGATATGAGATGATGCAATGATCCTATTGGCATAGCGAAATTATGGCTAAACTTAGAAATACCGCTTAATTTCTGAAAGAATTACAAGTCATTCATCTCCTTTCTATCGCTACGAGAAGTACTGGATCGTTCTAGAAAAGTCACTTTCACGTTCGTTCTACCAAGTTGCCTCTGTATGTGACATTACTTTGCTAAAAAAGGAAATTTTCCGTGGACATTGGAATTGCCGGAATTAAAATCTTCAATTTGGAATGAAATTCAGGTTCAGTGTAATATTCCAGAATTTCAGTTCCGCAATAAAAGTCGATTAATCCTATTGTGAATTCCCTGAAACGAGCTAACTACACATGAAATCGTGAACATCAACTACTTATGTAACTATTATGTGATAATGGGTTTGAACTTTGAATAGAATCCATTATGACGTGATCAAAAGGACCCCTGAAATAAAGTGGAACATTCTGTCCACTGTTAGCCAGAATCCAGGTCACCGATGTTTTTAGGTCTGCACTCTGCTGCGGTGCAAATTAGATTGCCAGTCCTTCAGCCTGGTATCATGTTACAGTGGAAGTTGCAGAGAAGTCCACGTGATTAAACCAGGTACAAAATATATGCACCATCCCCGGCGATAAGACTGCTAACTCCTCCTGATAACCGAGAGAATAACACGTCACGCGTGTAAAGGTGTATTGATGAGGATACCCTGAAGTAGCTGAATCTTGGCTCAAAGTGTAGCCTTATCTAATTCATCTAATTATCTGATATGTATTATTTTGTACGTGTCCTACTACAGACTGTAATATCTGAGTTCTGTGTCTGTTCCTATTCCAGGACGAATGAGATTGAATCACATTATTATTATATCCTATAATAATATGATACTTTAATCAGGAAGTTATCTACCAATTCACATTTCACAGTACGGTGTACGTGTCCTAATGTTATATAGTTCTTGTTTGTACCTACCAGTAGGAAGTCTAGTAAGTTCCTAGTGATGACGAATGAAACTGATTCTTATATAATTTGTTTCTGCTAATCCTCGATGATACTAGCTACCTACATCCTATTGAATAAACATCACCATTACATGATCAATTACTGCAGTATATCCTACAATATAGCGTATTTAACCAGTTCTTAAACATACTTCCTAGTTGATCTCGTGTACTGACATATTGATAGCGTGATATTATGTAACAACGTACACTCGTACAACTACTTCAAGTTATGTTTTTGCACATTAAAGAAGAAAAAACTACATTTTTCTTATTTCGCCGCTTTATTGCCCTCGCCAAGTAAGTATACAGCTATAGAATTAAAAGTGTATTAAACATCCTGGAACATAATAGTTTCTTGCTAATTCCCGCATATTAAGATATTACAACACATCTTGTTAAGTAATTAACCCTCCCTTCCTGACACAACAGCTAATTAGTTCTACTAAATCTTGCTATTCCTACTAACCGAGGTTCCAACCCCCCTTGAGATCAAATCACATATCTCCATTCTTCGGAGATAACATTCAAACTCTATTTTAACAGTATAGTTAAGCTGGACTACACTAAGATGTGCAGACCGCGGATACATCAGCATTCAGCATTCAACCAACCAAACGATACGCTCATTTAACAGAAACACTGTTTAGCTCGTTATTACGGATAATATGCATCATGCAGCAACCGTGTACATATTATAGAGTAATATGCTAACCAGTAAACATCATAATGGACTATTGTATTAGTTGATATCTTTAGTATAGGACAGGAGGATAATATGATAATGGAGATTTCAAGTACTGGTTCCAGGAATCATCATTACATTTAGTGCTGTTTAGCTTCTTATTGGATAATGACTAATGTGCATTGATTGCTGCAGAGATCTAGATTCTAGCTATTGTTTGTTATTGTTAAGTCACGATCAGTCTTAACTCTAATCACATTAAAATAAATAATGCATTTAAACATGATAAACATTTAGAGTTGCAATAGCACAGTGCCAATAGATTGTGATAGGTGTAATCAGTGATGTGGTGTGATTAATACCGTGTTATCAGCTATAATTGTAAAGTTCATTAGTATTATTTCATTAGTAGTACATTCCCTGACTAATTACAAGCAATAGTATAGTTTAATAACTCTACTTATCACAGCCACACAAACAATTGAACATGTCAGAATCCAGACTCATAGTATGGGTGCTCAGTTTGTTAATTTGTCGGCAAAATAGATAATCGTACTCTAAATAAGTCGCTTTAATACCCTCAGTAGTTTAGTTGGTCTCAAGGTATAGTCTTTTTAAAACGATGTATGCACTAAAATAAATTATAAAAGAGAACTTTACTCATTTCTGGATTGAATAATTTAGGTAAATTGTTGATAGAATGAATAGTTAAAATCGGATATTTCATATGGTTAAAATGGTGTTAATTCACAAAATGTTCTGTCCCTAGGGCCTAGATCATTCTATTTTATTTGCCACGATGTTTAACACTGTTTGCAATACACCTTAAAATATCACTAGTTGTACCCTTTATTATAGTTTTGTGACCACAACTCCCCTTCAGGCAGGTGATTTGAGAGGTATTTCTCTGTACCAGTCCCTAGATACAGATGGTCTGCATACTTTGGGAACTGTTATTGTAGATTACAGAGGTTACAGGGTCGTCGGCCAGAGTATCATCAGTGGAATTTTATCGTGAGTACACATTTTGCAAACTTGTAAAGTATTTTAAATATTTCCTGGCAAACGAGATTAAGACGTTATTAAAAATATTGCGTAGTCTGGTTTAGTGTAATGTGGTTGGGCATTATGAATATTTTTTGGGAACTTCTGGATGAATGCAAATTAGCCGTAGTTAGCACATTTACATGCTACTTATGAAGCAACATACCCAACATATGCTTCATCGGCTTCATTTGTATGATATAATTATTGCCATTGCGAACATCTCGCACATATTTGGAACCTTCTGTGAGCAGACTTCGGGGGACTTCACGGTTGCACGGGATGGGTGAGATGGGTGAGATTCCCTACTTCGTCTTTCCTTACCGTGGCCATGGTGTGTTCCTTATTTTGGAGAACAGCTATGGCCATGGTACCTTATTGGTTTTTGTTAATAAGGCGCGATGTAGGTGGGTAGACTTGATACTAACTTTTCCCCTGTCAACAATTACCAACATTAGCTAAACACGAGTATTTCTGCCTGGTCTCAGTCAGGATCTAGTCATGTTGAACACTGTTCACCAGTCTGTACAAGTTTCCTGTTTACAGTACTGCTTGAGTAGGTGAAGTTACGACTTTTAGCGGGCAGCGGCTCATTTCACTATTTTAAAGTTAAACATCTTGCTGAGTGCTGAAATATTTGAAGAACAGAAAACAGTCTACTCTCATGTGCTACACTGCTATAACTGTCCTTACAGTATGTGTTCACTTGGCATGTGATATATGCGAATATTATGAAACATTTTATCGCTTTTGACACATGCAGAAGAATGACCCAGCCGCGATGGCCATGTTAATATCAAATTGAAGTAAATATGAAATGGAATGAAATGGAATAAAGCATTTTTATCCCGCTTATATCAACAATCCAAATAAAAATAAAGATTGCCGATGTCAATATTTAATATTTGTTAGTGTGAAGAGTAAGGAGGTAAAGTAGAGGTAAAGTAGAAGGGCCATTGTTTTAAAGTATGTAAGGTAGTTCTTGATGACATGTTGATGACAAGGCCAGAGGTTCCCAATTACTTTCGGGGAGAAGCAGGAGACGGATTAGTGACCTGTTCACTTAACCCTCCGCATTTGTGGGAAATTGCAGCGCCTAGATACATTCCTTTAACACCTCTAACTGCTATGACAATATTATTCCGTATCACTATACTTCCAATAGTTTGAAGACCGTAGAAAATTCTTCAAATATAGCAAGTAAGTAGTCGTGCTGTTCATAGCACACGTACCTTTCTGTTACTTACTAACTTACGCTCAATATTTCAGGAGAGACCAAGAACAAAGTATTATATATGGCAGCATCGATAACGGCAAATCTATCAAGTAAGTCATTGTCCTTGGGCTGATTATATGAAAAACTCTTTTAGATATTCTATTAATACATATCAAGGGAGCAGCTCTATCTAGAGCTTTTCAAAAAGTCGTTAAAGAAAGTTTCCATAAATAGATTCGACAGAGCAGGTGCTATATTACAGGCCCTTTACTTATAGTTACTCTAGTCACCAAGGTATCATATGTTATGTTATGACTGAATTGTCTCGTGGAGCTAACGATTACCATTTGAAGAATTCATACCTCCAAGATGTATGATCGTTAAAAGCACTATTACATTTACCGACGCGCATGCATTTACTATTTAGTCAAGATGTCAGTAACGACACCTCAGAAACATTGGTAGATCATATGTGACGTCAAACCACTATCACCACATTTAATGATTAATATTATATGATAATATTGGGTACGACAAGTAGTCACTGTTCTCTAGATAAGAGTTGTAGCTCAGAGTATTGAGTAGGACACTGTGTCCTGCAGTAGGTCCATCAGCTCTGAATAGTCCAATCATATTCCAGAAGACATTATAATCAGTATAATGATAGTGACTGGTCGCATAATGTGACGTACTTGGAACATACATAATTAATTACTATGGTGCGAGAGTGCGAAATGTGTTCCACTGTGACCGTCATCCTGTACGTCTGAAGACAAACCTCGCGTTCTGAGAATATAAGGTGCTGATGTTGTGAAGCGGGTGTGCTGAAACTTTAAGTAATTGAGAGCAGTGAACTAAATAAAACGGATTTAAGTCAATTTTCCAGGAAACTAATTCCCACGTGCCCTCAGTTCGAATGACAAGTTTGGTAAAGTGTTGGAGAGTTCCAGCAAGAAGCTCCATCTCAGAGAACACAGTGTTATTGGTGGAGATGGAGAGGAGCACCGCCTCATTACCAGGTTGGTGTGCAGGAATACCGGGCCGGGAATGTAAAGTTATTTTTATGACATGTTGTTTTGTTGGTTTTTGATCTATTTTGGTTGCAAAATTAGTCTGTAGAGCAGAATGCTAAAAACCTAAATTTTTGGATTACTTATTTTAACGTATTATATAATTTCTATAAATAGATCGAAAGACTTACATTTATCTGTATTCGAGGACATAAGTTTGAGAATGTGTTAATAAGAGATAGAAGATTTAACAACTAGTTCAATACACACTTTTTGTTAAAAAAATCTTTTTAAAGATTTATAAAGTTAATAGTTTCCAATTCCGGTCAGCGGGTCAGTATCGTAATAACCATATATCGTATTTACTGTGAGTAGACATTCACCTCTGGTTCTTCAAGATCCCTATGGCAACCATTAGAGACCTACTAATTCCTCTACGTTTGTAGTAAATCTCCAACCATTTAACTTGCTACCTTAAAGATTGTGGCTGTGTACCCTTTCCAAGGTAAATTAAACCTGCTCCAGTATAGAGTCCTTTTAAAGTAACGAACAAACTAGTTCGACATGTTCTGGTCCTATATCAGAAAACTAGCTAAACTTGGCCTACTAGGAAGTGTAGTTTCCTTACAAACTCTTCGTAACTACTCTCATTACTCTTCATAACTAATCTCGTTATTAGCGAGGAGGCGCTAATACCTGACCTAATCTGAATTGTGTATTATAGGGGGTGCTGGAAACGTACGATAATAATTAAATTCAGAAGTAGAATGAGGTGATTATCGTTGTCAGTGTGACGGTAAGGGCCCTAAATAAATACTCTTAGTAGGATGTTGTACGTGGTGTAGGTGCAGTGTGACGGTAAGGGCCCTAAATAAATACTCTTAGTAGGATGTTGTACGTGGTGTAGGTGCAGTGTGACGGTAAGGGCCCTAAATAAATACTCTTAGTAGGATGTTGTACGTGGTGTAGGTGCAGTGTGACGGTAAGGGCCCTAAATAAATACTCTTAGTAGGATGTTGTACGTGGTGTAGGTGCAGTGTGACGGTAAGGGCCCTAAATAAATACTCTTAGTAGGATGTTGTACGTGGTGTAGGTGCAGTGTGTAACACACACACGTACAGTATACACTCTGTTATATCATGGTAGTTGATATATATTGCATTAGTGTTCAACATGAGGTAAAGTCAATGCTGTGTTGGTCTATAATTATATCCGTGTCTAAAGTTACACTGACATTTGTAACGATCTATTCACCGAGACTGAAGTTCACTATTTAGTTTGCTGATTCCCTAAATTTCATCAACTCTCTATATAAAAACTCAACACAATGAGGCGACAATTTCACAGCACATAATATGATCAGCTCATCAGCAGGTTGAACTATAGCTGATGTAGTTGATAAGCTGAACCTCTGAGAGCTGCACTCAATGGGCCACCTGTTCCTTCACTGCACATTCTCTGACTAGCTCAACTAGAAATCATCCAATAATAGCCGCTTCAACTCAACTGTGAAATTAGTTTCATAGTTGATAGGTCACAGAGATAGGGGGTTGCCACTTGCCTGGTCGGTTAGAGGGTTATAAAGCTGGTGGTTTGTGTGGAGGTTGGTTCCAAACAGTCTACCGTTGCGTAGTGACAGGCAGTAAATGTCACATATATATGTAATATGTGACATAATATATAATATATGTGACATAATATATGTGACATAAGTGTGACCTTTCTTGAGTATTGTTGTTATACTTAATTTGTGGGTATTCTGTATGAAGGCCCCGCTGGCCTGATTCATCTGGAACAATCTCATATTATATTGCATGTTAACATATTAATAGCATAATATATTATTACCCCTACTTTAAATAGATTATTAGCTGCCAAGTATGAACTTGACACATTACAGGCCACTGGGGCGCTTAATCCAGTGCCCTGTTTTCAACCTGGATTACACTATTTCAGCTACGATTGCAAGGGAATCATAGGGAACGATGGCAGACACTACCTTATAGATCTCTTCAGATCCTTTGCTCCGGATGTATTTGCTCTGGGAGGTAAGTATCTTGGATATTTTAACAAATTCCTGGACTAAGCTTAATTTATGAGAAATACGTTATGCACATAATATATGCAAGTTTACCTGGGCCTGGTATAATGTGGGTTCTGCGAACATTTAAACACTAAACACGGTTTAGAAGTTCCAGAATGTTCGCCCACGTGGTTCTGGGTACCGTGGTACAGTGTGTGACAGGTGCGAGTATACGATACCATGTGCTCTGTCTAGAAGTGACGATATTTACGCCCTGCTTGCACCTCCCGAGCCAGCATTTTGTGGTCTAATTACCTCTTAGAAAGTTCTAGTATCACGCGTATGCCAAGTAACAAAGGGGTGTTATACTGTTATATATAATAAATATATATATATTCGTTACTGTTATCTTGTTTAACTAGTTAACTGCACTGCATACCCATGAAAACTAGAGTTTGCAGAGAACTAAAACCCAATATTTTCAGTTCCAATAGAGAACTACAGAGGAGAAGAAGAAGAACAGAGTAAGCCCATGTTCATGTGCCCAGAAACCCCCCACAAACTGGCAACTCTGCGAGCTGAACTTATTGAAGCGTTCGCCTGCTACAGATACGTCCTGTTTACTCAAAACATGTCCGCCAAGTTTATCAAGGCTAAGGGAGAAAGGGAGACCAAGTTAAAGGCAATAGAGGAGACCAAGGAGAAGGAGGAAGTTAAGGAAATCAAGGAGAAGGACAACGAAAGTGATAACGACAGTGGCTGCAGCGTGGAATCTCCTGTCAACCCCACACCTCCCAAAACATTCACAGAATCAGACGCCAAGGAGATCTTGGAGGAGATCAAATCGTCGGGAACAGCTCGTCAGTTCGGATCAGTGACTGATACTGAATTCGATATGAGATACAACCCCGATATCTACACAAACATTGGTAGTAATGATAACGAGCACGATATCAAACATGACCGGCAGATTGTCCAGGAGATGGCCGTATTCTTGTCGGACTCGGTGATTGTTAAATTTGTGTACGAACTCAAAACCATGACACAGCGTCCTCTTGACGCTATTCACCTGTCAGATCTCATGCATGGTAGAGGTATTAACATGAGGTATTTGGGAGGTATCACCAAATCTTTAGAGGATAATCAGGAGAAGAATCACAACTATGCCGTGTGTCTATCAGCTGTCATAACTCGGGCTGCCAAACAAGCTTTCAAGAAGTACATAATCGACATTCCATCACAACAGCTGGGAGCAGCAGTTGCACATTTCTTGAATTGTTACCATGGCACAGTTGAGCGACAGAAATCAGCGTCCGGTGAAAACAGTCCACCAAACGGCACCCAGAGCAAGAAGAAGAAGAACAAAAAAGGAAAAGGTACGTGACACGTGTACGATATAACGGCTATCCGTTATTCCATTATCCTGGGAAATTTGCGCTGATGATGTTGCTTATTCATGTGCTCTGTCGCCGCATAAATTGCTCTCTTTTCCTTTGTTGTACTGCACTTTCTGCAATTAGGGTTAGAGAGTTTATCGCGAGTTCACGCCCACCAAGCTGACTACTCCTTCGGTAATCGCGCTTCCGCTGACGAAATATAGAAAATTCTAGCTCTACGCTTTAATTACGTTTATAGCGCTGGTATCGATTTGTGAAGAAATATTTAACTGGTAAGGTCAGTGGTCACATGAAAAGGAATCCGACTTGTTCTAGAACGTGGTAGAAGATGGTAGAAGATGGTAGAAGCACTACCAACTTTTTGCCTGCTCGCGAATTGGTGTTTAGAATGAAAAGTTCAATGACCCAGCACCGACTGAGACATAATAACGCGCGCTTTTAACGCGCATTATCAGATTACTTATAGTTTATGTATTCCAGCTGGTTTTTGGTGAAACCTTACTTGCAAAACTTGCAAGAATCTTAACCATCCCCATAATATATAGCTTTAACTTACTTATCTTTCAGTTTTCGTCCGTGAACCGTCCTGCTCGTGGTCCACCAGCACAACGCAATCAATCCACAGCTCAATATGTGAAATTGCCCTGAGCAAGTTCGACTACACATTACCTGTCGAAACTGGACAAGTTGTCATGCCACTTGGTTTCTTACCAATGACCAGATTGATTTGCAGAGCAGTTGGTAAGCACGTTCTTTCTACGGAACCACTCATCGGTTACTGACATAAAGCTTGTCAAAGTATATCTAAAGTTCTGTTCATATTGAATTGAATATTGCGCTTAATGTCATCTTGTCATGTCTTCACCACTACAATATGATATTTGACATGTGACATCCCCAGGTATTCAGCTGACGTTGCGAGATTACTCGGACAACAGATATTTCACCGAATCTGACGTAATGAACGTCTTCCCTATTGTTAAACACTCAAATCCTAGAGCAAGAGACGCCACAAAACTCAAGGTACCAACTAATTAAAATCTATTTGAAGGTTTTGCGGAAAATTAGTCAACCACTTGACCTACTGATATATCCAAAATTAGTTCGCTCACATAATCCACTTTTTGCAACTACAACTGTATAATATTGAATCATACTTCGCGGGAATTTACCTCGTACGTTAACATTTTACCGGCATCTTAAGTTCAGAACAAACAGTTATGTTTTACTCAATCTAATGAATGCACTTTTGTTCGTCCATTAACGTACGCATTGACGTAGCGGAACATTCTTGAAGGACAAATCGAATTACCAATCTAGTAATAATAATCTGTTGAAATCAACTTTAGAGGACGTGCCAAACATGTTTGTTAATTCTCAGAGCCCAGAATTCTTAACTTAATTCGTTAATGTAAGCAAGGCGTCGACACCTCATCCTGTCAAAACAATAAACCTTGCAACCTAGGCCTACTTAATTCGGTGGTTTCAACTTTCACCGCGTACAAAAACACTCCCGTTTTATACACGTCAAATTTATGAACCTTAACGTGTGTGACTGCACAAGAAGCAAGATAATATGACAAACTGTTATATAAAAAACACATATCACGTTCAGGATCTAGCTGAGGACAGGTTAGGTAACGGTTACCTGGGAGAATCTCACGAGCTGATAACTGACGCTCTGAACACCATGCTACAGGTCTACGGACCTCTTCACTCAGATATTGAGAGTTCTCATAAGTAAGTACAGCATCTCACAACTCTGTTACTTAGTGTGTTTTTAGAGTGGATATACAAATTGCAATGGAAGACATTCTTCAGTTACCTCCAACGGAGAAGGATGATACAATGTGATGATTCATGTTTCATTAAATATTTTGCACGTCAAATTTATATATTTTTTTACATCTTTCTGTACTACCAAATTTTCGTTTTCAGACACCTAGCACACATAAGCTATCTATTCGGCCGTATCGGACAAGCAGTCTCGCATCAGAAGCAAGGTCTGCTGGCCAGTGAACGAGTCCTGGGCATTGACCACTACGAAACTATCTACTGTTACGTTTATCTGGCACTATTCGCTCACAATCTGGCTCAAACTTCAGTCGCTCTGAGGCTCATGTACCGCGCTAAGTACCTCTTACAGCTCATCTTCGGACCTGATCATCTGGAACAGGCTGCTTTCGATGTAAGTTCGGCATTTTTAATAATCGTCAAATTAGTCGAACCTAGTCAACATAATTTGTTGTGTGATTATCTTAGACGGCCTCTCAGCCCAGACTTAACGTGGAAGTTATATGATAGATATCACCGTATCGGCCAAAATTTTATTAATCCTCTACTTCAGATCAACA
Organism: Bolinopsis microptera; assembly: GCF_026151205.1. Taxonomy (NCBI): domain Eukaryota; kingdom Metazoa; phylum Ctenophora; class Tentaculata; order Lobata; family Bolinopsidae; genus Bolinopsis; species Bolinopsis microptera. The sequence goes on from NC_087073.1 coordinate 14,611,090, forward strand.
TCGGCTTGATGCTGCACACGAAGGGTGACTCCGTAAACTCCCAGAAGTTCTTAGAAAGTGCTTTGAAGCTCCACAAGAAGTTCCATGGAAGTGGATCAGTCCAGGTACGGAGAAGGGAACTTATAGTTAACCATTTGAGGCTTGAAGAGTTTTATCTTACGCTTGATATATCTTCTATAATCTTATGGAAGGTATCATGGTTGCCATGGTTACGCTATAAGCGGAGAAATTTGTGATTAACGTCTGTTTGCGTAACAATTCATTGATTTAAGTTTTAAATATTTTCTTTTTTCAGGTAGCAATGTGTAATATTCTAGTGGCTCGCGCTCTGGCTGGCAACGCTGACTTCAGAGAAGCTATGAAGTATCAGAAACATGCATTCGAAGTGTATTCTGAAAAGGTTTGTTCTATTCGATACATTTCTTATACTGAAGCGTGCATTGATGCTACATGTTATATACTGTTAAACGAAACTTCATTTTCAGAGCAATTCTTTACAAACAGTTATTCCGAGAAAAAAGTGTTAACAAGTAAATCACCGGGAAGTTAATAGTTTTTCCTAAATTTTCAGTACGGAGAAGATGACAAAAGAACAAAAGACTGTCAAGCATTCCTCTCTAAATTGACCCAGAAAGCAGTTGAGCTGCAGAAGTGGTTACAAAACAAAGAGAAAGTTGTTCCCAATATGGTAGTTAACGAGGCTTTACCAGATAGCACCATCTCAGAAATGCTCGCGACTGTAAACGGAATACCCGCAACCCCTTCTAAGATAAAACCTATCGTGGTGAGTAGACCTCGTGATAAACGCTGCAACTCTCCACATTTCGTATCTATCATTATCATATCGCGTGTCGTGAAAGTAATTAGAAAATGCAATTATGAAATCGTTTTTGGGTATTAGGTAATCAATCAATCAACGCCTTTTTCCTTTCCCTAATAGGAGAACAAAAAAGAAATTGACTCGGGAAGGAACATTGGCGTAATCTTTCATAATTCACTGTACAAACTACAAACCTGTATTTTCAGTCGAAAGAAAGTGAAGCGAAGAAAGAGGCAGATGAGAAGCTGGAAGAAATAAAACAGCAGGGCGACAATGAAGATTTAGATTGATAACAATCAGCTTGAAATCCTTCAAACCACTCAACTTCAGATATATTATGTGAACACACTGAACCACCTGACCCAAACACTTATCACATGCATTTTATATCGAACTCATTTTTAGTGAATCTGAACCTGAAATATCTTGAATCACACATTTCAAAATTTTAGTGGAACTAGAACTTTTGCTATTAGATTAAGGTCTTAATATGCCAAAGATACTTAAAACAGAACTTTCCACAGTTCACCATGCAACTCCTTTACAGATTTCGATCTCATTGCTACTTTAATTTAAATTGCGCTCTCCACAAAGAACACGTGTTTCTTTACAACTATTACTAATAGAAAGTTCTAGTTCCACTTATCCTTAGGTTAGCTACCAATAATGAAATTAGGTTTTGGTTCATATTTTATTTGATTGTCTCATCGTTGGACCTTTGGAAATTGTAATTTATAATCTACGCTTAGTAATTTATTTAAGTGAACTCACTTAACATGGGTCTTTGTTATCTATTCAAACGATTTATATTTTTTATATTAGCTTAATCTCGAATTTTCGAATTATGAAATGTGAGTGTTATCTTTCAATGATGTTGATGTAGTCCGTTAATAAGTTCTGTGATTACATTTGTAAATTGGCGTAACTTACTTGATTAGTAGAGAATTGATTACGCATAGAGGTGGTTCCCAATTTAACAATGTCAATACAGATGATGTTTTGTCCTAACCACTAACGTACGCCTAAAATCTAACGATCAATCTTTATCCGCCCAATTTCCATCAAATGTACTGTCTTTGCAGTGTGTTTTAGTCGTGGCCTAGAAAAATATACTCTTGCTGTATTTCAAGTTTACTTGACATTTTGTCAATATTTTATATTTTAAAGTTTTGAAGTGTACATAGCTTAACGATTAAATTTTGTGAGTGTGTTAGGTGCAAATAGATTGTTATAAATCTAAATGTACCGTGAGGATTAGAAAATCAAAAGATTTTCTGAGTGACCCTTCATTACTGTTGTGAACTGCTTCTCTTCTTGCTGAACGAATATCAAATTGGCTTTAAAAATTGGCATGGAACAGTGAAACTTCAGAAGATCACATCTAGCGAATATGAACAGAAATGATCATTGAAATGAAATTGAACTCCTGACAGCTAATTAATTTCGAGAAACTTTCGTATTGTTAGAGGGCCACCAATCAGTTGAATCAAGCCGATTAGATATCAAGTCAGTCTCAGTATTATTGAGACTGAGATAGAAATGGGGTGAGAAGAAATATAGTGATGTGACCATGTGCTAATTTAGAATTAGAACCGTAACACAACACTTTAACTTATTACTACACATTGATATAATTATAAAACGTGTTTTACTTCTAGTACTATTACTAATAGGCAACATGTCATCAATCTTGGCTCAGTCCGGACGATAAAAAGAAATTGAAACTGTGCAGCGTGCGCACGCAGCTACTTGTTGATTGGCGGGGGCAATATTTTCCAGCTTGTGGCTCTGCTACGACCTCTCGTCGAAGCAAAGCAAAGCCTGATAATGCGACAACATCACCCAACTAGCCTTGGTTTCGATTTGTGCTCACGTTTTGGAGGACTTCGACGCGCCGCGCAAACTAGTATTCTTGCTTCGTCGTCGATCGTTGCTCTGCTTCGCAGAGCAACGATCTCGATGGATTGACATCGTCAATCAAGCTCACGTTCCAACCTCATTATTTTTCAAATAAGTGCCAGGCCAGCTCCAGGCATGAACGTCTATGGAGTATGGTCTGGCAAATTTCTATTACGGGTTTCCACTGTGCAGTATCGCAGTCGCACTATAATCGGTATCGCAAATCAAATATTGTACATTGTAATAGTCATCCAGTGATTGCAGGCAGACACTGCTTCATATCACAAACCCTCACTCGTACAGGCACACGTGTGATAAGCAAAATTATTTAGGTTATACTTATACTTTATAGTCATTACCCTGCAAGTGTACGTAGGTTTTTCTTACTCCTTTCTTACGTACTTGTCATGCCAGCTGTCTACAGCCGCAAGTACCATGCATCTCAGCAAGTTATGATATAGTTGACCAAGTTCTCTGTTTTGACAGTGCTGCTGTTGATGTTTTGATACAAAATTCAAATACCTACTATTTTACCAAAACCCATAATCATGGGTAGAGTGGACCGCTGCCAGTGTCTCTCTTTCCCAAACAAAAGGAAATGATATTAATTTACTACTATTTGATTGACCGTTCTCAAATGCAAAATGATACCGAGAATGAAATCGGTCGCTCGCTTTTCCCCCACAGATGCCTTTGGGTAGTTCTTCTTAATCTATTACAATTGTAAATAAATGGGAAAAGCGAGGGACCGATTTCATTCTCGGTATCATTTTGCATTTGAGAACGGTCAATCAAATAGTAGTAAATTAATATCATTTCCTTTTGTTTGGGAAAGAGAGACACTGGCAGCGGTCCACTCTACCCATGATTATGGGTTTTGGTAAAATATCATCTCTTTTTGATTATAATGTCAGGGTACTTTATAACGTCGAAATATAAACTGATATCTTCATTAATATTAATAAGGAGGAAGTTTCCACGATTTAGAAATTTTTCATTTAAAAACATTTCCTTGTGTTTAGGTAAGCATATCGGTCGATCACTGACTGAATATGCCACTTTATACTCATTCAAGTTGGCATTAAATTCATATATAATGACATTAAAAAGCAGAATTTGTTGGAAATCACGAATGAGCAAAATTCTCACTTTTCGCACGTGCAAACTTTGAGCGGACGTTGCGTGCGCATCCAATATTGAATCGCCGTAAATTTTTGCGTGTAATTGTTTTATATATAGCTTGATAAGCATGCAAAGTTTCAAAGTATTTCAAGAAGAACTGTAATCACAACGGCACTCTAAAGTTGACAGAAAATGACGAAAACAGCAATTTACAGTGATTTTAGTAATTTTCTATCAATTTGGGCGTGTCCCCACGTGTGCAACTTTTCGATTTTTAACTTTAAAACTAGCCTAATGCACAATTTATACCTATAGAAAGCAGAACTGAGCTCCACAACCCAAGGCATGGCCCAACACCAGAGAATACTAAATCGCAAAATTGACGTTTTTATAAAATAATTCTTCAAAAAAGCACAAACTTCAATGACGAATATCTTTATGAAGGAGCAAGCTAGAAAAACTTTCCGGTAGATTTTCAGAATGCTTGAACAATTATCTAAGATAAAAAATTCCTCAGATTTTGAATTCAATTACTTTTTAATGGTGTAAAATCATTTTTAAAAGTTATTACTTTGTCAAAAATCAAGTTTTAAAAACGGTTAACTTGATGACGTCATCAAGGGGTGTTCATGACGTCAAATAATTTGTTTATACAATGTAAACTAAAGTGTAAACAATTATTTTCAAGACCTGTGGTCGGAAATTGCTGTATCTTTTATACTTTTGAATCTATGGACAATTAAAAACAGGCTACATTTGACTGGCAAAGCGTCTATCCCTGAATATATGTATGTATGTATGTATCACGACAATCTATCGTAAAACACGGGTTCTAGAAAACCCATTTCCCGATGATCCTGAGACCTGAAACTTTTTTTGCAGTCGATTTGGTCAACGTCTAGACGCTCTGAAAAATTTCAGATCTCTAACTTGATTTTAACATGGTTATTAAGGCTCCTGAATATGGCGATTTTGGGTTTTTTACCGAATTTCGTATAACAGTGCTGGCGAGTATTTTATGCAAATTTCTTAAAAATCTCAACATAACTATTTTTTATTCCTGTCATCTTTGACATCAAATTAGAATATTTTGAACTAAAATTAAATCTGCTGAACGACTTCCGATGAGTCTTAATGCCTGAAAAACTCCTGCCGGAGGCGGCGGCCTTCGGCCGCCTCCTCCGGCCGGAGTGCACGCTTCGCGTGCACGAAAGAGGCTTGTAACGTGTACCAAAGGGGGTATAATAGTAAAGGGGGTATAATAGTAAAGGGGGTACATAGTATACCCACAATAAATGCACCGGTCGTGCTTGCCAGCACTGTGATACTCTAGTACAGCTACTTATGACTTACTACTAGTAGTAGTGGTAGTACTACCTAAGCAATATTCAATGTCTCAAAAATATAATCAATAATGATACTCGTGTATCACGCTGCTCGGATCACGGTACCAGTCTGCAGATAAGGATCACTTGACCACCACTACAATACCTAACTGTACACACCGTGGGAAGGTCCAGCTCTACTGCCGCGAGAAAGACGTGAAATTAGCATGAAGTACTGTGTTTGCGGTGCTTGTTAGTAATTTCATTACTAGTACTACTGCAGCACTTCTCACTGTAGAAACTAATCAGCAGTACTACTTCTCACTGTAGAAACTAATCAGTCTGTCCGTATCAGTCATCACAACTTGTACATGATCATCGGCTATCATATGATTATTGATCATGCGGCTTTAGTCCATTTCCCTCATCCCTAAAGGGATCCTAGCGATTATATTTACACTTTACATGGCTCGCAGTTGGCGCTATTCATTCAAAATTGAACGGTTATGATTAAAAGGCTGATAGCTCTGGACATACTATTACTAATGGGTTCACGTACTGTAGTGCGACACGTACTCTAGTGCGACATGTACCCTAGTGCGAAACCTCCAAGATCGACCATGTCGCAGTTGAGTACGTTACCTGGATCGTAGTGCGACACGTACCCTAGTGCGACAGAGAATGTTCAAGGCCGACACTGTCGCACTACAGTGCGCTACCTGGACTGTAGTGCGACACGAACTAAAGTGCGACAAAGCACTTTACACATTCACTAGGTCATGTTGCTGCATCTTCCTTCTCCAGCCGTCAGGATAGAGTCAGTGGATAGTCACCAGCTGCGTGAACAAGTTAGTCGAGGTGCTGTAGGTACCATCGATGACAAGATGAGGGGCCTCAGTAGTGTGGTTGGTTTTATCCGATTTTTTTAGATTTTTATGGAGGTTGTACCATTGTAAAACTTACATTGTGACAGTATAGATGGCGAAATATTTTTGAAAATGGTCCTAACACAGCTTTGATCGTAACAATAACATTGGGTGAATAGATTGGGTGAACAAACTATGAAGCAGGCAATTATATGTGCTCATCCATCATTCTGCATATGTAAGCTCAGTAGTTTAATTGCTGATTCATACTCAATGGTGAATCGATAGAATTCATGTGTCGGAGATCTCGTGAGAACACCTTTTAATAATTATAGCCCTCAGGATCGCATTATCCCGATCCGGCCGTAATGTGTATTGAGGTATGCACTAATTGTAGTGGTGAACGGTTGCAGCTCAGGCTATGTTTCAGTATAACTATATATCAGAGATCGCAGTATATTTACATTCTACTCGGATTGCAGATTGAAATATTTTCCTGTTGGAACCATGACACATGCAGGGGAATACCAAAATATTAATTGTAGTTGTACAACTAATATGATCAATAATTAATAACGGCAACGCTAATTTGTCCTTATTGGACTTTATTTTTACGGACATAAGTTAATAGTTGCTGCAAATGCCAAATGCTACAACTACAAGTTAAGCCCTATAAGCGTTCATTTTAATGTCCGTTCATTTTAATTTTAATATCCGTTCGAATATTGGCGGACGTTTTAAATTGTAATTAAATAGACCATTGAGCGGTCGCGTTTATTTTAATGTCCGCTCAAAATTATTCCCGTTCACATTATTTCCGGTTGCAGTACGGGTAAAATAACGTCCGAATAAAGCTATCCGATAAGCTCAGGCAGAGCTTTCGGACTGCGTAAAACTAAACAACTTGAAACGTTGAAGAACGCCGTTAAGACATCTGTTGTTAACTCACCTAAAACACAAACATACAGATCAATGGCGAAGAATTCACAGCCAACTGAGCAAGTCATAAGCTCGGAAACGCTCAAAAGCGTAGTAAAACGTGTTGTCGAGGAAGAGGACCGCAGTCTAGTCGCAACGTCATTGTATTTGGTCTGTTACAAGGGAGCGAGATATATAGAGAACTTATTGACACAGTTAGCGTGATTTTCCAAAACATTGGACAGAAACCGAAGATTGTTGAAGCGTGCAAAATTGCCAAAAAATCTAAGGACAATTTAGTTACAGCATCATTAATAAATGAGCAATTACGTTATTCGTTTAAGTTATTGCAAAATATTTGATTCCAATAAATAAAATCCGCCTTGTGCCGCGTGCGCTAATTTACTAATTCTGTACTCGCCTGCGTACACTGTACTGTACAGTGTACAGCAGGAGCAGGCCTGCAGGCATCATGCTACATGCGATTTTACAAATAATGTTCGACTTCAATTTAGACTTTCAGTTGTTGTAGTTGTACTGTATACTAATTGTGTCGGTTTATATATTTACCAGGCGGCGCTCAAATTGCATGATCAATAACGCTAATTTGTCCTTATTGGACTTTATTTTTACGGACATAAGTTAATAGTTGCAAATGCCAGATGCTACAAGTTAAGCACTAGCGTTCATTTTAATGTCCGTTTATTTTAATATCCGTTCGAATTTTGGCGGACGTTTTAAATTGTTAGTAAATAGAGCATTGAGCGGTCACGTTTATTTTAATGTCCTCTCAAAATTATGGCTACGCCCGTTCACATTATTTCCGGTTGCGGTACGGGTAAAATAACGTCCGAATAAAGCTATCCGATAAACTCAGGCAGAGCTTTCGGACTGTAAAACTGGACAACTTGAAATGTTGAAGAACGCCGTTAAGACATCTGTTGTTGACTCACCTAAAACACAAACATACAGTTCAATGGCGAAGAATTCACAGCCAAAGCTGAGCAAGTCATAAGCTTGGAAACGCTCAAAAGCGTAGTAAAACGTGTTGTTGAGGAAGAGGACCGCAGTCGCAACGTCATTGTATTTGGTCCGTCACAAGGGAGCGAGATATATAGAGAACTTATTGACACAGTTAGCGAGATTTTTCAAAACATTGGACAGAAACCGAAGATTGTTGAAGCGTGCAGAATTGCCACGAAATCTAAGGACAATTCAGTTACAGCATCATTAATAAGTGAGCTTACGTTATTCGTTTAAGTCTGTCTGTCTGTCTGTCTGTCTGTCTGTCTGTCTGTCTGTCTGTCTGTCTGTCTGTCTGTCTGTCTGTCTGTCTGTCTGTCTGTCTGTCTGTCTGTCTGTCTGTCTGTCTGTCTGTCTGTCTGTCTGTCTGTCTGTCTGTCTGTCTGTCTGTCTGTCTGTCTGTCTGTCTGTCTGTCTGTCTGTCTGTCTGTCTGTCTGTCTGTCTGTCTGTCTGTCTGTCTGTCTGTCTGTCTGTCTGTCTGTCTGTCTGTCTGTCTGTCTGTCTGTCTGTCTGTCTGTCTGTCTGTCTGTCTGTCTGTCTGTCTGTCTGTCTGTCTGTCTGTCTGTCTGTCTGTCTGTCTGTCTGTCTGTCTGTCTGTCTGTCTGTCTGTCTGTCTGTCTGTCTGTCTGTCTGTCTGTCTGTCTGTCTGTCTGTCTGTCTGTCTGTCTGTCTGTCTGTCTGTCTGTCTGTCTGTCTGTCTGTCTGTCTGTCTGTCTGTAATTTCCGAGCGGCTTAATTAAGAAAACGGTAAGAGTTACGGCAGTCTCTATATTTACTAGGCGTTTTTAATGCTAAATGTGTTTCACTTTCAGTGTTTCATAGGTAATGAAACATATTAACATAATATTAATATTATGAATTGGGTCATGCCATGTGAATTTTATATGCTAATCTGCATTCATCACGTTTTTTATACTAATAAATTATTCTTATGTAATGAGTAAGCACGAGAATTTACCTATGATACTAATACTAATAATAATAATTAGAACCCATAGATTTATTTTTTCTGGCATTACCATTTAGTGTCAAAATTCGTGCTACCCAGGGTCTGCAGGCCACCTGGCCACCCATGATGGGGTGTCATAATCATGTATTTGTAACTTGCGGTGGATCGAACAAGTAGCTTCAAAACTATTTGGACTGTAATACTAATATGTAATAGCCCCTAGGCTTATTATTATATTAAACAACATAACTCATGATGCTAATTTGCTCAAAAGACACTTTTAACACATTTCTCAAGGTAACTTCATGATAGCTATTAGAGCCTCAGACGTGTTACCGAAGCTCTAATGTTCTACAAAAAAATGTATAATCATGTTTTTGGCTAATACTATGACAAAATTAAAAACTACTCTTTTCGTAATTCATTTATTTGCAAAACTTTGATTATCAGAACAGTATTTCAATAATAATAGTAATACTATTTTCCAAAAGTGCTTATCTATCAAAAGTTTATTAACATCTACTTTCAGTTTATAGATTACACTAATCTTAAGTCTATTAATCGAAATCCTTAAATAATTCCCTGTTAAAGGGCGTATCTTTAACTTTCTTCGACTTTGGAGTCGAGTCTGTATCAGTTCTGTACCGCTTGTGCGTTACTCTACCCGAAAACTCTTTCCGTGCAGCTCCTATCTGGAGGACACTCATCAATTGAGTGTCTTCAGTCCGTCGTCGTTGAACAGCGTGGGACACAAGTGCGACAGTGTGCTCCACAGATTGACTATGGCAAGGAATCCTACAAACCAGAGGGTCTTCCCGTATCTTTTCCAGTTCAGCACTTGACATTACGGAGAGGAGGGGAGGGCACGTTACTCGCTCCCACTCATTGTCGTACGTCTGGAAGAATATCTTCATTGGAACCGGACCGTTCTCTTTCTGAATGAAGGGCAAATTAGTTATTTGATCGGTAAATCGTAATAATAATATAACTGAAACAGGGACAGAGTTCGTGGTATATTTGACAGACTAGGTAGACTCAGCAAATTAGTTAACAAATTCTGCATTCTGCTAGTTCAGTAGAATGAACGCACAGTCTTACTTTTCGTTTGTCAGATTTTGATGCAAAAGCATAATATCGGCAGACTTACTAAGTCTGCCGATCACTTAACATGGTCACTTAACATGGTAAAGTATCGTCAAATGGTTTGGAAATCAAACCATTGCATAATTACAATATCACTATAGTTATACATGCTCTATAAACTCACCTCAACTTTCATTCTGACCATCTCAAAATATGTCGTACATTTGAAGACTATCTTCGGGCACTTGAAATGTCGGATTCGTCTAGGTCGCCGAACGCCAGACTCTCTTTCAACGTGCTTGTCCCACTCCTCTGAACGACGAATATTCTTTACGATCCCTATTCCTTTCTCTCGATGGTCTCTGTTGTGATCGCCTGGATAATAAATATGTATATAAAGTTTTTTACAATAGATGTAAAATATTGTTGGTTGGATATTGTGTTAAAGTCAAGTGATTCTAAGAGCACCTGCACATTTATAATTTATAACCGCAAGAATTCGGACGTAAGCACAGAATACCACTACCAGCTGAATATTCACTGCTCTGATAGTAATAGTATCATATTGTTATTTTATAATAGACAGTTTTTGGGAGTTCCAAATAGTTTTTGGTTATTCTGATCTGCTATTTTAAGTGTGCCTAGCTATATTACCCACTTTCCGTATTCATTTTTTGTTGTTGTTATTCTTACCTAGCATGGCGAGTATCACACTCTCGGGATGAGCCATATAGCCGTTCTGTTGTATTGACTCGAATATGACCTTACGCTCTGCTGGTTCGCAGTGTTCTCTTGTGAACCGTATTTGGTCAAATAGGTGGGCTGGGGCGTCTATTAAGCTGCTCTTCATCTTGATGTTGGCAAACACCTATTGAGATTTAGTCCGATTTAATAGAAATTCTGAGTAACTTTGGTACTTAAGGGAAACATAGGCTGAACATTCTCTGATTTTCATCAATATTGTAAGAGCATTTAAATTTGAATAAACATTAGCAATCAATTCACAAGTGCCAGCACTGTAATCTGATTTTTACCTTGTAATAGACATTTACAATAAAGTTGACCATCCTCTCTAAACACTCCGAAATATGGGAGTTGTAGGTAAGATCCCCCGAAATGTAAAATCGGAGGATTCTGGCCCCAAACGTAATCCACCGAGCAGTGGAGCAGTTTCCTATCGCGTTATACACGAAGTTGTCGTGTAAACCAGTCTCGACAGTGATGCAGTACTTATACATAAGTTTTGCATCATTTGACATCTTACTCAGCGTCTGAAAAAAAACAGATTGTTATTAATTTTAACGTTGCTAGGTAAGAGCTCTATGATTTTGTCGAACATTATCGCAATGATTGATAAACATGGAACTGCAAAACGGTTCAGTAAGTTATCTTCCCAGCAAATTATAAACGTAGTTACTATCTAACAATAAGATTATCCATTATTAACCATATCAATTTTAAATTATATATCACCTCTTGGGGCAGTCGAGGAAAACCTTTGCCAATCTTTTTAAATACTCTAACTGGTTTCAGCCAAAGTTCGTTGGACATAATGAAGGGCCCCATAGGTCCGTCAAAGTCACCAGGTGCTGTAATGATATATAATAATGATATACACGTTATTTTGAGTGTAAGTGTAAGAATTAACGATGATAATATTAATTGTAAAGTGAAATTTATTGGCGTAGTTATCGAGGAAATCCCTGCAATCGTTATAGTAATAAGGAATGTTTAATACTGTGGAAATTCTGAACTGTTATTTTAAAATACTATAACATATCTTCAAATTTAAAATAAATAACACACCCTTGGTACTTCCTCCATAGTGAAAGTACAATTTTCTCAAGGGGAGTTCCACTTGGTGTAAGAGGCACAGGGCTCTTTGGAGTGTTCGATGTAGCAGAACCTCAAACTCTCGAAAAGCACCTCCCTGAAAATTGTTTATTTTAATATGTTTTAACGAACGAAATGGTTGTCTAATAGTATCCAATGCTCAGCTAAAAGATGAAAAGTTCCTTATCTGAAATGAAAAATAAGTTATTTACTTACCAGATAGCCAGAATTAACACTAGTGTTGTCTCCACCTATACACAATGTTTTGTCCGTGCTTATCCCTCGACTTTCAAAGTAGTTACACAATCCCAGAGCAAGGCCTTTACCTGTGGTATGAAGATTAAGTAATCAACAAAGAATCGGCATAAATGTAACATTGTAACTGCAGAACCTATTCCGGAAATCTAATGCAACATTAAAATGGAACGAGACATATATAACGTTAGTCGTTAGACCGTTTATTATGTACCAATGATCAAAATAACATCGCAATGTATAAAAATATATTCATCTAAGTATAATCTTTATCTAGTGCTTACCAGTCGATTGCTCAGGAACAAACATCCCCAAAGGGATCGCACCAGGCTGTTCTACCACAGAGTAGTGGCTCCGTTTCCCCACACTATGTCGTATGTGACCTTTTTCATCTTTTTGGCTCATCCTTATATTCTTATCCTCCTTTCCGTCAAAGAATATTGCTGCAAAATAGCTGTTTTTAATCTAAAGCGTACTAATTCTAATGGTAAAGTTAATGTCGCTGTTTATTTTTAAAATTGGTAATATAAACATGTTCAAAAGTTAAAAAATAACCTGGTGAAAACATTATATTATGTACAAACCTAACGGAGAACGAGTAGACAGAGCTTCAAGCCTCTTTTTCCCATCTCTTCCACGGATGCTTTCGAGTTTTGACCGGGGAACAACATATGGCTGCTGCAGGAGACCACCCTTGTAAAGTTCTTTGCAAAACAATGTTAACGTGCGTGCATTCGACTCCGTGCCGGCAGAATTTCTTTCCAACTCAGCTGCCATACCATCCAGATTGCAGTTCAGATAAGTGGACACCGTGACTCTCGGAGTGCTAGCAGAAGAACTGGAAGAGGCTGGTTGATAATCACGATCCTTTTCATCTCTCGGGTCAATGTTAGTGTGTTGGCTTGCCGAGTCCTCGCTTATATAAGCCTGTCGTTGACATCATAAGTATATTTTGTATTATTATCCGTGATCGGTGATTCAATTAATGGCCGGGCATTTATCTACTATTTAGTGAAAATAAAAGTTGTGTTATGTGATCTCAAATTGTTCATTGCAAACAATCAATTACAGTGTCGGCTCAGAGATTAAAATTAATAATTTGACAGTCAATGGTATTAATATTATTTTAGTTTATAAAATTTTAAAATAAATAGGTTATGTTAAACAAATAATTCTGTATTCGTATTGAAACGTGCTTACTTGCAATGATGTTGATGTAGTAACGTCACTGAGAGCAGGAGTGATGAGATTAACTTGCACAGGGGCTTCAACTTCAAGTTTCTTTTTGGGTAGGACATCAAAAGGTTCATTTAGACTGTCGGTGAACTTGTCCATCGTAGACTTTGCCGTATTAACTGAGAGACCTCGAAGTTTTGTATTGATGATTTTGATTTTCCTGTAATAGTTTCAAATTACAAACAGCGTAACCAATGTGACAAGAAATATAAAGCATAAACACAAAATATTAAGTAGTATATATTATATATAGAACAAATTATGAATATCAGTCACGATTGGCAATTATCCACATCGCCCGCATCGGACATGATCGCTAAATGCAAACTGGATAAACAGAAACTGAATAGATATCAACAAATCGGAAAAATCACTCAGATATGAAGTTTATGATCGGATAGTATGTATGTATATTGACAACAAATATGAAGCATAAAAATATGCAACTTACCCAGCAATAGTAGGTGAAATTCTACGAACTTCGGACTTTTCTGTGACATCGTACAAAGAAAGCAGGTCAACAGCAACAGGACGGTAGAAATCAACAATCGAAAGTTTTTTCTTTCTACCAGTGTTGGCTTCTTCGACGAGAAAGAGTAAATGTGATAAAACATGACGTAGCAGAGTTGGACGGCAAGAGGGATTTAAACGATCTGGTTTAACAAAATCTTCAAGTTTCATGGTGGGCTCAAAAGTTTATAAAACTGGTGTTATTGATGCAGATGGCGTTGTTTTATTTATAGTTATATGATTATTGAATATTGAGGCTAATTGTGGGAATTGAGAAGCATAGATATTGGGCACATCAAACGATTTTTTTGCAGGGCATTTGAACTTCGGTAACAGTAATTTAGAAGTTACCTTGAACAATGTGTTAAAAGTGTCTATTGAGTAAATTAACATCATGAGTTATGTCGTTTAATAAGCTTAAGGGCTATTAAAGTCCAAATTGTTTCGAAGCTAATTGTTCGATCAACCGCAAGTTACATGATTATACCACCCCGTCATGGGTGGGTAGCACTAGCACCAATTTGACACTAAATGGTAATTTCAGAAAAAATTAATCCATGAGTTCTAATTATTCTTAATAGTAGGTAAATTCTCGTGCTTACTCATTACATAATAATAATTTATTAGTATAAAAACCGTGATGAATGCAGATTAGCATATAAAATTCACATGGCATGACCCAATTCATAATATTAATATTATGTTAATATGTTTCATTACCTGGGGACCTCAGCTTTTGTGTTTATAAACAGAATGACAAGTTGAACGCCGCCTAGTAAATATATAGACCACCGTAACTCTTACCGTTTTCTTGATTAAGCCGCTTGGAAATTACAGACAGACAGACAGACAGACAGACAGACAGACAGACAGACAGACAGACAGACAGACAGACAGACAGACAGACAGACAGACAGACAGACAGACAGACAGACAGACAGACAGACAGACAGACAGACAGACAGACAGACAGACAGACAGACAGACAGACAGACAGACAGACAGACAGACAGACAGACAGACAGACAGACAGACAGACAGACAGACAGACAGACAGACAGACAGACAGACAGACAGACAGACAGACAGACAGACAGACAGACAGACAGACAGACAGACAGACAGACAGACAGACAGACAGACAGACAGACAGACAGACAGACAGACAGACAGACAGACAGACAGACAGACAGACAGACAGACAGACAGACAGACAGACAGACAGACAGACAGACAGACAGACAGACAGACAGACAGACAGACAGACAGACAGACAGACAGACAGACAGACAGACAGACAGACAGACAGACAGACAGACAGACAGACAGACAGACAGACAGACAGACAGACAGACAGACAGACAGACAGACAGACAGACAGACAGACAGACAGACAGACAGACAGACAGACAGACAGACAGACAGACAGACAGACAGACTTAAACGAATAACGTAAGCTCACTTATTAATGATGCTGTAACTGAATTGTCCTTAGATTTCGTGACAATTCTGCACGCTTCAACAATCTTCGGTTTCTGTCCAATGTTTTGAAAAATCTCGCTAACTGTGTCAATAAGTTCTCTATATATCTCGCTCCCTTGTGACGGACCAAATACAATGACGTTGCGACTGCGGTCCTCTTCCTCAACAACACGTTTTACTACGCTTTTGAGCGTTTCCAAGCTTATGACTTGCTCAGCTTTGGCTGTGAATTCTTCGCCATTGAACTGTATGTTTGTGTTTTAAGTGAGTCAACAACAGATGTCTTAACGGCGTTCTTCAACATTTCAAGTTGTCCAGTTTTACAGTCCGAAAGCTCTGCCTGAGTTTATCGGATAGCTTTATTCGGACGTTATTTTACCCGTACCGCAACCGGAAATAATGTGAACGGGCGTAGCCATAATTTTGAGAGGACATTAAAATAAACGTGACCGCTCAATGCTCTATTTACTAACAATTTAAAACGTCCGCCAAAATTCGAACGGATATTAAAATAAACGGACATTAAAATGAACGCTAGTGCTTAACTTGTAGCATCTGGCATTTGCAACTATTAACTTATGTCCGTAAAGATAAAGTCCAATAAGGACAAATTAGCGTTATTGATCATGCAATTTGAGCGCCGCCTGGTAAATATATAAACCGACACAATTAGTATACAGTACAACTACAACAACTGAAAGTCTAAATTGAAGTCGAACATTATTTGTAAAATCGCATGTAGCATGATGCCTGCAGGCCTGCTCCTGCTGTACACTGTACAGTACAGTGTACGCAGGCGAGTACAGAATTAGTAAATTAGCGCACGCGGCACAAGGCGGATTTTATTTATTGGAATCAAATATTTTGCAATAACTTAAACGAATAACGTAATTGCTCATTTATTAATGATGCTGTAACTAAATTGTCCTTAGATTTTCTGGCAATTTTGCACGCTTCAACAATCTTCGGTTTCTGTCCAATGTTTTGGAAAATCACGCTAACTGTGTCAATAAGTTCTCTATATATCTCGCTCCCTTGTAACAGACCAAATACAATGACGTTGCGACTAGACTGCGGTCCTCTTCCTCGACAACACGTTTTACTACGCTTTTGAGCGTTTCCGAGCTTATGACTTGCTCAGTTGGCTGTGAATTCTTCGCCATTGATCTGTATGTTTGTGTTTTAGGTGAGTTAACAACAGATGTCTTAACGGCGTTCTTCAACGTTTCAAGTTGTTTAGTTTTACGCAGTCCGAAAGCTCTGCCTGAGCTTATCGGATAGCTTTATTCGGACGTTATTTTACCCGTACTGCAACCGGAAATAATGTGAACGGGAATAATTTTGAGCGGACATTAAAATAAACGCGACCGCTCAATGGTCTATTTAATTACAATTTAAAACGTCCGCCAATATTCGAACGGATATTAAAATTAAAATGAACGGACATTAAAATGAACGCTTATAGGGCTTAACTTGTAGTTGTAGCATTTGGCATTTGCAGCAACTATTAACTTATGTCCGTAAAAATAAAGTCCAATAAGGACAAATTAGCGTTGCCGTTATTAATTATTGATCATATTAGTTGTACAACTACAATTAATATTTTGGTATTCCCATGCATGTGTCATGGTTCCAACAGGAAAATATTTCAATCTGCAATCCGAGTAGAATTTAATGTGTAAATATACTGCGATCTCTGATATATAATATAGTTATACTGAAACATAGCCTGAGCTGCAACCGTTCACCACTACAATTAGTGCATACCTCAATACACATTACGGCCGGATCGGGATAATGCGATCCTGAGGGCTATAATTATTAAAAGGTGTTCTCACGAGATCTCCGACACATGAATTCTATCGATTCACCATTGAGTATGAATCAGCAATTAAACTACTGAGCTTACATATGCAGAATGATGGATGAGCACATATAATTGCCTGCTTCATAGTTTGTTCACCCAATCTATTCACCCAATGTTATTGTTACGATCAAAGCTGTGTTAGGACCATTTTCAAAAATATTTCGCCATCTATACTGTCACAATGTAAGTTTTACAATGGTACAACCTCCATAAAAATCTAAAAAAATCGGATAAAACCAACCACACTAGGGCCTCAGCTAAACAATCCATATTTTGCCGAACAGGAAAGATCTTCTTCTCTCTGCTGAAAAGGTAGAATCCCAAAGAAGGAAGGTTTCGCCACCGTTCGTTCGGATGTAGTCAGGAGTAAGGAGCTGTGCGTGCCATCTTAGCGAGGGATTCCTGCTGACAGTTGAGTTTTGACATGGCTTCGAAGGAGAGGGGTCCAACAGCGTCAGCAATTAGGTGTTTCGTAGGGAGGTCAGTATCGGAGGCTTTCCGTTTCATGTTCTGCTTTGCTGTGTAGACAGAGTTTGCTGCAGGAGTAGGAGGGTGGGAATGGGTCTTCGTACTGGTCACAGTAGTGTCGTTCGACATCAAACTGAGAAGTCCGGAGCAGATCTTCTCAGTGCATCGCCAGTAGGTCATGTCGTCGCGCTTCTAGGAATGAAGACATGTTGATGTTGTTCGATGCTTTGGTAGAATCATCGTGACCTTATATATGGCCCAAGCATATGAACTTGTTATCCCAATCGGAGATATACCTTCATACGATGCGTGATAGGAATGAGGATCATATGCTGCTTACGAGTTACCCGGTGGATCACACACTGCATACGTGGCTTGAACTGACCCGAAGGGTTGTGATCAGTGGATCACTTCGAAACACGTGATGTGAACCGACGAATCGTATTCTCAAGATCACTTCGAAATAAGTGACGTGAACCGACCCGAGGGGCCTCAGCTAAACAATCCATATTTTGCCGAACAGGAAAGATCTTCTTCTCTCTGCTGAAAAGGTAGAATCCCAAAGAAGGAAGGTTTCGCCACCGTTCGTTCGGATGTAGTCAGGAGTAAGGAGCTGTGCGTGCCATCTTAGCGAGGGATTCCTGCTGACAGTTGAGTTTTGACATGGCTTCGAAGGAGAGGGGTCCAACAGCGTCAGCAATTAGGTGTTTCGTAGGGAGGTCAGTATCGGAGGCTTTCCGTTTCATGTTCTGCTTTGCTGTGTAGACAGAGTTTGCTGCAGGAGTAGGAGGGTGGGAATGGGTCTTCGTACTGGCCACAGTAGTGTCGTTCGACATCAAACTGAGAAGTCCGGAGCAGATCTTCTCAGTGCATCGCCAGTAGGTCATGTCGTCGCGCTTCTAGGAATGAAGACATGTTGATGTTGTTCGATGCTTTGGTAGAATCATCGTGACCTTATATATGGCCCAAGCATATGAACTTGTTATCCCAATCGGAGATATACCTTCATACGATGCGTGATAGGAATGAGGATCATATGCTGCTTACGAGTTACCCGGTGGATCACACACTGCATACGTGGCTTGAACTGACCCGAAGGGTTGTGATCAGTGGATCACTTCGAAACACGTGATGTGAACCGACGAATCGTATTCTCAAGATCACTTCGAAATAAGTGACGTGAACCGACCCGACGAATCACTTAATGGTCCATAAGAAGGATAGGATGTGACCTGAACTTGAAAATAAGTCAGGATATTTTGTCGCACTAGAGTACGCTACCTGGATCGTAGTGCGACACGTACTGTAGTGCGACAGAGGGTGTTTTTGTCGGACTTCGCACTAGAGTACGTGTCGCACTAGAGTACGTGTCGCATTACAGTACGATTACCTACTAATGTAAATTTGCAAAAAGGCGACCTCACTGGGCGGTGCTCAGACTGTCATTCCGCCATATCTTCATTGTGTTTATGAACAATAAGCCTGAGCTGGGGTCCCCATGCCAGGTAAAAGGTGGCTACGCTGCTCGGTGGCATCAGTACTTGGTCCATGTCACGAAGTTGTTCAAATCACCGAAAAGTGGCGGCAATAGTCAATATAGAATAACACCCCAGTTCCATGGCCGGATATTATGCCAAATTATTAGACGGAGGTCCATTTCCCGTAGATCATCTCCGGAGATGATTCTCCGGCTCCGTCTACTGTATTACTATTAGACGGAGATGAAGCTCTCCGGGAATTTCTCGGAGATTAATTCATACAGAATCATACAGAATCAACAAAATTACCGTAAATGGTCTCCGGTCGTGGAACTGCAAACCGGAGAAATATCCGGAGAAATATCAGTAGACGATCTCCGTCTAATAGTAATAATTTGGCATAATATCCGGCCATGGAACTGGGGTGTTGAATCCATTAAAATATGTTTGAACTTTCATGGTAGGAATTTTTATTTTGGTATGTTATTGCCAGTTATCTCTTATTGCTAGTTATATATTATCATCGTCAAACCAATCTTTGCACCCCACTTGCACTTGATGAACAGTTTTGCATAAACAAGAAAATAATTTGAATTGCTAAAAATTCAAAAATGATTTTACTCCGTTCTTTATTTACCGATACGTTTTTTGTTTGATTTCGAATGGTTTCTACCATAGCTGAGTTGATTATGATTCTAAAGGTTATACAGCTTGCATATCATTATCCACAAGTATACAAGCCTTCAAAGAATCGTGCTTATCAACATTCACAATTTTAAATCGTCATTGGAATGTTTCAATTTATTGACTTAATAATAATATTACGACAAGGAATTTTGCATTTTTACACAATCAATAAAAAATACATTACATTCATGATATTCATATATCTGCTGTTTTCTGACAAAAGTGCTTCAGTTCAAAATTATACGAGGTTTCTAAATCTAAGCTTTTGTCAGAAAACTGCAAATATTATATTTGGTACACAAGGCTAATACATAGTACATATACCTTATCAGAGTTACTTTGCAACACACTTTTGATTTAACAGGATTATCCGTTTGGTGGTATTATAATAAGTATAAGTATAAATGTAAAAATTGAGTACGAAATTATTCATACAAAGTTAGAAGTGTACGGTTTACAAAACCCAGTTACGTTGAATTTGAATTTGGTTGTGCCTAGCTCAGTCAAACCATCCAAAATCCTAACAGTCATTCAAAATTCTAAGTCTATTCCTACCAGTTGTAGTCAAATTTCATGACTCGAATATCTTTGCACTTTGATTTGTTCATTCACAACTGCGGAAACATTAGAGTTCCATGGACTGTTAAAGTCTTTCCAGTTTTACATCTGGCGTTCTTTAATTCACCTTTTCTTTACACCTTTCTGACTTTGGAAAGTCCCTTTTGACCCTTGTCCTCGATTCCTTTTCTAAACCTTGAAATTTTGGTGTAGAAGATGAAGAAGTCCGCCATTGCGCTCAAAGGCCCGCTTAAAATGTAAATGAAGTTAGAAACGTAGGAGTGCAGAGAACCATCAATCCTGGAACCGATGGAGCGGTCAACGATTCCATCAGAAGAGTCCAAGAAGAAAGCGAAGAGTAGAGGAGTGTTCAAGAGGAGATAAACACCGGAAACGCTAACGATGGTAATGGTAGAGCGGCGGTTCCCTGCCGGCGTAAAAGCGAAAGCAAAACTCGACGTGGTCAACTCGTCCCCATTTTCATCATAAGCCTTTGAAGGAATGTGTCGGGTTTGGTAGAGAAAGTAAAGGTTAAGTCCAAAGCTAATCGCGATTGGGATAAGAAGTGCCAGGGGAACGATGGTCAGAAGAGCGTTAACAAAGTTGTAAGGGTGTATCCTAGAGTGTTCGGCGGAATCATCAGTGCTGTTCTCAGGAACTGTGTACCAACCACACGTCACGTGACTGGAACTGTACTCCGCTGTCAGGTCCCAGAAGATGGCAGGAGAGAGGTTTAGGACGAGAAGTCCTACGGAGCTGACGATAATCATGACAGTCATAGCGTTGGCATTCTTTACTCTGTTTGGGTTGAACTGGTGGAGGTTCCTCACGATGCCCATCACGGCAACTAAAAAGATGGAGAAGTGAGCCATGGAGCTGAAGGTCACACTCCAAAACGTACACATGACCACCCCCGCAAACAACATCCTCTGTCGCCCACAGAAATAGGAGAGGAACATGGGTAGAACCAAGAGTGACTTCAGGACATCAGCGAATGCTATAAACCTGTAAACGATGAGCAAGACAGTGTTTCCACTCTCCCTCAAGAAATAAACCAGAGCCGCAGTGTTTCCTAGCCCTCCAATCAAGAAACAGGCTAGTAGGAGGAGACCTATAAAGATATCTCCTTCAATCGCTCCGGGAGATTGGAAATCGCCAAGAATTTGACTCCCGTTTGAAGCATAACTCCCGTCCGAATCGTTTGAAGTCATGACATTAACATTAAAGAGTTGTAGATCCTTAAAGTCTTGGTTCTTTGCTAACACGTCAACGGGGATCAAAATAAGACTCGATTAGTACTTATATTATAAATAAGTCAGTCAGCAGCGCAAACTGACGAAAGTGGAGGAAAGTCAAATCACTGAGCTACCAGAAAAATATCCCAAATATTTGAACATGCTTATCCAAGCGACTGATCATACCCTGAAGAGACCAATGCAATTAAATGATGCAACGAAAGGCTGTGCTGTTCATTGTCAATTGTGCAATTTATGCTTGGATAATCATTTAATGACATTACCATGTGTTGGTCTGCTTATAAATGTGTTGTTTCCACAGCTCGTGATTGGCTCTGTTATCCCATAAGTTATCACCAGTCATTTGTCAGTTGAACACGAGGACAAACGCGTCTCTCATGTAAAGACCGTGATACTTCCTGCCTGTTCATTATTTTAGCTGCGTTACTACCATCACTGAGGTACAGTCACTATGATAATTACAGTCACTATGACATTGACTAATCACTCTTTCCTGTTTGTTATAATCAGTAATCACGCGACTTATTTAATTAATGTTTACGTTTAACAGATTATTAGTTAAGCAATAATGTGATAAATGGTTGGTAAGTAACGCTTACCTAAGCGAAGACAAATGCCAAAACGTACGTTCTAGTTACAACTAATTTTGAGTTATTTGGGTAGCTGAGAGAAAATTGGAGGAGAAGATTTTAAATCATTTCCGGTTTTTTTTAGTCACGACCGGTATATAAATATGAACGGTTATTATTAGATATCAACTGCTGCATTTTCCATCACGTGATTTCCACAGAATCAGGGTTCGCTGCATATCGTGAATAAAACAATATATAAAACTTAACACTTATAATTTATACTGATAAGTTGTATGTTCATTGTTCGCATTCCTCGACGCTCTGAAAACCCGGTTGCAGTATAATACACACCATAAATACAATTATCTACCAAGAATTAGTCTTGACAATTAGCATAAATTATACATATAATGATCCTAATTCCCGTCACGAACCGTTATATTCGGTGTTTGGGAAGATTCGGTATTCTTCCCCGTTCCTACTAGTTAACTACTACTGGACAATATGGTACTGAAATACATTGTACATTGTACATTGTACATTGTACATGCTGAAACCTAGTACTTGCTGCGATTGTCTTTTATTACTCACGTATTTCTTGCCCCAATGATTGTTGATGACGATATAGTAAATTTCACGTAGATTTTCGCTGATCAATGATCAAAGCCCATTGTCTGTCTGCAAAAGTCGCAAAAAATGCATGTGATTCTCTGCATGGCTTCTGTGGAAACTGATCGTACTGAAAGTGTGTTTCTGTGGGAGTGGTTGTTACAAGACTACAAGACTACAATAATAAAACTGTGTACCTGGTCAGGTCTGATGCAACACTCCCACGAGAATATTGTGTGATGAGCATTCACCTTGTACCATGTAATGACCTAGAAAGCTAAAGGATTTTAATTCATTATTGCGTAGTTGGAAAGATGGATGATACTGTAACATGACCGATGTGAATTGGCGTGCACCTTACTCGCACCAGGTGACCATTTTCATCAAATAACGCTGTATGTTATCAATTTCAGGGGAACTGCAAGAGAAATCCACTCCAGTCTTCCTCCTCAAATCAAGAAATTAGATGTTACACAGTCATAAGCGCTTCTTTCCTTCGACAAGCATGCATTATAACAACGCTCCAATACACAGCGTGATTCAATCAGTGGCTGAGCATTTTACGTTGCGGAACAATCATTGTCATTTCTAGAGTCGCTACTTGTTCTAGGTTTTTTAACTGGATCATCTGAAACCGAATTTGGTGTGGTTTTTCTGTATTTTATGATTATTTGCGTTATTGTGGTCGCAAAAATTCTCGAACATGTGTTTAAACACCGCTATGTGTTTTATTCAGAACATTTAAGTATTTATATCACGGCTATTCTCTCTATTAAAGTTTTGATGGTGTTTAAACTTACTGTGAAATTTTCATTGAATTGTTGTGACTTCAAACCAACCATGGTTTTGGTAGCCATTGCAAGTTATTTCAATGTTTCATTCACAGATTTATTTTCGTCCATTAGTCTTGAACAAAATGAATTAGTTAGGTAAATCTTCACGTATCAAATAAAACACATTAATCAGTCAAAGTAACCCAAATCCATGCCCGGAGCGACCCTTCAGACCTACGCCCGAATAATTCGGTATTGAATTACAAATAGCTGCTTACCTAGGTTACCATGGTGTCCAATGCAAGGTTATCAATTTAACATCTTAAGTGTTTTAACCCGATCCCTGTATTATGTTATGACTAATATTTTCAAACCATGTTTAATGAAGGAGGCATTGTAACTGCTCCTCTACCTCAGTTGGCTTCTTTCTTCGTAACTTTAATTTCTAAAATTACAGGAGATTTATGATTTTTGTCTTGTTTTCATCCAAATTTGATTAGCCAGTTTCGATCGATGCAGTAAATTTTGTGATCAGATTATTTGTCGATTGTTTGCGTCAGTAAAACACGTGTTTTAGTTACCGTGCACCATCTGCGACTTGTTAAAGTTTGAACCCATTCTATTGGTTTGTTTGGGCTGAGGTGCATGATGCTCTGACCTTTTTATGGCTAGTAAATTCTATCTGAACCCCTTTGTTTCGTCCCAGCTGCCAAGATTGTCTCGCGTCGGTTAATCAAAGTAAGCCATGTCGTTTATTCTACCGACTTTTATTTCTCTTTCAGATTTTAAATGGTCGCTTACTGCAGAAGTTCAAGTTGCTTTAATTTTAAAATGATCGAGTGTTTTGATTTAATTTTGAGTGAAGTGTACTGACACATTCACTGTACTGTTCTGCTTGCTAGTTCGTATCTTAGCGATCAAAATAAAAGACAAATTTAAGCACGAAGAGTTTATTTTGATTAATATTGTATCATTGTATCAGCTTCAAGTTTTACAAAAAAAGGGCAAAGTTTAGGAAGCAAATTAACTTGGAGAGATGTCGACAAAATGAGTCTATGGTAGGTGCTTGGTGCAACCAACATCTTTTATGCTATGCAATTAGTATATTAGCTTCGACAAAATTCTCTTTGATCTTGGCTATAAATATCTGTGCTTGACAATATTCATAATCTACAAGTCAAAAGTAAATGACAATTCACAGGACATTTCGTCATCTCATCAATCACTTAAGTAATTTTAAGTTCTCAGGAGGTAAGAAGGAGGGACCCTGTGTTAGTGGGACATCCTCTGACAGCATTAGAACGGGAACTAAAGAGACTGGTCGTTAGAGAGGAGCTAGAGAAGGAACAGCTCCGGATTATCAGGGAGAGTGGTCTCTCCAGTAAAGATGTGAGTTTTGTGAGATTTGCGAGGCTTTCATAATGAAGTGATTGAGGTCTTTGAGAATGAAAATCACGCATTTCTTTGATGTAGGGGCACGGGTATTAGTGGCTTTTTGGTGGCATTGAAATTAAATCTTATTATTCTATTTCCAGGTCAAAAATAAACTGCTGAAACTTTACGAATTGTACGAAACATTCAGAAATGAGGACAACTCTTGTTTGTCGGGTACAGACACGAAGTACAATCTTTACAGACTTTATCACGAGGCCTTCCAATCTAAGGTACGATCAGTTACAAATTCGTGGTCTTGCTATGTTCTTTGATAAGTTGACCCTTAAAGAATCTTTCATTAGTTTTTGGTACTATCAAATCACATTACCAATTGATACGGTAGCATTATAGTGGGCCATGTGCCATGACCGGTGTTCACCAATATGTAACTTGACCCCTATTAATGAGACGCTGTTTTGTAGCTAGGCTGGAGTAAGATGTTATTTTGTACCATGTCAAGTTTCAAACATCCTCCACTTCTCTCCACCCGTCAGTTTGCTCGCCTCCTTATTGACAGTGGAAATGTTCCCACTCGTTTATCTAACTCCGTGCTGTCCCCACAGAGTGCATATCCACCCCACTCGCCTGTACACAGCACTGCTAAAATATGGAAAGAGAGACCTAAGACCAGAGCTGCCACCGCTACTCCCCACCGAACCATCCACAAGCAGCCAACCAAGCAGCAAGTGCAGTGAGTCGGCTTTTTTTTGCGTACTGACTACTGATCATGCTTAATCCTTTTTCATTGTCTGAGATCTTAGTTGCTAAATTTCTTAGGTTTTAAATGTTATTCAGTTACGGTTAGTATAGTAAATATTTGATCGTGTTTTGTGGTCAATAGAGCCGAGTAATTTAACATAGTAACAAAAGACGGATGTTTCACGTAGAGCTGCCACTACAAGCGTATAAACATTTATACGGAGAGTTTAAATTATCTTGTAAGTGGTGTTGTTATTAACAAGCTAACGTAGTTTAAACCAACCGTTTGTTATTGGAGGACGGAGTTTGAAACGTCTGATCTTTAAAACATTTAAATTAACAAGCGAAATACTCCAGCTAAGTTTTCTCGCTTAATCCATAGCGGCCAATAAGAATATTAGTTTGAGTTGCTGTTTACTGGAATGCTTGTAAAGTTAAAAAATAAGTACATAACAAATTAGCTCACTAAAAAGTGTTAGACGTGCAGGAGAACTACGCACGTACATACCATGTAGTGAAAACATTTTACTTTCAGCCACTGTGCTGCTCATGTTCATCGTATTTGTAGATATTATAATTAAATTTTGATGAGTTTTCCTGTGATAGTTCCGAAACCGAATGGTCATAATGTGGCAATCAGACCGAATACTACAGGGACTAGGATATCCGTCTTGTCGCCGATTTTAGAGATCTTTGAACGTCTATCTATCCATGTAAAATCATGGTCGGTTGGTTAATGGTTATCAATTCTTTGCGGGCTAGCTGCACATAGTTAACCATACATCAGACATGTTAACCGCATTTCCTTTGACGCGGTTTAATCGTGCACACTTTATACAGATTACTCACTCAGTCGTAAAAGTGAATCTTTTTTTCTTTTTTCATCTTTTCATTTGTTAAAAAGTTAAAATCTAGTTTTTCTCACAACTCCATTTTCAGTACCTCAGTACCTCTGTCAGTACCTGCCACGTTTCCCCACAATGCACTCCGGGACCCCCCTCCAACCCCCCATGGTGGGGGCGGTGCCCCCAATCTTGCGGCGCCTCCTCGCCGGAACCTGGGACCAGGAAACAGATTAGCGGTTGGGAGGCAGTGCCGACCTCATTCTGCTCCGGCTGATTTCCAGTACAACAAACTATACACTGCTAACAGGTGAGCATGTTGTCTCTCACGAGTGATTTTTAAATTATTAATACAGACAAACTGAAGCTGGAACACAGCCCAGAAAATAGCGCTACGATCGAATCTTTTCATATCATAGTCATGCTATTACTATTTTAACATTACTCACTAAATTATTGACAGGTATGAAGTAAATGTCCGATCTCAAATAATAATCCCAACTCCACTCCTCTCATTTAACAGTTCCTGTTCCTGTAGGTGCTACACGACCCGTAGAACGTGTCAGAAGTGCAGTGTGAGATGTACCTGTGTCACGTGTTCCCCTCTACAGGAACGTGTAGTTCCCTGCTGGAGAGACATCACCTGCGCTGTCACCCCCGACAAGAACCAAGTCAGTTGGAGATTTAACTTTAAGATCTACGAATGCATCGATGTTATGATGCATAAGTTTTTTGATTTTATTTCTACCGATTTAATTTTATGGGCAAATCAACCCTGTCATGATTAGAAAAGGCCCTACTATCGTGATTTTAAGATTAGTTTTGTTCAGATCGAAGCCCACTGGGAAGAAATGTCGCCGCTGATCGAGGCTCAACTCCTAGCACAGAAAACATTGTCACCAACACCTAAACTAAGGACAAAAAGTAGAAAAGCCAAAGATCCGAAAAATGCTCCTCCGGACTCCAGATCAACTGGTGGGTTACCTTAAACAACTATTCAGACTACTGTGTTGGTATATTGTAAAATATTCTCGTTGTTTTAATATTAACACAATTTTAGTATTAACTTGTAGACAATTGCAGGTCGTAAAAAGAAAGGAAAAAGTAAGATTTGTTTCGTGTCATGAACTGTCCTGTGCACAGTGCACACCAAATCACAATTCTGTCTGTGATAAAACTCTCCAGTCCATTTTCACCTTTTGTATTAGTGATCTTCATGTACATTCCATTGCTGAAGGATACTTGATGAATTCAGCCTTGTTTTCATCAACAATTATCATAGAATTTTCTTGAAAACTTGATTCGTCGTTGTCTAATGTCCTGTGATCCCAGTCTAAAGTTTGAGAACAAGCCATCTACTCTGAACAAAATATTTCCTTTTTGTTAACCTAGATCTTCACGTCCGACAAAAAAAGTTGGTTCGTTTCGTATCTGGTCCTCAGAATATCTGACACACTCGTTATAACCATCAGGAAGCAGAGATGAAGTTCGGAGTGTTAAATCCAGAGGAGGACAACAAGAAGCCTCACCTGGAACCAATAAAGTTCAGCAGGCTTGGACACCCAATCGTCAACTTAAACCTGTTCAACAGACTCCGAAACAAAGGGTGCCAAAGAAAAGAGAATCTGGAGCTTTTGGACCAACACCTCAAAAGAGGATGCAACGGCAGAAAACCCAATATCAGTACCAAAAGAACAAGAAAACTGAAAAGAGGTGAGAGATGCAGAAGGTATTGTTTTTATTTGTCAGCAAACTGGGTGGATCTCTAAACTGGATATTTTGTAAGTTGTTTACAGTTATATAATTAAACTGTGTTAATTATGTAACTGTGCCCGAGGTGTGCTTTGTGCCCCAGGTGTGCCCGAGGTGTGCCCGAGGTGTGCCCGAGTTTGTGCCCCAGGTGTGCCCGAGGTGTGCCCCAGATGTGCATCGGCAGATTACCGAGTTACCGTGATGACTAATGTCACACTGCAGGTACAGGTGTGATAAAATAGAAAGTGACTCAGACAGTAGTGATGGTAACGAAAATAGTGACATCCTTGCTGGAATAGACGATCTTCCTCTTGGTCAGTTTCAATATTGTTCTTCATCTTTTCGTCTTGACTTTCTTTCACTAGCATTCTCAGTGAGAATGAACCTACCTAATTCTCACCATATAATTTATAAATATCACTCTTATCTCTGGTTAAGTGTTAAGTTAACCTATCAAGTGTTAAGTTAACCTATCAAACCCTGGCAGATGAGGACGTGGTTTACACGGGACGGATCCTGAGGGAGAGGAAACGACACAAGTGGGGAGATTACCAGGCTATTCTAACTGCTAGAGCACTCTATCTCTTCAACAGAGAATACGTGAGTCCTTGATAAACCCAAGCTTGATTGTGACGGTTTTTCGGAAGTTTTTTTCTGTAACTAAAAGATGACGTCCTTTAATCTGGTCGCGATGATATCTCTGATTGATACAGATTGTTTCATGCCCCAAATCTTCAGGACCATCGACCTAAAGAAATGTTACCATTATGGGGTACAAAGCTTTCAATTAACGCTGACAAAACAGATCTCCAATACTCGTTCATCTTGAAGACTTCCTCAACACAAAAGAATAAAGCTATGTATAAGATGTCTTGTCTCACTGAAGACGAGATGAGGACATGGTTAACGAAGTTGAGAGAGGCAATGAAACTTAACATCGACATCACCGCAGAAATAGCTCGCAATAAGAAACCTTCTGGTGGGTGAAATGGTGCCATGATTTGGCTCATAATCTGTCTTACTTTTAGCATTTTCATTCTAAAAGGACTGTTTAATCAAAAGCTCCATTTGTGCATTGTACGTTTTCTGACATGCCCATTTTTCTCAGTATTTGGAGAGTTGCCAGAACATCCATCTTGGTCCCACGAGGGTTACAGGATAGATGTCAGCTACATTACAGACAACATTCTTGTGTGTAGCTTCCCTCCTACTCGGAGTGACGTTTACGAGCTCAAGAGATTCATGGACGATAAACACAAAGTAAGCTGTTATTTCTTTGCTTTTCTTTTTTCGTTTATTTGGCAGATTCTATGTTGATTTAAGTCATCAATATCATTAATATGAATATCATCAATGTTTTTGTATTAAGCTGCCACCAATAACAGTCTCATTTCAGGGTCACTATAGAATCGTTAACGTATGTGAGAAGTCGTACGACGCAACAATGTTCGGAGAAAACGTGTCCTCCTACCCCACCCCTCCTAACGGAGTTTCTAGTCTCACAGACATGTGGAACTTCTGCGAGTTCACGGTACAGAAACTTCAATCAAGCAACTTGACTTAATTTCATAACAAATACTTTGTACGGAGTTTTAGATCTTCAGTTTGTTTAATAGGACTTTGATAGAAATTGAAATGAAAAGCAAAAGAACCAGCATCTTAATGGACTCCCAAACAGGACAAACTGTTGAAAGATGATGACTCCAATGTTATTCTGGTTCACTGTCAGACAGGAAATGTTACTTCCGGACTCTTCGTGGCATCTTATCTCGTTCACTCACGGATGTTAGTGATTCATTCTCTTTGCTTTTAAACATGTTATGAATAATGTTTTCCCGACTGTTGAGTCTTGAAATAATAACCAACCGATATAACGATAATCAATAAGCATCACCAATATCATATGGGCCATATGAATTCTGATGTCTTTTCATACGCAGCTTCAAGGGGCTCAGAAAAAGTGAGTGCCGCACAACCCACTCCAATATGTAATAATAATTATATTCTCTCAGATGCTGGACATCCGAGCAGGCTATCAAGCACTTCAGAACGAAGCGAGAGAATGGTGTAATATCGCTACCCTGCCAGAAGAGATACCTCAAGTACATTGAAACGAGCGTGATAGCGGGGGAGCAGCCTGAGGATATCAAGCTTCTCTTTTCAAATGTATCCATGTCTAATTCACCTGCGTTCAATGAGGATGGCAGTTGCAGTAAGCACAACTTTTTTCGTTTGCACCATTCGGTTGCTTTGTTATTGATAAAGATTGTTGATAACGTCTGGATATCATATGTGACGGATAAGGGTTAGACATTGTTAAACACAGTGCTAGGATTGCAAAGCAGGACGAGGTGCAGTTCTTTCTGTATAATCACGTACTAATTTAACATTTTCTTCAGAACCCTACTTTGTTGTATTCCAAAACGGAGAAGAGATCTACGAGTTTGAGAGCACAGAATCCTACAAAACGGAGGAACCCATTTCATTCCCTCTGGCTCTTCACATTTCTGGAGACATCAAACTTCAATTCTATTCAGTATCCGACATTTTGGGGGTAAGTTTCATGGGAGCACCTGACTTTTGAGCACTATTGATGACGGCCATTTCTATCATTGGTGGTAATTTTGCCACCAATTTCATGATTTCAATTCATCGAACAGTTTTGTATTGTTTAAATCGGAACAACAATTGAACATTTCACAACTTTTCAGACGCAGGAGATGTTCACAGTACACTTCCACACGTTCTACATCAACTCTTCACATGTTCGTTTCTCACGTGATATGATTGACGGAGCTCATCTTAACACGTTTAAGCAGTTTACTGACTCATTCTCTGTGACACTAGAGGTAAAATGAGGTCACGTTGGGGTAAAGGGTTATAATTTTTATCCGTTGTAATATTAGTATGGTCACAGTCGAAGCTCCGTGGGATTCAATTGTCGGCAATTTGTTCCGTGACCGTCCAGCCAATCCTTATTCCATATTTATCGTTGAATTAATTGAGTGTGTTGGTAAATGAAAAGTATAATCGGTGTTGATCAGTAAATGTAAATGTCACAGTTTGACAATCTTGCTTTGACTGTAATGTTTGGGGAGGGACTAACTCTATCATTTATTATTTATATTCAATATTCAGTATTCAGAGTTTGAGTTTTTCTTTTCCAACTTTTTAAGATGATACATTTTACATTGGAGGGTTATTTGCCATGTTATACACATTTTTCAGATTAAATTTAAACACTGAGTGTAGAATTAGAAACAATGAAACACGCTTATTTTTGGTTATTGTATTCATATCGATATTAAATTGAATTGCTATACTTTCAGTATATTGATATGTAGTTGTACATAGTGACCATGTTAGTATTGGTTAATTCCATCACTGTAACTTGATTTAACTTAAACAATTGTTTTATTCATTAAAAATATAATATACTTGTGATAAAAATCACGATCAATTCAAAATTGTCGTTTAAAAACTGTCATTTATTTCATATTAATCTAATGACAATGTCGAACAATATGTGCGTGAGATCTCAGTTTATTTAAAAAATCTAAAACATCTCCATAATCTTCTAAGGTTTTGCCCTTCTCTGGGTAAATAACAACAGAGCAGAAAACACGTGCTCGTGAAATCTTCAAGTAAAGTCTAGACATGTTTCCCTCGCTCAGCTCGTACATTTTATGTAACACAACCACTGCAGGCCACTCGGCAGAGTAGCTGTTCCTACTGTAACATGCTATCATCTTATCATCAATGTTTTCATTCCGCTTATGGACAATGTCTTCTACAAGCGATAAAACATCACTACTGTCCCTGAGATAGTTAAAAACAATACCGACATCGGAATTATTTAATCCGTTAACGTTACACAATTTATTTAATTCCTTAATCAGTACCTCGCCAATAGTACTAACATTGTAACTGTCCAAAATGTGAATGACAGATTTTGGGCCATGAATGAAATGACCTGGGACCTGTCTTGGTAAAACCATCTCTAAAATATCCAACCTCTTCGAAATTAATCCAATAAATCGATCTCTGATAATTGTTAAAACTTTCGATAGATCAAAGGTGTTCCTTAAATTCATGGATAAAATTACTCTCTGATTTGGGTTTAATTTATCGGTAATCACATTCGATAACTCCATCACGTTCTGTAGATATTGTTTCGTACTCTCCTGTAAGTAACAATCCTGTCCCATGTCACAAGCAATCCAGATATACTTTCTTAATGACAACTTCAATAAATTGTCAATCAAAACCCCACACTGTTCGGGTGTGATACTAAACATCACTCTTTGTAAATCATCGAAGAACAAATGACAATCCTCAAATTTGCTGAGTCTTCCTAAAAACTCTTTGATCGGAAGATAACGTGTTATCTCCACAATGATGACTCTACACGCACTCTCTGCTATGTAATCACACAGTTCCGAGGGAGTATATTTATCCCAATCAGTGATTACTTTCTCGTGGTTTACATCCGCGTTCTGCAGTGCTCGTTGGTAAACCTGGGTATTGTTTCCTCCCCCAGTTATTCTGAATAACACAACTTTAATTTCCTTGGCGGATTGAACTAGCTGTATGATCTTGCCACACATTATTACAGTTTTGCCCGCCCCTGCGGGTCCACTAATCCACACCAATTTCTCGTCTGAATTAAAAACGTTATATTGTTCAGCTGTAACGTTCTCAATTTTAATGTAGTTTCTGATGACATCAGGAGCTTTTACAACCCCAGGATTTTGTTCGCGACTCTTCCCTTTCTTAGGCTTAAAAGTGAATAGTCCTTCCTTGAGCCGTTTGTCTATGTCCAAGATGCAATGCCCTAAACTGCACTTTGCCTGGTTGAAATTATTTTTGTCTGTGCTCCAAATGGCTAGAAGCATGTTCCTAATTTTCTCATGCTTTGTCGAAAACTCTTGTGAATCAGAGGTGGGGTTGTTATGGACAAGGGAACTTTTGCTCACATTCTCCGACCACCAAATATCAAAGTTCTCTAAATCTTCTTTGAAAATGATGGTTGAATTTTGGTCGCCTGAACCGCTGAAGTCTTCCCGATACGCTTTACTGAAATTGGGATAAGCAGTAAACTGAAGAGTAACCATACCTTCATCTATGCAGTCAATCAGTTTCACCATCTTATTCCTCTGTTCAATGGATTTCTTGAATGTTCCATTCAAAGCTTCCAACTGCTGATCCATTGTCAGACGCCCAGGTTGCTGGCTGTCTTCACCAACTGTGCACAAGTCTGGTTCACATTCCACAACTTCTCTCTCAACATTCTTCATGTTCTTTACTTCAATCACCACAAACAATTCTGGACAGATGATTAAAAAATCGCACTCTCCTTCCTTGTTTTCCGCCTTTTTACCCTTGCATTTAGGACATCCTCTTCTTACATGACCTTTGTCACACAAACGATATTGGTGATGTGTGAATTCAAAATTATGAAGCACGATCATATTTCCATCCTTTCCCTCCAAAGCTCTATAAACAACCACTTCGGCTTCATAGTCAGATTGATGTTGTCTCTCCTCTCTAAAGTTAAAGCTGGACTCTGGGTCATCTTTGTCAGGGTAGAGGTCGATGTAGGTTTGATCCGGTGCTCTTGGCAGCATCATTTGTTGATTGTTGGTAGAGGAGCAGAAGTTTTTAAATATTTCTGCTCCATTCTTTAGATACTGATCCATTGTTCAGTCAGTTCAATGCTGAAATAAATGTGGTCGTTATTATCATTAAATTTAATCAATGATACATAAGTTTCAAACAGAAATATAAGGGACGAAAGTAAGTGATGTTAACAGTCAAATTAAAGCACAGGACAAAAGACGTAGTGTGAGAGACACAAAGTGAGGATTACAGTGTGTAAAGTTGAAGCAACATATTATATGTATTACATCAACAATCTACATGCGGTAATGGAAGGGGGGCCGGGGGGGGGGTCGTAGGATTGTCAATTCTTTTTGGAAAGGTTACAAGGCGAACATTTCGTCTTTGTTTATTTCTGTCCGTAAGTCGACTAAAAAAGTACGACGTTTTAAACTCGATGGAGATATTTTATTTTCAGAGTTTCATGGACAGAATAAACAACCATTTGATAAGAAACGTTCACTGAATTAAAAATTCCTTTAAAAAGTAAAAGTTTTAACCCTGGTATATAAAATATGTAAATTACCGCAATTTCGCCTCCCATTTCAATTTTCAGCTTGTGTTATACCGCAAGGTCGGTGACAGTTTTAACGGTTTCTCCGTGTTTACTGTTTGTTGATGACCCCCCCCCCCCCCCCCCCCGGTCCCTTTAATGTAACATGAGCTGTGCCAGCAATCTTCGTGTGGAATGTGTGAAATGGGTTAGTTGATGATGTTTGGATTGTATTAGCTGTGGCCTGTGTGGAGTGCTTTTTCTGTTAAACTTCTTATTTTTCTGTAAAAACTTATCGTAATCCTATTTGTACTCTTTAGTTTAACTTTACTTTCCAGTTTCCAGGGCAAATGATGAACGCATGAACATTCTGCTTTTTGTCAAGGAATAGTGGTGTTTTTCTACTGAAGATGTGCTGGAACCTTGGTAGAAGAAGGGCACAGAGGAACAGAGATACTCAAGATAGTAGTAGCATTAAAATAAGCAGTAGTATTAATAGTAGTAGTAGTAGTAGTAGTAGTAGTAGTAGTAGTAGTAGTAGTAGTAGTAGTAGTAGTAGTAGTAGTAGTAGTAGTAGTAGTAGTAGTAGTAGTAGTAGTAGTAGTAGTAGTAGTAGTAGTAGTAGTAGTAGTAGTAGTAGTAGTAGTAGTAGTAGTAGTAGTAGTAGTAGTAGTAGTAGTAGTAGTAGTAGTAGTAGTAGTAGTAGTAGTAGTAGTAGTAGTAGTAGTAGTAGTAGTAGTAGTAGTAGTAGTAGTAGTAGTAGTAGTAGTAGTAGTAGTAGTAGTAGTAGTAGTAGTAGTAGTAGTAGTAGTAGTAGTAGTAGTAGTAGTAGTAGTAGTAGTAGTAGTAGTAGTAGTAGTAGTAGTAGTAGTAGTAGTAGTAGTAGTAGTAGTAGTAGTAGTAGTAGTAGTAGTAGTAGTAGTAGTAGTAGTAGTAGTAGTAGTAGTAGTAGTAGTAGTAGTAGTAGTAGTAGTAGTAGTAGTAGTAGTAGTAGTAGTAGTAGTAGCAGTAGTTTTAGTAGTAGTAGTAGTAATAGTAGCAATAGTAGTAGTAGTAGTTCTAGTAATAGTAGCAATAGTAGTAGTAGTAGTATTAGTATTAGTAGTACAAGCAGCAGTCATAGTGGTGCGCATGTTTCAGAATCAAATTTATTCCCAAATACTGAATCCTTTCTTGAGAACGGCTATGGGATTTCAGTAAACAGTTCAACTAGACCACATCACCATAGAGCAAGTATATCAGATCTTCCTGAATATCCGCCCAGCTATGAGGAATCAAACGTCGTAGCAGTGCAACCTGGAAATATCTCAGCAGGTGCTTTACCAGAGGAGCCTCCGCCTTCTTATAGCGAACTTTATGACACTTGAAGAGTAAATCATCTTGTGATATTGAAACATCGCTACATGCATGCGCATGGTTTTTGTAAATCGCTGTGATAGTGTCTCAGATTTTTAGAATTGATAACTTCAAATGTAGTTTTTAAAAGTAGTGAATTGATTTTTTTGCCAGTTTCTCTATTGAACAATTTTAGTGGTTTGATATTTAAATTGTTATTTATTGCTATTCCAAGAATGATAATTTGCAGAGTGAAAGACCGTAACTCATACCTCAACAGATGCAATGAGAGAGAGACCGTTCCAATTCCATATTTAACAAACTTATAAATATGAAATACTAGACATCCTAATTCCTACGAATCAGAACTTCATCTATCAATCACGTTCTAAAATGTCATTCACTCACCATCGAGAATGCGAAAATCTGCAATTTTTGTTAAATACGCGGTCGACACAACACGAAGGAAAAGTCTAGAATTGAGAATGGCAGTGCGAAATGTTAGCTGGTGTGATCTAATGAGTCACTGGTCATGTGATCACGTGACTTCATGACACGAGACCTGCTATGCGCTCGAGGACGCTCTGAGTTAAATATCATATTACATAGTCATATGTTGAGTAGAGTTGACCGTCACCAGTGTCTCCTTTTTCCAAACTAGAATAAATGATTGCAATTACAGTAACCGCACCCAAACACAAAATTATACCGAGAATGAAATCTGTTGCTCGCTTTTCCCATTTCATGTACGGCCTGCAAATTGTAACGAGCTCAGTTAGTGCCGTAACGCATGGTCAGTACCGAGTACAGTTGCCTCCTATCATAGATTGTGAATGAATGGGAAAGCAAGCAACCAAATTGTGTGGGAGACGCAAAGTGAAGATTACTTGATACATGTTTCGTATCCAAATATCAGAGATATTCGGCGCTTCGCGCGCGAAAAGTGGCATGCAACGTATGTCAAAAGATTACATACAGTGTATAAAGATGATATAATTATAGACAATAGACATATGATATCATGTATAACATTTACATGCGATAGGAGGGGGGGGTGGGTTTGGGTAGTCAATTTTTTTCGATGAAATGTTGTTTTCTTTATTGTTTATCTTTTATATTCGTATTCCATAAGTCGAAAAAAAGAGCAACGTTATTAAGTCCATGAAGAAAGTTTCAGCACTTTATGATCTGTAGAATAAAATGCAATTTGATGAGATTACTTCACTGAACTTGATATTCCTTCAAGAAAATTTTCGAATATCAAACATGGCAGATATAGATTGTTTATAATTATATGGAAAAATTAGCAAAATTGTTTAGTTTCGCCTTCTTTTTCAGCTTGTTAAATAACCTAACACGTAGTTAGGTTATTTAACGGGTGATACTCTTAAAATATTTGTTCCAAATATAAAATATATAAAATAAAAGCTCGGCGGGCGTTTTGTGTTATATAGTGTAAGTTTTGTATTGGTAGGTTATAAACCTCAAAACCTACAACAGTTGGAGAACGTTCCGTATTTCATATTTGATAAAACATTTATAAGCAATAGACACAAAACATTTTAATTTTTACAGTTCGCCAACTGTGGATTTATCAATTACGTTTTGAAAT
This sequence comes from Bolinopsis microptera, assembly GCF_026151205.1. Lineage (NCBI taxonomy): Eukaryota > Metazoa > Ctenophora > Tentaculata > Lobata > Bolinopsidae > Bolinopsis > Bolinopsis microptera. The sequence goes on from NC_087073.1 coordinate 14,648,505, forward strand.
AATAAAATTTTATTTGATTCACGATGTCAATCCTTCGCATGGCTCGGTGAGGCACAGTGGTGCATCTCGCCGATTTACCGAAGTAGATGTGGTTGCGAGAAGCATTATTTGATGCGCGCGCGACCCAGTAGTGCATCGCGTTACAAAATTTTATTCACTCACCATATCAATAACCGAATAGATCCCGCGGCCGCGCGCGGCGCTTATTCATTATTGATACACTTTGTACACCTTTCTCGTGCAGTACGCGAAGCTTGCGCACTCCGGAAAGCCGGATCAAAAAGGAGTTGCAGCGTGTGTCAAGGCGATCAAAAAGGTTTGCAGCGCGTGTGTTAAGGCGCTTACGCCCGCACCTTATGATTACTTAACAATGTCAAATTTGGAGGACTTCGCCGCTTCGACGCGCCGCGCAAACTAGCATTCTTGCTTCGTTGCTCTTATCTGCTTCGTAGAGCAACGATCTGGAAGGGTTGACATCGTCAATCAATGTCAAATGTGTGGCTGTGTGCGCGGCGGGCTGTGTATATGGTTGAATTTTCAACATCAAACATTGACTTTATCTATAAATATAAAATAATATGTATTAATGGTAAATAAAAATTTTGTTTTTCTTTTAAAAATGTTGTTTTTCTTATTCATTATTGAAAATGCTGAAATTTGTGAATTCTGTTAAGACCTGCGAAATATCTTTTACCTAGCTTGCTAGTTTATGGTTTATTGTTCGTTCCTATCCTGTGCAGGAAGCTTGAAAAGAGCATGCAGCTCGCGCGCACACAGGGATTGGCGAGCCAGCTAGGTAATAAATCTTTCGATAAAGCACATACAATTTGATACTATTATAAAATAGTTCTATAACTTGCTTTATTTTTTAAGCGACCAAAATTGAACGGAAAATTGTTTAAAATCACTTTCGAGGCGCCCAAAAATGCTACTCACGCTATTAATTGTGCTAGCTTTTTACGGAGAAATAAGACACTAGTGTTTTAAAATTGTTATTCGAAACCTTAACCCTTTTATCTGATCTCAACCCTTAACCTAACCCAATCCCTAACTGAATCATATGATATGCTGAAACCCTAATATATATATAGGGCTATAACCCTAACGAGAAATTAGACCAACTTCCTTACATTGATGTATAAAATTGGCATAAATTGATAACTTTGTTTTACTAATAACTTTTCTCTGCTGATAAAATTGTTCAGTTAACTGATCGTTCGATCAGCTTCATAATTCGTGATCCAACTAATATTTTATTTATTTTTAAAATTAACGGTTTTTAACTTTTTAAACTCTTTTATATGTAAATAAATTATGACAATTATGTTAGTTATAGAATTTGTTTGTTTTTAAATGACGAAGGCTGTGAAATAGTCACAGTTCTGATAATGAGGAAATCAAAAAGAATGTTTAAAACTAGTGATGATGTTTATGTCATTATTCTTAATCAATTAAACAAATAATCAATTAAACAAATAATCAAAGTTTTAGCACATTTTACACATTTTTGCAAAGACAAAATAGTACACAAGTATAATCCCTTCAAACACTTTATAGATGACACAACCTCACCAGAAGCACATGACGAAACATATAAAATATCCTCAATCTTAGACAAATGCCAAGCTTATTCTGCTAATGAAATCAACTCATCGCATGGAGAAAACCTTAAAAAGTTTTCCAGCTCCTACTTTCTTAACATTGATGGCAATAAAAGCAATTTTGATAGTCTATTAACTGAACTGCACCGCATTAACCAAAACTTCACCGTAATAGGTTTATCAGAAACTAACATAGGTCCTGATGAAAGCACCGTGTATTCAATTCCTAACTACAATAGTTTTTACCAGAATACTGTAGGTAATAAATCCAAAGGAACTGGTGTAGCATTATATGTTCAAGATAGACTTAGCAGTGTTGTGAACGAACTTGCGTCAGACGTAACCGAGAATTTAGAATCACTATTCGTAACTAGTCGTAAAAACTCAGAAGAAGTAACTTTTGGGGTTATTTACCGACCACCCAGCGGTAATTTTGCAAGCTTCCTGACAGAATTATCCAGAATACTCCAGATATTGCCTAAAAGATCTGCATACATAATGGGAGATTTTAACGTCAACCTTCATGCTAATAGTAAAGAAGTTAACAATCTCGAGGAGATAATGTTTAGTGCTGGTTTCTCACCTCTTATATCAACACACACGCACGAGAAACCGGGATGTAATCAAACGTGTATTGACAACATTTACACAAATGATATTAACAAGGTTGTTGCCTCAGGTACAGTATCTGACAGAATCTCGCATCATCTGCCAGTTTTCCATATTTTTGAAGACTTAGCTGTAACTAACTCTGAACCTCAAGTTAAACATACCCAATATTATGATTACAGTGAATCGAACGTTGGACTTCTTGTTTCGTCTTTAAACCAAGATTTCTCTGAGCATCCACCAAGAAACTTTAATGAATTTCATGACACATTCAAAACGAATTTAGACAAATCATGTAAACTCAGTAAACCTAAAATCTCCAAAAGAACGCCAATTAGAAATCCGTGGATAACAGGAGGATTAATCGCGTCTATAAATAAAAAACATGAGCTGCACGACCACTGGCATAAAGCGAAGAGAGAGAAATGTTTGCATAATCCAGGTAAACTTTGTCGTGAGATCAAGGAAGCCTGTCACTGCAATCCTTGTAATGATGCCAGGGAAAAGCATGCTAATTTTACTGACAAACGTAGGAGAGTTAAACACGTAATACGACTAGCTCAACGCCACTACACGTGCAACAAAATTGAGGAGTGTCAGGGTGACAGTAAAAAAACCTGGCAGTTAATTAATAAAGTGCGAGGAAAGCAAAATAAGCAAATGAAACCGTCATTCATGATAAACAATGAGCGTGTTATTTGTCGACGAGTTATTGCTCATGAATTTAACAAGTACTTTGTGTCAATCGCCTCCAATCTGAACGAGGTCTATGAGAGGAGGATTGATGAAGATCCTATAATTGCTAAATCATTCACTGACTACTTGCCACAGTCCTGTCCGTCAAGTATTTATCTCGCTGAATGTACAAGCTCTGAAATAATACAAATTATAAGTGAATTTAATAACGGTAAAGCTAGCGACATACCGGCACATGTAATGAAGCAGTGTAGTCAAACTATATCAGAACATCTTGCCAGAATTTATAACAACTGCATGAATGAAGGTGTCTTCCCTGATCAACTGAAAACGGGTAAGATAACCCCGATATATAAAAAAGAAGATGAGGAATTACTTGAGAATTACAGGCCAGTATCAACATTACCAGTTTTTGGCAAAATATTTGAAAAAATTATTTACAGTAGATTATACAACTTTTTCTTATCTCGAGGAATAATATTCGAAAATCAGTTCGGCTTTCGAAAAAACCACTCGACAAGTCATGCTCTTAACTACTCCGTAAATCATGTCGAAGAAAAACGGAATAATAAAAACCACGTATTAGGAATATTTATCGATCTCTCTAAAGCATTTGATACCTTACCATTTGATATGCTACTTAAGAAACTTAGTAATTACGGAGTTAGAGGAAACGCACTAAAGCTGCTCTCCAGCTATCTAAATAATAGATACCAGTATGTTAGTGTACTTGGTGAAGAATCAGAGCCTCTCCCAGTTAAACTAGGCGTACCACAAGGATCCGTTTTGGGCCCCTTGCTCTTTCTTATCTATATAAATGACATCTATAGATGTAGTACATTAGGAAAGTTTGTACTATTTGCAGATGACACAAACATCTTTGTAGCTGCTGAAACTAAGGAACTAGCATACAAAATAGCGAATGGAATTCTTGACTCTGTGTGCCAATATATGCGCCATAATCTACTGCACATTAATGTTAAAAAATCTTGTTACATGTACTTCTCGCCTACTAAACGTAAGACCATTGATAATACTGAAAATGACTTGAATCTAGAAATTGATGGAATCCCGATCAAACAGGTTACTGAAACGAAATTTCTAGGTGTTATTATAGATGACAAACTGAGTTGGACACCTCATATCGAGAAACTAACTAAGAAATTAAACAGTATATGTGGCCGTATTTATCGAATAAAAAACTCCCTCCCCAGCCAGCTGTACAAACAGATATACCACACTCTTTTTGAGTCTCATCTAGGATACGGTATAACTGTATGGGGTGGTGTATCAATTAATAAGCTTTCACCGCCATTCCTTGCACAGAAGAAATGTGTCCGAATCTTATTTGGGGACTCTGAAGCATTTAGCGACAAGTTTAAAACTTGTTCTCGTAGCAGGCCAATCCAGTGCAGTATAAACAAGAAAGGTCAAATATCCAATGAATCAACTATACCTCACATTAAACCGTGTTCTATATGTATCAGCTTGAGGAAGATTGGTGATAGACAAGTAAGGCCACATCGCTGCCAAATACTTGGGGCAGAATTCCACTCTAGAGAATCAACAAAACCGATTTTCCAATCTAAGGAACTAATGACAGTACATAACATATATAGATACAGATGCATTACTGAAACAATGAAGATAGTGAAGAGTCATCAGCCCATATCCATGTATTCTCTATTTAAGAAGTCTCAGCTCAGAGATGACAGATTTGTGACACCACACTCATCTCACAATTTCGCATATAAAGGGGCAAATCTATGGAATACGTTTCTTGAACAGTCAAATGCACGTGGTAAAATAGGTTCTCTAGGCTCAATTAAATCCCAATTGAAGTATTCTATCATGAAGGCTCAACACCAACCTAACAATATTAACTGGCAGGACTTAAACTTCAACACTTTCCTATGAAAAGACCCCCATTTATATTTATATCTTTTACATTTTACACCTGTCACTCACATCATATATACACCACAAAAGAAAAAGATTCATTCAATCATTACATTATACACTCACTCCACCAAACACGCACACAACCCATTGAAGAAGGTTACACGCGGGTGTACCGTTCGCTTTATCCGAAGGGAAAAATGATACTTTACGTAACGCGCGATTTACGTCTTGGTAGCTAAATTATTAAAGCGCTATTTGTCAGAGCGACACAAATGCGCGCGGCGCGAGCGCTTGCGCGGCTCTCTTATCCACCACTCATGTTTACATCGTACCAGGCAATGGTTCAGTTTAATTATGGTAAGGGCACAGCCTGTCAAAAACCCTTTTCGGATGATCCGTCGACACCGCCTGAAGGTGACTGCATAATAACGGATCATCGTGGAATCAAACGTTAATAAGCTTGCAGCTTCCGATGTCAATGTATTCATTCTGGTGTCGCATGCTTGAACTGGTTTTGGACCTCTTCACGCTTTTAATTTATTTATTATTGTTATTTTATAGTATTATGAGCTGATGTGTACATATACATACGGTATCTAAAAATTAAGCGTATAGCGAGCATATTTAAACAATTTTCAAGCAATAATGTATTGCAAGCAGCTTCAACTTAAATATCGCATAAAACCATTTAACTCAAAACTAAAATTTTATTGGAATATAGGGAAAACTAAAATAAAATTAATGTTAGACCCGTCGCCACTCTCAGCAGTCAACCAGGGCTCATAAAAGCTTAACAGCGCCTGGGTCCGTTCACCAACTGTGCTAATGTGAGTGGCGGTGTGGTAAGACCCATTTTTAACAGCGTGAATATTTATTAAATACAAGCGCGCTAGCTGCTAGCATACTTGTTTCATTTAATTTTAAATCAAATTTATTCGGATATATATTTATTGATTATGTATTGAATTGGTGATAAATAATAAAATTGTCTTTTCTCAAAAAATTGTCTTTTCTCTACAGCATAAAATTTAAACAAATGAAAACATATAATGCTCTTAGTGGTAAATGGCCATTTGTTCTGAGCTGTATGATTTTTTGACAATCAACTAGCAGGGCAAGGAATGTACTGGCTGGTAGCTTTTGTACACACCATAACGCTAGTCTGGTTGATTAGTGACCAAATTAGAGGCGTTGATAGGAAGGCATTATAATTTGTGGGTGTAAGAGGGAATATTTGGCATGCATTATTCTAGCAGCTATTTTGTAACAAATGGTCTTTACGATTATTAAGGACGGTAAGTATTTTGGGTGTTCAATACTAAATCATGGCTAAATGTCTAAGTAGGGGCCGGGGGTTTAAATTTAAGGGAGAAAAATAAATGAATATTGGGTTATAATATTAATCATAGATGTCAACCCTGATATAACTATTGTACTAAAAATTTGATCATAATGCTTAGGGTCTTTATTAGAATTCAAATTGGATACAAAAATAGGATCTCTTTACACTACACTTACTCACTCACACATCACATTTAACTTGACAGAGGAATACGCTGGCAGAGTAAGTCGATTTGGTCATGAAATTTTGGAGGTCAGGTGGAATCCCTGCAGGAGCCTACGAAAATTTAAGGTTACAAATATCAAAGTCTTTATTTGTCCAGTCATACACAGCATGGCAATGCTGGTTGGAAAGTAGTGAAGATTTCAGTTTGGATTTCAGGCAAGAAATACTAACAGAACAATCAAAGATTTTAAGGTTGGGGGTTATTATATTCCATATTTTCGTTGACCTCGTGTTATGGTTGTCTGGGGGATCCGGTTTTTGATAATAAGCATTGGTTTCCTGGAAGAACGAGAATACTCTTCGTACATAGACATAGGAGTAGAAAACTTCATGATCTTGAATAATTCTATGTAGCTATGGTAAGTATAAAGATTTTGTACAGTGAGTATCTCGTTGTTTTTAAACAGAGGTTTGGTGTGCTCCTTTTTATAAAATTTACTATCAAGTTTCTGGTCAGTAAATGGTCTGGTTCGAACACACGTTTTGAATTTATCCAGGTAGGCTGCTCTATCACCAAACAAGACCCTCAGACAGTACTTCTGTGCAGTGAATATTGAGCTTATACGATTTTTAGCTGCCCCACCCCATGCTGATATGCAGTACGACAGATGGGATTCAAAAAGAGTGTAGTATAACTGTCTGTGGAGAAATTCTGGGAGGGAGCAGCGTAGACGACACAGAGTTGAGGTGGCATGGTTAAGCTTTCGTTTTAGGGCTATTATATGTTCTTCCCATGTTAGATTTTCGTCAATGACGACTCCTAAAAATCTAGCTGACGTTACTCTTTTGATGGGGTAGTTGTCTATATTCATTATGAATTCTTCTTCAACGTTTGCTTCAGTACGTGACTTAGGTCTAAAGTGAATGTAGCAGCATTTTGACATGTTTATGTGAAGCTTGTTAGCCCGCATGTATGTTTGAAGGTTTGAAAGTAGGGCGTTGCTGCGTTCATATGCTTCTTGTGCAGTTTTACCAACAACAAATATGTTGGTGTCATCCGCAAAGGTGACAAACGATCCCAAGCTAGAGCTATTAGAGATATCATTTATGTAAAGTAGGAATAAAAGGGGTCCGAGAATTGACCCCTGGGGAACCCCAAATTTTATTGGAAGTAGGTCGGACTTTTCTCCTACAACATCAGTGTACTGAAATCGATTAGTTAGGTAGCTCTTGATCAGATCGTTTGCCACGCCACGGATGCCATACCTTTCTAGTTTTGTAAGTAATGTTGAGTGATCTATAGTATCGAAAGCTTTGCTGAGGTCGATGAATATGCCTAACACATGGTGCTTCAATTTGATGTGCTTAGATATGAGGTCAACAGAGTAGTTTACTGCATGGGAGGTTGAGTGCGATTGCCTGAAACCAAACTGAGTCTTAGATATTATTCCCTGAGAGCTGACAAACGAATAAATCCTAGAATATATGATTTTCTCAAATATTTTGCCAAATATGGACAAGGTGGATATAGGACGGTAGTTTTCTATTTCTTCTGGATTACCTTTTTTGAAGACGGGTGTGATTCTGCCAGTCTTAAGTATATCAGGGAATGTACCATTTGACATAAGCTTGTTTAAGTGTCTGCTGATAATTGGTGCAATAACGTGGGACGAAGTTTTAATAACGGTTATGGGAATATCACTGGCCTTTCCATTCTCGAATTCTTTGATTACTCTTAGAACCTCCTCAGGAGTGCTGTCCTCTAACATAATAGATCGAGAGTTACTAGGGCTAAGGAAGTCATGGAATGTTTTCATGGGGAGAATTGGAATACCAGAAGACAAGTCAGTTGTGATAGTTTCATTGAGCTTGGGAGCAATTGATACGAACCAGGAATTAAAACCATTGGCAATTGCTCTCCGGTTCAAGATTCTTTCGTTATTGATGATGAAAGGTGGTTTGGTTGTTTTCTTTCTTTTGCCCCTAAGCTCATTTATTATCTGCCACGTTTTCTTACTGCTTTCAATGTTTTTATAGATTTCGTTACAGTAATAGGAGCGTTTGGCTGCCTTTATGATACCCTTAAGCATCCTACGATAGTCACTAAATATCTTATAAAGAAGGACATTGCCAGATGGATCTTTATTTGTTACTGTATCTGACCATTCTTTACAAAGCTCATGTTTTCTGTCAATTGAGAGGATGATTCCATCTGTAATCCAAGGATTAAGCTTTGGTGTTCTTTTGGTCGTTTTCGGTACTTCTAATTTACAGTGCTTGTCAAGGGTGGATTTGAAGCAATCGACAAATTCGCAAAAATCTGAAGATTGGGACAGCTGATTCGCCTTCACCTCAAGGTCACAAACAAAATTTTTAAGCTTGGCACTTGAGTAGTCGTAGTAGCGGACATGTTTTTCAATGTTCTTATTTCTTGGGGCCGGGGTTGAGGTGAAGGAGAATATGAGCGTGTGTTCACTTAATCTATCCTGAAGTACACCAGAGAGCATAACATTATCAATATCACTAACTAGGATGTTATCTATACACGAGTTTTTACAATTAGGCCGGAAGTGGGTAGCAATTGAGATGGATGGATACAAACCATTACTAATTATAGTGTCTTCAAATAACTGGTTGTGTGACGAAACTTTGAAGAGGTCTGAGTTAAAGTCGCCAAGCAAACGAAAGGGCTTGCCGGATATCTGCTTAGCAATGGTTCGTACAATTTCACAAAAAGCCTCAAGGCAGCCACTGGGGGACGGTATACAACTCCGTAGACAACCCCAACACCAGTGCTATCAGTGATTTCGGCGAATAAGCATTCAATGTTTACAGTACAGTAGGATAACTTTTCTAGGACAACAGTGTTAAGGTTGTCTGAGACATAAAGCGCAACCCCAGTGCCCTTTTTCTTATCTGGGAGGGTATTTTGATAAAAACTGGTGTAAGATGGGATCTGGTATAATTCTTGTAAGCTACTACCAACGTTGGTTTCAGCAAGTCCAAGAACATCAAATGGATGAGATAACCGTTTGAGTTCAACTTGGAATGTATCGAAATTACTGGCATTGCCATCAATGTTGAGGAACAGTGCTGAGAGGAAGGACCCATCACCACTGCTGATTTTTGTAGCTACTTCTGTGAATTCACGTTTGGAATAACGTTTACAGCTCTCGAGGGTATGACAAAATTTTTGGATGAGGGTGTCTTCTGCACCCTCATTGTAGGGCCTGTCCGACGTTTCGAGATCGTTTTGATTGTCAAAGGGGCAGTACCTATCCTCTGTGATAAGTGCACATTCTGGGCACATCCATAGGCCATTCTTGCACTTAAAACTAGCAGATTTAAAACATCTAGTATGGATAACTTTGGTGCAGTTTTCACATTCAAGCATAGGTTGCCCAATATTAATCGACTTACTGCACGGATAGCACACCTCCTTATTGATTTTCAAGCTCATTTTGATCAAGTGGGATCATATCCCACTGTCTGACCAGGTTTCCTCTGTCTAGTTCTCTCAAGTTTCTCACGCACATACGGTCAAGTTCGGAGACAACCTGTACATTTTTTACTTTTTTAGAAGTGTGTGGTGGAGCCAGCTCAACACAGACTGAAACTCCTTGATTATATGGCTGACAAGACATTTTTCAGGACTTTCTCTGAGTTAAAAAAAAAATTAAAAGGTTGAACGGTTGAGCAGATACAGGTGGTATTAAACAAACCCTTAAAAGGTGGAGATTTAAGGTGGAGACTGGCTCTGGTTGAAGAAACTTTTGATTAAGGTGGAAAAGGTTATTGGTAACACAAACTACATCAAATTTGCAATCTGATAGTTTTATCAATATTTTATTTAAGTGCTCAACCGAGGTGGAGAAATTAAATGCACTTTTCAAAGCTGCTCAACCGGGGGTGGAGAAAGGTTTAGAGAGTTCTAGGTTAGCTAGAAAGTTGCGTCTCGGCCTTTTCTACTTCCCGTTAAATTTTGTTTTTTCCATTGACGCTCAACAGGGTGGAGATCTTTCATTAAGAAACAGTAAAAAGCCTGTCAAACATGCCTAAATTCATTGGTTTTATCACTAATTCTAATTTGCTCTGTTAACTGCTTCTGTAGGGGATCATAAAACTGTTACCCCTTCTGTCTTAAAGCAAAGTGTTCTAGCAAATGAAAAAATTATCAAAGTTGTGAAAAGGTACTCAACAAGGTGGAGAAATTGTTGATTAAACATTAAAACATTAAAAAATGCATTAAAACTGGCCCCACCGGGTTGAGTTGAGCTTTGGCAGTTGATTTTTGGAAGAAATAACATTGGGTGACCCTTTAGCATGTATACAACTCATCAAACTAGCCATCAACCACTCAACCGCGGTGGAGAACCTTGACTTCTGAGGTCAAATTTACGCCCAAATTTGCCAAATTTGAGTCTCCACCTATGTTGAGTGTACTTTTCAGCAAGGATGCCTTGTAATATGAGTTGGTAGATGATTTAGAATCATTGGTATTGCAAATGGACTGCCACAGTCACTCTACAGCTCCTAAACTACAGAATAACAGATTTTGAACTGCATGTTATGCTGTCTCCACCTCGGTTGAGCCGATTCTGAGGATCCTATTCTATGAAATATGATTGGTATAACCCATAATATTAAATATTAGGACTTTGGAGCAATTAAAAAGCATGAGAGGGTTAGTTCTAGTCACTTATATTAGCTCATGTAGTCAGTGAGCTGCTCCACCTGTGTTGAGCAGACAAACCTGCTCAACCGGCACTTTTTGAGTACCCACCTGTCTTACGTAACTTTAAATTGTGAAATTTGGAGTAAATACTTTTTTCATAAGTGATTTACAGCTCCTTTATTTTTGTAACTTTCAGGTGGCCACTGTCTCCACCAAGGTTGAGTTATTTAAATTTTGAACCCAGATATCATTATAGAAAGGTTTGGAGTATAATATCTGAAGAGCCTGTACCCCTTGGACTTACAGAGGAACTATAATTAATTTTACCGTTCATGGCAGTGAAATGAGTGTAATTAGTGACTGATTTTATGTACAGGTTGTCTCCGAACTTGACCATACACCCAATGTTTAACACATCTCACAAACTTAGATAGACCGCGGTTGCCAAGATGTATCTCATCCCCATCTCTAGTCAAGTTCATGGCAAGCAGACCCTTGTTATCAACGAAGTGATAGACACCGATCTGCCACACACTTTGCTCGAAGCTTGACTCAAGCATATCATAGACAAGTCTGTTGAACATGATGATGTTCATGTTCATGCGGGGAAATCGCGAAGGCAACACAGCGGTAACAAATATCTTAATACGAGGGCATATAGTCTGGAAGATATCAGGTAAGATGTCAGGTTCGTCATGTCAGGTTCGTCATCGGAATGAAAGGCTAGGCCATTGCACAAAGTAGCATTGTCTGGTGGAGGATAATAGTTTATTAGTACTGAATTAGGCCTATGTGTGAGCTCACAGTGGGATGCTACTTTATCTATGGCTGTTACTAATGGCTGGGGAATTTCAGACGAGCTGGGTGGACTACTATCACCAGAGTACATGTAACTTTCCCCAAGCTTGAGGACCATCCTGCCGTTTTTCTGAACAAATTTCTGTGAGGTCTTGCAGTCAGACAGAAAGCTGGTCACAGATTCGAGGGTCTCTTCATCAAAGAAGTCCATTTTATAGTCCTTAATTGGTGGTTCTATGGTTTTAGGGAGGGGAATGGATACAGGCTTGGGGTCTGGTGTAATGTGGGTCCCAGGCTTTCGTGATCTTTGAAAGTTGGAGATCTCCTCGCTGAGCTTCTTTAGTCTGATCTCAAGGGATGAAATCTCTAGGGTTGGCATGCTCTGGTTCACAGCACCTGAAATGGCGTCTGAGATGACCTGTATATTCTTACTGTAGTGAACGCTATCTAGGAGAGTCTGGTCCATTTTGGCTGCTGTGCTTGTACCAGGTTTTGGAAAGTTAGTAGTGAAGCACCAAGGGCAAAGCCAGCTTTGGAGGATAGTATCAAGTGCTGCTTGTTGTGGTGTTTCCTCTTGGATATCATTAGCTCCCTTGAGGTTGGCACATGATGCATGCCATTGTTGGTTGCACCTTGTGCATTTAAATTTCCACTCTTTCCCAAGGGAATTTCCGAGACATGGGCAATTGGTCTTGTTAGCCCGCAGTTTATCTGATTCTGTTACAGGGGGTGTTTCTATATCTACTGTGAGGTCTGACTCAGTCTTTATTGGGTTTTCTTCAGGAGGTACAAAGGGCGGGAAGGATTTATAGTAGGGACTCTGAGGACTCTGAGGACTCTCTCTGATGGAATCATCACCTCTGAGGTTAGGACTGATTTTGTCCATCACAAGATTACTGGGTCTTTTGAGAGTGGAGGATTCTGATTTAGTACCATTTTTGGAGAGTTTTGGTGAGGGTGTATCTTCCTTTTTTTTGATTTAATCTAATCTAATCTAATCTAATCTTCTACCACACACCGCCATTCAACCGATCGATTGGTCATGTGTCGCCTTAGGGACTAAAAATCGAAAGATTACCGTTTTTTCCCTTTAGAATGCATATCTTATTATACATTTCTGCCATGATGGATCTGAATATAGAGTAACCGCCTTTTTTACAGGACATTGTATTGTTGTTTTGTGGAAGCAAAATCATAGGGATCACAATTGCAAAGATGAAAGCCATTATAAAAGCTCTTTTATTTGAATTTTAGCAGTTGCTGTTTAAAGGAAAAATGTGTCAAACAGTATATATACAATAAATTAAGTCAAGTGATGCAATTGGCAGAGCACAATACAGAGTTAACGGAAATTGTCCACTGCTACCAATATTATATATGAAAGGTGTCTCATATTTTTTGTCCATTATTTTGCCTCTGTAACCTCGTAGAACAATGAGTGTTGTCCTTAACATGGTGAATCTTATTCTAGTCCTCACATTCCTTACCACATCACAATATCTCTTTTTAAGTAAAATTGTATTTTACTTTGTTTTTAAAACCGCTTACACTCCTTGGACATGCCTCCAGTTGTGAGAAATACAGCCGGTGAAGGTGGCCTTCTCCACGTTCAACACTCTCCAAGTACTCATCCTTCTTCTCCTTCTCATTCTCTTTGTATACTTCTTGAAGAGTTTTTGTCCTGTTTGATAAGCAATTGGGGTGTGAAACCCTTATGTCAAGAAAGGTCTTATCAAATGGAGTCCAAACTCCTCTAGCAGATACGTCTAGCCGAGCTTGTTCACCTGTTATAGTCTTGGGTTTGAGGCAGTCACCCTCATAATTTACCTTCTGTAGCTGGGGTTCAACTTTCACATCATGACATACCTCACGAAGGAGATTTGCCATTGTGTCTCTGATGTTGTTGTGGGTCATTATTACGTAGCCCCCTAGCTTACAGGTGAGAAGGTGGTCAAGATCACTTGTTTTCCCACATCCACAGGTGATGGGAGTGTTTGGTATCCACCAGCTGTAGCGTAAGCAGACACTGTGGCAAAACTCCTCTATGTTCAGAGTGTAGCCATACTGCTGAATTGGCAATGTGTTAAGCCAACTGGACACTCCCTTTTCTCTTGCTGCTAGTACTGCTCTCTTAGAGGAGGTGCCACATCTTTCAGCTATAGCATTAAACTTAGATTTGAATTTTGTATATTATTATGGCTTTGAATTTTATGTATTATTCTCCATGGAAAAACATGTATTTTTACTACTTTTGTATTGTTGCTGCATTAACTGTGAAATAAAAAGAACAGGTGAATCATCAATTTTGTCTTTTGACGTCAACTGTCAAGAATTAAGAATGGTTAAAGTTATGAATCATATAATCATATAATTAATATCCTCCCAAAAGCCAGATCTGGTGACTTAAAGATGACGAATTCCTTGAAAGTGTTGTTACTTGTAGTGTTGGTTGGAGTTTCTATTGCTATCAAGTGTAATTATGGAGTAGCTGGCAGCACAATCAAAGAAATCGAGTGTGAAAGTCCCCATTTAAAGTGTATGATGTAAGATAATTAGTATTTCTTGCACTATTATTGGGAAATTTGTGGAAAAAGGCAAAAGCTCAGTCGGATTAATTAACTGAAAAGCAATTAACGTCATAGGCAGGAGGGATACATTTGTCCCTTCATAACAATATAAATTATTTTCACAAGGCAGAAGATTGGAACAGAGCTTTCCTGTGGGGCTGGGTGTCATTCTTTCAGTTCCGGCTGTACTGAATGTAGCACTGACCTCTGCAACAACAGTGTGATGGGGTTCAGTTTCGGGGCTAGTTATCTCTTTGTTATAGCTCTTTCCCAGTCAGCAGTCTTGATGTTATTTAAGTAACATTGTCTCTATTTTTATTCTATGGTAACTGCTGTGTAAATTTACTTTTTATTCTGTCTAGTGAATCTTTATTTTTTAGATTAATACTATCAATTTTATTTATTTGTAGATCATAATTTTTGTAAATTAATTCTAACTCTCTTTTTTATTATGGTAATTGTATTTTCTAACTTAAATCCCTGGGATTGCAATTATTGTGAATTCAATCAAGATATTACCACTTTTTCTTCTTTTATTCTATTGTTTTGAAACTATGTTTTGCTTACTATGATCTTTGGTATTCATGTGTTGCAAACTTGATACATTCATTTGCTTTTCAAGCCATAGTACAGGGCCCAGTGCAGGCTAGGCCTTCTCCTTACTCCTCCACATATCCTTCATATGATTGTTTTCAACTTATCCCTCAGTTCAAGGTGTGCAGTGTGCACCCCATAACCCGGACCCGCATATTATAATCTTTTTGTCGCTCCTTGTTCACTAGGACTGTTCTTGCCATCCTTTTTACCCTTTGATCCTGATTGAATTGGGTGCTTTTGGAAGTTTATTAAACAGATTCAAATATAAAGTACCAAAATTGTAAAAAGAAGTTTTTTACATGTAACCTGACTTAATATGTAATTTATTCCGTTTTAAAATAGTGTTGGTTACCTTAATCCAGTGCCTTTTAGGAGAATATGTTCCAGAGCAGATCAGAGTATGACCGGGGTGTCAATGTGTTTTCTCCAGAGGGCAGGATTTTCCAGGTGGAGTATGCTATTGAAGCTATAAAACTGGGATCCACTGCTGTGGGTGTTCAAACTAAAGAAGGAGTATGTCTTGCTGTAGAACGCAGAATCACAAGCCCTTTAATGATTCCTTCTAGCATCGAGAAAATTGTTGAAATTGATGATCACATTGGATGTGCCATGAGTGGACTAATTGCTGATTCAAGAATCTTGATTGATCATGCAAGGGTTGAGGCTCAAAGTCATTGGTTCACCTTCAACGAAAAGATGACCGTGGAAAGTGTAACCCAGTCAGTGTCAAACCTTGCATTATCTTTTGGTGAGTATGACAGAAAGTCAATGTCACGTCCCTTTGGTGTTGCTATCCTAATGGCGGGAGTTGACGAGAATGGAGAGTCAGTTCTACTGCATATGGACCCCAGTGGAACATATCTTAAGTATGGTGCTAAAGCTATTGGTGCTGGATCAGAAGGGGCACAAGCAACTCTGGAAGAACAGTATCACAAGTCTATGACATTGGACGATGGTGTGAAGCTTTGCCTCAATGTCTTGAAACAAGTCATGGAAGAAAAGATCAGTTCAACTAATATTGAAGTTGGCATCTGTAGAAAGGATCAGGAAGAACCAGGAAAATTCCGTCTTCTTGGCAAAGACCCAATAGATGCTCTTCTTACAACTCTATAAATACCCTACTAACAGGTAAACATTTTGTTCCTTTACTTCCTAGCCATTACATATGTTGTCCCATTGTTATTTTAGAACTGATTCAATAGTTATCACGTTTTATCTTAGGTGGTTAATTTCTCAGTACTCTTCTAAAAACTAACCTCATGTCATTTGAGAATTTACATAAATAGATGGTTAAGACTAAATATATTATGACTGCTTTGTAAATTTAAAAGATAAACCTCCCTCAGATATACCCCTCACTGGATGAGGCTGGACGGTGCACTTAGAACACAAAGTAGAGCCTAACTCAGCAAAAATCTCGACAAAGACGGTTACATGATATATTTATAAGCTTTATTAATATAATGTTCTAATTATTACAATTACTTAGTAATTATATTATGTATAATTGCAACGTGATGTTGAGTTTGTATTTGAATAGTAACTTTTTCAAGTTTATTATTGTTCAATCTGTCTCTCTTTCTTTGACTCTTTCAACCCCTAATGAAATCCCCTATCAAGATTCTAAAAAAAGTGCGATGAGATTGGATTTTGACACTAGAAGTGCGATTTTCACGAAATGTACTCCCCACCCCCCCCCCCCCCCCCCCCCCTCCAGCCTGCAAGATTTCTTGCCCCACAAATTATTTTCTATTTAAAAAGATTTCGCGAGTCCCTTTGTAAGCGAAAAGTATGTCGCTGTTATTGGATCCATAAATAACGAAAAATTTACGTGCGTATTTGGGGGGGGGGCCAACCATATTAAAGTATATTAAAATGTAGGATTTTTCCCGATTTTTACCCGGGAATATACTTTAATATACTTTAATATACTTTAATATACTTTAATATACTTTAATATATCCCTATCTCCTTGGAGGCCTACATCAAAAATTGTTGCCCAAAATAAGCTTGAAATGCAATCCTTAATCGATTCCAAAAAGTTCTTGAAAAAATATTGAAAACTGATGGAGTTATTTCAATTTTAATGAAGTTATTTTGGCTAGTATTCTGAACCGAGATATTATGTGCAATTTTCCCAATTTGTTCATGGAGGTCTTTTTACTTAGTATCCACTATATTCAACAAACACTGAGTTATATCTTTCACATAGAGTTAGTCTCATTAAAAAATATTGAAATTTTATCGAATTTGGGCAAAAGCGAATTTGGACAAAAGCGTATGCCCAAATATGGGCATATTTTTTAAAGCTCATAGCTCAGCCAATTTTTGACCAATCTGGATGGAAATTCATGTACTAGTCCTAAAACAGGCTTATCTTGCGAATCTGAGTGAAAAATATAGTTCATCATGTAAATCTTAACGAAGAATATAAATCTTCTAATTGTAGGTATATTAAAGTATATTAAAATGTAGGATTTTTTCCGATTTTGACCCGGGGATATACTTTAATATACTTTAATATGGTTGGCCCCCCCCCCCCCCCCCCCCCCCCCCCCCCCCCCGTATTTTCATGAATTATATTATGTTACATATTGTAATTATGGTTAGCCTCACGTAGCACGATGGTTGAGGGCGCGCTCGTCAAGCAGTTGACTCGGGTTCGAGTCTCGTCAGCGGTCATTCTTTTGGCAATTATTAATTATTTTACTAAAATTATCATCAGAGCACCTTGTAATATACGTTATCCGATAGATTATACTGTTCGTACTTCATCTAGAGAACTAAGAGACTGAGAAGACCGGCATTTAAGGATTTGTCCGGGGAAGGCCTCGTTCACACTGGAACATGTCAAATTATTGTAAACGGAGTTATCTGGTAATGTTTGTTTTGTTTATGGCTAGAATTTAGAATGGAATCAATGTGATGAGGATCCAGAGTTAATTACCTGCTAGGATTAATAAGTCAGTTCTCCAGTTGAAGAGACCCTTTCTCAAACTTTTAATGAAGAAATATTCACTATGCCTATGGCAGTATCAAGTATATTCTGAGAAAGAATATAGCCAGGAATAGTACCTCCTTTAATGGTAACCATGGTAACTATAGTAACCACTGTGAATCTTGATCTTATAACAACTAGTATCCTTTAAGACTTAGACAGTACAGTGAATAAACACGCTGAAAAGCGATGAAAATGCAAGCGCGCGACCGAATATGTAGTGCTGAAAGAGGGTGCCGAAATCTCGCGGAGAATCTCACGATATTGTGAGCCTAGCTATGAGATTTAAACGAAACTCGCAAAAATCTGGCAAAAATCTCGCGCGCGTTACGTCGAAGTTTTCACGCTATAAACAAGTGATAAAATACACGTTAAGAGTATAAAATACATGTTAAGTTCCTAATTCCCTCAACTTTTAAGTTAAACTTTTTCTGTTTCCTCATTTATTTACAAATTTTGTGCGATGAGTCCGGCTCGCAATCTCGCATAAATCTTGAGCTGGGAATGAAATGAATGACATAATTAAAAAATAAAATTTCCCGTATAATAAATCATCGTATCTCTTATATGTTTTTAACCCAACTCCACTCAGCCGTATAATAAAGTAGTAATATGTCAAATGAAATCAAATGCCACGAATTTCTAAAAAATATGATCATATTTCTTCAACTGCCATACTTTTTAAAAGATAAATTACTAATACACTAATTTCTCCCTTCACTCCAGACAGCATTATGTACCCGATAATCGTATCCCTGTGTACCACAATCACCGCCTACATCTTCATCGGCTTCTACTTCCTAGGAACAGCTCGCTGGCCTTCCTCTTACCACAATAAACGGGTTCTCTTTGTCACCTCCCACCCTGACGATGAGTGCATGTTCTTCGGTCCCACCATCAGGTACTTCCAATCAGTGGGACAGGTGTTCCTGCTGTGTCTGAGTAACGGTAACCATGATGGTTTGGGTGAGGTCAGGGAGGAGGAACTGGAGCAAAGTGCTAAGAAGTTGGGTATTCCAGGTGAGAATATGAAGATAGCAGAAAATGAGGGTTTACAAGATGGCCCTAGTAATAAGTGGGATGTTGAGGTGGTGGGGGAGGAGGTGGGGAACTATGCTAAACAGTGCACACCTGATATCATCATCACGTTTGATAGGTATGGTGTGTCCGGACATCCTAATCATATAGCCACTAGTAAAGGAGTGACCTACGCTTGCAAGAAAAATTAAAGTTTTTACCCAAAAAAACCCCCTCCCCCTAAAAAGGCTGGACTCCGTCAACGTCATCAAAAAAAATACAGCATTTTTTTATGATTCATACCCGGCACGTCAAAAGATCTACAATCGACCCTGAAGACATCATCAAAATCCGGGGAGCTTGAAGATCACTAGTAAAGTCCCCGGGTTTAAAAAAAATTTTATTAGTTTTAGCGGGTACATGGGGGTTCAACTCGCGCGAATTCAGGGGCAATAAGTGTTAAAGTTGGGTTTTTTAACAGGCAAGTTTAGACATAGTGGGTTTTTTTTTAAATGTTTTTGGGGTTTTTTTTTTAAAGGGGAAATTTTTTTGGGGGTGATCTGGCTCTGGGGGGTTTTGTCGGGGAATTTAGGTTCGGGTGTTTTGGGGGTTTTTTTGAACGCCGTTAGTTTGTTTTGTTGTTTATCGGGAAGGTTATGTAGTTTTAAAAAGAAAATTTGGGAATCTTTTATATTTGTTTATTTTGTAATAAAAATTATGACGGAATGTACAATGCTTTTTTTGGTGGGTATATAGTTTATTATATTTTTAAAAGTTATTCGTGTTTTTTGGTAGCATTTTTGGGGTATTGCCGGGGGTTTGTTGCTTTTTTCCCGATCGTTTTTTTAGATGTTTTTTTCAGTTTAAAAAGGGTGCAATATGTTATCTTTTTTATTTGAATGTTTTAATTTTTAAAACATAAAATAAAATTTTTGATTTTCATCAAGTAATTTTTTTTGTTTTTGGGTTTTTATTTCTTTTTGAAAAAAATTTGTAAAATTTTAAAGTTGCGTTTTAATAAATCGTACGTGATTTTGAAATTTTTTCCCGGGTTTTTTAAAAAAGTAAAAATAATTATGTGTAAAAAATTGTTAATGAATTACAGCATTAAATGATACTTTCTTGCTAATTAAAAGAAATCAAATGTTAATTTTAAAATTTTTTACGATTCCCTAGACGGCAAAAAAATGAATTTTCTTAATAAAATTCTTTAGAATTCTTTCCAGATTTTTGGAAAATTTGCCAAAAACCCTTTTCGTAAAAGTTTTTATTTGAACGAAAAAAAACTTCGAGCTTTTTTAAATAATATATACCCAATACCCCTTTGTCGTGTAAAAAAATTAAAAAAATTTTAAACCGGGGGTTTAATCTTTTCCCATTTTAATGAAAAATATTTGAAAGTGAAATTTAAATTCCCAAAAAAAAAGAAAACCCCGGGTGGTACAAGAGGGTAGAAACGGGTATGGATTGAAAAATGAAACTTTATTTTAAAAACCTTTGGGTTTTTTGGGGCGGGCCTCTAGTCTTTTAACCACCCTAATCTTAAACTACTTCTTCGTCCCACCCCACTTTCTCAAAAAATCCCTCCCACTTCGCATTGGGTTTATAAACATTCTTTATTTAGCGTTTTTGTGGGCTTAAATATATAACTCTTTCTCTTTTTTTTCCTTTGGGCCTCTCACAAAAACCGCACATCGCATTTTAAATTTTTTTTAACTTTTCTCCCCTCCCCTCTCTCCCACGTCCCCTTCTGGGTTTTAAAATTCCCTTCCGCGGGACTATCTTGGGGGATATATATAAAGGGGATATTTGTTATAATATTTTGAAAAATTTCTGGGCAGCTTGCTCGTGTGTATCGTTTTTTTATTTTTAAAACCATCTGTTGCGCTGTGTTTTTTCTTTCCAGGGGGAATTATAAATTGTGTTTTTTTTATTTTTTTTAAATTATTATCGGCGGGGCCTCTGATTAAAGTATTGGGAAATTTTACGTTAGCCCTTCCCCTTTTACAAAATTTTGAGTCCTTCTCATTATTTCCCCCTGCTTGTTTTTAATTTGGCAATTAGTGAAAATTAAAATTTTATTTTAATTTACCTAAACGGGGGCACTTTTTTAAAAATTCCCCCGGGACACAACGAAAATTTGAATGCATAAGAAAACACGCTGGGGCGGGTTTAAATTTACAACTCACCCCTTTTTAATTTGTTATTTTCGTTTGATTTTCTCGTGAGTTTCCCCACCCAAGATTTGGGGAAGGTTTTTTTCCCTTTCCTCGAAAAAACAGGCCCTTTCGGGTTGGGTCCCCCTTTCCCCGGTTTAAAACAAAAATTTTCTGTGAATCTCTGTTGCTTTTTTTTTATTGTAAAATTTGTACGTTTTTTTTGGGTTTTCCCGGTTTCTTCGGGGTTCTTCTTTTTATCAAAATAGCAAAAAGTTTTTTGCAAAAGTAAGCGTCACGCTCTACTTTTTTTGGGCATTTTGGGCTTTTTTGAGTTAAAAATTTGGGGATTGGAGCGATTTAAAGCCCATCTCTGTCGGTATTTTAAAAACCCTTTTTTCCTTTGGAAATTTGACAAACCAAAAACAACCCTATCTCCCCCCCTCAAATCTTCGCACCTATTTTTTTGGGGGGAAGGCCCAGTAGATATTTAGATTTTGAGAAATGGCGAGTTCGTTTTACCCCTTCCCCTTTGATTGTTTTTCAGACCACGTAAAATTTCCCTCATCAAATATCCGCCCCCGGGGCTTTTTGGAAAACGAAATTTTTTCGGGGTAAATAAAACACGTGGGTTTTACATATTATTTATTGTGTAGGCTTGCAATTTTTTTTAAAAAAACACTAAAAACCCCCGGCCCCACCCCTCGTAAGTCTGAAATCGAGGCTAAGCTCGGGCTTTTTTAAAATGATTTCAGCTGTATTTATTTAATTTAGAGTATTTTAAAATTTGTTAATTAAATAGGGCAAAAGCCTTAGGGAATACTTTTTAAATAATTTGGGTTTGAGCGGGGCTGGGACTTTAAAACCCTTTTATTTAAAAGCGGGTTTGGGTTTTTTTTAAATTTTGCGTCCCTTCCTATTTCCTATTAAAATGTCAATGAAAATTAAATTTTCCCTTTTTAAACCAGAGCTCCTTTTTAAATTTGTTTTGGGGGGGAAGTCAAAACCCTTAATATACATCGCTTCTTCCCTTCCTTTTATTTGCGCTCTTGTCTTTTTTTTGCCCGGTACGGGTTATTGCCCAAAATACCCTATAAACCCCGGAAATCAAAGTAACATTGGCCCATTTACATGTTTTTTTAAAAAAAAATAGGTAAAGGGGTTACATGCTTTTTTGCACCAAGGTTTTTCAGAATAACAAATCTTCCCTTTTCCCTTCACAAAGATTTTTTTTGGGAAGCCAAAAATTTTTGGAAAATTACTTAAAAATTTCTGCCCTTTAAACCCTTTCAATTTAAATTAACGAGTTTGAAAAACGCAATTACAAAATTATCTTTTTTAATTCAATCAAAATATGGATAACGGGGAGTTGTTGGGAAAGGGTTTAACCAGGGAAAGGGCCCTAAGTAAGGGGGGGCAAAAAATTATTTCACGGGGGGCAAAAGGGGGAAAATTTGCTGTGCACGGGGCCATTAAAAAACCAAATATTCGGGGGGTTTTTATACACTGTCCCAAGCACGGGCAGCCCGTAAAATCGTATTTTATTTAATTTCGGCACTCTGGTATAATAAAAATTTTCCCAGGGGGGGCCCCGGGGCCCCAAACCCAAAGATTTTCCCTTTGAAATTTGTAGCTTTTGATTAAAAGGAAAATATAGCAGATATTTTGGGTAAAAGGGCCGGGGTAAACATATAAAGGAAATTTTAGGGTTTAATCAAAGTGCCAGTTTTTTGTTTTAATCCTTTTTAAATTTAAAATAGTGGGCGTTTCAAAATCTATCAGGTGATTTTGGGGGGAATCTATTAAATTTTTAAATTTGGGTTTAATTTTTTTGCTATTTATTTGATTTTTTGGGGGTTTAATTTAAATTTCAAATTTTCCCCGCCCAAAAACAATCGAAAAAAGGGTTTAACTGAACGATGTTTTTTTTAAAGGGACTATCAAAGGGGAGATAGAGCAACTAAACTCGGAAACTTTGTGTAAGCAGGGGGGGGGGGGTGGGCAACCCCCAGCCCAGAGCTATTTTGGCTATGGAGTGCGAAAAACTAAGTTTTTTGGAAACCACACAAAATTATATTTGCCCTTGGATTTCATTTTTTTGTAAATCAAAGTTTTTTAAAAGCTCAAATAGGAACCCCCTTTTTTGGGTTTTTCCTTTTGCCCAACGCCCGAAAACCCAAAATATCGGGGTTGGCAAGCTAGCAAACAGTAAAACATTTAGAAGGGCCAATTCCTATAACTTCTCCGTTTTTTGGGGGTCTGTTAAATTTAAAAACAAATTTAAAAAGGGAGGGGTTCGGGGTTCCCCGTATAATAACGAAATCCCTTGCACTGAAACGTGCGAATGAACAAAACTTTCAGACAAATTTGTTCCCGGGCTGCGGACGGGGTTTAAATACCAATCGAAAAAAGGAAGAACTTTATCGAAAAAGGACCCCCTGTCGAAATGGAGGGGGGGGCCCGGGGTTCCCTCGAAAAATTGGCCCAGGATTACTTTTCCCTTCGCTAAAAAACAAAGGGGTAAATTTTGGGGAAATTTTTTTGAATCAGGGGCGTTGGTTTTCACTTTTTTTGAGTACTTTATTAAAAAATTTTTATTTTCAAATATTCAGCTTTACCCTTTATCGGGGCCCCTTTCGAAATTATTTATTTTTTCCTAAAAATTTTAGAATTCGAGGGGGTTTATGGGCACTTACTAACGTGGAAAAAATTCCAAAAAAAAGACACAAATTTTTTTTATTGATATTTAAAAATTGCGGGGTTAATTTTTCCGTCTCGTTTCATTTAATATTTTTTGCATCTCTAAAAACCCTTGAAAATAAGGAAAAAGAAGTTCTTTTAAGGTTGAAGAAAAGAAGAAAAGACAGCTAATGTTTGACGATTTGAGAAATTCTTGGGGGAGGCTGGGGGTACGGGATTGTGCCATTCGGACGGTGAATCGACGCTTTTGCCGGTAAACTTGACTTTCTGATTTGACCCTTTGTCTTTTTCCTTTAATGGTTGGGTCAAACTTTGAATCAATAAAGGAGTTTACGAAAACCAAAAGTTAAATCCCTGATTTTTTTTTTTTAAAAATCTCAGGGGTTTTCCGGGGGCGAACATTTTTGCTGGGATCAGGGGAAATTTTATCCTCGTGTACGAGCCGGGCAATAAAACCCGGGACAAAACCACCCCATCCCTAAATATAAAGGTTTTGGCTGTCCGTTAAGGGTGATTTTTCCCAAATTTCAGACCCCAGGGGGTTTCATCACACAAGCCCATCCTATCACCAGTCAAAATCAGTGCCCCTGACCAATTTTTTTTGAAAGTAAAAAAAAACCCAATTTTAAAAACCCGATTTTTCAGTTTTTGTGGGCTGAAGTTTTCTGCACAATATTTTCCACCCCAAATTGCTTTCCCGATTTTGCCGTTTTGAAGCACACTGGGGCTTATTTTTTTAAAAAAACCCAACAACTGCTAGGGAAATGTTCCCCTTTTTTTCTCACCCCGGTAGTGGAATGAAATACCGTTTAACTTCACCTTCGTGTACTCCTGTACACCCGCCAACTTCCCACCCCCAAGTGGGTCCCGAAAATTTTATGCACTTTAAAAGGGGAAATTTAAAAACCAGAAAAAGAAAAAATGTCCCATTTTCCAATACTATTAAAATTTATTAGCCCTTACGTTCTTTTCATTAATCAGCCCCCAACGCACAAAAACCCTGCTATGGGCCCCTTATATTCCCTTATATTGTTATTTTTGCTATAAATTGACCCTTTTATTGAAGGGGGGTGCCCCCTAAATGCCCAAGGGGCCTTTGTTTTTTCCCAAACTAGAGACTAGTCGGGGGTGGTTTTTGTTTTTTTGGCCCTTCTTTGGGGGGCTTAATTTGGTATTTTAAAACCCACTTGGGTATTTAAACCAACACATTTTTGCTCGAATTTTTATTTGTCTTTTTCCCCCTGGTTTAAGTACAAAAAAACTTTTCCTTTAATCATATAAATTTTAAAAAAACTTTTTTAATTTGCCCAAAAACGGTTTTTCCCCCCCGGCCCCCAAGAAAAACCCTTAAAGGGAACCATTTTACGCAAAATTCATTTTTTTCTTTTTGGGATAATGGGGTTTAAATTTTTTGGGGTCCCGCTAAGGAGGGCTGATTTTGGTAGTAAAGTCCACCTAAAGGGAAACCCTTGAGTAACCTTACATTTCCCCAAGTTTTCACACAAAGACACAACCCCCCCCAAATTTGGGATCTGACCGGCAATTGTTGTCTTGGTTTGCAACCTTCAGCAAGCAACCGGGAATATTAGCAGCACATTTATTTGTGAAATGTTTATTAGTCGTTATCACCCCCTCTTTTGTATTTGTTTTGGTTATTTTGTGCCCCTTTTTTTTAAAAATGTGTTGTAAAATTAGTTTAAATTGTTTTCCCCCGTATTTGGCCCTGTGTGAAAGGCTTCTGTTTTATGAGAAAAGAGGAGTTATGGGCTGATTTAACAAACTTTTTTGTAAGGGAAATTGTTTTACCCCTGGCAATGTTTTTTTGTTAACCTTTGGGAATGTTTTTGAAACTTAATTATAAAATTTTATTTTTTAAAAGCGCAGCAATGATCACGAAATCTACCACAGAACTCCCTTTTTCCTTTTTTTTATTTTTAAAGTTTTTTCTAGAAAAAAAAAAAATTTAAAAAAAACCCCAAAAACCAGCAAACCTCCCCCTCCCCCTAAGGGGCCCTTTGTAATTTTTTCTCTCTAGTATAAAATTTAAATTCAGCTGTAAATGTAAATTCGTTTTCCCTTGGGGAGTTACTTCCCAACCTCATAAATTTAATATTAAAAGGGGGTTTTAAAGTGAACGAGTGGGAAAGCACGGTCTTTTTAATCAACTTTTAAAAACCCAATACCCCCAATCCCTTTGGATAAGGTGTGGTAATCATTAAAAAATTTTCCCGGAAAAAGGGGTTGAGGTTGGGTTAATTTAAAACGGGGGGGAATTTTTATTACTGGTTAAAGTTAAATTTTGGATTCATAAGGCCCCACGGTATCAAAATTCTAGTTACATTTAAAAATTCTGTTCGAAAATTGGGTTTTATACATGTTTATTTGCCCGGGCAAAAACCGTTAACGTTGAAATATAGGGGTTATTTTAATCGGATGGGATAAAGTATTATGTTTTTTTAAATTTATTTTTTTAAACCCCAAATTTTAACCCTTTCCCCGTTATTATTGAGGGGAAGTTGGGTTTAAAAACATAAAGAGATACGATGATACGGAAGGGGGGTCAAACATAAAATACAAGAAGAGGGAAAAAAATTTGATACAAAAAGAGGGTCAAACAAAAGGGAAAACCCTTCCCACTTTGTACCATTTTAAAACGTGTAATGGGGGCACGTGATTACCAAAATTTTAACCGGGCTCCCCCCTTATGCATTCACGTGGGTTTTATCCCACGGGGTTAAAATAAAAATTTATCTGGGGAATTTGTGGGGCCCCTTCAAATTTAAATTATTTTTCTTTAGTTTTTAACCCCCCTTGGCCTTAAGGGTATGGCAATCTACTTGCTCGATCCTACAAGTCGGAAATAACCCCGGGCAAACCTTCAATTTTTTTTCCCCAAATTTAGTATATAAATTGGGTGGCATTTGGGCAACATCTTTTCCCCACGAAATAAAACACCCCAAAAATTTTGGGTTTTGGCCGGCTGCAATGTGCCAATCTTTACTGTTCATTTTTTTCCCCGCTTCTTTTTCCCCCTTTGTTGCACTCCTTTTTAAAGAAAAACCGCTAACTTGTGCCTTATTTTGTTGCCAGCTTTTCTTTTTTAAAAATTGGGACATAAAATTTAACCCAAAAAAGTGATAGAAACCCAAATTTTTAAATTTGAAGTTGAAGTGAAAACTTTGTTGTTGGGGAAAAGAGGATGGGGGTGGGTGACGTCTTTTGCGGAGGGACAAAACAACCCCAGTGTCCAAAAAAGAGGGCCCAAACAAAAGGAACCTTACATTTTGGGCCCCAGTTTAAAACGTTTTTTAATGGGGGTCATGATTTTACTCAGAAAACCCGGCCCCCCTTAAAGCCTTTATCACGAAAGGTTACCCCAGTTTTTAAAATATAACATTTATCGTGAATGTGGGGCCCCTCAAATTTTTGGGTTTTTTAAACCGTTTATACAACGGGTTTCCTAACATGTTTTTAAAAAATCTTTTTAAAAAAATTTTATATATCACTTTGCTTTTCCTAATCCGGGGCCTGTTATTACAGAAGGTTTTGGGTGTAATAATTTAAACCTTTTCAATACACGCGGGCAAAAAATCCCCGGGGAAAGGGGATGAAGGGGAAATTTTTAAAACCCGGACAAAATCACGCCCACCCCATATCCCCATTTCACCCCCCCTTGGGTGTTGTTTTATCAACTCACTGTTCGTTTGTAGTTGCCCCCTAAATTGATTTACCTTGCCCCTTTTTTAAACCCTTAATTTCGGGGAAATTTTCGTGCTGTACCGCGGGGGAGTGCGGGCTCTTTATTCTTTTGCTGTATTGTGTTTTGTGTACCAGCTCTTTTTAAATTTTGTTATTTTGTAGGTTTGGAATGGCGAGTAAACCCCTTTTGCTTTGGGGTGGGTTTAGGGTAACAATTTGTTATGTTGAATAGTTGTAATAACCAGAATTATAGTTGTAAATAAAACCTGAAAATTAAAGACCCCTTGGCCCTTTTTTGGGTTTAAAATTTAAACCTTTTGGAAGATTGACTGTTTAAAAAATTTTTTTACCATTTGAAAAATTTTAGAAAAAAAAATTTGGGAAACCAAATGAATCTCAATTCTGTTTTTTTAACCCGCAAAGGGGGGTTCCAAAATATTTGAACAAATTGCTTTGCTTTAAGTGTTTAGCCTTACCATGGAAAAAATTAATATCTTTTTTCCCTACGTCACAAAAAAAATTCCCAAACAATTTTTTTAATTTTTCCAGATATTTTTTTAAATTTGAAAACCCTTTGGGCTTTTTACTACAAATTACTAATTAGCTAATTAATTTATTTACCGCATGTTTCGAAAATTTAATCTAGTGGGAAAGCGGGGGATATGGGGAAAAAACGAAATTGTGTTAAAAAAAAACATTACAAAAAAAACAAAATAATGTTAAAGCTTGTCCCTGTTTTTTAAAAAACGTTGTAAGAACCCCAATTTTTTAAATTTTTCTTTCTTAAATTTTAATAACGTGTTTTAAACATATACATGCTTTTGTCCCCAAGAAAACGGGGTTACGATGCCCTGTGGGGGGGGGGGGGGGGGGGGGGGCGCCAAATTTCGTTTGTTTTTGGGGGGAAAATTTTGGGAAAAAAATTGATACGGCATGGGAAAAAATGCGTGTTTTGCTCTAAAAAAACCTTTTAAGAGTTTTTTCCCGGGTGTATATCTAAATTCATAAAATTTTTTTGCCCAAATTTTTAAAGGGAAGGGCCCCCAAAAGGAGAGGGGGCCCCCAAACAGGGCCCGGGGGTTTTTAAAGGGGGGGGGGGGGGGGCAAAAGGAAACCTTTAGCCACTGTGTTGTCCTGGATCTTGAATTTTGTTTTTACAACTTTATTTTAAATATTATAATTGTGTTACAAACCAAATAAACCAGATCAACACCAGCCCCTTCAACCGATAGTAAAATTTAACGAGTGCTAGGTCGATAACCCAGCGTCACTAAATTGATTTGGGGAAGGGCGTATTACTGACGAGAGTATCGACTTTAATTTTTTAAAAATTTTTTAAAATTTTTTAAAATTTTTTGTTTTTTGGTTTAAAATTGTTTTCCCTCCTGACAAGTGCCCCCAATGAAAATGTTTTTTTTAAATTTTTTTTCTGCAAATTATTCACACCCCAATTTTTTCTTCCCCAAATGTTTTCCAACCCTGTGGGGGTGTGTTTTGTTCAACAACCCTCTAAAAAACTGGGTAAAAGTTTCAAGCGTGTTGAAAGCTTGGCATTTAACCCTTTGTTTTGCCTTTACAAAATTTGGGTGCATTTTTTAAAACAATTGATAATTTGGTTTTAAATGGGAAACCCCATTTATCCAAAAGTTTGGGGAAAAAAGGGAATTTAAATTTAAACGAATTTGATTTTTAGGGGGGTTAGGCTCTTGCTTTGTATCCGGTTTAACCCCCCGAATGAAGACAAAGAGTGGGGAACGGGGACTACCCCACAGTTGGCTATTGTCAAGGGCAAAAAATACTAAAATTGAAAGCGGCGTTTACAAAAATCCCCATATAATGCCCACATTTTCGCGTGGGTGCAGCGCAGCGCACGCGGGGCGCGGGGCGAAATAAAATAAAAAAAATTTTAATATAATTTTTTATTTTTTTTTATTATTTGCAAAAAATTTAATCAAATAATTATTAACGAAACTTCCTTTGGGTCAGGGTTCATACCCTTCGAAGACTAATACGACCCCTCAAACCACTGTTTTGGAAACGAACAAGTTTCTGGAAAACAATGAAGTTAATTGGTTAAAGCTTGGAGTTCAGGAAACCCCCAAAAAAGCTCCGTATCGAAATTTCAGGTGGGCCCACCAATAGGCACTTTTATGCGAAATTTTTTTAAGCGCTTTGAATTTTTTCCGCGCTCGAAAAATTCTTTTTGGTTGGTTGTTTTTGGAAATTTTTTCAGTATTTAAACCCCGGTTTTTGGGGGACAAAATTGGCAATCCCCAAAAGCCTTGCGAACAACACTTCCGTCGTAAATTTTCCATCAAAAATGGAAAAAACGGGGGAGCTGAAACTGGGATCGACTGTTTCGGGGGAATTGCGATTTTCCCCGGAAAAAACGACGGGGAATTTAGCAAAACCCGTGTCGAGAGTTCAGAAAACCCTTTTGGGTAAAGAGCAAAGAGGGAAGTTTTTTAAAAAAAGGTGGTTTTAAAAGAAAGACTTTAAATTTAAAGGGAAATTTGGTCGTTGCTTTTATAATTTTTAACCGGGGGGAAAAGGGGCAGAAGAGCCGAAAAAAAAAAATTTTTATGGGTTGGGGAAAAAAACGTTTAAAAAAAGATTTTTTAAATACTTTATTTTTCCCCCTTATCAAAAAAAATTTTTATCTTTCCAGACGAATCTTCTCGACATTTTTTTTTTAAAAAGGGCACCTGTTTTGTATGTTTATGTAAAAAAACCCAATGGGGGGGTTTTGGATCGGTTCCCGCCAGAAAATAATTAAATTTAACACTGACGATTACATTAATGATTTAAAAAAGCGTGTTTAATCAATAAATTTTTCAAATTAAAAACTGCAAATTTGGTAATAAATTTTTGTTTTTTTAAAATTTTGGGGGAATTTAATTTTTTAAATTTTTAAATTGTATATTATGTACAACTTTAAAAGATTTTCCTTTTTTCCAACAGGGGTTTCAATCCAAAATTCAGGGTTTTTTCATTGAACCCAAAAAGACCAGTGATGAAAATTTCAATCTTATTTTAAAAAACCTAAATCCAAACACCTGAATAAAAGATATAAAATTCCCCATTTTGATCACAAAAACTACAAAATACAATTTGCCCCCTCACCCCCAGGAAGGAGGGCGAAGTACCAATCCCCCCCCCCCTCGCCCCCCTTGCCCCCTTATTTCCCCCCAAACCCCAGTCTGTTCCTTGTCTTCTCTCCCTCCTTTTCCCTTTGGTTTTTTCCCTGCGACCATTGGCATTTCAAAAACGAAATAAAGGGGGCCCAAATATAGCTTTTTCCACCCCTATTGTAATGCTGGAGGGGGGTGGTAAAAAAGGGCCTGGGCAGTGTGTTTTTTGTAGTCGTGGACGATTCCCTAAAGCCCGGTTTTAAACCCTTTTAGGGGGGATGGGACGTTACCCCCGAAAAAATAAATTTAAAATGCAGAAAACGGGTTTTGGACGAACTTACCAAAGCAAAAATTTTTTACAATTTATATACTTGAAAGAGTATTTTTTTAAGGGAAGCAAAGTGCTACCCTTTAATTTTCCCCTTTTTGGGGAAAAAGGCCTTGGTTCAAATTGTGGTAGGAGGGAAAACCCCCTGGGGGGAAGGGTTTGCGCCTCCCTCTTTGTTGACAGCTTGGGTTTTCCCTTCACCTATTAAATGGCGAATTGGTGGGGGGGATGTTTTTTCCTACTTTCCCACTACCCAAACCCATCATCTGAAAAGCCGGTGATTAAATTTGTAAATGTCGTTTTTTTAAATATGTTTTAATTTCGTTTTTGGGCAATTTGTGTTTTTTTTAAAAGTACTTTGATAGGGGAAAACAAACTCTAGGCTTGCCCTTTTGTTTGGGAAAACCCCAAATAAAAAAGGGATTTTCTAAAAATTTGGTTTGCAAAATAAAATTTTTTTTTAAAATTTCTAACAATTGCCCCAAAGTGAATTTTTACACGACATTATGGAGGACACGGGCCAATTAATTTAGCAATAGGAACAAAGGATTTTTAAAAATTTGTTTTTTTGGCGTACAGTGAATTTTCAAAAAATGAAAATTACAAATTATGTCTTGGTAAAAAGGTGAAAACCAAAAATTTTAAAATTTTAAATTTTAATTAATAATCTTTAAAATTCAAGCAAATTAAAGGAAAAATAATAAAAGTTTTTTTAAAAAACCGAAAAGATCATTAAGAAAGTTTAATTTATGCAAAAATTTTTCAGATTTTGGGGAAATGAAAATCGTAATTAAAAAAAAATTTTCCCCGACCCAAAATTTAAAAATTTAAAGGGGGGGAAAAAAAAATTAAAATTTTACAAAAACGTTTTAACTAAGCCCCTGTTTTTGGGTTTCAAATGAAAATTTTCTTTAAAATTTTTTTTTTTTGAAATGAAAACCAAAACTGGCCCAAATTTTTGGGCTGTAATCGGGGGAATTTTTTCAGCGAATTTTTTCCCTTGATAAGTGGAGGGAATAAAATCACTTTCTTTTACCCTTCATGAAACCCCAAAATTTTGCTCCCCCTTAAAAATTGGGCCCCGAAAAAACCGTTTTTTAAAAAACCCCCCTTAAAGTCAAACTGTTAGTCTATTTTTTCTGTTTACTGTTCCCCAAATTTTAGACTTTTTTTAAAGCTCATCCCAAATTTCTTTTCATGTCAAGTAAAAACCGTGAAAATGAACCTGAAACCCCTTTGAAATTTACATAGTTCACATGTCTACAAAAACCAAAAAAAAATTAAAAATGGGTTTTTGTCGGTTATAAAAATTTATGATTTTGGGTTCCCAACTTTTTGGTGAATGTTTAATTGCTGAAGTTTTTCCGAAATTTCATTCAAAAAAATTTATATCCCAATCTTTTTAAGGGGTTTCTTTTATAATTGAACATGGGTTACTCGCCTTAAATTTTCCACATTTGACTTTATAAGATAAAATTTTGTTAGTCGTTTTTAAAATATATCCCCACCCCAAAACATTGTTTTCTTTGTTCCGTTGTATAAAATAATAGTTACATGTCTCCAAAAACCCAAAAAAAATTTCTACTGCTTTTTTGTCGAGTTTTCAAAATTTTGATTTTATTTTTCCGGGATTCTTGAAAATTTGAAAAATTGTCTGAAGATTTTTCCCATTTCATTTTCCGGCCCAAATATTTTGCGTTATAGTGTTTCTTTAAAAATTGAAATCTTTTTGCTGGGCTTAAAATTCCAATTTGAGTTAAAAAAAGATGATATCTTTAAAGTTGGGTCTTTAAGGGTTTAACACTAGCCCCTCCGGGTTTTGTGCTTTTTTCAAAAAAAAAATTGGGGAAAAAAACCCCCCCTTTCTCTACGTTTGGGTTACCATCAATAAAAAAAGGGGGTTAAAAAGTGGTAATGACAAAAGTAGGGGGGGGGGGGTGCCCCATTTTTAATGTTTATTAAAGTATATCCCCGCCCTCAAATGGGGAAAAAAAACCCTAAATTTTAATAACTTTATTTTCCCTACCCCCCCAACCCCCCCCCCCCCCCCCCCCCCCCCCCCCCCCCCCCCCCCCCCCCCCCCCCCCACCCCCCCCCCCCCCCCCCTTTAAATCTGCGGGGCCCAAAAAAGGGCCAACTTTTTTAAATTTTTGGGTTTATTTAAAAAATTTTTTGGGGGGGAAAAAAATTTTTTGGTTTTTTTTAAAAGAAAATTTTCAAAGTTTTCTTGGCAAATTTTTTTATTTTTCAAACTACCCTGATTTATTAGAGGGCCCAAAAAATTTTTTTTTGGTTTTCGAAGTTCGATATAAATTTTGGACTCGGGGGGTTCCCCCTTATCTTGTTAATGGTTTTCAGAAGGCAGGCCCCCCTTTGGGGTTTGGGGTCGGAAAGGGGAGCTCTGCCTTCAGAAGGGACGTATCGAGGGGGGACTCGGAACCCAACATTTTTTTTAAGCCAAAAATTTGATCAAAGGTTTTTTTTTTGAAACCTTTCTTTTTTTTCCCATTTTGCTTAGCCGAAAATTTTTTTTTTGATTTCGAAGTCCAAAAAAAAATTTGTTATTCATTTTTATTTCTAAAGTTATCCTAAAAAACATTTCCATTTTCTCGGTCAAAAAACCAAAAAAGAACCCCAAAATTTTTACGTATCTTGGGAAATTTTTAAAAATTTTATTCCCAGGAGTTTTAAATTTTTAATAACCCTTAGGCAATAATCTAATTGGGTTTTTGTGGTTTTCAGTGGGAATTAGTTGCTTGTTCCCCCCTTTTAACCGCTTTTGCAAGTTTATTTTGTCCTTCCCCCCTTTCGAATTTTGCGGAAAAATTTTAAGGGCCCTGTTAAGGGGAGTTTTTCGCAAAAGTGACTCCATTTCTGGAAATGTAGACAATCACGGGGGCTCAGTTAAACGCCAGCGGGTTAGCTTGTACTAGCAGGGGGGTGCTTGCGAACCCCCCTGAAAGCTCCCCTGTTTTAAAATCCGTGACACAAAAAAAGCTTCCCCCAAAAAAAAGCGTTTCTATTGGGTTTCAAATGATCACGTATATGGGTCCGCAAATTGATTCGCTCCCCGGGGTGCATCGGGACCCCCATTGTATAAATAGCCCCCGGCCCCAAAATACCCTCGGGTTCCATTCGTCCCCCTTCCGAAATTTTTTTGGCACTCTTTGCCCCTACCAGTGTCCCTTTCGTTTATCATCTTTTAAAAGAAAAAAGAGCCGTAAAGTAGGGGATGTTTCGTTGATCGCCCAAACTCCCGTTTGTTCTTTGAATTTACCGACCCTTTTTTTTTCCTGCTTTCTTTGAAACTTTTCCCCGAAGAGAAAACGGGTTTACAACTCACAAGTGGGGGTCACTTGTTTCGACTTTCAGGATGTAAGTTACTTCTCAGTGCCCAATTTTTATCCCATTGGGAGCCTGTTTAAAATTTAAATTTTTCATTTCTTTTGTATGAGTGTGCCTGAAATGTGCAAACTGTGCCGATAACAAATATTTAAAACAACTAGTTCCCCAAAGAGCTTTCTTTTGGGTTGTTTTCCCCCCCAATAACGAAAAAAAACATGTTAGGGTGGGCCCAAATTTTGGGGTTAAAAAAGGTGTTTTAAAAATGAATTTTGAAAAAAAAAATTCATTTTCAAAAAATGGGGGAATTTAAACCTGGGTTTTTTTTTTTCCCTTTTCTCATAAAAAAAAACTCCCCTTTAATGCCATTGCCCCCCCCCCCCCCAAAAAACCCCCCCCCCCCCCCCCCCCCCCCCCCCCCAAACCCCCCCCCCCCCCCCCCCCCCCCCCCGTTAGAAGCCCCTACGGAAACCAAAATTTTTAAAGCTTTTTGGGCCCCCAAAATTTTGAAAACAATTAAATTTTAATATTTTTAATGAGACTTTAAATTTAATTTTGGAAAGATAAAAGTAAAAAAATTTTTTTTAAAAATTTGGGTACAAAGGGAAAAAAAAAACCCCCAAAGAACAAAATTGCAATAAAATCTCGGTTTTGGGGGATTTCTAGCCAAAAAGACTTCATTTAAAAAAGGGAAAAAACTCTACATTTTTCAATATTTTTGGGTTTTCAAATTTTTTTGGTTTTGATTTAAAATTTGCATTTTAAAATTTATTTTTTGGGCCCCGATTTTTTTTTTAGGCCCCCCCAACCCCAAAAAGTAGAATTTTTAAAGTATTCTCCGCCCCCAAAAACGGGGAAAAAACCTACATTTTTTAAAATACTTTTAAAAGGCAGCCCCCCCCCCCCCCCCCCCAATAAGGGAACATATTCATGAGGAAACCCTTTTAAAGTTTTAAATTATAACTAACCTCCCCGTTTTAACGGGATTGGAAACCTTACCAAAAATTTAAGGGCTTTTTGTTTCCCAAAGTAACAAACAAAATTTAACATTCTCATGGGAATTCCCAAAAGAGCTTTGGGTAATAATTTTCCCTTTTCTATGTAATACTTCCCCGGGGCCTTCAATAGTTCCGGGGGCCCCCCCCCCCCCCCCCCCCCCAAAAAAAAACAAAATGAAATAAATATATGGGGAAAAAAAGCAACATCCTTTTTTCAAAAATCGGATTTATAAAAGGGAGCGGGGTTTTGGGGCAATATTTTTTTTTTGGTAGTGAGGTTTGGAACACAACCAAAAAACAGCTACATCGCTTTTTAGTGGCCCCCACGTTTTCTTGAGGGAAACTTAGGATAAGTTTGGGTCGATCGGGTTTGAAACACGAAGGCGGGGGGCGTGCAAAAATTTAAAACCGTAGGAGTACTTAAAGGGGGCAAACCCCCCTGCCCTTGGTTTGGCCCTGCACCAGAATGCCCGACACTAGGTTCCTTTTTTTTCCCCTTTGTTAAATTTTTCTGGACCCCTTTCCCAGGGGGAAGATTTTAGGGGGGGTCCCAAGGGAAAAAAAATGGAGGAAATGTTTGCCGGAAGATGCTGCAAACGTTTTACAGGAAAAACTGAATAACCCCAGAAGGGGCGAGCGAATGGGGTATTTACCCCCAAAAAATTTGGAGGGGGGATGATACGTTTACAAACCCGGGAGCATTGGTGCGGGGCCCTCGAATGATTGGGGCCTAAAACAAGTACAAGTAAATCTTTAAAAGGAGAAAGAGAAAAAGGCTTTTTTGAAGGAAATTTTTTTAAAAAACGAACGACCAACTTTAAGAAAAAAACGACCAAGGGATAAGATTTTAGAAAAATAAAAAAAACAAAGGGGGCAGGTCCAAAGTTTTTAAAAATGGCTGATTTTTGAGCTCCGCCCAAAATTTTAAAGCTTTTTCCCCCAAAATTTTGATCAATTTTTAAATTTTTGAATGAGCTAACTTTTGTGAAAGATAATATTTTTGGTCATAATGAACGGGTTTGCTTTTAAACATGAAAAGGTTTGTACCTTATCGGGCCTTAATTTGACGGACATTAATTTTAACGCCCGGGGGACCTTTTAAATTTTTTTCTCAATGCCCTTTTAAATTTAAATTCCCTTCATTTTTTGGGCCCTCCAAGTTTAAAGGGCCGTTTAATTTTTTTTCAAAAAATTTGAACTTTTTTTTCCAGAAAATGACAACTAAAGAGAACTTTATTTGCCGTTTAAATTTAAAAGACAGAAAAGTTCTCCCTTTTCCGCCGAGGCCCGAAAAATTTCTAGTATAGACAAAGGGTGTTTTTTTAAGGGGCCCCTTTGCAAAAAAGTCAAAGAAAAATTTTGGCCCAAACAACAACTTTGTTATGAGCTAGTCCCCGCCCCAAAATTACAAACTTGTTTTCCGCCCTAAAAAATTACCGGGGAACTCGTGTTTCCAAGGACTTGGGCTATTAACGAGGCAAAAGGGGTTTTTTTTGAAAATAAAATTTTTTATAGATTGCCCAAAGGCCCCTTTAAACGCTTGGTAAATCGACTTTAATTTAATTTTAAAATCTATATTTAATTTTTTAATATCTGCCCCCCGGGGAAAAAAAAACTGCAAAAAACTTGAGTTCGGGGAAAAATTTAAAATTTCCCCAATGGTATCAGAGTTAG
Source organism: Bolinopsis microptera (assembly GCF_026151205.1). NCBI lineage: Eukaryota > Metazoa > Ctenophora > Tentaculata > Lobata > Bolinopsidae > Bolinopsis > Bolinopsis microptera. Next base: position 14,685,500 of record NC_087073.1, read on the forward strand.
ACTACGCAATTTTGAGTAAAAAGAAAAAAACCCCCTTTGGAAAAAAGCGGGGCCCCTTGAGAATCGCTAATTTAGAGCGGGGAAATGGAAAAGGACGTCCAAACCCAAGGCCCAAAAACCCCTTTCAAATCTTTTTCGAAGATATTCCCTCAAAAAGTTTACCCCCAAAACTCCCCCCACCCTTTTTAAAAAAACTTAATCATGTGAGTCCTTTTTAAAAAGGTTTACATTTCAGGGCCAAAAACACCGCCAAAAAAAAAAGAAAAGGGGGGGCCCCCAACCCCTGTTGGGTAGCGTGACACCCCACAGAAGTAGACCAAAGTGGCTTCCTTTCTTGTGAAATTTTTATCAATCCCCTTGGTTTTCCCAGGCCTTTATTTGGGGTTTTTTTCCAATTTTTCAATTAGGGCAGTTAATTATATAACCTTTTGAAGCTGCCCCCCAAAATGACCAAAAAAGAGGGTTAAATTTTTTTAAATTTCCCGTGTTGTAGCCTAAGTTTATTAGGAAAACTTTGGAAAAAGAGATCAAGTTTCTTGCTGACCCTTGAAAAATGTAAAGCGTTTTAAAACTGGGGGCAAAACAAATTCACAAAGCCCCAAAAAGGGTGAACCAATTGAAATTTAGCAACGTTTAAAATTAAAAAGCGTTTTAAAAAAGTTTTATTTTAATTTTTAAATTTTTTGAAGGAAAAATTCTTTAAAAAGTTTTTTTTGGCCCAAAGTTGGTTTTTTAAAAGGGTTTTTTTTTTCGTTTTAAAAAATATTTTCAGCACGGAAACCCTTTTGTGGGAAAAATAAAAAAGCGATATTAAAAAACTGATATGGGAACTTTTTAACTTTTTTCTGCTTAACGACCCGTTTTTCCCTTTTTTTTCTGTATAAAAAATTTGGGTTTAAAAATCATTTTCTGGAAAAAAAAAAAAGTTTTTTTTAAAAAAGGGAAAAAATTTGGAATTTTTTTATGGTTTTTGAAATGCTTCTAGGTTCTTTTTAATTTCGTTCTTTAAATTTTGTCCGTTTTATTTAATTGGGCCGTCCAAATAAAGGGCCCCATAAGGTAGTTTTTTCCCGAAAAAAATTTGAAAAATGTTTAAAACAAAAATTTTTTGGTACAAATCATTTTTCCGGGGGGAGGCCTTTTCCCAGATCGAAATTACAAAGGGGGGCCCCCCGGCCCAAAAAAAAATACGAAAGGGGGGGGGGGCGGACTTCGAAAACCGAACAAAATATTTCGGGGCCCTAAGACAGGGAAAATGAAACATGAACTTAAAGTAAGTGTTTTCCCGAAAAACTTTTAAAATTTTTGACTTAAAAATTTTTTCGGGAAAAAAAAAAAAAAAAACAAATTTTTTTGAAACAAATAAAAAAAATTGGGGCCTTTTTTTGGGCCCCTTGGGGCCGATTTTTTTGGGGGGGGGGGGGGCGATTTGGGCCCCCGAAACATTTAAATATGCGACTCATAAATAATATTTCCCAAACCCGGGTTTTTAAAAAAAAGGTGAATCGCTAGGAAAACTTCAAAAATTATTTCGTTCGTTCTCCCCCGATAATTTTTCAGAAAAACCGTTTGTATCAAAGTCGTGACCCCCCATTGTCCCTTTCACTAAGTCGTTTCAAACACTAGTATTTGGCAAAACCAAGTTTTCAGCCGCGCGCTCTTTCCGGCAGGTCTACAAAAGTGTGACAAAAAACCCGCACTTTAGTACAAAAAAGGGGGGGTGTCACGTCCCGTCTATTTCCCGCTTTTTACCTTTGAATCCCAAAAAGGAATGGGCATTGGCGGAAAATAGGGGGGACAAAAGTGGGCAGCAAAAATTTTTCCCGAGGCCCGGGGGAAAAAGTTTTCGAAAAAGGAAAATTTTTTTTTGTGGGTTTACCCTGTAAAATCCCGTTTTAAAGGTATATTATTATTGGGCACGAGCCACGAAGTAAGATGTCGAGGACTGTTGTACTTGGATACAAGATCTAGAGAAATGCAGTGGTGGCATTTTTTATAGAAATAACTATGGGCTTCGAGACAATACAGCTGAAATTGAAACAGGCAGAAGAAATTGAAATTCTTTGATTCTTTGATCCTCGTGACCAAAATTGTTATGGTTTTTAAAAGACGAGGAGAAAAAGAACGAATGCGAGGTGAGAGAAAAAATTTCCACTGCTGGGTAAACAATATCATAACAGACTAAGTAGTCACTGACTTACTGGTCTGTGTGTGGGTATTTTAAGCAGCCCTGAAGCGTATCAGAATGCAGGATCGATATCACGTGACCATTGGCAAGCCAATACGTGCACTACATTGGTATCACGTGATCTACAAACACATGGAGCAGTTCTGCGCTTGACAGGGCTGTTGGCAAGCAGCCACTGTCTGGAAGAGTGAGTCACCGTCTAGAGCTGTGTCTAGAGTCCAGTATGGAGTCACGTGACCTTGATATCCCGTATTAGTCGGCTTGACCAGAGAGGAGTGACGAATAAACAAGCACAATGCTGGTAGAAGAGGAAAATAAGTGGCGAAGTTCAGGATCAAGCTATCAAGAAGAATAACATAGTCATGATCATTGGGTTTGTAAACGTGCACTAATTACATTATCTGACGATAGTTATCAGGCTTTGAGTTTTGGGAGTTATTTTTAAAATTTCGGTCCCCGATAAATTGTTATTTTTTGTGATACCGATAGCGGTGATCATGGTCTGCAGTATATTATATATTTCTCAGAGCTAAGTATTATTTCTATTTGATATCCGGACTAACTCAGAATATTTAAACTAATTGAATTTATTCGTCATCGTGTTGGTCTCGCGATCAACACAATGCCTAACCGACAAAGTGTTTGCCGATAATCCTTAGTGGGAACTTTATAATTTAAATTACAGTGCAGACCTCCTAATAACAAGTAGAATTCAAAAGTCGAAACAGCCTCCCATTTTGGTTTTGACTCACCGAGTAAAATACAAAAATAAAATCCTCTTCATTTAAAGTCAGCCACCCCGACGCGACAACTCCGTCAAAATAATATAGTTTACAGGAGACTATGGGAAAGAGTGAACCTGTGACGGTATCACAGCTTGTGTGCCTGCCCCCAGTTCGCAGTAAACCACTTAGCATTTGTATCGTTTTTAGCTTGTTATCAGCAGTCGTTATCTGCAAGTGTTACACACCACGCTAACCTGATGAATTTCTCTGTGGACTTACTACACACAGTGGAAAAGGATATGCAATCGGAGATTGGAAAGCTCATGAAAGCCGTGAATGTCTCGTCCTTCTCTGATATCAACCAGGGTGTTCTACAAAAACTGCTTAAGGGTCCGCTTGTAAATTTTCTCAGCAGCATATTACATTTAATGGACAGCAATATGAAGCTATGCAGGTCTGCAGCCAGCAAGATAGATCAGATGAAAACAGAACAGATAGACATGCAAAAGCAGCTGATAAACAGACAGCAGAATGAGATCGAATCGGTGCAGAAAACTGTAAAGAATGAAATGAAAAGTTGGGCAGATGTCGTCAAGAAGAACAGCGTCCAAAACAATCAGCTGACAACAAAAACTGTGAAAGAAGCCGTGCGATCAGTGAATAAAGAAGAAGAAAGATCGAGAAACTTGATTATCTACGGTTTGAAGGAGACGGAAGAAGGGGAGTGGGAGGACGTATTAGAGATGGACCCTCTCCCGGACTTTTTCAAGTCAGTTTTTGCTGAGGCCGGCTGTCATTTTCCTGACACGGATGAGATATGCAGGATTGGGAAGAAAGTTCCTGAGAAAACGCGACCAGTCAAAGTTCAGTTACAAAGCTCTAGCGATGTGGACATTATACTAAGGAATGCACACAAACTTAAAACAAATGATGATTTTAAGTCAGTTTATCTTGCACCGGATAGGACAAGGGAGCAGAGAATAGTACACAGTGGACTTGTCAAACAGATGAAAGAACTAATAAAGCAGGACAATAGCAAGCGTTATTTTATCAGAGACAATAAAGTTAATTGTGTTAGTGAGAGCTAGAGCCTTATCTACAAGTACACTGACTTGTTATCTGAACTTATGAACTTTAATATGTTATGTTCACTTTCGTTATCTACGTGGTGATACAGTGTAGTTTTTACATAGTATGTATTTTAATTTGGTTTAAGTGGTGGCCGTTGTATTCTATAAACCGTTTTTAACGAGTTTTTTTACGATGCAGTATTTTGTGAGGAGATTTAGGCAGCATGAACTGTGGCTCATATTTTATTATTTAAGCTGCTCTACGAGCACACACGCTAGCTAGTTGGTTTTTAGATAGTTAAGAGTATTAGTTACTTAGTTAGTTAGTGTAAATTAGTATCAGTCAGGATCTGTTAGCACACAGAACTGTTAGTTTTCGCGAAGCAGGTCTGACTTTCATATATATTCTTATAGTAGACTTCGTCATATAAATTTATTTTGAACTTAGTAACAATTTCAGGGGAAAAATAGAAATTTAAGATTTCATTTCTATTCTAATATTCACGTATATTAAATACAATTATATTGTTATGTATCATATGATTTTGTAAACATTGGCCGGTGTACCAAAAACCGGTCCCCAAACAAACAAGTGTACCAGCATAATAAGCTCAAGTTCGGGTATAGTCTTGAAGCTTCTTTAACGTTCCGTTGTTCATATAAAATAAAGACAAGTTCCCTGCAATATTCACATAAACTTGGGGAAGGTAGGCATGTTTGTAGAATGCGGGGGGGGGGGGAGGGGGGGGGGGAGGGGGGGTCACGTCCGCTTGTCTCATAGAATTTTATAAGTCGAAATTTTTCAAAGTTTTTTTTTGGAAACTAGGGGAGGCCTGCTTTCTGAGATTGAATCGCAAAGAGGATGCCTCAAGGCTCGATAGGTTATGAATATAGGCTTCTTATGAATATAAGCTCCTTCCAATTGTCCAAATTATGTGCGAAAAATTCTCATAATGTTTGTCGCACGCTAATGTCCGTCAATGTCCGTCCGAGCCCGTCAATGTCCGCTAATGTCCCAAAAAACACGTCCGTTGTCTCATAGACAATAGTGGGTAAAAATATGGCGGATTTTCCGCCAATTTTAACCCGCCATAATTAAACAAACTAAGGTAGTTATCGAAAATTAACATAAAATAATAATCAATACAAACAGATCGGGTAAAGTTAGACCTCTGTCACCATGCAAAACTTCAAATATTGGGCCATTGTGTGACCCGAGTAGATCAGAAAGGAAATGATAGTAATGAAAAGGCACACTCTTTTGCCAAACAAGGCTCTGATAACTCCGCCCAAGTGCTACTACCAATACCAAAAGTATTATGGAAGGGAGCGCTGCGGAGTATAAGTCATCGGAAAATGAGGGAAAGATGGAGAACGTTGCCCAACACTCATTTCAAACGAGTATGGAGACACAAGTTCGCCAGATTAATCCCCAAACTTGGTAAAGAGAGCACAAGAACAGCGACACAATTCCTCACTGGACACTGTGAACTAAACTACCATATTAATAAGTTCAAGCCGAAAACTGTGCCTAAAACTTGTCCACACTGTCTCATGGAAGAGGAGACAATGAACCACTTTATTGGTCAGTGCCCGAAGTGGTCTTTCCAACGAGGAGAATACTTTGACTCCTTCTACCTTAGTGTGACAGGCATAGTGGACAATATTACCGGGGTAAGCACAGGGCTCCAATGCTCTCTCTTACAGGGCTCCAATGCTCTATCTTACAGTTGTCATGCTCTATCTTATTGTGATAATGACCGCATCCGCCTACGAAGACCTGAGGAGTGAGTTAATGTGAACGTTTTGGGTGTAGGTCTCTTAAGCGGGCCGGGGGGGGGGGGTAAGAATTTTTTTCTCCAATCTAAAAAATCACATTTTTCCATCTTGTTGACCTCTTATTTCAAGAACAAAGGCAAAAATCAAAATTTTAAAACATAACGTTTTCGCGTGACACCCCAAAGAACACACGTGCCAAGTTTCAGCTCCTGGTTGTGGCCAGTATTTTCATGTGATTACAATTATTAAACCTCAATATTTGGTGCGTGATATCTCAAAAACGCAGGGTCAGATTTCGGTCCGGTTTTTTTCTTCTTGTTCGTCTCCAGCAGCTCTATCACAAATGTGAAAACTGGAAAAATTATGTTTCCCCCCCCCCCCCCCCCCCCCTCTGGCCTTAATCCCGAGCTGATTGTCATAGGCCAGGTAAATAACGTTAATTCGATTATAACTGGTAAGTTTTACCAGGGTGGCACAACATAATATTACTTATAATTACATTGGGGGGGGGGGGAGTGCCACGTCCGTCTATGCGGACTTCGAAAATCGAAAAAAAATATTTTCGGCTAATAATGATCAGGCCAGGGTAGCATAAAACATGAGCAAAATTAGTTTCCAAAAATAATTTCGGTCCGAGTCATATCCTTCGATTATCGAAGTCCGCACCTACCCCTCGATACACAATTTTGGAGTTTTTCTGAAAACCACTTTTCTCCACGTTTCATTCTACCGTGTTCATTATTAGCCGAAAATATTTTTTCGGTTTTTCGAAGTCCCCACCTACCGCCTCGATACACAATTTTGGACTCGAGGCTTCCCCCTGGTAATGCAATCTCGGAAGGCAGGCCTCCCCTTTGCAACACAAGCTCGGAATTGGGAGCTCTCGATATGGGAGGTACGTATCGAGAATGAAATAATTCTCATAATTTTTGTCCGTTTATGTCCGCCAATGTCCGTCCGAGTCCACCAATGTCCGTCAATGTCCGCTAATGTCCCAAAAACATGTCCGCTTGTCTCATAGAATCCAAAAAGGACAGGACATGGCGGACATTGGTGGACATGTCACCGGGTCACCCCCCCCCCCCCCCCCCCCCCTACAATTATATGTTTTCCCGTTATTTAATAAATAAATTCCCGCTTAAAGTTCTAAGTGCTTCAAAATGTATGTTACCAATCCTGATAGACCCTTAATTTCAGGAAAAGTGGCTGCCAGGGAGTCGAGTTATAACAACGCTTCAGCAGTCGCTAGAAATCCCCTCCTCAGCTCTGTTAAACTTATTTACTACAAGATATTTGCTAAGATGTACTCGGTAATGGGAGCCAAATCTAAACTTGTGTTTGTCAACTCATCTTGGACCAAGGGACACATAGACGATATTTGGCAGATTCCTGACAGGACTACACTTCTTTACCCACCTTGCAATACTGAGAACTTCCTTAAAATTTCGGGACCTAGATCTAAGAGGATTGTGTCGGTTGCCCAGTTTCGGCCAGAGAAAGATCATAAATTGCAGATCGAATCATTTGCGATGTTCGTGGAAAAAACTGGACGAAGAGATGTAACGTTAACCCTAGTGGGTGGGGTAAGAAACCAGGGAGATAGAGATAGAGTAGAATCTCTGAAGCAACTTTCTGAAACCCTTAAAGTAGACGAACTGGTTGAGTTTAAAGTCAGTATCCCCTACTCCGAGCTGTACCAGATCTTATCCGACTCTCTGATGGGTCTCCACACCATGTGGAACGAACACTTTGGTATTGGAGTGGTGGAGTTCATGGCAGCCGGTATCATTCCCATAGCACACAACAGCGGGGGTCCTAAGTTGGATATAGTGGTACCAGGGACAGGCTTCTTAGCAGCCACTGCTGAGGAATACAGTGATCACGTGATAAGAGTTCTGGAGATGACAGATGAAGAATTGGAGGGCATAAGGGAAAGAGGACGGGAGCATGTGATGGGCACCTTCTCTGATGAGGCCTTCTCGACTGTCTTTATTGAGAAGTGTGTGAACGAGTTGGATATGGATCTTAGATGGATTGAAGAGTTTGATGCAGAGGACGAAGAGAGGTTGGAAGAGTTTTCAGATTGATTGGAATTTAAATTTTCGTTTGATTTGGAGTGTTTACAGCTGATCTTCACTTTGTTAGTCGTTCAGATAGTTTTATTGACTGGAAAATATTATTGATCTATAAGCGTTTTCCTCATAAATTGGTAATTTTTAATGGGACACTATTTAATTTTAATGTTATTTATTTTTATTAGTTTAAAAGCACATTTAACCTTCAGGGTCACAAATTTTAAACAATTGATACAGTGTTTTAAGTGTTAGATTATAAATTTATGTTTTCTTTTGAGTTAAGCACTGTATTTTCTCGAACAAACATTTTATCACAATAGATTCTCCTACTGCGCTAACAAGCTCTAAACCCCGTAACTTTAACTCCCCGTTAAAAACTCAGCCTCATCAAGATCTTTGGTTTGTACCGTCTCCCTTCTGACTTCTCATCAAGTCTTACCAAGAACAAGCGCCTTTACATGGGTACCTGTATTTTTGTTTTATTTTCAGTTGAACTTGACTGAGTAGAGTGACTGATTGTTACTTGAACATAAAGTAGAAACATGCAGACATTTGGTTATCAACACAAGAATGGAAAGAATTCCATAAACCTAAGATCATTGCTGCAACATACTTGTGAATATCTTTGCAGTCAGTGTGTTCAAGACAGGGATAGTAGTTACCTCCCTTGTCTAGATAACACCAGTTCTTGCAACCCAGTCCATCAAAACACTTCTTTCTGTTCTCAAAGAACGCACAAGCTCCTGATAAGGATTGATAACGGACATTTACTTCGAGTAAGAGATTCCGGCAAGTGGGCAAGTGTTTCTATTGATATTAACTGTTCTAAAGGTGTTGCGATATTCATAGCTGGAAAAATTGGACAAATAGACATAGCTAGTGAGCACTAAGCATCCTAATGTTTAAAACAGCACAAAAGAAATTATAAGTTCTGACCTCCACATTGGCTCCAACAGAGCCCTTGCTTACACCCGTAAGTACAGCTACTGATTCTGTCACAGGGGTAATCAGAGTCTGACCACGCACAAGCTCCCTCTCCTGATAACACGTGCTTTACTATCATGTCACATGTGGTACATACTATATTTCAACTTTTTCAGAGGAATTAAAACATTGATCTCAATTGAATATACTGTGGTTTTTAACGATATATCCATATTCTTATTAAACTTTAGGCATGCAACAGACTACTTGGCATTGAGATGCGTAATTAATAGTTAATAGTACTAATTAATTATAATTACCTTCTTCAAAAACTGCGGCGAGAACCACCATGCATAGCACAATAAGTACCTTCATCTCTGAACTGTAAACGTTAGATACGTCGTAATAGAATCTAGACTTAAATAATACATATATTATCGATGAAACGAGTTTGAGTAAATCAATACAACCAATTACCATCAATATTCAATAGTAATAGGATTAGAATAACTTGCGGCTGATGAGGAGCCTAGATCCACTGTTTTAAATATTAATCACAAAAAAAACTAAGGAGCAGTTTTCTAAAGGAATAGTTGTCTATTACTTAGCTCATGTTTAACCACAATCGTGCTAAATACGTTAAACTGCCATGTGCCAGTTTTATTTGAAGATCTGCACAGTGTGGCTGACGAGGTGAAAAATGAATTAGCAGGCCGGATTAATTCAATTTTCGTTTTGAAACCATGAACTTGAGTATACCATATTTTTTGTCAACTATGGTTCATAGTTCAATTAGGACTCTGTCAAGGCTTTGTCTTACTGTTCAGAGCTATTGTCTACAACTTTGAATATGAAGTTATTCGATTTTTTGTTAAAACTGTAAATTGTATTAGAAAAAAAATACGGATTCGATATTTTACGTAAAGTATGTTTATAAAGTGATGGTGTGATCTAATCTGACAACATCAATAATTAAGTATATATACCTAATTCAACCATATACCTATTTTAAATTTTGGTGCGATAGTAGGCAAAAAAGTTTAAAAAATATTATTGCTATATTGATAGTTGTGGACACAACAAGAAAATTGAGAATAATCTTGTGCGAGGGTAGGGACCCAGATGTCGTTTCTAACCCAAATAAACTTTAAGGAGGCTTCTCATCAGTAGCCGCACCTCCTTACTCGGTTTCTGAACTGGAATTCTATGGGCTTCCAGACGGCCAGACCGAGTATTACCATCCCATCCTTCTAGAGTTCATCACAAGTAGCACCCACCTTGAAGATCTTTGACACCCAGACACACCCCATTGGCGAACAAACTTTGGATATAATCTTACATGCTCCCGAAGGAATCCCTGGTTTATGGTCTTTCTCATCGTCACCAGCACTTTCACTAGGTCACCAGCTCTTTCACTGAAGTCATCAGCCCTTTCACTGAAGTCATCAGATGTGACTCTGATCAACGGTATAGTTGTGGACACAACAAGAAAATTGAGAATAATCTTGTGCGAGGGTAGGGACCCAGATGTCGTTTCTAACCCAAATAAACTTTAAGGAGGCTTCTCATCAGTAGCCGCACCTCCTTACTCGGTTTCTGAACTGGAATTCTATGGGCTTCCAGACGGCCAGACCGAGTATTACCATCCCATCCTTCTAGAGTTCATCACAAGTAGCACCCACCTTGAAGATCTTTGACACCCAGACACACCCCATTGGCGAACAAACTTTGGATATAATCTTACATGCTCCCGAAGGAATCCCTGGTTTATGGTCTTTCTCATCGTCACCAGCACTTTCACTAGGTCACCAGCTCTTTCACTGAAGTCATCAGCCCTTTCACTGAAGTCATCAGATGTGACTCTGATCAACGGTATAGTTGTGGACACAACAAGAAAATTGAGAATAATCTTGTGCGAGGGTAGGGACCCAGATGTCGTTTCTAACCCAAATAAACTTTAAGGAGGCTTCTCATCAGTAGCCGCACCTCCTTACTCGGTTTCTGAACTGGAATTCTATGGGCTTCCAGACGGCCAGACCGAGTATTACCATCCCATCCTTCTAGAGTTCATCACAAGTAGCACCCACCTTGAAGATCTTTGACACCCAGACACACCCCATTGGCGAACAAACTTTGGATATAATCTTACATGCTCCCGAAGGAATCCCTGGTTTATGGTCTTTCTCATCGTCACCAGCACTTTCACTAGGTCACCAGCTCTTTCACTGAAGTCATCAGCCCTTTCACTGAAGTCATCAGATGTGACTCTGATCAACGGTATAGTTGTGGACACAACAAGAAAATTGAGAATAATCTTGTGCGAGGGTAGGGACCCAGATGTCGTTTCTAACCCAAATAAACTTTAAGGAGGCTTCTCATCAGTAGCCGCACCTCCTTACTCGGTTTCTGAACTGGAATTCTATGGGCTTCCAGACGGCCAGACCGAGTATTACCATCCCATCCTTCTAGAGTTCATCACAAGTAGCACCCACCTTGAAGATCTTTGACACCCAGACACACCCCATTGGCGAACAAACTTTGGATATAATCTTACATGCTCCCGAAGGAATCCCTGGTTTATGGTCTTTCTCATCGTCACCAGCACTTTCACTAGGTCACCAGCTCTTTCACTGAAGTCATCAGCCCTTTCACTGAAGTCATCAGATGTGACTCTGATCAACGGTATAGTTGTGGACACAACAAGAAAATTGAGAATAATCTTGTGCGAGGGTAGGGACCCAGATGTCGTTTCTAACCCAAATAAACTTTAAGGAGGCTTCTCATCAGTAGCCGCACCTCCTTACTCGGTTTCTGAACTGGAATTCTATGGGCTTCCAGACGGCCAGACCGAGTATTACCATCCCATCCTTCTAGAGTTCATCACAAGTAGCACCCACCTTGAAGATCTTTGACACCCAGACACACCCCATTGGCGAACAAACTTTGGATATAATCTTACATGCTCCCGAAGGAATCCCTGGTTTATGGTCTTTCTCATCGTCACCAGCACTTTCACTAGGTCACCAGCTCTTTCACTGAAGTCATCAGCCCTTTCACTGAAGTCATCAGATGTGACTCTGATCAACGGTATAGTTGTGGACACAACAAGAAAATTGAGAATAATCTTGTGCGAGGGTAGGGACCCAGATGTCGTTTCTAACCCAAATAAACTTTAAGGAGGCTTCTCATCAGTTTCATATAAGTTTACATAATACATAGTTTAAGTTATGCTGTTCTGATTAAATAAAGTATAATCAAGGCCAAGGATTGAATTAAAATTAAAATTATACTTATACCAACTCGTGTAATAGGAGTTTAAAATAAAAATACACTATCATTGCGATAATTAAAATTAAAAATATCAGTAAAAGGTAAAACTTAGATTAAAACTTATAGATTATATCACCATACATTGGTCTCTTCTTAAAGTTAAAAGCAATCCACAATAGTCCATAATGATAAAAGCAAAGTAGATCAGTGCCCGAAGGTCGATGAGTCACAACTAGAAGTGCTTGTAGTTGTGTAGACTGTGGGTATAAAATGTAGAAGCAATGTCATGTCAATATCTACCTGTTTATTTTATCTCGTTCCGCTCCGCAACAGTCACATCTCTGAAATTGTATCCTTGTGTCATTCAGCAATACTTTAAAGATATAGTGCATTATTATTTAATGTGTAAAACTGATTACGCAGGGGGAGGGGGGGTTAAAAATTGTCCAAAAAGTGATTACGTAATATGTTAATTTAATCTTCGATGTCATTTTGGACTTTGATTTGATCAATGAAATAAAAACTAACCACAACTTGACGCGGCTAGTCTACTGGGGGTGATGCAACGTCAATTAATGTCAGTATTCCATAAAAACCCCAAACTGACATTGACATTAATTGACATTAATTTTTCTTGAAATTTGAGATTATCATTATTCGATAAGTATTCAAGATATGGCAGTATCTAGATAGCCCGACCACTGTCCGCGGACAACTGTCCGCGGAAAACTGTCCACGGACAACTGTCCACGGACAACTGTCCACGAACTACTGTCTACCAGATCATATTACTGCATAATAACAGTATCCCCTGAATCAAGCAACGAAGGGCCTGAACGGAACCCCTCGGTTTCAGTTCCTTGTTTAACACTGCACCGTACGGCAAGGACATCCACCGGGTTCTCCAAGGATGGGCACATAGCTCACTCCACAATATGCTCTGTCAAATGTTGCTTATAATATACCAAGGATCTACAGGAAATATTTCCTTGTAAGTTTTTATAATAATTATGAGTATGTTCTTATCTGTTGATCCTTAGGTTCAAAGACCACCAAAAAAAATGTCAGCTTCCAACTCTTCCATCTTCGGTCCCCACCGGCCACGCCCATATTTTATTGGTTTCTTATATATAAACAAAAGCTCTAAGAAACAGATAGTAAACAAAGTAAACATTTCTGTCCCCTAATCTTTCTCAAACAAAAGTCATGCAATTTGCATACTTCTCCATTTAACTCTATTCTGAGCAATTAACGTTAAATAGTCCAAATCACATAAATTATTTAACGATAATTTTCGGACACTAAGGTCGTGTAGAATCAGTGAGAAAAGGTTTGACTGCGGTCTTCCACGCCGCCCTTGAAGCTGTAAGGTGTTGACAGCAAAAACAAGCGACGAATAGGCTGGGCCATCTGTAGGCCCACGCAGTACATGTCCGAGCATCCTCCACCGACTACGAGCCACTTTAGCTGACAATGGTTCACTATTGCAGCGTTTATACAAGTTCTTGTTAGAGATGATGTGAGGGTATTTGTAATTCAAAATTGATCGCAGATGACGTCTGTGAGCAATATCTAGTTTTTCCAATACTGATTTAGGGGCAGCCCAGCAAGATGAATTGTACATTAAAACGGATACTACCAGAGCCTCATACAACAGAAGCCTCTTGCTCAGAGGGATCTTATGGTTCCAAGCTTTCTTGTATTTGTTAAACGCGGCATATCCCAGACATATCCTTCTAGAGATGTCCTCCTTACTACAAAGCATGGAGCCAAGCGTGATACTCTTTCTCCAGAGCTCGTTCCCTGCAATTGGCTTACCCTGATCGTCTTTAGCTCCCTTTTCAGCTAAGTACACATGAGTGAAATCAGTTTTGTCTTCGTTAACGAAGAGATTCCAATCTTTAAGGACTTCTGTTGCAATAGGCAACAGCTCCCTCAAATTTTCTTCATCTTCATCATTGAAGTCGATATCATCAGCATACTCACTGTCAAGTGGAAGACCAATATCGGTGATAGGTGGGTTAGGCCTATTCGTTGCAGTTTCAAGCCTGTTACGGAGGTCACGCAAGGCACCCGCTAAGACAAGTGTGAACAAGCATCCAGACAGACAGTCACCTTGGAATGCACCGAGAAAACTCTGGAATTCAGCAGACAGTGTACCGTTGATGTTGACTTTGAGCTTGGTGTTGGAAAGCAAAAGTCTTACCAAACGGACTTCGTCATCATCACAGCCACACTCAACAAGAAGATCGAGGATGGTAGATCGTCGTATAGTGTCAAAGGCACTAGACATGTCGATCCCCATACGATGGTATTCCCACCTCTTCCTCTGGACAACTGATAACATCACACGCTGGCACCATACAATGTCAGCACATGATCTACCCTGCTTGTAAGCACATTGCCATGGACCAGTGAAGGCATTGACTTTATTCTCAATTCTCTTCAAGGTTGCCATTGAAAGAATCTTTCTAACAGCATTTGAGAGAGTGAGGGGTCGTAGATTCTTCACTGGACCAATGGGCTTATTTGGCTTCTGTAAGGGGGTAATGTTTGCCTGTCCAATGGGGTCAAGGTAGGAATTGGTCTCGAAGCTTCTATTGATAATGTCTGCAAAACGTCTGTGTACTGATCCAGTAGAATACTTGAGAAGCTCATTAGGAATCCCATCTGGGCCGTTAGCTCGACCATTTTTGAGACTTCTAGCAGCTGATCCGATTTCTTCACTAGTGAATGGCTTAACTAGTGGGCGAGGAGGTCCTACAAAAGGTTCTAAAGGTGCTTCATCACGAGTAAGTTGTTGCTCAAGGTACTTAGCAACTACGGCAGCTTTACCAGTGTCCGTTGCAATATTGCACCCTTGCTCATCATGAACACCAATACTAGAAGGGGCTTTACTTTTAGGTAAGTTCAGGGTTCGAACAGCTTCAAACATTTTCTTACTATCTGTTGTTGAACTGATGGTATTACAGATAGCATCAGCAGCAGCTGATCGTATGTTAGAAAGTCTCTGCTTGATCTGATTGGTGAGGCAGTTAATAGATGATCTAAGTCAGTGGCGTAACGTTGCCTGTTGGCGCCCCCCTGCCGAAAAGGCGCCCCCCTGTTGGCGCCCCTCTCCTTTTGGTGCCCCTCCCTAAAATTGAACAAATTAGGCGATTTAAGAGGATACGCCGGTAAAATCTCTAAAAAAGTGTGTATCTAGAGCAAAACGCGCAGTTTTGCTAGTACTTTAGTTAAGTTTTCGAAATTGTCCCACATTCAAACGACGATTTGGCGCCCCCCTAAGACGGCGCCCCCCTGCACAGCGGGGTCAGCAGGGCCCTTCGTTACGCCACTGATCTAAGTGAGGTTCTGTCTAAAGACTGGTTATCATTAAGCTGCTGTCTCAACAAGTAACGCTGGCTAGATAAGTTTTTCACCTCATCATCGTCGCTGCGATTACGTTTCCTGTGTCTGATGACACCAATTGACGATTTTGCAGCATCCTTTATGGACTCAAGTAAGCCATTCAAGTCTGAATTTGGATCCAGAGCAGAAACAGTGTTACTTAAGTTATCATCTAAGGATTGACGATATTTCACCTGAATGGTGGGGTTCGAGGTGAGTTCAGAGGTGTTGAACTTTAAGGATGACTTGGAGTTGCGTTTATAGCAAAGACAGATGTCCTTAAAGTCTACTCTAGTGACAACAAATCTGTGATCAGAGTATGTCAAGGTGCCTGCATAAGATCTAGAATCTTGTAGCATTGGCTTCGACCTACTTCGACACAGGATGAAATCGATCTGAGAATAGACCGGGATCGTCTTTTTACTATTTCGCCCGGCACTCCAGTCCTTCCTCCAGCCAGTGTAGGTGGTCGTATGTCGAGCAGGATGATAAAAACCAGTGTTGGAGGCAAAGAGGTCAAATTCTGATAACAAGTCTAACAAGTTTTCTCCCATATCGTTGCGCAAACCCATACCATGTTTACCCATGAAACGACCAAAACCAAAGTCCTTATCTGAAGCAGTCATTTTTCCCAACTTTGAATTAAAATCTCCCAAAACAAATATCTCAACATTAGCAGGGACGTTTAGAGCGTCCCTAACTTGGCCGTAAAAATTAATCAACAGTTGTTGATCATTTTCTGCAAGTTTCTTGTGTGGCCCATATACATTGACCACCCTACATTTGATAAATTTTCCAGATTTTGTAGGGAGTTCTAGGTCCAAAAAGCTTACTCGATCACTGATACTGTTCCAGCATACCACATAGTCAATAAATCGGGGACTGATAACAAAACCGAGTACATAGTGCCGGCCATTTTTCTGCTCAAACAATAATAGTTTGTATCCGTTGCTAAGACTGCAAGAATCCGGTTTTACAACCTTAGTCTCCTGAATAGCGCAGATATCTATGCCGTACCGTAGACAATCGGTACCCAGTTGCTCCCGTTTGCTGTGGATGTCGTCTGGATCATCACAAGAACCGAGGCCACGTATGTTAAAGGTGGCGAAGCTGATGAGGAGTGTAGCAAACAGGGATCGTCCTGTAGCTGAGGTAAACATTACGGAGGGCGATGTTGTCGTCTCTCCGCCGCTGGCGTTACCCATACGGTCCATCTTGGTTTCTTATACAGGTAAAATATCTAGAATCGGCTTTTTTAGTATGAAGGAGTAATGTTAGCTGTTTAAGATTCGTTATTCAAATATAAATGTCATGAAGGCATTTCGTTTAATGTGGGTTTTAAGTTCTGATGATGTTGAATTTCGGAAAACCGTATTATTTTAGTTTTATTGTTTAATGATCTGAATTTTTTCACATTTCACATTTCCATATGGAATTAAACGGAATTAAACGTAAAGTTGTCGGAGATGGCACTAACACCATCGTCTCGACTATACATGAATGAGTAACATATCTACATCTAGAGTAAGTAAAATTCGAGATTCAAGAATCATGAAAATTTAAAACAAAATCACTTAAAATTTAACTCCCGTACAAACAACCGAAATAGAAATAATTGCTGAAATAATAATTTAACATAAGAGGAAGTAGTAAAAGGCAACTTCAATGGTCACTAAACTGCGATATTAGTATTCGAGTCCACAAAAGACACATTCATACTCAAACAGTCCTCCCACTCACAGTCACAACGTACTGGAAACAGTAATCACTAGTGTTCCATGCTCGTACAACAGATCGTGAAATCTGCATAATGATGGTTGATCTGTATTATGTCTGTTGAGTTGGTAGTCCTGATGGGGTGACAGGCAGTATTGGCGTCTTTTTCGGGTTCCTGATGCGGTGACAGTTGCAAAGGAATTTGCCCAGTTCTTGCACATGGGCAGAATTCATGATAGCTCCGTATTCCTTGAGCAGCAAAAGACTCTTAAGGTTTTCCGACAGTGAGAGTCTCGCTGAGTGGTACATTGGACATTCAGTGAGGCAGTGTTCTTCATTTTCAATGATTGTTCCTTCGAAAAAGGGGAGATATTCTAAGCCTTGAACGTTATCCTTGTTGCAGCAGAATCTGCAGGCTCTCGTCCACGTTCCAGTTTCTTTTGTGTATCTCCCTCTCTCAATAAGAAGGTCATGGCTACTGGAGCGGATTTTTGCTATGTGCATGCGACATTGACTATTCTTTAGATTGAGATACTGCTCCTCTCCGAATACCTGTTTGATAGTGCAGTAAAATTGCATTTTCTTTTGGGATGCTAAATCTGTTCTCCAATCTTTTACAAAGTGATCAACCAAATTTCCATGTGCAGTTGAGGTCGTTCCTTCTGCTCTGTGTTGGTCGGATCGAGCGAATTTGGCCGCTTTGGATTCAGACTGAGCGATCGAGTTCCAGGTCTTATACCAAGAGAGGTTTAGATTCTTCTGCTCTTGGAATGTCTGATGTACAAGAAAGTTGACGCTGCTCACGTCGGGTGATGTCTGAGACAATCTGTCGAAGTATCTCAGGCATTGTGGTAGTACCGACAGGGCCCATGGTAACCTGCCCGTATCTCCGTAACAGAAGTTGTTGTTAGCTTTCTTGTGTAAGCCGAGCACCCATTTCAGCATTTTCAGGTGTGTTGTCTCAAGTGCGTCCTTTGTTGCAGCTCTAGCAAGGTTCTGTCTTGAACCATCAGCGCAAGCCATCTCCTTTGCCATTTTTGTACACGGTAGCCATATCTGACAGGCATACGTAGCGACTGGTTTAACGAGGCTGTCTATAAGCTTGAGCATGGTTTTTGTTGTTAATGCTCGAGTGTCGACCATGCGTCTGATCGAGAAAAATGCTCTTAGTGCTTTTTTCCTCAGTTCGTTCATGGCACCTTTAAATGAACCGTTGAGACTGAATTGAATGCCTAGATAGCAGTAAGATTTGGCCGATGAGATGTCCAGGTTCCCTAGTTTGAACCCGTAGGAGCACTTCAGCAAACGAGAGCTCGAGTTGAATACCATGATTTTGGTTTTGTCGATGTTAATTGACAGTTCCCATTTACTTGCAAATTCGTGCAGGCAATCAAGTTGTTTCTGCAGGCTTTTGGCGTCGAGTGCCAAAAGTATCAGGTCGTCTGCCCACAGAAGATGGCTGACCGGGAAGCCGTTCAGTTCTGGAATTGACAAGTCCTCAAGAGCTGCTAGTCTAATGGAGAGGTCATAAATGTATACCTTGAAGAGCTCCGGCGACATTGGATGCCCCTGTTCGGTACCAATGGTGACATCGATGGTGTCAGACAGCTTCTTGCTCAGTTTGATACGGGTAACTGAGTTGCTGTACATGTTCTGGAGGCAAGAGAAGAAGCTTCCTCCGATACCAAGTCTACTGAGTTTGTACATGAGAGCCTCCCTGCAGACTGTGTCGAACGCCTTACGATAGTCCACGAAGCAAGCGAATATTTTCTTCTTCAGCTTCTTTGTATACTTCTCGATGATCGTTGTAAGGGTCAGGATATGGTCAGAGCACTGGGCACCAGCTCTGAATCCGAGTTGGTGAGGGAAGTCGGGACAGACGACTTTACGGAATTCGATCAGCCTATCAAGGAGGAGGGATGCAAAGAGTTTTCCAAGGCAACTTCCGACTGTGATTGCTCTATAGTTATCGGGGTTCTGCTTGTCCCCCTTTTTGTGTAGGGGGGTAGTTATTGAGCAGTTCCAGGGGTAGATTCCTTGCGTTAGGCAACCATTGAATAGTTTCAGAAGGACTTTTTGGAGACCGAGTTTGGAGCTCTTGAGCATCTCGTTGGAGATAAGATCACATGAAACGCTTTTGTTATTCTGGAGCTTATTGGTGACTTTCTCCAGTTCTTGGATAGTAAACTCTGTGTTGAGTTTTTCAAGTTCGACTGATGGCTCGAGGTGGTACTCGGTTCCCTGTTCACCAGCTTCGTTGGTCGAAGTGTTCGTTTGTAGTCCACCGTGCGAGGGGTCCTTGCACTTCTGATTGTATAGGTCGTTGAAGAACTTGTGAAATGCGATCAGGTCATATATGTCGAATGTATCGGGGTCCTTGCAAGCGGACGAGAGGTCTTTTAAAGCAGCCCAGTTGATGTTGTTGCTGAGGTTGATTTTCTCGTTAAGTTTGTATAGGTAAGCTCCCTTTCTAGCTCGTGTTTGTGCCCTGTATTCTTTCTTACGGAGGTAAAATCTTGCTCGGTTGGATTCCACGAGCATAGGATCGATGTGGGTGTTATTCTTGGCTCTTTCGTCTCTACAGACTAATCGTTTAGCATGCCTACAACTCCAATCAAACCATTTGTTTTTGTTAGTACTGGGCTTTCCACTTTTCTGGGTGGTAACTTGACTTGCCAGGTTAGTAAAGGTGGCAATCACAATTTCATTGAAACTGCGAATGTCGTCAGGGGAGGAAATATCAGTTTGAAGAAGAGAATCAACTTTTTCTTTGAATTGAGCGGTGTTCTGGGCTGACTTGAATTTTTCTGTGGTACCAAGTCCAGAGCAGGCATCTTTGGTCCACTTGAATGGCTTCGGGATCGATGCGAATTTGAGCTCCATTTCGTTCGAGATGTCGCCAGCCATCACAATGTTCCTTATGTTAGTGGTTAAAGTGGTGGATATTGGTCTGTGGTCAGAATAAGGGGTGAGGTCACCAACTTTGAAGAACCTTGCCCGATGAAGGAGGCTGTGGGACACGCAAATGTAGTCGACCGTACTTACTCCATTTCTTTGAATGCAAGTTGGACTGCCAAATATGTCCCCAATTGTCCTTCCGTTTAGGATTATCATTCCAGTTGTCTGGAGTAGCTCAATGAAGGGTTTGCCGTTGGAGTTGAGAATCCGATCTTGGTTGTTTCTAGAGGCTACCTCAGTAGGAGATATAGAATGCTGGGGAGGATCGAGTTCAACTTGAAGGTCCCTAGACTCGCATGGTATAAGGAAGTCGTTCAATGTGCCGGTCCGCGCGTTCATGTCACCAAGTATGGCAGCATCTTCGGAGTCGGGGATATTTGATAGACACTCTTCTAAGTGCTCACAAGTGGTTGTATATTGTTCCATTTTGGAACGCATTCGTTTCTTGTATGAGCCATGAGCTGGCGAGTCGTACACATTGATAAGATTCAGATCTTTGTCAAGGTTGAAGTATTTGGCTTTAAGCTTTACGATGAGTATGTCGTCGCATTTGGAAAAATGAACTCTGACTACTCCTGCAGCCAAGTGCTTCCGGATCGCTGTGCACACGCCACCTGAGTTGCTATCCGATCTGTTGGCGTTGAAGCATTTGAATTCCCGCATAGAAACCTGTCCTTTAGTTTCTTGTAGGCAGACGATATCGTGGCCAGCTATGAGCTTCTGGACCTCGTCAATTTCGAATTTGACACCCTCAAATTTGTCACGCTGGTGGTTGATGTTCCAGCTCATGAGTTTGAGTGAGTGTCTCATCTTAGGGGGGCTATTCATCTCTAAACCTGTTCGTGCTGCGTCTGGATCTGTCCTTTGGTTGGTAGCTTACTCGAGGTAAGCGCATTGTTTTCCTCATTCCTTCACGGAGGCGCACCCACAGCATTTTTTGACCTCGTTCTCTCAGCTTGAACCCTTCGTTACTTGTGTAAAAGTTTTGGTCACCGATGCTGTCATTTTGGAAGGTAAAGATCCTATCTTTTGCAACCGGCTTGTGTTTGTGGAGCCAGCTCACATAGTCTTCAACATCTTTGTTGACGATGCTGATTCTCTCATTGAGGGCTTTATCGTTGCTCGATGGAATCAGTCCTGAGAAGCATATTTGGGCTTTGGTTGTGTTCATCAGATGCTCGGAGAACTCCTCAACGATACTCACGAGACCAGATTTCTTTTTGAGAAGGTCATTTATCCCCGTGTGAACATATATGCATTCGGGCTTGAGTCGTCTGATGGTGCTGTTCAATAGCTTTGCTTTTTTAGTCGTATCCTCATAGCTGTCAAACTTGAGGCAGTGTACATTGAATTGACTATTGAACAGTTTAGGGTTGAAGTGATCAAAGTTACTATCGTGGATCAGAAGAACAGTGTGCTGTCTGTAACTTTCCCTTATTCGCCTGGAAGATTTGTTTCTACTCTCCTTGGCTTCACGACTCGGTTGATTAGGTTGTGCCTCGGATGCGGTGGTCTCTGAATGTTTTGACTCACTGCGGTTGTCCTGTCTGGTTGCTGGTACAGGTACATTCTCTTTGTGGTTTTTGCTGTTCTTCTTGTTCGATGTAGTGAACGTCTCGGAGCCTCCATTCTCAACGATCTTGGACCACAGGATACCCTGTTCGCTTTCCCTGTTCGTATCATCGACAGAGGCCGGTGTGTCACGCCGGGCGGGCTTGTGGTTCGCCGGAGGCTGTGGTGAACTGGTGAGGGCCTGCGTCATACTCTCATGGTTTACTTCAAGTGCCTCGATTCGGGTCCTATTTGAGGAACTTACAGTTTCAAATGACTGAAAGGCTAGATTGAGCTCACCCTTTAGCTCTTCAGCTGTGGCTTGTGACTGGTTCTTAGCAGTGTTTGCCACACTCTTGACTGCTTTCTTCAGATTGTCTTGGCCTAGCTCAAGTGTTTCGAACTGCCTTCTATTAGCGATATTCGTTGCTTCCAACTTGTTGAAGCAGTTAGCAAGCTCAGCTCTTAAGTCTGGAGAGGACTGAGTCCTCGTGTTGGCCACTAGGTTCAGAGTATTGTTCTGTTCATCTACTGCCTCTCTAAGTAGGTTGAGGTCAGCTCTTAGTTGGTTCACTTTGTCTTCAATCGGACTGAGCTTTTTCGTGACTAAGACTTCCAGCTTTTTGTCTGAGGCAGTAGGTGACGAGATGATCAGGTCAGAGATTGCCTTTTGTTGCAGTATCTCTTCTTTAAGCGTAATAATACTGTCTTGTAGCACTGTCACCGCCGCCTTTAACTCAGAGCATTGACTGCATTCGGTACTTATTAGGTGACCCTTGAGGGGCATATCGCCCGCAGTTTCCATGTCGTCGTTAATTTCAGTGGTTGGCCCGTTAGCGGATAATAGGCTCCCGGTATCAGGTGCGACTAAAGAATTCTGATGAGGACCAAGGGGGACGCGAGGGGAGGTGTTGTTGCTACCCTTTTTTTCCTTTTTCTTTCTGTGCGACTTTCCCTTTTTTTTCTTCTTCGCACTTCTAGTGCAAGATTGATCCTTGGGGGTACCAAATTGAAATTTGGTATCAGTGTTACCAGACAGAGGTCCATCAGGGGTTACGTAGTCGCCCGAATCGTGTGGGCTCGGTTGGTCACGGAGAGACGGTGTGTTGTGCAACTGTAAGATGTTGCGGGTTGAATTACTCTGATCATCCTCACCTGGATTTTCGAAAACTAGTCTAATCGCGTTACTGTTGCCACTACACTGATTACTACAAAACGAGATCAGAGCCTTTTTTCTTTCTTGGGCTGAAAGGCTCAAGGGAAGATAATTGGCAAGGAGTTCCATTCTGATCACTGTTTCTTCGAGTTTATTGATGAGATGAGTGAGTAATTTCACCGTGTTCTTGCTTCCTGTAGACTCACAAGTTTCGAGTAGGTCACAGAGTTTCTTTTTGTTGAGAGAGACATTGTTGCTACCCTTGAGTCCGAGAGATGTCATCAAAGTGGACAGTGAAGACTTCTTGTTAGAATTGGCTGCTCTCTTCAGGAGATCAAGGGTGATGTATTTCAGAGTGATTGAGGAGCCCTTGTCGAGACTGGGATCAGTGTGGTCCACTTCTTCATCGGCGAAGGACTCGTTGTGGCTGGTGTCGTCCGGGGTTGCTTTAGTTGTCTGTTTCTGCGTGTCTTCGCTTTTCTGACTGCAGCCTGATATTCTTAGGGGCAGTGATTCGGCAGCAGTATTGTCTATCTCGTGAAGCGGAATCACCGGTTGGTCGAGTTGCACATCCAACGGCTTCATATCTGGCGGTTCAGATAGCGGTGACTTGAGCTTGGTGGTGCTAGGCTCGGCAGTGGTGACTTCCTTCGTAGCAAGGTAGTCCTCCTCTATCCCCAGGGATTCAACCTTCGCTAGTGAGATTTCTACTTTCGTTGTAGCAATATCCTCGATTGAGGCTGGTGCAGCTGGGTTGCTGTGCTGCATGATCTGAATCGGTAATTCGGCTGAGGTCTGCATGTCGACATTCTTTTCGATGAAGGGCACTATCAGGACTTGCTCGTCCTTGCGACTGAGGGAGTTCATCTCGGGGGAAAAGAACAAGTGTAGATTTTGACTCGCCTCGGGGAACACAGTGATTAAACTGTAGTTACCGAGGCTGACATCACATACTTCAGTGACCTCGACAGCTGGGTTGAACCTCAGTGGGGTGATGCTGAGGTCTCTTGGTTTACCGATGTGTAGGATAACGAAGGGAAGGTTATCATTCTTGTGTCTGTTCTTAAGTGGTATTCTAGAGGTTCTGTCGAATGAGTAGATTAGTTGAAGGCCATTGAACATTACCTCTTGCTTTGTGATGGCCCTGACATGATGGTTGATGCTTACCAACAAGTTTTCCATAGAGCCACCGTTCTCGGCTACTGCAGTGAGAGGGGAACTTGTGGTTGTTGGTGACTGGGAAATTTTATTGTCATTGGTAAGCTTGTTGATAACATCAGGGCACCAGAATAGTTCAGTGGAGACAGCTTTGGCATGACCGGGTGAGACATATGGTGATGCTTTGCGGAGGGTAGCTTTTATTTCGGCTTGCAGAGATTCCCGAGAGATTTCAGGTCCTCTGCCCAGAAATGAACAGTTACTTAGTTCAAAGAGATTTCCATCGCATTCGTGAGGGCCAAGATCCCTGATCAGATACCGCTTGTACTGAAGACACCCGACATTGGCGTGTTTTGCTGAAATAGACGTGGCATCACCTTCGGACACGTGACGGGTTCTATCTGAAGTGACAACTAACTGTCCAGCCTTCGGTGTCACTTCTGTGATCCTATTTGTGAAGGAATGCCGCCTGTGCCGTTCCTGGATAAACTGGCGTGGGGAGAGTGACGGCGTGTGTAGAAAATTTTTCAGTGTTTGCTTCACGTTCCTCGATCTGATGCGTGGCACTGGAGTGATTTCGGGGTCACCATGTCCAGTGTAGAAAGCATCTTTATAAGGTTCAGAGACCATTGGAGTCGAGGGAGTACCAGGGTCTTTCTTCGTGGTACTGTTGTCCTCCTCCAATGTGTGAATTAGTATAACTGGTATACTAGGACTAGGAGAAACTGCTGTCGGAGGGGCGTAATCGGCAATTGGCGAAGGAAATGATTGATGATCGGGCTCTTGATAGGACAGTGAATGAGTTTCACTGCTTTCGACAATCGTGTCATTATTGGTTCCAGCAATCCAACTTTTAGCATATCCCAGGATTTTGAAGAATGATGTTTCAGACATCATGCTAGTGTTCGGCTTGCTGTTGATATCTTCCGATGCGTCAGGAGAGTCATCAGTCAGAAGTCTACCGGGAAGGCTGGTGCGTTTCTTTTTAGCCTTCTCCACCAACTCTGTGTCATCCTGCTCACAGCGAGTTGGTATCATGTGACTACCTCTGCCTGATCCATCTTTGTCGTCGTCATCGTCATCGTCATCACCAGGTTTTTTAGATAACCTGTAGGGATGATGGCGGTTAGCAAGTGGTTTTCTACCAGTTATTTTCGATCTCTGCGAGCCAGTAGAACTGGTAGAGTCCGAGGATCGCTGTCTGCTTGTGGTGTTCTCACCGTCACACGGCTGGTGGGTGTAGGTGTAGCCCCGGGGTATTGATCGACGTGACGTGCTGGTATCGGTGTTGATTTGCATGTCACGTGACATACTGGTTGTATCGCGCTCAGAAGTTGGGTTCAAGTTTCTGATGATGGGGAGATAGCGTGCCGCTGTACCGACAGGCAGCACACTTCTCACATAGCATGTATATCCAATATTATACATAGTGTGTAATGTATAAGGCTGCTGCTGCTGAGCAGCATCTGCTCTCCCGGAAATAGCGGTTAATTTAGCAGGGTAAGTATTGCTAAATTCCCCACATGTCGAGAGGTGGTTAGCACAGGCTACCATCACGGAGCCCAGAGTGCGAGAGGCTAGCTGTTCTGGCCGCGCTGCGGATCTTTTTTACCATTGTCAGAGCTTACTTTAATATTTGCTTCTTCTAAGCAGTAAGCTGGACACGTCATGATGTTGGTAATTTTGTTAGCAGCACATATTATGTAAATAGCAAAATAGAACGTGTACACACAGGCGGATAACTCAGTGTACAATATTACACATAAAGCACTGCACACATGTGTGTGGAAAATGCGGAGTGTAACAAGGGCATAAAATGATCTCGAAACTTCCGCCTTACTCATGGTTATTTTGCAAGGACTCAGCTGCTCATTATCTTGTGTCCCCTTTCTCCTTGCTGTAGTCTCCTTGCTGCTGTTACCGTAGATTAGCTTTTCACATGTTGTTGTGTTTCCAGCTTCACTTGTCCTCGGGGAGTTGGAAAGTGAGGTTAGTTTGAGAAACAAAGAACAAGGAATTTTACTGGCACTGGGATCACAGGTTTGTAGTAGTGATAGTGGTTCAACAGCAGGGGGCCGCCAGGGGGGTTAAATGATGGGGGAAGCTTACACTGGTGAGCCAGACTCGGGTGGCTTTTAGGAGAGGAGAGTAGGACCGCCCTTACGGGCGGTACCACCGAGCCTGGGTAAGGATACGTAGAGAAGGAGGAATAAAGGAGTTGGGGAAAGTAAGAAAGAGGGGACTTACTCTCTGATAGGAGGCCCAGGTGGTTTTCAGGAAGGATTGGGACCTGGGGGCAAGCCCCAGGTACCACCGGGCCCGGGTCTTGCACGTTGTGTTGGAAGGTGATCTTTGTTCTGGAACTTTCTGCACTTTTTGAAGAGCGGTGAAATTGTAACAAAAGAAACGTGCGCGTATATGTGATAGTAGTGAATAAATTGATGATATAAACGTTCTAAAGTGCTAAAAATATGGTAGAACTACATAATCTCTGGTCGAAAAATATCGTGTCAATTAATGTCAGTATTCCAAAATTTTGCAAAACTGACATTGACATTAATTGACATTAATTGACATTAATTGACGTTGCATCACCCCCAGTCTACTTAGCGCTCCCCTCACTCTCACTCTCAGTTACACATGCTGTCCATCCTGACTTGGAGACGTACTAAATCACTCTACAGTCGATCTTCGAGATTGTTCTAAAAAGGCCCCCGACAGTTGAAACCAACTTCAATCGATGTATTTTCGGACGCTGATTCCGAATCACCCCCCATGACATAGGGTTAAAATGCTCCCCTGACGAGATATAGGCGAAAAACTGTCTCGATCACGTGATATGACCGTATAAGGAAGTTAGTCTAATTTCTCGTTAGGGTTAGGGTTTCAGCATATGCTTTTGTTAAGGATTGGGTTAGGGTTAGGGTTGGGATCAGATAAGAGGGTTAGGGTTTCGAATAGTCGTTCAAGGCCAGCTAGAGAACGGGTTGAAAAAGTCACGTGACAGTCGAGTGTAGAGTGATTAATTATCATCCCCTGACTTGCACTTGGAGTTTTCGTCGTCACTCTGCAAGATCCAAAAAATCATGATCAAAGTGATGTTGAGAATTTAATTCATTTTTTAAATGGATTTTATTGTTTTGTTACAATTTGAATTATAAACAAAATATGAACTTCAATGGAAAAATAATGTACCAGTATGTAGTACTAGTAGTCAGTTTGAACTGCGGTTGGATAAATTATTTAAAGTGTTGCTCTCAAGTTTGTTATCTTAAGTTTAACAAATCAATCTTAACTATAACATATAAACAAACCGGGCACACATCGATGTAACAGTAGGTAGTGCGCCATCGACAGTGAGCCGCGCGTGCCGACTGTAGGATGGTTTTTTAGCGCTAATTTCGGCCAGCACAATTTTCTTCAAACAAATAGATATTGAGTATCCTTCCCGACCTCCAATTGCAACAAAAATTGGTAAGCTTACTCATAGACTTACAAGGAAAGTGTCCGAAAAATTTAAAGCATATCCAACCATCAGACATTATGTAACAGCTAAAAGCAGCGTATTTTGCCCCATTTTTATCACTATATCATTTCCGATATCCACCAAATTTTTCGGACAGTTGTGAAAGCCCTATTGGAAGGTTGTCGCCAATTTCCAGAATGATCTCATCTAAGGAACTGAAGATAAATCCGAATAATACGACAAAAATGGTCAAATTTGGACGAATTTAGTCAAATTACGCGACTTTTACAGCTACTTTTGCTCCAAAAGCCGCGCACCATCAAATATGGCACCTAGGCAAAACTCACTGATCTTTCCAAAAAGGTATGACAAATTTGGTATTGTGAAAATTCTCACAGTCTCTAGAAAACAGTGGTACAAAAATTTTAAAAATCCGAGCAAGTTTATTTTTATCGTGCACCCCCTAGTAACAGTGCATAAACACCACGGCAGTAGGTCGCTCGTTGAAACGAAACACCTCGAAACTGAATGAGTGAATCTCTGGGCCAAACTGTTGGGAGAGTCGTGGTACTGAACTGTGTCATCAGCCGCGCAGCCATCTGCCAGCAAGTTGTGGTGGGTACTGTAGTCCGGATCAGAGTCCGGAGTCATCACGCACTTCTCTACCCGTATACTTATCCTGTCTTCTCCTGGTGTTCAAGATGTTGAATTATGAATTGCGAAAAGTTCATTTTAGGAGTCAGTATTATAATTAGCTATATTAATATTATCTTAATTTTAAGGCAGATCAGTGGCAAAATTTAAAAAACTAAAAGTGCGAAATCTACAACATAACAACAGCCGGCCGGAACAATTTGTAAGCTTTACAGATGCGAACACTATGACTATAATGTATAAATATAAATACCGTACCACTGCTAGAGAGTACCCGACGTCGGGCTTCAGCTAAGACTCTTTCCTTGGAATCTGCGTGCAGTGATACTCTTTCAGTTGATACACCTCCTTAAAAGAAAAGTCATGGTATAGCTTGAGTCCGAACGAAAAATCACGGGCCCCCTTTCCCTCCACCAAATATTTGGAAGAAGACACTGCATATGCTGCTATGGAGGTATGGGGAACGAAATCGTACTTGCATGTCATGAAGAGACGTGATTCGTCCAGTGCTACTGATCCACGGTTTATGACAGCGTGGACAGTTGCCTCAGAGTCAGAAGAATCGTCGGGTGGGTTTAAAATGTCTGGGACAATGTAGTTGGTGTAGTATGCCATAGATTCATTGTAAGTCACGACAGTACCACAGCTAGCCCAATTTGTGGTTACATTGACAAACTTGTCATCTGCAACGACCTTACAACTCGGGTCTTTAAGTGAGGCCCTGGATGGGATGAGATGGGGGAATGCAGAGCGGTGGAGGGTCAATGTCATGTTGCTCGAATGACACGTGACCTCAACGTAAGACTGGGTGAATATCTCCAACTCTGGGTATATGACCACGTCACCGTGTGCCCCTCCGATGAAGGAACCCCAAGATAGAACCGCTTCAGAATCACTTGTTGCCTTCTTGGACAGTTTCGCTACATGATCAGCCGTGGTGACGTAAGTAGCATACAAATTAAAGTACATGATCTCTCCTCGGAAGGAGTAACTGGAACTTCCGCTATGTATCTGCCCTAACTTTATCCGAAGTCCCTTCTTAATGACGGAGCCTGCGGACAGACCACTGAAAGAGAACACTTTCCGTCCGTTGACCCAGATAGACCCTACCCCGTTAGCATCAGCTGTACCAGACCAAGTCACCACAATATGCTTCCTACTACCGGAAGACACGCAGCCGCTGCAATATTTCTGAACCCCATTGACATATAAGTACAAATATGTGGAAGCATATTGGTAAAGCTCTATTTCTCTGCCCGGCGTAGAAAAATATGCAGTGTAACTATCAGTTACATCCTCTGCCCAGAAGGAAATGGTGAACTGATTCAAATCCATGGGTATCTCAGTGGTTGACTCAACGTACGAAGTGGAGGCTTTCACGGGAAACTGGAACTTCCAGTTATGGTCCGGCTCAATGGTGGACCTGTTAACTGCAAAAGCAGACGCACAACCTAGGAGACACAAGAAAGTGCCAAAGTGTACCGTAAACATCGGGAATATCGCTGAATGGATCAAAAATTCGAGAATGATCGAATCTTATGAAATGCACCTTGCTCTTATGTTGACCGAAAAGAAGTAAAGTAGTCGAGTTGGTCATGGTGGTTTTGTTGCTGAAAAACGTGATTAGGTGCACCAACACCTTTTGTTCCCAGCCATCAATTGTATGTCATCTCCGTTACGTGGACTGATCACGAGATAACAGCTGCTGAAATGATCCTTGGTGTCGACGGTCGTGTGCTCGATCAGGTCATTATATTTCAGGAGACAAATCAAATTATGAACCAAGCCACGAAATGTGTTTGTGCAAGAAACTGATAGACATGATTAAAAGGGGTCGTTCACATAACATTACGTAATCAATTTTTAGCCAATTTTTAACCCCCCCCCCCCCCCCCCCCCCTTCGTAATACTAATCAGTTTTACGCATAGCTATTGTGTCAAAATTACACTATCGTAATCATTTGGAAACACCCCATCCCCCTTCGGCTGATAGAGATTACGTAATATGTGAACGACCTCAAAGGTCAACATTGTTGGTGGAAGCAAAGTTGAGTATCGAGTGTGTGCACGTTCGAACCAATGCTAGGGTGATCCGAATAGTATAACTATATCCGTATCGACATCGTGGAGTCAAGGGAACTGGACACGTGGACGGAGGGCACAAGTGACAAGGGTACGTTGCTTTCACCTCCGCCCTCTTGTTTTATAACAGGAGTCAAACCTTTTATATTTAAAGTCACTATTGTGACGGTACATTAGAACTAGACAGAAACAAAGTGTGAAGGGCCTCATACATTTGTTCCTGGAAGTCGTCCAACAGTTCTCTAGGATAACTCGGCTCACAACAGCCTAATATCGTCACAAAAAGCTCTCTTATCTGCCTACACGTAGCAATCCCACACGCTTCCTCCAGTGTTCTCTTCCACTCTGTGTCATCAGTTAACAGACCTCTCTCACGACACACCTCAGCTCCTCATCCGTATCATACCTCACAATCACATCATCGTACACTTTCATCTCACGAAACGACCTCACACCACGCACATGAAGCAGTAACATTCTCAAGTAAAATTTCTCCCGCTGCCTGGGACCTACACTGTAGATTCTTGCTATCACCGCAGCACCCGACTTCACTTGTTTAAAAATTAATCCACTTCTTGTTTTTCTGGTCCCACCTATAGTGCTTAGGTATCTCATTATACAAATACTGCCGTGCCTCAGGATCTCTCTCATTCAAATCAAACCAAGCTGTCAACTTCGTACTGTGATCTCGCTCCAACACCCCATCAATATCAGCACCCTCTCTAAAAGTGACACTCTGATGGAGGTGTTCGTGTATGTATAATCTCACAACAGTGTGGCTCTTATCGCACACATCAAATCCACTGAGTCTCCACACACTCTCCGGTATCAATGTATTTCTCATCCCGAGAGGTGGGATCTCTTTCAGTTGTCTCAATTCTTGCACAGTCATGACCTTTGTAAACATATTTAAAGATGTACTTAATAGATTTTATGGATGTACAGGCTTCTACGTTGATGTGGGCATTATACTTTAGTGATAAGTATTAGTAAGGACAGTACGGTACTACGTATCTATTGTCAAGCGGTACACCATTTTTCATCACCATCCTACCGTTGTTTGGGCGTTTATACAATGGAAATCCATTAACATCCATGACCGTTCCCTCTTGGAAATCTTTAGGAAAATTTTTTGGAGTTGATTGTCGCGCGCATTTTTTGGAGTTGGGTTACATCTTGGTGACAGTAATGATAAATGGAGATTATAAATGGTAATTCCATGTTTTCGCATTTCACGATTCTTCTTTTCATGATTACCGATCATCAGGTTAAAATGATATTATTATTATATTTATACTAGTGTAACCCGGCCTTCGGCCGGGATTTCACTGCCGCAGTTAAAAAGGGTAGGATAATTTACCCGTTGAGTCAAAACCCGCATTAGGTGAGCAATTCTATTCGGAGTGCCCTCACGTATCCGATGGTATCTTAAACAATAGTAATAGTATCTTAAACAATAATCAATAGAAATTAACCCTTAACACCACACCCGCCTATCATATTTGTGAACACGCATAACATTGTCGTATGAAAGTATGAACTCTCTCTCTGCGGTCCAAACAGTGCCCCCTCCCCTAATAAGATTATAGTATAGACAGCGAATCTTGCACGGGTAACTCAATTACACTAATTATGCAGCTACATATGCGAGCCCCGTAACTCTTACCGTTGTGCTCAAGCCATTTTATGTAACATTTGTGGTACAAAATCATCAATTAAACCACTTACCAACGACCGATTTAAAAAACCTTTATCATTTAACTTCGTCAGAGTTTTGTCGGCACTTTACCGAAAAAATCAGTCCCGCAACTCTTACCGTTTTCTTGATTAAGCCGCTCGGAAATTACAAACAGACAGACAGACAGACAGACAGACAGAAAACACACATTCTGGGATTATTAGTTAGATTGTATTTGCAATTTGTAAATTAAATTTTGTTCTGGAACATGGAAGAAGTTGTTTTTATTTTCTCAGAGGACAAATACAAAATAGATTTTTTATCAGTACAACAATTGTCATCGCATTTTAATTAATCTAACATGACACAGTATCACAGACACTATCAAGTATGATATTTAAGTTTAACGGTTGAAATTTCTTGGATTGTCCCAGATTGACCTGCGACCGTTCTTAGGGTTTCTCAATAAATGGGTGCCGAGGCTGGCCATTCATGGAGCCAATAACAAAATACAAATGGACCGCCTCAAATTTGTGAGAAACTTTTAGCTCATGGCACCTAGTCATCACACTCATCAACCTGTTATGAGTGCTAAATACTTAACTGCCATGTGCCAGTTTTAAGATCTGAAATACCAAAATGAAAATTTGTATTTATTGTATTTCTACCTTAAACAATTTTTCAGCTCGAAAACAAGGGTCCCTCCCCGCTTGTGTACATTTTTCAGGACATTCTGTTCTTCAAATATCATAAAATAGCGGATACTTTTGAAGTTATATGAGTATGACCAGACTAGATTACTATTAATTTTACTTCAATTTAGCATAAACATGTTGGAATATCCAATACAGGTGACACATACGTAATTCGATAACCAAAATTCATGGCATAAATTGGACAATTACCCAAAGCAAAGGTTTTTCCATTCTCTCCATTTTATGCCATTTCGCAATTCATTATTTCGTTTTGAAATCTTGAATTTGAGTGGACCAGATTTTGTGTCAAATATATTCACTGTAAAAATACTTTACTGTCCTTTAAACATAATTGAAGATGAAGTAAACAAATGAAACGCAGTATTTCTATAGAAATAAACCAGCAACTTGCCAAGATTTATAAATAATATTAAAATACAAATAAAGCTCGAGTTCTGTACAAAAGGTGCACGATGAGAAAATGTAGAACAGAAGGTGTCATGCTGATTACATGCAGTTGTCTCCACCTCGTTGCCTGAAAAAAGATTTTGATTAAATGAAATCAAAACAGTGTCAATATAATGTGTTATTAGTCTACAAACAATGGGGTTCTTTATTTAAGCAGAACGGGTCCATCAACATTCGTAGATAATCACAATCATCAATTAAGGTAAAAATGTCGCCAGTACAAAGAATTAAAGAAGATCCGAAATGTAAGTTTACCTTGGGGTCGCTTTGAGAATGTCATCAACTCGCAGGATCATTTCGGCGGCCTCCGCAGCACTGTTGACCACGGCGTGCTTCACGGCGAACGACTCTGTAATTCCGAGCTCTCGCATATCACCGACCTGAACAAAAAGAATTATCTTTTGAGCCTTACCGAATTGATTAAAAGCTGTTTGAAATACTGATTGTTTAGGTGAATATCAGACAAAGAGAAACAACCAAGCACTGGTTCCAGTAAATGTACAAACCTCTCCGGTGACCATGTTAAGTCCTGCGTATATCTGATCCTGACTGTGCATGGCTCTCAGCTCAGAGACCAGCTGTGAGCTGTCGTAACCACCGTTATCAGCGATTATTGTGGGGATCTGTCGCAGGGCTCGAGCGAAACTCTCGATAGCGAGGGCTTCTTTGCCAGGGGTACGGGCTGCTAGTTCTTCAACATGACGTGCCATTCTCATCTCAGAGCAACCTGGAGGGAGTAATGGGTTAAGATGAAAATTAAAATGGTCTATTTATTAAAGCTTTTATAAAACTCTTTCTCAGATGTATCAAAATAAAATCCTTAGATTATTGATGATGTACAGATAGGAGTCGACAAATGTAATAGCAAACCTCCTCCGAAGACGGTTCTAGTTTCCTTGACAGTCTGAGTAAGGACACAGAGAGCGTCGTGGAGAGATCTCTCGGATTCGTCAACAATCATTTTAGTTGCCCCTCTCAACACTACGGTACAAGCTTCGCCCTGTTTTACTCCTGTAGTGAAGACCAAGATTAAATTCGACGCCGAAATTTAAAGTATTATTATAGTCTGTCAATTCTGATATTTTCGCAGTGGAAATTTGGTCTTAAATTTGTGGGAAATAGTACCTGAGAATTTGAGGAGCTTGTCTTCTCCGAGGATGACTTCTTCGATAAGTTTACATTCTCCTAGAGTGACCTTTTCAGGCTGATCGAAGGTGGAAACTATTTCAGCTCCCAAAACCTTAGCCAATCTTTCGATGCCATCGAAATCAGCATGCTCGATAGCCATAACTCCGGCATCAGCAAACAGTTGGTCGGGGTAATCGTAGATCAGCTGTCTGTTGATAAAGCAGGTGATGTCGTGTGTTAGAATCTTTTCTACTTTCTGCTTCATCTTGTTCTTCTCTGCAAGCTCGATCTCTGCTACTTTAGCTGTGGAATCTACTTTAATTTTTGATCCAAAGATTTTGATCTTATCTGTATCCATAGGAGTGTTAGCCACGAGGATTCTGGCATTCTCGATACGTTTTGGCTGGTTGTGTCCGATTTCTTTTTCAAGAAGGAATCCCTCATCCAGATACGAGTCTTCGATACTTCCTCCGGTTTTCTTAAGAATCTGGATAAGTTCTAAGTCAGTACTTCCGTTCAGTCTCATCACAGCGTTTACAGCAAGTTCGGCAAAGTGCTCTTTATGCTGGTTTAGGATCTTTGAGCTGAGTGTGGTTCTAGCAATGTTCATCAGGTCTTTCTTGAAAGCTTCGATATCTTTGCCGTTGTCGATGGCTGTGTCAGTCAGGACCTTGATGGCAACTTGAAGAGCGGCCCTGTATCCGCTGATGATGATCTGGGGATGCAGCTTTTTTGACACCAACTGCTCTGCTTCCTGAAGAAAAAATGATATTTAGCAAGAGACACCTGTATTTGGCGCATGTGTCCAACTAACAACTACAGCCAAACGGTGCTGTTCCTTCATTTTAAATAGCCGTCAAAACTTTGAAACCACAATTTCATCATTCGATGACATTCAGAACACGCAACGAAAAGAGGTTGTCGTAGTCTGAGCTATGCCATTGATATAAAGGATCACGTAAATGTTCTTTTATGTGCTTCTAGTTGTTGCCATGAAAAAGCACTCGTAAATACACTTCTTGCTTCTATAACATTCTTAGCTTTCAGTCATCAACTAGTTAATCCGGACGTACGTGATTCCCGCGCGTAGAATAATCCAGAAAAAGGACCTCAAAATTTGTCGTTTGGCGAGCGCGAATAACGGCCAGTAACATGCGCCGGCGAATAATGCAAGCTTGCTTGTGAAGGTGATGTAACTACTGGATAATGGATGTACATGGATTCGATGGATGAAATTGAAACGAGAACGTTCAGAGGACAGCTTGAGACATGAAAAATATGGCATGTTAACGGTCAGTCGGATAGATTTCTATGAAAATTATGGACATTGATTCCACAAAGATCATCTACATCAGCTTTTGTGAAGCGTTAAAGAGTCGATCCATTTTTGCGTGCAAAAGTTGTAAAAATTGCCAATTGGCAAGTTTTCAACCAATTTGCGAAATGCACGTGCGCGATTATAAATATCCAGGCAACGCGTGATGATCACAGTTTCGTCAGTATAATCTCTAATACGTTCCCCCTACTGAAGTTTTTCTTGAACATTCAACGAGTTTTTCATTTCTAAAATGGAAGAAGACTCAATTATATTAGCTACGGCTATATTAATCATTATCCTGGCAATAAGCTTGTTTGGATTCTTCATATACCTCATCAAAGCTGCCAGGAAGGACAGCAGGACAGCGATGACCAGACTACACGCTGTTATCCTCAAAGTGCGCGAGGCAAACAATATGCAGGAGCGCACTTTCGAGGAGTTTGAAAGAATGGTTACCAAAAGACTGCGTAATGTTTTCAAGCCAATTACGGCACTCACAGCAGAGCATGGAGCTCAAACGGATCAGATCACAGAGGACCTGGAGAACGGAACTGTTGAAGATTCATCAACACAGACCTATCCTCAGCAAGGACCTGCGAATCCCGCTCCGGACACTGTTGAGAAGGACCTGAACTCACAGATAGACCAGGTGGGACAGGATACCATCTCAAAGACTGAAGAAATGGAGGTTTGCTCCCTCCCTCAGCTAACGGTTCAACCAGCGATCTCTTCTATTTCCATCTCCGTTGAGGAAGAAGAGGAACCGACCACCAAGAACGAGGCAGAGACTGTAACCATTGCCATTGACTTGGAACCGAGTAACGCTCCTCAGGCTCAGATCAGGGCTTGCTCTTTGCCACCACTAATGGTGAGGACATCTCTTTCCTCCAGCGTTTCCATCCCTGTCTGTGACAGAGAAGATTCAAGCATTGAGGTCGATGAACCAACAACAGTTCCAGCTCCTTTCGTTCCTAAGAGGATCTGTTCGCTGCCTCCCATAATGATTCGACCTGCTCTCTTGTCAGATGTGGTCAAACCAATATCTGATTAAGAGAAGCAACTCTCGAATGAACGCAGAAAAGAACTGAAAAGACATGGACCACCACATTGACGACATTTTACTACAAGATCCAGGATTTTACTACTATTTTATGACATTTTAAGTGGCCAATCAACAAATCGTGTTTGTGCCACTTTAAAATCATAATCCAGGATTTTATCACCACTACTTAAAGACATTTTAAAAGGCCCTCGCACCAAGTCGTGCTTGCGGTCTCAGTGGGGGGAGCTAGATAGTTTTTAACTATCTGCTTTTCGTGCCAGCCTCATAGCTCTGCTAGATCTTGCCGTGTGGCGGGATATAACAGAACTGGAGGTCCCACTGCCGCGGATCTAATCCGGCTGATGATCCTGGAGTGCGGTCAACTCCAATTTTTATTTTAAATCTGTAAATGTTTCTAATGAAACACATTATCAGGTCAAACCAGGTGAAATGAGGATTTCCCAGTATTCATCATTATTTGAACGTACCCTGAGAAGTTCAGCAGCTAGAACAGTTACGGAGGTAGTTCCATCACCAACTTCATCGTCCTGAACTTTGGAGATGTTGACAAGGACTTTAGCAGCTGGGTTGTCTACTCCGATAGAGCGTAGGATTGTGGCTCCATCGTTTGTAACCTAGATTTAAAAATACATCATAATTGTGTGTTTGTGTTCAACGGATCTGAAATAATCATTGAGAAATTAAACACTGACTATTTTCTGTAATTTGGTAAAATCATCGACGGCCGAATATTACAAAAGACCACTCAATTTGGAAACTTCCCTATCAGAATTAGACTAAAACGGCAAAGTTTTAACAAAACTAGACACGATTGACATGAGTATTTAAAACACTAACCTGGATATCACCGGGGTATCCATCTTGGCCCATTTGGACTAGAATCTTATCCATACCCTTAGGTCCCATGGTACTCTTGACAAGGTCTCCGATGGCAATGGCGCCGATGAATGAACTCTGAAAGTTAAAGTAGATTTAAAGAGTTTCCAAGTAAAATGTTTCGTGACTTAAATTAAGAAAATATTGCCTATACAAGGGTCGACCGAGTCCTCGGCCTCGGTTTTACCGAGGAATAGCGATTTTTCCTCGTCCTCGGCTTCGGTCAGGAGGACAATTCCTCTGTTTGCCTCGGCCTCTGTTAAAAATTAAGTTGCTATTCCTCGGCCTCGGCGAATAGCAATCTTGAACAAGGGTCGACCGAGTCCTCGGCCTCGGTTTTACCGAGGAATAGCGATTTTTCCTCGGCCTCGGTTTTATCAAAGCAAAATTTCCTCGGCCTCGGTCGCAAATCCTGCCCTCGGTCGACCCTTGTGCCTATAACAAGGTTCTAAAACAACACACAATTAATTGACTGTTACTTTAAAACTGAATTTCACTTGGGGGGAGGGGGGGGGGGGGGGGGGGCGGGGGTACACTTACCATTCGGGCATGCTCAGCCTTCTCTTCCTCTGCTCCTTGCCTTAGGATTTGGACTGGATTCATTGAAGTCTGAAACATTTGATATAAAGTTTGGCGGAGTTAATGACATTCTAAACGGCAGATGTAGGGCTTGGATCATGAGAAAGCCGTTAATAGTATTATAAAAATATACGATACTATTCATTCAACTTATGTAGTTTCAATTGCAACGCTGAATTGAATTGAATTCTATCAAAATGAAATAAATGGTATACCGAAGGAGATTTACTCACCATGATGTGAAGGAACCTTGCTACTACTAAAACGGATGTGGAAGGTTAGTTACAAAATAACAGTTAATTGTAAATTAAGAAGAACCCATTATTATCAATCTGTGCTACCTTTTAAGGGGGGGGGCCAATGGGTATTTTTTTGTGAAACTTGATTTCGAGATAGCAATTGACCAACAAACTAAGACCAGTGACCGAACTTTTGAGGGGGTCCCGGACCCCAACCGCCAAACGGTGCGCGCATGGCAGCCACGCCCATATTTGGTCCAAATTAGGCCCAATTTAGCCAAATACCCTGAACATGCCCAAAACCAAGGTTTATGGTGCTCTACTTGTAGCTAGTGGTCTCCTGAACTCGTATATGAAATTTCATCAAGATTGGACAAAAAATGACTGAGTTATGAGCCAAAAACCATATGCCCATATTTGGGCATACGCACCAAATTTGGTAGATTTCTTCCCATAAATTGGTCAAATATCAATATTTTTGAATGAAACTTACTTTATATGAAAGGTAAGCCTAAACTACATATTATCTGTAAGTTATAGCTTTATATCTGTTTGAATGTGGATACTAAGGCGAAAAAACCACTAAAAATGAACTAAATTGCCCATATCTCGGTTCGCGATATTTGCGGAATTGATCTCATTAAAATTGTAACAACTCAATCAGTTTTCAAAATTTTTGCATGAAATTTTCGAAATCGACTCGAAATCGCATTTCCACCTTATTTTAAATACGGATTTTTGATTTAGGCCTCCAAAAAAATTTGGCGGCCAAATTCTGAATTTTTGTGAGATAATTTTGGAATTTGGCCGCCAAATTTTTTTGGAGGCCTAAATCAAAAATCCGTATTTAAAATAAGGTGGAAATGCAATTTCGAGTCGATTCCGAAAATTTCATGCAAAAATTTTGAAAACTGATTGAGTTGTTACAATTTTAATGAAATCAATTCCGCAAATATCGCGAACTGAGATATGGGCAATTTAGTTCATTTTTTGTGGTTTTTTCGCCTTAGTATCCACATTTAAACAGATATAAAGCTATAACTTACAGATAATATGTAGTTTAGGCTTACCTTTCATATAAAGTAAGTTTCATTCAAAAATATTGATATTTGACCAATTTATGGGCCGAAATCTACCAAATTTGGTGCGTATGCCCAAATATGGGCATATGGTTTTTGGCTCATAACTCAGTCATTTTTCGTCCAATCTTGATGAAATTTCATATACGAGTTCAGGAGACCACTAGCCACAAGTAGAGCACCATAAACCTTGGTTTTGGGCATGTTCAGGGTATTTGGCTAAATTGGGCCTAATTTGGACCAAATATGGGCGTGGCTGCCCTGCGTGCACCGTTTGGCGGTTGGGGTCCGGGACCCCCTCAAAAGTTCGGTCACTGGTCTTAGTTTGTTTGTCAACTACTATCTCGAAATCAAGTTTCACAAAAAAATATCCATTGGCCCCCCCCCTTAAGATAAAATTCGATTCAGGATCAACAAAAATATATTCGACAATCAAGCTGTCTGATACATTTGTAACATATTAATTATTAAATAGTTTGTAAAGATTGAGCAGGATATAGTTATTAACGTACAAATTGATGATTGCCTTAAGCATCAATTTATGTTGACGAGTGTTCACTTAAAGTCGCTAAAAAAACCGTCTAGTGTTGGCTCTGAAATTTTGTGTGTTTTATGGCACCTTAATGACCTTAACAAAAAAAAAGAGGGGGAATGTATATTGTATTAATGCCTGAATGCTGTGACTAATTGCTAGATTGAAGTGCAACAGTAGTTTCCACTAATGCAGGGTGAATTTCAGCTATGAAAGAATAAAGTTGTAGCTAGAAAATAGGTTTCCCATTGACTGTAAGTACTACCTCCATTAAAGAACCCCACTAAAGGACTCGGCTGCTATAAATTAAATTATAGAGCTGCTATAAACCCATTTGACACGGCTGACAGCTGTTTCTGTTCCCTTTGTACGTATTTTTTAAGTGAAGACACAGTTACTACAGCAGAGAAGTCTACTTTAACTTCACAACCCCTCAGTTCAAAATATTAGTCATGCTATTAGCATATCATAATGCAATGGAAATATGTAAAGTATTGTGTTAATGTGGTTTAAGGAGAAAAATCAGGAGACGTCAATGGACCTAACACCCTTGTATTGTTCTTTCGGTGACAATTGCTCGATTAGTAGTCCATCTGGCTGGATGGGGAGCATATTATTTAAGGGCCGAGCTCGATCATGAGATATCATTACAGACCAACAGAAACGTTCAAGTATTGCAGACAAAATGAAGATCCTATTCGTCCTATTCCTTGTCGGAGCTACTCTGGCTGAAGATCCTGTCTGCAAAGATAGTCATCCAGCCTGCCACGTTGAATGGTGCAAAGAAGGGGACTACATTGCTGAGGAGTACTGCCAGAAGACATGTGGTGCATGCAGAGCTCGACCGGGATCCCGGCGCAGCCGGTCCCGGTCCCGGCCGGGATTTTGTTTTTAGCCGGGATTTTAGCCGGGATTTTTCCAAAATAAAGTCGGTTTAAGAGCGTATATTTGAGCCCAAATTTCACGAACCTGTGAACATTTTCCGAAAAGTTTTACTACAACAGTGCTCTACAGTGTTTCTTAATAGTTAGATCATTTCACTTTCTCGTCGCCAAAAGTTTATCGAAAATTCAACTTTCAAGTCTTATGTGAAATGTTTATGTTACATGATCAAAATTCTATGAATTTTGATCAATGGTAGTTGGCAAATTTCAAGTCAAACAAAATTTACTAATGTTCAAAATTAATTATATGTTCAACTGTTCACTTCATGAGTAACAAATTACAAAATGTTAGAAGAAAGCTGAAGTCCGAACAAACTTAGAAATATTCAAGAGTCAGGGGCTCTCTATCTATCTCAGAGATAAAGAGAGAGATAGAGAGAGATAGAGAGAGAGAGAGAGAGAGAGAGAGAGAGAGAGATAGAGAAAGATAGAGAGAGATAGAGATTAGAGAGAGATAGAGTAGTTACTACTACTTACTGTCAATTTTAACTTGACATACTTCAGTTTGTTCTGGAAGATTTTATTTAACATATAACACTGTTTCATTTTAACTGAGATTGAGAAATATTGGAAAAATCCCGGTCCCGGTCCCGGTCCCGGCCGGGATGAAGCTAATCCCGGTCCCGGCCGGGTTTTCATTTCGATCCCGGTCCCGGTCCCGGTCCCGGCCGGGATGAAGGTCATCCCGGCCGGTCCCGGCCGGGACTAAATTTCGATCCCGGTCGACCACTGGGTGCATGTACTGTTGAAGTACTTCTACGATCTGCCGTCGAGGATGACAAAGTTCCTGTCTGCAAAGATACTCATCCAGCCTGCCACGTTGAATGGTGCAAAGAAGGAGACTACATTGCTGAGGAGTACTGCCAGAAGACATGTGGTGCATGTACTGTTGAAGTACTTCTACGATCTGCCGTCGAGGATGACAAAGTTCCTGAGCCTGTCTGCAAAGATACTCATCCAGCCTGCCACTTTGAATGGTGCAAAGAAGGAGACTACATTGCTGAGGAGTACTGCCAGAAGACATGTGGTGCATGTACTGTTGAAGTACTTCTACGATCTGCCGTCGAGGATGACAAAGTTCCTGAGCCTGTCTGCAAAGATACTCATCCAGCATGCCACGTTGAATGGTGCAAAGAAGGGGACTACATTGCTGAGGAGTACTGCCAGAAGACATGTGGTGCGTGTACTGTTGAAGTACTTCTACGATCTGCCGTCGAGGATGACAAAGTTCCTGAGCCTGTCTGCAAAGATACTCATCCAGCCTGCCACGTTGAATGGTGCAAAGAAGGGGACTACATTGCTGAGGAGTACTGCCAGAAGACATGTGGTGCGTGTACTGTTGAAGTACTTCTACGATCTGCCATCGAGGATGACAAAGTTCCTGTCTGCAAAGATACTCATCCAGCCTGCCACGTTGAATGGTGCAAAGAAGGAGACTACATTGCTGAGGAGTACTGCCAGAAGACATGTGGTGCATGTACTGTTGAAGTACTTCTACGATCTGCCATCGAGGATGACAAAGTTCCTGAGCCTGTCTGCAAAGATACTCATCCAGCCTGCCACGTTGAATGGTGCAAAGAAGGAGACTACATTGCTGAGGAGTACTGCCAGAAGACATGTGGTGCGTGTACTGTGTAAACAAATTTCATGTGTTTACCCTTAACAATTCGTAGAATTGCAATTTATCATTAATTACCTTGCATTTATTTATCTGTCGTTTTATTTGACATCTTGAACAACAATAACAATCTGACAAAATAAAAATCTGCATCACACTTTTCCCTTACAACAAATACTGTTTCTACAAGGTCTACTTTTATGAACTCATTATATATCATCAATTTATATTAACAATAACATCGAATTAACGTTGGTTCAATTAAGCTAACATCAAATTGATAAATACTAGATATTTTAAAACACCAATTTTTAAATCAGTTCCTTCATAATTAATCGGAATTGTTATCAGTGTGCAGTTAAACCATATAAAATATGTTAAAATCGACTTATATGTTAGCTTCATTGATTTTAAGGCTGCATTTGATTCCATATGAAGTTTATATGTCCGAGCATGAGACACTATGGTCTTCCTGAGAAGTATGTCAGAATCTTTCAGGCATTTTTCAATGGAACCGTGAGTGCTATTAGGGTAAATGATGAAATGTCTAATTGGTTCTCTGTCATCTCAGGCACTTGCCAGACATCCAGGGTCCTCCCATATTTATCTAAGGTTAACCATGCACCATTCGAAAGAACATCCTTTGACATCAGGGTCACTTATCCTAATTGCGACTCAAATACATTTAAGCCACTAGATAAAATCTACAGTGCGCATGAGAAAGATCTCTATGAAGAGAGTACTTCAGTCAGAGAAAGGGTCATTTGTCCTGCTAATCTTTACAACATCTAGAGGTATGGGACCACTCTGCACTGTGTTGGTAGGTCGTATCTCTGAGATGATAGCTGACCACAATAAAGAAGCTAAGAGTCTGGTCAAAAATCACATCAGAACACGATTCAGGTTTGATCTGCTACAAAGCACACTCATAGCACTCAGGGGAATCAGGGGAAGACAAAAAGCCAAGCACCTTGGACTGGATGACGTATCCTTCAATCTCATACCTCCGAAGACGAGCTATGAGGTCTCATAAGTTTGTTTACGTAAATTTTATAGATAATTTATTGTAGCTTTTGTATTGTGTACAATTTAACGGACGAAATAATCCCAGGGGGGACTCCCGTCTCTCAACCCGCCACTTTGGCGGGTAGTTGATACACCTTTCACAAGCAAGAGCCACTTTGGTTTACTTGCTGTGAGGTGTCTCAGCTACATGGGTTAGGGGTCCCCCCTTTTTATTATCTGAGGTTAACACTTTAATAAGACAATTAGTCACTGGCTGTCTTGCAAAAGGAAAAAATCCACTGACCTTGCCTTAATGCATCGCTCACTACAGCTCTTATGCTGGGTTGAAGATCAATGCCAAAAAAGACACCATGTACGGTTGTCAGAAGACCCTACATCAAAGGGACAGTATTGAGCTGACAGATAAGGGGACCTGTTGAGGTCAGTAACTTTATTTATCTGGCCTGGGTGCCAACATTAGTGGGAATGGTACCATCGAC
This sequence comes from Bolinopsis microptera, assembly GCF_026151205.1. Taxonomy (NCBI): domain Eukaryota; kingdom Metazoa; phylum Ctenophora; class Tentaculata; order Lobata; family Bolinopsidae; genus Bolinopsis; species Bolinopsis microptera. Next base: position 14,729,384 of record NC_087073.1, read on the forward strand.
TGTAATGGGGGGGGGGGGGGGGGGGGGGATATCTGAGGGGGGCGCCAAATCGTTGTTTGAATGTGAGTAAAATTTAGCTTTATAACTGCCTGTGAATAGGTTACCATATTTTCTACTAGAGTGGAACCAATCGAGAGGGAGACACCGAAAAGGCTGGATGGCCTGTGGACTCGATAAAAGGTTGCTGCAAATTTTACGGGAGTTGACAACATCAGTCGAGATGCAATCAGGTATCATTGAACAGAGTGGAATGGTGAAAACCTGTTGTCATAAAGATGTGTGTGATGCAGGCCACTCTAACGAGATGTAGCATGCATGTATTCAATATAAACTTTAAGATCGAATTAAATATTATATCGAACGTGGAGTACTGAATGCAGTATTATTGGACAAGATCCTAATAACGTTGATGTACTGCGATAGAATATTGAATATTATCTGCTTAAACCACAGCCAAACATTTTTCAATTTTGAGACAAAACAAAATGTTTTTTTCGAGTCGAGCCCGCACGGCACGATCAACACTGTCACAACATGATTTAACATAACTATTAACATTGAAGAATATTCAAACAATAAACTGTAAATATTCAAACAATAAACTATTAAAATTTGACATCCACGAGGGACTCAGTTGGAATTTATAGCAAATGTGTGAAAGCTAATTCAAAATGGTTTGATAAATATCATATAAAATCAAATCAAGAATAATGACATAAAGATTATCACTTAGAAGAAAAGAGGAGTAAATCGGTCAAGTAGTGAATATTGGAAAGGAAAAGGACTTGCTTGCAATAATTTATTATTAAATCTAAAATAGCTAATAATTTAATAAATTATTAACAGGCCCCTTAACGTCGGCAATAATATACGCTTTATAAATTATATAAACAAATTGAAGTCTATTTTCCAATGTTGCTAAGTGTCTCTTTAGATCTGTTTTGGTCTTTCGTGGGAGTTCCCACATTTGTTGGTTGAGAATGCTCAACATAACATACATGATGCTTGACTGCTTTATTGACCCGGACAGGCACCGGGGGCAGACATCCCAACACCAGTGCGTTGGGACATAGTGTTGGTCTGCTTCAGGACGTGTTAGATCCTAGAGAAGCCGCCATCCCCTCTACTGCTTTAGCTCAGCGGCAGCATGAGCCCTGGTTTCCTGCCACATTGGTACCTCTGAAAGTACAGAAAAGTGGTGGATTTCGGGGTCCAGGATACTCCCTCTTTGTTCTTTATGGTGGTAATATTTCTCTGAGATGTTTGCAGAGTCTTTATTTCATGATCTTTCTAGTGGGATAAATCCTGGAGAGCATCATTTTGTCCCCAAAGAAATTCGACTCTCCTAATGAATGCTTTTTGTGTGCTGCTTTTTGTTAACACTTCATCTAGATAGGAATGTGAGTCTGTCCCACCCAGCTCTTCTTTCAGTTGCAGGTAACTGGTGTCTTGCACCTCCAGACACAATAGGCTTGCAATAAAAGAAATATAAAAATATGACAGTTCTGTTTTGGGTAATGACTTGAGGCTTGGTTTGATATAGATTTAGATCTCACAAGCAGAATAAGCAAGTTTGTGTGAAAAAACCCTTGCTGACCGGTTCGAGACTGGCTTTTGCCATGATATGATATGATCAATCCGCAAAGTAAACTCCTCCGATCCACTCAGCCGAAATCTAACATCTGTGGTTGAGAATTGAATGAGGGGGAAGCTGCACCCTACTATTTTTTATTGTAATGCATAACACTAAATGCTTTGGCGCGTCGTTGCGCAGCGGAAATTTTGCTTCAACGAAAATATTCAAACTTCGATAAACTATATTTATAAACTATAATCAAGCGGGTCCTTCTCGGAAAGGAAAAATGAAAACAAACACTATATGACTATTTTCAATTGATTTGCAATACGACTACAAAAATTTATTCAAGATTTAAGCAAAGGATGTTTGTATCACGTCGTGACCCCCACGGTCGTTTCACTACCCCTGTAGAGTTTCTACTAGGCAGTGCGCCATCGACAGTAAGACGCGCGCGCTGACCATTGAATGGTTTTTTAGCTCTTATTTCGGCCAGCACATTATTTTGGAAACAATCGAAAAGTTATAATACTTCCCATATAACAATTTTGTTGAAATTTGGTCAGCTTACGTAAACACTTATGTTCTACTGAACCTAATTTAGTTTGAGCAATTTCGATGGTCAGAATTTGAGTTATCAAAGAATTTATACCTATTTTTTCATTTTTAGACCTCTTAATCAAGACCAATCTCTCCCAACTAAATTAGGTTCGGTAGTTAAGTATGATTGGAAGGTTCTGACAAATTTTCAGCATGATTCATGTTCAGGAACCGAAGATATGACAGAATAATATGACAAAAATCAACGAATTTCGTCAAATTACGCGACTTTTACAACTAATTTTGCTCCAAAAGCCGCGCACCATCAAATATGGCACCAAGGCGAAGCTCACTGATCATTCCAAAAAAGTATAAAAAATTTGATACTGTGAAAATTCTCACAGTCTCTAGAAAACAATGGTACAAAAATTTTGAAAATCCGAGCAAGTTTATTTTTATCGTGCACCCCCTATTTCTACGATACAGGGGGAGCCACGCACTCGTGCACGGCGAGTCATACAACGTATGACAAAAAGGTGGATGCGCGCCGCACATCAAATATAGATCAATAATTTTTCTTGCTACTTAACCACCACGATATACTTTGACTGTGTATTGTTAATGGACTAGCCCGGCGCCTAACAACAATTACAAATAACAACAACAAAATTTCGAGCAGAAAGCGGCGCGCGCTACTTCGAAGAAATATTAGACAACTATTAACATTCGTCAATACTTTGGTAAATCGGTTATTGGCAAGTGCTACGAAGTAGCGCACGCCGGGCCAAACCATTAACAATGGTCAAGTAAATTCGGCGGAGCTGGAATTGCTCTATCCAGAGCCCTTGCAGTAGCGCTTGACGGATGTTACTCGTCTAAATTTCTTCGAAGTAGCGCGCGCCGCTTTCTTCTCGGCCCGAGCTACGAAGTAGCGCGCGCCGGGCCAGATCATTAACAATGGTCAAAGTAGCGCGAAAGCATATGGTTAGGTGAAGAGCTTGCTCTAACCAGAGCCCTCTCGCTTGCAGTAGCGCGTCACGCAGTACGCGTAGACACATGCAACATGACTATGTGAAGTGAAGAGCTGGAATATGGAATACCATTCACCGAGTTGCGAAGGATCATTAACATCGTGAATCAATTTTTAGGTGCGCCTTTTTCTATGCCATATTGCATATGCGCGGCTTCTTTTAATTTTCGAGCGCCGAACTTGGAACTTTTTCATTTTTGCGTACATTGCTTTATACTATCCATGATCCAGAGCCCTCTCGCTTGCAGTACGCGCGGCGTAGACTCATGGCTTGTGAATTGCGTATATGTGAGAGAAACGAGCAATCGACTAGTAGTAGTATAACTATAGCATATAGTAAGTTAAGTAAAAATTTGTAGGTTTATAACCTACCCTAGGACGCGCGCTGAGTTGGACGTCGACGGTCCTGATATTTGAAACAAATATTTTACGAGTATCACCCGTTAAGTTTTAAAAAATTTGTTCCGTGGTCAAAACTAACACGTTTGACGTTGTATATCTGTATACCTCGGCTAATGATTCGGCGGAATGACAGGCTGAGCGCCGTCCATTTACAGTGCGAACATGTGGTAGTGGTACTGGTAATGAAGCTGTTAATGTTAATGCAAGGTCAATAGTTACCTGGGGACCTCAGGCTATCATGTTCTTAAATAGAGATTAGGCGGAATGACAGACTGAGCGCGGCCCAGTAAGGTCAATAGTGGAAGACTCAAAAAATTAGGAATCATGAGATACTATCATTAACAATTAATTATGATAGTATTAGTATCCCATATGCCATACCATGATCTGTGTTCATAATTTTGATTATTCAAACTAACTTGGCAGACTTTTTGACCCGTATTCGTGCAAGATTTCAACACAATTAAAAATACCAGCTTTCCAATATTGTAAACGTAAAATGATGCATCATTTCAGCTTTAAATTAAACGAAGTTTATGCGATCGTCATAAATTTAGTTCTTTTTAGTTTAAGATCACCGATCGTTTCATCAATACTTATTTACCCCACTTTCTTGCGGTTTATAATCATCAAACTATGACTCGACCATATATCGTAAATCCTTAGGTGTTAGGATAATTAGCCACTCGAAAGTCTAATCGTTGGGAGGCAAAGCAATTTCCTGACACGTAACTAAAAATATTAGTTGGGCCATTCTTTAGATCGCTGTCATTTTTCAAAATACTTTCCACTTTCCTCTATTAGTCACGTCAATGAACCAGTTTGTGATTCGCCTGTACTTTTAATTTTGATTTGATTCGGCATACCGATAGGAAGGAACAATGAGTCATACGTGGTCGATCACATATTACTGATTACGTTATCACTACCTTATCGGACCTTATTTGGACGGACATTACTTGAACGCTGGAGGCCCTAGCGTTCACCTTAATGTCCGTTCAAATAAAGTCCGTTCAATTAATGTCCGTCCAAGTTAAAGTCCGTTCAATTTTTTTATATAAAATTTTAACAATCTGAATTGTAAATATCACATTATTGCATGATCACTATCTTGAAGTTGATCTTCGGCTTCTTCTACCTCCACATTTTCTTTTACAACTGGTTGTCTGTCCAACTCGTAGTTGTACCAGGCAATGAATGATCCCAACTGCTCTACTAGAGAGATACTTGAATGCCTAAAGTACAGCTTAAACTTTATCTCTAGCCCCCCACTCGGTAAAGGCGACCTTCAGTGGCTTATGTCAGCTACGATACATTCTACCATACCAACCATCTCGATAAAGTAGAAGACAAACCGGGATATCTTTGTATCACGTGGTGACCCCCACGGTCGCTTCACTGTAGCGTCTTCGACGCTACAGGGGGAGCCGCGCACTTCGTGCGCGGCGGGTCATACAACGTATGACAAGGATATCTCCCTGCACGAAAACCCATTTGATGAAGATGATATGTGATATTAGTTATTACTATTGTATTAGATAATGATCATGTACACATATTTTAACATTTTTACTGATTAAAGACTGATTTTCTTGCTTACTGTATGAAAAATGGATTTGAAAATCATTTGCAAAAATTAAAAAAACGTTAAAAAAAGATGAAAAAAATTCGGATTTTTGATGGTTTTGATTGCCTTCTAGCGTTCATATTAATGTCCGTTCATAATTATGTCCGTTCAAGTAATGTCCGTCCAAATAAGGTCCGATAAGGTATCAGCCGAGGGAGGATCCAAATGATTACGCTAGTGTAAGTTTGACACAATAGCTATGTGTAAAACTGATTACGGAGGGGGGAGGGGGTTACAAATTTTCCAAAAAGTGATTACTTAATATGTGAACGACCCCACACCACATGAGTGTAAAAATAGATCTCAGCCACATATTGATGTAGATTATCAAAGCTTCAATATTCTACAAATATTAATATTATCAATATGCTCGCAAAACCTGGAACAATAATTACAGAAATATAAAACACATTACATGGCTTGTTTTTACGTTCGATAAATCTTGATCATTCTTTTATAAACTAAATTCGAAACTAATTTTGTCACAAATTTGATGACATTTCATTGCAAACGTCCACAAATCCCAAGAAAGCAGTTTCAAATTGGACGAGGATTTACAGCCTTGCGATATCCCACAAGTTTTAAAACTATTTAATGAAGCTTTGCTCATGTGAGACGTACAAAAAACTAAGATAAACCCGTAAAAAACCCAACTCAACAATGAGAATCGAATTTTATCTTTCGAATGCCTGGAGAAGGGACAAAGTTCAGCTATTGTACTTTGGTTTCACGAAACTATTTCCGACCATAGACATAACGAGTTGCAATGATGCGTCAAAATTAATTTGTTCCTTCTCTCCGTCATTAGTGATAAGAAATATTAATAATTTGAAAATTAAAAACTTATCAAAAATTTAAGAAGTCGACAAAAGTAATGAATTTCACAATCAGTGGCAGTGATCAACAAATTACCTCCAAAATCAGTGTAATTGGAGGAAGCTACTTATCACAAAATTAGATTAAAAATTACAAGTCTGAGTTTTTACAAAACATTATCAAATCAAATTTTAAAATGGCCAGACAGATTAACGGCCTCCAATTTTGAGTTTAAGCTATTACTAATATAATGCAAAACTCTTCAATTTACAATCCTCATCTTCGGCAAAAAAATGTAATTTGTAGCCAAATCGAGTTACGAGAGTACAAAAATGATTATTTTGTTGTTATCACAATTTTGAAGAGGTCAGTCCACAAAAGTAGCTTTTTCGAGAGCTTCATACCACTTCTCTTTCTCTGATTCTGATTGAAACTTTAGGAACATTGGGTCTAAACCTTGGTGTCCAACCTGGAAATAAACATAAGTGTAATAGGTACTAAGCAGTTACATCACTGCTTATAATGTGATAACATTATTTTCACAACTTTGAGTTGTGAAAATAGTTTTATCCAACGAGTTTGACGAGTTGGATAAAACGAGTTATATCCCGAGGTTTGACCGAGGGATATAACTCATGTTATCATATTATAAGCAGTGATGTAAATGCATTCTCTGATGATCTACGAAATGATGCTAGCGAATGCAGCATTTACATCAGAAATTAACGACCGATAATATTACTACATATAACATTCCAGAGTCAAACTTTGTAGAGGACACGTCCCTATCTCTTAAAATTGTTACAGGTCGCTGAGATGTTGCTAATTATTTTAAATTGGTCAAATAAGCTCAGTGAAGCTCACACTCACACAAAACTTGCCACAAATGGTTGACTACTTGTTATTGACATTCTGTAAAATTTTGAAGCAAAAATATTTATCAGAACATAAGTTATACCACTTTCTGTTTTTAAAATAATTAGCAACATCTCAGCGACTAAGGATGGACCAGGGAGATAACAATAGTTATCTCCCTCCCAGTTATTTCACCCCTATTTAATGCATTATATTAGCGTAAACAAGAGTGAGATAACAACTTTTACATTATGGACAGTTACACACTGATCATGAGAGAATAAATGATACATCCTTAACCTAGATACAATGTAACGAGTGTATTTATTGGTCTTTAGGCTGAAAACTACAAATAAATAGACTTAATTGAGGGCAATTGAAACAGTAATTAAATTAATCAATCAGATAAGGGGAGATATTTACCTTTAAAGTAAGGGTGACATCCTGCACTTTGTCACAATCTTGTGGTTCCGCAATATTCCAGCCTAAAAGCGGCATTTCCTTCTTAGCCTTCTTGTCCTGCGTTTATATATAATAAGTTAAGGGCGAAAACACAATAATATTTAATATAAGTATATTTTCGTGAAAACTTTCGATCACATGACCGTTACATACTCATAGTCAGTACGACAGACTGACAAACGAACAAACTTACATAGGTTCCCGCGTAAAGATGAAGAATGACACCTCTTACTACACACCAATATTTCTGATAGTGCCCCTCTCCAACTTTAACCTGAATCAAAATATCTGGTTAAGTGTTTTATCTTAATTTTAGATTTTATTAGTTCAAAATTTAACTTGCAAAACTTGATAATGATTACAGCGGAGAACGAAATAGAAGTTCCCAAGAACACGATGAAATTATCAAGCTCAAATTTCATCAAATAAGAGTTTACAAACCAAGATGTGGCCGTTGATGGAGCCGGATTGTATTGTTCCCTTGGTAAGAGTACTGTCGGGTATTTCCTCTGACATGTCTTTAGTACCGGGGAAGAAATTGCTGTTCGTCAAACCACGCTGAAAATTATGACTTGTTCAGGTTGTATTTCATAGTGTGTACTGGAATTATATGGAAAGTGATATGTTTTCACTTATGGAACCGGTCACTAAGGTGGAGGACGGTATGGCGGAACTTTTTATAAAGGGTGTACTTTACAATTTTACAGTACGGCGAAATCACATGACACTAAAATCAATATTTTAATAGACTGTATCGAATGTGATTAACACTGATCGGCCATTCTACTAGAACTTTCCTTAGGACATAAAATCCTTTACATTATTAAACTATCGGCTCCTACGCATCACGATAAGGCAGTAAGGGGGGGGGGGGGGGGGGTAAGACAGTAGACTAGATTACATTAAGGTAACTCATACATTTTAAATGTAAACATTGGCCTCATCAAAGCACGTATCTTTACATCAGGGAGCGACTTCTGTACATTATACGTGTTTAACTTCCATCACTTGAATTGTATGACATTGAAGAATTGTGATAAGTAATTCGTTTATTTTCTCTTTTTGGAAATTCTACGTTTCTAATCGACTAGAATTATCGGGATACAAATCAAACAATTTGGACAGTACAGTAGTGTTATGTGATTGTGCTAAATGTGCCTGTCCACCTTTTTGGAAAGTTCCGCCGTGCTGTGCACCACTTTAATACTTAATCTCACTGTTGGTTGTGACAAGTTGACACACTATAATACTCACAGTTTTCCTGGTTTTATCGTCCAGACCGTCTCTAGCGGACAGGATAGTGTTACAAGAGTCACAAACACGTCCGTTCTTGTTGTCAAATGCTAGCCACTGTTTGTTTGAAGAGCACATACTGCAGTAAACCTGGAAAATAGTGAGTTTTCGTGACCGGTTGTTTCACTAATTCTTAGTTACAATTCTTAGTTACTGTTTAGTCATTCTTAGTTCATAGATCTCGTGAGGACGAGTGAGAGTGATAGTGCTCCATACAAAACATTAAAACATTCTAAGCAACAATTTTGAGATCAGTTGGAGATGTAGAGATAAAAAACTGCCGTATTCCAATTTATTTAATGCATTATAATTATACTCATCAAATTTAGTGTAACCAGATCAGAGGTATTAGTAACCATCAAATTGTACGAAACATATGCTATACATTGTACACATCAACATGAGACGACGGCATGATCTACGTATTGAGTTTGAACCTTCATTACACACAACGTTCCAATTTACTGTCGTTATATGTTTTTGTGTTTAGTTTGATCATCATGTTTTGTTTTCTCAAATTCTTGTAGAGTATTCACAGTTCTTGATGTCTCAACCCTGTATTTGATTGAAGAAACTACGCCCTACAAATGACCATATTTGGAAATTCTCACAGCCTAGCACCATGGATCTACAAATTACAGCTAAGCTTGCTGATTGTAACTGGAATTATGGTATTTCTAAATCTAGACAAATTAACAGTGATCACTGGAGGTTCTCTTGAATACTCAAACTCTGAAGCTCCTGACGAGCGCTTCAAGATTATCGAGTACGAAAAACTTCTTGAAGAAGTTGATCAGAAGAAAGAGAAATATTTCATGGTGGTAGCTATCCCTACTATGCCTGGTTACTCCGCCAAACGAGCAGCTATCAGGAGTACCTGGGCGAACGCTTCAAGATGGGCCAATCTCAAGGATACAGAGGAACACTTCAAACGAATCAAAATAATGTTCATTCTGGGAGACACACAATTTGAGACTGAGTCAGAAGAATTTAAGAAAGAGATGAAAGAGTACAATGATATGTACATTATAAACGGTTTGGCAGAAGGTCGGATCGTTCTGAAATACAAGGTTCTCTGGGGCTTAAAACGGAGTTTAACGTTTGACTACGACTACTTTGTCAAAACAGACGATGATATTTTCGTGAACCTGCCGCTGATGATCATGTCCCTGATGGCATCCTCACGTGACCGCCTGTACACAGGTAGCTGTATGCACGTGTACGGAGGGTGGGGGAACTACCCGCGCTGGTTGTACTGTTCAGGGGGAGGCTATATCCTGTCACGTGATGTGGTGGAAGAGATTCAGAAACTTCCAGAACGAGTTCACCATGCCCCGTTCAGGCCGGAGGACGCGTACACGGGGTGGTTAGTACACTGTCTGGACGAGGTTAATGATTTTAAGGTTAAGGTTTTCACTCAAGGGTTGCTGAAAGTGGGGTCCTACAAATGTGGACCATTTACCCACACATGGTTCTATCATCATGTAATGTATAGTAATATGGAGAAGTTTTTTCAGAAGATTGATAAGAATATTTATGATTTGTGTCCCTGACATCAAGCCCAAATGTTATTAATTAATGCTTTATCGAATATTTTGTAAGCAGGTGCGATATAATCTAGGATCTGCCAGATCGAGAATTTTACCATGAAAATTTCAAGATTAATTGAAATTTGAATCAATAAAATAATTGTTGAAATATTTTAAATCGTAAGTTGAAATGATGCTAATTTTTATACGATGCTTGAGTTAGTACTAACCATAGTCTTTTCCTTGATCAATAAAATTCTAAAACAAATCCAAGATTTTATCAAACTCAGAGTTCGAAGCATATAACAAAAACGGTCGAGCCTCCAAAAAAAGAGCAAGTGTGTGTAAGAAGGAAATACATCGAAAAATCCTCGATCAATATAATTTCTTTAAAAAAATAAGATCGACAATGAAAGTGAAACTAATAATTAAATTTAAGGTAAAAATGATGATTAAATTAAAACTGATAGTGAAAGTAAAACTGCAACTGATAGTAAAAGTGTTCAAACCTTGCCACAAGCTCTACAGTGGTGTCTGCGGACAATGGTGGTGAAGGTTCTCTCACAGCTCATACACATAGACACTCCATTATCGGGAATCCAAACCGGTGCTACAAGTCCTGAAAAAACCACCTTTATACTTATAGTTAGTTGGTATGGTTTAGGTGTACGTTAACAGCAAAATGTATATACACTTCGTAAATGGATACTCCATTTAAAACTGCATGAAAATACCGTTCATTCTGGTATAACAGGAGTACAGGACATTAATTCTCACTAACCAAGTCTCTGAGGGGATGCAGTCGTAGTAGCCTGACCTCCTCCCGCCATTACTCGGCCAAACGCCGCCATCCAACTCCTTTTCTCAGGTTCGTCCCTAAACGAAGAGGGGTTATCTTTTCTGATTTCAGAACTATCACATATTCGATATTCTGTATTTATCATATCGCCTGGTTACGTAATAAGCTGAGCACCTTCGCGCGAAGACTAAATTTGTACACCCTTGTACACGGTAGGGTACGGTGGTTAAAAAACCGAAGTTGCTCAAATCGTTCCATGTCTAAGCTCAAAAGTAGATGCCGGGCTAAAAAACTGCCTTGAAAAAATATTGCGGTGCAACTCCATCGGAATATAGGCACACGGGCCACGCCCTTATTTGTTGAGGCCCTCATACATTGCTTATAGGGACTCGTGTAGACAGTCAAACTGGGTAGCATGTGGGGACATGACGTAGAATGATATATTAACCATATAATAGGCTCTCAAACAACTTAATTGGGTTCCTTCCTAGTGATTGGTATGCCAAACCCATTGATTGAGCCCCCATGACGTGTGATTAAGTGAGTTGATCACATGGCATCTGACCCATGAGAGTGATAAATGAGGTTATTGTGAAACAGTTTTGTAATTTGTACCAATTAGTACAAACAAGCAACAACATTCTGCATGCAGCCTCAATTATCTATTACCAATTACCATGGGGACCGAAATAAGGCCTGGTATAAATAACCTCCTGGCATATTTATACAATTATACATCTTCTATCACGTGCTCGCTGATCAACTGCAACATACAACTACTCGATAATTATGACATCCTCCAAAAGAAAAGTCAGTAGACGAGAAGTTCCCTACCTTGAAACTCTACTGGAAAAGTTTCCCTTCACCAGACTTCCTACAAAGCTGACAGTTATGAGGAGACTCGTGTTTATCACCGAGACGGCCGCAGGAAGTTCAGTCTCCAACGCTGAAGCTACGAATAAAACAAGGAACGAGCTAAAAGAAGTCTGGACATACGCTGGCTATGAAGACATCCTCAAAGACAATTCAGGAATTGATAAGAGTATCAAGGTAAGTCTCAGTTGGTTTAATATTGTTCTAGTTTTTATAATGCTAAATGTTAAGCCTTTATTCGTGAACCTTAAATGATGGTTAATTTGTCACAAATCAATTTAGAAAATAAATGTACTTGATAACTTCAGGAGCTGCTGAAAGAACACAATAACCTGCGGAAAATACCCAAGGAGAGGCGGACAACAGATAAATTCAGAGCTAAAGTGTTGGCTTACGTTACTGGTCTTCAGCAGTTACACGACATCACAAAGAAATCCCTCCACTCGTCAAATCTGATAACTGCAGAGGATAGGGACTTCCTATTTAACCATTGGGATAAGACCATATCTTCAACAAAAGACATGGGAGCGCTCAGAAGTGTGGAACGAAGGATGAACAAGGAGAAGAGTTACCAGGCGTTTGCTGAGAGACAACAAACTTCGACGCCAACGTCTAGTTTACTAGACTTGTCAATTTCTTCAGAAGAAGAGCTCAACTCCTCAGAAGAGTCCTACAAACCGGTCATGAAAAAAGAAGCAACGGATACTGGATAGGGACAACAGTGCAACTTGATGCTGATATCCTCACCAAAACGGGGTTAGCTGCTGACCGGCTGAACATATTAAAGTGAGCACTGCGTTTGACTCCACTTTCAAGTTTCGGTCCATACTTTTCGTATGTTGCTTAGCAGTAAGACATAACTCATACTACACTAAAAATATTTAAATCCTAACATAGAGGAATTCTTTACTTATTGTAAACACTTTACTTATTGTAAACACTTCGTTTACTTCATTCTAAAACTTTTATCATAATTCTCGAAAGGTTCTTATTGTATAACAGATAAGTGTTAGAGAAAAGGGGGTTGCTAGTTCAAAGGTCTGCTTCATAGAAACGAGCGGTGATAATCGTTATCAGTAACCAAACTAAAATGTGTACTTGTCAGAGCTTCACGGATAAATTTGAAATATAATACCCTCATCTAGCGACATAATGAACTTACCTTGTGAACATGGATACAGAATCGAAATATTGTTATTTTCGCTGTTTTATGATGTGTATTCCCGTTTTTTCTCCGCTAAGATGACGGTTCATTGTATTATTACGTCACGGCGCAATGTTTTTAAATGTTTTCTCTCCTTCGCCCAAAAGCAGTTATAATACTGTCAAATGCAGTAAAATTGCACAAATTTCGATTTTACAAAACCGCATGTTGTTGTAATTTGAGTAATTTATCTTTAAATCTGAAATTAAAGCACGTTTCAGCAGGTTACAAAAGAACAAGATGGCTTCGCTAATCCGTAATATTCAAGTACCCATGAACTTTGGGTTGGAATATCTTGGCTCACCCTCCCATGGCAACCTGAAGTTTATTCTGAAGGATGAGTTCCTTCTTGCCAACTCAGCAATTATGTCCTTAAATAGTCCTGTCATAAAGAAAATTACGATAGAACTTTTTCAAACTGAAATTCTAGTTGAAGAATTCTCGAAAACTGCGATTGAGTGTTTCCTGGAAGCCTCCTATTCTGGTGCTTTAACAAATATTTCAAAATTCAATTTCCAAGATCTTAACAAGATGGTTCACGTCTTTGAAGTGAAGTGGTTGATTGAACGGTGCTTTGAATATTTCCAGGGATTGACGGATTCCGTGAAAGAGGATAACTTTGACGAGCAGTTATTCTTATTTGATCAGGCCATGTTCGTTCTGGAAAAATTGAAAAAGAGACAATTTATAGATGTGGTAATCAAGAAATTTACATCTTTGGCAACTTGCACACAGTATTTTGCAACCAATTACCTCAGTGACATTTCATCTTGTTCTACAAAGAATCTTGATGTGATTATGGAACTTACTGCTATTGCTGATCAGGAACATATTATCGTGGAAGCTCTTGTCAACAACTTGGAAAAGAATGAATGCACTCTTGGTCAGAGCAGCAGATACATGATCGAGAAGTTGAACTATAAAGTCTGTTCTTCTGTTCACGAGCCTGTCTATCAACGAATGTTTAAAAAGTTTGAGGAACTAGAAGATCCATCAACTGAGGACTTCAGGCTCATTATGAGGGCAATGCAACATTACAATAAAGCACTGAAGGAGATGAAAGATTCCATCTCATTCGCAGTTTTACCAAACTTGTTTCATGGTTTCCAGCAGCTCAATGACATAAATGATTTCGAAGAACTGACAACCTTTTTGACAGAGTCACCACTGGTGAAAAACAGTTATATTTTCTTAGATGCTATTTATATCTGGCTTTTTGAGAAGGCAGTCCAAATGAATATTCCTTTCGTGTCCATCAGTGACGACTTTGTTGAAAAATTCGCTGACATTATGCAGAGCAAAGGATGGAAACCTGTGGAACTAGAATACATAGAAAATAAAATGGGGCCATACTTTGGTGGCCTTACTGACAAAATACACCACAACACAAGTTTGGTAACAGATAACCGCGTTGGCCTTAAAGTTAATTGTATACCATCAACCCGTGAATACACGCCAGAAGAACTTTTTGCACGAAATCACGACATAAAGTTTAAATTCAAACAGGAATCCATAACCAATTGCTCCAAAGAAGGGGATTGTGGTTTTATACTTAGAATAACTGCAGCAACGGAAAAGCTAGATGATTCGTTTAATATACGACTGGTAGTAGACCAAAACCTTTACCCTGACGATGTGCATTTTCACAAAGAATCATTGATGTTAGCTGAAAACATACACTTTACTTTTGATGTGACGTTTGAGGGCGTAACCAACAGCGCACGTCCGATAACCTGGCATGGTAGACCATGTCGAGATGGAACACAGCAGTTCTGGTGTTGGGGTGCAGAACGTTTCTACAAAAAGGATGAAGGAACCATGCCTCCGACATATCCCTTGAAATGGGCCAGCTTTCACGGTTCAAACAAAAAGATAAGACCTGTCGTCTATAAGTTGGGATGATAAGATTTCCTTCAGAATTTCAATTTTATCAATTACGTGATTTTTTGAATGAAGACTCGTTGTGTAAATTAACTAGAAATAGTTTTGTGCGTGGTTAACATTAAAAGATACTGCTTATTTGTTAATTTCCTTGACAAACTATCACTAAGACATTTTTGAGAGTTAATTTTTTGAAACTGATTGTCTCATATTATAAGGGAATAATTTTCAAAAATGTTACTTCAGGAAAACAATTCTGAAACATAATACGTAACTACAAAAAATAAAATTCCCAAAATTGTAAGTAAGGGTCAGTTGAGGGTCGCTCGTCGGATACACGTTGTATGTGTTAGAATCAACAGTATGTACCTCTTTTCTGTGAAAAAGCTATCTGATCTCTCAGATACTGTACTGTACTCGCTGTTCAGTAAGTTTAGGCTTAACAACTGGAGGCAAGTATCTAGCTAGGTAAGATCAGTGTTAAAACCTTTAGTGATTCATATTCATAGATAATTTGAATATAGTGCTGGCACGATTCGATAAACAAATTTTTGAACGCTTTTTTCACCTTTTTGACGTTTAAAAATGGTAATACTCACATTTTAAAACGTTTCATTCACGTTCTTCACAAATGTGACCAGAAGGTACATTAATTCTACTCAACATTGCAGCTTTAAGAGACGCATTAACCATGCTAACAACAACATGATCGTGAGATACTTTGTTAGATATCCACATTTTAAAACGCTTCATCCGGCAATAGTAGAGAAGAGGATTCAAGGCGGCGTTGAAGACCGTGAACAGAACCTTGGCAATCACCCAACTGTAGAGTCTCATGAAGTCGTTAGTAAAGAAGGGTTCTGGGTAGGTGTAACCGAAACACAAGGAAATTGCGTATAGGGCGGCTATGATGAAAAAGGGTAGGTTGCAGAGCAGAAATAGTCCTGTGAATAACGAAACTGTCACTGCAGCTCTTTTCAAATGCCCCTGATCCTTTGCTCGTCCGTTTTCCAAATGTTTATTGTGGAACATCTTGACTATCATAATGACAAAACTGATGAAAGAAATAACAGCTGGAAGTCCAACTTTTGTCGACCACAGAGCCTCTATAACGATGCGCCAGTTAGGATCTCCGGCACTGAGGTAACAGAAACAACTGTCTGAATCATAATACAGATCTGAAATACCTGACTCTACAGAATCTAAAACTATCAATCCGATTATATAAACGTTCATAGCCATGATGCAAGTCCGTCTACTGATCAAATAAAACGGCCTCACGATAGCTAACGTCCTCGACACGCTCATCAGCGTCACCAGGAACATGGAAAACTGCTGGAGAAAAGAGAAGATAAACTTCCAAGCAGCACAGAGAGCCACGAAGTTAAATAGTTGGGGGTACCGTCCAGTTACCAGCACTAGTATTACTGGGATGTGAGCTAAACAGGTAGTTGTATCCACCGCACATATACCGATATAGAGGCTGGTTGCAAGATCTCTCTTCTTCTTGGAGAGGAAATATTTGAGAGCGACGATGTTGGCTGGAACCCCGAATAGGGTGCAGGTTATCATTAGGGCAGCTATGAGGTAGTCCCATACGGGGGTGTAGTCTTTTCCAAGATCTGTTATGGAGATGTGAGGTCGGTAGGTTGTGTTGTCTGCTTCCGACATTTGTTTAGAGCTAAAATTACTATGGCTGTTATAAACACCAAACTTATCTCCAATTTTGTTAGTACGGATTATTACGGATTATTAATAATAAAGGAGCACGTAATAGGGAGCCTGTAAAATGCGCAAATTAACAGGTACAACTTTTAATTTTAGGACAGCAAATTGGGTTAACATACAAATACAAACGTTAATTAAGCATGATTAAATTCATGGTTGCAATAGGCAATGGGAATAAAGGGGGCTTCAGTGTGTAATTATTGATAAATTAGAGATTAATAATAATTTATGCAACTGCATACGTCAAATGCTAAAATGTATGTACATATAATATTATATGTAATGGTAAAATATAACTGTTTGAAAGATTAAAACTAAAAACAAATAAAAAAGCAAGAGTAACCTAACAAAACCAATTCAATTGGGCCAATTTGCTCACGTACACAAAATGTATCAAGCTGGCCTATGTCCTACTTAGGCATTAGGTCTTGAAATTAGAAAGTGGGCGCCAAATAAGTTCTATTCTGAATTACAAACAATAGGGGATACAGTACAAGTTACAACACAACTACATTACATTACCCCCCAGTTCCATAGCGGATATTATGCCAAATTATTAGACGGAGGTCCATTTCTACGGTGATTATTCTCCGGCTCCGTCTACTGTATTAGACGGAGATGAAGCTCTCCGGGAATTTCTCGGAGATTGTAGCAGTTTGTGGCAGTTTCTTTGCACTTTGCTCCATCTGTGAGAATCAACAAAATTACCGTAGATTGTCTCCGGATAAGGTTATGGAACTGCAAACCGGAGAAATATCCGAAGAAATATTAGTTGACGATCTCCGTCTAATAATTTGGCATAATATCCGCTATGGAACTGGGGGGTTACATTTACAACTTCTACGTTATTAAAATTACGCAGGAACAAAACAGCACATTAGGGTAGCACAAACGTATTACGATTGACACATTATATTTAATCAAAAGATTTTTTAAAAGTCTGAACTCAGTTTGCATTACGGAATGAAAGAGGGTATTTCTGCAGTTTTATGACAAAAGTGCTTAAGGCCACTTCAATATTGGAGGTTTTTAAAACTATTTCGTCACATTTGACAGGGGGGGGGGGCAATGGCATAAAATGGCATAAAATGGCATAAAATGGCATAAAATGGCATAAAATGGCATAAAATGGAGACTTTTTCTATGGAGAAACTGGAAAAACCCATGAGTAATTCTCCATTTTCTCCATTTTATGCCATGAATTTTGTCTTCGAAATTTAATCTTTAACACCATTTAACACCTAAATTGGACATCCTAACATGTTTATTTACGCTTACTAGGGGCGTAACAAGCTTATGAAAGCTCATAGTAGGCTACTAGATGCTTATACTAGGTTAGTAGAGGCACACTTCAGGCAAACTCATAATTACTCAAGCCTAGTGTAAAGTTATTTCTACAGGCTACAGCAGGAGTGAGTAATAGGCACTGAGAAGTGAGACCTACATCCTCGAAAGTCGAAACAAGCTCGCACTGCAAAGGGGAGGCCTGCCTTCCGAGATCGCATTACCAGGGGGAAGCCTCGAGTCCAAATTTGTGTATCGAGGGGTAGGTGCAGACTTCGATAAACCGAAAAACCAAAAAAATATTTTCGGCTAATAATGAAGAGGGTAGCATGAAACGTGGAGAAAGGTGGTTTTTAGAAAAACCTTGAAATTTTCGGCCCGAGTCATTCTCGATACGTACCTCTCGTATCGAGAGCTCCCGATTCCGAGCTCGTGTTGCAAAGGGGAGGCCTGCCTTCCGAGATCGCATGACCAGGGGGAAGCCTCGAGTCCAAAATTGTGTACCGAGGGGTAATTTTTTAAGTCAACATTTTTCAATGTTATATTTTCTAAATTTTTCAGGTTTTCAATGGCATAAAATGGCATAAAATGTCATAAAATGGCATAAAATGGCATAAAATGGAGACTATTTCTATGGAGAAAATGAAAAAACCTATGAGTAATTCTCCATTTTCTCCATTTATGCCATTGGCCCCCCCCCCATTTGACATTTCTGTCCAATTTTTGCATTGTAGGCCGTAGGGGTTCCTAAAAGGAGGTTAGATATCTCCGATACAACATATCCAGAGACATCTAAATTATTTCGGGAATTGAATTATACCCTTCAAAGCTTAAACGTCTGATATTTAGATTATATCTGGAATTTAGCTAGTAGACTGGTTACATATATATACTTATGGATATGGTACGTACCACTTACACCTGCTTCTCCTTGAATGGGAACCAGACACGAGGGCGGAGGACACAAGAGCGGAAGACACGAGGGCCTAGGACACAAGGGCGGCACTGTCCTGAAAGAGTGGACACGAGGGCGAAACCAAACACCGTCCCAAATAATAAACTTGTAACTGGTAACATCATAGAATTGGATTTTAACTTTTGTTTATATGCGTCAACCTACTTTAATAACTTACAACACACGTACCGTCGGCACACACGTCGCACGTACAGGGATGTCCCCACATACAGTTGTGTAAATATAATATGAGATATCATCGCAACAAGAAATCATGCACTAGTCTAACCAAACACATTAAAAACCCGCGTAATCCTATGTTTTGCTAGTAAAGTCTTATCAGATGTAATTAATTAGAAGACTAAGAGCCCGAAGAGCTTCTAACAGAAGTTTGCAGTACCACTAAAACTCCAACAGCAAACATGTGTTCGACCAACCAGGAGGTTTCTGATGGGGTTCACCGACATGGAAAATTATTGAAATAGAGCGCAAAGTTTAAAAAGGTCTTCATCTGTCCAGATCGGTCTCTCGAGGAGCAAGCTGAAAGAAGGATAGGTACTGATCAGCGCTTTGAGGAAGAAGATAGCATAAGAGCTTCAAAGACATCATTACTTGATTAATGAAAAGATTCAATGCAGAGAGAATAGTTCTCTGAAAAGCCTAAAATACTTTCTTCGTCTCAATACCTCACTTAGGGACCCCCGCATAAAACTCAGAAATTACATAGCAGTGACGAGTTTTATGAACCAGCCAAGTACCGACGCTTTATGTACAAAGTAGCTGTTAGGCTTTCATAAAATTCGATAATTGCTGTCTTGTGTAACTGTGTCTTGTGTAACTGAAAGAAGTAAGAACGACTTAACGTTACCTATACTACCAGTGAAATGTGAGTTCACATAAAAACGGAGGAAATTTACGGCAAGTTATGCGAATCCACAATCAAATTTTGCCTACGAGTCCATCGCATTTTTGATGTACAAATTTGATGGATCATTGTTGTGGGAATTGGGAAAATTCTCATTTCCAAAAATGTGAGCGAATATAAATCCTGGCTCTGTCGATGATAATTCTAACGATGGATCAGCCTTAAACTGTGTTACTGTCGGTCACAAAAATCTTAGAATTTTGATTGAGAAATACTTGATAGACACTTTGGTTCATAGCCATAACATTTTGAACTTAATTCACTGCCACACCGCGCCGATTGTAAGCAGTCACCTTGATCTGACTGATCCAGATTCTACTGCACCAGATCTGACGGATCTGGTCGTATTGTCTCGGCGCTCGCATCAAAGTAAGACAATCTTTATGAATTTTGCTTCAGTATAAACAATTCTGATACAGAATACACAACATCAAATTCCCCAATTTGCCAGCAAAATGGTAGTCGTGCTTCGATTCTCAAACTTAAATGAGAATCGTGACCATCTCAAAATCAAAACAGCGCTAAATCGCACGTTTAACCTTATGCTCCATAATATGCATGTACGGCGCGTATCTACCTGCCAATAAAAATTGATCCAAACATATCAAAAATACTTCTTAACGTACAATTTTCCAGTTAAGTGGAATTATTTTGATATGAGCCAATTAAAAGCTAAAAACAAAGAAGCTAAAACAAAGATTTTAATCAAGGTATGTCAGGAGAAATAGTTCTACCGAACATGACAGTTTTAAGAGAAGAAATTATTATGTCCCCCGATGTCTTGCTACTGGTAACATTGTCTGATACTTTGTTAGATATCCACAGTTTAAAACGCTTCATCCGGCAATAGTAGAGAAGAGGATTCAAAGCGGCGTTGAAGACCGTGAACAGAACCTTGGCAATCACCCAACTGTAGAGTCTCATGAAGTCGTTAGTAAAGAAGGGTTCTGGGTAGGTGTAACCGAAACACAAGGAAATTGCGTATAGGGCGGTTATGATGAAAAAGGGTAGGTTGCAGAGCAGAAATAGTCCTGTGAATAACGAAACTGTCACTGCAGCTCTTTTCAAATGCCCCTCCTTCGCTCGTCCGTTTTCCAAATGTTTATTGTGGAACATCTTGACTGTCATAATGACAAAACTGATGAAAGAAATAACAGCTGGAAGTCCAACTTTTGTCGACCACAGAGCCTCTATAACGATGCCCCAGTTAGGATCTTCAGCACTGAAGTAACAGAAACAACTGTCTGAATCATAATACAGATCTGAAATACCTGACTCTACAGAATCTATAAGTATCAATCCAGTTACATAAACGTTCATAGCCATGATGCAAGTCCGTTTACTGATCCTATAAAACGGCATCACAATAGCTAACGTCCTCGACACGCTCATCAGCGTCACCAGGAACATGGAAAACTGCTGGAGAAAAGAGAAGAGCAACTTCCAGGCAGCACAGAGAGCCACGACATTAAATAATTGGGGGTACCTTCCTGTCACCAGCACTAGTATTACTGGGATGTGAGCTAAACAGGTAGCTGTATCCACCACACATATACCGATATAGAGACTGGTTGCAAGATCTCTCTTCCTCTTGGAGAGAAAATATTTGAGAGCGAAGATGTTGGCTGGAACCCCAAATAGGGTGCAGGTTATCATTAGGGCAGCTATGAGGTAGTCCCATACGGGGGTGTAGTCTTTTCCAAGATCTGTTATGCTGATGTGAGGTCGGTAGGTTGTGCTGTCTGCTTCCGACATTTGTTTAGAGCTAAAATTGTACTGTTACAGTTGAGTTCACGGAAACTGGTAATTTGTAATATTATATGCATCAGTGCAGCGTTAGAAAGTTATAACAAAACATAATAATATGAACACAAAAAGACGTTTAGATGTATTTCATTAGTAATAAAGTAACCAAGCAACTCTGCTATTGTATTTATACAACATTATCTCGAAGCTCATAAAAAAGAAGCATTTATGACTGTGGTGACCTCATCGGTAGTTGTCTGTACTCTTCAGAATGATGAGGTCATCATTTCAATGATGCAATGTTAGGATTGCGCTCATTTGAAGACACGTGAGAATTCAAGGGGGGGGGGGGGGGGGGGGGGGGGGGGGGGTCAACCTCATTTTACCTCATTTTACCTCATCCCAATTTTGCCTTTTTTGGCTGGCCTCATGAGGTAAAATGAGGTAAATCTCGGCAAAAATTTTAACAGGTAAAATTCTCTAAATCGTCAATTTAGTCACGAAGGAGTATGGAAGGAGTTCTAAATGTGTGCTCCTCTAATATAAACAGTAGGAAATGGTTAACTTTAGTCGAGGTCTCAGGTCTCTACAATGTCGGGAAGTTCCTGCAGGAATTTGCGCATTGCGCTTGAAGCGCAAGATTCACAGCGCCAAAAGCGAAGGTCGTAGAGACATGAGACCTTGACTAAAGTTAACCATTTCATACCATTGCTACAATATGAGAATATAAAAAGGAAGGTTTTCTTGGAGACCTGGATCGAGCATCAAAATAGTGTACATTGCTACTGTCATTGTCAAGACTCAAGAATAAGAGGGTCTAGTTGTGGGATTATGCTGGATAACAGATATGATAAGTGGTAACATCCTACAAAGAATGTTAGCTTACTAAGGAATTTTCCTCTTACCGAATCATACAAGAAGTTAACTTAGTTCCTCCTAGTCCTAAGCATTATCTTGTTTCAGAGGGAATGAGTGATTTAAAAAGATGAGGCCGCAGAGTCAGTTGTGAAGAAGGCATTTGTACTCTGTAATTTCTAAGCTAATTTTTTTCGATATTTTTAGCTATTTACTGATCTTGTCTGACGTATCAGCAAGAGATCACTGGACCTCGTTAGTTGTTAGTCATGTTATGCTGATCCAGTTAGTGACGAGCTATGTAGTAATCATTCGACCTCATTTAATACTGATCCTATCAATGACGCGCTATGAAGTAATCAGTGGATCTCGTCAATGCTCATCCTGTCCGGACTGTCACTGACGAGTTATGAAGAAATAAATGAAGACCTCATTAATTCCCTTGTTCCAAGAAGATATTCCTCTGGTAACAGCCCCTTCTGAATATAATATGAAGATTCGAAAACCTAGTCTACCTTAATTGGAACTTGCTGACTGCATTGGAAAATGGAGAACAATCGAGAAATGATAATCAGTGCCAGGATATAATCAAAGTTGAATTTGGAATCCAAGGAAAACCTTCCTTTTTTATATTATCATATTGTGCGTTAGTTTGGTGTGAAGTATTATGTTTAAAAAAAATTAACAGTGTTAAACTAAATTGATATCAGTTAAAGATGATATATTTTAACAGGTAAAATTCATATAATTGACGATTAAGAGCTGTAGGAGTGTGTTCAGGACTCTGAAAGTGGCATACTATTATAACAATGGGGGGGGGGGGGGGGGGGGGGGGGGGGGGGTGTCATGTCCGTCTATGTCCGCCTATGTCCTGTCCTTTTTGGATTCTATGAGACAACGGACGTGTTTTTTGGGACATTGGCGGACACGGACGGACATTGGCGGACTCGGACGGACATTGGCGGACTCGGACGGACATTGGCGGACTCGGACGGACATTGGCGGACCCGGACGGACATTGGCGGACTTGGATGGACATTGGTGGACATTAGCGGACTTTGGTGGACATTAGCGGACAAACATTTTGAGGACTGAAGAGTACTGAAGAGTACTGAGGAGGATGGCTGAGAAGGATGGCTGAGGAGGATGGCTGAGGAAGATGACTGAGGAGGATGACTGAGGAGGATGACTGAGAGGGAGGAGAAGGATCAGGAAGACCCAGGAGGAGGAGGAGGAGGAGGACCCAGAAGGAAGACCTAGGAGGAGGAGGAGGAGAACTGAGGAGGATGACTGAGGAGGAGGAGGACTCAGGAGGAGGACTGAGGAGGACTGAGAAGGAGGAGGACTGAGGAGGATGGCTGAGGAGGATGGCTGAGGAGGATGACTGAGAGGGAGGAGGAGGAGGAAGAGGAGGAAGAGGACTGAGGAGGAGGAGGAGAAGGACTGAGGAGGAGAAGGAGGACCCAGGAGGAGGAGGACCCAGGAAAAGGCCCCAGGAGGAGGAGGAGGACCGGGGAGGAGGAGAACTGTTGAGGACTGATGAGGAGGACTGAGGACGAGGAGGAGGACTGAGGAGGACTGAGGAGGACTGAGGAGGAGGACTGACGATGACTGAGAAGGAGGAGGACTGAGGAGTACTGAGGAGGATGGCTGAGGAGGATGGCTGGGGAGGATGGCTGAGGAGGATGACTGAGGAGGATGACTGAGAGGGAGGAGGAGGAGGACTCAGGAGGAGGACTCAGAAGGAAGAGGAGGAGGACTCAGGAGGAGGACTCAGGAGGAGGACTTAGGAGAAATGAGAAGGAGGACTGAGGAGAACTGAGGAGGAGGAGGAGGAGGAGGAGGACTGAATAGGAGGAGGAGAAGGAGGGGGACTGGGAGAGGACTGGGGAAGAGGAGGACTGATGAGAAGGATGAGGAGGAGGACCCAGGAGGAGGAGGACTGAGGACCGAGGAGGAAGAGGAGGAGGATGAAGAGGAGGAGGAGGACCCAGGAGGAGGAGGACTGAGGAGGAGGACTGAGGAGGACTGAGGAGGATGGCTGAGGAGGATGACTGAGAGGGAAGAGGAGGAGGAGGAGGAGGAGGACTGAGAAGGAGGAGGACGAGGAGTGAATAGGAGGAGGAGAAGGGGACTGGGGGAGGACTGAGGAGGAGGATGGAGGACTGAGGAGAAGGATGAGGAGGAGGACTGAGGAGGACTGAAGACTGAGGAGGAAGAGGAGGAGGATGAAGAGGAGGAGAAGAACCCAGGAGGAGGACCCAGAAGGAGGACTGGGGAGGAGGAGGAGGACTGGGGAGGAGGAGGACTGTTGAGGAGGACTGAGGACGAGGAGGAGGAGTAGGAGGAGGACTGAGGAGGGGAGGAGGAAGAGGACTGAGGAAGGTCAGGAAGACCCAGGGGGAGGAGGAGGAAGAGTAGGAGGAGGAAGCATCTAAATGTTATTTCCATTTTTGTCCGTTTTTGTCCATTTTTGTCCGTTTTTGTCCGCTCTATTTTTTGTCCGTTTTGAAAATATAGGGTACCGAACGGACAAAAAACATGATCCCCCTATAACAGCAAAATTGAACATTTTATTTAGCAATTTAGGTGTCCATTAATGTCCGCCTATGTCCGCCTATGTCCGCCTATGTCCGTCTATGTCCACCTATGTCCGCCTATGTCCGCCTATGTCCGTCTATGTCCGCCTATGTCCGCCTATGTCCTGTCCTTTTTGAATTCTATGAGACAAGCGGACATAGACGGACGTGACACCCCCCCCCCCAACAATGGTATGAAATGGTTAACTTTAGTCAAGGTCTCATGTCTCTACGACCTTTGCTTTTGGCGCTGTGAATCTTGCGCTTCAGCGCAATGCGCAAATTCCTGCAGGAACTTCCCGACATTGTAGAGACCTGAGACCTCGACTAAAGTTAACCATTTCCTACTGTTTATATTAGAGGAGCACACATTTAGAACTCCTTCCATACTCCTTCGTGACTAAATTGACGATTTAGAGAATTTAACCTGTTAAAAATTGGTGAAAATATGGGCGTGGCCCAAGTTATACGAGACCGTAGAGACACAAAAAATGTTTTGGTTGTTCCCGACCCTATTATAGAGCAACTAATTAGAGGTGATATCTAATTATTTAAACGCAAGGTGGTTTTGTGAACCGCCCTATATTCTACAGCGAATCATGAACATTGAACATGTACATAAGAACTTAGAATTGTATGAAGTATGAGTTTATATGAGTAATTTATTATAAAATTACCTTCCACTATGCAATTTCGACTAAATTCATGTAGATATCCAATCCAGTTCCATGCACAACTGTTGTTTACATTTGGTCTAGTTAGACACAATTTGTTTCAGAGTGACTCGATAATCGCAATATCAAATTAAGATATTATTTAAATGGTCCATGTCATGCAATGCGGAAATATCCCCATAAATTGGCAACTGCCAAAGTGACACTAAAGTTATTGCTAATTCCTTTACAAAACTTAGCAAGTGCTATTTACAATATCCTAATGGATCATGGAAATTGAAATGTTCAATTTTCTTTTCATAAATAATAATTATAATGCGAAGTTTTATTTACCCCAAGTTTGGAGAGTAAGTAGGTTAAACTGGAAATGCCCCTTCCCAGGGACCACATCACCCCTAATAAACCATTAAATATCATGGGAGACCATGCACAGCCTCGAATTATAGTATAATGACTTCGAATAAACCTTTTTTGTCTCTAAAAAAAGGCTTAGAAAACTAGATTTATTTACCTCATTTTACCTCATTTTACCTCATCCCAATTTTGCCTTTTTTGGCTGGCCTCATGAGGTAAAATGAGGTTGACCCCCCCCCCATTCAAAAACTGGGACGGATAAAAAGATCACCTAATGGACAAACTGAGTATTCTATCAAAAAGTGAAATGATCGTATAAATATTAAATAGGTTTCTTATGAAATGGGGTTCTAAGCACCTCTTAACAACAGTCAATTAATGGACGGTTAGTATTGAGTCAAATATAGATTTTAAACTCCTTTAGCATGTGATAACCAGCTGTAATTGGTCGAAATGAAAAGAGTTGTGAGACAGCCAAATATTTAGGGACATTGTTGCGTTCATATGCAGAATATAATATACAGAAAATATATCACTAAAGCTGAACATACTGTAAAACAGAATAACTTTCTAGGAAATGATAGTTGGATAATAGTTATCGACTTAATAGTTAAATGCGTCTGAATTTCTACCAATATATAAACGGTAGAGAAAATATTTATTAACATCATTCCATGAGCTGTTATAATGAAAAACCACGTGCTATGGCAGATGGATACTTGGAACAAAAAGGGGCGCCTACAGACATTATCTTAGAATCTTGGTTTTATCAAAAGTTGAATGGGCGACAGTAACGAAATAATAATTTTGAGATAATGAATTCGAACGACACATTTTTTATTTTGTATGATCTTTTTGGTTTTTACTTTTACCTTATAGGGCCGATCAATTTAGGTATTTTACGATCTTTTTGATTTTTACTGTCACCTTATAGGGCTGTAACACGATTGGCAGTGCCAATTTATGAACGTGTCGGAATTGCCCACGCACCTACTGCAAAGGAAGAGTAAGTTAACTCTACAAATATTAAATAACTGGTGATTTAATGAAATAATCACCTAAATAGGTGATGATCCATGCAACGACAGCAGAACATACGTAGAAACTACAGACAACTTTACTTTACATGGCGCTGTTACTTCTCAAAGCGGTATAAAATGTATTAACAGTTTAACAGAGTTAAAGTAGAGCCTATACTCATGGAAATGGAGCTATTACTTATTACGTAACGATGTAATTAGCTAACTTAGTGCCCAGACATATTGCACGCTCTTTAATCTTGCCGTTCTTTGCAAATGCACATAATCTTTAAAAATTTGCGCAGTAAAGCGTTCTAGTGAAAATTCGACTGATGATATATAAATGAGTTATTCGAATTTGGAGTGATTGGACTGAGACACATTTTTGATTGATGGGCTTGTTAAATTTGCCAAGATGAATTGCGAAGTTTTGGAAGCTGCAGGGTGATCTTAAGTTAGTGGCGCAGCATCGAGAGGTGCCAGGATCAAATCGTAACTAATAACTTGTTATTGGTGCGTTATTACGTAAATTATACAACAAATCGAGAACGATCAACATGTGATTACACAAAGTGCTGATCCACTGAGAGTCTGAACCTTTGTCCGTGTCAGGGGTCCTGAGCCGATATCTACAACTCCTTAGTACAGGAATTGTAACAAGCAATACATAATCAGACCTACATTTCATAGCCGACTAAGGCAGATATGTGGGCAAATCAGGATTTAGGATGACAAAATAACATTGGAGTCAAGGGGGGAGAGAGCTATATGAAGTATCGGGATTAGGCAGATTTCATAGGACAAGGACGTGCACCGATTTCGCCATAGTTTGCACTCCCGAAAGTTGACGTAACATGTCACAGGAGGATTACGGGGTGTTTATCACAGCTCGTGGTGCCGCCCCAACGTCGCCAACAACTAACTAACATCATCGCTAGACATTAGGCTACAACCGTCATCCGGAGAGACGCCCCGTCTCCCAATAATTTTATAGAGCCACCGTAATAAACCGGTACTAAGAGTGTTAGTAACACCACGGAGTGTTGCTAACACCACATTACAGTTACACAGAGGGTTAAACTTACAACATAATTGGCTGGAGTATATAACGAGAGTTGGAGAGAAAGATGTGCCACATAAGAGAGTGGGGCAGGGAGCCTTAACATAATCCTGGAACAGAGCTTAACAATAGTGCAACGGAGCATGAGGGGGCTACAACTGGCATCCAAGAGACAACTTGTGAGGGACAAAACAAAGTGTTGACGTTAAACAGAATGTCAAATCAAGATGCAAGACGAGGTATATGAGTGCATCCGATAGTCTAGCAACCACATGGCATTTGAACTGTTACATCATTGTCCATTGGACTTCACAGAAGGTGGATCAATCATGAGAGATTTAATGGATGGACGAAGATATGGATCAGGACGATTACCTCGGTTAGTTTCCGGTGCCTGGTGGGATGATGAGAGATCTATTTCGGTTCTGGGAAGAACAGGTGGTCAAAGTGCACAAGTGTTTGGACTAATCGGTAATTTTGACGCAGCTTGCAGTATTCTGTTTCACGCCAATAAAGGATAAACACGGTTAAAAAGTTAAAAAGACGATTTTAAACGATTTCAATTTATGAGCGCAGGAAAAATGCATTTACACTAAGGACCTGTGAAAGTTGCAACATCAAAACCAAGTTGCAGGATCAACCCTAAAACACCCTCAGTATGAATGTAACATTTTAGCAGTAGCCATATACTAATCTAAGGCGGTAACAGGCTTTTAAGCCAGACAGGCTCTGGAGCAAAATAGTAAAGACGAGCATTTTATAATAATAATACACAATGCAGATCATTTCCCCAGGAGATTTACATAAAAACAAGGAGGGCTAATGCAGTATGCTCTGTTTAACGGCGCCTAACAACAATGGTGCACAATATTGTGGCCCACAGTCCATATACATAGACTATTAGCCTACATTGATTTCTTAGATTTTAACAGTAGCTAAAGGACAGTGACAGTGACAGTGACAGTGACAGTAACAGTAACAGTAACAGTAACAGTGACAGTGACAGTAACAGTGACAGTGACAGTGACAGTAACAGTGACAGTGACAGTAACAGTGACAGTAACAGTAACAGTGACAGTGACAGTAACAGTAACAGTAACAGTGACAGTGACAGTGACAGTGACAGTGACAGTGACAGTAACAGTGACAGTGACAGTAACAGTAACAGTGACAGTGACAGTGACAGTGACAGTGACAGTGACAGTGACAGTGACAGTGACAGTGACAGTGACAGTGACAGTGACAGTGACAGTGACAGTGACAGTGACAGTGACAGTGACAGTGACAGTGACAGTGACAGTGACAGTGACAGTGTTCTACCTCCAGCCTACTCATATCGTCTCTCGACGAACATTAGAAGAACAGGATAATAGAGGACCTGTGAACCTGAAGTCTGCTCGTAATTCTGTAGATCCAGTTAAGAAGCGTTTGTGCAAGTTGTTCAAAACGAAGTTAAATCGTTAACTTGATCAACAATAATTATGTATTACTGTTATTTAAACTATTTAAATGGTTCTTTAAGCTTGACGTTTACGGTTGAATTTAAATAAATATCAACGATATTCAAACCTTGTTTAATGCTATGTATTTCAAGACATCCAACTCTTGTATATCACAGATCTTTATTCATCATCTATGTATAAAAGAGAACATGCTTAGGTTAAAATTAATGGATCTTTACGTCTGGAAATTAGTTAATCGAATATCATTACTATTATTTAATTATTGGTAAATAATATAAAGTGGTTTTGGGTAGACCAAGTCATTCATAATTCAATATTAACAAAAGTTAATGCAATTAAATATGTTCTTACTAACGTTGACAATATGGGACAATATGCGTTCATTATGCAATTACCAGTTGAGTGAAAGTACTATTTAATTCAAACCGACGCAGTACTCATGCCATTGGGAGATGAAATTATTGACCTATATTTTAAAAGTTATTTATTTGCAGGTGTTAAAGCCAATTCAAGTGTGAATCAATAGCATAATTCAAATCAAGTAGCTCCCAATATTTTATTATGATTTATGTTGTATAATTATATTTTACAGTCCGACTGTAATCAGGAGTGAATTTGAAGGATACAGGACCATCTAATAATATAACGGGGGAATATGATATAATAGTTTTAAACTAATTACAACACTACAAATCTATTACATTTATTGAGGACGTTACAGAAGGAATTAATTGAATGTAGTTTGAGGAGTCCTCACTCTCCTCACGTCCAATAATGGCGTTTCTCTTGTCGCTAATATTAAAGTAGCCCATGGGGTTAAGAAAAGCTGCGAGTGTAAATCCTAAAATCTACACGGTAGTTTAGTACGAAAATGATTACGGAGGGGGATCTAAAATTACCCATGTCCGGCCAACGTTATATGTCAACGATACCTGTAGCAAATGTAGGGCCGTTTTATCATTAGAAACTTCTCGAGAAGTTTCAATCAGAGAAACGATGAATAGATATTGATTGATCAGCAAGAAATCACTATGAAGTAAGCATAAAGAACTGTGGGAAATACTGATTATTGATCATGAGCAACTGCACAGGTAAATTGCTATTAGAAAGCTGCTGGAGCGATGCAAGCTGTTCCAATATTGTCTATTGTTCTTTTATTAGTGTAGGTCAGATTGAAGTAAAGGCAACATGTAGGTGCGGTAATATTTTGTAAATAGTGCGATTCCACACCTGCCCAAAACCTTTTTATGTGCGACAAATTTTGGAGACAAAAAACATCGCAATTACCCTGAACAATTATGCTGAAGTAAGCTGAAAAACTCTAAATATCATTGAGTTAGCTGACAATTTTAGATGTATAAACCAAGAATTGTCCTAACAGAATTAGATGGCTGGGGCTAGTTGAATTACTGGTGATGAGCATAATTATTAAGTATACTTGAAGTATAATATTCAGTACTATAACTTTATAACTTTACAACTTTGTAACTTTACAACATAAGATCCCTACACATTTTGTGTATAAGTGACTAACGTGACTAAAATCACTTAACTTCAATCTCTTGAGGGGTTTGATCCAGCTTGACGAATATGTTATTCATTTGCCAAGATTCACCCTCATTTGTTTTTTATCAAATATCGATAGTACTAACAGTCCATGCATTATCTGTATCAACTTGCCATCTGATAATAATAATGAAGAAATTCTGGGAATATTTTTAGGAAGAATGTCGATAAATTATTGTATTGATCTGATTCTACATGCCCATAAGACGATCATATCCCATTGTACACAGCGATACCAACTTGAAGTGCACATATCTGATAGAACAAATAACGGCCGATGGTGCAACAAAATACATTGCCTCTGGATCGAAGTAAACAAGGGACATGTAAATTGTAAAATGTAAATGACCGGTTTTAGTATTAGAAGTTGAGGCCGGGAAGAAGAAGAATACAAAGTTAGACGTTGGTAATTGCAAAATAATTACCGCGGAAAAGCCAACCTAGAATATTAATAGTGTCAACGTCAAAGCTAATACTATTCCTATTGTTGAAGTTAAAGTTACAACTTTTAAAGTTTATGTTACTACTATTGCTTCAGTTAACGTTTGTATCGAAAAATTGTAACTTATTTATATTAAACGCCAAAAGCGCACAGTTTATGTAAAGGTGCAGTGTCCAAACATTCCCAAAAACGAACCTAACCTAGAACGTAACAATAGTCGACTCATCGGAGGTAAAGTATGTATACTCTTCTGAAGAAGCCTGCAACCAATTGCTCAATTGTCGAACTCCAATTCTTATATGCCATGAGACGGCGCGTCGAAAATATTGAATTTGAATCAGTCTTAAATAATCAGTATAATTGTCCTCCAGTCTTGACTACTTGACAGTTCTTTAAATATTCTAAAACGCGAAGTCATTTGGACATGTTTCTGCTTAACCACAAAGCTATTAAATTTATGATTTCAGGCTAAATCGTTGAAATTATTTAAAATTAAGATTTTCGACTTGATAATTAATTATCTTCGTAAGCCTGTTGGAAGCCGTGAGCCGTGACGTATATCAGCTCTAGTTCAAACTGGTATTACTATTAGTCGCTGGTTATCCAATTTGCTGTATTAAATTATCAAAATTTTGATTTTTTAACTATGTATATTAGCTTATTACTCTGTCAGATTTGAGGTTGCTGAGTAAAACTTCAACGATTTGTACGCATCGGAACTGACGTTCGGTAGGGTCAAAAGGAGTTGATATTAGTTATTATGAAGGTTAAACCATTGAATAGTTAACCACCACAATTTACAGACCCTCCTAGCTTTACTGACAATAATCTCACAAACAATTCCATCAAACTGTAATATCAAACTTATTAAGATCTACAATAATATCACCAACCAACTTTTCATATAAAAGTTATCCTACTGGGTCACGTAGGAGCTCAAAAGAGTGGCCATAACTGCGATGTTTTTATAAATTATAACTTACCGACTGGCAACAAATGGTCTTAAGATCTAGGAGATGTCCAGTGAAGCATATGAAATAGTCGTTATGATCACTGAAATTGGTGATTTAATTAACAATTATCAGTAGTCGGTACTACAATAGAAGCTTGACAGAAGAGGGACTCTATCACAGCTATTAACGAAGAGTACACGGCAATTTGAGGTGATCAAGTTCCAGTTATACGTAGAGCAGTCCTGTACATCCGGTAGTAGTACAGAAGAACTATTTGTAGATATTGGTGATTATATTAGTAATTATACTGGTGATTATTATTATTGTCAGTTTGACAGATGACACGTTGTGGTCAATGGTTTTGCCGCAAAATCATATAGAAATAGTACATATTATTATGAATAGTTTTATAACGCTTCAGAACTATCTTTTTTCAATAAGCTTCACTAAATTTCACTAAATTTCACTAAATTTCATTAAATTTCACTATGAGCGACTAACACTTCTTTACTTGATTATTTACTGGATATGGGCTATGGCATATGGACGAGAAGTAGACGCGAAACTACAAAATAGAAATGTTGATGAATTTAGATTATTCACCAGTAGAGAACTACCCAAACAAATTCTGTCAGAGGAGATCAAACACAGTAGTTTGACATCGGCAACAAAGAAAAAGATAATGGCGACGAAATGCGAGTAAGAAAAAATGGATTGTATACAAGTGAATTTAAAACAGCAGAGCGGTAGTGAATGGTTAGGTCACGTGAATTCTCAGTCACGTTCATTAGTCAGCCTAGAACTGCCCTGTAATACTAAAGCTGCAAGGTTGCACTTGGAGTGGACCAAGGCTTAATTGGGGTCACAAAAGATTGCGTGATGCTGATCATACATTTAAACAATCTTACGACGATTAGGTGAGGTTAACAGGCACCCTAATCTTTGTTGTTGCTTTATAATTAATAATAATTAATTATAATTTGCAGTTATGATTATGAAGGATATTAACGAGTTGTCATACTCGACTCCATGACATACTTCAAAGTAAATAATTTAAACGATCATATTTCCTAACAATTACAAATGATGTTTTCTTTCAGCAAGAAGGCAGTGGATGGAAATATAGACCTTTTAGAAGGGGTTTACTGGTGTTTATATATTAATATTATGTTCCTCATTTTCCTCACAACAAACGGGAAAGAAACAAAGAAATATCAGCTCATTCTCAGAAATATTGTCCAGTCGAGAAGTTCGCAACTTAATCATACTTCAATAATCTGAATATCGAAACAAGATTAGGTCTTATATTCCGTGTAATAAGATCGTTGGTCATTAGTACTCTAAATACCACCATTTCTGGTAAATAAATGCACATGGTTTTACCTGTGCTACCTGGCTCTGACGCAGACGGGAGGAACATAATTGAACACAACTTTCTTTCAGATGGCTCCTAAATTTATCAGAGAGCATAGAAGGGACGGTTTGAGGAAAACATACCATTGACTACGCAAGTACGCACCACTAGTATTTACTTATTTAGCAACGCTGAGAAACTGTTAACACATGT
This sequence comes from Bolinopsis microptera, assembly GCF_026151205.1. Lineage (NCBI taxonomy): Eukaryota > Metazoa > Ctenophora > Tentaculata > Lobata > Bolinopsidae > Bolinopsis > Bolinopsis microptera. The sequence continues at coordinate 14,763,441 of NC_087073.1, forward strand.
AATAGCTACGGTTTTGAGACCAGACACGCTAGTTAGATAATCGATAAATCCTGAAAATGAGTTGGAAATATATCACTTTCAGCTAATGGAATGTTCTAGATCTGAACCCAGAGGAAGATGCTTTTGAGTCTGGAATATTCTGAGCCTCCTTATTTACTTGTTACATCTACGTGAAATGAGATGAAGAGTCCAGCTTGCGCAACTCTAATGAGTAGCGGTGGTCACCACCACCACGTATTGCATTCAAATTAACTAAAAATCTTTACTTTTTGAAGCAGTGCAGCGTGCGGCTGCAATCAAGATTGCGTCAAACCAGAAATTCATGAAATTTTCTGCAAATATTCACCGAACATTACCGTCTCAATCATAGAAGATTATGTCATTAAAATAACAATGCAAACTTTATAAATGGTTAAGGGTAAGCTTGTCCACTGCCCTGTCCAGGCACCAAGAAAAATCTGAGAAATCAATATTTAATAAAACTTCTTTGACGCAATTAGCTTAAGCATGAAGGAAGTTAACATTGCTGCCAAAAGAAGTTGACAGACAACTCTCTAAAAGCTGCTCAATGAGGGGCTACTCTGAATTAAGTCATCCTTCCACTGTCAACATAAAATCTGAGGAAGTAGACTCTACAGTTACTTCCTTAGATTTCAATAAATACCAATAAAATAGAAACCGACAAAATAAGAGTTGGGTGATTAGCGAGACTGTTTCTTGAAACATTAAGCAAATTATCAAATCACAGTGATTAAATGGTCAATACTAGATGTTGAACATTAGCTGCCCAATAGAATGACTAGATTCATATATTCTGATGGTTAAGCATTTTAATTTATGATAGCTGGCAACTCTCACCAGCCATGCAATATATTACTTGTGAGCATTTTGTGATCGCCAATTCCTCAACTAAGACAGAGACACACTTACTTAGGTACTTTAGTTACAGAGGAAATTAGAAATTTAGTTACAGGATCTACAGAGGAAATAATCAGAAATTTAGTTCCAGGTTCTACAGAAGAAATAATTAGAAATTTAGTTACAGGTTCTACAGAGGAAATAATTAGAAATTTAGTTACAGGTTCTACAGAAGAAATAATTAGAAATTTAGTTACAGGTTCTACAGAGGAAATTAGAAATTTAGTTACAGGTTCTACAGAGGAAGTGATTAGAAATTTAGTTACAGGTTCTACAGAAGAAATAATTAGAAATTTAGTTACAGGTTCTACAGAAGAAATAATTAGAAATTTAGTTACAGGTTCTACAGAAGAAATAATTAGAAATTTAGTTACAGGTTCTACAGAGGAAATTAGAAATTTAGTTACAGGTTCTACAGAGGAAGTGATTAGAAATTTAGTTACAGGTTCTACAGAAGAAATAATTAGAAATTTAGTTACAGGTTCTACAGAAGAAATAATTAGAAATTTAGTTACAGGTTCTACAGAAGAAATAATTAGAAATTTAGTTACAGGTTCTACAGAAGAAATAATTAGAAATTTAGTTCCAGGCTCTACAGAGGAAATCAGAAATTTAGTTACAGGCTTTACAGAGGAAATAATTAGAAATTTAGTTACAGGTTCTACAGAAGAAATAATTAGAAATTTAGTTACAGGCTCTACAGAGGAAGTAATTAGAAATTTAGTATCAATGCACCGTGTTCCTTTTTGATAATTTAGTTTAATTTTAGCTAAGATGAGAAATTATCATCTAGTAGGCCATAGCTTTTGGGAGGACCCATGAAAAGTTTATATGTAAATCAGAAGTGAGTTCTTTAGTCTTTACTGCGAAATTTGAAAGCGAGTGTACAAAATATCATTGAGATTGTAATTACCTAGTATAAAAGACGTTTTATTAGCATAGACTTTTCCCAAGCTTACAATTAAAACAATTCCTTGTACTTGTAGCCTGTAGGCGCCAAATGATATAAAAATATTGGCTATCATAATTCGTATCCTGCAAAAGATCCGAATGTGAAGAGAAAAGTGGGTTAATAAACAAAGAACCCAATTTTCTGTCAATCAACCACGGAATTAAATCGATTGTGAAAAAGTCGATGATCTTGAAATTAGAAAGTGGGCGCCAAATAATAATTCTTCATTATAAATCATCCGTAATTCTACCTAGTCTGAATAGCAAACAATAGAACCGCAGCCCCCACCAGGGTCCAGGGGTGGAGCTAGGGGGGCGCAGCCCCCCGGAAAAATTTTGCGAAATAGGGTGTTTTAGACGACATTTGGCATTAAATAAATTTGTAGGACAGCAATAAACTGGGATTGAAAAGAATAAAGTACTCACGTAAATTTGGTAACTTCACAACAGCAATCTGCATTCTCCAATCAGAATTTACGACTTACTCAGGCCTCATCGTCGTAAGATTTTGACATTTCCTACGGTCTGGGGGACACTATTGACTATTTATAGAAGTCTTCTAGAATGTTCGCTTGGATGTTATGACAGATATTTACTAATCCACAGTTCAAATCTTTGACACTGACTGCAGTCATAAACACAGACCAGTTACCAGGCGGCCATGGGGACTAGGGGGCTTATCTTTTTTCTGGGGTTCAATTTTTTCGGGGGGGGGGGGGGGGGGGGGGCTGCAGCCCCCTAGAGACAAGTTCAGGGTTGGGTTCAGGGTTGGGGTTAGGGTTTGGGTGGCGCCCAGATATACTGAGTTAGAATCAAATTGTGTAATGTTACAAGTTTATTACTTCCTATAAGAGGGTGTTTGGTTCCCCCTCAGGCCTCGTGTTCATGTTCAAGTGCGTATCATGTGATGATTAAATAAACCAAGACTTAATTGATACATGTTTCGTATCCCGCGCGCGAAAAGTGGCATGCAACGTATGTCAAAGACTTAATATTGTGAAATTTCATTATTTATTAATATTATCAGTATGGAGAGGGGAGAGAAATCGCCGCGCGTTATGATATTATTAGTATCCTTACAGTGGGTGGGCGACAATTGACCCCCCGACAATTGACCACCCGACAATTGACCTCCTGACAATTGACCCTAACCCTAACCCTAGCCCAAACTTTAACCCTAACCCTAACCCAAACCCTAATTTAACCCTAACCCTAACCTTGTCGGGGGTCAATTGTCGTACTGAGCCCTAGATTTCGCGACAATTGACCCCAGTGTAATTACATAGGGGGTCATTTGCTGTGGGGTCAATTGTCGGGGGTCAATTGTCGGGGGTCACTTGTTGGGGGGTCAATTGTCGCGGTACGTTCACAGTTACTATTGTAGCTTAAGATTCGACATTTGTATTGCTTGTATTTCTTGTACTATACTGATTGCAGAAACAAAACAGCATAGAATTATAGCACACAAGCATTTCGATGGACTTATTATATTTAATCAACAGCATTTTTTGTGTCTGAACTCAGTTTGCATAATATGGAATGAAACAGGGAATTTATACTTCAATCAGATCGACAATAGATATTGGCTATTGCAAATACAACATATATCCAGAGACATCTAAAATATTTCGGGAATTGAATTATACCTTTCAAAGCTTAAACGTCTGCTGTTCAGATTATATCTGGAATTTAGCTGGGCTGGCTACATCTATACTTATTCCACGTACCAGTTGCACCTGCTTCTCCCTGAATATCACATACTGATACTTATTACTCGAACTCATAGCCATGATAAATTATAACTGGTGATGCAGTCCACAAGTCGGAGAAATTCTACGAGCAAAATGATAGAATGGAAACGAAGCAAAATCAAAAGTTAAAAGCTCTCTGAAATGTTTTACCATCCCACATGGAACTCTAAAGTTAATGAACTTTATTGTAGAAAACAATGTTGGCTCACTTGATCCTTTATTTAGCAGAGGAAAAGTTAACTAACTGGAGATTCAAATTAGCAACGAACCAGCTGCAGCAAACAGGTTTAATATCACGCCTTACCGGCGACTTATCAGAACTTAAATAAAATTATCAGATAGAAGATATTGTAAGGATCAAGTTCTTGTATGATATAGATCTCTTGCACGATATAGATCTCTTGCACGATATAGATCTCATAAATCATTATATATAGTTCAAGGGAATTTACTGTCAAGTACAATACAGCGATGATTCATAAGAACTAGCTGACGTTTTTTGTAATGATTAAATTCTCTGTTGATTTCTAGGGGTTAGCCACCGTGCAGATCAGTGGTCGACCGGGGCCGGCCCCGGCCAAAATCACAACCCCCGGCCCTTCCCGGCCCCGGCCAAAATTTGGCAATTCGCCGGGGGTAAACCCCGGCCCCGGCGGCCAATAAATTTAACCCCGGCCAAAAACCATGCATTTGCCGGGGGCACAGCCGGGGATTTTATGAATGATTTTGGCACATTTTTGAAAAAAATCAAACACAATTTAATGGTAATTTTGAGATTTCAAAGTTGAAAAAGTTATTGTCTACGTTGGGTACGTTTAAATATAGAAAATACAACATACGGCTTAAATTAAACTATGGCTAGTAACATAAAAGCCGTGGTTCTTCCTCAGTATCAGACTTTTCAATTAATCGTCTCCGAGAAATTTGCGATAAAAAATACGTAGAAACTAAAAAGTAAAAATACTGCACTGCAGCTAAAACTACGGCTCAACGTAAACTACAGAGCCTAACATTAATGGTAAATTTTTGTGAACCGAGCCATATTTGGATGTGGGATTACTTTTAAATCCCGAGGTCCAGATAAAGTAGCAGCTGAGGGTTATCCTCAGTTCCGAGTTGAGGATTAAATTAAGTATGGATCTCAATTAAGTATGGATCTCAGGATAATGAGGATTATCCTGAGTTGGTTCACAGCACGAAGTTGCGGTTTAATCCTCAAGTCGGTGAGGATAAGCCGCACCTCGAGTTTAATCCTTCCTGATTGCATCACACCAGCCTAAATTATTATCAAATTTATGTTTCAATTTCTGACTTCAGTTTGGTAAACTACCCCCGGCCCCGGCAAAATGGAAGATTTCCCGGCCCCGGCCAATTCTCAGTGGTCAGCCCCGGCCCCGGCTATATTGGGGCTCCCTGGCCCCGGCCCCGGTCAGAATCCTACCCCCGGTCGACCACTGGTGCAGATTGTCGAAGAGCAAGAAACAGAGTCTTTACTCCGATATAAGGCGATGGTGTCGATTGAAGATTGAATTAAATATCAGATTATCAAAATCTGAATTATTTATAAGAAATTAAGAACGTATTCCGTATGTTTACTTGTGTATCTGTTCTTAAGAAAAAGCTCATCCTTAATACTCGATTAATAACAGATAAACATGAACATAGGGAGTTGCCGCTGCCGTTTAGTCTCGAGTTATTACCAACAGTTATTACCAACAGTTATTACCAACAGTAACATAAAGTTCAGAAAATTGTTGCAAAATATGTGATTTCCCGTCGTTTCAAATTTTCATGAAAAAAAGTTCACAAAAACGGAGAAACGGAGAAACTAGGCAAATAGTACGAATCTGTAACCACATGTTGCTTTCGAGTCTACAACTAAGACAATTTGCAGATTAATAGGGATTGACCGTCCCTGGAAGTCCCTGTCTCGTCATCGTTAATCCGGAGGGGTTGCACCAGGGGCGGTGGTAACAGAACTTCAAGACTCTCGGAGTCTGTTGTCGATATCTATGTATAATATAATTATGGTATATAACTTGGGAGTCTCTCTCTCTCTCTAGCAGCAGGAGTTGGAGAATGGGAACGCGTTGTGAAAGCCACCGCAAGGAAGGCTTACCGCTTACTGTCGACGCCGACCAATCAAAAGAAGATTTTGAGTCTATCACATTTTGATATTAACGTTTGATGGATCACTGCAGATTTGTGAAACGCCTGCAAACTATCTGTGTGCGAATAATAGATCGCATGCTCTAATACATTCAAATTTATAGACAAACCGTGACAGTGACAGTCACCAAATATTATTTATAATCAATCAATCATTGTCATAAAAACTTGTCTTAAGTCTGATAATGTCAATAAATTTAAATGCTCGGTTTTAACACATTCCACTATAAAAATAAGTTCAAATAATGATGACTGAAACACCACTAGAATTTACTGCAAGATCTGTAGCATAAATGTCCGTTCTTTGTCACCACTCACCATCTCTGAACTCAAGATATTTGATAAAGTAGTGTTGAAATTGGACCATGTCCACTTTAAACGGAGTGTGCCAAGTTACCCAAATCTAAATAATGTTCGAATAAAATAGATCACCATACCATACGGCATACGACCTCCTGCTTCGTTGATTCCCCTAGCTAAGAAAGGGGGCCGACACTCCCAGTAAAAAGATAACATCTGATCGCAAATAACTACTAACTGTACTACTCATGAGTCATGCAACAAATCCGTCGATATAATTATCATGGTTTATCTATCGAGCCATTGACAATATCTATATATATATTATATAACCATGTGCATTGTGCATGGTTAGAAAAAATGTTTCCACATCTTTATCGATTGTAATGTTTTTGGTGGTATGATTTGGAGGAGATAAACAGACACGAGTTCAATTTATAAGTAAACCTGAAACCACTGGATGAGTGGAAATTTGGCACCAAATTTGAAATTTTCGAAATTCTTAAAATCCACGGGAATGTTGTTGCGTTTGTGCGTGCCATCGCTATAAGCGTGATGAAAAAGGTTCAAAATATAATCTTCGCGCGTGCGCTTTGGCAGTGCAAAATTAGCTTCCTATCCGGCAAATTGCCGTTATAGAAGCTTTTACTATCATGACAGTATGATATATTGACATGATAGTCAATGTAATGCTTTGTTATTTTACAGTTGAGTACATTTTCTCGAACATTTCAGCCCTGTACATCTATATCAGATTACGGAAAAAACATTAAATAATCATGAAAAACTCACTTTCCCCCGAGAATAAAGGAACTTTTCTTCGTGATGAGCTCAAAGGGGTAGGTCATGTTAGGGTCGCTGTTATCCGCTATACTCTGCAAATATGTTGGAATGTTAAATGTATGGTGTTGAAGAATTTGTTCGTGATTTTATGTGACCTTTAACCTTTAACATTCACAATTGTGGCAATGTATCCACTTAGCATGCGGAGGTATTTTGAGAATTTGTTAAAACCTAAGTGACTAATCAGTGGTACTGTAAAGCAATTTTCAAGGTATGATAAATATGTGTGGTTCATGTACAAAGCAAGTGAAAATCAAGTTAAGTCGCAGCACGGACAGTTGCACTTGCATTGCACTTTCGGAGATTCAAACTATGTATAAAATGTTATAAAACACAAAAATGTAAGAACCTGCTTACCCTCAAGTCACTGACGAAGATCTTTTTGTTACATTTGTATTTACCGTGACCCTCTATCTTGCATATAAGTATCACATCACTAAACTGAAACACACATGGTGAGGAATAATCATTTCAAACGGGTGTGAATCATTCTGTGGTTACACAGTGCACACTCAACTCAGGGGTGTAGGAAGCGGGGGGGCAGGGGGGGCCGTCGCCCCCCCATGAAATTTGGGCAAGGGGCCAAAAAGGGCCAACTTTTTAATTTAGGCTTTTAAAAATTTTTGGGAAACATTTTTTTCCCCCGAAAATTTTAAAGTCAAAAATTTTCAAAGTTTTCTTGAAAACTACTTTTGTTCATGTTTCATGCTACCCTGATCATTATGAGCCGAAAATATTTTTTTCGGTTTTCGAAGTCCGCACCTACCCTTCGATATACGATTTTAAACTCGTGGGTTCCCCTTTGTGATGCGATCTCGGAAGGCAGGCCTCCCCTTCGTAATACGAGCTCGGAAGCGGGAGCTCTGCTTTTAGAGGTACGTATCGTGAATGACTCGGACCGAAAATTTTCTAAGTCAAAAATTTTCAAAGTTTTCTTGAAGTTGAAAACTACTTTTGTTCATGTTTCATGCTACCCTGATCATTATGAGCCAAAAATATTTTTTTCGGTTTTCGAAGTTCGACATACGATTTTGGACTCGAGGGTTCCCCTTTGTGATGTGATCTCGGAAGGCAGGCCTCCCCTTCGTAATACGAGCTCGGAAGCAGGAGCTCTGCTTTTAGAGGTACGTATCGTGAATGACTCGGACCGAAAATTTTCTAAGTCAAAATTTTTAAAAGTTTTTCTGGAAATTACTTTTGTTCATGTTTTATGCTACCCTGATCATTCTGAGCCGAAAATATTTTTTTCGGTTTTTTTAAGTCCGTACCTACATTCGGAAGGTTGTGGATGTAATACTGATTGGTTTCATATACTAATTATAGAAAACGTAATATTTGGCCCACAGATTTGAAGGAAAATACACGAATTTGGTTCTCAGATTTAAAGGAAAATTCGCAATTTGACGCGGAGAACTGAAAAAATCGCGATTTTTCGTGAGGCCAGGATCTGAAAAATCGCGACTTGTCGCGGCAAACGTGAAAAATCGCGATACCGCACATGCTGCAATTTCCTTTTGTCCTTAACCTCGAAATTCAGGCTTTGGCGCGAAGCGCCAAAAAATTCAGGCTGTGGCGCGAAGCGCCAAAAAATATTTAGAATTTGGCCCCCCCATGAAGAAAATCATTCCTACACCCCTGACTCAACTCATTGTTTAAGAGAGTCTTTACAATTCATGAGATCATATTACAAATAAAGAGTGCAATCAGGATAAGATTTCAAATTATCACGTTCTTGATACTCATACATTAACACTTTGTAATGCCTTCTTATATTGAGATACATGCGGTGAAAATCATCCCGTTGTAATAATAGTGGTACAAAATAAAAAGCTGCTCAGCCTAAAAAACTTCTAAAGTTCTAATGATTCAGAGCTGTTTATACTAAAGTAATTTAGTAATTAAATTTATTATTATATACCGTCTAACTCTTACCAGGAATATAAATCTGTCCTGTATGTTCCGTCTACTCATTTTCATTATTTTCCCATGTTTTATGTAAACCATGGGGGCCCTAGTTTCTTGTTTCTCTAACGTCAACCCCAGACCGCTCACGTTACTTAACAGCTGTGATACTAGCTGGAAATTCTCCTGAACAGAAAAAATTATTGATGTAACAAAAGCACGGATTTGTGGGTAAGATAGAAAGCAATATTTAGAAATAGACGACACTCTTTCTTTCTGTTCACACAAATATAACATTTTCATTTGCAACGTAAAGTTAAACTTGAGGATCTCAGGATTATTACCAGTTTAGTGATGTTATCGTTGGCTTTGTTAGCAGCGAGAGCGACCTTGTCCAAACTATCTTTAACATCTGGATAATCAGGACTTGTCTCGTCCAGTCTCTCTATGTACTGCTCTAATAACATCCTGAAATACAGTGGCTTACACTAACTACCTTACAGGGTCAAGTAGCCTCTTCTCAACCGTTCAATCTACCCTGTCATATAATAAGACATTAAAAGTGCAGATTTATAGCCAATGGCTATGATTCCCATTATTTGCTAGAAATTATCTACTGGATGCTTCTTTGCATCTTTGATCACATGAGGTCGCAAACCTTGTCACGTAAGCTATTAGAATTGATTCGAATTGTCGGGGTTTATGAGCATATTTGCTCTGACAGTCAAATTCCTGGTTTGTTCTGATTTCTCGCAGCAAGGGATCGCTCATTACTCGCAATATTTTACATAACCGATCATAAAATTGAGCATTTGACGCAGTTGCAGTCTACAGGAGTGACATATGTAATCTTAGAGTCAGGTTGAGACGACTATTAAGTCGACGCCCAGCCTCATACAGCTCCAAAAACACTGCAAATTTCCTCGTTAGATATGAGCATTTTTATGCAGCAAATTGGCTCAGCAATAAACTGGAAGATAAGAGTCAGAGAATATCTAACATGTTGGCAATCAAACAACATTCATATAACAGTCCAACAACTATCTAAACATATTACAGCAGCTAGAATGTTACGTCATTTACACCCTCCTCCCATATACATATTATCACCAACTCTTCTATTCGGAAAAGGGAGACTTTTAATAGGGTGAGTTTGTGATAAATCGTTATAGACCAAAACATAATAGTTATAAATAAACGGTCGTATCAAACGCCCTAAGAGTAGAATACATGTCCAGTATTCAAACGCGCTAAGTCAGTGTAAACTGTAAAGTATAGGCACTTCCGTAGAGGAGACTTAGTGGGTGGTATTCGCACTCAACTATGTGTATACCATTGTATAAGAGTAGAAACTGAGAAGACATTCTGCATGAAATGCAGCTTTATCTGAAGAATTCTAGAAGACTTTAGAAGCACTAAATTCGTTAGAATTCACCCAAAATTCAAAAAGGTGTTTCTCAGACTGACCTGTATCTTGGTATCCTCTGAACTGGACCCAACATGTGTTGTGAGATTTTGAGCTTCTGGCAATGTTCATCATCTGCCTGGAATATGATCAGTATTGTAACACAACATCTACATATAATATATAATATATATTATATATAATAATATATATTATATACTAGCAGGAACCCGTCTAACCCCAAAGTGGTGTCAAGAGACAGCAATATTTAGGCGACTGTATTGGCACATGTAAAATGTAAATGTTTTATACCCTTAACTTTATATTCGTTTATTTAATTAACACAACACAGAAATTGTATCGCTGTGAACAAACTGAACATCAATGTAAGATGGTGCAAATAACAGGTCGTATTAAAGTGTAATCAGGCGCTAACATCTCCAGACACGTTAGGTGCCCGTTTAATCTGGTTTAATTAGCACAAGTAAGACTGGATTATATTATAAAACTAGGTTATATTATTACTGATGAGTGATGACTTAACGACAACACACGCTCTTTTATAGTATAATACTGATATGTTATATATTGTGTTAGGTTAATGGAGTACACGAATATGCTGAATTTATCCAACATTTATTAGAACTTACTACACACTAGACGCCAGACGGAATGAGTGCTAACAGGTACGAGATAATTTAATTTTCTTACAAGATAGTAAATTAGTTTATTTCAGGCCGTTTTCAAGATAACTCTACCCTAACTTCAAGGAGAACTTACAAATAAATAGTTGCCTAAATTTGTAATGTAACATTCACTATAATTATACTCAACAAGGTTCAAATCCTTGATCGAAATCGTATACATGCCTACCTCTAAATCTTTGACGATCTGAGAGAAATTCTCGTTTTTAGCGGACATCTCATTAAGGGTCTTAATGGCATTCTCAAACTTGGCCATGTAGTCGGTATAAAGCTGGAAGTAGGGAGCTATGGACTTCATTATATCTCCTATCCTCGGACGTAACTGCCTGGGTGGAATGAATAATCACGCTAGAAAACCTATTTATAATACATTTAGTTCAAATTTCGGGATTTGTCATTTTATTCCCAGTTTTCTAAGACCGCTATTTTTATCCACATATCCGTTGGTTTAAGGCTTATTCAGTAATTCGATACACCATAATGTAAACAACTTAATTATGTATTATGTAAGCACTAAAGCTATGAGTAGAACTTTATACATAAACGGAAAGTCAAAACAGAAAGTGTAAGATATCACATTTCGATTTACGAGATAATTTAAGCTTTTTGCAACCCACCAATTTTCAATTCTATCTTTGAGCCTATCTCGTAAAACCACGTGAAGATTCTGTAACTCGTGGGTGTTTATGAAGATTTCTCTGATAGTCTTGTCGGGGAACATGTACACCCCTTCATCCTGAACAGTGAAATTTAATTTACTTCAAAGCAAATATTAAATAATATATTAGTCAAGGAGTGACGCAATGGTTAGTGTGATTTAACGCATTTGAAATAAATTGTTCTGTCAAATTTGCGGAGTGTTTTGCGGAGTGTTTGCGGAGTGTTTGCGGAGTGTTTTGCGGAGTGTTTGCGGAGTGTTTGGGGCTGCTTGTTCCCAGTACAATGTGACGTTAGTTGAAATCATGCTTCAGAGGTTGAGGAGGTGAGCAACAGTTGAGGTGATCTAACTCTGAGCTAACACTGTATTATCACATATCACATAATGGAGAGATAATGCTTTGAATATGATCTAAGATATTATACTGAGTACACTAATACGTTGGACAAGCTCCAATCATTTGAAAGCAACTGTGTGCTTATGTCTAATGTCTATGAAATTCAGTAGAGTTGAGTATATTTTATCTATTGAAATGATATTGAATTTTAGCATCCAAGTCACAAGTAAAAAAGCTATCGTGATTTAATAACTCACATCTTTTAATCTATTTCTGAAAGTTTCGTTGATTAAAGTTAAAGTTGAATAGTAGGCTTCCTCTGTCGTATATAACTCTTCGGCAATTTTAAACCTGAAATTAATTATTAAAAATGAAATTTACTGGAAACAGTTATATAATTTGAATGTTCAATGGACATAGCCCATGGAATGGTAAAGACATTTGGTTTTGAATTATATTTATAATAGTTCTGGAATTTTACCTCCTTCTTTTGTTTTTCTCTTGGGGCGTCTCTTCTCTTCGTTTGGTCATTTCTTCCTCGTAGGTTGCGTCGTGTTCTTCTTCCCCAACATCGCTTTCCTGGTCTGACGGAGTTTTCATGTTAGTAAATATAATACTGTTACGTTACCTTAGAATACATTATTTTATTTGAATCCTAAGTTATAATAGCCGGCAATTTGAGGGGCACTAGTGAAAAGGTATGAACCAGAAAGGTGGCTGATTGGTTAATGAGAAGTACTGGAATACTGAGTAGTGGAGGAGTGAACTAACCTTGTGTATCACACTCAGAAACTGTGTGAACTAACCTTGTGTATCACACTCAGAAACTGTGTGAACTAACCTTGTGTATCACACTCAGAAACTATGTGAACTAACCTTGTGTATCACACTCAGAAACTGTGTGAACTAACCTTGTGTATCACACTCAGAAACTGTGTGAACTAACCTTGTGTATCACACTCAGAAACTATGTGAACTAACCTTGTGTATCACACTCAGAAACTATGTGAACTAACCTTGTGTATCACACTCAGAAACTATGTGAACTAACCTTTGTATCACACTCAGAAACTGTATGAACTAATCTTGTGTATCACACTCAGAAACTGTGTGAACTAACCTTGTGTATCACACTCGGAGACTATGGGAGCCTCGTCCTCACTGGACGATATGTCAGAGAGAGCAGAAGATCTGTTACTTTCTGGGACACCTGACGGTTGAGAAACACGTCAGATTGTGTGTGTTGAGAAACACGTCAAATAGTACTAAAAGTAAGAGTTCGTTAAGTAACCAAAATTTATTTAACCTGATGACGATTAAAAAGAAACAATTTAACTTTAAAGCTAGTGAAGAGTATTAAAATGTACAACCTGCTAGTGAAAGACAACAAACGAAGCACGAGATAACTATGTTAGTATCAAAGTCCACAGTTCAATCTGTATCACATATGTAACTGAACACTAAAATATCAATGTATAACTATGCGCTAAGCGGAAAAAGTGTTGAAAACAAAGACAAGATAAAATAAGCGCAGTGATTGAAGCTGCCAGGGATAGCAGAACAAAACAACGCCTAGTGACAACACGTAACTGGCCTAACTTACTAAGTCGATTATCTGTTGAGATGTTGGAGACCGTAGCTAGAGGGTTGGCCCTGTGGTCAGTGGGTGTGAGTACTGGGTGTTTCCGTAATACCTGGCTCTTCCCATCCGCTCCGGCTGAACTCCTGTTTCTTGTCTCTGGTGTTTCTGTTGTGCTGTTTCCGTTGATTTTAGGGGGAGCTGTGACTGAGATCTTTTTGGGTTTTTGGGATACTGGCGGGCTTGCTTGTCCCTGGCCTGAGTGAGTTGGTACACAATTCAATATCGACCGGAGAAAGACAAGAAAGCGCGAATTAAACATATCACAGATAACAAATGGGACAAATATTTCACATTTTGTGTCACACGGCTCAAAATTTATCAAATTTCAGTACACATACATGTCGGTGAAATGTTATACGCCTGCAGCGACCAGCGACTCAAGTTCAATTTTTGCATACTACACTTACTCTCGAACATCATCCTGATGTTTTTGAATTTGGAGCCAGTTCCATCACCGTCAGATATGTCTGCCATGGCTGAGAGTTTGGGTTTCGGCTTGAGTTTTGGGCGTTGGTTTGAGGTGTACTTTTTGAATATTTCTTGTTTCGTTTGTGATTTAAACTCGAGCTTCTGTCTTAAAGCTGAAACTTTGTGGCTGAATTGTTCGTATGACTTCTCAGTAACAACTTTTCTTTTTTCAATTGGTGCGTCAGAGGTTTTGTCACCACTTTCACTTTCGGTCTCAATACCTGAGATAAAATAGAAATAAAATAAATGAATCCATTATGACTTGATAATGAATGGTTTAAATGAGTTTAAAAGCAGCATATCAATTCCACAACGCTGCTTGTTATTACTCCGCACAAATACTAAGCATATTGGTGGATATCGTCAAATTGCCGCAATTACGTCAATGATGTACACTTAGTCTTAATTACAATTGTACAATTACATGTTGTGTATTTAGCTCTATTTACATGGAAAAGGTGTAAGATCGCATAGGATGTGGGTGTGGCACTTTTAGTTAAACTCCAATTAATTGTGAATTTTAGGTTAGCAGCCAGGGCCCAGGGTGCAAAGTTTCGGGGTTCGTAGCAAAGTAAATGAATGTAAATAAAAATTCGACAGCAGAGTGCAGACGTCCTGTGACGTTAATGTTTGCTTACTTTATTTAACTCACCCTCTTGTGTCTCTACAGAACTGTTTAAAGCTGTAGTATCAGATCTATCACAAACAGACTCGACGTCTTCCTCTGTTTTAGTCTGATCGTTATCTTCTTTACCAGCTCGATGAACTGTTTCAGAAGTATCTTCTGGGTGAACTGTTTCAGAAGTGTCAGCTGGATGAACAGATGCGGGAGCTAAATCAGTTGGTTGCACGGACTCAGTTGTTGGTGAAACTGGTTCGAAGGTAACTGGTGCGAAGGTAACTATCTCTCTAGATTTTGAGAAGACAGGTAAAAGTAGATCTCCGGGTTTACTGTGATAAACAGGAAGCTCGTTACTTTTAACAGTGTCCTGAGGTAACTTTAAACAGATGCTGTTATACAAGACACTCAAAGAATCAGAAGTGTCTATCTCTGGGATTATATCAGTATACTGATGTTCAGCAGGATCTGCAGCTAAACTGTCAGACCTCTTATCTCTGAGATTATCTGGATCAGTGTAGATATTATCCTGCTGCTTGACAGAAGCTCTGTGATCAGGATATGATTCACAATCTGGTATTTTATTCTCTTCAACAATCAAACTGTGATCACAGTAATCGTACTCACTTCCACTCTCGGAGTCCGAACCTGATATCTGATATCGATTCAGAGAGATACAGTCGATATTCTGGTAAATAGGATCAGGAGATACTTCCCAGAACTCCCCCTCCTCCTCCTCAAGGTAAATACTAGGAAGAGAAACTGTCCTGGTCTTGGTTTCCTCGACTACGGACCGGGAAAAGAATGCCCCGAGCTTCTTAAAACGGCCGACACAGAATCCTTTCTTCTGAGAATCTGAAAAGGATGGCCTGTTGGCTGTTTGCAAGCGTGAAGTTCAATTTTTGAAATTCGAATTGTCATAATGTTTAATAAATAATAGTTTGATAATTTAAACCTTCTTCTTTGAGAGACATAGCGGCAAACAACTTATTTAATATGTAGACCGGAGCAACGGCAGTAGAACATAAACAATAACTGCTTGAAAGCGGAACAGCAAACGCACAAAAGCTATGAAAAAATGGGTGACTGATATTGGGAGGTTATCACAAGGTTGATGGTGTCAAGTTACAAGCTTTAACGTTGCAAGAGGAAGCAAAGTTCATACCTCCACATGATAGGAGCATGTTCGCTGCAAGATCACTGTAATGTGATGTGGAAGTGGGCTTGGAATCTTTTACTTGAGTAATTCTCGTAACAGTTCGGAGGAACGATGGTCGATGACATATAAATGACAAATAAGGATGGTAGAGTTTCAGTTTTTAGGCACACTTACTTCGGTAACTTAAATTATTTATCCGATAACTATTATTTTTATTTAATTACTTTATTTCGTTGTCGATTATACTCAAAATGGACAGGTTGCAGATCTAGTAAGGACAGTGCAGATAGTAAGGACTCGAGCCATCGAGATAGATTAATGGATATATTAATTAATTAATAGATTAATGGATATATTTATCTATGAATCTCATTTGTAAAACAGCTCAAGTAGTTAGTATGTGTTCTTGCTACAGTGGTACATTGTGATATTAATGATATGTTTCAATCAATTGAGTGACTGGATTCATAGCCTAGAGCTCTTAAATAAATTACACTCAACGATTTGTCAACACTGGAAAACATCGATGATGGGTGATGGAACTAAGATGATTCTTGGTGACTCCAACAGATTTGAGTCATTATTATCTCAGAATTAGATGCACAGAGCCAGGTTAGCTGGTATGATTGTCCACAATTCATGAAGCACATTCTTTCAGGTTCCAACTTACATTTCAGTAATCACTTATCAATGTATCAATAATTCTGATAATGTTAAATTCATTCACAGGTTCATCCTTGGCTACTGTACATTGTACAAGAGTCCTTCTCAATTCTTTACAGTGGCCAAACACTATACTATACAGTAACGGTGCTAAGACTTCCAGAGTCAGTAGCAGCGATTCATATTCGACGATTCTCAATACTTTTACGGCATCTTTTTACAAAAACCAGATTTTGGCCATTTCAGACACTCTCCCCCTCTATGAGCTATTGTCAAGTAGCTTTTGAGAAGAAATTACAAAACTTTTCAAAACCTTACCTCTTTGGCATAACACGTGAAGTGTGAACGATTCTTAAGTAAGTAAACCTATTGAACACTCACCTTAAAAGACGAGATACCACTATTGAATACTCCAACATACCTAATTAAAGGATTAAGATTAATCAAGACAACAAAAATTTCAAGATGATAAAACAATTCTTTATTAATTATATTGTTTACGGAGGGGCCAATATTTGATAACAATCTGTATATTATAACTTTTTTAAATATTCTAGATAAGGAGAAGAAATTTTAAAAACAACAGCCACAATTGGAGATAACAATAAAGGGGGGGGGGGGGGGGGGTACCACTGTCCATTTTGTCCATTTTGTCTTTGTCTTTTTTTACATTTTTTGTGAAGGACAGTGTTTTGGGGACAAAATGGACAATACTAGGGACAAAAGGGACAAAAGGGACAAAAATTTTGGACAAATGAGACAAAAAATTAGACAAGCTCAAATGTAGAGAATGTATATATTCTACTCGACATCAACAATTTAGATTTTCATGTCAGTGTTTTGCTGTACTTAGAATCAACTGAAACCACTGAAGGGACTGAAATAAGCAGAATTCATCAACGGCATCACATAAATAAATGTGTACACGGTTCAGTCAATATTTCATTAATCCCATTAATCAAGTGGTGATATCAAAAAAGTCATCATCTTTTAATATCATAACGCTCATAGCGGCCAGAAGCAGATACCCAGACCCACACAATTACTTACAAAAACTTATGACTGAAAAACACAGCTGAAAAAGAAGCTAAATGTAAACAACTGTGGAACAAGAAGGAACGCTTCCTCAGACACAGGAAGCATAAAGAATCGACACCCTGTACCCTATCGGAAATCAGCGACTTCTCTAGCTCATCAGACGAAGAGAGCTGTTAGCAAAACGAAATTGTTAACAATGTATAATTCTGAATTTTAAGATTTTGTAATAGATAATCCCGATAATCAGTCTCATCAATGTCTGCCCTTAATCCATATTCAATCTAATAACTAGCTCTAGAACTAAACAGAGTAGTTATATCTCTTCCTCTGTATCCCCTCAGTGCAATATTAGTTGTCTTGCTTTTTGAGTGTTGTTTGCAATGCAAGTTCAGCTCAAACGTCAAATGTGAATCAGTGAGCAGGCATATCGGACTAGACCAAGTTGTCTTGAACAGTGAGTACACTAAGGCTGATATATAACCAAGATTGACTTTACTGTTCTGTCTGAATTTACCCAACTTATTATTGGTAACCGGATGGTGTATGGCATTTATTGGAGGGGAGGGGAGGGGAGGGGAGGGGGTCAACAAAATCGACCAAAATATTATTTTCTAAATCAATTTAATTTTTGATGACAAAAACATTGCTGCTATTCACATATTTGTAGCTGCTTAACTTTTTTTATAATTGAGGTTAACCGATTTTCACAAAATTGACTATACAACATTGGGGTTAATAAAATTGAGGTTAATATTTTATTACCCTCCATAATTTTTTGTCATTTCGGTCAACAAATGTAAACTCTAAATTTTAGGTTCATAATTGTCAGAAAAAGTAATATCCAAACGTGATTAAATGAGGTTAACCCCATTTTTTAGATGTAGCGAGAATAGATCATTTGATAGAGTTATTATTTTTATCGTAAGTTTACGGTATACACATTTCTAAATAGATGACGTGTTGATTGACTTGGGTTGACTTTCTTTTATCTTGGGAAAGTGAAAAAAATGAGGTTAACCATCACATTTTGGTACCGTAAGAATATACATTAACATACGATTCTTAATTTAATAATGTACCACAATTCGCAGTGAAGTATCTATTTGCATCCCAATGCCTTCAACTATGATCACGTGACAAAGGTGATTTGAACTGACCATATTTAAGTAGAATATTTTACCAGTAAATGGCTAAAAAATGAGGTTAAGCTCCCATTTTTGAATATCTGACCAGTCAATTACATGTTAACCTCAAAAACTTAATCGTTACACTGTGCAAATGTTTTACTACATTATATATGATAACATATTGAAATTACCAATCCCAGTGTTATATGTCTGAATGGAGTTGGGTTAAAACATATAAGTGATACGATAGTTTAACTTGTAGAAGCTTTCAATAAACATGTGTTAATAGTCGTCAGCTAGTGTTATATGGTCGCAGTGTTATATGGTCTATAACGAGGTTAACAACCAAATTTTTACTAATTTCAAGCAGTTAGTGTTTACAGGAAGTCTTGGTTAACCTCATTTCATACCAAAATCCTTAACTTGAGAAAACCAGCCACCCCCTGATATTGAGATTTGGTACAGGCTAGGTGTTCCTTGGTTTGTTGCGCAAAAACGTTATTTTTTAGAATTTAGAATTTAGCCTTTATTTTTGAAATATATGAGGTTAACTTTTTTTGAAAAATCGAATTTGGGGTAAAGTTAACCTCATATTTCAAGAACAAAGGCAAAAATCAAAATTCTAAAACATAAAGTTTTTGCATAATACCCCAAAGAACACCTGTGCCAAGTTTCAGCTTCTGGGTGTGGCCAGCCTTTTCAAGTTAAGGTTTTTAAACTTTTGACAGTTTAAGTTAAAGTTTATCATGTATATATATATATAACATGATTTATGTAAAAGAAATCTTTATTTAAATAATATCTTTGACCTGCATTATCTCCGTAATTTGAGTTATGACAAGAGATATTGGCGGAAATTGCAATGAAGTTTTTAATTTTTAGTTTTTGTTTTAGGGAAAGATTAGACTTGGGCGTTGTTTTTTAAACTATCCCTTGTTTAGAACTTTGATTTAATAATATATATATAACTCTAAAACTCTGGTCACAAGAGCAACAACAACGGTAAATAATTTAATTGGTCTATAGACTACTGTATAAAATTCTCAATATAAACTTTTTAACAATAATAAATTAATTAAAAACACACAACAACCTTTGGTGTGTAAGAATGATTAAACAGCCTCATTTTGACACAAAATATCTTCATAATATTATAGTATATGCTATAATATTAGAACTGTTAAGTTGAGTTCAGGTAACAGAATTTAACTGTAATAGAACCTCTGCTGTGTTATCCACTGTTGGGATGTAGCCATATCTTCGTCCGGTCTAACATTGACCCCGGCTCATGAAATATATACTTCGTCCGGTCTAACATTGAACCCGGTCTAACATTGAACCTTTATCATGTAATTACAGGTAAACCTCAATATTTGGCGCGCGATATCTCAAAAACGCAAGGTCAGATTTTGGTCCGATTTTTTCAGCAGCTCTGATCAAATATGTGGAAACTGGAAAAACTACTTTTACCCCCCCCCCCCCCCCCCCCACCCCCCCCCCCCCCCACCCCCCCCCCCCCCCCCCCCCTCTGGCCTTAAAATATCTTGAACACAGTGGAGATCAACAGTTAAATCTAATCTTATTCATTTGATTGAATACAACAATGTAAGAACTTATATATAGTTTAATATTGGTTGAATATTCTGCTGCTTACACGATAGTTTTTAGTTTCATAATCTTAACACGTACACCTCGTTGTCAAATTCCAAATGAGTTCTAATTAAACAAATTAAATTAAATTTGTCTGCAGAACTAAATAAAATTGCATTCTGTACAAACATGTTAAGATTTATCGTATATTTATAGTACTGAGTTCATTCCTTTATAATTGTAGGATTTTTTTCCCTACTCTTGCCGAAGGCAAAAAGATCGTAGGGAATAAGTAATCGGGTTTGGATATATGAGGTGGCCCGATGGACCTGCGATGATGACAAAAGTCTGCTCCTTTGCAATATAGACCACTCCCCTATAATTAAGTGTATTGGAAGCGTCTGTTATGCTGCGCGCGACGCTAGCCATGTGTTAATTAATTACAGTGAAATTCCTCCTTCGCAAAGTTATTTTCCGCAATTTTCTGGATTCATTTATTGTTGATGCGCGGCGCTGCATCAAATAAATCGTTAATTTTTACCATGCACGAATCCCACTCATTTATAAAAAACATACATGTTACATGTTACATGGCGAGATCTCCATCCAAAAGGATTAGTCTGCGTCGACTGCGTCATTACTTTGTATTATACAACTTCGGCGGGTAACATTTCTCCATCCCTTTCGGTCTGCAGCTAATCTTCTCATACAATCAATCGTGAGTCCATTCCGATCCAATCTCTGCTCAGCATCCTCAATAAATACATCATTTAAGGCCAGAGGGGGGGGGTAAGGGGTCAAAAAATTCTACCAAAATATTATTTTCTAAATCGATTTAATTTTTAATGACAAAAACATTGCCGCTATTCACATATTTGTAGCTGATTAACTTTATTTTATAATTGAGGTTAACCGATTTTCACAAAATTGACTATACAACATTGAGGTTAATAAAATTGAGGTTAATATTTTATTACACGCCATAATTTTTTGTTATTTCGGTCAGCAAATGTAAACTCTAAATTTTAGGTTCATATTTGTCAGAAAAAGTAATATCCAAACGTGATTAAATGAGGTTAACCTCGTCTTTTAGATATAGCGAGAATAGATCAAATGATAGAGTTATTATTTTCATCGTAAGTTTACGGTATACACATTTCTAAATAGATGACGTGTTGATTGACTTTCTTTTATCTTGGGAAAATGAAAAAAATGAGGTTAACCAACACATTTTGGTACCGTAGGGAATATACATACGATTCTTACTTATGTAATGTACCACAATATCGAAGTGAGGTATCTATTGGTATCACAATGCCTACAACTATAATCACGTGACAAAGGTGATTCGAACTGACCATATTTTAGTAGAAGATTTTACCCGTAAATGGCTAAAAAATGAGGTTAACCTCTCATTTTTTGAATACCTGACTAATCAATTATATTTTAACCTCAAAAACTTAATCGTTATACTGTGCAAATGTTTTACTACATATATAATAACATATTGATAAACCAATCCCAGTGTTATATGGTCTAAAGCGAGGTTAACAATCAAATTTTAAGCAGTTAGTGTTTACAGGAAGTCTTGGTTAACCTCATTTTTTACAATACAAGGAAATTAACTACTGAAAGTAGCTAAAATCATTTAGGGGACGGCCAGGTCTGATCAAGCAAACGTTATTAAGTTTATAAAAAGTCCTAACTAACGAACTGTGATACATTCCAGTGAATATTCAAAATTTTGAAAACACTAAATTGCATCTATCTCAAAACACATTTTTTGACCTTTCGATTCCTTAGTTGAGAAAACCAGCCACCCCCTGATATTGAGATTTGGTACAGTGGTTCCTTGGACAATTATCCTCATTTATTATGTGACCGATTTTTTTTATTTGACTCAGTTCTCGAATTATGAGGTTAACCAGCTAAATTTTCCGAATTTTTGACATGGTTAACCTCATAATTCAAGAACCGAGTCAAATAACAAAAATCGCTCACATAATAAATGAGGATAATTGTCTAAGGAACCACTGTACCAAACCTCAAGATCAGGGAGTGGCCGGTTTTCTCAACTAAGGAATCGAAAGGTCAAAAAAGTTACAGCCGTTTAAAGATCCAGTTCAACATGTAATTACAGGTAAACCTCAAAATTTAGCACGCGATATCTCAGGAACGCAAGGTCAGATTTTGATCTGGTTTTTTTCTTCTTGTTCGTCTCCAACAGCTATTATCAAATATGTGAAAACTAGAAAAGTGCCATTTACCCCCCCCCCCCCCCCTCTGGCCTTAAGCTCTTCCTAGGCCTGCCTCTTGATCTCTTCCCATGCTTGGGTTTCCATTCAAGTAAATAGTTGGGTAACCGATCTTCAGGCATTCTACTGACATGTCCAAACCAACGCAGCCGTTTTGTTGTTATTATGTCAGCAAGAGCAGTTATTGATGCCCTTCTTAAAACATCCTCATTACTTACTCGATGGAACCACCTCACTCTCAGGATTCTTCTTAAGCAGTACTGATGGAAAGACTCCAATCTTCTTGTCTGCACTTGAGTCGTGTTCCATATCTCACATCCATAGGTCAGAATGGTAAGAACAGCTGCGATGTAGATTCGCACTTTGTTGTTAATGCTTATGTTCTTATTCTTCCAAATGTTGTTGAGTTGGTTAAAAGCTCCAGTTGCCTTTCCAATCCTGACACTTATTTCTTTATCAATCTTGCCATCTGATGTAATTTTGGCACCCAAATAAGTGAATTGAGTGACCTGCTTTGCAGAGTTTCCATCGACAGTTATATCTATGGTCCTATTCTCTGGGAGTGGGTGCTGCGATGTATCTTTCCCAATGACCATGATCTCTGTTTTCTTTGCGTTCATCTTTAAACCCCCGAGCCCACAGTATTTCGCAATATTGTCCGTAGTTTCTTGCAGTCCTTCAACAGTGTCATCCATTCCTGCGATGTCATCAGCATAGTCCAGATCAATGACACATTTTTCCGGTTGTCTGGAACTTTGTCTGTACTGAAGAGTAAAACCACGGGATATATTTTTAAACTTCTCTGCAAGTTCTAATCCCCAGTTAAGTACAAGATTAAAAATGGGGGGCCCTTGCACATCACCTTGTCCAGTCCCCGAATCGACATCAAACCATCTTGTCAATTCTCCATTGACACGAACTGCACTTTCAGTTGCTCTAAAGAACGCTTTGAAAACATTGATATATTTTGTCGGAAGACCATAATGTTCAAAAGCTTTCCAAATAAAGTCACGATTGATTGAATCAAAAGCAGCTTTAAAATCAATAAAGTTTATGTACAAAGGGACGTTGAATTCTATACAATTGTGTATTATACAATGAAGTGAGTACAGCTGATCTATACAAGAACGGTTTCTCCTGAAACCACACTGATTCTCTCTGAGCAATTTTTCAAGCCCATTACTCAGTCTTTTTAACAACACAATTTGGAATAACTTTGATACAGTTGAACGTAACGTTATACCTCTGTTATTGTTGCAATATGTGAGGTCCCCTTTCTTTGGGATGATGGTGATTATTCCTTTTCTCCAATCATTAGGAATATCCTCACTTTTCCACACAGTTTCAAAAAGATCCTTTAACCAAGGCAGAAGTCCAGAAGAACCGTACTTTAACTGCTCATTTGAAATTTCATCAATTCCAGCACTCTTGTAGTTCTTCAACTTCTTGATAGCTTCCTCAATTTCAAACAAGGACGGTGGTTCATCATCATTACTAAGGTATTCAAAAGAAAGTAACTTTTCATCCTGATCCAATATAGAGAAATCCACCGCATTTGCTGCTGGCGTCAAGAGTTCTTCAAAATATTCGGCCCAGCGATGTGACTGAGCTTCGGGATCTGATATAAGTGTCCCATTCTTATCCCGCACTGCCGCAGATCTGTTTACTCTCTTGTTTGTTAAGGATTTTATTTTCTGCCAAACATCTCTTTGTTGACCCTGCTTGGCAGCATCTTCTAATTCCTCCGCTACTCTAACAGCCCAAGCATTATCATCTCTTTTACAGTTCTGCCTTACAAGGCCGTTAATCCGCGAGTACTTAGCACGGTTCTCAGCAGTACTGGGTTTCTTTTTAATCTCCCCTCGTTCTTTTAGGAGATTTTTAGTATCCCTTGAGAGATGTTCTGTTCTCTTTTTCTGTTAGAATCTTAATTCTATTTGTAGCTTGTTTTTGTACTTCATATTACTAACCCTGTATCTCACTTTAGCAAAGGTTTAGTTCCAGTGATTGTATATACAGTGTTGGGGTAAAGGGACTCCAGAAGGCAGACAAGGCTCGACTCCAGACTCTAGTTGAAGTAACAGAAGAGAGAGGAGTGTCCAGTGTTTAGTTGACTCCAGACTCTAGCGTAGCAGAAGGGAGAGGAGTGACGTTGTCGACTCCAGACTCTAGCGTAGCAGAAGGGAGAGGAGTGACGTTGTTTTAGTGATCCCACAGATTCCAGTCGACAGATACTATCTGTGTTCTGTGACGTGGAAAGAGTGGTAAGTAGTTTATAGTTATAGTTTAGTAGTTTAGTCTAGGAGTTCCCGCTTCCTCTTTCACTTTCATTTATAGTTTCACGTGGATTACCTTTCACTTTACTCACGGTAGTTTTCCCCCAGAGTTTTTGTTTTATAGTTATCAGTTCCAGTTTTACTTGAAGTCCTCATCATTCAGAAGTCCCTCATATAGTAAGAAGAACATCATCATCAGGAGTAGTAGTTTTAATTTAATAGTAGTTTAATCTAATAGTAAAAAAGACATTGTTTAGTTTAGTATTGAAATGTGTTTTAACTATTAGTCAGAGCAGAGTAGTGTGAGTTACTGAGTCACACCATATCAATCATTCACTATTTAAGAGAGTACATTGTAGAGTAACAAGGTTACTTTTGACACAAGATTTGTATAACCTCTTTATTCATCTAATTTGTATTTATAATAATTGAGTATTATTTGTTATTTAATTAACCCAAGAACAGGGTTCCAACACGGTTCTCAGCAGTACTGGGTTTCTTTTTAATCTCCCCTCGTTCTTTTAGGAGATTTTTAGTATCCCTTGAGAGATGTTCTGTTCTCTTTTTCTGTTAGAATCTTAATTCTATTTGTAGCTTGTTTTTGTACTTCATATTACTAACCCTGTATCTCACTTTAGCAAAGGTTTAGTTCCAGTGATTGTATATACAGTGTTGGGGTAAAGGGACTCCAGAAGGCAGACAAGGCTCGACTCCAGACTCTAGTTGAAGTAACAGAAGAGAGAGGAGTGTCCAGTGTTTAGTTGACTCCAGACTCTAGCGTAGCAGAAGGGAGAGGAGTGACGTTGTCGACTCCAGACTCTAGCGTAGCAGAAGGGAGAGGAGTGACGTTGTTTTAGTGATCCCACAGATTCCAGTCGACAGATACTATCTGTGTTCTGTGACGTGGAAAGAGTGGTAAGTAGTTTATAGTTATAGTTTAGTAGTTTAGTCTAGGAGTTCCCGCTTCCTCTTTCACTTTCATTTATAGTTTCACGTGGATTACCTTTCACTTTACTCACGGTAGTTTTCCCCCAGGGTTTTGTTTTATAGTTATCAGTTCCAGTTTTACTTGAAGTCCTCATCATTCAGAAGTCCCTCATATAGTAAGAAGAACATCATCATCAGGAGTAGTAGTTTTAATTTAATAGTAGTTTAATCTAATAGTAAAAAAGACATTGTTTAGTTTAGTATTGAAATGTGTTTTAACTATTAGTCAGAGCAGAGTAGTGTGAGTTACTGAGTCACACCATATCAATCATTCACTATTTAAGAGAGTACATTGTAGAGTAACAAGGTTACTTTTGACACAAGATTTGTATAACCTCTTTATTCATCTAATTTGTATTTATAATAATTGAGTATTATTTGTTATTTAATTAACCCAAGAACAGGGTTCCAACAGTGGTAGCAGGAAGAACTACGTTGCACCGGACCGTATTTATTTTTTTGTATATATTTAAACTAACACCTAACAACTTAACACCTAACACTAGATTTCAGTTTTCATCATGGGAGGTGATAGAGTACCTGTTCTTGATGAGAAGTCCAACTATACAGATTGGAAACGGAGAGTTCAGTGGTGGAAGAAGGTGACTACCGTCAAGCCTGAGGCAGGAGCAGCTGCATTAATCATGAATATGTCTGGAAAACCAGAAGCTGTGGCTATACAGCTAGACGTAGAAAAGTTATCCATAGATGGAGGAATAGATGTTCTCATTGCCGAGCTGGATAAGTTATATGAAAAAGACCAGACACAGTCAGTCTTTACATCCATTGACAGCTTCATGAACTACAGAAGACCCAAGGAAGTGCCCATGGAAGAGTATGTGAGAGAATTTAGCCATCGTTACAAGAGCCTTGTGCAGAAGCGTGGTGCTACTGTGGTATTTGAAGATGGAGTACTAGCGTACTTCTTATTACATCATGCTAATCTCTCGGACCATCAAAAGACGTTAATCAGGGCAACGGTCTCTAAGTTAAGCTACGAGAATATGGAATCCCAGCTTAAAAGAGCATACGGAGAAGATTATACTAATACATCTTCTTCTTCATCAAGTGCTAGCGGTGAAACATATTCCATCGGAAAACCAAAGATTAAAGAAGAGCCTGTCAATACGTATTTTCAACAGTACGACATCAACAATTCAGAACATTTTGGTGATGACCAGAGCAACCAGGAGGAAGACCCTCAGAAAGTTTTTTATCAACAAAGATACCACCAACACAGGGATTTTTATCCATCTAAGAGACCTTTCGGACAAAGGCCCTTCGGACAAAGACCTGCATTTCAAGGACAGAGTTCAGGAAACGTGTATCAACAAGCTCCATTTAGATCCAGACGAGGAGCACAAGCCCAACAATCAGGACCCTTACGTTGTCATATTTGTAAGGAAACAGACCATATGATGAGAGACTGTAAGTACAACACATTTGGAGAGAAGAAGCTTACATTCTTTGAGTCTGACTTTAAACTAAAAGACGAAGACAAGTGTCTTATGGGAGAATCGAAAAATAGAGCACTTTTAGATACAGGTGCTAGTTCCACAGTGTGTGGGAAGAAATGGCTGGCAGTCTTCGAGGAATCTCTTACATCAGCTGAACAAAAAGAGGTCAAAGTGACCTCTAGTGAGAAGAATTTTAGTTTCGGGGATGGAAATGCAGTTACAGCTAAGATACAGAAAATACTCCCAGTGACAATATGTGGACAGGAAGTTACTCTAAGCGTGTTTGTTGTGGATAATGATATTCCATTGTTACTGTCTAGAGAGTCCATGAAAAAGATGAAGATGAAGATCGATACTGAAACTGACAAAGTTTATGCTTTCGGAGGAGAAGAGAATCTAGTGATCACTAAGTCAGGACACATGATGATACCCATAGGACGATGTGAAAGTTCTATCAGCCAAACAGATTCTGGAAGAACTAATCATGCAACAGAAATTAAGGTCCGTCCTGTTTTAGAGGAGAAGATTTCATCGCCATGGTCACTAAGTGAGGATGAAAGTGATCAAGAGGAGGAGTTAGAAACTGATAGTGCAGGTGACCTTGAGAGTGTGCAAGACAATGAGCCAGAAATTGAGCCAGATAGTGAGCTAGAGGACCATAGAGTTGTGAGCTCAGTTTCAGGTAATGTGAATCAAGACAGTGAGCCAGAAAGTGAGCCAGAAATTGAGACAGAATTTGAGCCAGATGACCATGGAACTGTAAGTTCAGTTTCAGGGAGTGTGAATCTGTCAGATCTGTCAGTGAATCAGTCGGATTGGGAAAGTGTGTGTCAAACCAGAACAGGCGTGGGTGTAAAGAAGAATGACATTATCAGGTTCAGATCCTCGGAGAGTGATGATTGGAATAATGCCTTGGTGATATGTAGAGCTGGGAAACCTACAGGGAAGAACAAAAATCTTTACAATGTACGACTGGACGAGTCAAACGGTGAACCCGTATCAGTTGAGTTGGATAACTCTGTACAAGTGCAGAGGTTAAAGATTGTTCAGGATGTCTCACGAAGAGAGGTGCAGTTTTCAGCAAGCTCGCTTAAGTCATAGATCAAGGATACTGTGAATATGTCAGAGAGAGTATAACTGTTTTGGACTTTATGTTGTAGAAAGAGATTGAATATTTTTGCTCGGATTATTTGTTGTTTGAAATGTCAATTTGGTTAAACAATAACTTTTTAACGTCATTTGTAATAAACTTTTAACTTTAAATGTGTGTGTATATATTAGTATTGTTAGAATTACCAACTTTGTAACGAGTCATTTTTACATTTTTAACCTTTCAGAGACTTTTAACATGCACGAGGTGTTTGTATTTAACAATCTTTTAAACATTTGTAACTCTTTACACGTATATTAATTTTGTGTTTTTATGTTCTAGAGAAGTTTCTCGAACAGAAGTTTTGGGAAGGATATTTTGACAATTTTTTGTCGTTAGTTCATATTTTTTACTGAGAATGTAGTAAGTTGGGAATGTTTGATGAAAAGTTAGTGAATCCCATTTTTAGGAACCAGTCTATCCTTTCTTTTCTTTTCTCTTAGTCTGGTAACTGAACTTTGGTTGTATTTGCTAAATTTTCAACAATTTTGGGAGAAAGATAGATTAGTTAGCGAATTTAGACGTGTGTACCAGCTTTAGCGCTCCTTTTCTTTGTGTTGTAGCGCACGGTCACATTTGTCAGTTGATTTGCTAAATTTTCTATTACATGGTGTAGAGATAATAAGGATTAATAGATACAATTTAAAGTACATTTTGTACGTGACATGTGTAATAAAATTACCGCTAACAGAATATTTCAGATTCCTACTTCTAAAAGTCTAACATTTCAGTTTCAAACTTACTTTTCAGAAAGACGATCCTTTTCTTCTCAAAGACATGAAAGTGTTTACCTGATATTACTTTATTAACTTGCATCTTCTGTAGGAAGTGTTAACAGGGGATGTTTGGTATTTTCTGTTGGGATGAGCTAGGAGCAGCTTGCTCAGCGTGAGTTTTTTGGTTTTATAAGAATGCTGTCGTTTCGATCAACATGCTATTACATGTTCTTCACTGATCCCGAGCCTTTAGGGACTCAGTTTGAACCTGTTTTAAACGACAGAATTCATGTATTTTACGTTTTAGAACTGTTTAGTACAGTGGTGTGTGTCAATGATTTGTTAGTGACGCATTATTGACTCTCTAGAGGTTGTGTTTAAAGCTTGAATAGCTCCTAATATTTAGTTTTAGTACGCAGTGTTTCTGTCATTACGATAACTCGATACAGAAATCTCTAAAGATCACACTTGTTTACAGTGTTGGACGGGTATTTTTTTGTGCACCTGTCAGTCTTAGAACGATGTTTCAATTCCGTTCATAGAAAAGAGATTTTCGTATTAAGAACTTTGATAGTTAATTAGCTAATAGTTAGACTGTATTAATTCTATCGGACGTTTTGTACAAGTATTATATCTCTCAGATCTCACGCTCAGCGTGGAAAGGTAGTCATTTTAGCCACTAGCCTGTTTTACAGCGGATGTTTTTCCCGCGTTAACAGAGATTTAATCCACTTGTACCACGTGACTCGCCGAATATGGAATAATCGTTAACTGCTTTTTTAGTTATCTGCTTTTATGACAGTGGACATGACACGTATTAAATTAGAAATATTTCGGATTGAGCCGCGCATTTTTTCTGTAGCTCAAAACTCATAGAAAGTATCTTTTTCGTTTAGCGCGCACGACACGTTTTTGTGTTGCGTGTGGGGATTAGAATATTCTTAACTCTACGGTTTTTGCTAGAGTTTATTTCCTAATTTTAACTCGGATAGTCGGATAGTATTTTTTAACAAAGAAAGTATAGGGAGTTATGACTTTAAGATTGTAAAAGTCATGAGTTAAATTATTAGTAAGTACTTTTTCTTTTTTAAAGTAGGGGGAATGTTAGAATCTTAATTCTATTTGTAGCTTGTTTTTGTACTTCATATTGTTTTATTGGTTAGACGGTGCAATGATAGGCAGTAATTGTAGTGTAAAAACAGCCCCACCACTCCTATGGAGATAGATGGTTAGTCATCTTAATAAATAAATAAATGAATATAAATACAAATACAATCCAATAATAGAAATAGAAACACTGCAGCGATGTGGCCCTCGCAGCTCAGTGAGAATACTAACATCTTACTCCAATTTCTAAAACAGATTAAAACTTTCCCAAAACTATCATCACATTCTCAATTCTTTCTTCCTTCCTTTTTCAAAAATCATAATAATACTGTTCATTTCAATTCTTTCAGTCCTTTCAATTTCTTATACTGTATAAATCATAGTCTGTATCCCGTTCTCTCAACGGCCATAGATAGCAGGAGAAAGTAAGTAGTCTGTCACGTTGAGAGCAAGGTGAGAGTAGGTACTAGCCAAGAGGAGAGCCACACTACCACAGAGAGATCACAAGATCCAAAAACAAAGCAGAGATGCATAGGTACCAATTCCTTGTGAAACCCTGTAAATATTGTTAGTTTTTTTTTTTTTTTTTTTTTTTTTTTTTTTTTTTTTTTTTTTTTTGATGGGCTGATTCTTGACAAAGTGTCACCGGGACTTCGGATTGTCTTTTTCTTTTAATAAGCTGTTCTTGACAAAGTGTCACCGGGACTTCGGATTGTTGTTTTTTTTTTTTTTTTTTTTTTTTTTTTTTTTTTTTTTTTTTTTTTTTTTTGTTAAAGGTTAATAATACATTAAAGTCATCGTCACTCGTAATTATAAACAGTTTATAAACAATTAAAAAAAACAAATGCACACTGTTTCATTGGCGTCAAAAACTCCCACTAATTAAAAAACCATTAAATGTCAATTAAATTGAAACAATTTCTCCTTTATTTAGCATCACTAAAAGTTTATCACTGTTACTGGTTATTTTAGTAAAGGGATCCGCAAGCTGTTTAGCTCCCTCTTCCCATTTTACTTCAATCTCATCTTTCTGCTGCATTTGTCTAATGGTAGCCAGATCAACGTTCAACCTCTTTTCTTCAACATGTTTACTTGATCGCAAAGCTTTATCTAATGATTGATTGTCTGTAAAGCCTATTACTGGAACCATTGACTTATCAAATTGATCGAAGTAGATTTCACTTATCAGATGAGAGACATACACTCCATGATCTAATGTATCTTTGAATGCCAAAGTCTCTGCGCTCAAAGTGCTGCTTACAACTCGTTTACATTTATGACTTCCCCATGATAACGGTGATATCTTTCCTTCCTCATTCATCAGGACTATTAGATGACCTTTTCCTGTGGACACCTTGTCACCGAGGTTCATAGATGATGCATCAGAGTAGATGACTATCTTTAGTGTAGAAATGTCTCCTAACTTTGAGAACTTTGTGTTGTAACATCCGTTGAGCTCTTTCATCCGTCTGAATGCTTTATTGGCCTTCTTAACAGCTTCTACTGGATCTACACTCTTTGTTACATTTAAATCATACGTCATGAATGACAAATCTGGGCGTGATTGAGCAGCTACCCAGTTCAACTGACCACATATTGTTCTAAGCTTCCTGTCAGTCGACAGATGATATATCTCATGTTCTTTATCATTGATGACATCTGCTAGATCTCGGATATATTCATGTTGGTTCACTAGGATACCATCTTCTGTCTGCTCAACTGATAGACCAATGTAATTGAACTTTGATTTGCATATTTTACCAGCTTCAAAGTTTGATGTCAGTTCTTTTACAACTCTATCAAAGAATGAATTTGTACCAGCTACTAAGAAATCATCAACGTGAAGCACAAGTATTCCTTCGAATCCAGTACTAGTTCTCCATATGAACAAAGCAGGATCTAACACTGATTGAGTACAACCAAGGTTGATAAGAAGTCCCTTCACACTGATAAACCAAGCTCTTGCAGCATCATTTAAACCATACACTGTCTTTCTCAATCTCCACAAATAACCTTTTTCTACATGAGCTTCCTTGGGTGGTATGACATAAACATTTCTTTCAATTTTATTTCCTTGCAGAAAGGCAGCTTTGATATCAATCGTTGTTAGTTGCCACTGCTGGTTTGCAGCTATAGCAAGTACAACCTTGAGAGTGTTTTTGAATACTGTAGGTGACTCCACTTCAATCGACTGATTTTGCTCTTGAAATCCACGGACTACTAACCGGGCTTTAACTCCAAGTTCAGTGCTGGGTTTTTCTGTTATTACCCAAGTTGTTGTAATGACATTCTGATCACAATCCTTGACTTCATCATATACTTCTCTCTGCTTCCAGTTAGTCAATTCAATAACTTTAGCCTTAATAACCACATCTTCACTGTGTCTGGAAGTGGGAATTGTCACAACATTACATTCTTCATGATCGTCTCCAGGTTCTTCATCAATAGCAGCATCAGCTTTGTACATAGCCGTCTTTGTACAATCTATCAGCTTTTCTTCATCTTGGGTTGTCATAAGTTTCACCCAGTGATCTTTTCTGCCAAGCCGTTTTCCTTTTTGAGTCACGGTACATGTCTCCCATTCATTTTCCTTTCCTTCTTTAACAAGTTTCACTGTATCTCCGACCGAAACATCGTTTTTCTGAAGTCTAGTTTCCAAATACTTAATCTTGAGTTGTTGTTTTTGTTCATTGGAAATTATCTTAGAGTCTATTTCAAGTATTGGTGAGGAGCTCATAATTTCTTGTCCTGTTGGTATGTCCTCTGTTTCCACTGGCACTTGAAATTGAACAGGCATTTCTTCTATGTTTTCAGCAGCTTCATCAAACTGATCATCGTTAATATTGACTGCTTCATCATGTTGGCTATTCTCTGTTTCCAATATATCATCATTGTTTTGGTTGTGCTCGTCACTCACTATATATTCTCGTTTCACAATTCTACAGCTTGCTGCTTTGATAAGCAGTCCTCCATGCCTCAGTATAAGAGTCTTTCCTTCCTTGCCGACTATCTTGGCAGGTCCTTTCCAGCGTTCAATATTAGGTCTTTTGTAGAATACAACATCACCAATCATAAAGTCTTGGTTGATATCTCGTAAGGGTCTTTTCAAAGCTCTTTTAACTCTTTCTGAATTCTCTGCCTCTAGATATGCTTTTCTGCTTAGATACATTGCATTAAGATTCCTTTGAATGTCGCTTGATAATGATTCATCTGCTCCTTCATTAGCAGGTAACAAGTTGTAAGATACCCCAGGAAAGTTTGGATTCTGACCTGTCACTATCTGCACTGGAGAAAATCCACTGACATTGTACAGTGTGTTCTTGGCATTGATTGACCATGCAAGTGCTATCTTCAATGGAAACCCGTCATACATCATTTTAAGCACTGATTTGTCAACCACAGCATGGTTTCTTTCACATAAGCCATTTGACCAAGGTGAGTAGGCACTGGTAACACAAATTTCAAAGTTGAGTTGTTCACTGAGATCATTAAGTTCATTGTTTGCGAATTATCCTCCATTGTCCACTAATATTTTTCCTGGAGGCCCCATACCTGCTGCAATCCATTCCATAGTAAAGGCTTTTATTACTGTCTCTGGCTTTTTGTTGGAAATCACCCTAGCTTTGCAGAATCTAGAGAACATATCAACAATGTAAATCACATAACCATTGATTCCAGTAAATTGTTTCAAATCAAGAGCTACTACCTCATTGAACTTCGTTGCCATAGGTAATCCAACGACTGGTGTGGAGGGTGTTCTTTTATATCTCGCACAGGCATCACATTCTTTTAGCACTTGATCAATCACCTTGTTTACATTTTCACCTTGTACGTTCGCATTTTTGGTAATCTTTTTCAGATTTTCTGCTGAACAATGACCCAGCTGCTTATGAAGTTTGGTAATGCTGCTGACTGTGTCATCTAGATTGACTAGATTACATTGCTCTTCTATAGCAACTTCATTATAATCCCATAGAGATATGCCAATCAGACCTGACTCGGTTGTTATAACAGGGATCACCTCTCCATCTACTTCAATCGTACTTGTACCAAGGTCTAATTTAAACCCTCGCTTTGCCATCTCTTCTTTGGAGATCAGAAATGGAATATTCCTTTGCACTATATCAGCCCAAAGGAATGTCTTCTTTCCGGCAATTATACAAGGTACTCTCACCGCATCTGCGGCAGCAATAGGGTCACTACCTCCAAAACTGTATTTTGAACGGGCGTCTGACACTTTCAGGAGTGCTTTGTCCTCTTCTGTCAGGTTATCTATGTACTCACGAATCCATTCTTCGCCAACTACATTCTTCGAGCAAGCAGAGTCTAAAAGTGCAACCTGATGGCATTCTGCTGTCTCCATCTCTGAAATCTCTCTACATTCATTAACATTTTCTGATCTATCTGAATGAGGACAATCTTTAATCAAATGCATTACTGATTCGCATCTATTGCATCTCAACCGGGGGTTAAACTTCTGAGTTGCCCTAGAGTCGTCAGCTGTCTTATATGTCTTAGAGTACTCTTTTTTGAAACTTCTAGAGTTATCTCTTCTTCGATCATTATCTGAATATCTCTTTGGCTTGTATTCTCCTTTGCCATTATCCCTTTTGTCACGATTAAATCTTGAGATGTGATTGTTGTATGATCTGTTATTATCTGTTCTTTTCCAAGCCTTTCCTCTATTTCTCCAGTTGGTGTAGTAGGCTTCCTCTTCTTCAGACATGTTATCAGGATCTGATGATGAACGTGTAGATTCCGACGATTCAGACAAAAATCTCTCACCATTGAATACTGGCTCTTCTTTGATGGGCGTATCACATTGTGGTCTCTTTTCAACCTCACGGATTCCTTCACCAAAGTATTTCTTTATTGAATTCATCATATCTTCAACAACAGACTCTGTTTTAACTAACTCTACTCCAGTCATTACCAGCTTTTTGTCATTTGCTGATAAACCGCATCTTTCTAGCATGTGTAATGCTAACACAGTTCCAGGAAGAGTTATCTTGCTAATTTTCAAGTTGGTGTTGGCTTGATCAAAGTTATTCAGAAAGCTTGACATATCTTGACTGTCCTTTCTCCTAAGATTGATAAAATCCGACCAGGATTTCATCATCTTACTGGTATCATCTTTCCTGTATGTTCTATCTAATAGCTTAATGATGTTTTGTACTCCTTCCCCGTCAAGAACATCGATGTCTTTGTTCTTTACTGCTGAGTTGAGCTTTGATACGACATTATGATCAGTGTGTTGAGATACTAGGTTGAACAAGGCATATCCTTGCTCTGCGGGGTCTACTTTTCTGACTGCACATAATTTGTCCCACATCTCAACTTGTAGTCTCCATTCCTCATAACTCATAGATGCTTTCCATTGCGGTGGGGCTGTAAGGCGGGCTGCTGGCTGTTGGTACTGCACTTGTATTGGCTCTGGTTGTACTGGTTGTACTGGTTGTACTGGTTGTACTGTGCCTTGACCATTTGATGATGTTGCTGTTTCAGGTGGTGGATTACTTTCTTTTTCATCTTCACTGTTTACCATGTTTTATTGGTTAGACGGTGCAATGATAGGCAGTAATTGTAGTGTAAAAACAGCCCCACCACTCCTATGGAGATAGATGGTTAGTCATCTTAATAAATAAATAAATGAATATAAATACAAATACAATCCAATAATAGAAATAGAAACACTGCAGCGATGTGGCCCTCGCAGCTCAGTGAGAATACTAACACATATTACTAACCCTGTATCTCACTTTAGCAAAGGTTTAGTTCCAGTGATTGTATATACAGTGTTGGGGTAAAGGGACTCCAGAAGGCAGACAAGGCTCGACTCCAGACTCTAGTTGAAGTAACAGAAGAGAGAGGAGTGTCCAGTGTTTAGTTGACTCCAGACTCTAGCGTAGCAGAAGGGAGAGGAGTGACGTTGTCGACTCCAGACTCTAGCGTAGCAGAAGGGAGAGGAGTGACGTTGTTTTAGTGATCCCACAGATTCCAGTCGACAGATACTATCTGTGTTCTGTGACGTGGAAAGAGTGGTAAGTAGTTTATAGTTATAGTTTAGTAGTTTAGTCTAGGAGTTCCCGCTTCCTCTTTCACTTTCATTTATAGTTTCACGTGGATTACCTTTCACTTTACTCACGGTAGTTTTCCCCCAGGGTTTTTGTTTTATAGTTATCAGTTCCAGTTTTACTTGAAGTCCTCATCATTCAGAAGTCCCTCATATAGTAAGAAGAACATCATCATCAGGAGTAGTAGTTTTAATTTAATAGTAGTTTAATCTAATAGTAAAAAAGACATTGTTTAGTTTAGTATTGAAATGTGTTTTAACTATTAGTCAGAGCAGAGTAGTGTGAGTTACTGAGTCACACCATATCAATCATTCACTATTTAAGAGAGTACATTGTAGAGTAACAAGGTTACTTTTGACACAAGATTTGTATAACCTCTTTATTCATCTAATTTGTATTTATAATA
The DNA here is from genome assembly GCF_026151205.1 of Bolinopsis microptera. NCBI lineage: Eukaryota > Metazoa > Ctenophora > Tentaculata > Lobata > Bolinopsidae > Bolinopsis > Bolinopsis microptera. The sequence goes on from NC_087073.1 coordinate 14,800,113, forward strand.
ATTGAGTATTATTTGTTATTTAATTAACCCAAGAACAGGGTTCCAACACGGTTCTCAGCAGTACTGGGTTTCTTTTTAATCTCCCCTCGTTCTTTTAGGAGATTTTTAGTATCCCTTGAGAGATGTTCTGTTCTCTTTTTCCGGCCCCTTTCACCCAGCACTTCAAATGAAACATCAGTTATTATATCTCTCAGTTTCTTCCACTGTTCTTCTAAAGGAGAGTTTCCATGCTCCTGATCGTTGTTATAGTACTCTTCAGCTATTCTGTTACTATATTCCTGGCTCTTAGATCTATCACGCAGGTGCTCTAAAGCAGGCTGTCTTACACGCTTCTTTCTTTTCTGAGGACACTTAAGTTTAATAGATACATATCCTCTTACCAGATAGTGAGTAGTATTTATATCTGCTCCTCTCATGCTCCTGACATCAAGCAAAGAATGGCTCCATCTCGTCGAAATACACATATGGTCAATTTGAGTGACGCGGACGGTGTTACCATTTGGGGATCTCCATGTTGTCTTGTGGATATCTTTGTGTTCAAAGAGTGTGCCTCCGATCGTCAGCTGGTGCATAGTACAGAAATCTAGCATCCGTTTTCCGTTATCATTTGATTCTGTGTGATATGAGTGTTTTCCTATAACACCAGGGTGAGCATCAGTATCCCTTCCAACACGAGCATTAAAATCTCCTAAAACTATCTTTATATCATGTGCTGGTAGTCCCGATTGAACATCATTCAATTCCTTGTAGAATGAGTCTTTTAAACTGATCTCTGCATCCTCAGTTGGAGCATACACAACTGTAACACTAATGTTGATGTGTTTGCTATGTAAACGGGCAGTTATAACCCGTCCTGATACAGGGGTGTATGATATGAGAGTATTCTTCATCTTTTTGGAAAGAACAACACCAACTCCTTCTCTCCGTACTCCATCGCTCCTGCCAGAATAAACCAAAACAGCCCCATTGTCCAAAGTCTGAGTTCCTGATCCAGCCATATGTGTTTCAGTTACCCCAAGGAGCTCTAGTCCATAATCATCAAAACCTTTTCCTAATTGATACATCTTACTGGAATTACTGACAAGAGAAGTAACATTCCATGTACTGATACAGAGAGGATTCTTTACAATATTTACAGGATTAGACATACTTGACTGTCTGTTTACAAATGACAAATCTGATGAAGGAATTCTGTATTTACAGTGTTTACGTCGGCTCTTACGGGAGTTGCAAACAGACATCAAGCTACTAGGGTCCTTTCGGCTTTGCCTAGTCGCCGTCATCACTCCACCTGCGCCTCCACGTATAATACTATTGAATGACACTGTAGACGTTTCTGTAGCGGTTTGATTTAAGGTGGATGGTTTGCCGGACCTTCGCACCCGATCCAGAGGCAGCACCGACATCAAGAAGTAAGCGCTCCGTCCGGACACCAGCAAGCTGGTGGTTAGGTTCGATACGTAAAGTTAAAGCATGCAGAGCTTCTGAAGCCCATAGGGAATCAAAATTAAACCGTAAGTGATCATGTCAGAGACAAGATCACCAAGCAAATGCTCGATTACACAGGGCAACCAAGACTTGGACAAAATGGTGAACCGTGAGTGACACACAGATGACCCTGCCACAAGACAGCATCACCGAGCACCACCCAGCAATCGCATCCTCTCGCCGCCACAGCAACCAACCCCCCAGTGATATAGCACTGACAGGCAATTAACGGTTTTGTGGTGTTACCACTCCCAGGTGATCTGTGCTAACAGACTCGGACCAGATGCAATGGGGAGCATATAAAAAACATAGTATGAAAATATGGTGCAATTTTTCCAGTCACACTTTTCACTCAAAAGAATTAATGGTACAAATACATCGTAGGGAAAATTGATCGTGCGTGGTTTAACCACGGCGAAATTCTTGTTGGCATTGAGCACATGGTAAAAAAATCATTGAGTAGTAAAAAAAATCAATCCGCCTCCGTCTCATGATTGATTTTTATGGCCTGATAATGAATATTTTTTTAAAAAGTGTCTTTCGTATATCCAAAATGTGTTTCTTTATCACCAAAGTGTTTCTGTTGCCATACTGTCATTTTATTGTCATTCCTTTGTTAATCCATTATAGCTAGGCTGTCTGTAAATAGGACAATTGATGACATTCTTTTGTGGTCCAATATTTGAGGACAGTTGCCAGTCTAAGTAGAACAAATTTTCCTTTCTGAACCAACATAAGTTGTAAGCCGAACAAATAATTTGAGGACAACATGACACTACAAAACTTTTAACATAACACAAGGAAATATGGACAGAACTGAACAAAATCAAAAACCACATTCAAAGATTGAGGAATCAGGAGGACTCTGCAACCCAGGAATCAACTAATTAGCTATCATGGCTCAATAATCGGTTTGGTATCGACGTTAACTACTTTGATGTTCCGACTTTAAAGCTGACTAAAGAAACCAGGGAATTAATTTTACTTTCTTTCTAAAATTAAATTGATTTCATCACCATTATAAAAAAACATTCCAGTACATTGTGCAGAAAGTTGGAAATTTAAATTTGGAAGTATGTAAGGATCAAGATCTGATATCAATCGTGAATACTAAAAATAATATAGCACAATTGTAACTGCAGTTTTACAGAACCCTAAATGCTTAATGAATGCATTTGCAGGTACTAATTGCATACCACCTGTACTCACACTCAGAATTGGGCTTTATAGTAATTTTCCAATACGAGATTGGGGACAGGTTCTGTAAACAAACAAACATCCCTTGTAACTCTTCTTCTCAGGGATCAGGTTGAAATGAAACAATCCTTACAGAGAAACAAATTTTTTAGAGAAACAAATTTGAATTTAGATCTTTATTACAGATTAAACATATCATATATAACCATAAAAGCCGCGCGTCGGCTGATTGTCTCAACTTGTATTAGTAGTAACTCCCACTATTCCCCCCCCCCTATTTTTACAAATTCAATATCTTACTTTTCGGAGACAATTATTAGGCTTATATTTCTAAATAAAATGCTAGCCTTGTCACTTGTTAAAACCTCAAAATATCACCAAGGAACTGTTTTCCCTTCTTCATTCTTTAAGCCCCGGAATTAATAGTCTGAAACTCAATTAAGTCGCAGCGCAGATTTTACAACCCTACTTCTCGTGAAGCTTATATAAAACATTAATGTTATACAAGAATATTCAAACAATATACACATAGTATAGCAATCATGACCCTAAATAAAAATTCAATATAAAAATTCCGTAAAAATCTTAGTTAATTTAATAAAAAACATTAATATTATTGATTAAGATTATCCATAATAACTGATACTATTTTAAATCCATTTTTAACAAATCTACGTTTAACAATATATTTTTTTCAAATATTAGACTACTCATAAAATATTTGTTTAGATACTCGTAAAATATTTGTTTTAAACCGCGTCGACGAGTCCAACTCGGCGCGCGTCCTTGTAGCGCTATGCACTACTGGGCCGCGCCGCGCATCTTCTCGCACCCATGCAGATCGGTGAGATGCGAAGGATCGACATCGTGAATCAACACGCGTCCTGCTTGATTCACGATGTCAATCCTTCGCAGCTCGGTGAGGCACAGTGGTGCATCTCGCCGATCTACCGAAGATCGTGGTAGCGAGAAGAATTATTTGATGCGCGGCGCGACCCAGTAGTGCATTGCGCTACAAGCGTCCTGGTATACATGGTAATTGGTTGTCATACGTTGTATGACCCGCCGCGCACGAGTGTGCGGCTCCCCATGTATCGTCGAAACTTTACACTCTACAGGCGTGAAGCGACAGTGGGGGTCACAACTTGACGGATGTTACTCGTCTAAATTTCTTCGAAGTAGCGCGCGCACATCCAATTTGATACGTATGAAATATGTTTATAACTTCCTTGGTTGTGCACTAAGTTGGCGTTCCTTGACCAAAATTGAAAGTGATTTTAAACGATTCCCCGCGGGGAATCGTTTAAACATTAAAATAACTTTCGAGGCACCTGCACCTCGACAGAAACTTCTCACGCTATTGTGCTTTTTATGGAGAAATGCGTCAGTAGCGTTTTTGAGCTTGTTATTCTCTGTCAAAAGTATTACAAGTGATTTGCAAAGGTGCATATATTGACTCAGAATACATTGCAAAATAATTTTCCTCGATTCATGAAGTTTGAAAGAAGTTACAGCAATGCGCGCAATTTGGGGAGTGTGCTTTTGGCGGAGATATAAACTGCGCCTTAGTAATATAAAGAGCCCATGATTATACACATATCTTGAACTAGATATTGATATATTTCGTGAAAAATTTCAGCTCGATATGACAATAAATGATTGACTTATACATTATAGCCGCTCGATAAAACGAACAACCTAATTTTTGGTGCGGAAACGGTGCGCTAGATGGTCACTGAACTTCCTGAGGTCATTTGGGCTGGACATTTTTGGCGTATGCCCCCTTAAATATCATCGTGTGCCAATTACATATCTCGTGAATTTGAAGTGGCACAGGGGGCAAAATAAAACTTCACGTTTCGATTTGTAACATAATAATATGTATCCTCAATATTAAAATTAACAAAATTCTCTTTTCAGATAACTAAAAATACTATTCTAGAATGAAGGAATGATTCGCTCGAGTAATTTAAGTGTCCTCTATTAGAAATGTTGCCTGTTAACGTTCTGCCAGTTGCTACGTTTCTAGCCAGTTCACATTCGGTTCTTCAAAAACTATACTCCAAAAACTCAGCTTCTGAGAGATTACACTGACTCGTGTGTCATATGCTGACCACCGATGCAAACAGACTGTAAAAATGCTATGTACAACAATTGATGACGATAAAATCTATGATCTGACTGTAGCGTTGGTGCAACCACATTGGTCGAAAGTACAAAATCGATTCTTAAGTTCCATGGGTTTCTTTTTTATTTAAACCAAACAGATAACCGGATATCGACCAATGTGTACACCAAGTTCGAAAGCTTTATAAAAACTCTCAAGGGCATAAAGTTGAATTCCTGGTATCAGCTTTATCAATAACAAGACATTATTATAGTTACACGGCAGCTAAAAGGACCAATTTTGTCACTGACATAGCTTAACTAAAATCTGGGGTACAAACTGCAATTTTTAACTAGAGAAAATGGATTATATCAAAGTAAGTATAAAATGTATCATAACACCCTAGAATTATGATATGATTGCATAAGAAAAAGTCTAAATATTCAATTTAAGAAGAAAACTTAACTATTATTATTATTAGGGAACATCAAATTACTGTATTTACTAATTACTACCGACTGCTATACACAAACGATTTTTAGACAAATATTAGGGACTTACTGCTTAAGTAAAATTACTCCAAAACACTGTTCAATTCTATAATCCGGGATTTGCATTGCGTCAGCAGTGCCATATCGATTTAATATACTCAAATAATTAATTATTAATTATTATATATGCAATACAATGATATGCGAGCTTCAATAGTTATATAAACAATTTACATTTGGACAAACCGTCATCTAAACATAGGAAAATAATAAATTATTGAACAAATTATAATTATCGAGAGATGGAGTGACAATCCTTAGCATTTCTGGGCTTATCAGTTATCATAGTTCTTCAAATAATTGGGACTGGTGTTTGAGAATAGAAGGAAAAAGTTCGGTTGCCATGGAAGTGGCGCGATGGTTTCCATAGCGACGCGTAGTTTCATGTGGCACTTTGTTCGCCGTATCCGACCATGTAAGAAAATTGACGAGGAGAAGCGACACAGTGTTTGATAGGAGAAGTAGAGGGAGGGGTCGGAGAGGGGTCCAGCTCTATTACCTCGTATCGTCCTAAAACAAATCAAGTCAATAAAATAGCAGGTATTATATTACCAGGTTTACAATGAATTCCTTTGTAGTGTAGGAGTAGTCATGTTGCATTACAATAATGAGTGGATATTGTGTAGGAAATCCAATAGCAAACACACGGGCCCGTGAGGTGCTCTATTTTCAGTTTAAAGCGGTACGACGATAACAGTTACATTGGTATTGTGTTAAGGTGAGGGTGTAACGAATTAGATGAGCTGGTTGGGGGATAAGGCCTGGGGAGAGTGGCTGGTAAATTAGTGAGGCCCCCGGCGCCGGTCCCCCAAGAGAGTTATATATAATATATATTACTGGGTTTAAACGTTTAACAAGAAAATAAACAAGTAGTTGGAATAGTAAGTAAGTTCAATCTACTTCCCCCAAGTCCCCAAATAAAAAATCTCAGATTGCATCTACCTCGTTTGCTGGAGAATGTAGATGTGGAAGGAGAGGGTTGTTCGAAATTTCCATTAACTGTTGTGGTATTCTGCAACGTGTAAATGATTATTTGTGATAATTTTATTTAGTTTCAGATAATTAATAGCTGCTGTCACAGATGTTTATCTAAACTGTTAATTATGAAGTGAAGAGTAAAGACCATACAACCTGATGTTAATTTAAATTGTTAATTGTAAAGTAAAGATCATATAACCTAATGTTCATTTAAATTGTTAATTGTAAAGTAAAGACCTGAAACCTGATGTTCATTCAAACTGTTAATTGTAAAGTAAAGACCATATGTTCATTGTTCATTTAAAATGTTAATTGTAAAGTAAAGACCTAAAACCTGATGTTCATTCAAACTGTTAATTGTAAAGTAAAGACCATATGTTCATTTAAAATGTTAATTGTAAAGTAAAGACCATAAAACCTGATATTCATTTAAACTGTTAATTGTAAAGTAAAGACCATATGTTCATTGTTCATTTAAAATGTTAATTGTATAGTAAAGACCATAAAACCTGATATTCATTTAAACTGTTAATTGTAAAGTAAAGACCATATGTTCATTGTTCATTTAAACTGTTAATTGTAAAGTAAAGACCATAAAACCTGATATTCATTTAAACTGTTAATTGCAAAATAAAGACCATAGAACCTGATCTTCACTTAAACTGTAATCATCATTACCACCCAACGTTAAAAGACGAGCTGATAGAATAATAATTCCAATCAAATAGAGATTAAAGATTCCACCCGAACATTTAAAGGCAAACCTTAGGAGTAGAGGCCTGAGAAGGGGACTTGGTAATTTTCCGTTTATTTTTCCTCCCGGAAGAAGTTCCTGTCCTCATCAGTCTCATCCTCTCTTCCTCCTTCGCTCGACGTCCCTCCTCGGGGTCATCGAACTCAAACACCGCCATCGCACTGTTAGACTTGATCTGGTTGGTGTCGACTTTCAATTTTGGGATGTTGGGCTTGTTAGCCCCGGGTGGAGCAAACAGTTTGTTGGAAAGTTTACCGGGATCTGCATAGTCAGTCCATGATAACGAGTCGGAAAAGAAGTCGTCGGAGAAGGACTTGTCGAGAATATCCGGATCGAAGATGTCGAGGAGCTTGTCGACACCAGGGGACGTTTGTCGGGAGGAAGAGAAACTGTCAGAGTATTCGTCCAACCGCTGGCTACGAGTCCCTTGAGAATCAGTCTGGTAGTCTGCCAAAAAAATAGGTGTTTAAAAATGTATTTACAATATGACCAAAATACTTTGGAGCTTTGGGTCGGCATCCGACTGATGTATCATGCATGTAAAGTATTAAGTATCATGCCCGTCAAGGAAGTATAATGTTCGTGATTCGAATACTTAAAACTATAATATGCGTTTTTTGTTACAAATAATTCATGACAAATTAAATTTAAAAAGATAATCGAATATCCTACCGGTGGAGGTGACAATAGCTTCGCTCACTGAAGCGTCTTGTGATTTTATTTCGCTGAAAACATAAAGTTTAGCGCTGAACACTGACCAGCTGATATATTTAGCACCAAGTACACGATGAATAAGTTTTAAAACTTATTCAAAAATATGTTTTTATATAAATTTATCTCGTTTTACCTCACAAAATGATACTGCCACTTAATAGACTGATTAATATGCGCATGCAACATTTTATGGATGTGGCGAAAGTACATTTCGTTGTGACGAAAGTGCATTTCATTAAAATTATATCAAAAGTAGCAACGTTTCCTGAACAAGTCATCCAGTAGTAGTTAAAATTACCAGCGCATGCACTTAGGAGGAGTCTTAGTACCAATAATAGCAAATGACAGAAATATTCACACTTTTATAACTGTCACACTTTAGTTATATACCGACTTAAGACTCAACCCAAAACAGCACGTGGACTCAAAGAAATTCTTCAGACTGCAGTCTTATTGCATCTTGATTATATATATCTCAAATATTTACTGTATGAAATCACATACAAAGGCTTTTCGCACGGCATTATATTATTAAGAAACAATCCACTACAAGCCAATATAACACAGTATTATATGCTAACCAAGTACACTCATAGGTCTGCGGAGACGGCAGTATGTTATTAAGAGCAGCCCTCAAGTTATCCGAACATCTCGTGAACACCATCTGACCTGATCCCATACTCCTTCCACCGTAATGTGACGTCTGAAATCAGAACACATGTTAGCAAAAAGTTCGGCTCATCACATTGTACTTGCTTCTCTTACATAGTACACAGGACTAAGTACACATATAAACAAAATTTAATCTTTACATAATTACATCTCTTTCTTTTGCTTTCAACAGAAAGGCTTCTATTTATCACGAAGCGGAATATGATGATTATAATATAATAATAACTAACCCCAAGAGGCCTAGGTCGTTGGTGTTGGTACATCAAACCGTTCCGATGTTCTGCAAAGACTATAAGTTATTCTACACAATACGCATTCTTTGTCGGTATTTAAATTGTAAACAATGATATTGATATCAGGCTTAACTGTGACATTGACGGGTGATAGTATATGAGGTAATAAGTAAGCGGAAGCAAATGATGCAAGATTAAATTATTAGAAATCAAACCTCTCGTCACATCCTCCCTGCAAAGAACATGTTTATCAATATATTGCTTATAATGAAACTTCATCGAAGAGTTCATAAAGCCTTTGTTTTATTAGCTGTGAGTTAGCACTACATTAACTGATTTTAAAATATCACGTACAAAAATTGGTTATAGCCTATAGTCAGTCAGTTTAACACGCATCAGTTTAACATCGGTTAGATACCGAAATAATAAGTTGTTTGTATCAGTTTACGCAACAGGAAGTTGCCAGCTCCAGTTTATTTACGAAAACAGCGCTGTAGTGCAGTAACTGTGTACTTACGGTATTCGTTGAAGGAACGCATTTTTGTTGACCGTCGGAAGCTGTTTCAGCAAACTTTTGAAGTTAAACACACCCGGTTTCAACTTGAACTCCTCCTTAGGTTCGACATTTTTGAGATCTGAAAAAACCGGAAATGGGTTAGAGAAACTTTTCGGCCCTGGCTTAAATGCATTTTAATCGACTATCGCTTGCTTGAGAAGCAAAACAAGCAGTATACCTAATTCTACAGGACTATAATAAGATAATACGTGCGCTATTTTTGCGCTGGAGCACACCCAATGCCTTCAACTTTTTATGAATCTGTGTACTTGGCGCGTTACGCAAACCAAACATAAACAGTGACAAAGGGTGCCAAAATGGAATCAGAAACACTTAAGAGCATGAAACTCAAAGTAAAGGGTACTAGCGAATAATAAAACGACAACCAGTCACTCCCTTCACATAATTAACAGTCAAAACGACAAAAATTAAGCTAAAATCACGTATCTACGCAGAAATATCTAGAAATTAATAAGTAAAGATATGACCTAATAAAATGATTACAGACAGTAACATAGGCAGACTCACCCGTGCTGATTTCTCTTTTGGTGACCTTCTTTTGAGGCTTAGTCAGGCGAGGTGGGGATGGGTAGAGCGAGGGTGGAGATGGCGGCGGAGATGCGACATGAGACATAGCGTTCAATATTATAGTATCACTCTCCTTGTCATCCACTGACATTTTCTGGTGTCGATTTCTGACCTGATTTTTCCTATCTCTACCCTTTTTCAGGTTCTTTTTCGTCGATTTGTTGCCAGATGAGGAGACATTTAGGGAAATTTTATTCTTAGGTTTGGTTTTGACAAAACCTTCCTCTTCTCGGATGAGCTGCTCTATTCGGTTGTTGGGTGGTAGGGGGTGTTTGAATTTCTGGGGGTGTGGTTTGGGGGGAGTACTGTGTCGTGTGGTGTTAATCACTGAACTACTGTTACTACTGCTGCTGCTGCTGCCTTGCGTTTGAACCGGTCCTGTAGTATAACCACGGGTTAAATTAACATTGATTATTTTAAAATAGACTTTGACAAGCGAAGCCCCATGTCTAATTCCTTCCAAAGTGAAAAGGGAAAGTGAATTTCAATTTCATTAAACGCGATTTTGAGCAATTTGGTAACATCGAACCATTCAATATAATAGAAGTAATGGTTATATGAAAAGTCGTTATAAAGTTCGATACTAAGCAGTACTTGAAGATGGGCTTGCAATACAATTTGCAATGTACAATTTCCTAATATAGATTTAACAGACATTTACGTAAGAGTGAAGTGTTGAGTGAATTATTAATCAAACGACCTTCAACCCACCTGTTCATTGAAACACCGATTAATGTTCGTAGTAATAATTTGTATTCGGAAATTAATTTAAGAAGAGGTAATTGCGCAGATTATGCAAATTATTTAAATTAGATATTCAGAATAATTAATTGCGAAGACAAACCTGGATGAACTTTTCTGATGTGATGCGCAAGGAATGCAGGCTTGAGCAGAGCTCCGCATTCATGGCATGAAACAACCAGTAGGTTGGATACTGAACCAGATCCAAACAGAAACAGATCTAATTGTCATAGTTAAGGAATGTTAATCGAAATATTTTGGAATTTTATGGTATATGATCAAAGGAATGCTCACAATCCACATGTTCAGTAAAATCATGCATACTCGTAGATATTTCCTTTTTTCTTCACGATAACAGGAAAATAAGCGACAGATTACCGATAATCGGTGTTGTAATTGAGTCATTATGTAATTAAGTAATTAAGTATAATTTTGAACGGCCGATTAAGTGGTTAGTGTAACTGCCTAAATTTCACTGTCATATCAAACGTGAGAGATGGATTACAGGCCAACTGGCCAAGAAAGCCAAATTAATTAGATAACATTTCTGTAGAGTCGGGAATGTTATGCAAAACATTTTTATTACACATAATTACTCGTTAAACGGTTAAAAACTAAAGCTGCATGTGTGACCTCGAATGATCATAATATTGTGGAAACGGTTAGTAATCTTTCAGTTAGTCATTGGCGGATTTATCACACCTGCAATGTCATATTTACAGTAGGGCTCTTTTGTAACGTAACGCGATATATTCCATTAACATTTTAACAATCCCTGTATGCAGTACGAATTATGCATTTTTGATGATTCTTCGTGATACAGAGCGTATTCAATAACCCGACAACATATCTTTTGTATGAAACACAGATAGCAGCCAAAGGTGTATCAATTTCACATTCTTTTCATCGCTTAAAACAGCACTTTTAGATTGCGCTAAGTAAGCGCAATGCCAGGGCATTAGTATTTAGTGGAGGTTTTAGCCATCATCCGTTTATAATTGTTATACCGCACAATTTTTATTGATAATTGACTAGTGACTACTTTGTGCTCAACTTCATACCAATAATATCTCAGTCACCTCTACAGTGACAATTATAGCATCCCCACATTTGTAACTGTTTTCTAACTAAAGATAGCATTTGTTATAACTGATTTCTATCTTTATATAATATATATCTCATCTTGTTAACCCTGCTAGAACAGTCTCGGAGACACGTGGCTGTGCTGATCGGTGTTGAATACAAATGACATCACGACTCAAAAATTTGATTGGTCGTTGTTGCAAGCGAGAAAAAAGATCATTTTATCCCCCTACATTTCATCCCCGCCAATTTGAATTAGGTTATAGAGTTAGGCCTAAGGGTCAGGGTCTGTATTCATATTTGGGTTAGGGATAGGGTAAGGTTTAAGTTTAGAAGTGATGCTACCTTTGAGTTTCAGAATCGGAAGATCAGAGGTCAGGAGATGAAATGCAGTGAATCACTGTAAGGTGTTAGTTAACCGGCTAGTCACTGTCATAATGTCTAGTATTCAATTCAATAAATTCATTTTTGTATAAATCTAATAATCTATCTTATACCAAATTGGATTAAATAATTTACATTTTGAGATGCAGAGCACGCCCATGAAGAAAATAGCAGCATGAATATATTATTTGTTTTTTATAGAGGATGCATTATGTAGCACTACGAGTAATTACATATATGTCACAGGGCCAAAATAGTTTATGTAGTATGTGCTGGAAAACAGTTAGGACTAAAAACGTAATGAGTTTGTAGCGCAGTTCAGTGAAGAATGCCAGCTTTACTGCGTCAAGAGAGGGACAAGCGTTCAGAAAAGGCTAATAACAATTACGCTAATGATAATTGATAGTTATACTAATATAAGCTAACTCGGTTATGGCCCGATGCACGGTCATATTCTCAAAAGTGATGATAGACTTGTAATTATGCAGTAGTTGATATTCTGAAATAAAACTTGGATATTTTTTGCTTTACTATGTAACTGAATTATTTCACTGTCAAAGAGGGTTTATCTATAATTATCAAGTATAAAAATACTGCCTGCTATCAACGAATTGTCATATATATGCCACAAGTTTTTAATATTTGTATATTGATTACTTTTTAACCAGTTTATGGAAAAATATCTTTGATTGCAGTAAAAGGATACCATTCTTCTTGAGATGGGAGGCAGCCGAAGGTAGCTCATTCGGAACGCTGTCCTTATCTGGTCCACCTGCAATAATTTAACTTTTACAAATAAATTATGAAATAATAATAAACACCAAATTGTAAAATAGTAATAACAGAATAAGTTGTAGAATAATATAATAGAATATAATAGAATATAATAGAATATAATAGAATATAATAGAATATAATAGAATATAATAGAATATAATAGAATATAATATAATAGAATAGAATAGAATAGAATATAATAGAATATAATAGAATATAATAGAATATAATAGAATATAATAGAATATAATAGAATATAATAGAATATAATAGAATATAATAGAATATTATAGAACAGAATATAATATAATATAATATAATAGAATATAATAGAATAGTAATATTATAATAGAATAAGTTGTAGGTTTTATGTACAGTAAACACAGATGAAAAATGTAGACTGTAATTCTTAGCGTCATCGATGACTATTATTAGCGAGGGATTTAATCCTATTTTTAATTAACATTGAGTTTGAATACGGTTTTCTGTGATTAACGCATTGATGTACACTATATTATCTAACATTGAATAGCAGTTCCTGAAGTTCAAGATTGACTCAATGTTTAAACTTAAATTTGATTAGGAGAATGGAGATATAAATAGATCTACCAATAACCAACCTAAAAAGTACCTATCTTCAGCATTTATCAACTTATTGACTAATAGCGCTACAAAATATCACAGTGCAATATATTTTAAAATGCTCTTGACGCAATCATCTGTATCAAATTATGAATTTAAGGCAATGCTTTTTGGCTCTCTTTTGTCAGCGTAATGTTATATAGTTGAGATAATGAGTATCAACGTCAGATCTGCATCATGGTGTTTAACTATCTAGGCAAAATACAGAACTATTCTTGGAATTTTGTCAGATCTTCAGATTAGCTACTATTTTACAGCGAATTTGCTTTAAGGTGGTCAAAATTATGACCTTGTTCATCAGAAGCTTTAATGTATAAAGCTTTAGCGATTAAAATGTTGGTGACGTGAAAGGTCCTTAAAAGGATGTGGATTATGAAAACGATGAATAAAACTCCAGCTTTTTGTCACTAGAAAAATTAATGCACGTATATAGCATGTTTTACCTTCAAAACTCTTAAATTTCGGTCATATTATGATTCATAATTTATATGAGTATGGGCACTATTCATTTGTGCTGGCGATTGCAGGATTACATAATCTGTCAATTCCCTCTTTTTGCACAATGAATGCATTAATAACAAAATTTTATAGCATAACTAGTGACAAATCGACTAGTACCTCCTAATTTCAGAGAAGTTCAATAAAAGTCCACGGTAGAATCACTGCATAACCTGGCAAATTGTGCAGCAACTTGCTGCATAATTCGTATTTTAAGATAGTTGCTGCATTGCATAATTTGTCAAAAGATCTCACAACTAAATGGCAATTCTGAACTTACGAAACAAAAATGTACATACAGCAAGAGATGACAGATCATCACGTTTTTGGAAAAGAGGTCGGGTCAAATCGGAATAAAAGAAGCTTACAAGGTAAAACTCCATTGCAATACAAAACAATCAATATGTAACTCTTACTCTTGTTATAATTTGCAAATTATTATTATATCATATATCATATATCATTAATAAATCTATTGTGTAAATCAACTATATCATTAATACTAATTATAATGATACAACGATTTTATCATTCAGTACTCTGATTATGTAACATAGTTTTAAAATGTTCGAACTGGAATAAAAAACAAATTTGATAAAAATGCACATACCTCTCCCAAGCTCTTTGCGTAGATTAGCCTCAAATTGGGCCCAGGAGCTGCTCATTTTATCATTTCAACATTACATTTCCATGCCAACCTCCTTAACTAGGAAACAATTTGGTTAGTATACTGTTTATAAAAGAAACCAGGCTCTATAGCTACAAGATACCTTTGACCCTCTTCAGGGGCCCAAAAATGTATATTATTGTACTATGCAATCAATGATGTAGCTCATATTCCTGCCAACATGAAACTGTGTAACTACTCTTACACCGGGAAGTACCCTCAGTTTGGGTGGAATGCATGCAACATCAAGCACATCACGACTGTCAGCTCTGTTACCAGGAACTCACAAGGGGTACAACTGCAACTGGAGAGATGACCACGTCCTGAGAGTTATCGCAGGAGCAAGTCGGGCAGATCACCCCCAAAGAGAACAGTGGATGGGGTAAGTGTAAACTTATCCAATACTAGAAGCCTGGAAAGAAGATGAAGATGAAAAAGGACATCTTTAGTGATGTGAAAGATTGGAGAATACTGTTGGACAAAGATAATGACCCTTCCCAATTCCCTCAGCATACCTACAAAACTGCAGAGAGGCTGGATAATGAAGTTTGGTCAGATAGCACCAATCATGTTTTCTGATTGAACTGAGGTGTGGTGATGAGAGTAACTTCAGTGATCAAGTGGAAAGGAAAGAAAATCGATAAAACAGAGAGCTAGTTCCAGGATCATCAGCAGTGACTGGAGGGTGAAGCTCTTTAAACGACCAAGTTCGCATAAATGTCTATCCAACCAAGAATTCAGGAGGCAAGGGTGGGTACGTAAACTTCACGTTCTGCACTCTGTGATCCTATATCACCCTGGATTCTTTTTGACGTATTTTTGTAAAAGGTATATACCTTCTAGGCACTCTCTTGCTACTCCAAGTCGCCTAAGATATCTCGTCTAAAGGTTGTGCTGTTATATATAAAATATATTTTTGTTTGCTTTAATTGAAAATAAATAAAATTGTTGTTTTGTTGAAATTGTTGTTTTCTTTACAGTAGAGATTGGTTGCAAATTATTCCTGTCCTTTTTAACTACTTTGGTGTGTAGAAAAAACAAAGAATAAAGTATTAGCTTAAAGGATGAGGGGACCTTAGAAAAAGTTTTTTTCTCGTGCAAATCCTTTTATTACATTAATCGTATAAACCACTTTAGTGAAATCCGCAAAGTTGTATTTCATTCGCGCGCCGAGATATCCAGCCAAAACAATTTGAACCTGTGACGTCAATTATGTGAGTTGCTCTGATCCGCGCATATAGAAATACAGGTAAAATGAGCGTGCGGGCCGACTAAATTAATAATTAAGAATACATTAACAATTTACGATACTAACGAGCCTATAACCAATGGAGAGGAGACTTTTTATGACCGGTTGAAAAAAGAATTATCACCCTACGATAACCATGAGCCGAGATACACCTGAAATAAGATTGAAGTCACACAGAAAGGCATGTAAATTATGTATATTTATAGCTCCCAACGTAACACCTAGCAACTCCCTGTATCGTACCACAGTTGATATATCAATATGTCATATCAACACAACACGGTCCTAATAAAAATGGATCGGGTAGGTATGAAATGCATGTCTTCATTCCAGTTGGACAAGCAACAAGCACCAAGCTTTTAAGTTCTAACTCACTATGTGACACTACTTATAACGTAAGCAAGATTTGCAACTATCACACCAAGCAATATTATACCAAGCATAGCAGACGAACACATCCACATTCGTTACGCTTTACACTCAAGTCACAGCAAACTAAAACGGTAAATTATAAATGAGTGTACAACTAAAGGCCGGTACACGCCGCATTGTCAAACCGCACGTGCGCACTCAGATAGGACTAGAGGCGCCAAGGGCCAGCTAGTAAAATGTCTTCTACTACATCATACATTCAACCGATTTTTAGATCTGTATTCTTGTATGAACTTGAAGAAATATGCCGATTTTTAATTGTGTCCATATCGGGTTTCAAACAAGTCAAAACAAAATAGCAGTTTGTGGTTTAGTTAGCGGATGCTACTTATCTTAGCTATTTATAAATAGAAATACCTACTACAACTACAAGAAAGCCTTTCTGAGTTACATTTAACTATTAAGGAGAATTATTCGTAACTTAGATCTTGACTAGTTCAGTGCAAACAAAGATACCGCTCTCGCAAACGCCAAAGGTAACACGACGTAATTGAAACAGCACAGAAGAAAATGCTGACACAAGCGAAGGGTGCGCGCGCACGTTGGTCTTAACACATAAGTGACGTCACAGCCCAAAATTGCTATCAGCCAATAGGAGCGCGGCGTGATATTGCACGAATTATCGATTTCACAGTCCGGCGTATTTTTTGATTCTACACACTTTCACAGGACTTAAACGCGAATATTTGGAAGTAAATTCTAAGGTCCCCTCATCCTTTAAAATAGAAAAGAAATTCCTTTCCAGACTAAAGACCTTCGCCCGGGAAGTTCTTGTTCCATGTTAATGCCAGCTAAACAAAATGAGGCAAAAAGTTTTCAGGTTAAGGCTAAGGCGAAGAGGACAGCGAGCCACTTCCTAATGGGGAAATCCTTTTAGATATGAAGCTACAATAAACCATCCCAAAATTCTTTCAGATTATTATGAACAATTGTAACTGTTTTCCTCCAAACCCAGTGAAGCTTCCTCTGTTTCAAGATTGGGTGTTAGGAACAGAGATGACATGTCATTTACACTACTTGTATTTCTAATTTGGACTCTCTTTACTCTAGTTTTGAATGCTTTAAATGGCATACAATTTAAATTTTTGCTTGATTGATTTGTTGTGAGAACATTGTCTGATTTTGTTACTTCGCAGGATTCTGATGGCTGTGTGGGGAGTCAAGGAAAACAAATTTTAGAGAAAAGAAAAGTATGTTGGTTTTATTAGTATTGAAAGTGGAGAAAGGATTTACAACCTCCTACTCAGACGGTCATGTTATCAACATTTAAGTGCAGATTTAAAATCAAATAGTTGGTGTTTACAGTTTACTAAGTGGGTACTGCACTGGGTACCCTTACAAGATACTACTTCTTTGGGCAATGGGCAGGGACTTTCAATTCCTCATTAAACTCTCAATCAAAGATTTCCTGAACCTTTGGCCGGGTCGACTGCAGGAGATTGCATAGATTACTTTACTTTATCTATTATATCTCCTTTGTGTTGATAGTATTTCCCACAACGTCCTTTTATTTGGTGGAATTAAGAATGGTTCGAAAAGATCTACCCATCATCATATTATCTGATTTCCGAATAAGTCAATTAGTGCCAGGGTGAGTCTGTTGGTTATTAATGCTCAGTGTCTGGTTCAGATCTTGAAGAACTTTTGATATGACTCATGTTAGGTGGCCTAGTGGTTAGAGCTTCCGCCTTTTGCACAGATGGTCCAGGGACCGAATCCAAGTCTCGTCTGGGGAGTATAAGTAGCTGTTTGTTTGGGGACCGGTTTTTGGTACATCGGCCAATGTTTACAAAATCATATGATACATAACAATATAATTTTATTTAATATACATGAATATGAGAATTGAAAATTAAGATGTAACCTTTTATATTTATTCATTTTTTTAAAAACCAACATTTTAAAAATTAGTTTAGCTAACGATCCATTGGATCTATGCGAAATTTCACATCTGTGAAATGTCTCTTTGCTCCTCGGTTGACTTAGCCGATCAATGATCAGAAACTTTATTAAGGGTTAACCGAGGAGGGACCCTACCAGGAGATCAAAAATTTGATTTTCTGTTTTATTTTGAAACTAGGATGCCCCTTCAGTACATCTCAATTGTAGTGAATATATTAATATGCCATGTTATTAAGCAGATATTTCAATCGAACTTAATAATAACAAACACAAATACTTTTTTTTATTGCCATTACAATGAATAATTTGAAAACTGGCCACGGGCCTAAATATTACATATCAAACAATTACAATTCATTAACATTACCAATATTAGAGTTATGCCTCAAGGTCACATAACCCCCAAGTTTACACGTGAGGGCATGGTTTGCGGAGTAGGAATCACCACCAGTACAAAGTTTTAGACAATCTTTCAGCTTCAGGTTATATCTTAAAGCTATAGCATCTGAAAACTGTTGCTTATTCAGGAGATAACCATAGCTTTTGAGTGGTAAGGTGGTTAGCCAGGAACTTGCACCCTTCTCTGCTGCTAGCTGTAACATAAGTTTAGATGTTTGTGGCAGAGACTCCTGAATTGCCTCCTGTCTTCTGGTGTAATACTCATTGCGATCTTTACTGATGGATGTCTTGATTTCATGACTTTTATCCTTGTCTTCAAGATAGTTTACCTCTTGGCTTAGTATAGCCGTTTTAAGCAAAACTGTAGCTTTGACTGAATACAGGAACTCTGAGTTGGCCAGTTCTGTTATTATAGGGATACCCAGCCCTCCATACCTTGGTGGTAGAGAAAAGATCTCTCTAAGAGTGTCAGTGCAACTAAATGCTCTATCAAGGATTGCTGGAATGAACTCCTCTCTGATGGTAAGTTCGAGTGATACTAGACACTTAACTTTTTAACGGTATTATATTATATATTATGTATGTAAATTAAAACTTTTAATTAATAAAGTAATTAAAACTTTTACATCCTAAAATGCAATATTCAATAGTATGTACTAACTGATTTGTTGTGAAAATCCTGAATCAATTTATACGTTTGTGCTCAGCTAGCTGATATCAGGCTTGGTGTGGTGCTTTAGAAGCGGTATTTCGGGTACTAGTAAAGCTCTTACAGGCAACTGGTTCCTTTTGTTGCAGGTTTACAACCTACCAGGACGCGCGCCGAGTTGGACTCGTCGACGGTCCAATATATGGAACAGATATTGTACGAGTATCACACGTTAATCCTTTTGCCAACCGTTTTTAGTCCAAGTACTGTCCCATTTCTGATCTCAGAACAGGTGCAACTAAAATTTTCTTATGCCAACGTGGAATTATTTGTATCACGTCATGACCCCCCTGTACAAACAAAAGTATCGATTTGCGCATTGATCTAACCAGAGCCCTGTCGCTTGCAGTAGCGCGCGACCGCCGAAGGCTTGTGAAACAAGCGCGTCACGCAGTACGCGTATACACATGGTTATAAGAAATTTGCGCAGTACAATCCAAAATGGCAATAACGCTCACAATTTTAACGGGTGATACTCGTAAAATATCTGTTCCATACAGGACCGTCGACGAGTCCAACTCGGCGCGCGTCCTGGTAGGTTGTAAACCTACAAGGTTGACATCGTTCGTTCATTAATTTGTAGCACTCACCTCGGGTAATATTTCAAAAAAGCAGCGCGCGCAGCACAACTTCAAAAAATTAATACGAGTATTATCCGTCGATCAAACAAACGTACAACTTTTGTTTGTTAGACTTGATTTGATTTCAGCCTAATCACTTATTTTAAATGTTAGTTTTGTTAATGTAAGTTATCATTTTGAATTTCAAATGTTGAAATATTTTTGATTGACGATTCCAATTTGTTGTTACTTATTTGTTGATGTAATGAATGTGGTCTAAAGTTCGTGCTAGTTATTTATTGTTGTATCACGTCGTGACCCCCTTCGTCGTTTCACTACGATACAGGGGGAGCCTTACTGGGCCGCGCTCAGCCTGTCATTCCGCCGAATCTCTATTCTCTATATGTTTATGAACATGATAGCCTGAGGTCCCCAGGTAAGGGGAGCCGCGCACACGTGCGCGACGGGTCATGCAACGTATGACAAATTCACATAGCCATGTGTCTACGCGTACTGTCTACGGCGTACTGTCTACGGCGGTCGCGCGCTACTGCAAGCGAGAGTGATCTGGTTAGAGCAATATGACGAACATATTGGCATTTGCATTGCAGTTTTCACGGCCTGTACTGCGCGAATGTTACCTGAGGACCCCAGGCTATTATGTTCATTAACATAGAATAGAGATTAGGCGGAATGACAGGCTGAGCGCGGCCCAGTAACGCGAATGGCGAACGACAGAAAATTCCCTAACAATTATTCTGCTTCTGAAAAAATGTTGGCTCTAGTAATTAATAAATGTGACATGTAATTGTAAGATAACAATTAAATAGGTCCTGCGCGCGGCACATACAGCCGCACCTAAGGATTTCTCAACAATGTGTGGCTGTGTGCGTGGCGCGGGCTGTATATATGGCCTATGGTTGAAATTCAAATTTGAATTTATTTATGAATATAAAATTGTGTACTGATTGTTTTGTGGTAAATAAAAATTTTCTCTTTCTTAAAAATTTGTCTCTTTCTTATATATATTACTAAAAACCCGCTAGTCGAAAGCTTTGTTCGAGGAAATTTTAAAAATCAGTTATGTTTTAATTTCTCTTCATCATACAGCTCTGTTATACAGTAGACATAATGGAATTTATTTAACAATGGCGACAGCGTTGTTAGTATTCGGATTCCCAAAACGATACTTTTTACCGCATCAAAAAATACCAATCACAACCAAAGTTATAAATATAAGTCATAGCGTGAGCGTAAATGTGAGCTAGTTTTGAAGTTATGACGTAGCATACAGCATAACAACGCGCTTAGTTAAGATGTTCTTGCTCGCGCACGTGCATTTTTATCGTTGCTACGCAACAGCGCAGTAAACCTTTGCTAAAATAACGCCATTATTCTAAAGATTATTTAACCTCACTTCCGACGTTAATTATAAAAAATCTAAAGCCTAAATTAAAATTCTAAGAATGCTATAGCCTATTCCCATCCTTTTTCTACAACCCTGCTAAAAATGGCGAGGTTTCAACTCCATTTGCGAGCTGGGTTTGGCATCACCAGAGGGTCATTTTGAGGTCGATTTTCGGTGTTTTTTCTTCTATGTCCCCGTTGCCGGGGAAATTTCGTCAAGTTTAAAATATAATATAGATATATAAATAATAATTTCTTATATATAAATATATAAAATATATTTTTGTCTGTTTTAATTGATAATGAATAACATTTTTGTTTTCTTGAAATTGTTGTTTTCTTGAATGAATTTGTTGTTGTTTTAGCTCGTAGCACGATTTACCTGAGGACCCCAGGCTTTAATGTTGGTAAACCGAATAGAGATTAGGCGGAATGACAGGCTGAGCGCGGCCCAGTAAAGCACGATGCATTAAAATTAACATCGTCAGTAAACATCAAAGCTCTGCTATGATTTCGAAGCAAAGTAAACATTTTTTAATTATCTTTGTGGTTTGATTGACACAAAACAAATATCATTCATTAAAGTTTTAGTTAATACATTGATATGTAAATGTAAACTTATTAGTTGCAGTAGAATCGAATGTCATCACGTAATGTCATTTCTTACTACTGTAGTAGGAGCAATTTTTACCACTTTGAGGGACAGAGCACGTAATTTTAAATGATTTTAACCTTTTTACGGGTAATTTTCTCGTTTCCGAGAAGTTTTTAACGAGAAATTTACATAATTTATAATTCGTTTAACTTTTTACACGTATTTGTTTACGGGCAAGGTATTTGTCACGTAATTACTTTGATAATACCAATTTATATTATAATATTGTGTACGAACATATTATTATTTTTTTCATTAACTAACATCCTAAAAATGTCAGATACCTTCAATTTTGGAAACTTTACTTTTAGAAAGACGAGAGACGAATGAAACTTCATTTTTCAGAGAAAGCAGAAATCTACACAGAACACGATGTTTAGATTAAAATACTTGTCAGTCTAGTCGTGAAATTTGGTCAGTCTACACATTTCCAAAAAAAAACACTACTATATAGTAAATCACGTACAATATTATTTTATTATTAATTAAAATTGAAATTTAAAAACACCACTATTAAGCGTACACTTTTACTCAGCAGTGTCACTACAACTAGTTTACAAAAATACTTTTAAAACTATATATCAAAAGCAAAATAAAGTTCTATGTATAAATTCGTTCATAAAACTTCCAAAAAGCTAATATAATTTAGATAAGTCAAAGAGAGGGTTAAAATTATTAATAAAACATTTTTGCTACCTCAGTGTCAGATAAAGTAAACAAATAAGTCTTCAGTGCGGACTTAAACGCCTCAACAGAATAACATTGTTTAACTGAGTCTGGTAGTGCATTAAAAACTCGTGGACCAACCACACTAAAACTACGATCACCAAAACCCTTGGTTGAACGATAAGGGACTATGAGCCTAACAGTGTGTCCATGGTGAGCATACTTAAACATATCTTGAAGGTACAGTGGCGCTATTCCATTAATAGCCTTAAAAGATAGGAGACATATTTTAAAAATCACTCTTTTAGGTATATTAAGCCAGTGCAATTTATCAAGATCGTCGCCTAGGTGATCAAATTTATATTTTCCAGTTACTGCTTTTGCACAGGCATATTTGTTTTAACTTGTTTTTAAATCTGTAACGTTAATAATTTAATGTATTCGATTTTTGGGTTAGATAACACTAAACAGAACTTAAAAATAGCTCAAGCAGTCAAATTCGAGCGGAGACTCTTTCGTCTGGTCGCTGTGGGTATATCTTTTGACTGTAGTTTTGAAGCTGTGTTCAACCAGCACACTGAAATAATAAGTTCTGGTTAGTAAAGCAGTTAGTTACACTAGATCACATATATTAACTGTTTACTTTAGTAAGTACGTAACTCGAACATGTGTATGTTAACAAATGTTGAAAAGAGAGTGAGAAGAGAAGATTTGACACGACAGGTTTGAATATTTTAATGAGAGATGAATTTTTAGACCTAGCTTAACTTAGAATTTCTTTCCGATAAGTTTAAATACAGTTTCTTAACGTAGAACTCGACATGAATTTGTGTATCTTAGTGATACTAGAGATCTTTTATCACCGGTATGGGACGGGAAGTTAATTTTAACACGTGTACTCTTTTCGGAATATTCTATAAAGCTGTAATACACAGCAAGATATCTCTTAAAACAGGCAGTCATTTTACACTGCAGCGAGTTTTACCGCTCTTTTTACGTGTAAAACAAGAGATATAATGCAAATGTGTCACGTGCTAACTCCTTTTATGGAATAACTAGTAACCGTATTTTTTAACAAGGGTTTTTAGAGATAAAATTTTCTTGCGCCAGAAGGGTTTAAAGTTAAAGAAAGTTGAATTTTTTTTGGGGCACGAGCGTTTGCGCTGAGCCGCGCATGGATTTAAGGATATTAATTTTAACGTGTTTTTTGATATTTTGCGGGCATTTTAAAGACGTGGCGGAGTGTTGGGAAAGAAAAGAAAAGAAAAGAAAGAAAAGACAAAGGGTGGAATGTCGATTATTAACCGATCTTTCTATAAGCATGTAAATACAGCTGATGTAAATAAGAAGAAGACAACAACAACCGGCTCGGGACCTACTAACAACCACGAGAGTGTCTGACTTGAAGCCGGTAAGTGTTTGTATGTTAGTTGTTGTCTTTCCCGTATTACATTGTGATCTGTTTTACTTTACTAGATCTTGATTGTGTATACTTCCTGAGAGGATGTTACTTACGGTGTTTTAAGTGCCTTATTACCCCAGGTTGTTTTGTGTGGATGCTAGCGTAGCAGTCCAGTGAAGTTAGATTGAGGATATAGTTCTAGAGGGAACAGCTCTGAGAGAGCAGACAAGTATAGCAACCTGAGTGGACCTGAGTAAGCTCTGAGAGAGCAGTCACCAGCACAGCACAAGTAAGATCAAGAGGGACGGTATAGCTGAGAGAGCTATTACTAGTAAAGAGTGGATCAAGGAACTTTCCCAAAAGCACAAGTTAAATTATTAGTAGATAATATTTATTGAAGTGATTTGGATATTGAACACAGATCACTCAGCGTAATAACCATACACACTCATATCACTGATCAACCAAGTACATCTGAGAGTTATAACTAGAGAGTTATCTAACCTTGTTATAAATCTATTTTATTACAACCCTTTATCCCACAGAGTTTGACTTGGTATTATTGATAACAATTCTCCCTATATAGCGGTATTAACAATTTTCACTTCTAGTAATTATAACATTGTAAGGTCCCTGCTCAGTACCTTAAAAGTCATTGCATTGTTAATTGACCAATACGACTCCAACGATGTCGATTGACGGTTCCCTCTTTACAGATTTGATTTACAGAAAAAATGGTTTGTGATGTTAATAATATATGATCCTGTCGTTGATGTTCCCAATGGAGACATTAGCTGTGGAGTTAATTTGTAGCTTTGTTGATTACTTGATGATGTTTCCTTTAGTCCCCGCACACCAGTTGACTGGTTTCAAATATATATATATATGATTTCTCAGGTGAGAAATATTAAGGATTCTCAGGTGGTTTTGATCAGGTTGAAAGGTCCAGGTCGAGAGGAGCCAGGTATTGTTCTGGAGGAATATTATTTTGGCTTGGGTAGGACAACATAGACCTTTCTGTGTTCAGCCGATTGGATGTCAGTAAAACAGTAAATATGAGCTGGAGGTAGAGGAGCTGGAAGAGGTATCCATATCATATCACTGTCATAGTTAGAGTTGCAGGGTAGGGGTTCCAAGAGCTACGTTAAACATACATTTGTGGAGAGTAATTGTGTAATTAGAGTCATCAAATTTCAATTTTACATACATTACCACTGAGAGTATTTTCTAAATTATTTCTATACCATTTAATTGCATGATTTTTGTTAAAATTAGGAACACAAGTTTTAAATTTTGGAATTTATTAATAACAATCAAAACATATCATATGGACACGTTCATAAAAAGGTGGCACTAGAGATTGATTTTTCACTGCCAAAATTGTGTGAAGCATTTTAAAATACTTGTATCTCAAGGAGTATGCTATGAAAGTTAACCAAATTTTAATATGTGGTCCAAAAAGATTCAAATGTCACATAATTAAGTCATTCATCTCTTTATATCTGTTAATTGTGCAGATATGAGCCAGAAATCACAAAATATTCATTTCTTTGATATATAAAGCGCGTTGGTTGGCTGCCTCAGTAATTGTATCACAAGTTATCTAATATCTTTTGGTATCTTGATTTTACTAAATTCATTGTCAGTTTTCTATAATCAATAGATTTTCCAGATTTGATTACATAAGGCTGACTACAGTACAGACTTTATGTGATCCATCGACAGAGTGTGAAGGATCAATGGAGCAAGTTTTTCAGTTAATTGGGTTGACGAGAAGAAATCATTTAAACTGATTTACGAATAAAACTATTTCATAAAGACATGATACATGTTGAAGATAATGCTACCAACAAAAATGAGTGCCCTTGTGGTTCTAGTGATGACCAATCTATCTTTATCATGTGTGAAAAATGTGAACAAAAGTGGCACAATAGATGCTGCAATCTCTCTGGGCTTAACACAGCTGCTGTAGAAATGCTTGATGATTGGGAATGTCCTATGTGCTATGTTTCCCCTTACACCTTCCATCATCAACCTTCCATTAATGAATATGCTGGCCGTTCAGAATTCCATGGCAAACTCAATCAGCTAAATAATGTATGGTTTCCGTGCAGTGAAATGGTGGCCAGACCATTTTCCAGAGGTGTTAACTCAGATATTGATGAGCCAGAAGAAAAACCTCCATTTTTGGAGGTTTCAGAGGTAGGGACTTCAGAGGCTCCTCCACAAAATCCAAAATTAACTCCGAGAATATCAAATAAATTTGATGGAGAAGATCTAACCAAACAGGTCCAAATTTTACACAATTCTCCTTTAAAGACACATAGCCAGTCTTTGCCTTCCAGTTCGCATGACAGTGTAACTAATACCAAGAGACATTGTTTTGAAATCCCAACTATTTCTGACTCCTCAAAATCTATCAAGTTAGGACCTGCTTGTGAACCTTATGTGATGCATGATCCAAATGCAATCGATACTGAACTGAAAAATGAGCTTGCAAAGTTTGTGAAAGACAAAGAAGAAGATTTCAAAATGGTCGGTGAGAAATCTCGTGTTCTTTATTATGGCATCCACTCTTATCGTAAATTTGGCTACATTTTTGAGCCAAAAGAAATGCCAGCAGTGGTTCACAAACTGCTCAATGCATTGATTACACCCAAATGTCCACCTAAACAACACGTTAACTCATGTCTCATTACTAAGTATCAATCCGGATCCAACAATGTTGATATGCACAGGGATGATGAACCTGTAATTGATTTGGAATCATTGATTCTTACTGTTTCGATTGGAGCAACACGTACGATGACCTTTATAAGTAATGACAAGAGTAAGAGAACAGACATCTCACTGGAAGACGGTAGTCTGTTGATAACCAGTCGATATTCTCAGGACTTTTGGAAGCACGGATATTGCACTGAGGAGAGCTCTGAGAATGAAAATATTGGCTTTTCATTTAAATTTAGGAACATAGCTCCTTATTTTATGTTGTCTTATTAAGACACTGCACTTGTTAAATATGTGAAACTATATAATCATGAAATATGCTATTCTTTTAATCACAACCATAGTCAAGACTTCCTATGCATTCTTTGAATTGACTTCTCTTGTATGTTTAATGCTTGAATAGCATTCAGACTTTTCATTATTAGAGCAAGTTAGTATGCTTTTATATTTTATTATCTACACATGATTCAGCATTGAATTAAAGTCTACTACATAATACAGCATTTGGATAATCAAACATGTTTACATAAATCTCTGCTGATCTTTAGTTCTGAAACTAGCTGTTGTATGATTTGAAGCATGGAACAACTTTTAAAGCTTCAGTGATACTGCTCTTTTCATAAAATCCTAATATCTTTCACTGCTTGATCAAACATTCGAACTTGAATGGCTGAATCCTTTTTTTTTCTAAAGCAGATCATTAAATTTCCTTTCTAATTTTGTATTATAATTTAACACAATTTTAATTATTCACAACTTGTAATCCTCACAATGTTGCGTAGGAATGGCAGCTATCCCTGATCAGAGGGACAGTAGTCCTGGAGGGGAGCTCCTGAACGCCCTCTCTCCGTCGCGCATCCTTCCTAACCACGTCATTGCTGTGAGGCGCTGGCGCAGAATCAATGAGAAGAACATCAACAACAAAATAAGGAGGAATATCAGAGATAAACGAGCGATAGTGCTTGAAGGCAGAGATATAAACTTCAAAAGGAACAAGAAGATTCCTCTGGATATCTTGACAAAGGATTGGCTGGAAAACATTGGTAATATTCAGTTTGACCATTACTTTCATCATTACTTGTAACCATCCAGCCCCTATCATTCTTCGTTTAACTTTCATAATACCAAAACCTTGTAATTACATATATATTATATATGTTAAATGTATGGTACCCTTAAAACTTTAGATACTGTCTATAATCATATCATATTTTATTGAATTTTATAATAATACATATTTGATTTTATCATTACGGAATTGTTTTCCTTCAGGTGGCACCGACGAACTTAGAGTGTATCTTATAGACAACTGCCTTCCTTCCCTTGTATTGGGACTTGAATCACTTCTTGAAGAAGTTTGATATTTTTATAATCACTTTAGAGTTTAAACTTTAAGGAAGTTCTAATTCTATCGATTTTTATGTACATTTCGTACATTATTGCTGGAATCATGTACGGTACGTGTAAACATCACGTGTCTAATATCACGTGACTATCAGGTGGGAAAAGCCAAAGACAACTTCAACCCTCTGAACTATCTGGCCCAACATCTGATGAGGAATAATCCTCGCTACAATCATCTCATCAAGAACAGCCCTTACATGAAAGGGTTGAATGAGGTTTATTTCTAGAAAATATGATTTCTTATCATGTGTGTTATTGTTTAAAAGTTCAGATAATATCTGAAAAATATTATATGGCTTGATTCTTTTGAGGGTTTAAACGTGAATATTTAATTTAAGAAATAAGTTCTCAGATAAACGTCTTTACTTGACTTTAAATATAATTTGATGCAGGTAAAAACAGAATTGCGGCAACTAGTTGCCAAGCTTCGTCACAGCAAGTCCGCTAAGATAACTTCCGATGCGCGCAAGAGGCGTTACCAGCGCCAGACAAAGGAGGCGCTGGAACCTGCTGAGATGGACAGAAGAACCGAGATCACTGCTAAATCTTTCCAGAAATGGAGCTTTGGAGACGAAACTATTCCTCAATATAAAGTACTAGATCAGTCACATCTATTATTACTTTTTGGAAGCTTAAAATTTGTTTATTATTTATGTTGGGTTTAACTTTTGTTTGACTCACCGCTGATTGTGGGCACATTACAAGCGATTGAAATCTCCAGTTTTGAATTAAGATCGATCATGGAGCAATTCTTGATTAACCATCTACGCTCATGTACATTTTTCAACATTAATTTTCTAGCGTAAACTTGTGCTTCATAAATTTCAAACAAATTTAAAAAGCGAGCTTGATGAGCAGAATTAACAAGCATGTTAACATGCCTGGTTAAGCTGCAGACAAATTTTGGGTTATCAGAACATTGAATCACCACCCGTTCTCACTTACTATTTTTAATTATTACTTACTATGTTGCTATTTTTGTACCAGAATAACTCATATTTCAATGAATGTTTATCACCGATCTATAAAACTCTCTTTGTACTCTCTTTGTACATCACATTTACAGTTGTTATATATAACAACTGTAAATGTATATAATCACGTTACTTTCCATTTCACAACATTACAAAGATTTAACAACACTATTCTCTACTTGCTAACTTTCAACTGTTTTCACCAGATTCAACGTGCTCTGAGATCGTTTATGGAGGAGAAAGTGCCCAAGTTCAACGAAGAAATGCGCGAAGGTACATCTAACATCAGTCCTTCATTTCAATGTCCATTGTTTGTTGGCATGCTTATGATATGTGTCACGAATCACGACACGAATTCACTTAAGTACTATAAATAAACTAAAATCTTGTAGATTAAGTAAAAAAACACGTCTTGAAGATAAGCACGGATTATAATAATCCCATTGAAACATGTACGGATTGTAGCAGCATGCATGCTTTAGCAAGCTAAACCAAGCAAGCCAGAGGTCCTTCCCCACACATATGGAATCAATATGATTAGTGTCACAGTGTCACACAGGCCACAGTACACTACATGTACACATCATATTAAACATGTTTAACAGATCCATGTCTAGTCAACTCAGAGGCTTCAAGCCTGGCCAGTCAACAGAATAATTAGTCATGGTAAGAGTACACGCTGTCATACTACATATATGTTATGTATTATATGTGTATTATTATATGTGTGGTATAGAGTGAAGCCGTTTAAGCTCCTCTCAGAAAGAGAGAACAGAGTGTAATGCTGGCGAGTGGCGAGTTTGCCATTAGTTACGTGTAATACTGGCGAGTGGCGAGTGCTGTAATCACTATATTACAGTACACAAATACCTCTTCTGTAATTCTCTTATCGTTGCAGTGTGTAAGTACATACAACCAGTACCACTAGACGACAGGAAGGACGCTATTTCATGTCAGCAGTACTGTAAATACGTCATGGACCGCACTGAAGGATGGCCTATTGGAGCGTTTGGAGCGCTAATGCAGCACATTGAGGCGTGCGCTAAAGCTGTACCTGTGGGGGATCAGCGCCAACGATTACAGTTAGTTTGTTGCAGTGCGGAAGGGGGGTTTCTCCTAAGATTGTCTTCTATATTCTTTTATGTTATTTTCTGAAAAATGTTTCAAGATGTTCGTCATAGTTGGACTTATCCGTCAATCTTACTTATTTACTGGATTTTATTTTGAAGTTCAATTTTTCAGACACGCATTAACATCACTCTTCCGTTCAATCGATAAAGAACAGGTTCGTTTTCCTTCATACATCTTGCTGTGAGACGTGACAACTATCTTGCATAGAGACAGCTTATAATATGAAACAGACGTTGCGAACTTAACTACATTGCTTGCAGTTATCATAATTATAAGTGTTAATAATAATGATAATATTGAACTTTCAGGAGAATCAGCTGAATAGAGCACACATTTTAACATTGATCAAGGAGTTCTACGGCAACATACCTATCAACATGAAGAAATACATAACCAACCCACTCGACTGTAAGCATTTTGGTGGAACTTTTATAGCTTTTCATCGCTAAAATACTACACTTAAGGTGATTGATCTACTAACTGAGCAATTACCTATCCAACTCTAAACTTAACTTCAGGGTCAGATAAGGACACAGTGTACAGCCCCACTCCCACGCCCAGTGTAATGACTACACCCTTCTGTGGCAGCGCATCTATCCCGGTCTACTCAGAGACTCCAATAACCATCGACACTCCGGCAGTCGATGAACCAATGGCAGCCCAAGAATTGGTTAGTTATTAGATTAAATAAAGTACTCGCAGGTTATTGAGACTGTCGACAGTATAATAAGTTAAGACACTACACTTGTCTTGGCAACAGCGTGTTTATGGCCCGCGCGGCTCAAGCTACTGCTAGTTTGTATCAGTTTGTGTCATGCTAGAAGTGTAGCTTGTAGCAGTGAGTGTGTTTTAAAAGTCGCGCGCGCGCGCGTGGTGAGTTCTAAATTTTTGTCACAATATGAAATTTGAGAACGATTTATCTCAGCTTTACACAGTAGCTAGGACGTAGTTCTTGAATTTCTGGATCATCCCAACCTCTAAAATATACTTCACCGGCCTGTCAACTTTTTGTTCGATAAAATTCTAAGAGTCTGTATTCACTTTTCGTTTTACAGACTACGGAACCTTCATCTCCAGAGAAAACTGTCCGGTTACCTCCAGAGGACGATGGTGAGCAAATTATTTCAAAAAATTGTTAACTTTTGATTTTGAATAGAATTTAACATTTGGGTAATTGGAACATGAGTTATCATACTGACGGTAAGAACACAACTAATGTTTCACATCTTCGCTGGTCTTCAGTAAATATATGTATATTACACATACTTCCTCAATCATTTTACCTAAATTTCCTCCCCCATTCTCTCACAGCACAAACATCACCCACTCCGACTGTCCACATTGTTCACACCACAGTCGAAAATACCGAACATGATGATTTAGAAGCACCCAATAAGAAAATGTCTGCTAGGAAATCGATATTTTCGTTACAGTCAGAAACCAGCATTGGTGATGATTTTGTTCCCGTCACATCAGTCATCCACATCAATAGTCCATCTTCCGACGAATCACCATCCGTCAAATCACCTACTGACGAATCACCTTCCGACGAACCTTGGATAACTGAAATCAGTTGAGTCCAATATAACATCTTGCCAATAATCAACTCACACTTCTCATCTTCAACTTATCTTCATACTTTTCACCATTTGATCATTTTCATCACGTACATAGTAACTCACTGCGTAGTAAAGAACATAACTGCGGAATAATTCACTAATTAATATTCCTAGATGACGAAGAAGAGGTTCAACTACTGAAACATGACATAGAACTAATCGGAGAAGAGATCCCCTCCCACTTAACTCAACCCAGAGACCAAGAAATAGATACCAAGATTAACCTCGAGGAGTTCATCTACGTCACTGAGCGGCTTCTGGGCGAGGACCCTCATCCGTTAGTTTGATCCTTAGTAAATGTTTAACATATCTGTGTAGTTCCTAAAGCTGAATGGAGTTGTTTAACATTGATGAGAAGTGTTACTGTTAGGTATGGAAATTATAGTTGTGTGTAGTCAGTGTAGCTTACGTTGCAATTATCGAGCTCTCTTATCTTTTGTAAATTGCGATAAGTTCAGTTTGCTGCTACCGTGTAGTTAGCCTTTGCGTGTGTACTTGTACATTCCTATACAAGTACATTATGGAGGATGATCGTAAGGTGACCCAATCTCTGGACCAAATTCAAGGATTCGAGTATGATGAACAGACAAAATTGAAGGACAGTGTTACTAAGTGGTTCAATACGCTGGGAAAAGAACTGAAAATCGACGACAGAGATATTTGTGGAGATATGGACAGAGAAATATTTATGGCTCCAACTGTCTATAAAAAGCATCTGGCACTTCGGCTTGTGGAAGCAATAGACCTCGTTCAACGGCATGAATGCCAGATGGCTAAAATGGAGGAGATCATATATTTCTTGAAGACGGAAGCGTTAGAAGACAAGGATAAGTTGATCAGGCTGCAGGGCCAGCTGCTTGTGCAGAAGGACAAAGAACTGGAGTTGTTTAAGACGTCGGTTAAGAAGACAGTGCAAACAACGGTGGAGTCAGGGATTAAGAGCTACAGTGCAGCTGTACAACAGAACAGTGCAAGTGGTACGGTCTGCAACAGTAACATCCTGAAGAAGGTGATGAAGAGTGTGGCTGCAGAGGAGGACAGGAGCAAGAACCTGATTGTGTTTGGGTTGAAAGAAGAAGAGGGAGAACAGCTTCCAGCGCTATTAACCGCAGTTCTGGAGGAGATTGGGGAGAAACCTCACTTCGAAGCGACTAGAGTCGGCAGGAAGAGGCCAGGTAGTACGACTATCCGACCAGTAAAGATCACTGTCCCAAGCTCTACAGCGGTTCAACAGATTCTGACGAAAACAGGAAGACTGAGGCTAGTTGAGACCCACAAAAATGTATGGATCTGTCCAGATAGATCTAGCGAAGAACGAGCAACGAGGAAACATCTGGTTACCGACCTGAAGAAGAAGAGGGTTGAACAGACTCACCTCGACCACTATATCCGGTACGGGAAAGTCTGTAGCCGTGATAAGAAACCACCGTGAAGCAATTCATGTCTCTCGGACACTGATCAGTATTTGAATGAGTATTGCGTATCTTAATAGTTTTCGGACGTTATCTGTATTTGAGAGACAATTTTATAATTTATTTATTTATAATTTATATACGAGCTATTTTTTTGATTGTTTCACACTTCATATTTCATAATTTGTTTCACACTTCATATTTCATAATTTTATTACTAGGTGGAGGTGACGTTATTGAGACTTTGGGCGGCCATAAACCTCGTGTTTTAAAAGTTGTCCTCTGTACTTGTTTCACTGACCCACGCTTTATAGCATTTATACATTTCGGCCCATTTTATATGTTTGTTCGATTTGCTGTACATTTGTATATTTGCTATTTTGTAAAAGTTTCAAATCAAATCATAGTTAACCAGGTCCCAGACATGAGTTTACTAAACAGCGTTTAATTTAATTGTTGAAACACCTTACACGGATTAACTGATGTGCTTGTGTATTCAGGCGAGCACTGACAGCACTATCTGAGTTCCTGGAGGACAGTTTCCAAGAGACACCCCAACAGAGACAATCCAGACAGTTAGATGAGAAACTTGCTGCCAAACATCACGCTATGATGACCAAGTTAGTTTTGCTCTAAACTTGTTCAGTTTATTTCTCAGAAAAGTTCAAGACTCTTAATATAGAGGGTTCGGGTCGAGAACAAATACTCTGGCTCAATATGCGGAATATTCGTAGAAATAAAATCTTTATACCCAATTCCTGTTGTTTGAATAACTGCAAAGCTCATTTATTCGTTTAAAAACGAATTTTCATCAGGATAAATGATTTGTTTGATGAATGGGACGTGGATAAACTTGGCTACCTGGATCGCACAGAGATTCTTGCAGTTCTATCTCAGTGGCAAAAGAACTCTACTAAACCTTACAATGTTGAAATGTGTGAGTAGTTACCACTTTCTCACCTTGTTTGATCACCGCTTTTTTAATTAACATTGCTGTATTTATTTTAAGCGTTTTTTGGCGCAATTAACAATTGGTAAATTTTAAGAGCAATGAAAGAGAAGATAAGAACTATAACGTCGGTTTTACTTTCCTATTTCAGCAAAACAGATATGCAAGTCGGTGGAAGAGGTTGATAAGAAGGATTTACTGAGAGAAGACTTCCTGAAGTTGTGTCATTCCTTCCACAAAGTACTGGACAGTGACGATTACATGGACAGACTACTAGACTTCGTTGGCCTTGTCGTCCAGGTGAGTTTTGAGAAATTAGAAACAGCACCCAAAATTGGACGGGTTTAAATTTGATATTTTGAAAAGCTTTTTATTCATCAACTAGACTTTACATGTCGTTTCCTATCAAAATCTTGCTGTTATTGTTAAATATTCAAATTCATGTCGAGGAAATTTGAAACATATCTCTTTTTAGACCCAACGAGGAGATCTACGCCGAGAGAGGAAGAGGAGGAGATGGCTGGAGGTGATGCATCTCCTTCCCAAAATATCCGGATCTGATCACAATCTCTACTTCAGAAGTTTCTTCGATATCATTGAAAAGGTGAAATAATCCGGTGTTTTGTATCAATATGAGGCAGTGCTTACAAGAGCTTACAATTTACATGTCCGAATTCTATACTCAACTGATTCACATCTGCATGCTGTCCACGACCCATGTTTATTGTTAATAATTCCAGGACTTTGCATATCACGGTAGTGGACGGTTAATAAACGCGTACATAGCGTTGATAGAAACAGATCCCGACGCAGACGATGAAGACGAGGACAAAACACTGTTGAGATACGTTGCAAGTACTGCTAATGATCAAAATATTCTCATGGGCAGGACTCTGTACGCTACACAGAAGTGCATCAGGTAGGCTTGGTTGTAAGAATATTACATTTGTTTGAATTCGAATATAGCCAGCCTACTGCGCATCTCTAAATGTGATAGAATAAACAGATGGAAATGGAATGTAAATGTGATATTTACCCCCTCTTATCCAGTAATCAAGTGCGCCGGTCGGGCAAGGCAGTGTACATAAACCAGATCCGTAACAATAACCAAGTACACCTGTGGGCCATGGACAGATGGGCGGTAGATGAGGATAGAGACGGAGCTTTCCTGGTTCTGCCTCTCAAAAATGATACGGAAAAGGTAGTGATTATTTGATAACTTCAACTGTTTCTTATATCTCCATTTCATGTTTTCCCTACATGCATCTTGAACGATAGTTATATAAAGGATATAAGTCGGCGCACGCTATAGCATAGGTTATACATAACATTCGATTAACAGGAAATGAGCAAGGCGGTTTATAGTATCTCATCGATATCAATCCATTTCAACCAAACCTGATATCTCTTCTCCAGGTGGTTGGTGTGGTTGGAGTTGATACACTCCTCAGTTCTAATCCTACCCAGTTCCTCCCCCACGAGATTACTTTTATTCAGGTAACAGTCTGCAGTTTACACTTGTAGAAGGTGCTTGTTCTCACTTATTTGCACTTGGAGGTAGTGAATTGTATTGTAGGTGCCCATTACAACATCGCATTTCTATGTCGAATTGAACAACATGAAACTTCAGCCTGGTAATGTACATGTATCATATTATTATCATGTATATTATTGTATTAAGCTATTATCTACCCATTTGTTATGCGGTCTCAATGAATGAAATGTTGTTTAGAAATCGATTAACAAATATTTGATCTGTAAGTATTTTTAAATGCACGTTTGCAATTACATTTAAACTAAATAGTCAGATAAGAACAATTCCTCTAATATTCCTACGGTTACTTGTCGCATCCATAAATGATGATGAGTAGACAGTAGTGACTTCCTTTACCAACATTTACTCTCACACTTCTCAATGCTTGTACTTATTGATCACCGAAATGTACTTATTCTGGTCATTGTATTATATATAATGAAGCTGCCGTTAAATTACTGTTGCTCTTCAATATCGAAATGTTGTTCGCTAATTAACATCGTTATTCGTATCCATAATCATAAATAGTTTACTTATCATTTCAACTGGTTATCAGTTTTTAAACATTCTGGTTATAATCAGCTGTAACGCCCCCTCAGAACGTAGTACGGCAGCTGAGTAGTGGTTTCTCCTTCCTTGACGCTCGACACAAGTTCTCCCGAACCCTGATCAGTCTCCTGGAGACGATCCCTCGTAAAGAGTCCGCTGTTTTGTCAGTTTCTTGTTACGTTGTTGAGCCATTACCTCACGTGAGTTGTAGCATGAGATCACTCAGATTATTTAGGACCTTTATCTCACTAAAAGTTCTTATCTTTAAGCTTACAAATAAAAACAAAAATTTTAGCTTTAAAATTTAATGTGTCACCTCACATCATCCTGACTGTTCTGGTCCCAGGTTCCCTCAGGTCCGTCCGCTCCGGACGCTCCGGAAGAGTTCGCACTCCGTCACACCATGTCGCTCAACCCCAAAACGGGAATAGTGGAGATGACTCAGGGGGTAAACAGGGAGACGATCAGAAAAAGTGATAGCTCCTTTAGGTACATTGAGGAGGAGGCTCCTGAGAACACCAACATGAACGGGAAAAGGTAAAGGAGCTAGATAATCGGTTATCTTGTCGGGCATGAGTTCACACCAGGTGTTCACAGTCACGTGCATTTTGCATGCTAGTTTTTCAGTCGCGGGAAAATCCAGTGCTGCATGGGGTTTTAAAGTTGGTATATTGACATTATGAGCATGACTTATTTGAAAATGTGATGCAGCGTGCGTCAGCAGTCTTGTTTAGCGAGGAGTTTCTTATATTATACGCCGAAACGGAAGTTTCCTACTACAAGCTCGCCTGATCGTGCATGGAATGTTTTATGCATCCTATTTCCGCATGGTTTTTAAACGTCATTGAAGAAAATCTAACCAACTCATCGACAGTTTCCTGTGCTTTAAAGTGAAAACGCGGCATTTCCTAGTACTACTTAACTACTATAGGCTCATGATAATTTCAGGACGGTTAATTACATTTTTACTCATTTACCCAGTAAGGCCAGCAACGTGTCTGAGTCAACTTACTTTTCAACTTACTTGATTTGCTCTTTAAATTGCATGAAAACTTACTTCATCATAAAAGCGAAACTCTTTTCATGAAGCCATCTTCATAAAGATCATGCAACTCTTCGGAAATTTTTAATCTTTCTTCATATATATATATAAAGATAAAATAGACAGATATGACAAGAGTGGCAGTCTGTTATCTTGAAATAATGGCACTATCCGTCGCGGAGTCGAGTCCGCGGCGGAGCCGCCGGACTCCGGGCGGACTCCGAGCGGACTCCGGCGGAGCCGCCGGACTCCGAGCGGACTCCGGCGGTGCTCCGCCAAAATGTATTTACAGTGGACTCGAGTACATTTTGGCGGACTCCGAGCGGAGCCGAGCGGACTCCGAGCGGACTTTAAAGTCCGCCGCGGACTCCGAGCGGCTCCGCGGCGGCTCGGCGGAGTGTCCGCCGCGGACTAAGCCACTAGGCGGACTCCGGTCCGCCGCGGACTCCGGCGGAGTGCTTGGCGGACTCCGCCGGACCTCTCCGCCAGACTTGAATCCGGCGGAGCTTGGCGGAGTCCGCCAGCTCGGCGGACTCCGCTCGGAGTCCGCCGGACCCCAACAGAGTCCACTGACTTCCGACCTTCGTCTTCCGACCCTCGGCTAAATTTGTCACGTGACATACAACATAGCATTTTGCAATATTGTGGTCAGATGAAAAGGTCGCTAGTGATAAACCTTAACCATTACCCTCACAATGTCAATAGTGTACAACTCTAGTCCTAACTTTGACCCTATAATGTATAAACGTTGACCCTATACTAACCCTCCACCAAACCGTCCGCAGCGAAATATCAATGTCATTGACTGGTCACGTGACCAAAACAATTTTTGTCATATTATCTCATATGGGGAAGCGTTTTTAGCAAGCAAAAATACGTCGACCATCACAGGACGACGCCAGCCAGCACTCTCTATGCTCTTCGAGCTCCGATCGTCCTGTGACGAAGTAAGGACGAAGCCTGAGGTCCTCAGGTAACATCGACCACCGATTGAAAATTCAAAGATTTTTTGACATAAAGGTCAAATGTAAAACTAAAATCTTGATGTTGATTGATTGACGACGTCAATTTTTGAGCACAGCGCGAGCGCATATTGCGGAAAAGGACCGCGTAGCTAGTCAAGATGTTGATAAATATTTGGCTTGTGGCGCGATGTGTTGCTCTAACTATAGCTTGTAGGTTTACAACCTACCAGGACGCGCGCCGAGTTGGACTCGTCGACGGTCCAATATATGGAACAGATATTTTAAGAGTATCACCCGTTAAACTATAGCCCTCTCGCTTGCAGTAGCGCGCGACCGCCGGACGCGGAAATGACCTGGTTAGCTAGGTAAACGCGATGTGCCTTGTAGGATGAAATCCTACTAGCTGACGCCATTCGCAGCTGTGCTGCTCGCTGTACGTCAGCGATCGAAATTTATACGCGTATCCCCCGTTAAGATGTGCCACTCGACGCGCCACACAATTTTTTTCGTTGCTCGTCGCACGTCGACGAACAACAACATCGTCCTGGTCCAACAAATTTTGGCGAGCGATTTTCTCCAAAAATTTAATGAGGGCGTCGACGTGCGACGAGCAACGAGAAAAATTGCGTGGCGCGTCGGGTGGCACATCTTAACGGGTGATACGCGTATAAATTTCGATCGCTGACGTACAGCGAACATCACAGCTGCGAGTGGCGTCAGCTAGTAGGGTTTCATTCTACAATGCAAGGCACATCGCGTTCATTTAGCTGACCAGTCAATGACATTGATATTTCGCTGCGGACGGTTTGGTGGAGGGTTAGGGTCAACGTTTATACATTATAGGGTCAAAGTTAGGACTAGAGTTGTACACTATTGACATTGTGAGGGTAATGGTTAAGGTTTATCACTAGCGACCTTTTCATCTGACCACAATATTGCAAAATGCTATGTTGTATGTCACGTGACAAATTTAGCCGAGGGTCGGAAGTCAGTGGACTCTGTTGGAGTCCGGCGGACTCCGAGCGGAGTCCGCCGAGCTGGCGGACTCCGCCAAGCTCCGCCGGACTCCGCCGGATTCAAGTCTGGCGGAGAGGTCCGGCGGAGTCCGCCAAGCACTCTGCCGGAGTCCGCGGCGGACCGGAGTCCGCCTAGTGGCTTAGTCCGCGGCGGACACTCCGCCGAGCCGCCGCGGAGCCGCTCGGAGTCCGCGGCGGACTTTAAAGTCCGCTCGGAGTCCGCTCGGCTCCGCTCGGAGTCCGCCAAAATGTACTCGAGTCCACTGTAAATACATTTTGGCGGAGCACCGCCGGAGTCCGCTCGGAGTCCGGCGGCTCCGCCGGAGTCCGCTCGAAGTCCGGCGGCTCCGCCGCGGACTCGACTCCGCGACGGATAGTGCCGAAATAATCCTACATTTTTCGATACTTAGGCAAGATTCAATGAACAGTGTTCTGATATTACGGCAAGATACGATCGTGTAAATGACAGGCTTTCTTCTTTTCATTGACTCTTCCGCAAATAATATGCATTTTTGTCCTTTAATCTTTTAATTCTTCTGCATTTACCTTATCCAATTGTCAAATTTGATGATTTAGTTTCTTTATCATATTATCTTACACTGGCTTGTAGTCCATAGTGGCCTTGTACATAGTCCATAATGTAAGTGATGAGAAATTTTGTAAGTTTGTTAAATGATGTTTTAAATGCTGTTTGCATCCCTGCTAATAGTAGTTTCAAAAACGTTTTGGTGTCAGTTTAATAAAACTTTAGTATATATTGCTGCTAAAAGCTGTTCCGAAAAGGGTTTTAGTGTGAGTTTTAAAAATGTTAGTTAAAAGTTGTAACTTCTCACCCTTTTTGTGTCCGCTGCCACAATCAAACCCTGTTAGTGTATTTTTCTTTGTCAGCTGCGAGCCTCAATCAGATTCTGATGAAAGTGTAAAAAGTGTTGCTCCGGATAACCACGTGCGGTAAGATTCATCCTGAACTAGGTTCAGTATTCAGTACAGCACTTCTCACTCAGGTTGGAGCCAGCTATATCCTCTCCTTTATTCGTCTTAAAACAGCACATAACTTTTGGTCATCATAGGAGACAAAATGGCTTGGTTCCATCACTATTACTTTTATTACATACGTAAGCACTAACCATTAATAATGCTTTACTTAAAAACATCCATAAGCCTCGTACTATGATGTACCATAGAGCACTTCTCTTTCATTAAGCATCATTCATATTTACCTTTCAATATTCTGTTTATCTTTTCATAAAAATTATACGAATAATTCTTAATCTTATTAACTTAAACACTTCCTTTTTTTCTTAATTCTGAATCTTATCAACTTAAACATTTTCTTTTTTCCTTACCCTATTATATCCTATTTTCAACAATTGACGCCCATTTTCAGATTCTGAAACGCACAATATAGTCAATTAACAAATTATGCATATTGCCTGACTGTAGAAGCAAAATTATAAACAAAGTAAGTTTGTCTGGTAGTCCTCTGGACTCAGTCCTGGTGACACTTTCCAGTTATAGATACCCAAATCTAAGGTTCCTTTTCCCGGTCATGTTGCAGGTAAAATTCGTTGGTCAAATCCAGTGGGGCATGTTTCTGTTTTCTGCGGAAATCGAATTTTTGCACGACCTAAAGCATTTTTTCCCGATCCATGACTCGTGCCGAAGGCACAAAAGAGTCAAGGACAAGGGTTAGCGATCGAGGTTTTTTTTGTATATGGTAGCTTTGCGACCGTGCCTGCGAGCGTGCGTGCGTGCGACCGTACGTGCCTGCGAGCACTGTTATCGCCCACGTGACTACCTGCGCAAAGTTATTTTGCGTGGTAATCTGAATTATATAATTGTTGGCGCGCGGCGCTGAACCAACCAAGTACATTATTAATTTCATCATGTACGTATCCCACTAGGCACTAATTGATAGCATATTATTATTATTTTGAGTTAGTATTACTATTTTGCACAGAGCCGTGTCAGGTTGCATAAACAATAAACATATGGTTACATAGAAGTATACACGATTTTCAAATTCAATATAGAATTATATTAACTGGGCGGCGCTCGTCAGTCGGCATGTCACTTCGCCATATTTGCATGTTTATATAAACAGTAAAGACTGGGCCGTCCCCAGGTTGTATGGAATATGATAAATACACCATCACGGATCGGGAAATTGAGCGGCCATCCACAAAAGAAAAGCGGCCGCATTTCTTGTTACGACACCATATTGTGTTCAAGTGATGTTAGAATTCATCCCAAATTTCCAATAGCATGTCGTATTGTCATGCTGTTAAAGCATGTTGACCGTGGTCTAGCCTCTAGGATTTATTTTCATATAATAAATATTCAATTCCTCTCAATTTGAGAAATAGAAAGGAATTAATTGTCAATCCTAGTGTGAACCTTTTTGAAGGTAACTTCTGCGTGATATTCAATCTTTCTAAATTTGAAGCCAAATTTGAAAACTCATTTTACTGTAGCAGCAACATGCATTATTTTAAGCACCCTTTCAATTTTCTCAATTAATACAATGATCTTAACTTCTAAAGTTAAATCTATTCTATTGTGGTTTGTGGATACTGGTGATATTGTGTCACATGTTATATTGATGTTGTTTTGTATTTGATTGCCTTTTTCTCGAGCTGAAAAGTTGATATTTCTGTATCGTGTCGTGAAAGCATATTTCCAGTAGACAAATGGATGGTTTTAGAACTTTTTGTCTGCTAAAACCATCCTTGTAAGCTGATGCCTCTATCTGCCTCTTTTAACAAGATCCCTTTGCAATAATCCTTAATCCAATAATCCTTTTTACCGTTCTCCTTTTGCTATTCTTGTTTCTTGCTATCTTTTGACTTCTAGTATTCTCCCAATTCTAATTGTGCGAGAAATTTGTAAAACTTAGAAAGCTGAAAATCTGAGCACATTCTTGGTTATTCTTATTTCTAACTGACTATACTTTCATTTTCTGTCAATGTTTTTATTACCCTCTTATTGCACATTTTAAGCTGAAATGTATCACTACTCACAACATATACTTATCAAAGTGCCAGCTGCACCAACAACATTACAGCAAAGTAGTTTGCTTCTGAAACACCATACAACTTTGCACTCAGCACTGTGGCAGACTCTAGCCCACAACATTATAATCTAAACTTAACTCCATCATCCCCTAAACCAGGGACTACCTGTTCAACTGTTTGGAGAAGAAGGAGAATATACAGAACAGGGCGTATGGTACCGACCATCTAGCTATGCGCGTGGATGACAAACAGGGCGTCCCTATCTTCGTGATAGATCTTGATACTGGCAAGGATAAGAGCCACATACTCAAGGCTGCTCAGGTAAATAAAATATGTATAAATTATACTTCATAAGAAATGTATAGCACTTAGTGCTATCAGATTTTTTCAATAACAAACAACACCCACCAGAGATGAGCTACTCGTAAATGCAGGGTAGTGTTGGTTATGTGCCTAACCTGGTGAGCACAGTGGATATCCTTGATGTACGGCTAGTTAAACAAGGAATTGAAACTGTGGGGCTCCCTGCAGACCACCCTACCTGTGGCTAAAGCTCTTATATACAAAAACAATACAATGTTTCACTTTTAAATGTGATCAACTAAATTAAAACAAGTAATATTCCAGATCAAGTCAGTGAGGAACTTGTTTAACAAGTTGGTGTTGGTATTTGGACAGCTTCTAGAGGAGGTCGAGAGTGATGAAAAGAAGTATAACTCTGGTGAGGAAGGCCATATTTTCGTGATACAGTAAAACCCCGATTTACCGCAGAGTTTGGGGGTAAGGAAACATCCGCGGTAAATCGGGGTTCGCGGTAAATCGGTGTTGTTACCATTTTGGGGAAAGGAGTGCCGGGTTTAACGGGTTGGGGTAAATCGTAGGGAAACGGGGTTTAGACACCAGGCTTTTTCTGTCATATCGTTTTTTCCCTTATAATTTTTTGTAGCATTTGATCCTGATTCCTTTTTAAAGAATTTGTTTGTTTTTTAACTCAAACCCTAAGTAGTTTGGGTTCAAAATTCCAATATTCCTCAGTGGGAGGCTCACCGGGTGTTTTGAGAGCTCTAAGGTTTAGGGGAATATCTAGGTCTAAAGGGAATCCAAATGGATGGGGGTTAAAGATTTTG
Source organism: Bolinopsis microptera (assembly GCF_026151205.1). Lineage (NCBI taxonomy): Eukaryota > Metazoa > Ctenophora > Tentaculata > Lobata > Bolinopsidae > Bolinopsis > Bolinopsis microptera. The sequence continues at coordinate 14,843,587 of NC_087073.1, forward strand.
TCCACAAATTTCCATGAAATTACATTTTCGAAGGGTCAAAGGTGAATTTCTATTTGCCAAAAAGGGGTGGCAAGCAATTTTTCACCCCGCCTTTTAACTGCCAAAATAATTTCGTAGGAATTGCTTGAAATATTTTGTAATACCAAAGGAACCCCAAAGACTTGTTGAAATAAAATTACCGGCCCCCCTAAGCATGGAACCCTTTCTTTGTTAAAGTTAGAGAAAGAGAGTTCCAAATGCCCAAAAAATCAAAAAGTAAGAACTTTCCTTTTAGGTGTTTCTTCCTTGGAATTTTTTGGGCCGTTTTTTAACCGGTGAAAACTCCCATTTAAGTTTGAAATTTAATTATAAATTTTTTTGGATTTGGCTGTTAACACTTAAATGCGGTTTGTAATAAGTTAGGATTGTAACCTTGTTTGTTAAAAAACATTGGCGTGGAGGCTTTTTTAGAACCTTTTTAAACTAAAAAATTTCCTTTACTCTTTATAAATCATCCCCAAAAAAGTTAATATTTTTAAAGTTTCCTTTATTTTACCTTTTTAAATTAATAATTAAAAAATGTATTTCATAATGTGGAAATAAATGTAGCCAACATTTTAATTTCTACAGGAACGTAAGGTTTCCAAATAAAAAGGGATAACATTAAGATAACCTTTTCAAATTCCAAGGATGTTGGTTTTAGCTGGACGCGGGTAGATAGGTGCCATTTTTATTGATGAGTCATATTGATTTATTTTGTCTTGAAGTTTTATAGTAAAGGGGTTATAGAAATTTTAAGCCTGTTTTTTTTAAAAAGGGGAAGTTTTAGTCTTTTTTAAACAGACAATATGGTTATGTTTAATTATAAAGGTTTTAAAAACCCGGAAGCACGTAACTAAAACCCCTTTTCTATTATTAAACAATAGGATCATGGGGAGGTTATGTTCCGTTAAGCAAATTAACAGCGAGCAAATTCACTCGTGCCTTCTGGGTTTTTTGAAACCCCGAAAAAAACAAGTCAGAAAGTGATATTGGAGTTTAGGAAAACTAACATGTGGAAAAGAGGGGGTTCCCTCCCAGCTTATATATTATTCCTTTGTTTTTGAAACGATTTTACACTTTTTCACGTAAAAATGTCAATCCGTTTTGGAATAGAATTGGCAGAGGAATAGTAAACCTAACTTTTTGGTTTAAAATTTTTCTTAAGGTGGGAGATAAGATTGTTTTGAAATTCAGGCCAAAAAGGAATTTTGTCGGAAAGCAATCAATTTTGGGAAAACCAAAGACCCGTAAAGCCCTTTTTTCGACCAAAGACGGGTTACTGTACGAGAAGGATTCAAAAAGGGAATTGATGTTCATTATAACATATGAACGGTAAAACGTTAAAAACATTTTTTTTTAAAGTAGGGAAATGAGGGGTTTTCCAATTCCAAAAGGAACAGGGAGTTCCACTGGGTACATCTTATTGGGGTTTAAGGTGTGGGGCGAATAATTTTCCCCCATGGTTCCCCATTGCAGTGAAGAAACCCATAAATTACAATTGGCCGTTAATTTCCTTTAAGCGTATAATTTGGTATAGATGAACGGAAAAACAATATGGAAAAAACTTACTCGCAAAACCCTTGACAAGACAAAAATTTAAACAACCTGTTTATCAGGCCAAAAAAGGGCCCAAAAAGGGGCCGTTGACACTTCAAAATAATTACTTATTATATGGTTGAACAGAAATGTTTCATTAACATAAGTTAGGGAAAAAAGAATGTGAAGGAAAGCAACAAGTAGAATCCTAATAAACATATTTGGGGGAAAAAGGGGATTTCGAATTTTTGTACCCAGGTTCAAAACCACATCCTGCTAGTAGGAAAGTTAATTTGTTCTTTTTTTGTTGAATTCAAATCGTTCATGAATTATTTTAACGTATAATACTTAAAAACATTGGACTTTTAATTGTCCCTAACTATAATAATATTTCTTATTCCATGACCCAAAACAAGGTCGATATTTAAAGAGACGTTTAAATTCTTTAAGGGAATTAAATTTTTAATTTAATTTTTAACAAAATTTATAACTTGGTTTATAAATAAAATTAAACACATTTTCAAAAAAAAGAACGTAAAAAAAAATAAAAATTTGAATTATACAATCGTTTAAAAAACCCAAAGACCAAAACCCAAAAGATTTTTTTTGGTTCCAAAATTTTATTGATATGTACAATTAAAACATTATGAAAAATTTTATGGGGGGGTTAAATGGGGGGGGGGGGGGGGAATAAAAATTTATTTATATAAAAGTTTTCCAAAATCCCTTTATGTTTTTTTAAAACCCATATCGTTTATTTTCAATTATTATCGTCATATAATCAAACAAATCCAAGCTAAAACTTTCATTTTTATTTAAAAAAATTAATTTTCGAAATTTTTTAAATAATGTCAAAATAAATTCAGGCAAAATGGAATTCCTTTCTTTCCTTTTCCAATAAAGAAAAAATAACAAAAAATTTTGGTAACTCCGTCGTTTTAGAAAGTTATTAAGGGATTAAGGAAGCTTTTCAAGGAATGTTTTTAATTTTTTAAAAACAAATTTAAAATTTCTCAATGTTTCCCAAAACAAGGTCCACATTTAAAAACTTTCCGTTTTTTAATTAGAACAAAGGATAATTTGGGGAATTTAATTTTTTTGGGTAATTTTATTTAATTGCGCAATTAAAAGTTCTTTTTTGGGTCTTTTAAACGGGAAAAAATCAGTCGAAATCATGAAATGAAACTGATTTGAAAAAAAACTTAAATTTTGAGGGCGAAGGCTTCTCCAATACATTTATATTTAAAATTAAATATGGATTACAGCGATTTTACTGTTTTTAAATTATGTCACTAAGAAGGGGTTTAAAAAAAAACCTTAATTTTGGAGCGGAAAAAAACCAAAAAATAAGGGTCTTGTTATCAACATGGCTTTTAAAAGGGACATATGTCGTAGGCATAGGATAAAATAAAATTTTAAAGTTCTTTCATAATAAAAAATAAAAGGAATCCAAAACACTATTTTTTTTAATACGTGCCAAAAAAGGAAGGGGGAAAAACGGCGGGAGCCGAACAATTGGCCAAAATTTAAAGGGACAAAAGAATGAGTCGGGATTATTAAACCAAAGGAAATTCTTTAATAAGTTTCCCCGAGGACAACCATTTAGTAAGTATAATACCCAAAAAAGTTTCGAAAATGTGAAAAGAGCCACGGCAATGTAAGGGGGGAAAAAAGGGACTGGGAGAAAAAACCGAAAAGAATTTTTGGGGTAAGGTTCTCGGGTCAGTTCATTAAAATTTTAAATTATTTTCCCTTTAACAATATTTTTGGATTTAAAACATGCTTTAAAAAGGAATTACTATAACCGTTTAAAGGTAATTTAAACCACAGGAATTCTATTGATTAGTTTTAAAAAAATCTCGCTTTTTTAAACTTATTTTAATCTTATCTTTTTTTGGTTATGGAATATTGAAAATTTAACAACTGCTGGTATTTAAAAGACTGCAGGTATATTTTAACTTAAAAATTAAGTTATCCCCTTCTTTCATAATTTAAACGAATACAATTTTTCACATTATTAAAACCCCTTTTTTAAATTGTGCTTTTTTCAAAATTTAATTGAACGGGTTAAGATCTAGGGGCTAACCCGGGTTACTTAAATCACCGAATCCTAAACCCCTTTAAAATTTTTTAAATGTCAAAGTAAAAAATCGTTTTAAAGGTAGTTAAATTAAGTAGGCCGAAATTAGAAAAGGGGCATGGTCAAGGATGGTCAGCATTGACTAAATTCTAATATAAGTACCCCGTGGTCCGCGCCGTGGATCAAGCATACAAAAACCAGATTCTGATTAATACCTTATGAATTGTCACGTATAATATACGCTAAGCTATATATCGATGTATTAAAGTAGCATCGACGTACAATTAGTAGTATTAGCCAGGCTGATATACAGTCCCTGGGCTCACGGTTCATAATGGACAGTGCTCACTATAACAGCCTCAGATCCGGCTATCTTACCTTCATACCATTGTACTCTACAACGAAGCAAATGGCTTAACTAGACGCTTAATTGTAGAATATGTCAAATCTCACACCCTCAAGAGTGTAGAGCGATCAGGTTGTCCCAGAAGTGAGTTCAACCAGGAGCTGTAACTGTCCTGCATAACAAAGCACCATGGTAAGGTGTCCAAGAAGCTGCTGTGTGGGACGATGGCGGCTTAAATTTGTCACAATGCTCGTAATGCACAAGTATAATACCCTCAATGTATCAGAGCTGCTTAGCCTACTTCTTGCTCTTTTACTAGATTACCATTACCGTTACCCATTAACGATTAGGCAAATTCGGCAAACTTTTAAATGTAATAGACATGAATTATACTACCTGAATAACAGGAACTCTATTGTAGGCTAGGGTATAAGTGGTTTAGTGGTTACGCTAGATTTATAATATGACAACGTGTGCATTTGTTACCCAGCAATACTAACCAAGATAACTATGAAATGTTACGGTGTCATACTGATGGTCTATACCCTGTATAATGAGTATTCAGTATCTGGCTATAAACATGCCCGTTCTGGTGAGTAAACAAATTTCCGTTCGTAACAATAGATGTCCAGATACATTATTTACGCCGGAAGTTTCGTTCTTAGAGGTTAGAGATCTTACATTTTACAATCATAAAAGGAAAAGCCAGCTTAAAGCACGTCAGTGATGTACCTACCTGCAGCGCGAGCGGCGGTTTAGATATACCCCATCACTGTTATCAACATCCATTGAATATAACCAATCATGGCATAGAGCTTGCAACAGATAAACAATTACGTCTGCCTAATTTATGTATTATATTAATCACAAATCATGAAATAATTTACAGCGTCTTAAACTATTAAGTGCATTAGTATGAGTATTGCTGAAAGTATAACGCAAGTCAAAATCTAATAAGTATTATACCATTTTAAAATATAAATTAGTAGTAATGTCTATAATTAGAACTTTAGGTCAATTTTAACTCAACCAATCATAATTCATATCCACCCAGCCATATACCCAGTTCATTTTCGCGGCGTCCGCAGTAGGTCCCAGTGTTCAAACTCGTGGGGACAAACAAACGGGGACAAAATAAATGAATAAATGAAAATAACTCATATTTTAAATTTTTTACGATCATCATACAAACTGCAAAAAAAAGTACATACAAAAAGTGTTTACCTTGGCGTGAGTTGAGTCACTTATTTGGGTGACTTCACACATATTCTTATATAAACATGATGCATGCTGCTGCAGTCTCCCAAACCCGCCAATCTAATTACGGACGTGGAGCCCCATACTTACAAATTTTATAAGTACGCGCAAAGTGCAAACTTATTTTTTATTATTTCAGCATTTGAACAGTGAGCTATTGAAGAGACTGGCTCAATTCGATCCTCTTGGCAAAGACGTAAAAGTTGACATCCATAAAGCAAATGACCGACTCAAAGGTAAGAGATTAAATTATACTTATCTCAGTTATCAGAAATCAGCATAGACCGACAGTTCACTGATCTCCAAATATTTACTTAATTTCAAGCTTCGTCACCACAACCCCAATCTAACTAATTACTTCAGGTCTGACAGCAACAGAGGTGAAGAAGGGCGGAAGCATGCCCACATATCTGCTCTATCAGTGGATTATAGACGTTATCTCTATAATCAGAGTGGGAGAAGCCACTAGGTGAGTACTTCCAACTCACTTCCGCTCCTTATCAGCCAGAAAATCTGCAAAAATACTATCCGAATTTATAATAAGCGTGTTGGACGATCACGTACTCCACGATATTTTATACCGCATTTCTCTGTTGTATTGTGAGACTGATTAGTATTACTATTAAGACACTGATTAGTGTAATTAGGAGACTGATTTTTATTGGGAGACTGATTTGCTCATTCCAGAGCATCGTCCACAGGTAAAGAAACGAAAGTGCAAGCTAGCAATAAGACGGGACGACTCACTTCTGTCAGAGAGTAATATACAAAGAGTAACAACGAGTTCAAATACAAAGAGTTATCATCAGAGAGTGAACAATTTACCACTCTGCATCAAAATATGTAATCTTCCATCCAAAAGAGTAAATCATGTTATCTTTCTGTACCTTACCTGAGCAAGTCGTGTACAACCCAATAGTTTTAGTTAACAATCGATTTCTTAGTTTGTGATGATTTATCGGTTAAATTCCAAATCAAATTGGTAGAATTCAGTCGTAGTAGATATCAATGTAAGATCGATAGTAATTTTTTGAGATTTTGTTAAGTTTTTATTGAGGTTTTTCCAACAGAGTTTTTTACCCTAATTCGTATATTTTGAGTCAGAGTATTTTGTACAGTTTACACAAATATTAAGTTTAAATTATAGTAATCAATCATGCTGAGACGTTACTCATAAGTTATTGTATAAAGTAAATGTATAATATACTAGTTTCCAGTGCAAATTTTATAACATATATTCGTACTTTCAGATTTGTTACCCTTCTATTTGATGTTATATAATATACATATGTACAGAACTCACAAACTTTGCGTTACATTTTCACCGTTTTGTCTCACTGGTTAGAGAGTGTTGACAATTGCAATGTATTCTCATCGGACTGTCAGTGAACTTTCTCACTCGAACTTGCAACATTGTCGTTAAAGTTGGGGTTCTTCAGATATCTTAACTTTCACCCCATTTTAGACTCAGTTTCATTACATAATCTTGAATTTGTTTACTATTTCTGCATATATTAACATTGAAAATTCCTGCTAGCAATGGAGGGACCGCGTGTAGAAGTGGCTCCGTTCCGGACCATAGCAGACTTTGTGACGGACGCCACATTTACCTCCCCTGCAGTCAGCGAGAGTGGGAGGTGGTACAACAGGGTCAAACAGAACCTGCTCTATTATCAAACAAACTACTTCGTCATCTTCATCCTAATCATCGTCTTTTATAGGTTTGTAGGTATAGTTTTGTTTTCTGAATTTTATGTGTTTTTACCATCTTACTATATATATAAAGCGAGACGATATATATGTATATATCTGTTACCATTTTAATGTGTTTTGTGTTTGGGAATTGTTTGCTTAGGTATGCCTGATTGAACAATTGCAACCAATCAAGGGATGCATGTGAGCGGAACAATCTACTACTTATTCCACGTTCACGGAGCCCATTTAAAAAATGGTTTATAAAACCCCCAAAACAAAAAATATCTCATAGGGTAAAACTTTAACATTTCGAAAAATTTTTTAACCAAAATTTTACCTTTACTTTTAAATTTTTCATGGGAGAAAAAATAAAAAAGAGGTTTGGGGGATTTTAACCCATTAATATTGTGGGTTTCCCCCTTCTCCCACAAATTGAAAAACCAAAGTAATATTGTTTATTCCTTCTTTCAAAAATAAAAGAAAGAGGATGGGATTTGGACCAAAAGCCCCCGCAGACCCTCTTTTCCTTCCCTTGCAAAGTTACTCAAAACCATCACTTCCCAAAAAGTTGAGAAACCCGAATTGAAACCCCCAGAGGTTTCATTAGGTTCAAAAAAGAACCTTCCGGTCAATCACCCCTCTTTTGGGGGAAAATTTTCAAACCACCGTCTTCTTTACTGAAAAGTATTAGAAATTTGGGGGGGCCGTTCACATTCTAAATTAAACTATGGACCAAAATCAAAATTTAAACAAATGAAAAGGTTTTTTTGGCATTATTTATGGACTTTTTTCAATTTTGGGATTATGGCCAACCAAATTTACTTCCTGTACATTCAAATCCTCGGATTTTTAAAAATTTGGTTATTCTTGGTTTTTATGGATTAGAAATGAGATCATTTTTACACATTGTGATTAAAGTATTTAAGGGAAAATAAAAATAATCAAACATATCAAGTTTTAATTGCGGTTTTTTTGTCTTGGACAAATTAAACTCCCCTAATTCTTTTAAATAAAGGGTATGGTACCCCAGGAGGCTGCTGTTTATGGATTCACCGCAAAATTTTCACTCCTTTGGCCAGTCTAAACTGAATACTTTCAGCATTTTTTCTTTTTCCAAAAATTTTTAAGTTGGTGTAGAGCTTTCAAGGGTGAAAAAAAAATAATGTAATTAATTTTAGTTTTCACTTTTTGTTATATTAAATAAAAAATTAAATCTTAGGTATGTTTTACTTAAAAAATTTTTTTAAGTTTAAATTTGGACCGAGGATCCTTGAATTTAGGATCCGCCGGATATTTAAATGGTTCTCCCGGGTTGGAAAAAATTTTTCCGGGTTTGGGTTTCATTTTTTTTTAAAAAAAAAACAAAAAATTAAAATTTTCTTATAAGAAAAATATGTAAAAAAAGGTGGAAAAAAACCCCATAAAAATTTTGGTTGTATTTTTCTTTCAGGTCCCATTTGGAACCCCCAGTTTTTAAAGGGGGGTTCCTTCCAAATCATTATATAACCAGGGGGAAATCGAGTTCCAGAATTTTTTGGGGTCTACGGTTGAAAAAAGAATTATTTTTCGGTTTAATACGGGCCTAACTAAAAAGCTGGTTTGAACTGAAAAAATTTAAGAAAAATTTTGTGGGTTCTCAAGTTTTTTTAATCGGAGTCCCGCCCCGGGTTTTAAGGGTTTCGGACCATTACGGAAATCCATCCAGATTTGTTCTTTAGTGGGGGAAAAAGAAAAAATTTTGGGTTGTGGTCCAATCAAGTATTTTCAAAAATACTTTGAACAAATCTTTTTTACAAATTTTTCGACCAGGGGTTTTTTGGTCAATTATAAGGTTACTTTTTTGGGAAAACCCTTTGCTTCCCGAGACAATTCAACCCGAGTTTTTAAAATTATGTAAACAAATTAGTGTGATTAAAAAAGAAAATTTTTTGGCCCACAAAATTTGGGCCCCAATTTGAACCTTTGGGAAAATTTTGGAAAAATGAACAATTTACAAATTCTTAGTATTTACTTTCCGTTATTATTAAAATTTATATTTCCCGTTTTTGCGACTAATCCTTATTGGCAAAAAATGCCCGTTGAATAAATTATAATATTACATTTGGATTTGAAGAAAAAGCATTTTCAAAATTTAGCACAAGGCCCAATGCCCCAAAAGTGTGGTTGCAAAAAAATTTAAACACGCGGAAAAAATTTATGAAATTTGCTCTGCAAAAAATTTGGGGAACCCGCTCAATCGGGGTTTCCCATTTTTGGGAATTAAGTATATTTATTTTGATTTTCGTTAAGTCGGTGACCTTTGTTACGTTATTATGTTTCAAATTAGGGAGTAAAAATTTATATAAATTAAAATTGCCGTTATTTTTTCTTGAAAAATGGGGCCCCTTATGGCCTTTAAGGTACCCGGGGTTACTGGTACTATACCCTTTTGGAACATTTCTTTTTTGAATTTGATCTCACCCTTTTAATTTCAATTTGTAAATTTCACCAAAATTTAGAAATTTCCAAAAATTTATATCTATTTTAAATTTTGTACACAGTTGGGCCCAAAAATATAAAATGTGTAATTTGAAATTTCCGGAGTTGTTCATTATTTTCCTTTCGGTTTCCGGCCCAAATATTCGGGGAAATTAATTTTGCGTTCCTTCAGCACAAAACTTTTCCGGTGTTTAACAAGGTCCTGCAAAGTTTTTGATCCGTTGATATTGTCACATCTGCTTTAATAGGTTTAATATGTTAAAAGGGGCATTGTCCTCATTTAAGGTGGTCTTTTAAATTTGAAGCCATTCTTGCATCTCCATTTGTATCAGTAAATCCCACTGTAAACATGAGAATCATGCCTTGTATGGCTGGGTAACGTACACGTCACATTTAACCAGGAAATACGGCTGATAACTGGCTCTCGTTCGACAACTAGAGTTCTCCAGAAATCACCCCTGTTGAACATTGTGTCGAACTAGATTCCAGGTAGCGTACTTTAGTTCGACAAATATGTTCCCTCCATTTGCATTTTCTGCTTGAGATTCAACGGTTCACGTCATGAACAGATCATGTGGTATTACAATTTGCAGGCCATGAATTTAATGAATGTAATGACTAACGAACTAGAGTACCGCGTGTACCAAATAGAGTTAGTTGATTTAGGAACAGTGTATTTTTCGTATCTAAACATTTTCAACTCTTTATACCTGGTGATTTAGTCAACAAACCTGTTAATCGTTGGCCTCAACCTCAAAAGATGGCAGCTGGTGATTGAACATTAAATTTTTAATAAAATCGGTAGACTAAAAATTTTTCAAAGATGTAACCGGTAAAAAAATACGCAGCTAAGTCCACGGAGTGGAGGAGATGTTGTTAGCAGTTGTTGTGATGGTTCTTATCGTGTCTGGAGAGTCGTTCAAACCCCAAAACAGAATCCCTAACCCTGTGGAAGCTGGAGACTCCAAATCTTTCATCTTTATGAACACAACACCAATTTCGGATCAATGTTACTACTTCTGCACCTCTCGTGAATCTCGAAACTACATCATTGGTCCAGTTGTTGCAAGTTTCTCTGCTGAAAGCATAGATTCTTGCAAGATGTACTGTTGGTACCACAAAAGTTGCAAATCGTTTACTGTCGAATTTCAATCATCAACTTGCAGCCTTTACAACAACTTTCCATTTTTGATGGAACCATCATTTGATGCGAAAAATTGCTCTTTCGATGTCATCGGAGATATCGAATGCTTAATGAATTATGAAAGAAGTCCTTCGGTCCCGTGTAGAACAATTGAAAACACTCTAAAAACAAGTGAGGATTTAGGGGGGGTTTTAATCCAAGACGTTCACAGTCGCCAGTGTTTAGGATTCGGGAGGTCGATGGAGATAAAGTGGATTGATTGCACAGATGGTATAACGTGGACGTTAAAGAAAAACACCAACAGAACCGGAAATGAAAATGAGACTAAAATGAAACTAATCCAATCAAACTCTCTGGGCAAATGCCTGGAAGTACGTAAAGACAGTACAACTGTGGATAACGGTATTGTTGTGGATTCTGTAGCTGCTTGTCAAGATGATAACGAAGATCAACTCTTTGAAATAGCCAGTGGGACATTTTATAGCTTAACAAGCAGGACAGATTCAACAGAAAACGACAACAAATGCTTCTTCTCAATAAAGAGTAATAAAACGTACATCACCTTGCTGTCTTCTAACAGTGTGCACTACCTAAACACTCTGAGATTCCTCCTCCCTGCGGAGCACCTTGCCCTGTGTCAAAGGAACAAGATCAAGATCCCTAACGGCCAGGTTGAAGGTAAATTACCTTTCTACTTACCGGGCAGCAACATCTCAGTAAGTTGCAAACCTGGTTATGGCTTCAAAGAATTTGACTTCCATCCTGCTTTGAAGATCACGTGTCAAAATGAAAAGAAGCGTGGACTGAAGTGTGACAAACCCGATGCAAAGCCAAGTCAGAACCCTCCGCTGATCACGATATTTGTTTGCTGTATGGCTGGAGAAGCCATTCTCATCGGTTTTTTGGGTGTGTTGGTTGTTGTGTTGGTGAAAAAGATACGCGCTTTAAAGGTGGATCACAGACCTGCCGAAGAAAATGCCTAATACGGACCCTGGACAGAAACCGTGCCGTTTTAAAGGCTATTCCAGATTTAAAATATCATTCTGGACATACAGCTTTTCATTAAATAAAATATCAGCTCACAAGTTTTCTTATGAAATGTTTTGTATCTATTGCAAAAATCAATTGCACTTTGCAGTGATCATGACGAAACGCTATTAAAATTTTGCCAACAATAGCCACCAACTCGCGTTTAATGCTTTTTTAAATTTTATTTTATGAACGTGGCACGTACCTGCTCCTCTCAAACGTGATATTATGGCTTTTGTTTAATAAAACCAGTATTTTCACTGCATGAGACTGAAGATATTTTCACTGTATGAGACTGAAGGTATTTTTCTGCAAACCATACTTCTAGGGATACCTGATATAATAGTGCAGTGGTGACTCATATATTCATATTTTTCACTGGTTTATGATAATAAATGCATCTTATATTATCACATATTCGTCATTAAATTATTACTAAATTGTTACTAAATTGTTACTAAATTGTTACTAAATTGTTACTAAATTGTTGCTAAATTGTTACTAAATTGTTACTAAATTGTTACTAAATTGTTACTAAATTGTTACTAAATTGTCACTAAATTGTCACTAAATTGTCACTAAATTGTTACTAAATTGTTACTAAATTGTTACTAAATTGTCACTAAATTGTTACTAAATTGTCACTAAATTGTCACTAAATTGTTACTAAATTGTCACTTAAGTATCACTTAATTGTCACTATATGTTCACTAAATTGTAAATTTCTGCAGTGCCGTGAACATGGCGAGATATCTGACAGGAATGTTTATCATAACTCTGATATTGGGAGCTCTAACCTTGAAAACAAGATACGGGCTTATGCCTGCTGCAGGTACGTACATTTCTTTTCATATTCTTATTCTTTGCAATCTCATCCATAGATACAATTACAAATAAATCGATTGATTTTGCATCTAAATGTAAATTCAAACTTTTCCTCGCCCACGCCTTAACGACAACTATATTTCAACTATTACACAATCTCGCTGAGTAGCTTATATATATACTCCCCCTGTATATTTAAATATTATTTGGGTTATTAAGACTATTTTCTATTATATATTAAGACTATTTCCTCCCAGGTATCGGACTGCTGGCTGGTTTGATGGGACACACCCCGGCCGTTATGTACACTGTTTGCTCCATCTTCATCCCCATTCTACGTTAGTTTTAAAAATCTTTTTAAAGATAAACACTATGTTTTCAGAGTAGAGATTTTAGATGAAGCAAGTGGTCAAAGCCTTGGTCACGAGTATCGTGGTCAAAGCCTTGGTCACGAGTATCATCAGCACTGGCAGAATAAGTGTAGATCTTCTTTCTTAAATTTTGAAATTATCTATTTCAGTATCGTTTATCCATGCTTCCCTGCGTACCCGGAACATGAAGAACAAGATGAACAGTGCAGTTGAGACGTTGAGGGTGGTTCCTACACCTATGGCTCACATTTTGGAGTGTTTAGAGGCTAACACTGACTATTTCAAACGTTTGGCGTCGATGGAAAAGGCCAAATAGAGACGTTTTGACGTTGGTTTTATTATGTATTATCATTATTAGGTATGTTAGAGGTCGGAAAAGATAATGGTAGTACTGGTTGATTTTAAAATTGAACATGACTAGATTTATGGACGATAGAATCTAATCTAGATTTCGTTGATCAATTATCATAAGTTAAATGCTTTTTAATGTTGTTTAAAACTAAGTTCTGGTAAACTTATTTTGAGATTCTATATATGTGTACAGTTGGTACAATCGCGACTGCTGGAATTTGGAAATAGTCTTTAATAATAGTCTTTAAATAGTCTATAATAACGAAGTTAAGTAATATTAATAGAAGTTTCTTGCTTATGTCAATATTTGTGTGTGTAGAGAATCGAGATACTGGTCGATTACAGCTGGAATTTTCACCATCAGATAATACTAGCACCAATAATTCGCGTTAATCGTAAATTACAATCTGACATGTGATCCAACAACGTTTTAATTATTTGAAAGTTCAAATGTTTTAAACATTACTTACAGTATTTCAAAAAGATAAATGCTTCTTAATAAAATGAGATGATAATGATATTTCATGTATTTCTAATTTTAATGATTCTTTGTCCGTATCATCAATTTATTTGTAATCTTTTAGAATTCATTGTGCTATAAATGTACGATGCTCTTGTTAAATTGTTTTTAGTCATTTAGTGTTTTTGCACATGGGTAAATACAATTTTATTTGGTTGTAATACTGTAACCACAGCAAAAGCATAGAAAGATAAACGGCAAACGCTCAATTTCTAATATAGTATCCGAGATTCACAACTTTTGCGTCGATTTTAATATTTAACATACTGTATACCTTACAAGACATATTTATGTGGATCATAATTAGCGGGGATCGAAATTATGGGGGAACGAAAATATGGGGATTTTTTTCAGAAATACAGTAATTCAGTACGAAATTTTAGAAATTCAGTACGAAAATATGAGGATTTTTTCCCATTTTTTCCAAAAATCCCCAAATTTCGTACCATATAAATATGTCTCGTAAGGTAACTATAAAGTTGTCGAATGACATAGGCTAATGACTTCTGCAGCAAACCTGACTTCCTTATGAGCGGTACTGTTTGACACGTGACACCTTGAATCTTGGAGTTTGACTAGTATTGATGACTGCTGTTCCTGTGAATGGTATAGGTAGCTACATTGAAAGATTGAATAATGGCTGACTCAGTGCAATCAATGTTTCGAAACAAATGGCATCGCCTCCCGAGCTTGCAGGGGCCAGTTTCATTCGACAACGTTACCATCTAAATGTCTGCGACATTCTATTGTGTGTCTGTCATGTCTGAAGACCTATCTTATGAGCAGCTTTATGTTGTTGTTTTTCATGGTCTTGTTGTTATTTTTATCATTGTTGACTTCAACAGTTTAGCCAATGAAACGTCAAGCTGTCTCATATTATTTCGTTTCCTTCGGCGCGGTGTTTAATTTATGAACACCAAATGTAAATTTAATTTTAAGTTAAAGCTAATCTGCTGGACCGCCAGAAAACATGACCTTTCGCCTACTCAATCATTTTAAACTCTTTAACCCAGGCCAAGCGACAGCTGAGAGCGCTACATCGTTCACCTGAATTTGAAAGAGAAGGCGAAATGAAATACATTTGAAATAGGTAAATAAGTCGAAACCCTGTTCATATGAAAAAATCTCTAGAGAAAAAACAGCAAAACTGATTATTTGAACATGATCCCGGACCTAATATCTGATTGAATTCATCACACCAGAAGATACAGTTTTTCCAGTTATGAGTTTGATTGTCCTCGATTTGTTCGCTTATGATTAGCTTTTAGTACAAGTAAAACTACAAATTCGGGTCCGGGTCTCGGAAAGTGGTAAGAATAAATAGAAAATATTTTTTTGTGATTATGGAATTTGACCAAAACCCATAATCATGGGTAGAGTGTACCGCTGCCAGTGTCTCTCTTTTCCAAACAAAAGGAAATGATATTAATTTGAGGAACAGTCCGCTAATGCAAATTGATACCGAGAATGAAATCGGTCGCTCGCTTTTTCAAATCAATAAGCTTTATTACAATTCGTAAGCCGTGATCGAATGGAAAAAGCGAGCGACCGATTTCATTCTCGGTATCAATTTGCATTAGCGGACTGTTCCTCAAATTAATATCATTTCCTTTTGTTTGGAAAAGAGAGACACTGGCAGCGGTACACTCTACCCATGATTATGGGTTTTGGTCAAATATCATCTCTTTTTGATTATAATGTCAGGATAATTTACACAGCTAGTCGAAACTTCATTAACAAGGAGGTAATTTCGACGATTTCGAAATTCTGCCTTTGAAAACGTTTCCTTGTGTTTAGTTAGGTATTTCTGTCGATAACCGACTGAATATGGCACTTTTTACTCATTCAAGTTGGCATTAAATTCATATATAATGCCATTTAAATATCGTGGAAAGCAGAATATATTCGAAATCACGAATGAGCAAATTTCTCACCTTTCGCACGTGCAAACTTTGAGCGGACGTCGCGTGCGCATACAATATTGAATCACCGTAAATTTTTGCATAGTGGTATTTAATATATAGTTTGATAAGCATGCAAAGTTTCAGAAGATTTCAAAAAGAACTTGGATCACAGCGGGACTCCAAAGTTGATAAAAATCGTGAAAATCAAAATTTTTAGCGATTTTAGCGATTTTAAATGAATTTGGGCGTGTCCCCACGTGTGCAACTTTTCGATTTTTAACTTTAAAACTAGCCTATAACACAATTTACACCTTTAAGAAGCAAAATTGAGCTCCACAACCCAAGGGATGGCCCAACACCAGAGAATACTAATTCACAACTTTTGTGTTTTTATAAAATTATTCTTCAAAAAAGCACTAACTTCAATAGCAAATATCTTTATGAAGGAGCAAGGTAGGAAACTATTCCGGTAGATTTTCGGAATGCTTGAACAATTATCTAAGATGAAAATGTCCTCAGATTTTGAATAAAATTACTCCTTAATAGTGTAAAATCGATTTAAAAAGTTGTTACTTTGTCAAAAGTCAAGTTTTAAAAACACTTAACTTGATGACGTCATCAAGTGATGATGATGACGTTAAATTATTTTTCAATACAATGTAAACTAAAGCTTAAACAATTATCTTTAAAACCTGTGGTTCGAAATGACTGTATCGTTTATACTTTTGAATCTACGGACACTTAAATGTAGGCTACAATTGACTGCAAAAAGCGTCTATACATACATATATATCTTCACGACAATCTGTTGTAAAACAGGGGTTCCAGAAAACCCACTTCCCGATACTCCTGAAACATGACATTTTTTTTACAGTCGATTTGGACAAGGTCTAGACGCCCTGCAAAGTTTCAGATCTCTAACTCAATTTTAACATGGTTTTTAAGGCACCTGAATATGGCGATTTTGGGTTTTTTACCTAATTTCGTATAACATGCTGGCGCGTATTTTGCGCAAATTTCTTAAAAACCTCCATACAACTATTTCTTATTCCTGTCATCTTCAACATTGAATTAGAATGTTTTGAACTTAAATGTACCTGCTGAACTACTTTCGATGAGTCTTAATGCCTGGAAAACAATAAAGGGGATATAATCGTATAGGGGGTAAATAGTGTTGTGAATATAAGGGCGACGGTAATGCTTGCCAGCATTGTGATATGTATTTTTTTGTACTTTTTGGGTTTTTTCAGATTTTTTTCATCTTTTGTAATAACAACAATAATAGGTAATGAATAATGTGAAATGCAATTTTGTTTCTTCGCCGTCAGTTTCGCCTCGATCTTCGGAGGGAACTTCAGTCATTTTTCTTTGTGATGTTTGCATTAGCAGCTTATAATGTATAAACCTACATAAGAGTTGTACATCAGTTTCGGTCTTCTTTAGACTTTAAGTATCCTTTTTTATTCTCTAAACACCTCTTCATCTTCTTGTCATAGGGTTCATGTTCATGAGTGGAATGAACTGTGTGTTGGTTCCACTGAACAGCTCGTCAAAGTCTGCCCAGTTGGCCTCAGTTGGCCTCAGCCGTTCCATGGTGTCACGGACAAAAGTCTTTAACATCTTTGATGATGCAGTAAGACTGTCTCCCAACGAGGTAGACCGACTATCGACTGCGTACGCAGCTCTTCGGAAATTCATTTTCCTACTGAAGGAGTTCCTGATCTTCCATCTTCGTTCGGAAACTCTTCTTCCTTCTTCCATTGGGGAGTAAATTAAAGGAAGGCATGGCTTTAGTCTCTTCACAACTTGTGAAGGATTCAGTCCAATCAGTATATTCAAGAACCTCTTCTGAATTTTCTCCAATAAATCCTGGAAGAGCGAAGGAGCTATTTCTTTCCTCGCGAGAGTTTGATCCGGGAACGGGAACCGAGAAAACGGGTTCGATGTTGATGCTTTCAACCTCTGTGTTCTCGTAACTAGATCTTTTGAATTTGCCTTTGGTGAAGAGCGTAGAGAAAACCATTTTAAATGATTAAGAATAGTTGTATGAGTTGTATTTTCAAGCGTATGAATGTGGAAATATCAAAATTGATAATTAGCACGTGCGATGTGTCCAATTAGTAGGGATCAGGAGGTTACCTAGCAATGTCGCCCACGTTCCTGACTAGCCTGCGCAAAGTTATTTTTCGAGATATTCTGAATTAAATTATTATTGGCGCTGAACCGATCAATTAAATCGTTAATTTCACCATGTTGCATGTGTCGTATCCCACTACACACTAGGCACTAATTGATAGCATACTATTTCGAGTTAGTGTTACTACTTTGCACAGATCCGTGTCATATCAAAATGCATAAAAAATAAGCATATAGTTGATTCACGATGTCAATCCTTCGCATCTCGCCGATCTGCATACGAGAAGCATTATTTGATGCGCGCGCGACCCAGTAGTGCATCGCGCTACAAGCATATACAGTTACATAATAGAAATATATAGTTACATAATAGAAATATACTGTATACACGATTTTCAAATTCAATCAATATGGAATTAACTGGGCGGATCTCGGCTTACCGGCTTTTACTAATTCGCTCGCCCAAAAATTTCACGTGATTTTGGTTTTTATGGTTTTGCAGCCGGCCGTACAAAACGGTTTTACAATAACCCTAATTCCAACGACCAACCCTAGGCCTAACCATAACCCCGAAGCTAACCATAACCCTTACCACAACCCTAACCCTAACCCGGGCCCTAAACAATCGAATTCATGTTTTACTAGCCTGTCACGTGACCAAAACGTTTTTTTGCCCATAACTCTCCGTGGAAGCATTTTCCCAGGAAACCTTACTGGCTGGAGCCTAACTTTGAAAGTAAAAGAGATAGAAACGTCTGGTTTTCAATAAAATGTTCGCCTTGTAAAAATAACGTTTCCCCCCAGGGGGAAAATTAAAAACAACGTAGATTTTGAATTATCGCGAAAAGTCATATTTTAGGTCATATAAAACTGCGCAGGTTTAACTTTGCAGATTGTTGTTCTCTGATTGGCTGAATCGTATCACGTGGTACGCGGTACAATTGCATCTTTGGAATGTTTGAAGCGTACAAATGCAATGAACTCACGAGCGCGCGCGGAGCTCAACAAGCTGTGAAAAGGCGATCACCCTGTAGTAATATCGCTAGCCGGTAAGGTCTGCTGGGTTTACCCTACGTCATGTGGGGTGATTAGGTAGTGCGCCATCGACAGTGAGCCGCGCGTGCCGACTGTAGGATGGTTTTTTAGCGCTAATTTCGGCCAGCACAATTTTCTTCAAACAAATAGATATTGAGTATTCTTCCCGACCTCCAATTGCAACAAAAATTGGTAAGCTTACTCATAGACTTACAAGGAAAGTGTCCGAAAAGTTTAAAGCATATCCAACCATCAGACATTATGTTCATGTTACAGCTAAAAGCAGCGTATTTTGTCCCATTTTGAACACTATATCAACTCCGATATCCATCAAATTTTTCGGACAGTTGTGAAAGCTTTATTGGAAGGTCGTCGTCAATTTTCAGAATGATCTCATTCACAATTCAAGTGTCAAGGAACCGAAGATATATCCGAATAATACGACAAAAATCAACGAATTTGGTCAAATTACGCGACTTTTACTCCAAAAGCCGCGCACCATCAAATATGGCACCTAGGCGAAACTCACTGATCTTTCCAAAAAGGTATAAAAATAAACAAATAGTATGACAAATTTGGTATTGTGAAAATTCTCACAGTCTTTAGAAAACAGTGGTACAAAAACTTTTAAAACCCGAGCAAGTTCATTTTTATCGTGCACCCCTTTTACTTAGGGTGATTCGGAATCAGCGTCCAAAAATACACAGATTTTGTAGCGCGATGCACTACTGGGTCGCGCGCGCATCAAATAATGCTTCTCGCATCGGTAGATCGGCGAGATGCACCACTGTGCCTCACCGAGCTGCGAAGGATTGACATCGTGAATCAAACACAGATTCAGATCAATTTCACACCCAAAGGACCTTTTCACAAGAATTTTCTTAAAATTTGGGCGAGCGATTTAGTACTAGTAGGAGCGCGGCCTACTATACCTGCTACCACTCCGTCATACTCATATCTGATATTTGGAGGACTTCGCCGCTTCGACGCGCCGCGCAAACTAGCATTCTTGCTTCGCAGAGCAACGATCTCGATGGGTTGACACCGTCAATCAAATCTGATATCTGCATGCATGCTCATAAACAGTAAATCTTGGGGTCCCCAGGTTGTATAAAATATGATAAAATACGCTCTGTTAGTGTTAAGTAACTTGGCTAACTTACAAATATCAATCCGACGAAAACCACTTTTATTCGATTTATCAACCGAATATGTATTGAGTACGATCGAATCGAACGAACGATCGATTGATTGAACACCAAATGTAAATTAAATTTAAAGTTACAGCTAATCTGCTGGACGGCCAGAAAACGCGACCTTTCGCTTACTCAACTATTTTAAACTCCTTAACCCATGCGTCTGGAGCTTGTAATTGTTGAACAGTCCAAATGAAACTTGATTTTATCACCTTGAAAACGGATAAATAATTGGATATCAATTTATAAACTTGATACAATAACAGCTGACAGAAAATTACACAAAAATTAAGCCACATAAAAATCAAAATTCCAGAAGGAATATAAAATATCATCACCCAATTGTTTAACAATTTTATCGATATTTCATAAAGTAATGCATTTCATTTAGAAATGGTTTAATGTTAACGCTTCTGAATAAAAATGAAAAGATATACTGTTAGGTAAACTAGCCTTGGGGGCTACTACAAAATATGTGAGCGATCTCATATTTTTATAAAAACGTATAAAAGAAGATTTCTTCATATTTCTCTGAATTGAAATTAGAATAAATTACTTTTAAAATGGGATAAATCCTATAAAATCAGTTAAATTTAATCAAGTCGAGACTATGACTCAATAAGCAGAGCATTGCTGTAGTTAATCTGCAAAAACAGTCAATACTCAGTAAGATCTCTTAAAAACTGCACTCATCGCATGTCAGGTGAGGTGCCCATGAATTTGCAAAGAATACTCAACATCACTTCATCTGCTCCACCTCCGATGGACATTAGCCTCAAATCCCGGAACATCTTGGAGACAAGGACGTCGTCCGTATAACCCATACCTGTGGATATTGATTTGAGAAACCTGGCCTCTTGACAGTATCAAAATACTTAGGTGTGGAACATTTACAAATCGTGGTTTTAATATTTCAGTTTTAATACAATAAGTTCTGCAAGAAATCATGACAAAGGAATGTGCATTACCTCCCCAGAACTGGAGACAACCATCTGTAAGTTGTCTAGCTAATCTAGCAGACTTCAATTTCAACATTGTAGCAAGAGGGGTGATGTCTTCTCCGGCTATATAGTCGTCAATACACTTATAATACAGAGCCCGAACACACTCCAACTGAAAAAGAGGATTAATTGATTTAGCTGATTATCATTAACAAGCTGATTAATAAGATGATGAAATATCAGAACCCGATGAGAAAAATAAATATATTATTAAATTTCAAACTTTGAAACTATACCTCGGTTTGAAACTCAGCCAGCTTGTAATGGACGTACTGGTTATCAAGGATAGACTTTCCAAACGCCTGTCTCTGCGATGTGTACTCAATAGTCTCTGCCATGCACCTATCCATTGCTGCTATCGTACCCGCCGCTATGTAGCTGAAACATCACGGAATAAGCTACTTGATCTAATTGTATGATCATAAGTAAAATGGTAAATGTAAAAGTGAAAAGGGGCAGAGTTAAATGTTAAGGAGGTAAACTAACATGCGTTCGTTCTGGAATGTCTGCATCTGGTAAGTGAAACCCTTTCCTTCCTCTCCGATAATGTGATCGTGTGGAATTCGGACATTATCAAACGTTATCTCTGCTGTGTCAGAGGCGTGCATGCCCATCTTATCTATCACCCTGAGCAGATAGAGATTACGGCATGTTAGTGATGGTTTTGCTTTGATTTATTCTTTACAAGGGCAGTATTTCTATACTGAGGAATTAAGGTTTCCAGCACCAGTATGAGTTAAATTATAGTCTTATCATGATAGAGGAAGAGTAGATATTAACCACCAACCTGTGAACTGCCACCCCAGGGGTATCCATAGGGACACAAAACTGAGACTTGTTCCGGTGATGGTCTCCCTTAGAAGTGTTCGCCAGCAGACACATCCAATCAGCTTGTGCTCCGTTTGTGGTCCACATCTTCCCGCCGTTAATGACCCAATCGTCCCCATCCCTTCGCGCAGTGGTCTTCAGTGAAGCAACATCTGACCCTCCACCAACCTCACTAACTCCCAAACAAGCCACCTTCTCTCCGGAGATGGTGGGTCTCAAGAACAACTCTTTCAACTTCTTAGTGCCGTGTTTTACAAGTACTGGGGTGGCGATGTCACATTGGATGCCAATACCCATCCCTACTCCCCCTGAGTTGATATACGCGTACGTTTCAGCAGCCACAGCTTCGTAGCTGATGTCCAAACCCATTCCTCCATACTCGACTGGTTTGGAGATACCCAGGTAGCCTGCATCCCCTGAAATATCAATCTGGATTAACAATCTAAAATAATAAAAACGACATTATAAATTAAAAATAGTCTTAGCGTCAGTGTTGAATTTTTTGATTACATTTTAAAAAAAAATTAACACGATTCATTTTACGTAAGCACTTAAATGGAGAAGGAACACACCTAGTATTTTAAACACTTCATGAGCTGGGAAACTCTTTTGCTCCTCCCACTTCGCACAGTGCGGGTTTATCTCCTTCTCTATTAGTTTCAGGAGGTTCTCTCTCAGAGCCTCGTGTTCTGCAGTGGGAGTGAAGTTCCTTATCTGGTGTAGTTTTATAGAGTTCCTCAGGCATATACCACCCCTCCGTATCATCGCAATCCCACTACTAATTAAATGTATCTTATTAGTGGAATTTTACAGACTTTTAGTTTTTGGATAAACAGTCAATATGATTAGCATATTTATCATTAAGCTAAAAATTTGAAGAATAGCTGATTAACACTTTTAAAAAGCTTCTGTTACCAAAAGACTGTCATTTATGCTTCATTAACCCCCTCTAGAAGTAGAAGAACAATAAGACAACGTGTTCAACTTCGAACAAAAATAAACGTAAACTATAATCAGTAATCAACAGTTATATAATGTTATACAGTCAAAATATAATTAAATAGTTCTATCTACAAAGGGGAATTAGGTGAATGAAAATGACTATTCACATCTAATTTACATCTTTCAATAAAATATAATATGATAACTTATTAATTATTTACATGCTGTTCTGAGGGACTTCACCCTTGTCTGTTATAAAATATATGGATAAAAATCAAGTTAAAAATATGTGATAACATTCTTTAACGCTGGTCCTAGACCTGTGACGTAAAACCCATATTGATGCTTTTCATACAAACAAGTTAAACCAAATTCTTTATGTCATGTATCCTGGGTATGGACATGATATATAAAGACAATATTATGTGTATTGTGCATTGTGTCAAAGACATCATTGATTTGCACACAGTAAACTGTGATCATCGATTGAAAACCACGGAAATTTAATGATAGGCTGATGTTCTTAAACAATCAAAAAAACTAATCCCATGACATATAAGACCAAATTGACCCTTCACACTGCAATAACAGCTTACTGATCTTAATTTAAATTTACAATGCACATCGAAAAAATTAAACTCCAACAAAAAGTAAACAGATCTCTACACATAATGTTCATCCTCATCTCGAGCAGGATTAATAGGTTTAAACCCGCCAAATTGGACCTTTCTATCGCCGGTTACAGCGGCCCGCTCACGGCGCCCCATTACTCTCCCTGGAGTCCCTCTATTGGAAGAAGATTGAGCCGAAGAAGAAGGAGCTGGCGAGATCTGAGGGGAGCGGCCAACCACTCTGGGTCTTGGGGAGGGAGCTTGTCGAGGGGTTTGTGGGGTTGGTCGCTGGAGCGAGGGTGCAGGACTTGCTCTGTAGTCAGGATACCTAGCCTGGATATTCTCATACTCTGACGAGACCACTGAGGAGCGGTGTAGGTTCTCGTATGTGGGAAGAGGCGGTGCTGTAGTAGCGGAGGTGTTTAGGGAGGGGTGTGGAGTTGGCACTGGCCTGCTTTTGCTTGGGGTACTGTAACTACTTTCAGCGAAACTGCTCTCCAAGCTGACCGGCATGGGTAGGATGTTTGTTGGGATTGTGTTGTGAGATACCCGGACCGGACCTCGTATCACGTCTCGATTACTTGACCTAAGAGACTTGAGACTACTCTCAGTAGTTAAGGACCTGTCTAGTGACCAATCTGTGTTTATCAGATTCATTGACGGGCTCCCGTAACCTCGAGGGAAAGGTTGGAGAACTCTTGGCCTCTCGTCAAAACTAGAGATAGGACTGCGACCTCTAACAGGAGATCTATCGACGGAGCTTGTCCTGGGAGAAGAGCCAATGCTAGGATCTCTGGGTAAACTCTCAATAGAACCAGCGCTGGTGTTAGATCTAGAGGGAGATGGTGGAAGACTGAATTTTACACTTCTCTCAGTTACTTCGTCTTCGGTTTGTCCCGGTAGAGGGTAGGGCGTCGGTGGTCTCGGAGGTTGGTACGGCGAAAAGTTGGGATGTACAAACACAGTAAGAGTGATTTCTCCAACACAGCCGGCAAGGATTTCAACCGCCTGCTTAAGTCCCAGACCTGAGAGCGCTACGTCGTTCACCTGAAAGAGAAGGCGAAATTAAATACATTAGAAAATGAAATAGGTAAATAAGTTAAAACCCTGTTCATATGAAAAAATCTGTAGAGGAAAAGCAGCAACACTGATTATTTGATCATTATCCCGGACCTAATATCTGATTGAATTCATCACACCAGTGCAGAAGATACAGTTTTTCCAGTTATGAGTTTGATTGTCCTCGATTTGTTCGCTTATAATTAGCTTTTAGTACAAGTAAAACTACAAATTCGGGTCCGGGTCTCGGAAAGTGGTAAGAATAAATAGAAAATATTTTTTTGTGTTTATGGAATATATATTTTTTTGTACTTTTTGGGTTTTTTTTCAGTTTTTTTTCACCTTTTTTAATAACAACAATAATAAGTAATAAATAATGTGAAATGCAATTTTGTTTCTTCGACGTCAGTTTTGCCTCGATCTTCGGAGGGAACTTCAATCATTTCTCTTTGTGATGTTTTCATTAGCAGCTTATAAAACTACAAGAGTTGTATATCAGTTTCGGTCTTCTTTAGACTTTAAGTTTCCTTTTTTATTCTCTAAACACCTCTTCATAGTCTTGTCATAGGGTTCATGTTCATGAGTGGAATGAACTGTGTGTTGGTTCCACTGAACAGCTCGTCAAAGTCTGCCCAGTTGGCCTCAGTTGGCCTCAGCCGTTCCATGGTGTCACGGACAAAAGTCTTTACCATCTTTGATGATGCAGTAAGACTGTCTCCCACCGAAGTAGTCCGACTATCGACTGCGTACGCAGCTCTTCGGAAATTCATTTTTCTGTTGAAAGAGTTCCTGATCTTCGTTCGGAAACTCTTCTTCCTTCTTCCATTGGGGAGTAAATTAAAGGAAGGCATGGCTTTAGTCTCTTCACAACTTGTGAAGGATTCGGTCCAATCAGCACATCCAAGAACCTCCGTATCTTCTCCAATAAATCCTGGAAGAGCGAAGGAGCTATTTCTTTCCTCGCGAGAATTTGAACCGGGAGATATGGCAGGAACCGAAAAATCGGGTTCGATGTTGATGCTTTCAACCTCTGTGATCTCGTAACTAGATCTTTTGTTGAAGAGTGTAGAGAAAACCATTTTAAATGATTTAGGATAGTTATACGAGTTGTCTTTTCAAGCGTATGAATGTGGAAATATCAAAATTGATAATTAGCACGTGCGAAGTGTCCTATTAGTAGGGGATCAATAGGTTACCTAGCAATTTCATCTTTATGAAGGAGCATCTAAGCACAACCTACTGAAGAATCTGCTAAATAGCTTGACAAACTTACAAATATCAATCTGACGAAAACCACTTTTATTCGATTTATCAACCGAATATGTATCGAATAAGATAGAATCGAACGAACGATCGATTAATTAATCATAAAAGCTATGTTTTTATTTTGCGCGTGGTGTAACGTCGCGTACGTACGTACGTGACATTAACACTGCCACCTGACGATTTTGTTGCTTTCCGTGACAAAATGTCCTCGCGCCTGCCTGCAAGATAAACGTCACGTGGTTCCCTCGACAGAAGTGTACAGATTAGGAATTCAAACTACATATAATATTTTGTTAAAATCTTAATGGACTCACCATGTACAAAGTAAGTCCCTTTATCAGACCATATTTGGCGACAAGCCCGTTAGGGTCGACAGTACTGATGATAACAGATTTGTCATCCTCCACCTTACTAACCGCCACCATCATCCCCAAACTTTGTCCAACTTTTCGTTTTATCCTGACTTCCTGAAACAACAGACAACCATTGGTACAGAGCTCTATACTTATAACTAACGTGGGTATCTACAATCTACATTGTGTCTACAAAAGAACAATGTGTACAATGGTTTGTATGTAAATTACGTAGAAGGGGCTCCTCCTTATGTAAGAAGCGTGAACAGGTGGATCTATATCCACATAATATAGTGTCGGCACATAGCTGGGATTCCTGGGCGCGTTCTGGTTAATGATTTCTGTTACCGTCCTTAACTAGATTTGTAGCACTCAGCAATTTATAGATAATGATATTCAATATTGTTATGTGTGTAGGAAATTGATGGGGAAAAGGCCGGAAGAAATAAGAAGAAATTGTTTGTATAATGGTCAGTTTTGCAACTATTATTTTATTTTGTCGTTATAGCGCTGTTTATCAGAATTTATGAAATATTTCAGGTTCTGTGTCTAGATGATACGAGCCTCACACCAGAATACAGTAGCAGTAACAGTAGATAGTAACATGAGCTAGACATGTGACATGTGACATGTGACACTCACGTGTTTCTTGGGCCGCGCAAGCTCAAGTTTCACTGACGGATTATCGTCTGTCAGAAGGGGTTTAACTTCGTCACACATTATATCCACACCTATTTCTAAACTGTTTATCTGAAATAAAGTCAATGTTAACAATTCTGGTCAAAACAAAACTAACAGCCCAATCGGCAATCACTCTTCTGATTCTACAACATTTATACTATTTATATTATTTAAACAATTATAACATAACCTGTTCTTAGTCAACGAAACAATTTAAAATGCAAAGTCCCATAGACTAAAAACTGAAACAATTACTCTTAAATATGCAAATGTATTTTTATCTCAGTCACATGAAGAAATCTAATGATACTGACGCACGAAATATATTGCATTGATGATATAAATAGACATATTTTACTTGACCATCATTGCAAGTGATCAGCTGTACACAACAGTTTTGATGATACCAAACAAGGAAGAAAAAATATAATAAAGCATATTAAATACAAAGGATATTCATTAAAACTAAATATGAAATAAACAGCTACCTTTACAATCTGGTCATGTAGAAGCGGTCTACCGTACAATTCAGCAGGACTGCCAGGTTTGATGGAATGTACGAAGAGAGCACCTTGTAGCGTGTCCGTTCCGTACGTTAGATCAATTCCTAGCATTCCTTCTCTTTTCGTCAGTATTATTTCCTGTTAGAGACGGAGTTAGAGAGTGGTTATAACTATAATATCTGTCTCTGACCCTGGTAATAATGCACGGAGGACACCAGTAACGCGGGTACCATGGCCTCACAGTCACATGAGCTGAAAAAAGTTAAACCCAGTCGTAGAGAGGAATAGCTTACTCAGGCACATGTGAGAATACTACCAGCATTGACCCCGGAATATGTGGAGAATTGCGTACGTGGGTAAAATCACCTTCGAAGACTCATCCGAGAAAATATATAGTACAGTAATCTACTATAATATAGTCTATAGAACAGACACGTGTCATTATCACTTATCAGTGTAGTTTAGAGATAATTGATATGGTATGTCGGTATGATCAATGATCATACAATATCATGATCAAGCCTTGCAATAAAGACTAGATGCTGACCGATATCTGCTGTCAGTCTTCATCTCCAAACCAATTGCCTCTAACTCTAACTTGATAAGTTAAACGGTGATAAGTGATTATGATAGCTAAAACCGACCACTCTAAGTTTTAGCTATAGCTTCAGCTACTACGTATAGGGTGTGTAGTTGACTGTCAGCAATATAGATCAGTAGATTACATTCCCATCACATTCCTCTAAAGACAAATAAGAAGCATATTGTGCTTATAATTGTATATCATGTACGACTCATCACGGTTGTGATGCTGCCTACACGATAAATATAATGGCCTGAAATTCCAACATATCCATGGTTTTTTGCGCTTATCCTGCAGAAATTCCCATCAGATTAGACACTGTCATCCAAGGTGCTCATAACGAATCTCGTACAAATTGCATTTCACAAGAACTGTCGTTTGGAAGATCTCAACAGCGAGCAGTGCTCGGTAATGTAATCGGGTACTTGAGCTGCAGAGCGGGTCCTTTTCATGTAATCCTTAGTATTGCCAGCAAACATGCTGCCACTTAGGACATTGAATTAGAGGACAATTGCAACTGTTAACAATATCAGATACCAGTTACAGTTACAAGGGTGAATCATTTATAGTGCTGAAATAAGAGCCAACTAACAGCTTCATCAGCTAAATAGTGACCTGATACATTCTTAATTCAGATTTATAGAATTGAAAGCTCTATCTGGTTTAATTAAAGATTGTCTAGGACTCGAAGGCTTGTCAGTTGTCGGCCATGCTTTGATTAATCTCCGCCTATAGTGGAGGCAAATAATTTTAAATGTTCCTTCCAGAGCATCAATTTATTAAAGAATGACAAACACGCCCCTGATAAACACCGTGCCGTAATCATACCACCGTATCAAGT
Organism: Bolinopsis microptera; assembly: GCF_026151205.1. Taxonomy (NCBI): domain Eukaryota; kingdom Metazoa; phylum Ctenophora; class Tentaculata; order Lobata; family Bolinopsidae; genus Bolinopsis; species Bolinopsis microptera. Next base: position 14,872,179 of record NC_087073.1, read on the forward strand.
AGCGCCAAGTATTATTTTAAAATCTTGCTTGCCTTCCTGTGAACTGATACTGAAACAGCAAGCAGCCGGCTGCTACACAAACTAAGCCAGTGATTCAAAACAGCCGTTTTAAAACCACTAACTTTAAACTCCGTCTGTACTGGCAAGCGGAGCTGTGTTTCAGTACAGACAACAATTTCTATCAGGCACGAGAAGCTACTTATTCCAGCAATGTATTGCATGCAAAGCCATTAGCAAAACTCAGTTCCGTAAATTTGCAAGAAGTCATTCTCCTGAGCACATCAAATCGTCCGAAAGATCACTTGGCCAAATTCCAAGGATCGTTTGAATTGTAAATCTTTTGGTTTCAAATAACAGCCAGAAATATGTAATCGTAACATCTGGACAATGGACAAAGGTGATTGTGATCCTTGGTCGGCTTTATTCAAAGATTCCGACTTCTGTAGCATTCCCAAGGAAAAGATAAGGTTAGCATGATATTTGAGAAGAGATTGAAATATCCAATCCGGTCTAACTTGACACGAATTTAATAAACCGTGTGACACAAAACAGGGCTTCTTAAAGTTCTACATCCCGGACATAATAATGGGACAAACTTATTAGAGTGTAAATGTGTTGGTGGTTGCCATGGTTACTAATGGCCATCGCCTATCACATTGTGACACAAAGCTATTGAAGTAACTATAAGGTGAGTGTTCCAGGCAGATTTGAGGAACTGAGATTAATTACACAAAGAATGTTAAGTCACCGCACTCTTTCTTCTTCAGCGGCATGATCAGTGTGTGATGGTAAGTGACTTTGAGACTTTGGTGATTTATTATATAGAGGTTTCCGTTTACGGAGGAAACCGTAAGTTAACCGTGACCCGGGGCCACAATATAATAAGTTTTATTCATTACTATATACTACCTCACTTGAATAATAACCAAATTAAAGAGAGAAGAAGGTCTCACCTCGTACTCCCGAGGATCACCTAGAATATCCACAACATCAGTTATATCCGTAGCATCACTCTTTGTTATATCCGTAGCTTCGCTCCTGAAGTCGCTGCTGATGTGATCATCACTAGCTTGGTCACTTGTCACGTGGTTCCTAGGAGATAACAGACGATCGTTGGGATCGGGGCTGAGTTTGCTGATTTCACTGTCTATCGTGTAGTCTAAGTAATCTCCGTCAGGGTCTATGCTGATATCCGATAGGTTAGACTGAAATTGTAAGGGGGTCAGTTTCTAATGTTTATTTTAAGAAGATAGCATTATCGATGATAAAGCGCTGAGGCGACTTATCGGTTCACATGGTAAACACTAGACATGAATCTAAAACTAACCCAATCAATAATCACCCATGATCCCAATTTTAACCCAAACCAAGACTGTAACTCTGTAACCCCAACTGTAACCGAGCGTGACAATAACTTTACTTACACAGAAGGAACCAAGGTATGAAATAGCCAGAAGGTGTGATATTTGTCAACAAACATACTCTACATGTACCTACAATGGCTACTTAGCCTTGGCCGGTGGCCCATGCTCAATTATTTAGAAAGCACAGATTTAACAGCGAACCAGACTAATGAAATCGGCTCTAGTTCCTCTCAGGACTGGTCATACAACTATTGGGGGTAATTGAATAGCAGTATGGGAACAGTATAGTATTATTAAATTATTGGAGCATATAACGATTATTTTGAAGTAATGTGAGCGTCTTTTTATACCACTCCGATTCGATTAAAAGACTCGGTAACATTTACAACTGAAAGTGCAGGGAAACCACGTCTCTAGGTCCTACTCTCGAAGGTGTACAATATATTTAAATGATGCAATATTCAATTATATTCCAATTTTTGACAGTAACTGACCTAATTATGTCACATTAATGAATATCACAACAGAATCCATTTCCGGTTGATACAAACCACTTGGTAGCTGCTAATTAAAATTTCAACAAATGACAGCACAGGAGTTATTTCTGTGGTTGAGATCGTAGTATATAGTTGACTTTTAGAGCATTATACTTGCTAAATATGGACATTAACTCTCCTTCATGACACGTGTGCTGTAGTGTTTATAACATGTTTATAACAGCATGTGCTTTATGTTTAGGTTGAACAATGGTATTTCCTCCTAGATACTATAATTTGTTAAGGGTTGGTACTTATAGCTTTAAATATTATGCACGAACATCCTTCCACTTCTTTCTACACTTTGTAGTGCAGGTCACACACATTCGCTTTTCTGTTGAATTTATCTCACAATGTTAACTACTTTTACAAATGTTGATTTAGCGATACAAGTTAGAACCATACATTATTCTTTAAAGTTGATTTTTAGTGACCCTACTTTGCGATAGTAAACACATTTTCTAATAATAATCCTTCCAGTTTTGTTTCGGTAATTACACTTGAGGTATTATGACCATTTTGTCCGACAACCACACCGATTACGGAATACAGAGCAAAGGAGAAAAATATTTCTGGATTTCTTATCTCCTGATAGTGCTTATATCCTCATTGATTGGAGACTCAATCATTCTAGTAGCTTCAATCCGACACAACGCACTAAAACTCAACAAGATTATAGTAGTTGTGATGCAACACATAGCTGTCTGTGATCTCCTGGCAACTATCTCCTTTGTCTTACCCACCATGATATCACTTATTTCTGAACGGTGGATTCTGGGGGAAACATTGGCGTACATAATGTTATATTTAGATGTTACCACGTTCCAAGCAGCTAACGTTCTGATTTGTGTGTTATCAACGGGAAAGTTTCTGCTACTGAGGTATCCTCTACAAACCAGATGTTGGACTGTAAAGGGGGCCCACATAGTCTGTGGAGGGGTGTGGGTGTTGGTTAATGTGTTTCCAGTGTTACGGTTCATATTTGATACAGATGGACTTGTGTTCAGTCACACGACTTATAACATAAACTACGGTCTTTCTTCCAGATCTACTTCTACAGTGAAAGTGATAACAATAGTTGCTACTGTCCTAACACTGGACATCCCAACTGTAACTGTGATGGTGGCTCTGTTTTGTACCTTGATCTACCTGATCAAATCAAGGAAGATTGCTTATCGTAGTAGAGGACGGAGAAGATGGCAAGGGTTTGTGATGGTGGTTGCCACGGTTACAGTGTATTGCATTTCTGTCATTCCAAGCAGTATTGTACCTTATGTGGCCATGTCAGATTCAGATAAAAATCATTTTGTGAGAATTGCCGAGTTTCTGATAGCATTGAATATCATGTCTAACTTTTATATTTACAGCCTTACCATCCCAAGCTTCCGGAAATTCATACGATTAAAATCTTCTGAAATTTCAGGAAGTGTAACCCAGTTTTTCAATAAAACTCAGGAGGGAAACTACGAAGTTGCAAATAGTAACATGGATAGTGTTTTTACTTCTGTTGCTGTAGATAACTTGAGGGATGAACCTTCGCAACAGTTCTTTATCCATGAGACAAATGTTTGAAATGTGATAGGTTATGAAGGACATTGTATGATGATTGATGATATCCATATATTTGGGGTTGAAGAAGACGATCAATCAGACTGTGTTTACTATTTAAAGTTAACTTGGTTAATTGATAAATTGATTTCAAGCATTTTCAAACAGTATAAATGTCGTAAAAACAAAGCGTTTTTCATGTTTTGGTCACTGAGCGATGTAAAGATATAAATGGGAGTATTATTATTCTTCTGGATCAGCATTTTTTTTCTTAGAAATAGTTATCAGATTAATAATCCCAACATTATGAATAGACCACTTACACGACTCTTATCGTTAGTTGTTAAAGTGTAACGGTTCATGTAGTACATATTATAGCGGTAATATTCAAATGGTGGCTCACTGCCGCTGTGTCCTTAGTTACATAATTCTAGCTATTAAATTAGTTTTACTGTCAGCTGTTGACGTAGTATAATATCATGAGAGATTTACAGTAAGCTCTAAGTCAATATCTAATTTCTATTGAAGGGAATTTACATACATATTATATCTGGATATAAATATGGTCCAACTGCCTCCAAATTGATTTAATATTGTGACCGTTACAGTTCAAATTTCGATTGATCATCGGTGAGCACTTTAAACTGATAATTAAATAACAGGGAGTTTCCCTCTTGAAATCAGGAATGAGTTCCCGCGTGACCATTACCAATGCATCTAATTGGTTGACCTATGAAGAAGACATACGCGGTATCAACTTACACATTTATCTTGACTGTCGTCCAAGTTGTCCTCAGGGAGTCCAATAGCTGAGAGTCTGTCGAAGTCCTCGTCAGAGAGAAGTCGGAGAGGGAGTGAGCGAGGTAGGGAGGAATGGGACGGGTCCGAGAGAGATGACACGTGATCTTTTGTGAGAGGGAGGGTCTGAGGACGAGGCGAGGGGTCTGGAGTGGTCTGTGAGTGAGGCGTTTGTGAGTGATTGGCTTGTGAGCGAGGTGAAAGAGGCGTGTGAGGTTGATAGCGAGATTGGGAAGTAGTGCGAGGCGGAGGTACTGGCTGGTAAGTTAAACTAGAGGGTAATCTGGGGGTTGAGACGAGAGGAGTGTTGTGTTGGGAGGAGGATATATGTGGTACTGAAGGTGCTGAGGGGGGTGTAGTGGTGTTGGTGGGGGTTGTGGGTGTGCTAGGGATAGGTCTGTAGGGTCTACTGTCGTTGGTTCTCAACAGGACCAGATTCATGGTGTCTGGAGAGTTTCTGATCAAGGTCTCAACTTCTGAACACGTACTTCGACTCATGTCTTGAGAATTTATCTGAAACAATTTTAATATAATCACTATTATTTTCTAGTTTAGATCAATCCAAAAGAAAGAGATCACAGCAAATAGTATGGGTGCAGCTGGTTGATACTCGATACACATTACACCATGACGTGTACAAGATACAACATGACATGATCTCATTTGCAGCAGATGCATGTCGAGCTCAAGTTTAGACTCGAAATTGATTAGATTAAAGTCTGAGAGCCAGGTCTCAGAAGAGGTCCTGGTGTTATCATCAGAAAGTGCTCACTATTCAACAATAATACAGCAATCTTAACACCGTGTACTGTGTACAACTAGGGAGGCGGTTCAAACACTGTGTCCTGACCATTAGTTACTGAACAGTTCAAAGGTAATTCAAATCAACTAAATAAAAACAGTTTTATTCGTACCTCTAGTATTTTATCGCTGATGAGTATCTTGCCGCACTTGTGAGCGGGTGCCCCGTGAGTTAGGGAGGCAATGGACACTCCCGCGTCCTCCTCCTCATTTGTTACTTCCTCCCCCTGGTAACGAAAACAATGTTTACCCAACATAGTAAACATTGTGTGTAAATTATGGAACACGCGGTCATACAACACTGGTTTTATCGTTAAAAGTAAGGCTGGTAACTAAAAAACACAAAGATATCACGTGACTTACCTCAACCCTGCCTAAGAGTTTAAATCCGAAGGTTCTGTTCTCCCTGGTCAATCTAACACAGATCTTCTCGCCTACATCCAGCACTCCCCCAATCCCCAGCTCGTTTCTCAGTCTCTTTATCTGGTTCCGCAACACTTGCTCCTTGCTCTGGTGGCTCTCTCTAAGCAGCTTGATTTCCCCCTCAAGGTCATCTATCTTACCGTACGTGTCATTCAGCTCCTGAAAGATGATGATGTAATCATATTACTTTTTATAATATAATCAGTTATCGAATTACAATAATCAAGATTTGTAATCACTCATATTTTCATTAATTATGTACAGTGAAACGCCTAATTTCAGACCAGTTCATCATGATCAAATTACAAACGGAACAAAAATGTCCCGTCACAGACTCATAATATTTCCCTGAAATAGAAAAAAAGCCGAACTTACCAACCGAACCATTTAATTTCTAGTAATTTTCAATTTTTGAGAAATAAACTGGCCCGGACTTTAACATTATTATGAAAATGATACATGGGATAACAGTAGTCGTCTGAACGATTGTGGTTACTGGTTACTGTCAGCTATAAGAGTGATCAACAAGGATGATGTAAAGTTTCTTTTATTTCATCCTTCCCATAAAACTCTCAAGGGACCTGAATCTATAAAAATACATCTTATTTACTTGTCAAAACATATATATTCTGAACACGAATTAATTCTAAAACTCTGTCAAGCTGTAACCTTGCTTGTCATTTTTATAAAGCATATTATCTCAAAGCTATACACGAGAGCTATTACATTTAAATGTTGATGATGCAAATTACCACCTTCGACATCAAGACAACTATTGACAAATTGTACGTAAATGCAAATAGAAATTATTTTCGACGATACATTGTTGAATGTTGATAGAATAATCCCAAATAATATTTGGATTTATAGTACAAGAATGCCGATAAACTTATAATATCATCAACTTTTCGCAGCTTAATTTATAAATTAATAAAATGGAACTGGAATTTATCGCATCACGTGCTCAGTTATTTGCTTTTATATACGTCAGATCTCCGGGACCTGTTATTAAACGATAGAAGAAGAACGAGTCACAAACCTGTCTCATCCGTTCGAAGCAGTCGTGAGTGTTAATGAGAGTGTTGAGCACCTTCAACCGGCACTGCTTCTTGCAAGTTATCATGCTGCTGTTAGAACAAGTACTGCTTGTGTCAGAGTCCGCTTTCTGCGGAGGGAGCAGTTAGAAACTGGCGTATAACCGATGAAATGACACAATAGCAGTTCAACTAAAGTATAATTTCTAAAACAATTAACAGACAAACCTTGAGGATAGAGACAGGAGCACGTTTAGACTTGGGCTGGGCAAAACTAATGACATTGTTAGGGGACCCGTTGGAAGCTGCCCAACTTGCCGTTGGAGCCATCTTGTTCTGCACTCTACATGACGTCGTCAACATCAAGAGGCCATACCACCTATCAATGAGAACATGTTATGTTAGAACTACATACCTTTGAGTATGAAACCAATTTTAGATTTTACTCTGCAATGAATTTTAAAGTGAATAATTTTTGATCACCAGTTACTTAGAGAGCTGTGCCACCATTAATAACATGGGTCAAACGAGTCAAATATTGAACTATCACAATATACTGAAATTCCTAATTTTATCCATAACAAGGGATGTAACATTACAACTAAAAGAAGAAAGAAAATGTATATTTCCCCCGCAATAAAATATGGAAATAACAAATTATATAATTTATCTTTCAACCACATTTTGATAGATTGGCCACATGAAAACTAATACCAGTTCTATGAAAAATTTCGTAAAATTTGTAATATCAAATTCAATTCAAAACGAAAACTTAAGTCACAAAGATCTTTAAAAACAATCTAAACAAGCAATCGAACATTACATGTGCAGCATTCCACCCATTCTCTTTTTATCTGCACCTCGTTTACGGTTATGATTTCCCCGAACACCCTTGTTCTCATTATCTCGCTTCCTTTGTTGTAAGACTTTCCCATCAGCTTTTTGTCCTTTCTTATCCTCGGCTCGAGCAGGTCCCTGACCTTGATTATTCTTTCCTCTGCCTCTTGATCTATTCGAACCAGGATTGTTTCCTCGAGGAGCATATCTGCCTCGCTGATTTTGATGAGCAGCAGCAGTGCCATTTTGCTCTTCATTATCATCTCCGTCTTCGTTATCATCTTCTTCCTCGACAGGTAATGGTGCATTGAGTGGTTTAATCTTAAACTCAGATGGTTCATCAGCCATGCTGCCGTCTGCTGCAGCTACTAATCCGTCGTAAGTATCATCGTATTCATCTTCATATTCATCATACTCCAAGTTGAACTTTGGATTAGAGTTAAGAAACCTTTTTGTGGTTGATGCCTCACTGTCAATAATCTCACGAGATTTCTTGCCGATATGAATTTGGTCAAAGTTAAGTTCATGACTCGGATTATTAAAGACATCAAACTCGTCACCATCAAAGACATTTTGTCTGGAGGATAGAAGCGATGAAACTTTGGATGCATAGGATCCATTGCTTGCAGGTTCTGAACTCTTGGAGGAAGACTGATCATTATTCAATGATTTCAAAGGAGGAAAGCTAGAACTTGATTCTTTTGATGAACCGGGCTGTTCTTGTTCTGCAGTCTGTGATTTGAGAGAATTAAGATGAGGCGGTAAATTGTCCTCCAGCAGTGCTGTGATAACTTCTTCACTAGAGTATGAGTAAGCAGCTAAGCATTCTTTCAGGAAACTATCATCAAATTGAGGAAATATGTTTTTAATGTTTGTAAGAAGAAACTTGATATTTTGCGGCTCTCCAGAATTCGGATTTCCAGAGTCTTTAGTTTTCTTACTTAAGATTTCTGGGGAATTTTGAGATCCCTCATAATGTACATTGTCCAAATCTCTAGTGTCCCGTTCAGGACTCTTCTCCACCTCAATGGCGTTAAGAATGTAATCAAAATGATCTTGTCCCACTTCAGCTTTTGAACTTTTTATCAAAGCAAATGTCTTAGCCAAGTTGCACTCATGATAATATTTTGTCATTAAGTGAACATCCCCAAGAATTAGTGAAAACGCTGCGATAAACTGCTCAGCACAGCGAGTGTGTTCATCAGTTGGTAAAGTATCATCAAGTAACTGGTCCATAAAACAAGACTGCCATATTACACTGTGAATGAGTCTCACTGTGGCTAGTTGGCCACGATTTATAATTGACTTTAGAGACTGTAGATCCTGGGCAGGAGTTGACATCTTCTTCAGCTTTGCTTTGATGTCATGAAAAAGATGGGAATAGATGGTGGCAATTGATGTGATAATTTGAGAGGCATTAAAATAGTTCATAGTAGGAGGATAAGTCGAAAACAAGCATATTAGTGACATACAGGTGTCATAATAATAACAGAGCAAGTCATACAGACCAATAGTCGTCAGAGCTTCATCATATTTTGTTATTACATTTGTCAATACACTTTCGTTCAATTGCTGGGCAACCATTTTCAGATCATCAACATAGCTTTCTTGCTTTGTAAAGATGTTAGTCAGCATCTTATTGACAAGAATTCCATTACCACCGTGTGGATGACCATATAAACTGCAGATATCGATAATCTTAGGTATGTCAAACATATAATTCTCATATATTGTGTAACCAAATGCATCAGGACTCAGGAATTTTTCTTTGGATTCCTTATCTGTTGACATTCGTAATAAGGTGAGAAAGATAAGTTTGTTCAATTTATTATGAATGGGAATAAAGTTGTCTGGTATTCCCCAAATATCCCATGATCTTGGAGCTTTCTGCAAATACGTAGACAACATAGAATGAAGAGTTGGATCATGGATTAGTTGCACCCAAAACTTACTGTGAGGAAAGGAAAGTAGAGTTTCTAAATCATAACAAAGTATCTTTATCTCCTGGTGCCACTCTCTTTGGATTGGACTATCTGCTTTCTCGTGTATAGGGAATGCATTATACTGCATGAAGTTCATTTCAAGCATAAAACATCTGTCAAGAACTGAGACAATTTCTGTACGTCCATTCTCTTGCGTTATGGAAGTCTCCTGTAGGTCAAGAGGTTGACAAGCCATCCTAAAGGAAAAGGGTTGAATTTACGTCTATGATTGATACATTTATCAGTTTTTCCCTGATGAGATCAATTAAGGAAATAACTTAAAATATCATGTAGTTCCATATGATTTATTCATTCAATAAAATTGTGGCTAGCATGTGACTTTTATTGTGATCATTACAGAGACTGGTTTCATTTAAGTAATATTTCAGTGGAGCATTCTAAATCAACAAACGTTTGGATTCCTAATAATAAAAAAAAAGGGGGAACCCCAACCATGTAGCTGAGACACCTCGCAGCAAGTAGACCAAAGTGGCTATTGCTTGTGAAAGGTGTAGAAACTACCCGCCGAAGCGGTGGGTTGGGAGTCCACCCTGGGATAATTTCGTCTGTAAAATTGTACACAATATAAAAGCTACAATAAATTATGTATAAAATGTACATAAACAAACTTAAGAGAGTGCAGGTTCTATCCTTATATCCTTACACTTTGCTTCTTGAAGGAAGAAAGCTGCAGTGTCTCTTATGGTATTGTGGCGCATGGAAACTTATCCACCTAATTTACAATCAAGGGTGTGGTAGACACTGTTCATATTTCCGCAGGCACATTTAAAGGGCACTCCTTGGATCTTCCAACCAACGCGTAGGCATGATTCGGTTTCCTAATTAAATTGAGGAGCAGCCTTCCTAAGGACAACGAAATGTGTCTTATTAAAGTAAAAAGTATTCCACATGAGGACTTAAAATTGACCAAATTTTCTTTTATACACATATAACACCAAACTGAAAGTGATTTCAATCGATTTATCTGTGGAGTGCAACATAATTGAAGCGATTAAATACAACATTTATAAACCGCCTTATAGCTAAATCATATAACTCGATATAATTTAATCCTGGAGATAAACTCCAGTGCTTTCTAAAGCGGCTCTTACATTAACTGAGCTTAGTTTAATTGAAAATTAGACATGACACGTTCATTTTACCTATGTAAATGCAAAATCAATGAAATGCTAGAGAAAAGAAGTATGTTTGCCGATTTGATACTATTCGAAGACTCACAAGAGTTCATATCATAAGCAACAGGTAAGGCTTGCACTAGGTAGCCAGAGTTGCTGCTAATTGTTTGCACTATGGCACTATATTTTATTGTCTGTCCACTTAGACAAACATGTGCCGTCGAAGCTAAACCGATTTCTTGTTTCTAAACACATATTGCATCTATTATAGAAAACATCAACAATTCAGTAGCTAAGTAAAAGTTAAATATAAAGTCATTTATTTTTCTCACAAAGACACGACCGATAATATCAGAAATACGACAGTCATTAAATATGCAAAAAAATATAATGTCATTAACGCTTGTCAAATTTAAGAGGACTAACAAATAAATAAATTCAGAGAAAATATTGGATAGCGCTCGATTTTAATAGCGATTTTCTGCACACTAAAATTTTTCTCGAAAAGAAAGCGGCGCGCGCTACCTCGTAGAAATTTCGACCATATAATATACTACTTTTGAACTCCCTGCCTCAGTGATTAAATTAAGTTATATTTGAACCGCCCCAAATTAATATTAGGCGCAAGTTATATTTCCATCAAAAGCACACTCCCCAAATTAAATAGCGCGCACTGCTGAAACTTTTTAAAAACTTCATTATTCATGAATCGGGATAAAATCTATTTTGCGATGTAATTAGAATTAATATATGCACTCATCAAAATCACTTGGAATACTTTGAAAGAGAATATAATAATAAGCTCAAAAACGCTACTGACGTATTTCCCCGTAAAAAACACAATAGCGCGGTGGAAGTAGCTTTTGTCTAGGTGCCTCAAAAGTGATTTATTAAATGATTCCACGTTCAATTTTGGTCGCAGAACGACAAATTAGTGCAATATCAAGCAAGCTATAAACAATTTCTTACGTATCAAATTATTGAATGTGCTTTCGGTAGAAATATAACCTGGGCTTTAATATTAAGTGATGACTAATGGACCTGGTGTAATATTCGATGTAAATCGAGGGCTATTATTTGAAACTTTTCTAAAAATATGAATTGAGGTATATATTTGTAAGACTGTGATAATTATTTGTCATACGTTGTATGACCCGCCGCGCACGAAGTGCGCGGCTCCCCCTGTAGCGTCGAAACGACCGTGGGGGTCGCAACGTGATACAAATAATTATTACTGCACAAGGTGACCCACAAGTCAGAGTCCAAACGTTTATGGTTGTTACTTTTCAAATGGCACACTGTTACATCTCATTCGATGCAGAATTTGTTGCAAAAATTATAGTAAAACAAAGTATTTTAGTAAAACAAAGTATTTTATTTATTAGGAAAACAAATTTTAGGAAAACAAATTTAAATTTTGGTATTTATTAATAACAATCAAAACATATCATATCATAAAAATAAAGCCGCGCGTTGGTTGACTGCCTCAGTAAGGTGAATAATTTAAGCTTGAAGGTGCCCTGCGCATTTACAGAACCTTATTAGCAGTGCAATCAATTCATATGATATAATTATAAGAATATAATAGTATGTCACACTTATTTAACTGTTACGTTCGAGTAGTCGTGCCATGGCTAAATTTAACTAAGACCAGTGGTGTCGATTAACATTTTAAAAGGTGATTCTAAGTGACACAAATGGAAAATTTTAAGAAAAGACGGATCAAAACACAGATCCAAGGACAAGGAGACCCCACTGCAGGACCATACATGCTATTGGCTTGTGCATGGCCCAAAAGGTTCCAGTTGTCCAGGAAACTGTACGTAGCTGGTCAACTAGTTTTGAATTCAGACTAGGCTTGATGAGTTCTGGGGTTTCTAGAGTAAGATTTGATGGTGCCAGGTTTGTTCAGGCGGACATGGAAATTATGCGAGGAATATATAGGTATATAAAAATCATATCAATATAAAAATAGATCCAAAAATAGATCCAAAGATTCACACGGCAGTCAGGGAACTTCCAGACAGGATGCTTTTGAAACAGGTATAATTAGCGCTTTTGTAATTAGTTGTATGCAAGGGATGGGATGCTGATTGACTAAGCTGGTTCAATGCCCCAGCTATTTAGGGGGAGCCACTCAATTTCACGCCCAGGTGTTGTCAATTGCTGGGTTTCAAGTAAGAGCTTTTTGATACGGCTCTTGATAATTGAGATGGGGGAGGAAAGGTCGGAAAATTTACTAGAGCCAGGGACCATGACATTGTTTTCATTAGGAGTGCATTTGTCGAATATTTTATCAACCAAACTGTTCCATATAGTCGTACCTTTGAAGACAAAATTGTGTTTAGAAATTTCAAGTTTGTGTCGGGGGACCCGCATAGTTTGGCTACATGCTCTGGAACTTGTTTGGAATAAACTTGTCAGAGAGATAGGTTGATGCATGTTTTAATACTTTCAACACTACTATATAACAAATAATTTGAGGTATGGCACGTGTTGAAAGTATGTCGTGGCAATAAGTTGAAAAGCGATACAGACACAAGCGATACACAGTTACTAGAGGAGTGTTCTATCCTTGATAGCCCTCTTCCCCTTCAAACCAAAACTATCAAAGGGTATCTGACCCATAAGTCAGAACTCTTCCGGTGGGTTGTCTTTATTGTTTTCTGTTGGAGTCTCGACTGTCTTACAAGTTTACAATCCTTACACAGCAACCCCTGACCTACTAAACTTAGCTATGCCTGATTCTCCTAAATCATCTATAACTGATTTCTCTCCCCAGAACACAGAGGGTACAAGGACCTACATAGCTGCTCCCAACATCATACAAAATGATTGTTGTAACCACTGTCAGGAGGGAGTTAATCCTGACTACAGAGTTCAGTGTTATGACTGTAAAAACAATTTCCATGCGGTAGGCTGCACAGATGATTCCTATTGTGTTAGTGCCCCATCTAGCTTCACTTCCCATTTGGGACCAGCTGTTTCTAACACCAAGTCCTATGAGAAAAGATTTGGCAGATTCTTGTTCTTTTGTAACCATTGTATTACAGTTAAAGAGGAGATGACAGAGCAAAGCACAGGGGGAGCTGCTAATGTTTACGTTGACAGAAAGATTGAGGAGTTAAAGCAGAATTTTGCTGAAGAACTGTCCGGTGTAAAAGAGATGCTTAAGGAAATCTTGCCAAGTAAGCAAAACAATGCTCTAGCAAAACCTCCAATGACTCCCTGCAACCCATGGGATGATTCTCAGAGGACTGAGAAACTTCGCAGCATGATTGTAATTAAGAATGATCAGAGTGGCAAACCAATTGATAAAAGTATGTTGGAAGAAAGCTGCATCAAGAATAAGATTAGTATTGTTAACACAATGAAGCTCAAATCTAATGATACTGCCGTTATTCTTAACTCTAGGTCTGAGGCAGAAACATTGCGTGAGAAGCTTAGCAAAGCTTCCCCCCAACATAGTACATCAACCGTAGCCACAAAGTTACCAAGAATAACAGTTGTTGGTCTTGAGCGTGATTACTTGAAGGAGGAAATAAAGGAAATGATAGTTAGTCAAAACCATGGAATAGATCTGCTCATCAATGATCCAGGTACCAGTATAGAAGACAAGAAAATTGATGTAGTAGCTATAGTACCCCTAAAGAATGACCAGAACTCCTTCAAAGCCATTGTTCGTGTCAGTAATCTTGTACGATCTGCAATTGCTAAACAAGGTGATAAGCTCTTTATTGGAACTCAGAGAGTTTGCAAAGTCTATGATAGCTTCTTTGTCCTCAGATGTTTTAACTGTCAATCATTTGGTCACCATAGCAAAAGTCACCAAGGTCATTGCAAAAGTGAACATGTCTGTGGCTTTTGTGCAGGAGCACATGAAACACGGACATGTGATCGCTCCGCTCCATTGTGTTGTTCAAACTGCAAGAAAGCTGGTAAGCATGGCAATGAGCTTCTACATGCAGCCTATGATCCTGTTTTGTGCCCCATATTCAAAGATTTGCAGGAGAAAGTTAAAAAGACCACCCCTTTTTACCAAAGCCACAACACGGACAGAAATCACTGAGCTGTCTGAAATTCTTCCTTTTCAATCCATGGTCACTTGTTAACAAAGTAAACGATATTATGTGCAACTTATCAGACAAAAGCATTGATATTGCTGCATTCTGTGAAACTTGGCTAACAGATGTTAACTGCCCCACCACTGCAATTATTAAGTCTTACGGTTACAGAATCATACATAATTTCAGGAAAGACAAAAAAGGTGGTGGAACTGCTTTGTTGTTTAGGGGAGAATACTCAATGTCTCAGTTCCAATGCTCTGCTACTTTCTCTACATTTGAGTACACAGCTGCATCAATCAAAACAGCAACAGGCACTAAGGTCATGTTTGTCTCTTTGTATCGACCTGGTTATCTCTCCTCTATCTTTCATCAGGAACTTGATTTACTTCTGTCAGCCATCACCATGAAGTGTGATTGTCTCGTCATTGCTGGGGACTTGAACATTCATTTTGAGAATAAGAATGACAAGCTTGTTAGGAAGACGCTTGACTTATTTCTGTCTTACGGATTTAATCATCATGTTAATGAACCAACCCATGTTGCTGGTGGATCACTAGACCAAATCTTCTGCTTCTCTATCAAGAATCAGCTTCAATGCAAGGTTTTGGTTGATAGTGTGAATAGGCATGGATCAGATCATTTTCCAGTCTATTGTGACTTCTCTTTGGAATTCGAAAAGAAATATTTTAAAGATATCACTTACAGAAATTTGAAGACTGTGGATGATGACCAATTTACCAGTGATCTCTTCGATATAGTAAACTTGATTGATCTTGGGAAAATTGGAACTACTGATATGAGTGCATCTGTTGCCAACTTGAACGACTTGTGTGCTGAACTCCTAGATGAGCATGCTCCAATAGTCTCCAAGAAGGTATCTGTTATTGATTCTGCACCTTGGTTTGATAATGAATACAGGGACTACAGAAAGCTGAGAAGAAAAGCCGAGGCAAAAACTCGTAAACCAACAGCAACGCTTGAAGATAAAATCATGTTTAGAGACATCAGCTCAGAATGTTCTAAAATGGCTGATCTGAAGAAGAAGGAGTACTTTAAGAATATGGTAGAAAACTCTAAAGGCAACCCAAGAACTTTGTGGCAGCTGGTCAATAGAAATTTAGACCGTAAACAATCTAATCCTCTGCCAGATTACACAGATGATCTTCCAAAGCTAGCTGCAGACTTTAACGCCTACTTTACATCTAAGATTGATAACATTAGGAAAGATATGGATCATGATCGGTTTACTCTTCCATCAGACTCTTCTGCTGAAGCTCCCGAATCCTACCACTGGTCTACCTTTGAACCTGCCACATTAGATGAGCTAAAGGAAATCATTGACGAGTTTGGTATCAAATGTTCACCTTCTGACATCTTACCTACTACACTGCTTAAAGAGAACATCAGCATTCTGCTACCATTACTTCTACAGATTGTTAATGCATCCTTATCTCAAGGTTCAATGGACGGAGTCAAACTTGCCGATATTGTTCCCCTCCTGAAAAGTAACTCTCTTGATCCTAATGTCTTGAAAAACTTTCGCCCTGTCTCAAACCTCACTTTCCTTGGGAAGCTAATCGAGAGAGTGGTGTTAAAGCGCCTAAACGATCACTTAGATAAGCATAATCTCCACTGCCCAGAACAGTCTGCATACAAGAAGACCTTCAGCACAGAAACATTATTGATCAGAATATGGAATGATCTTCTAGTTGCATCAGATGAAAAGAGTGCTACAGTTGTCATGATGCTTGACCTATCGGCGGCGTTTGATACTGTAGACCATGATGTCTTACTGAACATTCTCATGAAGGAGATAGGACTAAGGGGCACTGTGTTAAAATGGTTTACTAGCTTTCTAAAAGGTCGTGCTCAGAGAATTCGACTTGGTTCTACTCTCTCTGAAGAAATAGTTATTAAGTTTGGTGTTCCTCAGGGCTCAGTTCTGGGACCTGTTCTGTTTAACCTTTATATCAGATCCATCTATAGATTTGTACAAGGAATGGACTTCACAATTTATGGGTATGCAGATGACCACCAGATCTTAAAGAGATTTAAACCCATCAACCAGTACGAAACGTTACTCTCTAAGCTCAGGGGATGCTTTGCATCTATTAGAGCTTGGATGAAAAAATACTTTCTAGCAATGAATGACAGTAAAACACAGATAATCGTTTTTGGTCCTATGTCCGTCCTACGAGAGATCAATATAAAGGGAGTGAATTTTGGGAGTGACACAACTATTCGATTTGTGAGCACAGTTAAGAATCTTGGGATACATATGGACTCTGGGCTTACTATGAGCAACCATGTTGTTGAGTTGAAGAAGAAATGTTTCCTAACACTACGCAACCTCACTAAGATACGGTTTCTGCTGACTACAAAACAGCTTAAGACAATTGTTAATAGCCTCGTTGTTTCTTGTTTGGACTACTGTAACGCCATGTTTTACGGCATCTCCAAGTACCTCATACATCAACTACAGCTTATTCAAAATGCCTGTGCAAAAGCAGTAACTGGAAAATATAAATTTGATCACCTAGGCGACGATCTTGATAAATTGCACTGGCTTAATATACCTAAAAGAGTGATTTTTAAAATATGTCTCTTATCTTTTAAGGCTATTAATGGAATAGCGCCACTGTACCTTCAAGATATGTTTAAGTATGCTCACCATGGACACACTGTTAGGCTCATAGTCCCTTATCGTTCAACCAGGGGTTTTGGTGATCGTAGTTTTAGTGTGGTTGGTCCACGAGTTTTTAATGCACTACCAGACTCAGTTAAACAATGTTATTCTGTTGAGGCGTTTAAGTCCGCACTGAAGACTTATTTGTTTACTTTATCTGACACTGAGGTAGCAAAAATGTTTTATTAATAATTTTAACCCTCTCTTTGACTTATCTAAATTATATTAGCTTTTTGGAAGTTTTATGAACGAATTTATACATAGAACTTTATTTTGCTTTTGATATATAGTTTTAAAAGTATTTTTGTAAACTAGTTGTAGTGACACTGCTGAGTAAAAGTGTACGCTTAATAGTGGTGTTTTTAAATTTCAATTTTAATTAATTAATTAATGCAGTTTCAAGATTTCAAACAGTTCAGTGGATATATGTTGGGTGTACAGGTTGTGGATTGACATGATTTTCTCGGTATTGAATATTGGCTTAGTGTTTTCCAAAGCAAAGCTCCTTTTTGCGATGTGTTCACTGTATGGTCTTGCACGTGCACATGTTTCATAATACTCTGCCCGGTCAAAGCTTGGTTTGCTTCCAAATAGAAGGCGTACACATCTTTTTTGGATGGAGAACAGTTTAGATAGTCTATAAGGTGTGACACCACCCCAGCTACTGATACAGTAGCTCATATGAGACTTGAATAAGGAGTCATACAGCTTATGGTACTCTGTTTCTGGAATAAACTTCATAATACGTTTAATTATAGCTATACTTGTAGTTAGTTTACTTTTTATGTTATCTAGTTGGGGTTCCCAGGATAGTTCATGGTCTATGATAACACCAAGGAATCTCACTTTATCTACTTGTGTAAGCGTGTTGCCTGATAACGTGAGTGAGTTCTCAGAGCCATATTCACGAGCACGTGCACAGGACGAGTACCAGCCAGGTCTGAATAACATGTAGACCGATTTGCTTTGGTTAATGTGCAGCAAGTTAGATTCCATATAGTCATTTACAGATTCAAGTACTTTATTAGCATTCAAATAGGCTTCTTGTTCAGTTTTTCCAGCAACAAATATGTTCGTGTCATCTGCAAACAGTATGAAGTGTCCAAGTTTGCTAGAGTTGGTAATGTCATTAATGTAGAGTACAAGAAAAGGAGAGGGCCTAGAACTGATCCCTGTGGTACCCCATATTCAATTTTGCAGTGATCAGAGTGTGTATTTTGGAAATCAACATACTGCTGTCGGTTACACAAATAGCTTTCAATTAGGTCAAGACAGGGCCCTCTTATGCCATAGTGTTCAAGTTTGACAAGTAATTTTCTGTGGTCGATTGTGTCAAACGCTTTGCTTAAGTCAATGAATATGCCAATTACATGATTCTTACTTTCTAGGTTTTTAAGAATGTGGTCAATGGAGTAATTGATGGCATGTGCCGTTGAGTGGTTGGATCTGAATCCAAACTGTTTATCGTATATGACCATATGTGAAGTAAAGAAGCTATATATACTCGGCAGTAAATTACTTTTTCAAATATCTTACCAAAGATAGGTAGAATGGATATAGGCCTGTAGTTATCAAACAGCTGTGGGTCTCCTTTCTTAAATACGGGGGTGACCTTACCTATTTTGAGAATATTTGGAAATAGACCCAGCTTCATGAATGAGTTTAGGAAACCAGCTAGGTGCTTAGAGATTGTAGTGCAACATTTCTTAAGAACAGCTATTGATATGTCACTAGCCTTGTCACCCTGGAAGGTTTTAACAATTTTTTCGATTTCCTCAGAATCACAGTGGTTTAAGAACATACTGTTGGTAACTCTTTTGTTAAAGTAGTTCTTATAATTAAGGGGCCTCTGGCAAGCTGTGTCACGACTTATTGGTTTGGAGGAGCAGAGCTTCGCATTAAGTTTACCTGCAATGGAAGAGAAGAACATGTTAAAGCCATTCGATATGACACGCTTGTCTTTTACTAAACTACCATCTATTTTGAACGAGGCCTTTATTCCAGTTTTTGTTTTTCCCCTCAGTTCATTGATCAGTGCCCATGTTTGCTTCATATTACCTGAGACTTTTGAGAATTTTCTGCAATAGTACAATTTCTTGGCAGATCTGATAATGTATTTTAACTGTCGACGGAATTTACTATAGGTTAAGTATAGATCAGAGTCTCCAAGAGGGTTGGGTTCCTTAATTGTACTCTTCCACTGCTTGTAAAGGTATTCTTTCTTTTTCACTGATGCAATGATCCCTGGTGTGATCCAAGGGTTTGCAATCATATTTCTTTTTGACTTTTTGAACGATTCAGATTCAATTAAAAAGTTTTCTTCGATCAAAAGTTTTATCTTATTTGCAAAAATTTCAAAGTTTTCTACGTTGTAGCACACCTGCCCACAAAAATTTGTTTGAATATCTTCTAAGAACTTGGTCATATTAGATTCACAGTAGTCGTATTTTGGTTTACAAGGGTCAAGTTCTGGTTCTTCAGGCATGCTAAATATAAAATTTGATTGTTTGGGCTTTTGCTGTATTATGTCAAAAATTATTAAGGTGTTTATTATTTGGGTTCGTTTTCCATTTCATTGAAAGGGTTTACATGTCACTTTCTTGATAAACCAATTCCTCTATATTGCCGAACCCAGTGTTGTTCGGTCTATAAGTACGTTTTTACCCGAATTACTTTGAATGAAAATGCATTTTTCTAGTGAAACCTTACTTAAACAAACCGATAAATATACTGCTCACCTATCGTTCTGGGGAAACCGTGATCAAGGGTTAAATGTGGAGGGGCCCTTCGAAAAGATCAGGATACCCCTTCAGTACATCTACATTCTACATTGTGGTGTACTGTAAACATATTTTAACTACTTTTATCAGCGTTACATTTTTAATCAGAGATAAATTTTCAAACGTCATTAAATTTTTAATCGGCTGGATGAAGAATGCTATTAGCTTCGTTTCTGTGACTCCCAGTGGCTGAATGTTTTAATTGTCTAGGAATCAAATTTGTTCACCCTAATTTGGTTAATTTTAGTTTTAAACATGCTACCTATATCTTAACCTTTATCTTTAAAAATGAGATCTTGCAATTCAAGGCACACTAAGCTCTTCAAGGAACAAAAACCGTAGATGAACTCATTCTTGTGGTATACAAAGTATCCTACTTAATTTGAGGATAATTTCTTTAACAGCCTTTGTGATGACATGAGTTCTAAGTACTAAGTTACTAAAGTAAACTAATTTCAATTTTTATATAGGTTACATTTCCTGGCTGAATCACTTCAGTATGGATGCCATTACAGCATCTCTGGAAGTTGAACCTCCCTCCTTTCAAGAGATTGATATATCATCAACCATTGGATGCAATGATCCATTCTCTGCTAATGTTCCAGTATCTGATGACGTATCAGCTTTACAGAAAGTAGAATTGTCATCCAGTGAAACTGAGGAATCACCATCCTTAAATGATGTTGAACTTCTAACTAATCATGATTTCAAAGCAAATTCGTTGGTCGATGATGAAGTGGAAGTTTCTGATAAAATTCCAATACCAGCTTCACAGAGCATTGAAGTGACATCATCACATGAAGTTGAAGAACCTACCACTATTGAATCTGTTGTATTACTACCTTCTGACAAGGTTAAAGAACCTGCTACTAATGAATCTATCGAATTTCCCTCATCTCATGAGGTTGAGGAAGTGGTTACTAATGAATCAGTTGAGATATCATTAACTCACGAAGTTGATGAACCAGTTTCAATGAAAGATTTATGTGAAGGACTGGTTACTAATGAATCAGTTGAGATATCATTAACTCACGAAGTTGATGAACCAGTTTCAATGAAAGATGAAGGTGAAGGACTGGTTACTAATGAATCAGTTGAGATATCATTAACTCACGAAGTTGATGAACCAGTTTCAATGAAAGATGAAGGTGAAGGAATGGTCACAAATGAATCAGTTGAATTGCCTTCTTCTCATGAATTTGGCAAGGTGGCCACTAAAGAATCTGAAGAGCTTCCATCTTCTCATGAGGTCGGAGGATCTACTGTACTCTCAGAACCTGTAGAAGTACCACCTTCTCGTGATGTAGCTTCAGCTTCTGATGATTCACTAGATGAGAATTCATCGTCATTACATCCTGTAGCTATTTTGCGATCAGAATCAATCAAGGAGAACCCATTTAATCGAATGTCTGAATCTAAAAGTGACGAAAAAGACGCAGCAAGTGATGACAAAGATCAAGTATCAGAAGAAGTTCCAAAAATTGAGGATGTTGAGGTAACCAAGCCCAAAGAAAAGACTAAAGAACCAAAATCTCCAATGGTGGTTTCTGTAGGAACGATTGAAGTTAATGGATCAAATCAGTATGAAGATATAAACATTATGTCCAAAGGTAGTAGTTCTAAGAAGGTAAAACCCAAAAAACCTGTAGAAGAAGAGAATGAGGAAAACAAAGACTACGAGAGTCTGAGAGACCTCAGATTTTCATCTATCAGCATCTATGATAAACCTCACTTTGAAGAAGACATCATCATAATAGTCGATGATGCTCAAAAACATGCGGCAGAGTCATTTGTATCTTACAAAGTTGTAACCAAAACCACCAGGGAAAGCTTTTTGCAGCATGAATTTCATGTAAGAAGACGCTACCAAGACTTCTTTTGGCTATCTAACATTCTGATTCAACAATATTCTTCAAACATTATTCCGCCTCTGCCACAAAAGAAAATGTTCAACAAATACGACCCAAGCTTTTTACGTCTGAGACAATTAGCTTTAAACAAGTTCCTTTGCAGGATTGCAGAGCATCCAATTCTTTCTGCAAGTGAGCATTTCTTTACTTTCCTGTCTGCAAAACAAGTTGAACTAATAGAGCAAAAGAAAACAACAGCACTGAAAAAGTTTTCAATACCCCAGTTGCCAATAACTAATCCTGAAAGCCCATTTACGCCAACATCTGAGTACATTGAAGAGTTTGGAAAGATACTGTCTACGTTATCAACACAATCAACTAAGCTGGATAAGGAACAGAGTGAGCTGGAAGATGCTCTCAATATTTTATCTCCTAGTCTTGCTCTTTGGGCAAATTCAGAGGTTTGTTAAATAATATTATGTAAATTTCTTTTATGTGATAATTTTTCCTGAAAACTGTACATGTATTTAGGTACGGTATGTGATATTGTAGCATTTAAACATGATTTGCAATATCAAATTTTGAAAGTTATTTTGATTACAAAATAATACAGGGTGGGCCAAAAGTCAGTGGGCATACGTTGGCCTTAATAGCTCAGTCACTGAGTGCCCAATTGAAATAATTCTTTCTGGCATGACTTACTACCACCACTGGTTCAAGGAATTTGTCAAATCGAAAAATATTCGAGTTCATGTTTTTCAAATGAAGGTTCATTTTTGCATTTATTTGATAGTTTGGATCGTCGGATCGAGCCAAATTTTATTGAATTGTGTTTGGCCATTCGAATAACGTTTGTCCTGAAAAAATTAGAACTGTAGCTTCTCAGATGACCGAGATATGAAGCATAACGAGTTTATTCATTACGTGTGATCAGGTGATTGGTTTACCCAATCACGTGATTAGGTGACCCTGTTAACCAACCCGTTAAACATTATGGGAATTGTTAAGGGTGCCCAATTAAGGTGTCGTGTCACGGTGTCACATAATCACCCAGTCAATTTTGTTAACGAGATACAGAAAATTCTTAATAAATTCGTCATTTCTAATCCGTTTTGCCTTATGTTTTCAGATCATATGCAAAATTTAATAATCTACCGTCTCTGAAAAATCAGGCGTTCAGCATGTTCAGAAAAAACAATATATTCGAATTTAAATTTTGACGACGGAATCCTCGAACCAGTAAGTACAGTATGCCATCTGCAAAGCAACAGCTCTCAAATATAAAACACGGCGGAGCTATTAAGGCCAACGTATGCCCACTGACTTTTGGCCCACCCTGTATATTTACTATTTAGCCATAATTTATCTATTGATACACTCTTTCACAATATGAAAGAACTGCAATTATTAAAGAGGATAACTCGCATTTTGTACACTGTCAGGGTGATCTGGAGCCTATACTGTCAAAGTTGGGAGATATCGTTTCTCAAAATAGTGAAGAACTGGGAAAGCTAGTGACAATCAAAGAAGAGATATTTTCTGAAGGTATCAAGGAATATCAGCTGTACATCAATACTGTGAAAAATGTTTTGAAGACACGAGATCACATGCAGGTTTTTAGAATTGACTCTTAAAAAGCATAATTTTCTCAAATTACTTACTGTTTACTAAATATTGAGACTAATAACTGATAAATATTGAGATTCATAAATAATAAATAATATTTTTCCAACCTGATTGAGCATACTTGTTGAATAACTCGAATAATATCCTATCAACTTGCAACATGTTACATTCATTTTTTCAAATCGACCAGGTTACAAAAGACTACTTCACCGAAACTGTTCTATCAAAACAAAAAGAATTAGAAAAACTGGAGGCTAGTGAACCAGGAAAATCGTTCGCAACATTCTTCGGGAAAAGCCCTGTTCAAGTTAAAGAAGAGAAAATGACAAAGCTTAAGAATGAAATCACTAATCTCAGTTCTAATGGGGAGGTTAGTTTATTTAAAATATTTGATATTGTGCTCCCTTTTAATCGCCCCAATGTATCGGGAGTTATATTGCTGTGTTCACAAGACTAGTAAGTAGTACTATAGGTTTCATTACGGCTAAAAGTTTGATGAACTTACCGTTTTTAAGGTACAATGGATATTTCATATTACAAAGCAGTAAATTAGTAAACAATAAAATATCTATCATAAACGTAACATACAATGTTAAACGCTTTCAAAAAATTTGTAGCAAATAAAGAATCTTGTTGTGATTATTTTCTTTTAGATTTACTTCCTTACAGACTGCTGGTGATGAGTTGGTTGTGGCAAGTGCATCTATCCGATCAGATATAGAACGATGGAAGATAAACAAAGAAAAAGACTTGAGATGTTTGCTGGACAGTGTTGCACAGTCCAACTTGACTTGTTGCAACAAGTCGACTGAGTTGTGGGAGTCGCTCATCCAGTTTATTGATGAGACAGACTCGTGATTTTCAGACTCTTTTTTTACTGTGTAGTGTTTAGTAATAGTTCATTATTCATATTTAAATGTTTTTCCCATGACTCTCCGGTCATCTCTCCATAATTATAAATCCCTTTTTTAATCGTGTGGTCTTTTGCAGTTGAGTTAATTTTTGATGACAATAATTGGATAGTTATAGTGTTTTCGAATGGATTTGTCCCTGGGAACGTGTGAATATAAGATCGGAGAAAGTTATACTTCATTTTGACACACATCAGCTGTTTGATTTTTCGCTGTTGTAAGCTGTTTGAGTGATCACTGCCATGTGTAAAAGAAGTACTATCATCTTTCTAAATTTGCTGGTATGCCAGAGGTCATCTGGCTTTTACACTGTTTTGGCTTATTTAAGTAAATAGGTATTAAAACGTTTGCCTAATGCCTTATATTATGGCAGGCTGGTCATTCGGCTGGTAAATATGCTTAATTAGTAATTACCTTTTCAGCTGATAGTTTATTAACGATAATTGAGTAACGACCTACATTAATAATCACATTTACTTTTTGATTCGGTAGAGATAAATTGTAGCGGTTTAAATTGTTCTTTTGATTTCGTTGGGTGTACAGTTTTCAAAAATTTTTATGTGTGAACCAGTCTACAATATCATATTCATATTATTATGCTCAAACTTTTTTTCAGATTTTTAGTAGGTTTGGTGAAATAAACGTAAATTTGTGATTTGACATGATTCGGAGATCCCTCAAGTTGAACTTGAGTTAAATTTAATCAGATTTATTTTTCAATGTTCTTTTATTGACTGATAAAGTGACAATGTGCGTTTGTAAATTGAAATTTGTTTTGCATAGTTCTAATACTTTGAATGATATTTCTGTTGTTGTTGTTGTTGTTGATAAAAATTGGAATTTTTATTGCTCAAAAGATATGACCTACATTCAAATCCCACTTTACTGGACCCTGATATAAATAACTCAGAACATTCCAAGCATTGAGCATATTTGTTTTGACCTACAAAAACTTGGACAAATTCCATTGTTTTAAGTTAAACTCCGTAATGCGAAAGTCCCAATGCAAATGTAAAGACATTTAGCTGTCATAGGATCAAAAGAAAGTATCTCCACTCTCTTTATTCCTATATTCTCTCTCTATGATGACGGCTGTAATTTTTCTGTCGTTATGTAACATTAGTGCACTAATTTGCTGACAATTGTGAAATTCCATCATTGACCGGTTTAACTCGTTAAACATGACAAAACTACCTCATATCTCTATATTTGCCAGGTGGTATGTTTGTATGCGTGGAATGTGGCTCAGATAACCCTCAGCTGTGTGAGCAGATATCACCCTCAGTGCTGAAGTTATCACAGTGTGAAGCGTGTGATGCTGTTGTTGATAAATATATCGAGTATGACGGAGTGTTGGTATTGTTGGATATGTTGCTCCTCAAGACTGAAGTGTACAGACATATCGTATTTAACAGGAGGTAGGAGGAGATATAGAGTTGATAACAATCAATGTTGTTATAATATTTAAGTTGATTTTCTCAAGCTTAGGAGCACCGTTAATAGTTTATTTTCTATACATCTGTTTAACGGATTGCTTCATCATGTTCCACAATCCACATGTAACTAAAATTGTTCGTCTTTGATTTTCTATACGTATTGTACTATCAATGCATGAATCAACCCCTAATCATTTTCAGACAGATAGGGTCGGAGCGACAAGTTTACACAAAGTACAGTAACGGCACGGAACCACCCCCACCCTCCCTCTCCGACTCCCCCACCATGATCCACTACTACACCCGTACCACCATCCTCCTCTTCCTCTCCTCCCTCACTGCTGACACCTACACCACCTGGCTCAACGATAAACCTGACGGCAAGCTTAACTTGCAGGTACTGGAGCTGAAGTTCATGGTTAGACTTGTGGAGGTTCTGGGACTCACCTGCTCCTTTTATATGACTGTTATGGTGTTGAGTGTGGTGTTTTTGGGTGTGAGAGATGTCAGGAACCTTTTATATAGCCTCGTTATCTCCTCCTTCGCAAAGTTATTTGCCATCCCCAGCGCCATGTGGTCACAGAACACAAACCTGCTGATTCTATCCTATATCTTCGTTCTAGCGAACAACATGGTTGTTATCAGAGTTATGTCAGATAAGAAGATCAGATCGGTTCTGGTTGTACTTACTGCGTTTGTCGTGGAACGGTATGTTTCTTTCAGACTATGTCAGAATGTATGGCCGTGGGACACTCTAGGACTATACAACAAGATGTTCAAGGGTAGTAACTCGACAGTTTCTATAAATCAGTCGAGACTGAATGGAGATTTTTACTGGTTCTATCCGCCTGTCGGACGGGAACAGTTATAAAATCACTGCAATACAATATTATACCAGCCGGTCTGCGTCCGGTACTCTTTCTGGATCATTCCGTCGCAATGTGAGACGTTCTGGCGAAACTTAAAACCTTTCTCTCAACGGTCGAAAGATACCCGAAAATACTTGGGAGTGTTGTATTTTGTATCCGGGATGCTATGTTTACTGTATTTTAACTATTCCCTAGATCTTAAGTTTTAATACTATAGAGCATCTGTAATTACGGAATACCGTGCTGTTCATGTTTATTGGACTTGTACTGTATGATTGATAGGTCTTCTGTATCCATCGTTTTTGGAAGCTTACCTCATCCCTTCTTAAATATTCGTTACAGCGATTCCGACTCTTTGACCCTGGCCGCGTTGTGCACGTGTTTTTGAGAATTTAAAAAAATGTATATATTTACCAAGACGGACTGTTAAAAACTATATAATATAATTACGATGCTTAAAGTGCTTAAATATATCGTTCTTTTCACTTTCACTTTCATTGTCTGTTAATATTGTGTTTCTGTTATATCATGTTATATGTGCGATGAGCTGTTAGTTTACAGCACTATGGCTTCCTTTTTTAAAGTCTAGATTCGTATCATTGATAATGTATATATTCTTAAAACTCCGGTTTAAAACTTTACTTTTGCTTATAATAAAAAGATTAGTACAAACTACATTGCAAACTCTATTTATAGGTTGAGCTATGGGTGAAAGCAGCAAGATTCCAGTCATTGAAACCTCGCCTCTAAGGTTAGACTATTCAGATTAATCACATTTTAAGAGCAATTAACATAATTATTATTAATAATTGAATCTTAGTTATTATATGACATCAGAGGTTCAGCGCGTTTTCTCTAGAAAATAGTAATTCACATTTCAATATGTTACCAATCTTTACAAGTAATCAAGTAAATAATTAAATAAATAATTAAGTAAATGATCAAATAAATAACTAAATAAGTTGAGTAATTAACGTAACGTCTAAAGTTAATACATTTCAGGGTATGTAGTGGTGGTAAGAAGTATGTTAAGCTAAACGTTGGTGGATCCCTTTTTCAGACTACACTTCAGACACTAGTCAGTTCCCGTAACACGCAGGGGTCCATGTTGCAGAGAATGTTCAGTGGCACTGTTGATGTCCTTACCGATGAAGAAGGTGTGTCTCTTTAACACAGTCTGTGTTAAAGTGCTGCGACTCAACACAGATCTTCTCAAAGCTTTCAAAATCGATAAATTTGTAAATTAAAACTGTCAAATTTTGAAGTAAGAACTCAATAATATCGAACACCTTGCTCTACACATTTCACAAGACGTAGTCACTACGTAGATAGTCGATACTGGTACATTACCTCGACTTTACCCTTATTAATCCCTAATTATTCCTCAGTGGAATAATTTTGGTTATCACTCAGGCTACGTTCTAATAGATCGGGATGGAAAACACTTTGGTGCTATATTAAACTACTTGCGAGACGGCATTATCAGAATACCTACTAATAAACAGGATCTTTATGAATTATTGGTAAGATTTTCCGATATAACTTGACATGTTTTTTTTCATCGTTCGGCGTAGCCAAATTTCTCGGCGGTGGACAAGCCTGGAATTTTACATCTTACCTTCATACTCTTTAAACATACTAGTTTTTATAAATGATAAACCACCTATACTTCAGAAAGAAGCACAGTTTTATCTTTTAGAGGACGTAATAAGACAGTGTCAAGATGTGATAGACAGAGAAGCCAGCGAAAGCAGAGATCACTTCTTACTTGAAAGTTTCAAGTTTAAAATCCCGGTCCTTACCCTTCCCATGCCAGAGAAATTCTTCTTATCCATAAAGGCACCGGTTGTCAGATTCGCATATAACAGATCCAACAACAAATATTCATACACTGAGTGAGTCCTTGTGAAATTTTTAGAAAAGAGTGGTATATTCAGCAGCACACTTTAAGGTCAAGTTCGGAGACAACCTGTACATTTTTTACTTTTTTAGAAGTGTGTGGTGGAGCCAGCTCAACACAGAATGAAACTCCCTGATTATATGGCTGACAAGACATTTTTCAGGACTTTCTCTGAGTAAAAAAAATAAATAAAAGGTTGAACGGTTGAGCAGATACAGGTGGTATTAAACAAACCCTTAAAAGGTGGAGATTTAAGGTGGAGACTGGCTCTGGTTGAAGAAACTTTTGATTAAGGTGGAAAAGGTTATTGGTAACACAAACTACATCAAATTTGCAATCTGATGGTTTTATCAATATTTTATTTAGGTGCTCAACCGAGGTGGAGAAATTAAATGCACTTTTCAAAGCTGCTCAACCGGGGGTGGAGATAGGTTTAGAGAGTTCTAGGTTAGCTAGAGAGTTGTGTCTCGGCCTTTTCTACTTCCTGTTAAATTTTGTTTTTTCCATTGACGCTCAACAGGGTGGAGATCTTTCATTAAGAAACAGTAAAAAGCCTGTCAAACATGCCTAAATTCATTGGTTTTATCACTAATTCTAATCTGCTCTGTTAACTGCTACTGTAGGGGATCATAAAACTGTTACCTCTTCTGTCTTAAAGCAAAGTGTTCTAGCAAATGAAAAAACTATCAAAGTTGTGAAAAGGTGCTCAACAAGGTGGAGAAATTGTTGATTAAACATTAAAACATTAAAAAATGTATTAAAACTGGCCCCACCGGGTTGAGTTAAGCTAAGGCAGTTGATTTCTGGAAGAAATAACATTGGTGTGACCCTTTAAGTATGTAATAATAATCATAAAATAGCATAAAAACTAACTCAACGCGTGGAGAACTCTTGAATATTCGGGTGAGTGGTGTAAATTGTACGCTCAAAGTTTGGTCCATTTTAGTTACACTTGTATGTACAGTTCGTACACGCAGGGATGTTGCAGAGATGTTGTGCAGTGATTTAGAAAAGTGGTCTTTGTCAAATGCTGCACTCACAGTCATTCTCAAAGCTTCAAAACTAATGTAAAATTTGAAACTGTCAATTTTAAGTAAGTCATATTCGACACCTCGTTACCATTCAAGGACGTATTCTATATAGATCAGTGATACATGTACATTAAACTTCGACTTTACTATTATTAAATCGTGTTTAAAAAATAAGATAATATATTATAGTAAATAGTATAATACGTATATAAATAAATTTAATATGCATACATTTTAAGTTTTTGGACGGCGCGGAGCCAAATAAACTTCGATCCCTTTATAGGTTAGCCGGCTGTTAGTTTTCACTCACAAACGTTCAGAAAGTCGGTGGACACGTTGTTATGTAATATAGAACTATTCGACAAGCTGTCCTCGCAGCATCACAACAGACTCTGTTTTATCAGAGACCTCAGCGGCAGAAACGAGATATGCTGCTGGACCTTTTACGGGGGCGGCAAGAAACTCAGCGAGGTTTTTTATTTGTCAATATTAACTTTCTACTGTACTTTTACACTGCATTTTGTCTTCTTAGAGTATAAATCGTTCGAATTATGTCCTATTATTAGGTTATTTTCTGCCTGGCTTGATCATTTGGAAGCTGTTAAAGATTTAGGATTGATCTCACCGTCTATTTCAGATATCATGTACCTCCATAATGTATGCGACAGAGCGGAAACAGACTAAGATCGAGTTTCCAGAAGCGAAGATTCTAGAAGAAACGCTGAATTGCACGCTCTACCAAAACAGCTCAGACAACTCAGAAAACCAAGATCCGTACAGTTCGTACTGGGAAGACAGTGCCCCCATGTGACGGCTGGGGTTTAGGTTTTAAACAGATCCAGGGATGGAGTCAGTGAGAAGTTCAGTCGCAGCAGGAGAAGCGGTCACGTGATGACGTGAGAAACGTTCACGTGATGGTGTGAGATCACGTGTGCACGGTATCAGATCTTCAGAGGAGAGAGGGAGTAGAAGTGTGTTGGATCATGTTTAGGTTCATTGCGGATTGATAGATTCAATGGGGTGGCAGATAAGTAAGGGAATGATTGTAAGTGATTGGACTAGATGGAATTTGTTGGAATTTTAGCGGAGATTGGTTTAGTATGGTATTTGTAAGATTGTGATACATTGCCATGCAGCTGTATTAATGTCTTGGTGGTATCCTGCTGTGTGTTTTAAAGAAGATGTGATGATGATTCAGATACGTGGTACTTTTAATTACGTCTTTAATGTTTGTATCGAGAAGATGTATAATGTGCATAGTGTTCAACGATAATGTGTCGTAAAATTCAGAATTATACGCCAAGTTCCTACTTATTTTTGACATATTTGGAGAATAATAGTATTAAAAGTGTGTCATTTTGTCCCTTTTTTCCCACGATACAGCATTGATTTGATTAAACTTGTTGGTGTCATCTATCAATTGTCCTTGTTGCGAGTAATAAATAGCTCGGCGTAGTAATTGAATGCTAGGAATGAAAGGAATGGTATTTAGAACTTTGTATGTACTTTTAATTTTAGCGTGTTATGATTTCATTGATGATGAATTTAGATTCTTAAATAGTTTGATTGCTGAGCGTTGGCAAAAGCTGAGTTAAAAATTAAAGCTGAAATTTTGTCTGTAATGTGAGTGATCGCAAGAATGTAAAATTGTAGATACGATTAAATGTTTTGTATTTGACGCCCTTGCTGCTTCATATTGAACTTAATGAATAAAGCTGCGCAACTCAATGGTGAATTCAACCGACTTTAAGCAAGAAGTATGAATTAACATTTTTTTGCCTCTGGAAAAATCAAACAATCCACCGTTGCTCATTGATAGTTTTAGATATGTTACTAATTGTAGTTAAATATTCAGAACATTTCTCAACGTTATTTTAAGTGTGCTACAGGCTGCTTTTTATGAAAACAATCCTCGCATTTTTCTGTTTACGTTTTCCACTTAAATCACCAAATTAAGTCATGAATGCCTTGCATTGAGAATGGATAATAATTCAAAACTAGATTCGCATCCAGTAATTACCACCTCATAGCTTTTAACCACTAATAGCTATAAATAGAACCCTTCATGTTAAAATCTTGTTGTCTCGGCATATTACTATGTACTTTGTAAGGCCGATAATAGATTGTCTATGCCCATATTAGGAGAGATGTCTTCTGTCCACGGCATGTTCCGGGAGTTAGAAGAGGAGGTCTACCTTCCTAAGGATGAGTACGAGCGGGTTATGGTTGGTACAGTTTCATCAAATTCTTGAACTCTAACTTTTTAAACAATCGCTCTCAATCTTGTTCCATCACGATTTCTTATGAAAATATCCTCATGAAACTTTTCAAATTTTAACATTTATTTTATCACAGAGACTGCACGCTGCCTACCCGATACCAGCTGTAAAGTTCGGTCTCATCAAACCAATCTGTACGGATGAGATCGAGGTTAGAGAGGAGGTCATCACACCCCTTCCTGACGATTTCACCACGCCACCACGTGGTGCACGTGGTAAAGTAAAGGCCTCGAACCGTGCCACCGCGACACCGTCCCCTTGTTTGTGGGATGTGGGCAATGTGGTGGAACTAACACCGGACATCATCAAGATCACCGTCAGTGTATCCGAGCTCAGAGACAGGATCAAGAATATTAGTGCTAACAACTGAGTCACAAAAATCATGGGACTTTTCTCTTGTCGTATTACATACCTTTCTGCATGGTACATTGATACAAAATATACAATATTCCAGATCAAATAATTTGTCAGATTGTTTATAAAATGTCGGGACTGTCACAAACTAAGTTTTTATATCAGATTATTAAGTTATATTATTAAGTTATATTATTAAGTTATTATAAGACGGATAACAGGTCTTGTCTAGATTTGTAAATTTGAAACTGTAAATATTTCTGTAATTTATTGTAAAGATTAACTTATCTTCTGTTATACAACAAATTTTCGTTTCGATTTGTTTTAAGCAACCTTGGGATTTGCTACAAATAGTTACATGATACAAGTATACCTTATTATTACTAGCAGGAACCCGTCTACCCTAAAGTGGTGTCAAGACTCGAGAGAATAAAATAATTATTACCTATTTAATTCGCGTTTTTGACACCACTTGGGAGTCCAAATTTTGAGCACTAAAATTCTTATTCCTTGGCCAATTTTTAATTTTTTCATGCTGATTTGAAGGCCATTAAAGCATTTGACCCAGTCAAAAAAGTTTCAGTTGTATATCTTTTACGGTTTTTGCGGAAAGTCGCGTTAAAGTTGATGCCCTGGTGTCAGTAAAATGGCACGGATATATCCACATATATATATATATCGTCTCGCTTTATATATAGTAATAATTCGTTGTAAACTTACCGATTATCGATTGATTCTCAATTTAAATTACAAATTAACAACTGTGAAATCCTTCTCAGGGACAATGAACTGATTATAAATCATGGATAACTTGATATACGAAACTAACCCTGATGTTAAGAAAGGCGTAGACTTTGCTTTGGATGTTTTCAAATCCTGTTTCGAGGAGAAACCTGCACCTCCAGCAGAAGACGATTCTGAGAATGCATTTGTTGAGAACAAGAATTTTGTCGAAGTTAAAAACCCATACCTTGTGTCAGATACCCTGTCTTCAGAGATCAACCCTGGGATAGATTTAGAAACTTTCGAGTACCAGGACAAGCAGCAGATCGGTGATGTGCAGATTAGTGACTTTGAGAAAACTTCCTCAAAGCTAAAGAAAGAAAGGAAAACTGAACGGAGTAAAACTCTCGGTAAAAACTACTTTGATTTCAAGCCCTCTGAGATGACAGAGGAACTCAAACGGGACTTGAAAATAATCAAGAGTAGGAATTTGATCGGGAAGGGGCAATTTTCAAATGTGTCTGATTACAAAAAGAAACTGCCATCAGCGGTGCAGATCGGTACCATCGTAGAGGATAAATCTGAATTTTATTCAAGTAGAGTACCCAAGAAAATGCGACAAAAGACCCTTGTTGACGAACTTGCTGCAGATTTTGACTTCCGTAAAAAGTTGAAAGAGAAGTTTTTGAAAATTCAGAGCAGTAAGCCTAAGCGACTGAAGGGTGGAAAAGGCAAAAGGAAAAGGAAATAAATTATTTTATTTTTAACTATTTTTATCAAATTATTTATTATTATTGGTAGGATAGTGTTAAATTTTTTAGGTGGGGCTTTTTATTAAGTTATTTCTTTAAAATCATATTTACAGAATAATATGATACGATTTTCGAAAGTTCAAGGGGTATCAGGAAACAGTTTTTAAGAATGAGACATTAACAAATTATAATTTATTCCTGTTTTATTTGTTTCCATTTTTGGACAATTTACCTCTTTGACATTATTACTGCTATTTCTCTGACTGAATATATGCATGTCTATTTCATAGCTGCTGTTTGAACTTATCATTATTTATGAACTTACATAATTCCATTAAAAACAGTTCTTTTGACGGATCAGTTTTGCAGTATGTATGAACGTTTTCAATATCCACACCTTGCCATGACATTTCTTATGAATGCGAGGAAACGTTTAGTAAAATTACTCAGGTAATACAGTATATCGGAATTGTTGTAATGTCTTCAGATATCTGATACTGTCTCAGTCATTAAACATATAATTCGTATGCTGCACTTAATCCGTCAACAGAATTTGTTTACCTGCCGTTAAACAAAAGAAAAATGCAACTTTCTGCAGCCGAAAATAGAAATTTTATAAGCTTATAGAATATTGTGACAACTGACAACCATCATTTCTTTTTACTACAATGCATTTGATATGCATTATCTTAGTCTGTAATCTGATTCCAAGCATATCATTTAGTGTTTTCTTACAAACCACAAGCTTACCTATGCCAAACTTGTTGTTATCATTGAATCCCGGAAAATCGTGGGTGTTGTTTGAAAAAGCTTTTTATCACAAACGGATGAAATTTAAGCTCGGGTGCGGTATGTAGAGTGTACTGTATAGTGTATAGTATGTACTAGTGCATCATAATATTGGGTATTACATTTACAGGATTTTAAACAGATTCCACCTGCAGGTGTACAGTATGGATGAAGATGGAGATGGGTACAGATGGGAGGGGAATTACGAGAAAACGTGGGAGCTGATAAAAGAAACAGATGGAGGACTAGTAGACTTAACCACCAGCAGTGCAAAACGAGAGAAGCGCAGGCTGATCCAACAGAGACTATCAAATGTCAAGCTGGGGGTTATGAGACACGTGTTTCTGCTTCTTGATCAGTCTGTTAACATGGAGGATAATGATCTCAAGCCGAGCAGATTCATATGTCTGAAGAAACTTTCCGAGCAGTTTATTCTCGAGTTTTACGATCAGAATCCTATCTCACAGATCGGAGTTATAGCTGTTAAAAACGGTAAAGGTCAGAAAATATCAGATCTAAGCAGTAATATCAATAAACACATAGCAAATATCAAAGCTCAAAAAGCTTGCGAGGGTGCTTTTTCTCTGTACAATGGCTTAGAAACAGCGTTCAAAATATTATCAAGTATGCCATCTTATGCTAGTCGAGAAATAATAATCGTTGCTGGATCTCTAACCAGTGTAGATCCTCACCCAATAAACGACATGTTGACTCAACTAGCAGAGAGCAATATAAGGGTCTCCGTTATAGGACTCAGTGCTTCTGTTCAAATATTTAACAGAGTATCCTCCGCAACAAATGGAACATACAATGTAATGTTGGACGAGCAGCATCTCCAAGAGCTGTTGAGGTTGCAATGTGCACCCCCCGCTGCAACCCCCACTATGGAACCAAGTCTGGTGAAAATGGGGTTTCCCCCGCATGTAACAGACGGCACGTTGTCTTTGTGTCAGTGCCACGTGGAGGACAAAACCAAGGCTGAACTAACCACTCAAGGGTTCACCTGCCCCACGTGTTCTAGCAAGTACTGCGAGGTCCCTGTGGAATGTAAAATATGTTCCCTGACGCTGGTTTGTGCTCCTCACCTGGCTCGATCTTATCACCACCTGTTTCCTCTGTCAGAGTTCACTGAAACATCCACAGAGGACCTCATTGATGACACCATGGTGTGTGGGGGCTGCTCCAAAACTTTCGCAAATCAGAAACATGTGTACCGTTGTGAGTCCTGTAACAGTTACTTTTGTTATACCTGTGATATTTTCGTTCATGATATGTTGCATCATTGTCCCGGCTGCGAGTCCCGGCCTAGGTGACAAAAAAAACCTTCATTTGAAGTCACAACAGATTGTTTTTAAATTATTTGGGGTTTCTGTGTGACTTCAGAGTTACATCTAGACGAAAGTTTACACTCTCGTGATCCATGAGCTTCTTTTAGGCTTTTTTAAGATTTGTTTTTTATTTTTAGTTATGTTACATTAATTTCTGCACTGCAAATTATTGACGTTTAACTTACATGATTCGTAGACCGTCAAAGTTTAGATCTCCGCCAAAAATTTTGAAAACATGAAAATTATTATGCATAAATACTACTCGTTCTAGCTGTAGTATTTTTCGAACCTTTCTTGAGTTCTCTAAATAATTTTCTCTCAGGCAGATGTATCATGGGGTATAAACAGGAACTGAACTTCTCTTATCTCGACAGATGAGTTTTGGTAGTCCACCAATGATATCAAACCATTTAGCAGAAGCTCGTTGCAGTACCTTCAGTATTAACACTTCACACAGTCCCGATTCACCCTGTCGGATAGACCGTCTAACTTCGTCACAGACTTCATCAGCAACAACCGATCATCCATTTAGTGAGTATACAGATGCAGTGGAGTCCACCATCACCTTGACAGGATTCGGGAAGGATAAAGTGTTTGAACTTAGTGAACTTAGCGTTTTTAAATGTGTATTGATAACCCATTGGGACAATATACTTGGACCTCAAGTATCCAAATGTTGGATGAAGTCTCAGGAGGAGAACAATGAACAACTGGTGAACTATGTGAACATGCACGTTCTGACCGGGGACATGGACGAAACAAGCAGTAACAGCTCTCGAGATAGAGAGCGCAAACTGCTCTTCATCCCAGAACAAAAAATCATGATTTTAGCGATTGTATTCAATATAAGTCCCCGAATCAGCAGGGCTAGGTTGCACTGTCTTTCTTTAGTATTTCCCTTGGAAAATCCTCAACAAATTTCCCAGGTGACTAATCTATACTCGTTTTTGTACAAGTCAACTGTAGTCATCAAGGACGCCATCAAAGAGTCTACTATCAGCAGGCGCAGACTTGATGATCATATTGGCAGTATGATCCTTAAACTTGACTCCACTGTATTCAATCTCATGCACCATTCTCTAGACCAAGTCTGTAAACCTCTCCAATATTTCGGAGATGGAACAAACCGAGCAGCTCCTGCATTCCTGAAACGGGTGTACCAGGGAGTGCTTCAGTGTGCGGGATTTGCTGTGATAACCGGCCTTCGGAGTCATTGGTTACAGATGGAGCAGATGTCCCTTCTTATTTCTTATATCATCCCTGCTACTGAAAAGTGTGTCACTATTTGGCCAACGATAGGACACACTGAGTTTAGAAGTCATATCTTTCTTCAGACTATAGTTTATGATTGTGAGTCAGATGATGTTTTAAGGGGGGTGCATTGTCTCAAAACGTATGTTAACAGGTTTCCCTTGGCAATTATTGACGTTACAAAGCGTACTGTCAAGGTGTCGTCTTCTCTGGAAGCATTTACCAATAAGCAGATGAAGGAACTGCCGATTAATGATTGTGGTAAATTTGTCAACAAAATTGTCACAAAAATGATTTCATTTGGGAAGAACTCTGAGTTTTTAATCAGGCTTGGGGCACTTGCTTTGCATGAAATAACTTGCAAAGCTGATCTCTTCAAGAGGCTGTTTGCCGATGAATCCAGTTTGAGTTCGACTAAAAGAATGCTTAAATGGGATCCACATGACTGTAATATCTTTATAGCATGGGCCTGTAGGGTGGATCCAGAACTAAAGAAGCATCTGTACGTCAAAGATTACATTACTGCTAACGCCGAACAGTCAGAATTATTTCCAGTTTTTGGCAGACAGATGAGTAGATCTTAGTTTTCTGTTGTTATTTCATGGAAAATTTGGAATTTAAATTTCGATCAATGATATTAGGATAATTCTAATCGATAGTAAAATCGGAATGGTCATTAGATCATTTGATATGCAGTAAAATGTTTGTTGTACCTTTTTTTGTTGATTGTCGTAATTTTTAACATTTTCATGTTCCTACTAGATCTAGAGTAATAGTGTGATATTATTACCCTAGATTAAAAGTCATATTATTACCGATGACACATTTGATTTCAATGTCGCAATTTCAATTTCGGCTGAGTTCAAACATTCACAAAGTCACATATTATTTAAAAATGTAACTATCGTCCAGTTTCCCCTTTAAGTTAAATGAATGTACCTATTTAGTGCTTCGGTTATTTAAGTTGATCATACTGAAAGTCCTAAAGCCAAAACACGCTGGTTTCCTTAAATGATGAACATGTTTCTTTTTTATCTTTTGTACTGGATGTAAAATTTGCTAATGAATAGCAAATCGCCTCAATTCTTTGATTGCAGATTTATTATTGTCATGATTGCATTGATATGTGAAGGTCGTATTCAATTATATTAATCGGGTAGACCTATTATTCTACAGGGTGGCCCATAAGTCAGTCTGCAAATGTTTGGGCTCACAACATTGTATTTTTCGTATATTTGTGACTTATAACTTTGCAGACGGCATACTTTAACTACTCATTCGAAGATTCTATTGCCGCTAACGGAACGAATTATTTCGACCGGGCACTCAGTGACTGATAAATAAGCCCAAACATTTGCACACTAACATATTATGGGCTACCCTGTATTATTGTTATTATGCAATTTATAAAATTGCTAAGTAACTTATGATTTGAAATAAACGTTTACCGTACTTGATGACTTAGATTTTAATATTTTTGGAATGTTTAAAAATTGTCTATCAACATCGACTTAACCTAATAAATAACCTTTCCATCGCATTCATATGACCAATTATGTTAGATCGCTAGATTATTATATCAGATGGTTTTGTATGAACCTGTATTTTTCATGTTTGAAATTATTGATAACTATACAAAAGTTACCCATTATCCACTTGCAGAGGAATCATACCAGATAATTTCAAGTTCTACTCCTCAATGAATTAAACAGACTTAATAGCCAATTCAGAGGCTAAAAAACATCTTAAAATTTAAGTAACCTCGTCAAAATTGAATTTGGAAATCAAATTAAGAAATCAGCTAATTTGTTTCTAAACAATCTTTCGTAGTTCAGCGACTATGCCAGATCCCAAACGAAATTGTGTGCCGGAGGGAGCAATTGAACCACCACTCCTACAGAAAGAAACTCTGGTCCCTCTGAATTCTGTCGACAAGAATAAACTGAGAGCTGATGGTCGGAAATGGAATGAACTCCGGGCCCTGTACATGAAGGTTGGTATAATAACGAAAGCTCAAGGATCAGTTTATATAGAGATGGGGAATACTAAGCTTACCGCCGCAGTATACGGCCCTAAAGAAATATTACGACGAGAAGAGTTCTCTTTGAAGGGAAAGGTAACCTGTGAGTTCAAATACATGCCATTTGCAAGAGCGCACTATTGTGAGCCCAGGCAAGATTTCGAAGAGAAAATGATCTCAAAATGCATCTGTGAAGCAATGGAAGGAGTAATACTTCTTGAACGTTTTCCGAAAGCTCAAGTTGAAATATCAGTTCAAGTAATCCAAGATGATGGAAGCGCTCTAGCTTTAGCACTTACAGCTGCCTCCGTAGCGCTAATCAATGCTAACATAGAGGTTAAGGATCTTGTAGTTGGTACGACTCTTCGGTTTTTTGAGAACAGTGATGTTTTAGTGGACCCCACTGCTGAGGAAGAATACGGTCCTTTCAGTAAATACACCGGAGGAGCTGGATTCCATCTGGCTGTTTTACCCTCACTCTCTCAGATATCTTACTTAAAACAAACTGGAAAAATTGAACAGACTCAGGCTAAAGATTGTATAGAAACTTGCTGGGAAACCTCTTTAAGACTCGCCACAGGAGTCAAGAACTTGTTACAAGGAAGTATCGAAGAAAATGTTCAGAGGTGATGGCAGCTGTTTGTTTGACTTTTTATTTTTTAATTATTTATAAGTTTTAAGTTTTAACTATTTGTTTTGGGTTTGGATTGCAGTCACAGTTTCAATTAAGGCCCTAAAATAAATTTTACTCGATTTTATCATAATATCTGGCATTTCTGATCTACGAATTCAATCTTACTTAAGACCTGATCAGAGTTACTTGGTTATTTTTATATTCCGAATTTACAAATTTCCATCGATGAAATGGTTCCACACTGTGCATTAGAAAAAATTGAGAATTTCTAATAGATTTGGGATTAAATCATTGAATTCATGATCGTTTCCAACGATGGAGTCTTGACGTTACATTGATTGTACTAAATGGTAGATTGATTAGCCCTACAGACATGTTACCAGAAGATTAAACTGAAGCCCTGGATCACAACAATCTTATGTGAATTAAAAAAGCATTTCGAATCAAAGTAACCCAGTGAAAATGTGGACTTATCTTTGGGGGGATGAATGATTTGAAGTTAGGGTTTGTAGTGAACACTGTTTATGGCAAAGACGGCCACATTCCGCAACAGATTCATCTCCTGATAGTCAGAATTCTTCTCTACTACTGCTATACGCCCAAAATAAACGTGAGTTTGCTCAAATCTGATTTAAACAGCTTTTATGTTATTCATTGGCAGTGGGATGTGACCCCTGTAATGGAAATGAAGGATAAAGATTACAGCTTGGGGTTAAGATAATAAATTTAAT
Organism: Bolinopsis microptera; assembly: GCF_026151205.1. NCBI lineage: Eukaryota > Metazoa > Ctenophora > Tentaculata > Lobata > Bolinopsidae > Bolinopsis > Bolinopsis microptera. Next base: position 14,912,655 of record NC_087073.1, read on the forward strand.
GACGAAATCTTCGTATTTATGAATCTCTTCATATTTCAGATAACATGGGGCTACCATTTGTTCAGATCAGGAATACTTAACATATCCTATAGGAAGATATCCCTCCAATCAATTGCTCTCAAACCTGCTCAAAAGCTCCTATCTGACCTTACTAACAGCTTTACCGTACCCTGTGTTAATAAAACCAGTACCAAAACCTATCAAAATGGTAGGACACCTCTGGAGGGCGGGGTTAACGAAATGGAAGGTTCTGATTTGTTGAGCAGGTTAGATGAGGAGGCTGAGAAGGAGGTCGAGATGACTAACAGGAGCTGGGAGGAGGCGCTCACAATGGTCGCTTCTGACTTCAACTGGGATGATGACACTGATAATCTTATCTTCGTTTTGTCATCCTCCTTGATTGGTGACAGGTTGGTTTGATTGCATCTTACATTTTTCTATAATCATAAAGAATCATTGGAAATTTAACGTACTTTTTCTTAAGAAGTTAAGATGCCATAAACCTCGCTGTTAATATTAGAAACCGTTGTTCTCCACGAACCTTTAAAAACCTGTTAATTCAGTGACCGAATAAGGACAATATTATCAAGCTTAAAGAAAGATAAAAAGGTTAAGTTGGTGACGATCGATACAAACGCTTTGGAGGGTTCAAGGTCGTCAATAGACCAAGAAGCTCTTGATAAAATAATACATGGGAGGTACTCAAGGCAGAAAACTTGTATCGTTCCTACCGACCTTCTTTGCTCCGACCTATCCAAGTTTTGCTTCAGACAAATTTTCAGGTGAGTTTTTGGTGATAGCCTTCCAAGTCATGACATTTTCGTGTCTGCGGTCAGTGGTATTGACCCCAGTTCAACTAGTGTCTTGCAAAAACTTCTAAAATAAGTCTTCTGTTGTCTTTGTAATTTGACAGCATTAATTTTATCACTTCACCTAATGTATTCTTAGGTCACATTTGACGAACCATGTCAATAAACCTGCCCAGAAAGTTAAATTTATTGGAACAGAGACTATCCTTGTACTCGATGACAGTAGCGGCGAAGAGAACCCTGCGGTGGATGATGGAGACATGGAGTTTGCGCTGTCTCCAATGGATCAGGACATGGATGACAGAGGACAGTTCATCAGCTTGATGTTCAAGATGGAGGTCTCTTATTCTTTTGCTGGCAGGTTGGTAGCTGATATTTAACCTGAATCTTGCTGCCCTGTACGTTGGCCTCGTGTCTTTATTTTGGGTTTCTTAATTTACATTTCTCTGGTTTGAACACTAATATCTTGATATAATAGGTTATAGATTGTTTTTTATTTTTGTACAATTTAATTACCCAGTAATTAATTGCAGGTATTTGGATCACAGGAACTGCTACTTTGTGGCGTTTAATTACCCAGTAATTTATTGCAGGTATTTGGATCACAGGAACTGCTACTTTGTGGCGTTTGATGAGAAGTTTGCCGAATTTACCACCCCGGACTGGCCGTCATTCTCAGTAAGTTTCTACATAATTACATTTTCACTGGGTCTGATCTTTGTACCTAGCATTTAAGTTTGATTTATAAATTTGTGTAGAAATATTCTTTATGACGATTGACGTGTGATGTTTGTGTCATTATTATTTGATTTGATTTTATGTTTAATCCAAAGTCTTTTTTACAGTCGAATTTTTGACTTTTAGCAGCACAAATGACAAAGTTCCACCATCAAGCTGTTCCATCAAGCTGAGAAAAGCTCAAGTTGTCGTTAAACCCCAATATAACGCTATAAAATGAATTACTGCACTCGGGGGGCTAGGGTTCTCCATACTTCATACATGCCACATACCATGAGATAAATACCATTATTCCTTATTTGAACAAATGATGCTGGTACAATCAATAATACGATTGTGCTCCTAAGGTCGAGTCCGTCGAGGTAAAAGAGGACAAAAAGTACAGTAACACGTACGTGATAAAGCACCTTACCCCTACAGTTGGGGTCATGTTCAGTTTGTTGGCCCTGGCTGATCCTTCCGATCTTGTTCAATTACCGAGAACTCCCGAGGAGGAGTGTTTCGATCTCATTTCTTTTCATGATTTGGGGGTGGACGAGAATTCAGCGGATTTGTTTATTGATGTGAGCAGTCAATTTCGTATGAGGTAAATTTGGATTTCTACATTAAATAGTATCAAATAATAACTGTCTTGATTCAAATTTAATATTTAATATTATATTATGTTAGATTTGACTGTACTCGAAAATGGAGTATTCGGGAAACGACCAAATATTGCGTTCCTTACTATAGAAATTGGAAGTTCACCTGGCTCCCAACACTTTTCTGTTTCCAGTGTCAGTGACTTGTGTCTGATAAACAATACAACCGAGAAAAACGATTCGCATATGATGGAACAGATAAAGAACTTTCACGATCTTCACATAAAGGATCCATTTGTCGTACGATCTTCTTCCAAACCCGACGACAACTGTGTAAGCAGGACCACAGCATTATTAAATAATCTATTTTAAAATATCGCGACTTTTTAATTCGTGATACACATAAATGTTTCAAACTGAGGATATATCTGTAAAGATAACGTCTGTAAATCTCACTATTCAGGAACCTAAGAGGGTATGTAAGGTAGAAGACGCACTAGCTACCATACCCGAGATAACAGCAGATTGTGCGTTAGACGAGGCCATGTTACAGTCATCTCCGCGATCTTACGAGCGCGCAAACATCGCAGCACTTGTGCGCAAATATCAGAACGACGTGAAACAAGAGCTGCAAAGTCCTTCTAAACTTAAAGAGAAACACAGTGATGATAGTGGGAAGTTGGTGAAGGAGCACAAAATTCAGGTCTGCTTATATTGCTTTACTTTAATCGGAATTTACTATGACGTATGAAAACGCAGTATATCATAATGTGTGAAATAATAATAAACAATTATCTCAAATAAATGTACCCGTGCAGGTGGTATTGCACCTAGTTTGGTACTGTGAGTTCAGTGATATGGAGACCGAGGAGAAGGATTGTGCTGCATCCGGGGTCCTCGCTCTCCTCAGATCTCTCTCCTTCCTTACCTCTCCTACTCAAATGTTCAACTTCCTTAACGACCAGGTAGTTTTATGAGATGTTTTAAATTCTATATTTAATTGCTTGAAAGATAAATCATTTGTCTAAATTATATATAATTTTTAACTAATTCGTAATTATCTATTTAACGAGTTTATTTTTCCTCAGATATTGAAGGAGTTCCACGAGGATTGCCAAGATTTGTTGCGAGAACTTTACGAGGATGGTTTCTTGATGGAGGTTCCAGATATTTTGTGTGACGACTCGAACAGTCTGTCTAGCAGTGTTCTTTCTACACACCATGTAAGTTGTTAACATCATGTAACAGTAACAATGTAACATTGCATTACTCCTTCCTTGCAGATCATTCGAATACCTTACTCGGGATTATTACGACGGGTTTATTAACGACCGGTTAAAATATGGTTCGGGAAAAATATGGCGAAATTGCTCAAAACCCACCACATTTTCCCGGTCGCCATTTTACCGGTGTCCAACCTTTCAATTTTAGATTCAAAAATGTTGTCTCAGATGTAAATTTCCTTATTAGAGATAAGCAGGTTCAGAAATTTTCGCATTGCTAAAACTTGTGAAACAAGTCGAATTATCAATTATTGTTGAAAGTAGACTCTAGCAAATTCGTTGTTTTGAATTAGCATTACATGTTTACGTGTATCAAATAACCATTATGACTCAATTTGTAGAAAATCTTCGAAAGAATGCATCGTTCACATTGTTTAGAATTATGAATAAATGACTGATGAAACTGATTCATGTTATTGACCGTTTTAATTAATTCGAGTTTTAATTTAACTGTTACTTTTACTTTGAGTCCTATTTCATTATGTAGAGATAGTCAATACCTAAGAAATTAAAAATTGGCCTATTTAAATCAACTTTGACAATAAGGATATATGACAAGAATTGGGCAAAAAGGTGAATTTTTTGCAATTTCAGCCAAATGAAGTCGAAAACCCTACAACAAGTGTCCCAATAGTCTTCTTTAGTGAATATAAGACAACCATTAAAATATGAGCACCCATACCCCTTGGGAACCCTAAAAGCTGAGTCGGCGGGTTTATTAACGACCGGTGAAAATGTGGTTCGGGAAAAATATGGCGAAATTACCCTAAACCCGCCACTTTATCCCGGTCATAATAATCCCGAGTAAGGTAATCAGATAATTTGAATAATCAGTTATTCATGGCTATATTCAGGCTCAAGCCCCACTATACTGCGAGGATACATCTAACTCTCAATCAAACGACGCCACAATCTCCTCCCAATCAACATTTACCCGTCATCGGAGCTGGATGGATCCTTGTCAGAGCTCTCAGAGCAGCTTTTCTATCTCAGTCCCCAAACACAAGAAAAAGAAGAAGAAACATCGGGAGTACCCGGGTAAAGTGCGGGAGCATAAGATAGCAGCTAAGGTATGCAGCAAGAAGCAGGTTGGTGTGGAAGTGGGACGGAGCAAATATTTGTCTTCTGAGATAACTCCTGATGAAGTGAAGCAGAGCTCTAAGAGACGGAAGTTGTCACGGAAGAACTCTATTCTGGACACCCCACTTAAAAAACAGGTTCGTCGTGACTTATTGTATTTATGTAGCTGTCTGCTGCAAAATTTTCGTTTTTGTAGCCAGAATGTTATGTTTTTGCTGATATTCTGTTCAGTATTTAATTTAGTGTTAATAGACATTAATCTTTAGAAATCAGTTAACTTTTTAATCGCTAGGTTAAAAACCCTACGGCCGCCAAGACAAGCAGAGCTCGTCAGCGGGTCGATTTGACTCCCCAGAAGGAATGTACGTCTGTATCTCAGATCCAAGAATCTCCAGTCAGAGCAACTTCAGGTCGAGCATCGTCCTTTTTCGGCAGCCAATCTCAAAACAAGTCCTTGAAAACATTCGCCATCAAGGACGGCTTCAAGACTCCAAACAGACCAGTTTTTAATTTGAAAACCACTCCCTCCAGTTCGACAGAAGATATCCCCTCCCTTTTCCGGAGTCCTGACCAGGTCAGTAACACTCCTCCTCGCGATTCCAACTCTCAGCACTCGAACACTCAGAACTCGAATACTCCGAACTCGAACTCTCAGCACAGTTTTACTCCACCTGGTACTCCTCGTTCTGGAAGGAAGTTTGTTAAGAAAATATTGTATAACTCACCTATGAGGGCTCTGTTTGTAACTGGGAGCCAGTTTTCCCCTAAACGTAAACCTCTTGATTCGGACTACATTCAGATGAAAGGATCACCCTCTAGAAGTATGGTGGAGAAAGAAAATGAACCTTTCTTCCCTACCTTAAAACATTTCGACAACAGCTCAGATCCCAAACTACCGCAATCAGATTTTGGCACCAACACCCTGGAGCCAATAATACATCCCCGAGTAAACGAGGACGCCCAGATGCCAACATTCCAATCCTCTCCCTATCAGGGCACGATAAACATACAATCCAAGGGAGGGTTCCTGAAGCTTCTGGAAGAATCCAACAGCATGTCGCACGGAATGTCGTACGGAGTTGATAAGAAGCGTGATTCGGATAATGAGTCGGATGTAAGTGCAGTGTCAGTGTCTAGTTTCAAAAGCATTCTCAAATCTCCCTTCACCTCGGGCAAGAGAAAGAAGAGAACTGTTAGCTTTTCTCTTGACTTGGAAACTCCATTTTCATCGGACAACGAATCAGAGATCACTGGCACAGACGACTTTTGTAGTTTGTTGAATCTGGTGGATGGGTCGATTAAAAGTGATGAGATAGTAAATACGTTCGATATGTTTGGGTGTGAGTCTTTGAGCAATCATAGCTCACAACCACAACCTGGAAGCAATCCTAGCTCACAACCAAAATCTGAAAACAATCCTAGCTCGAAACCAGAATTAGGGATCGAGTCGAGCTCGAAACCAGAATCGGGGAAAAACCTCAGCTCAAAACCGGACGTAGAAAACTTTGGGGATGTCGATTGCTCAATGGCAACGATCGGGTCAGATATTTCAGATGAAGGGGAGTACAGAAAAAGAAAGCGTTCCGAATCTCCAAGTTGATAGGATCCTTCGGGCAAGTTGTTAGGTAGGTGTATCACTCATGATAAAATTCTGCTGTTTATTTTTTAATTGTTAGTTAGTAACTATAGCACGGCTGATTGTTTTAACGGGTCAAATTTTTAGTTATTACCAAGTATTTATAAGTAATAAATTATGTTAGGACTATTAGATTCCTATGGTGATTAACTTCTCTTTCAAGGCAGTGTATTAACATTTATTTATTCTAAATTTTAATCAAAAGATCTAGGGTCCTTCTACGATTGCGAGAAAACGTAACATTAGGAATTTTAATGCTTAATATTTATTATATTTATATATATGTTTTTGACAGTTTTACCAATTTCATGTTTTTACGTTTATAACGGTATTTGTTTTTTTAAAGACATGCCTATTGTAAGGTCATTAATCTATAAGTATATTAACAATTTGATAGAAATAATCAGGGCTCGAAAGTGCTCTTATTAAAATTGTGGTTTCTAGTTTTACCGACTTTTAGAAAATTCTTTATTACCATTTCTAAATTTCATTTAATGGAGTAGACAATTTTATAACATAATAGATTTGCTGAATTAACAATTGCAATATTAGGTTTCAATACATTAATTATAGTTATAGTTCTTTGCAAGTTTTACTGGTTTATATAATAAATAAATATTACACTAAAATGTCAGACCCAAAATTACTTCAAAATATTTATTAATTCTCTGTTGCGGACTATGGAGATATTTCAAGAGAATAATATTGCCAATCTTGTGGGGCTTTCAGATACCATGTCTTTATGAAGAGTTCTAGAAGAACTAACTTGATTACTGGCCATTATAATAATTATGATAATTATGATAATTATGATAATTATGATAATTATGATAATTATGATAATTATGATAATTATGATAATTATGATAATTATGATAATTATGATAATTATGATAATTATGATAATTATGATGATTATGATAATTAGATAATTAGATAATTACGATAATTATAATAATTAAAATTGTAAAATGATACTGCTGTCTTTACTCACATCGAACAAACATAATTGGAATTCATTTTAGATTAGATTATAATGCAATAACATACCGACCGCCTAGCCTCTTTCTTAGGACCTAGGTTTAATTATTAAAATACCAAACAAATCGAGTGTGATAGTATAATTCATGTGATAAACGAGAAGAATGATACTATCATTATTATATTTTCTTAGTTGTGATCTCGCTATCATAGCTCAGCAAAGGGAATCCATCCTCATCAAATTTGGTATACCCCAATATTTCAAAATCTCTGCTATACTTATTGAGAATAATCTGTTTCTGTTCCTCGTTTAGACCAGCCCAATACTGATTAACAAAATACATACTATCGTGCGAATCCGTACCCTGTTCTTTTCTTGACCCTGGATACTCAACAAGCTCAGTTCCGGTCAGTTTCTGTATCAGTGGAATGTACCGTCCAACTTCTTCGATTTGAACCACCAGATCGTACGGGAAATGGCAGATACACATATTGTGCCACTGGGGCTGCAAATGCACATCCGACTCCTTTTCTTTGGACAGTCTATTCTGTACAAACAGAGCAAAATGTTCACTGTCCGTGATATTTTGAGGAGCTTTGAAGTATTTGTTGTGTCGAAGTTGCTTGTCTCGAAATGCTGATACCACTCGAACTATTGGGTTTCTGATCGCCATGATCTTAACGTATTGATTGAAATCGGCCTCATTTTCGAAGAAATTTGTATTATGCACCGTTTCATAGTGCCCCTCTGCATATCGATGAAATTCGTGGTCCTCATCTGTTACACCATCAATACGAAACAGAAACTTTTTAAAACTAGTACTGCCAGTTTTAGGATTACTTCCATAGAGTATGTGATACTCTTTCTTTGCTATGAGTAATCGTGGCTTTAAAAACATATCCCTGAAGTTCCAGACTGTCGATATGTTTCGTGCTGCACAGTTCTCTCTTATTTTCGCTAGAATTTTGTGAGACTTTTCCAGTGTATGTTTCTGGAGGTCGGTGAGTTCCGAGTTGTTAATGTGGTAATTGTTATCGTTGGCCGGCTCCACTCCTGATGTTGATGATTTATTCGTTGAAGCCTCTGTATCAGATATAAGGTTTTGATCTAAAAGTAAGGTCGTATTCTCTATTGAATCCGTGCTTTTACTGTTAAAGTTTCCCTGAACAGATGAAAACTTATCCTTTTCAGGTTGACTGTTGGTCAAAACTGATATTCCGCTCTGATCTTGATCGTGACTGTAATTAATTAGCAATAGCAGAAGTAGTCCTAAGGATATGCAAATTAGCACTAATGTCCGGTTTTCTTCCATCTTTCTAACCTGCATTATAATTTTTAAAAGATTGTTAGTCTTATTAAGTTGATAATTTATCGACTATTTGACAAATTTAATCAGCAATTAAATCACAATCAGCATGGTACCGGGGGAAATGGCTAATGTCTTCAGTCTTACAATCTATTCAAAAATGTTTAGTCGTCATTTTGGAATGTTTAGCATTATTATTAATATTTTATGCATTAATTTGACCACTGAGCGTTTTAAAAGGATATGCACAATGAACACGGTGAACGAAATGAAATTAAAAATTGAACAACAGATTTCATTTTCAGAACTGATAATAAGGTAACCCATTGTAGTGGCTCCTCATCAAATATATATATATACTACATCATTCGAACAATTGAAACAAATCAAATTGGCGGGCAAACGATCCGTTTCATGATATCATGTATAAAAACAATGCCAATCATCAGTGCCAAATAGAATAATGAATTGTAGCGCTATGACATGTTGCTCCTTTATAAAATAATTTTTATCGATCATGAAACATTTTCAAAATTATCAAAATTTCCAAAATTTCCAAAAAACAGTTTATTGTGTCCGTCCCAATTTTAAAATTGTCTATGAAGTAAGGTAGTAAGATATCTTTGGCTTTTAAAGTTGTAAACTGCGTTGGCCTTCGTGTAGTGGTAGAGGAAAATTCTTTACTGAGTTCCGTGAAGCTGGTAGAATTAGGATCCGTATTTGAGAGTTAATTGTTGATTCTGGTTATCAAACGAGAGTGCTCAACAACGACGAGTCGAAGGAGCATAACTAATAAATAGTTGTTGTTTGGTTTCCCAAAGAGAGTGCTCGACTGCAGTTAAGCAGGAGCATTATAATTCGAACAATTGAAACAAATCAAATTGGCGGGCAAACGATCCGTTTCATGATATGTATAAAAACAATACCAATCATCAGTGCCAAATAGAATAATGAATTGTAGCGCTATGACATGTTGCTCCTTTATAAAATAATTTTTATCGATCATGAAACATTTTCAAAATTATCAAAATTTACAAAATTTCCAAAAAACAGTTTATTGTGTCCGTCCCAATTTTAAAATTGTCTATGAAGTAAGGTAGTAAGATATCTTTGGCTTTTAAAGTTGTAAACTGCGTTGGCCTTCGTGTAGTGGTAGAGGAAAATTCTATTTGATTTGTTTCAATTGTTCGAATTATAATGCTCCTGCTTAACTGCAGTCGAGCACTCTCTTTGGGAAACCAAACAACAACTATTTATTAGTTATGCTCCTTCGACTCGTCGTTGTTGAGCACTCTCGTTTGATAACCAGAATCAACAATTAACTCTCAAATACGGATCCTAATTCTACCAGCTTCACGGAACTCAGTAAAGAATTTTCCTCTACCACTACACGAAGGCCAACGCAGTTTACAACTTTAAAAGCCAAAGATATCTTACTACCTTACTTCATAGACAATTTTAAAATTGGGACGGACACAATAAACTGTTTTTTGGAAATTTTGTAAATTTTGATAATTTTGAAAATGTTTCATGATCGATAAAAATTATTTTATAAAGGAGCAACATGTCATAGCGCTACAATTCATTATTCTATTTGGCACTGATGATTGGTATTGTTTTTATACATATCATGAAACGGATCGTTTGCCCGCCAATTTGATTTGTTTCAATTGTTCGAATTATAATGCTCCTGCTTAACTGCAGTCGAGCACTCTCTTTGGGAAACCAAACAACAACTATTTATTATATACTACATCATGTATAATTAATAGACGATGAACATGCATCTTCATGTCCATTGTCTATTAATTATTTGATCCAGTGTACTATCATTATCAATTATGGATACAGGATAAGATGTGAAATGGAAAGGAGATAATTTAAAAGCATCCACATGCTATCCTCTCGTGGGCCACCCAGGCCCAGCCTCTCTTTAAAAAAAAGGAGATAATTTGTCAAACAATATGATTTTCACAAACTCTAATGATGAACACTTTTGCTGTACAGAAATCTTTCTCACTAAACGACGTGGGGATATGCTCTTTGGTGAGGCCAATGTTGACAATAGAAAGAAAGGAGTTACCTTGTGTTAAACTACTGTCCCGCACAGGTGGCAGGAGCTGATAATTTAACAACAAACTACAAAGTGAATAAAGAGATAAGAAATTAATTGTCCTCGATGGAAGGTCCTAGAAGAATATAATAAGCGATCAGGGTTAATCATACGAAACGAAACACAATATTTACTACCCGCTCCTATTATTCAATTCAATCTACAAAAATAGTTATCTGATTTATGACCCGGCGGGAACGTGATCTCGTCACTCAATCAGAGATCTCATCAGAAGCTGTACCATTGGTACCAAGCATGTTGAAGATGACAATCAGCTCATAAGCACTGATAGATATCATAAAAAACAAGAATATACTAAGCAAGGTCTAGGAAAACAGTCATTATTACGCTATTAATTTCGAAGACTGATAATGCATTGATAATACCATATTTGTCCCCTCCTAAACATCGTGAGCACGTGTCACAGCAGATAGAAATGCAAACCCTCTGTTCTGAAAGGTTAGAGTTGTACGGTTAGTATAATTGTAAGCAGTGGACACTTGTTTCCCGGTTCGAAGTTTGTTCGTATTTAATTAAGGGTTTCAATGGAAACGAGCGTGATAACGAAGGTTACAAGATATTAAACTATAAAACAGCACAATGAATAATCCGACAAACTCCTACTTCAAATCATAATTAACCAGACTCATCTCGCCCAAAAACGCCCAAAAATCTAGCGCTCTAATATAAAACTATAAAATACAGATAGTACAGTCAACTCGCCTTGACCGTACCTAAACTCTTTTAAAACTTATCCTTAACCTAATCTAGATGACCTGAATCAACCACTGTTGATTTCCCCGTAACGACAGGCCCCATCCTAGGTATCCAGGATCCAACCTAGGTATCCAGGATCCAACCGAACCAACCTTCGTTGATTCTCCCTGTACCCTAATCTAATCAAGATGACCTAAATCAACCATCGCTGATTCTTCCTCTAACGACACGTCCCATCCGTACTCACCAGGATCCAACCATAACTGGTCCTGGTCTCTTATAATAGTCCGGCATCAATCATGACCCTCTATCGAATAAGGTAAGAACCCAAAATGACTAACAATCCAATTACTACAAAATATACGTCCTAATTACAATATATACTGTAAAACGCACGTTCTTACTCTGCCCTTACTTATCACGGTCAACCCTCGTTGGCCGTCTCTGACGGAATCTTATCCTTAAACTACACTTACATAACACTTTCAGCCTTCGTTGACCGTCCTTATATTATCAGGCCCAAACCTACTATAGTTCACTCTTGCTCTACCTGAGCCCATTTGTTGCTGAGACGCCCCTTGGTGTCGGACCAACCATTGTTGACCCTGGCTACAACAAAGCCAATCCCCGCATATGCCCTCCATCCTGAATCAGCCCTTGCTGACCATCTCTACGCTAAAGCCTGACTACAAATGCCTCTATCCCGATAACAGTAACTACGTAATGCTCCACTATTATACGACCGCCACTATTATACTAACCACTATAACCAGCTACCTAACTGAACGACCTAACCTTAACAGGTTCTAGCTCCCGAACCTGCCCGGTATCAAAATGACCCACCTCTCGATCGGGTAAACTGTCACTCAACTATCCCCAAAATCTAACCCTCTCTCCCTGCCCCTCCTGCCCCCGATAGTCTAAACAATCTTCCACTATCCAGTTGATAGTCACGCCATTGTAACCTTAGTAATCTCTGAACACTCCATAAACTACCCTCGTGTTGGCCTAAACATATGTTAAACCTCTTACTACAGTACTTGCCCCGGCTAAACAATCCCTAACTATCTTGTCGATAGTTCCAACAAAGTAACCCTAGTAATCTATAAACACTCCATAAACTACCCTCGTGTTGACCTAAACATATGTTAAACCTCTTACTACAGTATACTAACAATGTCTGTCCCTCTCGTCTGTTGTCACATAATAATAGAACAGCATTGTTCACAATTTGTATGTCGCACAGAATTATGTGTCATCCTTATTGATGTACTTACCTTTGAGCGAATATACACGCTGACCAGTCTTTGCTTCCAATTCTTAGCACCAGTAATTGGGCACTGGAAAAATCGGCACTATCAATGATTCATAAAAGAAGAAATACAAATTAATTCTGAAATTCGGTTCATGTGGTTTATGACTCGTATTTTGAAAACATGAAAACTCAATTTGTTGGTTTATTTAATAAAAATTTCTTAATATGAATATTATATAATATAATTATTGAAACATTAAGAGCCATCATTACATATCTCTATATATTATATAACCCAATGCTTGAAATGTTGACTAGTTAAAAATACTATCCACTTGTTTCGATCTCACTTTTAAAGTTTAACGAAGGAAACCCATCCTCACCCAATTTGGTGTACCCTAATATCTCGAAATCTCTTTTATAAATCTTTAAAACAATCTGTCTCTGTTCCTCATTTAGACCGGCCCAATATTGATAAACAAACTCCATGCTATCATGGGTATCCTTGCCTTGTTCCACTCTTGATCCAGGATACTCGACATTCTCAGTTCCTGTTAGTTTCTGTATCAGTGGTATGTACTGTCCCATTTCTTCGACTTGAATCACCACGTCGTACGGGAAACGGCAGATATCCATTTGCTTCCACTGTGGCATTATATGTGGATCCCATTGACTTGCCAACTTGATTCTCTGTTCAACAAATAGAATAAAGTGCTCAGTGTCTGTGATATTTTTAGGGGGAACAAAGTACTTATTGTGTCGGAGTTGCTTGTCTCGAAATGCTGATATTAATCGAACTATTGGGTTTCTGATCGCCATTATCTTAACGTAGTTGTCAAATTCTGTCCTATCTTTGAAGAATTGTTTTTTCACAACCGGTATATAATGTCCATCCGGCTTGGTATGAAAATCGTGGCTTTTATCAGTAATACCATCAATACAAAACAGAAACCTTTTAAAACTCGTACTGCCAGTCTTAGGATTACTTCCATAGAGTATGTGATACTTTTTCTTTGCTATGAGTAATCGTGGCTTTGAAAACTTATCCAAGAGGTTCCAAGCGGTTGAAATGTTTCGTGCTGCACAGTTCTCTCTTATTTTAGCTAGAATTTTGTGAGATTTTTCCAGTGTGTCTTTTTGGATGTCGTTCAGTTCTGAATACCTTTCAAGATGAGCATATTGATCCGTTTTGATGATTATATTATTTCTAACACTCTGATCCACCGATTTAGAAGAGTCATTTGTTGATTCGGTATTCTTAATATCGCTTGAGTTGGATTGAGGAGTTAAGATACGATCACTCTCCGTTTTGTTGGACGATACAACTGTTATCGTAGTACCATGGTCTGCATCATGGTTATAATTCAGTAGCATCAGTAGTACAAACACTAGAGATGTGCAAACTAGCACTAACATTCTGTTCTCAACCATCTTCTCTGACCTGAATTAGTATTATTCTTGTTAATTTATAATTTCGCCAGGATTATTTCTCTACTTTCAACTAGATACTAATTAAATTGTTAAAATATAGACAATGTTATCATGGCGCTAGAATATTGGCAATACCGCGATTGTTCTTTGAAGATCCGTGATGGTGATATTGTAACATCCGCATAAGGTGGCTCTATTAAAATAGTTACAGTCTTTTACTCCGGTATATAGCAAATTACAAACGTTCAACCTTGTTGATCTAAAGCAAATTGATTCAACTGTGCGCAGAAGAATGTATAAAATCAATGTATACTGTACTTATAGTAGGAATAAGTAGGCCCATCACCACACGAAAACATTCAAAAATCTTCAAATTGTTGCAACTCAATATGACTGCGGTATAAAATGGGCAACGTAGATTTATATAATGTTACAATAACAAGTTAATGTCGACTTTAATACTCGAACAACAAACTGCTCAGTGCGCAACGTATATAAGGAAGGTTTGTCTGTGTATACAACACACATTTCCACTCCACATGGGATTTGTTGGATAAGTAGACAGAGCCTGGAACTAAACAATATGATACACCGAGGGCTATGTTCTCCTGAGGTGGTGTCTGAAATTTTGTTTCCCAATTTTACCATTCGAGCCCTCATGGAAAAAGTTCTAAAAATGTTTTAATAGATATAAACGACGTCATTCGAGTTCCTGGTTGATAAACATAACTTGTTTTGCAAAGCTCAATACAACTAACTACCAGATATAGATCTCTACAACTATTTGATCTAAGTTTATCATGTTTCTCTGTAAAGGAAGTTGGTCGTTACCCACCGTCCACAATTTGATGAGGACGTTTACTATATTGACACTACTCATGATCCTTGATTAGTTCTTTGTCACCTCACTGTGTACGTGTCTGTATTATAATAGTCCTGGCCAAATTTAATAATTTGATGTTGAATTCGGTTACGTTTAAATAAAGCAAGCCTTAAATGTCCGTTGTACTGCAGTTGTGTTACAACAAAATTATGCCCAGTCACGAAACTTACCAATAGAATAAATTAAAACTTACACAAATTAGATACAAAATATCTAATCGAGATTTGGGTAGAGTCGTGAACATGAAATGAAAACGCCGTAATAGAATTCAAATATAATATGGTTTATTACTATTATTTCAAACAAAGAATAACGCTCAATGCGGGCAAACGATCCGTTTCTATTCATGAAGTGTAAAAAACAATACCAATCCTCAGTACCAAATAAGAATAATGAATTTAAGAGATATGGTATGTTGCTCTTTTATAAAATAGGGAGCTGGTAGAGTTAGGATCCATATTTTATTACTATTATATTGTTTTAAAGTTAAACCATCTGAACATATCTCCCACAATAGGAGCTCTAGCTGTATGGATGACTTTATAGCGCTGGGCAAGGACAAACAGAAAACAGAAGAGTTTGATGTTTTGAAGCTGACAGTTGACAGTCCAACTGAGAAAAACCAGACTGATGAAAGTTCTGTTGATTCTGGAAAAAGTTTACCATCGGCAGTGAAACCGTTCTATCCGAGATGTAAACGAATATTGACTCGAGCTCCGTTTAGAACAGCTACAACAGCTCAACCATCCAATTTACAATCTACTAGCTCACAAGCTGCAGATTCACAACCTGAAAATTCACAACCTGCAAACAGCGCCCCAAAATGTCCTGCTCAGCCACCCCAAAATGGAGCTGCAGCAAAAACGGACACACTTACTAACGGACACCACGTGGCACCGTCAAAATCTACAAGTTCAGTCGCGCAAATCTCGTTACAACAGCTAATGTCAGTGGATGAGAAACAGGAGCAGCTACCTGCTAAGAAGACAGCTGTGGACACGGATGAGCGCTTGGTGCGACTGAGGAACATGTTGAAACAAGCGGAAGCTGAAAAGGTGACGTTGAGAGGATATGTGGCTGACTTGCAAGCTAAACTGGCAGCTGTACCTAAGAGGACTACTAGCAAGTGTAGCGAGGTGCAGACAGATGAGAATGGTTAGTGAGTTTTAGTTAAAAGCAATGATTTGATTTGGTCACTTTTTACATGCCATTTCACTAAATCAACCAATTGCCGTTTTGGAAATGCGTATTAATTTTTTGAAAAATCTTACCTACCCAGCCATTATTATAATGGCATTATACCGAATTTATTGAAATTCGTCATTCTAATATAAAGATCATCATTACTACTAATATTTGACAGGAGTTAAGTGTCCTACATGTAACACAAACGTGGAGCCACATGTTCTCATCAAGTCTTTTGGAGATGATTTTACTTTCGACACGGACGCGAACAAGTTTGTTCAGATTTCATCTGGATACTTCTACGATCCCGTAAGATGAACATTTTATAATGTTATTTTACCTGTCGCAGTTGTTATAACTTTATGGATATGTTGCATGCATGATTTTTTCAAATTTGTCCTTACATAATGTCCAGAATTATCATGTTTAGTCGAGTGATAAAAGTTAAAACCGTAAAAACCTCAAGATAATGCTAGATTGATTTCGATTGAATAATCCCAAACGATGTGTTTAACATTTCCTACCCTTTAATTTTAACAGCCTATTCCAGGACACGCAACTCTTTCACTGTCAAGATAACGACATTCTGTATTTCTGGGACACGGCTAACAACGTGTACCACTACCACTCTAAATTACCGGTCACGGAAGAGGAGCAACAGGAGCATTCCAGTGAGGGATCCGAGGAGGAGGGGGAACTCACTGACGAACCTGCTACGTGAGTTAATTGATTAATTAGTTAATTAAGTTGATTGTTTGAGTACTTGATTGCCTGATACAATTACTTTGCTACTTAATTACTTTGTTAATGCTAAAAGAGTGTTTATAAAAACAAAAACTGAATGTATCTGGGTGTTTATATATATATAGATATATGTTTCAAAATAAATTGTTAACTGTCGTTAGATGCTGCCGGAGGTTTTAGACTTCCGTTAGCTATTTCAAACCGATCCCATCATACCCTATACACCAATTTACCGTTGCAAATAGGTTATTATACACATTTACGTATTACGGAGTATATGTGTAATGTACATATCATATAGCACCACGATTGTTTTATTTTAAAACAATATCATGTTACTCAATATGCTGTTATACGTGTATTGCTTTCTCACACTTAGTATTTATATTGTGGCGTTGATCATGCCATTCATTAGAGATGGGTGACGGTTTCTCGGGTTTCTGTGCTAATTTTTTTCCATGAAACTATCGAGTCGAAAGCAGAAGTTTGGCCTTTTTCAGTCTGTCATCGAATGTCTATAATAGATTGACTTGAACAAGGACAAAATACGGGTTTTATTATTTTACACTTCCCTTACGACACAGTGTTCTCTACAGGCGGGGTGCCGCCTCTCTACCGTACATGTGTATGTCTCGCATAATATCCTCACATGGGCTTTTTAGATCGGTTTTTCAAAGCCTGTTGATTTGCCCTTTTTATCAGTTTATTAACAAATTGTGTTGCGTGAACTTCTTTCTTTTTTATTTAGCGATCTTGGCAGAAATCCCAAAAAGTCGTAACCCCAGTCTTTTGACTGAGCAAGAATTCCGCATGTAAACTAATAGTTACGTAAGTGTGATGCTAAAAACGTGGTCGGGAAGTGCCGTGTTCCCAGAAAAGAAAGCTATTCCTGGGTAGTGGAGAATTATCGAGCTGACAGCTGATTATATGTACTCTTGTTACAGAGTCAGTGACGAGCTAAAAGATGCCGCCTATCTGGCCATGAAAGAAAGTGGAGTAGAGTTTATTGCTAGCATGAACATGTACTTCAACAAAAATACAGGTCAGTGATGATGATGATGATGATCAATAAGCATTCTCCGTTAAAATTTCAAGCATTATGATTTAGTTGGTTTATTGACGAAGAGTTTATTAGTTGTATTTAATCCGATTTTGTGTTTTGCTGATTATTTATGTCATCGCAGGTTTATACTACTGCCAGAGTTCAGGTCTCTACTATGACACAAAGATGTCTGTGTTTTACACGCTAGAGGAAGGGAAGTACTCTTACCATTCGAGCGCTAAGCCAGACGAGACCAAATCGGGTGAGTTGGTCACAGTTTTCAATGTTATATTGCGTAACGCGCGATGACATTAGATATGATAAAATCTTGCATCCTCCACATTTGAAAAAGTCACGTGCGGCCCGACCGACCGTGTTTACCTTTGGAAACAACTGTAACTCAAACTGTAGAGTCGTTTGAAGTGATTTTAACTGTATCGAACATAAGTTCGGCATCGTCATCATCGAACAAGGTAGGGATATCACTTTTGTTGTCTTGGGAACGGGATTTGAGAACTATCTGCCTGCCGAATTTCTCGTCCGTATTTGCAAATCCAATTAAATCAAACTCCCTCTTGAATATTAACATGAAGCATGTTCGTGATGAGAGAACCGAGTAACGAATCAAAAATCACTTCTATTTTCCAATTAAGTTTACCCAAAGATTAGTTTGAAATATTTGTATCGATTAACTCGCAAACATTTTCCGTCACTAAACGCTAAACCTGGAACTCGGGCCGATTTTAATGATTTCTCCTAAAACTTGACACCGGATAATCGTACCCGCTCTAAGAGAACACTGGGTTGTTGTTAGAATGTGTAGAACAAACTACAGGATGACTCCATACTTTTCTTGCACTATGATCAAGTTTACGGTACTCAAAATGTGTGACTCATAATGTTCAGTGTGGTCGGGGACCGGGGTAAAGTTTCTACTCAACTACATATATATTTAATCAAAAATCTCTTCTGAACACGAGCCATAATCTACAAACACACTCATCCAATTCAAAATGTTGCGTCCAAGATGCACAACTTCCTGACATATTAAAAGACAGATCTAATTTAACATTAAAAAGTTTCAATCGCTCCCTACTATTAGCTACTCTTCTTAAACCAACCGAGTTTCCGAGCTAACCATATATCTCCTCAGCGTTTGCAAAGACGTGTATCAGGGCGATAGTAAAAGATACATCCTGTCACAAAGTTAAACCAGGACAACTGTACATGTTTACTTGTATGGGTGGTTCTGTAGGCCGAGGTTGGTTGTCCATATTATATACTCTTCTTGATGATATTTATTTAAAATCTGCATTCTTTAATCCATGATAATCTCGTTCTTGGTGCGAATAAATGGACTTATTTTCATAGAGTACTCAATACTAATACGAATTCTTAAACCATATCGATGAAATACCCAGTAACCCAGACCCTACCACTTTGTATTTCTTCAGAAGGTAACCACGTGGCAGTGTTTCCAGAGATAAGAGTCAGTAAACGTCACGCTACTGTCTCCTACTGTAGTGGCAGGTGAGTGCCTCAATATCACCGTAGAGTGTAGCTAGTATTATAGTTGTTATGTGGTCTTCTTTGCCATTATGTTCTTCAATATTTAGTTTGAATTCTCCGATTTGAAATGTTGATATATAGTTGTTTTACAGGTATTACATAATGGACGAGGGGACAATGAACGGTTCATTTCTCAACGGAGTGAGACTAAGTGTTCAAAAAGTTGTCAGCGAAAGGTTTTTAGCATAACGAAATATTCTCGTTTGTTTTTAAACTCTACGGAAGCATCAGCACGCAAATATTTCCGATAATAGCCTAAAACCCGATTTGTGAATATCAAAAATCCCTTCCACACTGTAACATGATGACCCCCAGATTCGAACTGTCCCACCTAGACGAGCTACGTATCGGGAGCACGACTCTCCAACTCCACATCCACGCTAACCACGACACGTGCAAATGGTGTGAGCCGGGGCTCAATGTCCCCTCCGACAAACCCATCGCTACCACCATCTCAGAGCCTCCGACCCTGTATAAACAGAGGAATAAGGAGACGAACAGGTTGAAACGGAAATATAAACTCATGGGTAGTGGTTGAATACCTTTAGCTTAACTTTTTCATACCTATTGTGTTTCAAAAAATATTTGCTGCTATGACTTATTATCTTATCTGGGAAGAATGATATGTGATTTTTAGCCACTCATATATTGTATTTTTGGTTTTGTACTTTTTAATTATTATTATTTTCCCGGATTTGTGTTTCTTTTAACCTCCACCCTTATTACTTGTGTGAACTGTGAATAGATTGCACGAATACATTCTGTGAAGTGACATGTCTGAATTTTATGAGTATTTATACTTATATAATTTTTCGAATAATATTGGGGGGGAGATAACGTATTTTTTGTTTTTTTTGTTTAGGTGGAATTCATTTTTTGGAAAAAACAAAAAAAACAAAAAACAAAAAAAACAAAAAAAAACAAAAAAACAAAAACAAAAACAATGTTTTTTGTTTTTTTTGTTTTTTTTGTTTTTTGTGTTTTTTGTTTTTTTTTGTTTTTTCCAAAAAAAAACAAAAAAACAAAAACAAAAACAATGTTTTTTTTGTTTTTTTTCTTTTTTGTTTTTTTTTTGTTTTTTTTTTCTTTTTTCCAAAAAAAAAACAAAAACAAAAAAAACAAAAACAGAAATAAAATAAAGATAAAAAACAGTTATGTATTCCAAAGTGTCTACTACATACTATTGTTTGCTTCTTGTTGTCTTGTATGTAATACATAGTTTTGTACATGTATTGTACATGTAGCTTAATTATGGGAACGTGTTCAGTCGTTGTTACCTCTAAGTCTAACTTCATTCGTTATTGCTGTTTGGACCATGTTAAATTAAAATTCCGATTGATAACATTAACATTAACAACAGTGAAGGTGTCACAGTGTGGATCTTCGATCTTAAAACCAAGCAATATGTACGGTGTTTGTTTTGAGGCATTAATGTGACCTTATTATAGTTGAATTGACTGTTCTGTGGATGCAGTAATTGAAATTATGTTCCGCCTTCTTATCTAAAATTTCAAAAACTGAAGAATCCTCATATTACTGAATTTGTATTTCGGAATTCGTGAAAACAACAGACCGTATTCTTTAATTGTTAATTTTACTGTCGCTTCAAGTTTTATTACTATCATCTATTTGTGTTACAGTGCTGTCAACCTTATCTAACCCTTATCTCATGTGAAATAGCCAAAAACAATTTTTTGTTTTTTTTGTTTTTTTTGTTTAGGTGGAATTGATTTTTTGAAAAAACAAAAAACAAAAAATACGTTATCCCCCCCCCCCCCCCCCCCCCCCAATATTAGAAAGTGGAGTGCAACGATTTTCGGTTTTTGGTCAGCAAAACATACTTAGTTTTATAATTTGATTGTGATCTGAATCTCACACTACATTAAAGGGTTCTTCGTTGTGACCTTAGCAGTAATATTGAAATAGAATTTAACTTTGATTACTCGTTTTGATAGATATACGATGTTTCTGTTTTACTTTTAGTAATCGTGGGTTATTTCGAGAATATTAATTCATCTAGAAGTTTACAAATTCTGTTTCTAACAAGATTTTTCTGAATTTAACCGATGTAAAATGTACAGTACACATAAATCAAGACACATTTTTAATCAAAATTAGTGTGATCAACTTTTGGTTTAACATAGATTGTGCCGACGAAGCACATAAATCAAGACACATTTTTAATCAAAATTAGTGTGATCAACTTTTGGTTTAACATAGATTGTGCCGACGAAGCCCCGTGTCCGATAACAATGTGCAACCGCTGTGAGAGGCCGTGTGATCAGATCCACCATGACGTTAGGTGATCTCCATATGGCCTTGATATCACTCGCGACCGTTCCCACAACCCATGCCATTGGGCGCTCAAGATCAGACTCCATTTTACCTGGTAACCACTTCACACTTGCTTCAATGTCCCAGTCTATTGTCTAAAAGGTATGGCTGAACGACGAGTGATAGGCTGACGCCCTCCATTAAGTTCTGGGAGCTAGTATTATATTGTATCACGTGGTGACCCCCACTGTCGCTTCACTATAGTTTCAACGATACAGAGGGAGCCGCGCACCCGTGCGCGGCGGGTCATTCAAGGTATGACAAGTATTATATAGTGTCGAACGCATGCAATATATTGCTTGACCACTGTTAATGGATTAACCCGGCGAGAGCAAAGCTGCTTCATGAGGTTAATTGCTTTTGGCGCCGTTTGATCGAAAACCTGGTTTCAGCTGTGGGTTAAGGTTTCGAATAGTTGTTCAGGGCCAGTTGAAGAACGGGTTAAAAAGTTACGTGACAGTCAACTTCAAGTGTTGATTGACGATGTCAACCGGCCTTCCATGCAATGAGATGGCGCTCCTACTAAATCGCTCGCCCAAATTTTAAGAAAATTCTTATGAAAAGGCCCTTTAGGCATGAAAGTGATCTAGATCGGTGTATTTTTGGACGCTGATTCCGAATCACCCCCCATGACGTAGGGTTAAAATGCTTCCCTGGAGAGTTATGGGCAAAAAACCGTTTTGGTCACGTGACAGGCTAGTAAAACGTGAATTCGATTATTTCGGGTTAGGGTTAGTGTTGTGGTTAAGATTATGGATAGCTTCGGGGTTATGGTTAGGGTTGGGATTAGAGTTTATGTAAAACCGTTTTGTACGGCTGCAAAACCAAAGTAACGTGAAATTTTTGGGCGAGCGATTTAGTAAGAGCCATGAAATGGGGACCTCAGGCTATCATGTTCATTAACATGAATAGAGATTAGGCGGAATTACAGGCTGAGCGCGGCCCAATAAATTTTGACCAAATATGGGCGTTGCTGTCCTAGGCGCGCACCGTTTGGTTGTAGGTTTATAACTATAACCTACCAGGACGCGCGCCGAGTTGGACTCGTCGACGGTCCTAATAATATGGAATTAATTGACGATGTCAATTCATGGCAGCTCGGCGCGGCACAGTAGCGCATCTCGCCGATCTAGCCGTGTTTTGTATCACGTTGCGACCCCCACGGTCGTTTCACTATGGTTTCACTATGGTTTCACTTTATCGTCCTGACGATACAGGGGGAGCCGCGCACTTCGTGCGCGGCGGGTCATACAACGTATGACAAGCCGTGTCGCTGTGAGAAGCCTCATTGAGTGCGCGGCGCGGCACAGTAACGCATCGCTGATCGCGCTACAAACATGGAACAAATATTTTACGAGTATCACTCGTTAAACCGTTTGGACTTTGGCGGTTGGGGTCCGGGACCTCCTCAAAAGTTTGGTTACTGGTTCTAGTTTGTTGGTCATCTGCTATCTCAAAATCAAGTTTCACAAAAAATACCCATTGCCCCCCCCCCCTAATTACTATTTATACTTTTGCAAGTCAACTGCAATCTAGTAAAGTCCTGACCAAAGGCACGGTTTACACTAGTATTAAATATATTTCAAATTCCAAGCGCGCCGCGCACATCTTGAGCGAAGAATAAGTGACGCAGTATTATTTTTGAGAATCGAGCGCTATTATATAAAATTTTCCAAAAGTTTAGCGATTGGCAGTTTCATGCAAACTTGAGTATTTGTGCTAAACATTTTTTCATCATTGATTGAAATAAATTTTCGTGCACATACAGAATGAATGGTTAATAATTTAATATTTATGTAGACCAAGCTCTGTGCACGGGATGCTTCCTGGAAGAATCCAGTTCTTTTAGCGGGGCACCCTACCTAAAGCCAAATTGAGATATAATAATCATATTCCTAGAGAAATAATCAGAAATCGAATACCAATCAAATAATATGATATATATGAGTAGTAACCATATTTACTATGCAAAATGCCCCAACCACATAGTGTAAATTTATATAGAATTCAAATTCCATATCATCATTAAACCTCAATACCTAGTCAATATAATAGCCCAAGCAAAATTAAATAACTTCTTATATACCTTACTGTCATACTACAAATTAATCATCATGGTTGCGTATTGAATAGAAATGTTTGTTGTTACATACATTCACCATGTGCTTTCGCGTCACTGCTTGTTTCACAAGTAAAGAAAACTGCAAGCGCAAGGGCTCTGGATAGAGCCCTTACATACACGTTCTCTCCGTTTATATATATATATATATCATGGACAAGTCTGCAGTGGCGAAACGTACCTGTAGAACGCCCCCCCCCTTAAATTTTTTTTACTATCCTGGTTGTAGAGAATATGCTGGTAAAATATTTGTAAAAGTGAGTTTTAGAGCGAAACGTGCACTTGGCTGGTACTTAAGTTAAGTTTTTATAAATTTTCTCACAGTCAATCGACAATTCCCCCACCCCCCCCCCCCCCCCAAAGGCTATCGACAGACAAAGTGAAACAAGGGAAATTTTAAAAGGCGAATGTTAGAAACACACGCTCGGCCTTAAGAACTTCTAGAAATCTTCGATTGAGCCTGCTTCGATTGGTTTACGTTCAAAATTATGATAATCATAGGACAATTCTTGGTAGTACCACCCTTCGTTTGGTGTTTTCTTGCAGTGGATCACAAGGTGGGGTCAAGAAGCAGCTGTGTGCAATACATCACAATTCTTAACCTGTTATTAGATACAGCCTTATTCAGATTAAGACACTACACATTTTCTGTGTGAATTTTCTGAACAATGTTGTATCCTCAGGGCCGATGAAATGCCTACAACTTTAAATTTATTGTTCTGAAATCACAACGTCCACAGAAATTTTTTTACAGCGCAGTGACCCGTAACTTCTGTTGTCGGATATTGCAATACTTCTAACTTCTGGATTGCATTAATTATGATTGGAAAGATTAAAAATAACTAAAATAATCCACAGGATGTCCTTGCTACTCCTCTATGTAGGTTATGGATTCGCATTAGGATTGCTTCTATTTGTGGCAATACTTTTTGTGATCAGAGCAACTGCATCCTTATCAGACAAAACAAGGTAAATTTTTATAATCATTATAAACATTTACCTAGGGTTCTCTTATTTCAAACAGCTTCCGTGTTGAACATAATAATTCATTGATAATACTATCTATTAATTTCAGGTTGCAGTTAGACTTCCATGATGCAGCACTAGACAAGAAGATACCCTTTCCTTCAATAGAGAACTCTCCAACACTAGACTTGACAATAGTGATACCAGCTTACAATGAAAGTAAAAGACTACCTGTGTTCCTTGATGTGTTGTTTCCCTACTTAGACACTGTGGATTATAGTTACGAAATTATAGTTGTTGATGATGGAAGTAAAGACAGTACGGTCGAAGTTGTACATTGTTATTCAATTAAACATGGGAGTGATGTCATCAGGTATGTTTAATTCCTTTGTCACTGAAAGAAAGCTAATTTTAACTATCTGTCAGCCATCTTTTAACACAAAAATACACATCTCAATTCTTAATCTAAGATAATATAGCCGATCGTTCTAACCATTAATTCGATAATCTTAACACATTCACAAACGAGTTACCACACCTTTTATTTCGTGACTTCCTAACTCTCACCTAATTTTAAATCTCTGAATTATGACCGGAGATTTAAAATTAGCTATAAATAGTACAGTGTTAACTATCATAAGAATTGTTTGCTTTTGTTCTACGTAAACTGCCTTTTATCTAGATAATACCTGACTTTAAAGGTTGAGCTTTGTCTTTATTGAATTGAATAATAGTACATATTGAATAATTTAATAGCCACCTATCAAGTGAAAGTGTTGCAACCATAAAAGATACAATACTATTGACAAAATTCTAAAAGCCATCAATATTTTGAGACTGAAACTTTAAATCTACAGGTGTATGAAGCTTCCTGCTAATAGAGGAAAAGGAGGAGCAGTTAGACAAGGAGTGCTGAGTTCACGTGGTAAAGAGATCCTGTTTGCTGATGCTGACGGTGCTACGGACATTAACGATCTTGGAAAAGTCAGGGCAAGTCTGAAGAATCTTCTGGAAACCTCTAAATCGAGGTATGGTATTGCAGTGGGCTCTCGAGCACATCTCAAAGATGATGCTGTTGCTAACAGAAGCTTCCTCCGAAATATACTGATGTATGGATTCCATATGTTTGTATTTATAGTTGGGGGAATCAGTAATATAAAAGATACACAGTGTGGGTTTAAGCTATTTACTCGATCTGCAGCGCGCGTCATATTCCCTCAGATGAATATCGAGCGCTGGGCATTTGATGTGGAGATATTTGTGATAGCCAATATTCTGGGTATAAAAGCTACTGAGGTGGCAGTAAATTGGGAAGAAATTGATGGATCTAAAATAGTACCTATTTACAGTTGGTTAGAGATGGCAAAGGATTTACTTATGATTAGGACTCGGTATTTGATTGGTGCTTGGTCTGTAACAGGACGACTGAAATCTGAATAAGGGTTTAGTTCAGTATTTCTGTATTATATGTTTTACAGCTAATCTAATCAATATTTATATTTACTAAAACATGATAATTTTTTGGGTTAGATGTTTATAAATTAATTGTTTATGTCAATTTGATTTTATTGTACACGGTTCTAATAGCTAAGAAGTACATAGTTGGACGTTAGCAATTGCTTCAATTTCCAGCATGAATATTTATTAATCACGTATTATTATTACAGTACTTTTATAATAGTGGTATAGTGGGTGCTCTAGATAATAATGTAATTAAAAGCTGAAGAATTTCGAATATTTATTTATGAATTTGGAGGTTTATTTGATTCTAAAGAATTAGAATCTAACCTACTTTTTACAAATTAAAAGAACTGCTTGTAGTTACAGTTTATGTTTATTCACCACGATTTCTTGACAATATTTTATGGTTATTAGGTGGTCAGACGTAACTTGTTCCAATTGATGTTTTGAGACAAAATTTATTGTTTAAAAATCGAAAAACATTTGCGTATCAATATGTATTTAAATCTATGTCACAAATATAATAGTTTTCATTATCTCCTCTGAATCTTTATGATAATTACCACGCTCTTTTGTTTTCACAGTATGATCAGTAATAATAGGATTATGACCATTTACCGTTAGGCGTTACAACTAATCTGTGAAACTCAGGAGAAGCTTTATGGCCTGATCAGAGTATCCTGCTTATAAAGAAACGTTTGCGGAGTGAGATGAAATTTAGCGATAACAAACAGAAGAAGTAGCGTGGAGGCGGATGAATGAGGCAACTCCATTGGAGGCGGGCCATTCTTCACTTTCAAACGTTAGTCCATTGTTTCTAGGATTAGTTAGCCCATTAAATAAGCTAATTCATTTAGCTTCTTTGGTGTAGGCTGTACCAGGCTTGTGAATATCTCTTTCAACAAATTTAAGTTAGGTATCTTATTTAATTAGGACTTGAAGCTTTAAGTTAAAAGTACAATGTTTAATTTTAGTTAATTCAAATTTAATTTCTGCTATAATTATATCAGAAAAATACTACTGGAGCTGTCATAAAATCGCGTGCCATGCCAATCATGATGCGAAGCAATATTTTGGATCAGGTGACATTACAATCCGCTCTTATTCTTGTATTACAACAAATATTTTTGGCTTTTTAACGAAGACAAAATAACGCCCTCGCTGCAGTAAAGGCCTTATGTTTAAGATCGCGATTCAATGTTAACTTTCGTCCAGCTGCACAATAATAGTCGCCTAGGTAACAGGTGTCAATGTACAGAACATAATGTATATTATATAATACTATATAATAAGATTTACACCTTGGTCTTATAGTGGTCCACGTAGTCTAGGAAGACCCTCTTTTGTGTTACGTTTAATTAACGATATAATATTCTCCTTCGTACAACACTTTCAAGTTTTGTTACATTCTTAACAAGTCTAATTTGCAGTGTGTTGTGTTTTTGAAAGATGTAAGTCACATTAATGTATTAGGGTTGCCATTATCGGTACAATTTTTTTAATCGCGATAATCGATAACTTTTTCAAAATTATCGCGATAATATCGGTTATCGGCGATATATTTGACAAGATAATAGAAGTAATCTGCATACTTCAATTATGCTCCTATGCTATGTAACCTTGTTACATCATCATTATATACTTACAATATCATTAATTGAATTTCATTTCCAAAAAAGCAGAAACATTGAGTCATGACAAATCCTTAATAAAATTAATATCGGTAAAATTCGAACTTCGAAGATAAAAATATAAAACTTTTATAGCATTATCGTGTGCTTTATTGCTTAATGCTTTGTTTAAATAGAATCAATTGCAATATTGGCAATATGTATAGCATTAGTGTTTAATACCCGTACAGACTACAGTCTAAACCAAGGTGCATTTATCGAGTAGGTTGTACTTGTTAGTGAGGGTGAACTGTGAAGCTTATATTTTTAGCTTTGTGCTGAATTGTTTACAGCACTAAATGTTGCTGAGTTCTGCTGGTTGTTATCATGTTGTGTGTAAATTATTAAATTGAATTTCTTTGAGGAGGTCCTCTGAACAAATGCATGGTTACTGGTTAAGTTTATTAAAAAACTAAAACACATTTCTTTTCAGAATTCATTGCATATCAACAGCACGCAAATCAACAGTAGCACAAGTCAGTCTTCACCAGAAGTCTCCACCGTATCTGAAGACAAACAACAAGTCTCCACCGTATCTGAAGACAAACAACAAGTCTCCACCGTATCTGAAGACAAACAACAAGTCTCCACCGTATCTGAAGACAAACAACAAGTCTCCACCGTATCTGAAGACAAACAACAAGTCTCCACCGTATCTGAAGACAAACAACAAGTCTCCACCGTATCTGAAGACAAACAACAAGTCTCTGATATCAAAACCAGCTCTCCTGTCACTAAAAGTAAATCACCCGATAAAACCAAAGACCTAATCAGCCCAGACACCACACAAGTCGCTACAGTTGCCAAATCACCCGAATATTCTATCCTCAGGACCTCCCTCAGTGCGAGATCTAAAAAATCACCAGAGACAGAAATCGAAAAACTCATCGCAGAAAACCAAGTTCAAACAGAAGCAGATAAAACAGAAGAAACTAAAACTGTTGAAGAGAACACTAAAAAAGCGCAAGAGAAACAGCCAGGGTATAACATGTGTTTCCTGGTAACTTTTATCGTGTGTTTGACTGTTCAGTTCTGTGCTTACGGCCGCCTCCTTAAAATACCCAAGGTTTGTCAATTTTGAATAAATTTCAATGTTTGAGCATTGAAATATAAGTTATATAATTATATTTTAATGATTATTGATATCATTATTATTTGAACATTCCAAGTTGTATACTTACCAACACTTATAATATAACTTAAATGAAACTAAGTATTAAATTGATTGTCTCACCACAGGAGAAACCGAAAGTAGGAGCAAAATGGGACCCACGCAAGGACCTTAAGATCCCAATTCCAGTCCCTTTCACTCACATATCAGATGGAAATATAGCTCAGCTAGAAGAAGTGATAACCCAACACTACATGACTGTAGCTGTGTTGTACGCTCCGTGGAGTCGCCCTTCTCTTCGGGTCGTGAACTATTTCTCGCTGTTAGCACCTAATTGGCAAGACGCAGACATTGAGTTTGTAGCAATGAACTGTTGGATCAAAGGAACAAGTTGTTATGAAAATTATAATTCCTGGGATTACCCTCAAGTTCTAATTTATCATAAAGATGTAGATTACATCCCGTACATATACTCATTATCCACGTACGCGCCCGCCTTTGCCACGGAGCTAGAGCGGCTCTACGAACCAGTTCTATTTGTGGACAGCATCTCAGAGCTAACCAGCATCCTAGGCAAACATCAGCGCTGTGTCATAGGACTGTTCAGTGGCTACGAGGAAAACGAAGACTACAAGGAGTTTCTGAAGGCGGCGATTATACATCACCTTGAGTACATGGACTCTTACTACGTTCCCTTTATAGTACTGAGCACGCGCCATGTCAGTGTCTTGGAAAGCGCTCAACTCAAAACTATGGTTTATAAATATGTGCTGTTTGAAACACTTTCTCCATTTCAAGGGAGACATCACAAGTTACTGCACCGGGAATTGCTCACTTGGTTGAAGGTGAAAGGCGACAAATTGTCCATCAAATATCTAGGACATCAGGGATTCAATGCGTTGGCTGGGAACAATAATGTTTCGGTTATATTTTCCTCTCCACTTCATCAGAACTCAGATAATTTTGTGAGTTATATGAGGTCTGTTATGTCTTACAAGAACTGTCACACCAAACCTGAGCTCAAGGTAAATAATTTTGAACAGTTTGTTAATTTATTGAATATTGAGAATATTTATTTTTTCGTATTAAACCAACTAGAAGCAATATTCCGGGTATTATTTCCAATAATTTTAAAGTTCTAACTGCAAAATATTTCAGATCCACTGCAAGCCCAATATGACATGTCTGAACCCATGTTTCCTGGACACCACCCTCTCACAAGACACCCTCCTCCCTTGCTTCCACTCCTCCTTCCAGACGCCTAACTACGTTCAACAATGCTACTTTAACCGTCAGCGCACCTCGCTACTTCCGAGCCTCTTCCCTGCTGCGCACTCTAAAATCACAGAAGATCTGACAGTGCTGACTCAGCACACTTTCATGGAGAGCGAACTGATGTGCAGTGAGAGTTATGAAGATAAGTGTACTGAGTGCACCGAGGTGGAACAGTTGCACTCTGACCTGGAGTTCTTAATAAATCGTGCGGCTAACTTGCACCACACAGCTCATCAGAGTGCAGGATGTGAGCCTGGTAATAATGTGGTGTTCTACGCTCTGGATACTGTTATCTGGGCTGACCTGGTCACACAGTTTGGAGTAAACAACACTGAGAGGCAGTTCACTGAAGCTATCACTAAGGTTGACAGTGAGGGTCAAAATGTTTTCACTATTGATTTAACTAACAATAGTCTAGAAGATGACAAATTTTGGACATTTCTCAATGGGCCGGAGAAAGAAAACGAAAAATATCATGTTAATCCATCTGGAATAAATCCAAAAAGTGAAAATGAAGATGAACCTGAAAAATACTCCGATTTTCAAAAAGAGTTTGTCCACGAGATATCTCGACTTGACTTGTTGTCAATAGAAGACGATAAAACACGAGCCTATCTAGTGTTTGGGTACACTAAATGGTGTGGATATTGTCACATCATGAGGCGGAAAGTAGAGGCTGCTGCCAGACTTCTACGTTCTCACCTCTCTCTAACATTTGTTGCCATAGACATTGATAAAAACAACAACTTACGAGGCAGCCGGATTACCGTAGACAGTATCCCAAATGTCCACTTGTATACTCAGACATCAGACTTTCCAGTCTTGTTCGAACACGCACCTCACAAACCAGCCTCTGTGAAAGACTTGATCAGATTCATTAAGAAGCATTTATCCGACACTGATTTTCCAACTCACAACTCCTTCAACCCTCTCCCAACGACCCCTCCGGCTATTCCTTGTTCAACTTGGAAACCAGCTCCCCTTCCGCCTTATCAACCAAACACTGACGAGCTCAACTTGGCACACGCCCAAATGTCTCGAATAGACGAGATATTGGAAGGAAAGGGGGACCCGGAGGAGCGGGGTCCGTTACTGCAGAAACTTGAGGAATTGCTGAATGAACTGCCGACCAAAACCACTGACAATTTCCCCAATGCTGTGCTTGACAGCTTTAAAGAAGATTCTCCTGCCTTATTAAGTAGCAGAGATACCTTGTGCAAGTCAGTGATACATTTATTCAAATCTCTTTCTATCGGATCTGGAATACACCCGTACAAACTTAACTCAATAACCTCCACCTTGATCCGTGATTTACATGAAAACAGTTGTTTTGCTATTGACCCAGACTGCTTATCTGGAGAGAAATCCAGTTGTTTTCTGTCAGAAGTTACAGATTTCTGGAGCTGGGTCGGAAAAGGGTGCTTCAAAGGGGCTTGGGAGAAGTTACCTTGCAAATACCTGATTGTTGCAAGCGAGATAGCTAACATGCACGATATTGTTCCAATAGATGTCCAGCTGATTCTAGAGGCTAAAAAACTTGCGGTTACGAGAAGAGCTTTGAGGTTAGGATTGCCAATACCGAGTAATGTAGTTAAAGACTATGAGATATTTCACATGGCACATTGTTATAATTTTCGTGCCGAGTTCGTGTTTTACATCAAACAAACTTGTTCGTATCTTTGCAGGTTGACCTGCAGAGTAATATATAGATTCCATCAAGGTTAAACTTGAAGTTTGGAAATTGTTGAGTATTAGATTATATTGATGATTACGTTGATCATAATTTATGTTAATTGTTGTTATTTTCATAATTCAATATTCGAGAAGTTAATACGAGCTGACTGTTACTTAATACTTACTCAATTTCGATTGATTTCTTATTTTGTTGGTTTGATTTTTTCAAGTTTCATGTTCCGGACTTAAAGCCAAGATTGAATTTGTTTATTATAGTGATTTAATTTATATTTTTATTTACTCATTTTTACTTGACTACATGGTGTGATTTAGTTATGTTGGTTAAACAATCAGTGAATATATTACGGTTTCATCATCGTGATGCTTTATCAAAGATTGAAGATAATCATTTATTTTTATTGGATATTAACTAATTCTTGAACAATTATTATTCTTGAACTTGATCTAGATAATTACAAATTTTGTAATCACGAAGCTTTTATATATTTGTTCTAAAATCCACTGATTTTTTCATTACTCTTGATTCCTGACATTACATAATTTCTCTATTAAAATCGAACCTCCCGATAAGAATTAGCTCATCAAAGCTATCTTCAAATAGCGTTAATTTCGTGTATCAAGAACTGCATATCTATTACAAATAATTGGTGTAAGATCTTTAATTAGTATTTGTGTCGAGTCCTTACCTAGCATTCAAGTACATGTCTGGAATGTTTATATTAAACACTGCTGAGTTTAAGTTTTATCTTAATAGAGAATGGTAATGAAGACCTCAACAATTGGACTTCAACAACTTCTCCACGAATGGGATCACGTAAGTGCCTTCTAAATATCACATTAAAAATCCTTCGGCACCCAGCCTGCTCCACCCCTCCCCCTTATACTCTGGTTCATGACACGTAAATGCTAGCTCTCTACCAATTGTATCATGTTATAAAAGCTTTCAATTGTGTTTGAAGACACTTTTGTTCAGCTCCGACAGTTTTGACCTTCTTTGGGATTATCAGTAGCCAAGTATATCTTAGAACTCCTTACTTTCCATTTGTTTGGGTACTCCATACCAGAGGCTGGGCAGGTTACAGAATTATTTTAATAGTCGACTATTACGACTTGTTTGACAATAGAAATAGATTAGATACAATGCTCTGGAGTCTCAGCTCTTAACCAATATAATAAAAGATATCTCCCTTTTGAATTGCCTTATGGTGGTCGCGGTTGGTTGGCCAA
Source organism: Bolinopsis microptera (assembly GCF_026151205.1). Classification (NCBI taxonomy): domain Eukaryota; kingdom Metazoa; phylum Ctenophora; class Tentaculata; order Lobata; family Bolinopsidae; genus Bolinopsis; species Bolinopsis microptera. The sequence continues at coordinate 14,945,867 of NC_087073.1, forward strand.
TCCCAGCCAAAGCTCATTCGAGATATCTTAGAGCCCTACTCGTTGTAGAAATATGACATTTTATACTTGCAAGGGATCCCCCGAAATTGCTTCATTACTATATAATGTTGCAGGGAAAGACAAAGACTCGAGAGAAGATTTTATCTAACTTTATATCGCGACACAAAGATGACAGTGGACCGGATTTAGAAGCAGAATTTGCTGAAGCAGGCAGTTTGTTTCTGACTAGAATAACTACTTGGCTCCGATTAACGTAGGTTAAAACCCTGATAATATGGCTATTAACATAATGTATTTATATAAAATTCATAATGACAGGTGTCGTTACATTTAAATAGGCGAACACTCAACACATTTTATTATGTCGGTAACTTATAGTGCAAATTAATGGATTTACGGTTCTTTTTATCACAAGAAATGTATTTCGTACGATTTGATTGATTTGAATTGAAACTTTAACAAATAGTATATTACATATAATCGTATATATATGATCGTATATATACGATACAGCAATAATATGAAAGAAAGAATCGACAATATGAAGCAATACGTAGGGTAAAACGTGTCCTTAAAAGACTATATTGTATCAATACCAAATTATGCACGGTTGAGTGGTACAAGTTCTGGAGATATACCTATTACAGGTAATAGTGTATAGTACAGTCAAATCCGTCTTTTTGTCGGACAAAATTCGCAACAAAGCGATTTTAACGGGATATGGTCGGGACAGGTCCCAGGAATCATTCCAGAGAGTTCCCAAAATCCTCGACTTCAGGAAAATCCACAATTACCACTTTTTTACCACCTTTTTACCACTTTGGTTTTCTGTAAATAAGTCACGTTCTGAATATCCTTGAAGACTCTAGTTTAAAGCATTGTGTTTAGAAAACAAAGAAGAACAACTTTTTCTTTAACAACTTTTTCGAAAATAAATTATTTAATTAATTAATTAAATAATTAATAAATTTTCAAATATTTCAAAAATATATTTTCACAAAAAATGTTTACAATTACATTCCACGTATAATGAACTAATTTTTATAAAAATTTTCACTTTCAATATTTTGGACTTGTAAAATTTTCGAAATTTGTAAAGAAAAACCACTATTTACCACTTTTTACCACATCGAATCTCCGCTAATAAAACGACTTCTGAATTTCGTAGAAGGTTCTAGATTGAACCAATATGTTCAAAATATAAAAGAGAACAACTTTTTATCTGACAACCTTTGGATTAGATAATTAATCAATTAGCTAATTCGATTATTAAACAAATATTCAAAAATTATAAAAATTATTTTTGATCAAAATATTTTAAAATTACATATCACGAATAATTAACAAATTTTCATTAAATTAATCGGGAAACCGAAGTAGTACTTTATATAACCATATATACTAGATAAGAGTCTAACTTATGAGTCCTCAGCTAGCACATTGGTGCAATTGTCCTGACATTTGAGGTTGATCCACAATGTATTCCTGCTTTTCTGCATGAACAAGCATTGCCACAACCTGATTTTAAACAGTTGCAAATGATTTTTTAAATGAGCTTTTTCGGAGCTGTACTCATAAGAGTGGTCACTGGTACATGTGTCCCATTGTTCATCTTCCATCCCCAACTTATCGGATCTAGGTCATTCTCATCCCACGCCAGCAGCTGATGGTAAACACGATAAGAATGTTGTTCAGCTGCCCCAGATGTTGGCGGAAGCTGTTCGCACTTGATGTCTGCTGTTAAAGATTGCGACTTCTGTTCAAGAACTGAAAGTCTAGCTTCATCTAGTGATCTCGATTTTGATGAAATCAGCTGCAGCATCAAAAGTTCTCGACATACTTTATGGTAGCTGGTGTAGAATTTGCCGAATAAAAGGCATCTATTACACTTTCATCGATGGATGCGATCGTTCTGAAGAGCCGATCCTTACCAATCCAGTGAAAGCGTGGCATGCAGCAGTATCGTGTTTACGTACCTCCTACCAGTCGCACTTCGAATGTTCTCAATGTCATAGATGTAGCTTTTGGTGGTGAGAAACAGTTGTTGGTCAAATGCAAAGTGTTTTGTCATGTGCAGTAAAATGACAAGCAAATCAGTATCATCACCAATTACAGAAACAACAACTTGATTAGACCACTCAACTGCCTCTCTGCAAATCAAAACGATGTGCGAAACGGATTGAAAATTACGAAGTTATCAAGCAATTTGTTTATCTCGTTAGCGAAATTGATTGGGTTATCAATGATTACCTAATCGCATATCACATGACAGGGTGCTAGGATACTGAAATTGGGCTTTCTGCACGATTTCTGTGCCACGCTTTCACTGGATCAGACACCACCAGTCGAATCCACGGAGTTGGTAAGGATCGGCTATTCAGAACGATTCCAATAGTGGGAATCAGTGCACTAAGCTACGGAGAAAGTCATGTGAAATTTTTGGGCGAGCGAATTAGTAACTTAATAAGAGCCTAACGTATGTGTACTATACCACCTCCCCCCTCCCCCGTACAATAACTTACCCTGTCTGTAATCCAGTTTGAGGATTTATCATTTGGTGCGATCTCTACATTACAGAATGGACATTTGTTTAAACTGTGTTCGTGGACTAAAGCAAAGATGGTCCTGACTCTGTTACAACGGACTCCTCTTCATTGGCCGATATAATAGTTAATAGCACTATGTTTACAGTATGCACTGAAGGGGTATCCTAGGAAGTTTCTTGAACTGTTAACAGGTACCCCTCCTCATTTAACCCTCAATTAAGTTTCCTATCATTCGGTTGAGTCGACCGTTGAGATCGCATAGATCCAATGGATCCTTAGCTACTCCCTAGACTAGGTGACACTGGGATTTGAACCCTGAACCTTCTGCGCTGATGCTCTAACCGCTAAGCTAGACATGAATCTTTGGAACTGGTCTATGGTCACTGTCTGCAATAATACACACAAGACGTCACTCTGAGCTGAATCAGTCATGCCGTTGTACTGCCGTTTAATTTCGTTCATCGACCAGGGGTTGTTGATCCAACCTGTGGTGCGTTGATTTGTTTATTTATACAAGGTATGAGAGGCGTCAGGATAAAGAATAGGACTGTACGTATCAGTTTCAAATTTGCTGGGCATAGTTTAAAAGTTAGTGTACTTACTTAAAAGATAAATAGTTTAAATAGCACCTGGGGACAGCAACCCTTTCCATATTTCATTCCATACAAATTTACATCGTCGATCATTCGCCCTCTTAAAGCTATTCACCGAAACTAACTCCTCATTTGCCTGGTAAATTAAAACATTGTATTGGTTAAGAATACCTCTAGTTGCGCTCTCCGCTGACATCAAACTTAAAAGTAAAACGGTAAAAACATATTACTATTATTGTATATTAGTTGACAGCTACTTACATAGAATCTGCACGCGTACAGTATCAGGCACACGATGTGTTATTCTTTTGTCAAAATATTAACTATTTCGTGTGATTTTAGTCCTCGATTTTTAGCAGATTCAACTTTTTTACGAAGAGAAGTCAACATAAAGTAAAGCTGAAGCTTACACTTCCAAACAAACTAGTTTAACAATCTAGTTAAGCACAACACTAAGTCGAGAGATATGATGTGTAAATAGTTATAAGCTATAATGGTATCGTACAAATTTGGATATTTTACCGTTTATTCCATTTATCTGGATTTTTAATCTGTTATCTAATCTATGTGACGGTGTATGTTCTGTTATTCAAGTAAATTCATTTTACGTTTTACGTCACGGCAAATATTTTTGATAAAAATTATATTTTGAAATTTATAAAAATTTAATTATTATTTATTTAAAATATCAATTAATTATCTAATCCAAATGTTGTCAGATAAAAAGTTGTTCTCTTTTATATTTTGAACATATTGGTTCAATCTAGAACCTTCTACGAAATTCAGAAGTCGTTTTATTAGCGGAGATTCGATGTGGTAAAAAGTTGTAAATAGTGGTTTTTCTTTACAAATTTCGAAAATTTTACAAGTCCAAAATATTGAAAGTGAAAATTTTTATAAAAATTAGTTCATTATACGTGGAATGTAATTGTAAACATTTTTGGTGAAAATATATTTTTGAAATATTTGAAAATTTATTAATTATTTAATTAATTAATTAAATAATTTATTTTTGAAAAAGTTGTTAAAGAAAAAGTTGTTCTTCTTTGTTTTCTAAACACAATGCTTTAAACTAGAGTCTTCTAGGATATTCAGAACGTGACTTATTTACAGAAAACCAAAGTGGTAAAAAGGTGGTAAAAAAGTGGTAATTGTGGATTTTCCTGAAGTCGAGGATTTTGGGAACTCTCTGGAATGATTCCTGGGACTTGTCCCGACCATATCCCGTTAAAATCGCTTTGTTGCGAATTTTGTCCGACAAAGGCTTAAATTAGGACGGATTTGACTGTACTAGTACCCCCAGGGCCCTGACTCACTAACACCACCTCTGTTTTCTCTGATTCACAGTTGTTTCATTTCAGGTATCTTCTTGGAGGTAACATTAAGATACAACTGGACGCCATCAAAGTCTTTCTCTCTGCCTCTTGTGGGTAAGCTAATTTTTTTTTACTTACACTACGAAGTTAACTCAAAATATATTCAACAGATCTCATAGGATGATATCGCTATTAACTCTCCCAGAAACATTGAAAATTGTATGATTTTAATGTGTTTTGATGATAATTATAACGATATATGACGTACGAATTCAGGAAGACAGCTGAACACCACTTTTGGCGATGGTTAATTTTATAAGTTAATGCAGCCATCCTAAATAGAAAACTGAAGTTATCCTGCTATGAAGGCTATACTATGTACACTGTAATATGAGCCCAGGACATTAGAAGTGCACTGAAATTGTGGTCTGAGTAGCAAAACTAAAAGTTTTCGTTTGGAGAACAACTCACTTCAGCACATTTTCACGATTTTACGGAGAATCAGATAAAAGTCGAACGGTCACTTGCCAAAATTTCATTAATTGTAACGCACAGCACATAAAATGTGAAAAGAGCTGATTCTGCTGTTGTCAGTTCAGAGTTTTGCCTGGCGCGTGGTTGCGCGCTTATCTTTTGTTGTTATGCCCTTGCTACGTGTACGTAGCCCTGTTTCTTTCATGGCCCAGCCCCATTTTAATTGTTATTCCCACAATAGGCAGCGATATTTGAGTGAGTTTTTGGAGGTGGGAGGCATACTCACTGTGTTAGAGATATTGGGATTGAAGACGGCCAAGGAGGAGGACAAGAGTTCAGCTATGGAGTTGCTAGAGACGATCTCCAATTGTGGCAGAAAATACAAGGAAGTCATCTGCGAAAGTTATGGTAAGATTCTAAGTCTGTATACTTACTATTTAACACATCATTCAACCTTTCTTAGAGTTCCACTTTAAACTAATGCTATGATCTTGCTGTTGTTTCAAACACCCCCTTCTCTGTCCAGGTGTCCGGGCTGCAGCCGAGTGCATGGCAAGATCGTACACTTCACAAACACAAGAGTGCGGCAGATCTCTGCTCTACTCTCTGGCTCACGGTAACCCAAGATACCAGAAACAGGTCTATCAAGTTCTCAAGGACCTGCTTCCCAGCACCAATCCTGGTAATTCATGTAGATTCCCTCTACATTCGTAAATTTCTTGATTTCTCTATTTTGATTTGAGGATAAATTTTATACAGACATTTAATCCGTTAATCGTTAGTTAGAGTAAAATTCGAAGGAGGCCTTGATTTGGAGGCTACTTTTACATACCTGAACTAAATTAAATGTGAATAGTCTAATTAAATGTGACATACCAAATGCTTTAACAATAAACATTCCGCATTAGGTACGCAGCGAGTAGCAGCACAAGGACTGAGACACATACAGAAGCTAGTGGGACCTCCAACCCAGGCCCTTGTTGAGAATGTTCTAGCTCTTCTGAGAAGTCTCTACTCTGATGTCCAATACGAGGCCTCTGAACTCCTGAAGGAGCTAGTAGGGCACGATGAAGTACGTGAGGTGGTTATTGTTGGGCTGATAGCTCTACTCACTCCCCTACTTGATGACGTCATCAGACCTCCTGTATCCGATACTCCCCTGCCTCAACATCTTCAGCAGGTCAGTCACATTCCAGTATGGAGCTAGCGGGATCCAAACCCCACAAATATTGTATACAGTAAGTTGGCCCTTTGTTGTAATTTGTATCTCATCCACAGTAACCCCCAGGCTGCTGCAGCTAAAGTACTGGGACTAATGACAGAGAACTCCAACCTGCTCGCCACAATAGCCGTGGAGAATGGAGCAGTACAGAGCCTGATTGTTGTTCTGAGTAACGTCCGACATCCTCCCTCACAGCAACACGCTGCCAGAACCCTGTCGTACCTGGTCAGGATGTTCACTGAGGTCCACGAAACGTTAAAGGAGTGTCTTGGTTCTGAGCTGCTTGATGAATTCTTGAAGTGAGTACTGAGAATAGCTTAACTTCTAATTCAAGAAATATGCTACTGAGTAATGATATATTGTATAATGATTCTCACAGTTTAAACTGTTTATTTACAGGTCGCCTGAGGAAATACACAAGAAGTTAACACCCACACAACTGGACAAGCTAATATCTAACAACACACAGGTAAATACCATCATTGTGAACGTTATGTGAATCTGCCAGCCAAATGTTCCACCTTATTTTTTTTGTTTGCGCCAAATATTTGCAAAGACAGAGTAGATAATAGTAGACATGAGGTGTGTTGACCTAGACAAGCTAATGGTATGATAAATGCAATTGTCTATTTATTTTTTCAGGTCATTCTAGCGCAGAATTCTAGCGACGACGAGGACATGGAGTTGCTCCAGATGACTGAAGAAATAACCGTTCAGTGATGAGATCCAACAAACTAGGTTTCCTTGAAAACTCTCAAAACACAAAAGAACTTTCCACTTAAATTTCAAAAGCAATCAGTATAAGTAACCTGATTTCTAACAGTTTTTGTTACTTAACGATCTGATTTTATATAAATTATTAATGTAGGATTATAAACTGAAGGAAAGTACCCTGAAATGTGCCCACAAGGAGCCAGACTATTTGAATTGGGGGTTTTCAACGGAATAGTTAAAGTTAAGTGATATAACTTATTCAGAGGTCGAATTGCTTTATAATTTTTTTTTTCAGAGTATTTTGTTATCACAGTCAGATCATTCAATGTAAATATGTTCATGTAAATATCTTGTACTAATATGTTAATATCATTTTAATAGACTTAATTAATGAATGGTTTTTCTTGTTGCTACATTTTCTATTATGCTGTGTCTCCTCTCTTTCCTCCCGGGTAATCGCCCAGCACACCACTGATGCATCCCTTTGCCTGGTTCAAATAATATTTCGCAAACTCGTATCATCCGTCAATACAGGATGATGTTAGAGTGATCACGATGTTTTCTAGATCTCAAGTGCCAGTAATTTGAAAACACTGCCTTCTCCTTCGTACTGCTACTTCTTATTAATGAGTCAAGGATTCAAATCAAAGCATGATAGAGGTGTCTGTCAGTATGTTGTACAGACTGTATTTCAAGCACACTGATCACATTCTCTTGCTAATAACACCGGCTTCAATAATAGGGTCGATATTTTAGTCTTGATTGAAGTTCTGATTAATCACATCTTCTACAACTTGCCAGTTAGCTCATAAATTATCCTCCGTGGATAGCTTAGTGATATATTTCAGTAGTGAGTACGTGATGGGCGCGTTTGGAAAGAACGCCTAGTATAGAGCTCTAGTTAGTTTTTAGTACAAGTAAAACTTCAAATTTTGGGTCCGGGTCTCGGAAAGTGGTAAGAATAAATAAAAACATTTTTTTGTGTTTGTGGAATGTATATTTTGTTGGACTTTTTGGGTTTTTTAGATTTACTTTTCTCGTCGTCAGTGTTGATCAGTGTTTTTTGTGAGGTTTATTAATTTATGAACAAGGGTTGTAGTTTGTACATCAGTTCCTTGTTTTTCTTCTCTGGAGACCTCTTCATATTCTGGTCATGGGGTTCATGTTCATGAATGGAATGAACTGTGGATTGGTTCCGCTGAACAGATCGTCAAAGTCTGCCCAGGAAGCCTCAGTTGGCCTCAGCCGTTCCATGGTGTCAAGTACAAAAGCCTTTAACAACTGTCGCCAAGCAAGGTTGGAGGTAGTCCGACCATCGACTACGTACGCCGCTCTCCGGAAACTCAACTTTTTATTGATATGAAGGAGTTCCTAATCTTTGTTCGTAGACTCTTCCTGATCCTTCTTCCTTTGGGGAGTAAATTGAAGGCAGGCAAAGCTTGAGTCTCTTTACTAATTGCGAAGGAATCGACCCAATCATTAGTCAGTACTATCAAGAAGCTCCGTCTCCTCTTCAATAAATCCTGGGAGAACGAAGGAACCACTTTTTCCCCTGCGACAGCTTGATCCAGGAGATAGGGCGGGAACCGAGAAATCGGGTTTGATGTTGATGTTTTCAACCTCTATGATCTCGTATAAACTAGATCTTTTGTTGAAGAGCGTCGAAACCATTTTAAATGATTTTGAATAATTTGTCTTTTACAAACGTATGAATGTGGATATTTCAAAATTTATAATGAGCAAGTGCGATGTGTCCTATTAGTAGGGATCAGGAGGTTACCTAGCAATTTTATCTTCATGAAGGAGCATCTAGGCACAACCTACTGAAGAATCTAATTAATAGCTTGACCAACTTTCAAATATCAATCTGACGAAAGCTACTTTTATTCGATTCATCATCTGAATAAAGGATTAACGTACGTACGTACATTCAATTATATAATATACGCGCGTTCAGGACGCACGTGCAGCGCCGTATAATGATAAAAAGAAGTCTCGCTTGTGCCGTTTTAATCTTAGGTAGACCCTTTCAACAGTCAGATCTTGCTCCCAGCTTACTGCTTATGACGAATTAACGCAATTATTACATATTATTCTATTTGTTTTCCACCGCTTGGTACTGATCAGGTCTCTAAGAAAGCCAACAGTGTGCTGATATGCACTGTCATATGTGCTTCCTAGAAGCAGCACACGGCCCATTTCGGACTTGCACGAGTTATAATTATTTTTTTTCCAAAAAAAAAAATTTACGCAAGAGGTGCCACGTTCGAAGTAAAAGAAGTTTGGTGACTGCAACTGTGCTTAGTCTGACCTAAGGCCACGATAAAAGCATATTTCTGCTTGTATCGACTCTATTATATTATGGACAAATAAACAACGGTTCATCACTTCTTTTAGAATAGAAGGTAAATTTTAATTAGATTAATCCAAAAATAAATTTATGTTACATATATTAAAAGTCGAAATGAAATCCAAATTATGGTCAAATTAGTTAATATTAAGGAAGTCGAAAGACTACAATCTACCCCAGTTGTTTTGCAGCCTTTACTAGGCACAACTCTGCCCTTATTCCAAACTCATCTAACCGACTCAACCAAACTTTCTGCTTATTACTCAGAGAATCTCCCGGTCCCTTAACTTCGACCATAGCAAACTCACGAGTCTCATGATTCCACATAGATAGATCAGGGATCCCACTTCTCTTCCCCCGAATATCAGGGACGTATTCTTCTAGAAGTTTTACAAGTTTCGGTGGCGTTATGCATGTGACACATCTCTGACATTGCTTCACATCAGCAAATAGCTCCCAATTTAACCCGTCACATCCTGTACCATAATGAAGATCCCAGGTCTGTGCTACAATATCAGAAATACCCTCTTCAGAAAGTTCTCGAAGAAAATCGAAATGAGCAACAATTTGGTCCTTGCGGTTTTGGTAAAATTCTTTAGACCACAAATCGAGAGGACAATACTGATATTCGTTGTAGAACACATTTTCAACATCACAGAACAATAAGTCCCAACAGAAAATAGCAAACAGGGTGCTCAAAATTCCTCCCTCACAATGAAAGCCCTCCTTGAAGTTGAAGTTGTTGATGTAGTAATTGAGAGTTACATCCTCCACACCACACAATACCGTTTCTCCGTTATCATCTCCCAACCAGATCTTCTTAGAGTTAGCCGCACTGCCAGAACCTTTGAAAGCCACAATATCAATTGTCACTTCCTTGGGCTCGAAGGTAAACTTTGGAGTGTAATTCTTATCAAGTTTACGCATTCTTATCTCCAGAGCAATCCTGCTCTCAGGACCTGTATTAGGGTCAGCAAGACCTTTAGACGCAACTTTGAGTGCAGCATCTTTTTTCTTCAGGTGAAAATGGAGAATCAACGCCTGGTTTTCCCACCAGCTTCCCCGTTTGTGACTCATAGGTGTGTAGCTAAGCAAAAGTTGGAGCAGCTTGACAGCTTCTTCGTATTTCTTCAGTCTCTGAAGCGCAGCTAAACATTTCCGCATGATCCGCGCTAAAACATATTCCTCACTAAACCGGATAAGGTGAGAATCTTTCGGTAATTCCGTTGTCCCTTTCCATAGATTTACTTTCACCTTAAATCGAGGTAAGGTTTCCGTGTACATCTTTTCGATTGCACTCCAATCGTGTTTATCTGTGTACACGTTACACTGTGCTTCTAGCTGGCAAGCTGTTAAGAACGTCTCAAGTTGATGGCTGCTTGAAAATAGGGGCTTTGTGTGAGATACTTTATAGGAAGGAAAATTCCTCGTGACTTTGAACTGTGGAAGCATGATCGTAGATAGAGTTTTCTGACCAGTTAGGCCAACTTCATCATCCTTCTCGCTGAATAGCAAATGTTGAGGAAATGAGGCGATTAGGACCTTGTCAAGTATCGTGGCAGGGGTTTCAGCAACCTTTACCATGTCATCCATTAACTCACAACATTTCTTCTTGACTCGCTGAGACGTGCTACCCCCAAATAGCGACCTCTGTGTTTTACACATTTTTAAAACAGACTCCTTCATCGAGTTAAGAGTTCCCTTTGTTTGAAGGTTCAGGCTCTTGCACAGTTCTTTAAGTTTTGTAGCGGAGAAGGTTTCAAGCAGATCAGACACCGTCATGTTATCCGTATCATCACCAATTCTGAGCAGTAAACCAGCCCCGGTCAACTCTCCAAGAGAAGTCTGAACATTAGGGACTTCCTTGTACTTTAAGGTTTCAGACTTTAACCAAGTCCGTTTGCGGAGGTATAGTCTGATGTAAAGGACTTTGGCAGGAGGTGTGAGGTTAGTGTAGGGATGTAGGGAGGGAAGGTTGGGGATGAGGTCCGTGTAGGAAGGGGTGAAAATGAGAGTATCAAGCAGGGATGCTACATCAAAGTAGTAGGATGGGGCATCGTCGGAGATGTCTTCTGGCTCTACAGCTGGGTCTGCGGCAGCCATCTTACAAGGGAAAGTTAACAGTTGGGACTGACATCAGCGCAATTGTAATTATGTCTTTATCAATTTTAGTTAATGTATATTTAAAGTCACTATTGTGACGGTACATCAGAACTATTTCGTTTGCAATGAAAATTTCAGATCAGGATTCGGGCTGCTGGCGAATTTGATAGAATTTACTTTGATAAAATCTCCTGAATCATTATTACTATTTTCTATAGTCAAATTAAACAAGTATGTTATTAAGTTATAAAATCAAAGCTATTAATAAATGAACAACAAACTAAGTTTGCCAAAATCATACGCCTACATGTGAAAAACTAAGTATCAGTCACAACATGATAATAGGCAAATAAATGTGCTTCCAGGTTTTCGCACACCCTAAAGTCTGTTGGTAAGCTAGAACTTTATTTCCAACAGACTCGAGATCTTAAATAAAAAAATTTTTAAATAGTTACACCCGGTACAAACAACGTTTTGATGTGATGCTAGAACAAGTTATTAATTCTATAGTAAATATCGCTTGCAAAAAACTTGCAAATTGTCATTTTTAGTGACCTTTTAAAAGTCACTTTAAAATGCCGTTCAATGAAATTGAAACAGCGACCATTAACTCATTAACCGTAGTAATTTACTAAATTTCCGTTATAAAAGTAAAAAAACTTACCTTAAAAAGTGTATTACACTTAAACACGCGTGAATACGTGATGCAACCCAAAATACCATCACAATTTAAATAAATAAAATGTAAACAATTAGCCCTCTGCGAGCAAAATTAACAAGAGCAGCAGTTTCCTCGTACAGTGCGGCGGGATCTAGCAGTTGAGCAAATCAAAGTCATCCAGTTCGTCGCTGTATTCGATCACGTGACGTTTTATCTTGCTGCCGTCTGCCCACGTGATAAAGTCCTCCATGTTCCTCGTTACCAGGTGACAAGGGTCCGTTACCAGGTTAGGTCCAACTCTGATGTTACCTTCTTCTACATACGCCACTGCGTCTTTTACCTGGTTAAAATCAGTGGTAAATACAAGAAAATAACAGTAATAGAATTCCCAACATTCCAGTATATATTAAGATTCATCTTTTAATCTTCGTGCGAGCATGAACATTGGAATTTGGAAAGCATATTTAATGTAAGATACTTTATTTTAACATTCAAATTTTAATATAAACCGATCGGTTACAAAATTTTTAAAACTTAGATAATTAAATTAATATTGAAATTACTTACGGACTGAGCCATGCGCAGTCTGACAAGAATGACAGGTAAGCGTCTCCTGCAGAAGCTGCTAACGTTCACTTTCTCACACAGAGATAGACTCTGAGCGGTGGATATGATACCTGAAGTGAAGAGGGGGTTAGATTATAATCGCTTTCGTCTGGTAATCACTCAAAAATTCAATATCTAGTCGCGTGATGAAATCTAGTTTTCATGACACACCTATTGTCAGTTCCGTGTTCCGGCGTGCCAAGACTGTTCATGGCGCGACTATCATGTTCATAGGTTGATTTCTGAGATCTTTCTGTATAAATTAAATGAAATGTCTTTTTCTTTGACTTCTTTGAGAAAAAGACAATTCTTCTTCATTTATACAGCAAGACTTGAGAAATTACATTTATCACGCCATAACCTGGCAATAGTAATGTTATAAAAGCTAGATCTCATGACGCCGTGACGCGGCTAGATATTGAATTTTTGAGTAATTACCAGCATTTCTGCCTCTAGATATCATACTTGGAGTGACAGAATTCAGTCATTAAGGCGCCAACAAATGGAAATTGTGAGTGATAATGCCCTATCATTTGAACCTCACAACTGACTTGGAACAGTACAATAATCAGCTAACTAACTCCCTGTTCACTATTCCTGATAGGGGCTACACAGTACAACAGTCCTACTCTAAAGACTAATCCTGTGCTCTGTGCTGGTAAATAAACTAATATTTTAACTACAGAAAGCATTCTGCTAAATCCTAAAATGTTCAAACTAAAAGCCAAATTACCAAGATTGTAAAGTTTCTGCAGTAGAGCCTCGCTGCTTTCAGTCCGACACTCAGACTTTGAGTCCAGGTCCTTGAGCTGAGCTGCAACGTTCTTAATGTACACACACATCCTGTTGTACTTCATGTAGTCTTCATGGTTCTGGAGATGGTATTTCCGCATCACCTGGGAATGTGAGAATGATAAGATCTGACAATACAAGAGATCATCGTACAGGAATCTGGATCTTGAAACTCATTCGCGAGTGATGTGATTAAAATACGATGATGTAACTCGCTTGTAGCCAAGTTCAGATTGTTTTTCTAGTTAGGAATAGGGTGATATAACCCACTTCTAGATAGGTTCATTTTGTTTTTCATGTAATTATATGGACTAATGATGATTATAATAATGATGATTATATAATGATCTAAATAAAAAAGGTTGCTTCTGCAGAAAATAGTGTTTCTTCTAGACGCATAATCGAAAAAGCATCCCATGGACAAAGATGTGGACGGGAAAAAAATAATTATGTGTCTAGAAGAAACACTGTTTTCTGCAAATCCAAGCTTTTTTATTTAGATCACCGGATGTGAATTATTTTTTGCCAAAATTAGGAAATTTACAGGTTTGGGGTTGAAGGGGGATTTTACTCGAAGGGCTAAAAGTAGCGCAAGGAAGATCGTTGCTGTAAATTTATGAAGCAAGTTGCATACGAAGTTCAAATCAGGTAGAAATATTCTGAAACTAAGGTTGCAAATTTTGGTGAAACTAAAAACCCTTAATTTGCGGAGGATCTGGGATTAACCACAATTTGGATGGGGTGATTTACAGTTTACACCCTGTATAGAAATCTACTGCTTTAACTAACCTTTGCTTCTCTGATTTTGTTGTCGCTATTCCACTGAACTGAATCCACTTTCTTGAGCAACTTCTGTTCGTGATGCTTCAATTTCCGGACCACGTTCTTCGCTAGAGGAAAAGAAGGTCAGCATATATTATGAGACAAATCTGCATGTGACTCATTTTGGTAAATGAGTAAGATAATGAACAAGATCTCGTTTTAATAGGGATCGGTCACACATCAAGCAAGCCAGCTTAGGGGAGGGGTTCGGGAAAGCTTACGGTTATTTCTACACGATAGTTACGTGTAAAGTGGCTTAAGGAAAGGGGAGAGGCTTATAGGGGGTCTAAGATGGTCAAAATTTAGCTTACATAATAATATGTGAACACTGAACGACCACATCTAGCGACTCCAAAATAAACCATGGTTCAATTACCGATGTGCATTTTCTTGGTGGAGAAATCACATGATGGTTCATGGTTTGTAATGATTGATGTACACTGTACATTGCCACCGGTTGTTTTATACCACATTTTAAGAGTGTAGTTTTTACAGAAGTGGCAGCCTTGCTATTCTAAGGGATTTAATTTTACACCACCATATATATATGCACCACAATACTACACGAATAATATGAACTAATACTAATACTAGTAATAGGAATGAATTGAGGTATTTAAAATGGTTCTTTATAAAATAAGCCCGTGAGAATTGTGCCTAAAAAGTAATTTTGAGACATGCCTTACACAAAAAATCAATTATAATTTCACATACCTATGTAACGTAGAGCAAATATGAGTGATTCAAAGTTGTTGGAACTTGGTTCGTCAATAGTAGTAGTTGTAATGGGGGGCATGATAACTTGCTTGGTAAAATAGCTGGAGCTCAAAGTTTGGAGTGAAAGCAAAGCGATTCGTACGGATACTGAAAGATATATTCTACCTGGGAACACCAGGCAACAATAGGAAGCTAAAACTCATTAGTGTGACCCCGGCGTGACGCACACGTATTCAGAGATGGCACGTGGCCTTCATCAACCACGTGATCATGGACAAATTGGCTGGAAAGAGAGGGATGTTTCCGGGACAATCAGCTGGAAATGAGACCTTAATCTACTTTCGAGCAGGAAACATTTCCTTTCGCCGGAATGGAGTAGTGACGGAATAGTGGCGTGACACTTGACAGGACATGAATTTCCTTGTTGGAATTTTCTAGATCATTCCTCTAAGACTGGCAATAATGTTTCAGCATAATTGAATTCAGGAATGATCTGTACCTTGCTAACGCTTGTTAAAGGTAGCAAGTTTTATAATATTATCACGAGTAACAGTGCGCATATTATAGTCCCGCTAATTACATCCGGTGGTGGCCTTCGACTACCACCTGAAAACAGTAGCTTTAACATTTTCATTTGATGGGCATCCGGCTAATTCCCGGAACTGCAGACATCAAATAAGCTTGTTTAACAAGGAAGTCTGATTTGAAAAATTAGGAGTCTTAGTTTAGATATTTTGTTTTCCTTCAGAGATGTTGGCGTTTCTATCAAGGATAGAGCAATATGTATGTGATTTGATGTTTAATACTTTTAACTTTTCCCATGCCCTGGACAGATGCGTGGTAAAATGGGTATTTACTATTTAGTGTTTGTTAACACTTTAACAGTTTGATATATTATACAGTGAAACTTCTATATACCGGGCCTCTCGAGGGAAACAGAACGACAGAACGTGCACGGTATAGAATAATCCAATATATTAGAGAGGTTCTCATGATCCCAATCCCCAGTATCTCAGATACGGAGTATCTGTAGCCTCTCAGATAGCCTTTCGAGCGTCACATTTACCTAATTAGGGCCTAATATGCAGGTATATCAAATCTCTTGCACAAAACGAGCTAATTAAGGAAGGGGGGGGGGGGGGGGGGGGGGGCGGGGGAGGGGGCCAATGGGTATATTTTTGTGAAACTTGATTTCGAGATAGCAGTTGATCAACAAACTAGGACCAGTGACCGAACTTTTGAGGGGTCCCGGACCCTAACCGCCAAACGGTGCTCGCGGGGCAGCCACGCTCATATTCAAGGTCCAAATTAGGCCCAATTTAGCCAAATACCCCAAAAATGCCCAAAACCCAGGTTTAAGTTTCTCTTCTTGCAGCTAGTGGTCTCCTGAACTCGTATATGAAATTTCATTAAGATTGGACAAAAAATGACTGAGTAATGAGCCAAAAACTATATGCCCATATTTGGGGCATACGCACCAAATCTGGTAGATTTCGTTCCATAAATTGGTCAAATATCAAATTTTTGAATGAGACTTATTTTATATGAAAGGTAAGGCTAAACTACATATTCTTTGTGAGTTATAGCTTTATATCTGTTTAAATGTGGATACTAAGGCGAAAATACCCCAAAAAATGAACAAAATTAATGAAATCAATTCCGCGAATATCGCGAATGAAGATAATATAAGGGCAATTTTGTTCATTTTTTGAGGTATTTTCGCCTTAGTATCCACATTTAAACAGATATAAAGCTATAACTCACAAAGAATATGTAGTTTAGCCTTACCTTTCATATAAAGTAAGTCTCATTCAAAAATTTGATATTTTACCAATTTATGGGACGAAATCTACCAAATTTGGTGCGTATGCCCCAAATATGGGCATATAGTTTTTGGCTCATTACTCAGTCATTTTTTGTCCAATCTTAATGAAATTTCATATACGAGTTCAGGAGACCACTAGCTGCAAGTAGAGCACTTTAAACCTGGGTTTTGGGCATGTTCAGGGTATTTGGCTAAATTGGGCATAATTTGGACCAAATATGGGCGTGGCTGCCCCGCCAGCACCGTTTGGCGGTTTGGGTCCGGGACCCTTCAAAAGTTCGGTCACTGGTCCTAGTTTGTTATCTCGAAATCAAGTTTCACAAAAATATACCCATTGGCCCCCCCGGCCCCTCCTTACCTAAAAGTTTTGGAGAAAAGAAGAGGCCCGGTATATCGATGTACCCGGAATAGAGAGGCACGGCATATCAAGGTACTCGGTATAGATAGGCACGATATACGATATACGATATAGATAGGTTTGGAGTAAGGATATGGGCCATCTAGCAGTACGTAACGTAGTTTTCCTTATATTATTATTGATATTTCATGTTAATTGGGTTAATCAATCGATCTTGCTTATCAAATATTGAAAACTACTTACTTACTTGTACTTGTAACGGTCTCCTCAATCATTCGAGTGGCCGGCCTCTGGTATACGTTGTCTCATATCTCAGTCTGGCTAATGTCCGCCACTTTTTCCCATCTCCTGCTGAAATGATGATGTTTCTGATGTTGGGGCCTTCTTTAACACAGTCGAGCCAAAACTTTCGAGGTCTACCTCTGGATCTTTTTCCATGTGCTGGTTTCCACTGCAGCAATTTATTGGGCAGCTGTTCTTGAGGCATACTTGCCACTTGTCTAAACTACCACAGTCTGTTGCAAGAGATGAAGGTTTCAACATACCCTCACGCTGTAGAACTGTTTCATTGCTTGTCTTCATGAACAACTTGATGTGTAGAATCCTCCTCAGACACCGCTGATAGAACGTCTCTACAAGGTGCATATGGCTTTTGATGGTCGGCCATGTCTCACTTTCACAGAACTAGGGCATTTGTTATTATTTGGATAGAAGCAAAATGCTAAAATCAAAAATATGAACAAAATTTCTTTTTGCGGCACAAATTGGACGAAAAAAATTCCCCGTAAAAATGAATGGTTTTACAGTAATATCTGACTAGATATTATTTGTTTATATATTAAATTTATATATTATATCTATAAACTGCAAATTTTAAAATCAGATCATCAAACCAAATCATTAAACCATCAAGAATCATAATTACATTAATCTGATTAATATATCTACTCAATCTGTGCAAAATTGAAAAACAAGACGTTGTGAGAAAGAAGCACCATTTTGAACATAATGTTAATGTCTCGAATAATTTTTAACATAAAAAAATGTATCTGGGAACCACTACCAATTTCGCCATTTGCAATTCTGGGAATGACGAAAATGACAAGGAAACTCTTTCCAGTTTGGAAACCGAAATCGGATAAGATTACGATAGTAATCAGTAACAGTGAGTCCTACATCAAGAAATACAGCATATTGGTAGATGATCTGCGAGAAAATTTTGGATTTTCTAGGAAATTTGGTGCCAAAGAGGAAATCTTTGACACACTGACCTTTTTTTTCGTTATAAATATGTTTTAGGTCATAAGGGAATTTTTAGGGGGAAACATTGGACTGCGAGGAAATTTAAAACTTTCTAGATGTGGGCACAGAGTTTAGTAATAATTCAATTGACGTAATCGGAATACTGTATAAATATTGTATAAACATTAAACATCTCAAATTTAAGCTAAAACATTAAAAATTAATTTGTTTCATAACAATTGTCAAACAGCCTACAATAAAATTCTCACATTTTGTAGAAGCGGCTCTCATTTTTCAGTCTATAAAAGGTGATCCAAATCAATGACTTTCCCTGGATTCATGATCAGCAGTGGATCCAGAGACTTTTTAACAACTTTCATGGTATCGTACGCTCCAGCTCCAACCTCTTTGATTAATAATTCCCTTTTCCCAAGCCCGATCCCATGTTCCCCCGTACAGCTGCCACCATATGACTGGGCTGTAAGGGCCAGTCTGCGGCTGAAGTCCTTAATACGAGCCATCTCGGCATCATTGTTCTGAAGTAATGAATTCTGAATAAATCTAAGATAGACAAAATGGAAATTAATGAGATCTCCGTGGTCACTTCGGCCTTTCGGCCAGGAAGTTGTAGGTTGACAGACGACTAAACCTTTTAGTAAAGAAACGGAGCTGTCTGGGTTTTCTGGAAAACTCATGGGATAATTCGTGCTCTCCAACACAGATTAAGGGCTGATAGAATTTGGAATGGCTAGATCTCTGATTGATCTCAAATATGATGTTCTACGGAACCGTTGTAATTCTGGAGGCACAATCAATCTCGATTTAATGTTTACCTTGCAAGACATATTTATGTTCGACATAATTCCGGTGATTTAAATGATTTGGGAGTTCGAAAATATGGGTTTTTTCCCGATTCATTTGGGGATTTTTTTATTTTATCTTTATTTTACAAAATCAAGGCTAAATTGTAAACAACCAACTTGAAATTTTACAAAATTAATTCAATTTAATCGAGAATGACTCGGACCGAAAATTTTCTAAGACAAAATTTTTCAAAGTTTTTCTGGAAACTAATTTTGTCATGTTTCATGCTACCCTGATCATTCTGAGCCGAAAATAATTTTTTCGGTTTTCGAAGTCCGCACCTACCCTTCGATATACGATTTTGGACTCGAGGGTTTCCCTTGTAATGCGATCTCGGAAAGCAGGCCTCCTCTTCGCAATACGAGCTCGAAAGCGGGAGCTCTGCTTTCAGAGGTACGTATCAAGAATGACTCAGACCGAAAATTTTCTAAGTCAAAATTTTTCAAAGTTTTTCTGGAAATTACTTTTGTTCATGTTTCATGCTACCCTGATCATTATGAGCCAAAAATATTTATTTCGGTTTTCGAAGTTCGATATACGATTTTGGACTCGAGGGTTCCCCTTTGTAATGCGATCTCGGAAGGCAGGCCTCCCCTTCACAATACGAGCTCGGAAGCGGGAGCTCTGCTTTCAGAGTTACGTATCGAGAATGACTCGGACCGAAAATTTTCTAAGTCACAAATTTTCAAAGTTTTCTTGGAAACTACTTTTGGCTTTTTCCCCACTTTTGTTCATGTTTCATGCTACCCTGATCATTCTGAGCCGGACATATATTTTTCGGTGTTTTGAAGTCCATACCTACATTTGGAAGGTTGTGGATGTGATACTGATTGGTTTCATATACAGGGAAATCCGTCTGAAAAAATCGATCTGCTGACACACTAAGCTTTCAGAGAATTTTTGACGTTTTTGAGTCCCATTAGGTGCCCTTTATGGCTGACCAACTTTTCCAAACTTTTCCACGTGTCTTAAGGCCACTTTTTGCCACTTTACCACTTTTTACCACCTTTCTTGTTTGTCGAATATATTTAGTTGTGAACATCGTAAAAGGTTGCAAATCAATCGAATGTGTTCATATTATCAGGAAGAAAAACTTTTGTTCCAACAATTTTTACGACAGATACAGATAATAAGTTAATTGGATAATTATCAATTAACCAATTAGCAAAATTCTAAAAATTTTTATTGGCTAAAAATGATCGGAATAGCTTAAAACACGGAGAAAAGTAGTTTTTAGAAAAAATTTGAAAATTTTTTACTTACATTTTTTTTTCGAGACTTTTCGTGATAAAATTGCATGAAACGCGGAGAAAAATGATTTTCAAAAAAAATTTAGTCAATTTTTAGTTTCAAGAATACTTAAATCACCAATATTTGTAGTTGGAGTTCAGTAAATCTCGGCAGATTTTAGTAATAATCAGGAATTACTAACTCTAAGTGGAATGGTCTGAAACTGAAAATCGTTAAGTTTAACCATACGATCGCGATATAAGAGTTTCATAACTAATTACAATACAGCCTTATCGATTTTCACAGAAACTGCATCAATGGCACAGTCAAGATCGAAACGATAGCCTGCTGTACTGTAATTTTATTGATTTCAATGATGAATCAGTGGGGTTAAGATAATCACATTTGTAATAAATAAAACCTCTCTGTACCGTCAGTTGTGCTAATCTAAACCGGCCTACCTGTATTACCAGACCTCTTCTTTTCCTCAACAATCAAACCGAGTTGTTCATAACGCATTTGGTGGGTGATGTAAACTAAGTAGTAATACATATCGAGCTATATTCAATCACAATACGACACAGTACGTGTATATTATATGGCTCTTAATGAGGTTTATGAAACGCTTTATACCGTGGGAAACCCGGTATAGAGAGGTTTTACAGTTTATCACAAAAACGTCTACTTGGTCTCATGGCTACAGTTCGAAGAAGGGCAAGAACAGATCAGGGAAACTGAGGAACAGCCAGGTCCAGGAAGCAAGTGTAAATACACCTTCCAACATCTACTGTGACTGTTTTGTATTGTACTGCATACCGCTTCATTTGCGGGATACCTCAAATCACCCCCATATGTCAGGGTCGGTTAAAAGTAAAATCAACAAGAGTAAAATACGGGAAAGGGTAAGATTTAGATACGAGTACAGTGTCGGGCAAGGGGTAGTAAAGAACCGGTAATAATTAATTCAGTGAAATGTTCCACGAGAGTCAGGATATTTTGGAAATTGCTAATAGAGACAGATCCTGATCGGGAAGGATTGTTAATGTTATTGAGGATGTTGATTTGAAATCCGGATGTCGTGAAGTAAAAATACAGGTTCTTCCCGCAGGATATTCGGGGCCCATGATGATCAGCTCGGGATTTATGTGGGACAGATCGAAGACTGACAACTGAACCCAATTGAACCTAGTTCCCACTAACCAATCAGCTTAATTGGTTAGGGTTAGGGTTAGGGTTAGAGTTAGGCTTAATCTAAATGTCTAAATTGGGTTCAGTTGTCCGGTAGCCCGCTCTTGCGAGTTGACATTCTAAGCTTTCTGGTCTTTTCTTGCCTTCTTTGAGCTGTCAAAGAGCCATGAGACCAAGTAGACGTTTTCGTGATAAACTGTAAAACCTCTCCATATCGGGCCTCTCACGGGAGAAACGAGAAGTGTACGGTATAGAACGTTTCATATACCTCATCAAGGGCCATAATATAATATAAACGTGTTGCATTGTGTCGTATTGTGATTGAATATAGCTCGATATGTATTACTACTTAGTTTACATCACCCACAAAATGCGATATGAACAACTCGGTTTGATTGTTGAGGAAAAGAAGAGGTCTGGTAATACAGGTAGGCCGGTTTAGATTAGCACAATTGACGGTACAGAGAGGTTTTATTTATTACAAATGTGATTATCTTAACCCCACTGATTCATCATTGAAATCAATAAAATGACAGTACAGCAGGCTATCGTTTCGATCTTGACTGTGCCATTGGTGCAGTTTCTGTGAAAATCGATAAGGCTGTATTGTAATTAGTTATGAAACTCTTATATCGCGATCGTATGGTTAAACTTAACGTTTTTCAGTTTCAGACCTTTCCACTTAGAGTTAGAAATTCCTGATTATTACTAGAATCTGCCGAGATTCACTGAACTCCAACTACAAATATTGGTGATTTAAGTATTCTTGAAACGAAAAATTGACTAAGTTTTTTTTGAAAATCATTTTTCTCCGCGTTTCATGCAATTTTATCACTTTTGGCGGAAAAAAATATTTTGAATTTTCGAAATTTTTCGAAGTCTCGAAAAAAAAATGTAGGTGAAAAATTTTTAATTTTTTTCTAAAAACTACTTTTCTCCGTGTTTTAAGCTATTCCGATCATTTTTAGCCAATAAAAAATTTTTAGAATTTTGCTAATTGGTTAATTGATAATTATCCAATTAACTTATTATCTGTCGTAAAAATTGTTGGAACAAAAGTTTTTCTTCCTGATAATATGAACACATTCGATTGATTTGCAACCTTTTACGATGTTCACAACTAAAGATATTCGACTAACAAGAAAGGTGGTAAAAAGTGGTAAAGTGGCAAAAAGTGGCCTTAAGACACGTGGAAAAGTTTGGAAAAGTTGATAAGCCATAAAGGGCACCTAATGGAACTCAAAAACGTCAAAAATCCTCTGAAAGCTTCGTGTGTCAGCAGATCGATTTTTTCAGACGGATATTCATTATTCATATATATATTCATGTACTAATTATAGAAAACGTGATATTTGGCCCACAGATTTGAAGGAAAATACGCAAATTTGGTCCTCAGATTTAAAGGAAAATGCGCAATTTGACGAAAAAATCGCGATACCGCACATGCTGCAATTTCCTTTTGTCCTTACCCTCGAAATTTATGCTTTGGCGCGAAGCGCCAAAAAATTTAGGCTGTGGTGGAAGCACCAACAAATATTTAGAATTTGGCCCCCCTATGAAGAAAATCATTCCTACACCTCTGTTCAATTATCATATCAAATGTTTCTTAAAATTTTTGAGTTCGTACTTCAATCAATGAAATTTTACAAAACTTTCAGGAAATTTAAGTTTGACCCCATATCTATGTTATCTGTAATTTTGGTCGTTTGGTGTAATTCTAAGACAAATTACGTGAGTTACTAAAGGGTTGCGTGTGGGCAGTTACTTCTGGGCCACCCTGTACTATTTTAACTAGTTTATTACTCGTATGTATAACATAATTAATAATATGTCAGTATAAATATCACCTTCCTGATGTTCTATGTAAATTTATAAAACCCAAATAGTCCAAAAAATATGGTTATTTTTTTCTCCGAAAAACCACAGACTTTCGTACCATTTAAATATGTCTCGTAAGTTATATGAATCATGATCATCAGGTTTATGATAAAAACCAGGCCACGTACAGACGACCATATCAAGAGAATAGTACAAACCTGATCACTAAGAAGGAAGCAGTGAAAGTTGCCGTCGCCAACATGGCCAACAATAGGGCAAGGAACCTCCATTTCCTCGGCCAAACTGTGACAATAAAGTACTGTCTCAGGTAAGTGAGACACGGGTACCACCACGTCGGTACTGTACGCGTGCTTGCCGGGGTACGTCGCCTTGATGGCGTACCAGCAGTTGTGCCGTGCTTTCCACAACCGCTCCCGCTCGGAGTGCTCTGTGGCCCAGCTAAAGTTCTCTCCTCCGTTTCCTACACACAACTCCTCTGCTAACATCGCCTGCTCTTCTACTCCTGACTGCGCCAGGATTGGTCATTAGCTGGAACTGTGAAATCTTAATGGATCAGTCAACTGTTTACAATTCTGAAATACAAAGTATAGTACAAAGTACAATCTTTTGTAATACCAGAACTGCCCGGGTAAGAATAAGATTCGCAATCACTCACCGGTGATCCAATAAACTCTAAAAACAGAGTGGGAGCTTCCTTCAAGTCGAGGTTGCTAAACTGATTACAAGCTCTGATCATGTCAACATTAAGGTATTCTATCCGAGCCATGGGCAGGCCACACTGCAGGATCTGTACCACAGTGTCCACTGCGTTCTGCACTGTGTCGAAAGAGGAAATGGCTGCAGCTGTCGCTTCAGGAATACCGTGTAGACGGACTGTAGCTTGTGTTATCACCCCTGAGATAAGGGGTGTTAACTAGGGGGATTTGACTGTGGTAGTGGTAGCGAGGTCAGTTTTAAGAAAATCATAAACTGAGATAGGGACAATTTTGTTCAATTTTAGTGGTCTTAATTTGGCCTTAGTTTTTACAGTTTAATTGATTTTAGAATTCAAATTTACACAGGAATACATCAAAAATATTAAATAATTTAAATAACCTCTAATCTGCTGTGCCGGACATTCAAATCAGTTCAAAGCACTTATTATTAGAATGCCCTTTAAGGAATTAAATCGGTGTGGGATACTGAAGGGAAAGGAAGCAGTTCTAACGAGCTCTTCTCAAACACAAGGATATAACCTGTGAACTCGGCTAGTATATATGAAACATTTGTCATGGAGTTGTAGAGGGAGTTATGTGCCTCGCCGGGCTAAAGTAGTGGATGACCTTGCTGTACGGCAAGTTAAACAAGGATCTGAAACTACTAGGTTCCGTACAGACTCAACTCTGCACCCGTGTCAATATGTTCATCATATGCAAGCCTCTTGATTTATAACCCATTTTTTATCAAATCTGGCTAAAAATAAGCTTAGAATAGGGCATATTGGGGTGATGTTGCATAATTAGGCCAAATAAAAATAACTATTATTGATAATAATAATAATTGCTAGTTAAACTTAATTTCGAGATAACAATTTAAGTTCTACAAAATTTAGGCTGAACACTGAATAATGTGTATTGATTGGAAGATTTGAATAATGACTGAAATTAACTGGACATCTAATCAATATGTACATGATTTGCAGATTGTACCTTTATTTACCTAAGGTTCCCTCGGAACCAACGAACAGATTAGTCAGATTATAGCCGCAGCTTGTCTTCTTCGGTCTGCGCCCCTCACCTGCCGTGTGCACAACAGTGCCTGTTAAAGGAATTACTCATTCAGTCACCACTCACCAATCACCATTCACCTGATATTCTCCATCAGCTGATATATCAATTCCAAAAGTCCAAATCTCGTATAGTTCATCTCGTCTAGTACTTGTTATGAACGTATATAAATGCAAAACTAGACTGATACTGCAGTACTTCATGAAATGTGCCTAATTCTCCCTACCATCTGCAAGAACCACCTCCATATTCAGCACATTCTCTCTCATGGTACCGTACCTAACTGCGTTTGTTCCACTTGCACTCGTCGAGCACATTCCACATACTGACGCTCCTGCTCCTAGAAATAATTGGGCTTTTAAGAGTGTGTCATCCTTTCATTAAAAGATTCTTTATTGATCAGCACTCTATTTATATTAGAATACATTGTATGTTGGAATACAAACTTTTGTGTTGACCTTCCACACTCATATTTATAAAAATAAATAAAAGAAAATATAATATTTACAAAACTTTCCAAACTCCCGGCCCTAAGATATCGATGTAAAAAGAAACCGAAAAATATCCGATAACATTTGTTTTGCAACTGACCAGGATCAATAGGGAAATGAAGGCCGTCAGCTCTTATCCAGTCGTTCAGCTGGTGACGAGTAACACCACCTCTCACAGTAGCGTCAAAATCAGACTGGTTTACCTCTACTATTTCAGTCATTTTGTGCATTGCTATACACAGACCTCCATACACTGCACCAACCCCTCCTTCAAAACCTGAGTTCAGCGGTGTTTAACCTATTTGGCTTTGATCTATTTGTCTGGCAACCGAAAAGAAGATCGGATCATACTCAGAGCTGTTTCCGGTTATTCAACAGTCGATTTGTAAAATAACTCATTTGGAACGACAAAATGGTAGCAAAGTGACGCACACAATAGACATGCCATATCACACTATGAAACGTGACTAATGAACGTGACTTTCTCGGTTCTCCGGAAAATATCTGCTCCAAATAATGACGCACACATTTTTCCTGCGTTTACAGGAAACACTGACATAGACCTAAAAGGAGCGAGCGAGATGGCTAGTGACCGCAAATTTTGGAGGGAGATGATACGTCACAAACGGGAGTTCATTGGTGCAGGCCACTCGAATGATTGAGGAGACCTAATCAAGTACAAGTAAGTACATTTTTCTTGTGTTTTTTTTACAGACTGTGTCTTGGTTTAATCAGTGTGTCCTGTAGTTCCTCTTTACCTGTGCCGGTGCCGAATGGTATGACAGGTATTCTGTGACTGTGACAAATCTTCATGATCTCAGATACGTGAGGTGTAGTGAGGGGGGTCACGACAGCGTCTGGTGCACGGGTAGGGTGGAATGACTCGTCTGTTCCATGCAGATTCCTGGCTGCGGTAAAGTATGTGGTGAGAGGCGAGAGAGGCTGGTTATAGGCATGGAGGTTTGAGAGAAACCCAAATGTTAGGGGTAAAAAAGCTGAAAAAACACTCAGAGTTCATAACGATACCTCCCAAGTTAAAATAATTGAGATCGTAAAACCTTATTGAAAGTTAAACACGTTACCTGATTCCGAGGTGGTAATATTTCCAGGTCCCACGATCCCGCTAATAAGTGACACTATTCTTTCATCAACCTTTCCAAAGCTCGAAAAACTCCTCACTGTCGATTTTGCCCAAGCTGCCGGTAATCTGAACATTCTATTACTGGAAGTCAATATTAAAAGCGAGAACGATTCAAACCTCAAAATCGATTACTATACCCGATCATTAGGCTTAGTGGACCGTTTGGGTAGCGTAAAATTTACAGAGTCCGTGACTTTGCCAGGTGTTTTATGGTCTAGCTGGAACTCACAACCTTCCGGTGGCTAGCCATGTGTGCTGCACTTCTGTTGCAAATAATGTTCCAAATCTCTCCGTTACGGAAAAATCCTAGTATACGATAAATACAGTATACAGTATACACTATACAAACATAGGTAATGTAACAATAAGATGCACGATGGACAATGAGAATTCAATTATGTTTCCATAAATCAACAGAGATCATTAGAATTGTAGCAATTCCACACTTTGAGGAAATACCACCAAAACTAAATATCATATCCGATGAGTGGACTGCACTCTGACAAGCCCAACATCAGTGAACAGTAAGGGTTGCACTACCAAACTGGCAACATCGAGTTCTGCCACACTCTCATCACACCACCCACTCATCTGGCATCCAGCCAACTCACTTGTCTTAACACTTACACTAAACGTTCTCTTCTCAGAGAGTTCACTGTCCTGCTTACTGTCACTGTTTAAAACACTAACTATATGACCTCTGAAGGAGTCTTTGCAGGAAGATAGCACTTTTTCTGGAGGCTCGTTATCAGATTGGGAGTCAATTTCATCAGGGTACGAAACAGTAAGAGCGAACGATTCCTGGATCTTCAGTTCTAGGGAGATGTTAACAGTGAGACTGTGGATGGCTTGCTGGCGGAGTTGTGGTTGAAGGGATAAAACAAGAGTTCTGATGTAATTGTTAAGAGGGGGGAAAGTGGACTGTTTAACTGAGACGTTGTATTTGTAGCGGGATCTGAATATTTGAGAGGGGTAGAGATTAGCTCTGTAGATAACGTTGTGCAGCCATACTTCTATAAACTCGATCAGGATTTCTTGTAGAATATCACTTGACATCTCTATTCTAGGTAGGGATTCTTTTAATGTAATATTGAATTGAAAATTATCCAATGATTAACATTCATGACAGAAGGGATTGTAGCGAATAGGGTCGTTAATTTTTAAATTATTTCGAAGAATTACAGTCTTTAAATCATATTTTTAAGTATTATCGTTATGTCTGAAATAGTAATGAGGCGGCTAAATCAGGCACGTAGCCAGGGGGGGAGGGGGGCCAGGGGGGGGGGGGGGGGCCGCGGCCCCTCCCGGAAAACATTGAACCCCAGTTTATGACTGCAGTCTGTAGTCTGTACTGTTTAAACGGCAGGCAATTGACTTCAGCATTTCGTAAATTATTCCCAAATCCCACTATACATGTACTTATTCCATTCAATGTGGCAAGTACTGAGTTCGGTAGGGACTGGTAAGACATTTTGGCATTTGCTTAGTGCTTAATTTCCAGCGAAAAATTAAAGAGCAGTAGTACCACAGGGCCTAGACCGTAGGAAATGTCAAAATCTTAAGACGATGAGGCTTGAGTAAGTCGTAAATTCTGATTGGAAAATGCAGATTGCTGTTGTGAAGTTACCAAATTTACGTGAGAACTTGATTCTTTTCAGTCCCAGTTTATTGCTGTCCTACAAATTTCTTTAATGCCAAATGTCGTCTAAAACACCCTATAGCCCCCGCACAGGGGCTCCCCTGCGCCCCCAGACCCCTGCCTCAGCTGGGTTGGATGCGTCGACTCGCTTCGCTCGCCGAGGGCCCCCCCAAAGAAAAATCCTGGCTACGTGCCTGGGCTAAATATGTTTTTAAAATACTGAAGACTCAAATTAGGGACAGATTCAAGAGAATAAAAACAATTTACAGTGGAAAAAATATCAAGTTAAATTTTTGAAATGAAATGAAAATATCCCTCCTAACAATTGTACCCAAAGGCACTCCAATAGACGTCACAAGCCGAGCTGATCATCTGACTGAAAGTAACATCCTCCAATGTGAGTACACTGAAATATGTCGCTACACTAGCTGATATGCGAATGGAAGGACAGTCCGGTCCTTTTAGTGAGACAGTAACAACTGGTTTGGAAACAAACCCACACTCCGTGATGTTGAAATACTGGTAAGCTCTTCCATGATGATTCCTCCATCTGCAGTAACCAACTTGGCTGTGTCTTGAAAGACCAGCACAAGTCAATGCACATTCCTGGGGTCTAACTGAACCGTCGGGAGTGCTTAAGATCTTTAGTTCACTTACAAAAGCAGGGTTAACTAAGATAACAGTCAACAGACAGCTGAATACCTTCATCTCATAAATAAGGAAGAAAACGGAACAGTCTTCGATCAATGATTGAAGCTTACAACTTTGAGCTTTTACGAATTTGTCCAACTTTTAGCCTTAATGTTCCAGAAGAAAATCAGGCGGTGACAGATGTTAAATGTTTATTTAATTTACATAGATTATATGTTTATTTTATACTACTCGTAGAGATGTGCTGAATTTATTAACGTGGAAACTCTGACATATTATCGTGCGACAGTGTAACAGCTGTC
Organism: Bolinopsis microptera; assembly: GCF_026151205.1. Lineage (NCBI taxonomy): Eukaryota > Metazoa > Ctenophora > Tentaculata > Lobata > Bolinopsidae > Bolinopsis > Bolinopsis microptera. The sequence goes on from NC_087073.1 coordinate 14,975,319, forward strand.
AAAGATTCGCCTCAAAGTTACTGAGACATCAACAGCGAAATTAGATTTTATCCTTATATATATACTAGTGTAACCCGGCCTACGGCCGGGATTTCACTGCCGCAGTTAAAAAGGGTAGGAGTAATTACCCGCTGAGTCAAAACCCGCATTAGGTGACCCAATAGTTTCTTAAACAATAATCTCATAATCAGTTATTTCTTGTGGATAATTAAGTCATTATTAGCCATGAGGCACCACAGTCACTCCATGATCATAAGGTCTGAACACCGAGTATTACACCTTATCACTCCCGTCTTGAACCGCTTTCTATTTTTATTTAAATCGTTATAGAAATTAACCCTTGTTAACTCCGCACCACACCCGCATATTATATTTGAAAACACGCATAACGCTGTCTTATGAAAGTATGAAATCTCCCTACAGTTGAAACAAAGCGGCCGCAAGAGTGAGCTCTGATATTACGTGGGGCTAAACTAATTACGGTACATGTTATCCTCCTCGTTCTCTCTCCCATCCATTTATGTCACATTTCTGGAACAAAATCATCAATTAAACCACTTACCACCGGCCGATTTTTTAAACAATTTGCTTATGGGCTTCGTCAGAGTTTTGTCGACACTATACCGAAAAAACCAGTCCCGTAACTTTTACCGTCTTTTTTGTATAACCGTTCGGAAATTTCAAACATACACACACACACACACACACACACACACACGGATTTCTTGGTTTTATTAAGGTTGACTAGTGTAACCCGGCCTACGGCCGGGATTTCACTGCCGCAGTTAAAAAGGGTAGGAGTAATTACCCGCTGAGTCAGAACCCGCATTAGGTGACCCAATAGTTTCTTAAACAATAATCTCATAATCAGTTATTTCTTGTGGATAATTAAGTCATTATTAGCCATGAGGCACCACACTCCATGATCATAAGGTCTGAACACCGAGTATTACACCTCATCACTCCCGTCTTGAACCGCTTTCTATTTGTATTTAAATCGTTATAGAAATTAACCCTTGTTAACTCCGCACCACACCCGCATATTATATTTGAAAACACGCATAACATTGTCGTATGAACTCTCTCTCTCTCTCTCTCTCTCTGCAGTCCAAACAGACCCCAAACACTAACAGTCCCCCCTCCCCTAATAAGCTTAAGGTATAACATTACAGCGAATCTTCTGGGCTAATCCAATTATGACGCTACTTAAATGCAGCTATAACATATTACACAGTAATGAGAGAGAGAGCAAGCCCCGTAACTCTTGCCGTTCTGCTCACGCAATTTTATGTAACATTTGTGGTACAAAACCATCAATTAAACCACTTACCATCGGCCGATTTAAAAAAAAATTTCCTATGGGCTTTATCAGAGTTTTGTCGACACTATACCGAAAAAATCAGTCCCGTAACTCTTACCGTTTTTTTTGTATAACCGACCGGAAATTACACACGGACAGACAGACAGACAGACACACACACACACACACACATTCTGGTGTTATTAAGGTGATAATAAGGTTATGTATGTTTATCCAACTTGTTCTTAACAATGATTTTTGGAGCAACTGTTGTCACGTTCCCTCACAGGGACTAGGACAATTATTTAAAAAAAGTAAAGATCAAACTGTTTCTCCCCTGGTGTGTTTGCGCTGTTCAGCTATAAAGCTATAAGGGATCGCTCATTTATTATGCAAACCAGATCTTTGTCACTTTCGCTTTCGACCCTCTCTCGCTTTCGACCCACTCTCGGGCACTCTCGTGATTTAAGCCACAGTAAGCATTGAGAAACATTACGAGCGAGACTGTGCAGCAGGGAGATATATCATTGGAATTTGGATCAACATATTTGGTAAGAGGTACCCTGCGGTTACAATTTAGGATTTAGGGTTTAGATCTTTTGTAATTTGTATCTACTGAAATTGGATCGATGCCCAAATACTGATAAGTGGGGTGATAGTAAATTTCTACCGTGATTCAATCTTAGATAAAATTCTTCTGTATAACTGGAATGTTGACTAAATTCCTTCCATCCATATCCCAGGGTCCGTTCTTTACCGCTGCTTAAGATCTTTATTTCACTCAGAAAAGCAGGGTAAACTAAGATAACAATCAACAGACAGCTGAATACCTTCATCTCATAAATAAGGAAGAAAACGGAACAGTCTTCAATCAATGATTGAAGCTTACAACTTTGAGCTTTTACGAATTTGTCCAACTTTTCGCCTTAATGTTCCAGAAGAAAATCTGACGGTGACAGATGTTAAATGTTTATTTAATTTACATAGACATGTTCATTTTATACTACTCCTAGAGATGCGCTGAATTTATTAACATGGAAACTCTGACATATTATCGTGCGACAGTGTAACAGCTGTCGAAGATTCGCCTCAAAGAGACATCAACAGCGAAATTAGATTTTATCCTTATATAATAAGGTTATGTATGTTTATCCAACTTGTTCTTAACAATGATTTTTGGAGCAACTGTTGTCACGTTCCCTCACAGGGACTAGGACAATTATTAAAAAAAGTAAAGATCAAACTGTTTCTCCCCTGGTGTGTTTGCGCTGTTCAGCCATTTAAGGGATCGCTCATTTATTATGCAAGCCAGATCTTTGACACTTTCGATTTCGACCCACTCTCGCTTTCGACCCACTCTCGTGATATAAGCCACAGTAAGCGTTGAGAAACATTACGAGCGAGACTGTGCAGCAGGGAGATATATCATTGGAATTTGGATCAACATATTTGGTAAGAGGTACCCTGCGGTTAAAATTTAGGATTTAGGGTTTAGATCTTTTGTAATTTGTATCTACTGAAATTGGATCGATGCCCAAATACTGATTGGTGGGGTGATAGTAAATTTCGACCGTGATTCAATCTTAGATAAAATTCCTCTGCATAACTGGAATGTTGACTAAATTCCTTCCATCCCAGGGTCCGTTCTTTACCGCTGGAGGTCTGCCAACTGCTCACTGTCGTGAAGTAGAAGACTCACTCTCTCAACTCAGTGCTATACTACCCGAATATGACAAAAGGAAGTATGTGTTTTTTATCATTTTGAGATAATCGCAAGTTTGCGAAGGCCGTTTTTTTACACCTTATATGCTCGGTGGCTTACTTGCAGAGATTTCCTGTTATACCAAAATTTGTCAAATTTGGGAAGTATAGTCGTATAGAGAAAGAGAAGAGTGTAGTTCGTCTGAAGTTCCCATCCTGTGATAGTCACTACAATCAAGATGCCGGGAGGTCTGCTGAGGTCTGGTGCATTGAGTATGTGCTTTGTTGGATCATGGTTTTAGACAAAGGGAAGATTTTAACGATTTTTAGGCTTATGTCACTGAAGATGACGTCTTGCAACATGTTTGACGATAGCCTGTAAATTGTTAGTTTGATCTCAGTATTTACAACAAATCATCTAGCTTGATTGATTCTAAGGAAGAAAAAAAATTTCTCTGCTTAAAGAGGAATGTCACATACCCCCTTTAGATTTTCAATTGAGGTATGTGAAAAATCGCCAAGTTAATAACCGGATTTTCAAATCGGACTGTAACAAGAAGTTAGCAATGTCAGGACTGAATTTATCTGAATCAGAGTTACCCTGGATCACATGTATTGCAACATATATATTCCCAACGTTCCTTTGCGTTAGAGTCTAAGAAATGTACAGTTTTGGGTTTCTTGTCAGGCTCCAACTGATGGTTACCATACCAGGACATACCACCCCCACATATATTAGCGGCTGTCTGTCCTTTCCTAAAATTATGATGTCAAGTAACACCATTTTTATCGTTATCCAGTTCAACTACACTCCACACTCCTCACTGATTTCAAATGTTTCGTAGTGTCCCTGTTGGCTTTATCCCTAACATTAACAACTCAGGACGTTAGCGCATCAAGCTCAACAAGTTGTGACAAGAAGAGTAGTCTCATGACATACTGCCGAGCAGTTTCTGAGAGGGATCTGAACAAAGCTAGACATGTTGCTGAGTGGGTGTAAAGTCGGTCTTGTGTAATTTGAGGCAGTTACTGTATGTGCTCGTGGATGTTCCTGATCTTCACTTTTTCTCCGCCTCCCATCACAGCTTACTTGGATTATTAAAACTGTTAATTTGTATTTATTTGATTTATTAATCAAAATAATCTAAGAATTTGATTGTGGGACATATTATCTAAGACAAGGATCCCGATAGAGCGATAGAGCCCTAGAATGGAAAAATTCAGTCAACATTCCAATTATGCAGAAGAATGTTATCTAAGATTGAATCACGGTCGACATTTAATATTACCTCACCTTTCAGTATTTGGGCATCGATCCAATTTCAGTAGATACAAATTACAAATGATCTAATATAAACCCTAAATCTTAAATCCTAACCTTAAGTCTACCGACAAAAGGATATATCTTTAATCTTGGCAAATATGTTGATCCTAATTCCAATGATGTAATATCTCTCTGTTTTGCTGCACAGTCGTGCATGTAATGTCATCAGTCAGTTCTTCATCGTCGAACTGGCCGGTTGACTATACTCTCAATCCATCCTTGTGCTTGCCTAGAAAACTTTATTCAATACCAAAGGAAATAACACTCACATGTCAGATCACTGGGTAAACGCTAAACATTTTTAGTGCAGTACTTTCCTAATAAATGCTCCCAAAACGTTATATCACACATTTTGATACATGCCTATCAAGACAACATAAACAATTGTTATCGAAGGTAAGGGTTACTATCGTTATTACATAATATGAATGCCATAACATGCCTAAGCCCTAAAGACTAACAAAATAAACGGCAGAAAAGCTTTGATACGAAACTTTCTTGGCTATCATTTGAACAAAGCTTTCTCCGGATAATCAGCTTCCAGTCGAGATGATGACTTGTGTCACTCACAATTACCTCACTAATAGTGAAATCTGAGTCAAAACTGTGAAATTTCAGTCAAGAAAATGGCAGAAAAGCTTCTGTTTATAAGTTGTTCAAAATGTCCCCATCTTTTCTAGTGATTTTCCGTTTATCAAGGGGACGGCAGAAAAGCTGCTCTTAAAAAATCTTCCAAAATCTCTTTTTATATTCTGATGATTTTCCATTTATCAAAGCTTTCTTTAGCTTTCTTTAGGGATAGATCTTTGAGTACCTCAATCGTGTCTTGTGCCATCCTCAGTGACCTTGCAAGAAGATCATTCAAGAATAATTCAGTCAAAAAAGTGAAATTTAGGTCGTGGGAAGCTGAAATTTGAAAATGTCCTGCCAGTAGGAGATATTCAAAATGTTCATTGCATCAAAGTTATGTCTGGATATACTGCTTCCAGTGCCTTGATGGCGACTTGTGTCACTATCACTGACCTTACTGATTGGTCACTGGTCAAAATTTCAGTCAAATTTGCAAAATTACGGTCAAGGGGACAGCATAAAAAAAAGAAGAAAGAAAAGGGGGGACCCCCAACCCATGTAGCTGAGACACCTCACAGCAAGTAGAACAAAGTGGCTCTTGCTTGTGAACAGCAGAGGCGGCTATTGTGGGCGTCCAGGCGTCCGTGGACGCCCTAAAATTATTATCTGGTGGCTGGTGCTTGAAAATAGAAATAGTGATTAGTAATCGTATTCGGAAATATCTAACCGCAATATAAAGCTCTCTATTTATTCAAACATTCGATTGTAAGCGCATGCATGATGTTTGTGAAATTTTGTGTTGTAGGGTGTCCAATCCTCGTTTGGACAACTTAGACGCGCAGTTTTAACACATAGTTAATTGTAAACGGTACAAAGCACATCAAGCGCATCCACTACAGGTAATCTATATGATTTGGTTGTCCAGGACACCTTGCAATCTGAACTGTTATGATACTGCGCGGCTGAGATCGTACACGTGTGTGTCCTGTTTCACTCATGTTATAAATTTTTGTTTTTGTTTATCTGCTGTCGCCTGTGACACATTACATGCATGAGGCACTGTGGCCTGTGTGTAACTGTAATGTACGTTGGAATAATTTAATTAATTAATTAACTCTCTGCTATGGTAATGGTATTGTATGCAGTCATCAGTGAATAGACATTAGACATCGGCAGTTTAGGGGGGGGGGGGGGGGGAGCTTGGGGCGGCCCCCAAGCCCCCTCCCCCAGTCGGTCGGACAAAACTGCCAGCCAGCTCCCACGAGCTGCCTCTGGTGAACAGTGCATCAAGTACCTGCCGAAGCGGTGGGTTAGGAGTCGCCCCTGGGATCATTTCGTCCGTTGAATTGTATACAATATAAAATAGTACAGTAGAATATCTACAAAATTTACATATAAACAAATCTAGGAGACCTCAAAGCTCAAAGGATAGGATGAGGTTGATAGGATAAGGTTGATAGGATGAGGTTGATAGGATGAGATTGACGGAAATGTCTTGCAGTTCAATATGCTGGGCCTTTAATCTCCCTCTGATTCCCCTCAGTGCAATGAGCGTAATTCTTAACAGATCAAATCTGAATCGTGTTCTGATATGATATTTTACCTGACTGGCTCTTGGCTTCTTTTTTGTGGTCAGCTATCATCTCAGAGACACGATCTACAAACACAGTGCTGAGCGGTCTCATATCTCCGGAGGTTGTGAAGACTAGAGGGACAAAGGATCCTTTCTCTGACTGAAGTACTCTCTCTTCATACAAATCTTTCTTTTCTCATGATCTCTATAGATCTTATCAAGCGGCTTAAACGCATTTGTGTTGCAGTTAGGATGTGTGACCCTGATGTCAAAGAATGTTTTTTCAAAGGGTGCATACAGTCCGACAGCTGCAACATCAAAACGGGCTTCATCCGGGTGTTGGTCTTCCTTAAGAATGAGCTTGGTTGGACTGTCAGGGGTGCTGGTTCTATCCTTACGTCTTAACACTTTGCTTCTCAGAGGAATAAAGCAGCTGTGTCTCTTATGGCATTGTGGTGCATGGAAATGTATCCACCTAGTTTACAATAATATAAAGGGCATGGTAGACACTGTTTACATTTCTGCAAGCACCTTTACATTTCCCTAAAAATTATTCTGCTTCTGAAATTTTGGCTCTAGTAAGAGAACAACAATTTCAAGTAATTAATAAATGTGACATGTAATTGTAAGATTACAATTGAATAGACCCAGCGCGCGGCGCTTACAGCCGCACCTAAGGATTTCTCAACAATGTGTGGCTGTGTGCGTGTAGTAAAATCTCTAAAAAAGTGTGTATCAGAGCAAAACGCGCAGTTTTGCTAGTACTTTAGTTAAGTTTTCGAAATTGTCCCAAAGTCCAACGACAATTTGGCGTCCCCCTAAGATGCCCCCCCCCCCCCCCCCCCCCGCACAGCGGGGTCAGCGGGGCTCTTCGCTACGCCACTGGATACAGTCCAGAGAACTGTTAAAACCGCTGTAGAAAATACTGTTCAAGCTGAAATTAAGTCTTACAGTGCTACTGTGTCAAAACATTCCCACAGTGCTGCCTCCACTTTCACTGCAGAGAACTTTAAGAAAGTAGTTCAGAATCTGGTAGCTGAAGAGGATCGCAGCAGAAATGTGTTGATTTTTGGTCTCAAGGAGGATGCAGGAGAGAAACTTGGCGATAAAATTTGCGATGTGTTTGAACAAATGGCAGAGAAGCCACGCTTTGAAGCTGCTCGAATTGGGAATAAAGCTGTAAAGCTGCTGAAAAACATAGAGCTGTCAAAGCATCATTTGGAAGCTCTAGCACCGTTCATCAGATACTGATCAAAGCTAAAGAACTCAGACTGTCTCAGTGTTTCAAAACTGTCTTTGTTTCACCGGATCGGTCGCCGGAGGAGCGTGCAGTACATAGACAGTTGGTTCTAGATTTGAAGAAGAAGGTTCACGGAAAATCCTAATAAACGTTATTTTATCAGGACTGGTAAAATTTGTAAGATCAGAGATAGATGAGTAAGATATAATAGTTTATTTCTTATTTGATAAAATAGATATTATATATATTTTTGGCCATTTTATATGAACTCTTACACTTTACATTTACTGGGAAAATACATGCATTCTGGAGTTTAAATTATCATTTTTGTCACCACGCCAGCCGCATTTGAAGTCGGCAATTTTTATTTTTAATAATATTGGTTGTTGATAAGCGGGACATAAATGCTTATTATTTCATTTTATTTCATTTCATATGAATATAACATTATATTACTGGGCCGCGCTCAGCCTGTCATTCCGCCAAATCTATATGTTAATGAACATAATAGCCTGGGGTCCTCAGGTAAAACATTATATTGATTGTTTTGTGGTAGACAAAAATTTTTTAAATAAATTTGTTTTTCTTTAGATTAACAATTAAATAATATATATATATATATAAGGCACTAATTGGATCTTCCAACCATGCCGTAGGCGTATGCTGTTTTGGAACTCCTGCATGTTTAAAACATAGTTAAGGTCCTTCAGCGGTAGTATAGTGTCGAGAGCCAATTTTTTGAGGCTTCTTTCTCTTTTGCTTGCAGTCTAGGTGGTTCTCACTCAGAAAAGCTGCTCTTCAAAATCTTCCAAAATCTCTTTATCATATTTTGATGATTTTCCGTTAATATCGTTAAGCTTTTTTTAAAAATTGACGGATGTTACTCGTCTAAATTTCTTCGAAGTAGCGCGCGCCGCTTTCTTCTCGAAATGGCCCGACGGCAAGTGCTACGAAGTAGCGCGCGCCGGGCCAGATCATTAACAATGGTCAATTTTAAAATAGAACTGCAGTGAGACGTGAGTACCTCAATCGTGTTTTGTGCTTGTAGCGCGATGCACTACTATACCACGGGCTGCGTTGCGCATTTGGCATTAACAATTAAATAATGCTTCTCGCAATCATGTAGTAGATCGGCAAAATCCACCACTGGGCCATGCAAAGGATTGACATTGACGAATGTTATTCGTCTAAATTTCTTCGAAGTAGCCCGATGGCAAATGCTACGAAGTAGCGCGCGCCGGCCAGACCATTAACAATGGTCAAGATTGACATCGTAAATTAATTCTTAACAGGTGCTTAAGGTGATACTCGTAAAATATTTGTTACATTATAATTAGCGGACTGTCCGCTACGAGTCCAACTCGGCGCGTGTCTTGGTAGGTTATAAACGTACAAATCAATTTTGTGTCATCATCATTCCTCAGTGTCTTTATTAGCAATTAGACATGTGACATGGACATGGTCATTCAAAAATGTAATCAAAACAGTAAAATTTAGGTCGCGGAAAGCTAAAACTTGAAACGCTTTTTCATTTTACTAAATGAATGCGACAATGCAATTAATGAATTTTATTAAGTGAATGACAATAAATGGTAGTGATACAGCTTTGTATCACGTGGTGACCCCCACGGTCGCTTCACTTCGACGCTACAGGGGGAGCCGCGCACTTCGTGCGCGGCGGGTCATACAACGTATGACAAATACAGCTAGATAAGTGATATCAGATATACACCTTTTAATTTTATAATTCGCCGATTTGGTTCCCTCGACGAACGCACATAATTTAATACATAATAGAGTTCTGACAGTGTCCTGATTGCATACAATAACAAATAAAAACCAGTTTTACTTTCATCTTTGCACTTTGATGTTTGATAGAAATTGGATATATGACAACTAAATTAATAATAGCCGCTATCTCAGATATCTCAGACTCTTTACCAAAATTCAAGCATTGTTTAAAAAGTAAATGAGTTTGAGACAACAATCATGTGCACTTTAATAAATTTGGCGAATTTACACATATTTTGGGGAGAGAAAAAGTTATCTTAACACTTAAGTAATCTTCATAATCTTGAGGCCGTTTCAAACCGTAAAAACATGATGAACTGCTCCCTCATCACAATATCTACCAACATTCTTTTGGTGTTTAACGTAATCAGTATCACACAACAAAACTGAAAAATCTTTTACAAACATAAAATACTTATAATAACAATCAAAATAAGACAACAATTTGATTATTTTCTTTGTGACATGATATTAAAGAAACTATGCCATATAGTAGAAACAATTGAGAACTAATTTATTCAGAAAGCGGCTTTCAGCACAATTTGTTTTATTCCCATAGTCGTAAACACACGTGGTATACACACGTGGTATTTAAGACACGTGATAAAGACGTGGTAAATACAAGCGGTTAAGACACGTAACATTTATAGAGTTCAAGGGTTGAGTTCTTTGTTGCATGGACCACACACTCTCAGTTCTTTCTTACTGGAAGGAGTAGAGCTGCGGAATCTCGAGCAGTGGTCACAGTAAATACCTAGTGGAAAATATGTTATGATTCGAGCAATGGTCACAGTAAATACCTAGCGAAAAATATGTTATGATTCGAGCAGTGATCACAGTAAATACCAAGTGGAAAATACGTTATGATTCGAGCAGTGGTCACAGTAAATACCTAGCGAAAAATATGTTATGATTCGAGCAGTGGTCACAGTCAATACCTAGTGGAAAATATGTTTTACTTATGATTCGAGCAGTTATCACAGTTCAAATACCTAGTGGAAAATATGTTATGATTCGAGCAGTTATCACAGTAAATACCTAGTGGAAAATATGTTATGATTCGAGCAGTGGTCACAGTAAATACCTAGCGAAAAATATGTTATGATTCGAGCAGTGATCACAGTAAATACCAAGTGGAAAATATGTTATGATTCGAGCAGTGGTCACAGTAAATACCTAGTGGAAAATATGTTATGATTCGAGCAGTTATCACAGTTAAAATATCTAGTGGAATAATAACTGAACTGCCATTTTGTACTCACCGTCTACAATACTCACAAAAAGTACACTAATAACTGTAATGTAATTCTTGTACTCACAAAAAGTACAATAATAACTGGAATAAAATAGTGTTACTCACCTCCACAGTTCCTACAGTGATGTTTACGTAATGACACCCCGAACTCTTTGTAGCACGACTTGCAGCTAGTTACCTCCTCGTCGTTCTCCCACCTGGTAGAAAAATGTATTAAACAAATAATTAACTTTTAAAAATATTATTATTGCGCTGTTAATTCATAATTTTCGTATCATTTACGGATTTACCGGGTTGTACAAAAATGTCCGCGATTTGTTCTATAATACCAATAACATGAGTAAAGTATAGAATTTTGATTACGATTAAATGATTTGTGCTTTTGTGTTACTTTATCTGTTCAGAATTAGATGACAATTTATGATTTTAACTTCATTAACTACAAATGGCCGAGATTGATGTGCCAGTTTTAAAATTTATTACTTTTATTTTCATTTCTATCGCTGATCAGTGATCGTTACGGTAAACTTCATTCTCCATAAAAATAAAGAGGAAAAAAAATGACGTATTCAGTTTTGGAATACGATAAAGCTGTTGTAAAAGGGATTTACATTAATTTTTATGTTTCGTTTTGTTTTACTTGTCCAGTCGATATAATAGGCCGGGAAGAACTTGCAAAATTAATAATCGATTGCCTAATCACCATAATATCACTGATGTTGAGCTAATGAATGTGACTCCAAACTAAATCAAACCAAAAACAAAACTTGATGATCAGTAGTAATCTACTGATCAGTAGTATATATATATATAAATCAAGAGGCTTGCATATAATGAACATATTGACACATATATATCAGTAGTATCTTACTTTCTATTTTGCTTCCTGGCTTGAGTGTAGAGAAGGTGGGAGTGTTCCTGAGCTATCTCGTTAAGAGTTGTCTGTGTTTTCTCCAGGTCGCTGATCAGCTTCGTATTTTCTTGTGCGATCACGTGGTTTCTTTCCTCCGACTCTAGAACGCTGCAGAATTAAATTATTCATGCCAAGGAGTTCTGGGATTTTCACGCTATTTTGTGCAATTATGGACCCTGTACAGTGTACAAACTGACGAACAGCTTCGCTCGTTTGCAAAATTTGGGCAGGAACCCAATTTGTGGTAGTAAAACTACAGATATAAACACGCAAACGTGACTAGCGCTGGTATACCCTGATACACCAGTTTTATATGTATTATCCAGAACATTATATATTTATTTTACACTGGTTTATAAGCAGTACCTCTTTTGAAGGAGCTTTCTTTCGTCCATTAGATTCTCGATTGTAACTTCAGTGATGTTAACTTTACCGTACAATCTTTCATTCTCTTTGTTCAATTCCTCGACCACTCCCTTCAATAATGTTAAGTTAAATTTTATCAAGTGGGCGTCGATAGATACCGTGTCACTGATTATGACGAACTGAAAAGGAAATTAAAAATGAACCTCACAATTTTATTTGTCATAATATTTAACATTCCCGACATTATAAACGAAACCTCAAATACGAGCTACAATTGAACCTGAGAATCTCGTAGTTTTTGTCTAAAGCTACTCAGTTCGTTATCTAGTTTCTCCATCTCAATCTCATGAGACTTGCTGGAGTGAAGGAGTTGGTCTGACAGACTGTCTATCCTGGACTCTGCCTTTTTCTAGAGGATCATGAGACCGGGATTAGTACGACCAGACTTGATAACATTATTTTAGCTCATGTAGAATGTCAACTATTCGTGGGAAGAGTTGGCTATACCGGCAGAACGATTGGATAGCAAATAAGATTTTTTAATAAAAAGCAAAAATCTCACCAATTCCTCTCGGTGAGAATCTGACAATGTTTCCATCTCTGTATTTGCCTCATTAAGTTGCTCTCTCAGCACTCCTAACTGCGCAGCCCTGGTACGTTATAGGTATGAACAACTATTCAGGTATGGGGCAACTGTGCCAAGTTATTTATGTAGAATTACGGAGTTAAAAAGCTTAAGTTCTGAGGTGGGATGGGAAGTATGTGGCCGCAAAGGGGTAAATACGTATTTATTTATTTCATATGTTTGAATCAGTGCGTTGTACGCTCATACTCATCAGTAAACATTCCAACAATTTTTGTTTTCGTGCGATTAAACTTTAACAATAAAACGTTCAGTTTCTGATCTGTCAAATTAAATTTTGCCTGATAATAATCAGTCTACTATCAAAAGAAAAATGTTGATCGACACGAAATTGGCAAATGTCCCGACCAGGAGAGACGGAGAGTGAGTTAAAATGTTCTATTGCTTCTAGAACATTCAAAGAGAAATTTGAAAACCACGTATGTAACAAAATTATTTCTCATTTTAGAGTTTTAGGCTTTTATTCAAGCAATCTTTCTCACAAGTTCCTTAATTTATTTAATTAGCCACTTAATTAATTGTAGACGTTGTTAAATTTTAATTACAAAACTAAAGGAAGGTTTAATAGAAACTAACGCGTGCTCCAAATCATCAGAAAGCTGCTGAACATCCTCGTGAAGTTTCATCTTGTGCGAAATGAGAAGAGCATTCTTACTGTTCAAATCTTCTAGCTCCTGACAGGAACATAAATAACTGTTAAATTAAGTGACCGCCTGTCAATTTATATTTCAATGATTTTTAACCGATGTTTGAGCTGTGCCTAATTAACAAATACATATACCCTGTACATTATACAGGGTGTTTTGAAGAGAGTGTAAACTTTTTTTCACTCTCGTGATTTTTGACAAAATTAAAGTTCACGGTTCTTTTATCTGAATTTCATCAAAAATGTGATATATAATGAAATATATAGTACTCTATATATACGACAGAATATAATATATTATAGTACTCCGATAATCTGATGATATTACCTTGGAATGCATCTCAGAACCCTCCTTAAGAGCATGCTCCGTCTCATTTAGTTCCTGTTCAAGACGGATTTTCATTTTTGTAAGCTCGGTGTTGGCATTTTCAGCTGATGAAGCTTTATTACTGGCTTCTTGTAGGTGACTCTCCAGCATTTTAACCTGTCAATATTAATCCTTTTATGATTTAAAACAATAAACAAAAAATCCAGGATTTATCGGAAGGGAAATGATTTGACTTGTTCTATTTTGGAACCTGAATTGAAGTAAATTACCTTTCCTCCAAGCAGATCATTGCTGTCCTGAAGTTGTGTCCTAGTTGCTTTTAGCATAGCCTCTGTGTTCATTGCGTTCTCCTTCTCCCTCTCCAAGTTGTACTCTAGATGTAGGAGCTTTTCAGAGTTACTCTCGACACTTTCTTGATATTCGGCCAATTCCCCTTCAAGTTCGGATATTTTAGTTTTCTGGGCTTCAGTTTCAGTTTCAAGCTCCTGAAATTTAAAACTGGTCTAGTGAGTTATTCAATCGATAAACAAACCTTAAAAGCATTTATAACTCATTTAGATATTTAAAATCAAGCTAAGTCGTAGTTAACTGTATCTTACTTAAAAACAGTATATATTCAACCTGTATTTTAGAATGGGATTTGTTGATTCTGCTCTCATAATTCAAGCACATTGTACAAGGTTTGGCGATGTCAGCCTCCAGTTTTTGTACTTTTTTGTTCAATGCAAGAAGCATCTCATCCTTTTTCTCAATTCGAGTGTTCAAATCTCGGACACAACTGCTGGAAACCTCAAGTTGTTCCTCGACCGATTTAATGCTTTCTTCGAGTGTAGACTTTTCAGAGGTTACGACCTCAAGACTATTCTTAACCAAAGAATATTCGTCAAACTGAGATTTGAGAAGAACCTCCTTTTCAGAAGCACTCAGACTCAACTCTTCAATATTTGTTTCCATTTGACCCTCTTTAGCTAAAAGAGATGCCTTTTCTTCCTTAAGTTTCTCATTGCTGAGAGAAATTTCAGAAAAATCATTTCTTAAACTAGTCAGCTTAGAGTCGAGTTGATAAGTTTCATTACACTGTTTCTTGTATCGTTCAGTGGTCTCTTGCTCAGTTTCCTCAACTAATTTCTCTAGCTCAGCAACCTTCCCTTTCAACTGATTGATTGTTTGGTCCTGTTCATTTGCTTCATCAGATAGACGGTCTCGCTCTTCAGCCAAATTCTCACTTGTTTGTTGAAGTTCAGCGTTTCTCTTTTCTAAAGACGACAAATTATTGTCCCTATCTTCCAAAGTTTTGCTCAGTCCAACAATTTTACCGGATTGTTCTTGGGTCATCACGTTTTTGGTAAGATTGTCAATCTCAAGTTTGCTAATCCTCTCAGACAAAAAGTTGCTGTTTTGGTGAGCTGCAACGAGCTGTGACTCCAACTGAACATACTCTTGTTTAGTGTTTGATAGTTCTGCTCGGATTGAGTTTAATTCAGTGGACAGTTCGGCGTTTCTGCTTTCTTTTTCCTGCAGAGAAGATTGGAATTCTGTAAAATTTGCTGCAAGCTGCTTCATTTCGCTGCTCTTTTCCTCGTCATCTTTACCGATCTGATTATTCATCCTGAAAGAGTTGATACCTCACGAAATGAAGGAAAGCAAAAGACTCCGTAAATAGTTTTAGAAGAATGGAAGTTGAACTTTCAAACAACAACAATTTTGTTAACAGAAACAGGCGAAGGGACGCATATACGCTCGTGACTTAACTACTGACTTGATTTCAAAAAGCAGTTTGGCGACCGCGCGCGCTGTCAATGTTTATAGTCCATACTTATTACTTACTGTGACAGAGTAGAATTGAATCCGTTCAGTCTTTCGAACAGTGAATTCTTTTCGTCTTCCTTCCTTCTTATATCATCAGTGTAACTGAAAAATTAACATAACCGCTCAATCCTTTGGATAATGTCTACACTTGAGCGTTTTCGGTTCGTATCGGCAAGAAAAATATCTTAGTTTTTAAAATCGGTCCGATAAGTCCAGAAATGAAAACATTCTGGAATGTATTACAATATCGGTACTTACGTAGAACAAAGAGATTCCAGCTCAGCTATCCTTGCAGTGAACTGCTTCATTTGTGTATCTTGTAGGGTTTGGGCTAGTTTCTCCTTGTCTACTGCGTTTTGTAACTGTGATATATCCGACGACAACCTGGATTTAATGAATCAGGATTGAGTGACGTATCATTAAAATAATACAATCAGTATTCCGTTAACATTAATTACCAGGGGACAATCAGAAAAACAGGAAACTAAGATACACGTACGTTTTGTTTTCGTTATGAGCGGTATCAAGGGCTGCCTCTTTCTGTGCAAGCTTATCCTCCATCCTGGTAATTTATACATTATTTAGTTGGTACGTGTCACTTGTGTAAATTAGTAATTAGAATGTCTGAATCATGTACTAGGTATTTCATGGTATCAATGTATGTCCTGATGTTTAGTACATTTAGAGGAACCTACTTAGTCTTATCACTGAGATGGTCGCTGATCTTCTCTTTCAGTGTATCAGTTTCCTTTTCACCAAGAGCTAGAATAGAGTCGATCTGAACTTGGCACTTTGCCAGCTGCTGTTTTAATACGTCTACATCGTCATTTGAAGTGCTGGATGGGTTTAAAAATAACTGAATATTTCGATCTAAATGCGTTTTCTAAGATTTTAAGAGGACTGCAAAAGATAATTCCTGTGGTTTAAGTAAACAAAATTATAAAGAGAAAGACGTCCAACTGCCACAGGTAGTCACGGCAGTGGAAAAATATGAAAACCTAATGTAAACGAATATGAAAACCTAATGTAAACGAATATGCTATAATTATAAAACAAAATGAAATTATAAAAACAAAATAAAAAGGAAGAAAATGTAATTACTTCATTTAATCCCAAAATCTAAGGAAACCTCCAGATAAGCAGATTACCTCTGAACAAGTCTAGTTTGTAATGTCATCTGATTCTCACATAATTCCTCGTTAGTCTTCTGCAAGTTAGCTACATGGAACTCTAGTGAACTAGATTTGCTCCTCTCCTCATCAAGCTCTGAACTTACTTGGGCCACTAAAACTGCCTGAGGGGCACTTTTTTAAATTACTTGAATGCTGTGTAACAGTGTTGGCTGTTTTTGTGCATATAGAAGCTTTAAATCGCTGCCACTGGATTACAAACATTTGCCACCTCCCAACTATTATCATATCAACTCTCCTCAGCCTTCTTACCAACAAAGTTACACTTTACAGTAAGAATTGGATGATTTTAGTAATTCAATATCATCGTAATACATACATACTTGGGTATTTTAAAACACTACACTACTCAATAAAAGAATTCACCAGACATGATCACAACAGGCCACCTACCAAGTCTGCAGCTTTCTTGCTGACCACATCAAACTGAGAGTTTCCACTTCTGGAGCTAATGCTTGCTTTCAGAGCCTGCAGAGTGCGGGTATTATAGATTTAATTAGCAACTAATTAAGTCATTAAGAAGAGGTTGGTACTTGACAATAGATTTAAAACCAATATATTTAATAATTATTTAAATACATAATCTGTACCTCGTTTTCTTCCTCTACTCGTTTTAACTCTTTCTGAAGTTCAGCTGAGTACCAACTCTCTTCCTGACATGTAGTTTACATACATTCACACGAACATCGATCAAGATTGAAACGAGCAAATCAGTCTTATTTCAAATACCTTTTTCATTGAATTTACAGCCCTTTAAACAGCCATTTAAAATTGTCAGCATTAGCATGAGATCACTAATCAACAAATCAAAGCAATCGAATGGAAACTAATTGTTTACTTAACTAACCAATCAAACTTAACATTGAATTAGATAAACAAACAAGAACAACACACCTGTAGAGAGATACCCAAATCATCTATATCCTCCTTCAGTCTAGCTGAGGTTTTCTCTGATCCATTGAACTGAACGCTCGCTCCTCTGTCCTCCTCAACTGAGCCGGCTCCAAAGCTCTCCTGAGTACGCATGTGATAAAGTCATTACATGAATATTGGTAAGAAACGTTTTGCTGTTTAGAAGTTTGAACTGAAAGATAAACTCCCTGCCCAACTCACTGCTAATTGCCCTCTGAAAGCACTGTGTGGCTAGTACAGTGATATTGTTCTACCTCATTATGTAAATTACAGACCCATTGTGTCCCTAGCTATCTCATTAACAAAGCGCGGTGGGTACCTCAAAAGTCAAAACCCTCAGCGCCTCGCATGCTGCGTATAAAGAACACAAAGAGCTGCCTTCGCCCCCAAATCCTTTAATAAAACTCCTGCTCTCGCTATATTGTATTTCACTTTATTAACAACCTCCTGCTTTATACATTATGTATTTGTTCCTCGGGAGTCGGTTAGATGTCCACTTGTTCCCTTTAATGAGATAATCTCCATCAGAACAATGAGACTGCTACTTATCACTCAGGAAACCCAGAGACGCTCTCTTTACCTGGCTCACTTTACCTAGCTCACTTGGACTCTCTAGTTCTCTATTCGTTTGTCGAGGAGTTCTGGAAGCTTCCTATTCATCTAACTTCTAACGTTATTTCCTAACCACTGATCACTTGATAGCCGCACCGTTCTTATTAACCAACAATTCCAATACTCACACTATCTTATTAAATTATGTCAGTTTATTGTGATCTGCGAAGTCTCTTTTCTTTAATAGTCCTTACAATCAATACCTAGCTCCTTTTCTCGACACTTACCACTTTATAGGATACTGTTTATATATAACTGTGTTTTTATGTTTAGCTGATATACAAACAAAATCAACCTAAACCTATACTAACGAAATGGTGAATGAATATTTGAAACTTTTTTCCTATCTAGACACAATGACAAAGTCAATGTTTCGATTACTGGCACTTCTCTGTATCCCTCTACTTCACTGTGGTTAGTTTTACGTTATTCGGGAATCTGTGATGATTTTAAAATTATATCATGCGATACTAAATATTTTATTTCTAATTATTTCCTGATATTTCAGCGTCAAGACAGAGACTATCTGGTGAGACAGTACCAGTCAGTGCTGAACAGTCCCGTACTAGCGAAGATAACGAGGAAGAGTTTGCTGCTGTGAATGCAATAGACCTAGACTTTGCTACCTAGGTACTCTAGAACAGTCGCTGGTCCTGACGGTAAGATCTGGTTAGAGTTAACTCTAATTCAGGTGCAGTGTGTTGGACACGTGATAAGGTATGGCCAGGATGGCAACACTATGCTCACTTTCATCTGCTCTGATGCTGACTGTAGTACCTGTGG
This sequence comes from Bolinopsis microptera, assembly GCF_026151205.1. Classification (NCBI taxonomy): domain Eukaryota; kingdom Metazoa; phylum Ctenophora; class Tentaculata; order Lobata; family Bolinopsidae; genus Bolinopsis; species Bolinopsis microptera. Next base: position 14,994,275 of record NC_087073.1, read on the forward strand.
GGGTACATTCTGTTCCCAATTCACCCTCACAGTGTACGAAGAAGGAGTTTCGTCTGACAACCTCCCTTATATATCCGGCTGTAAATACGGAGACAGAGTGAAGTTAGAAATGAGTGATGTTAGTGATGGATCTACGGGGCTTAATGGGAGAGAGATCGCGGTTATCAGGAAAGAAGGTGATTTGCACAGATCAGTCGTTTAGGATATATTTCAATTATTATTCAACGGAGAATCCTGCCAAAAAATTTAAGTTTCTCCATGGGTTATAATAATAATAGTATGCGAAAACACTAGCGGGTCGAAACAGTGATAATGCAAAACTCACAATTTTTCTACAGATTGTGCTCCTGGGAGTTATATGGACTCTACAACAAAGCACTGTACAGAATGCCACGCCGGAACTTTCAATGATGAAACAGGACGAAACACCGAATGTTATGAGTGTCAAGCAGGAAAATACAGTGATGCTGGATCTGCAACATGTTCTGAATGTGAAGCAGGAAAATACAGTGATACTGGATCTGCAACATGTTCTGAATGTGAAGCAGGAAAATACAGTGATACTGGATCTGCAACATGTTCTGAATGTGAAGCAGGAAAATACAGTGTTGCTGGATCTGCAACATGTTCTGAATGTGAAGCAGGAAAATACAGTGTTGCTGGATCTGCAACATGTTCTGAATGTGAAGCAGGAAAATACAGTGTTGCTGGATCTGCAACATGTTCTGAATGTGAAGCAGGAAAATACAGTGCTGCTGGATCTGCAACATGTTCTGAATGTGAAGCAGGAAAATACAGTGATTCTGGAACTGCAACATGTTCTGAATGTGAAGCAGGAAAATACAGTGATGCTGGATCTGCAACATGTTCTGAATGTGAAGCAGGAAAATACAGTGATGCTGGATCTGCAACATGTTCTGAATGTGAAGCAGGAAAATTCAGTGATGCTGGATCTGCAACATGTTCTAAATGTGAAGCAGGAAAATTCAGTGATGCTGGATCTGCAACATGTTCTGAAAATTGCCTCAATCTGGATCCTCAGTTGAAGATCGAAGTGGAATTACCAGCGGAGCATGGTAAAGAAATGATCTACCGCTGTCCACGTAAACACATCAAGAAAGACAAGACCGCTGCAGTGATTTGTCAAGATGGAGATATAACTTTTCAAAGCAGACCCTCTTCTTGCTTCATTTTTGTTTGATTTAAATTTCTGTACAGAAAAAAACCCAAATTCAAAATTTAGATTACTAAACTCAGTTTAATGTCAACTTAAAGTGAACTAGGTTAGGAACAAACCATATTATGTAATAATTGTTCCTTCCGATAGGGCTCGGTTGAAACAATTATTCCATTTTGGATTTTGAAAACTTTTATATATTATTCCATTACTGCAGTGTTTATGGAATGTGTTTACTGATTTAGTACGCAACTTCAGTGTTTTTAGTAGCAGTGCCGTTATTTTCACTAATCTTCAGTTTTTAGGCAGGTTTACATTGTACGATAAATAATATCACTCATTTTTAGTGCGAAATTAGGACAATAATCCGACTCACTAGTCAAATTCGTTCTTGTGATTATTGAACTAACACCACCTCCGGTATGATATAATATTTACCTTAACACACTATTAGGTCGTCATATTACCCTGCACACTTTATCCCAAAATTATAATACATAATTAATTAATTGTAACACATAACAAAAATGTTTCATAGTTCTTACATGATAATCAGCAGGAGGGTGAGCTTTAATGTGATGGTCGCTGAGATCGTCTATAGATGAGAAGTCTCGTCTACATTCCGGACAGATAAAACCTTGTTTTTCCTCCTGAAACAAAGTGGTTTACGTGCCACACCTACATTCTGTACCAGTCGGTATGTTAGTTATTTTGAATATTATGCAGTTTTATTTTCATCCTTCCAACGAGACCGGATCTCATAATTTTCGATTATTTTTTCTGATCAGATTCGGAGAGAATAATACTCTTTCACAAACTTTACAAAACATTACAAATTACAAAAGTTGAACTCAAAACTAAAGTCACGGCAGCAGCAAATTCCTTGAACGGGACTCCGATTTCGTAAATTGTTGTAATGTTCATGATAAAATTAAGAGATCTCTCTAAAATACGTACTTAACCAAACCCTACAGCAAACCCTTCAGAAGTACCCAGAGTTCTAGTAGAAACTGGGAACTTTTCATTACATACCTGCTGGTTGGTTCGAGATCGGTTTAGGAACTTGTTAAACATGATTATATCTTCTGGTACCACCAGTCACCTCCTTTCTGAGCTCCTCTAGCATACCAGGCTACTGTTGTGGAGACGTTAATACTAAGATAAATATATAGATACCCAGTAAAATATTAGGTTACAAAGTTAGCACTGGTCGGTTTCTGGACAGCACTTTTCATAAACAGTGATTAATTGTGAGATGACATACATTTTACATTGGATCAATTCTTACATTTTTAAACCAGGTTTTATAAAATTGTTGTGATTGATTCGTTATTAAGAATACATCGTACAAGTATACAAATATGATATCATCATTATTCAAGTTTAAAATTGAATTTAAATGAGAAAAGAAATAAAAAAGTTTAAAAACCGATCAAAATAAATACCGCGGTCGATAAAATTTGATCCCTGAAAAATAAACTTGGTAGAGATCGCCAAAATAAATAATAAAAAGTTATAACTTTAAAAACAACTTGATATATGCAAGCATGACATCAACTATCCCTCACTTCTCGGTGCCAAAGTCCTCAGATCCTTGATCACATTATCATAACCCCACTTATCACACAACCTAGGAAAGAGTTTGTCCACGTAGAACTGTCTCAAAACCACCAGATTCCTCTGCCAATCAGGATCCAGCTCCACTCTGGTCACGTGGGATAGATCCTGAGTCCAGGTTATCGTGTCACAATACGATCTCCCAGAGAAATACAGCGCACCCTGAATCTTAGAGTAAACTCTGTGAGATTTCTTCAGAACAAGCTGCCCTGACTCTGATTCCTCCAGGTAGAAATTAGGGTCGTTAAGAGCTACAATCTCCCTGATATTAGACACGTTCTTGTATTTGTACAAACATCTCACATCAATAATCCCTCTACCGTCAGGTAAGAGCCCCTTAACACTTGCTCCTAAAATACCACTTGGATCTAACCACAATCCACTGGGCAACACCGTCACTGACTTCTCCCCCTCATACTTCTCGATAGCTTTAACTGTATTTACCCGGGTTAGTTTGGCTATGTTAGTGTTCACCATGTAATACTCGTCCATTATTGATTTGTAGAGGGAGGCAGCGTAAGAGTCCCTACTTACAGCTGATAACACTTTGTGAAAAGAGCTGGAAGTTAACCTGTGCTCTCTAATTGTGAACCACAGCTTAGAGTGGAAATGTTCAAACGGGGACGAGGTCAGAGCAGCCACTTTCACAATGTCATCCTGGTTCATCTCGGGTAGATCTCTTATCACAGAGGAATCATAACACCCGGGCTCTTCACTAACCACACCTTTCCTCATCCTCCTCTCCTCTCTCTTCTGCTTGGAATCCTCCATTATCTTATCAATATTAGACACCATGATAAGATACTCCTCATAAACACACTCTTCATCTGGATTACCTGTTATTCGGGGCAGGAACTGTTTGAAGTAGAAGGTAATGAGTTTGGAGAGTGACTCTTCCCAAGCAGGGTCCTTGTCTATACGCAGGATGTAGGGCTCAGACACTGGACTCCACACACAGAAGTCACAGTACTCTCTCCCTATTATGTAAAGCATTCCTTGTATCTGGGGGTAGTGGAGTGTGGTGAGGTAATATTATGGTTTGGGATACTGCATTAGAAAGCACATTTGTTATATCAGTTGCAGCTTTTTTTGTGCGTAATATGAACAAATTCGCGCCATTATTTGACTTATAATATCAATTTGACAAATTAATTGGCAGAGCTAAACTTCTATAGTTTTATAAAAGTCTCAAACCTGGTGATAATAAGGATGTTTAGGATCCAAATAAACAGTTCCATCGTCCCTTCTCTTGATATAAAAGCGAGGAACAGTCCCTATAGCGTCCTCTACCCTCATCTCTCTCAGAGTATAAGGACACTTGAACTCTACCAGCCCTATACCATCAGGGAGGAGCCCGTCTGGGGAGGCTCCCAGGATACCACTGGAGTGTAACCACAACCCACTTGACTCTACTTTTACTCCTGGGGAAATGGTTTTTGTACAAATTAACACCTTTATTTTATCATGATATAATGGAAGAAAGTTTATGATTCTTTTAAACTAAAACGTAAGTTTCATAAAATAATTCAACAACTTACTATAAAATTGTAAGTCATTCGAACACATAACACTAGCTTTGATTTGAATAACAGTGCTGAGTTACAAAAGTTACTACTTAAATGAGTAGTAATTACCTGTAAATTTTTCGTAAGCAAGCTTAGCATTATCTTCATTGTCATTACCCCACTTGATTGCAGCAACATGAGATAAATCATACTTGTTCAGCAGATTTTTAAACAGATAATCCGGATACCTCTTCCCATCAATAGCCTTGAGAACCATTCCAAACATGCTCGCAGTAATGCGTTTCTTTCTCAGCAGTTTCCAGATGTTCTCCTCCGCAGAGCTCTGCCCCTCGGTTAGTTTGGCGATGTATTCTATTGTGTCTGATGGTAGCTGCTCTAAACTTGGTAGAGTTTCACCTTTACCTTCCTCAGCTTGTACAGTCGGAGATATTGGAGATGTGGAGGACGTGGTGGTACCAGCATCGTTTGAGGGTTTGTTGATTGAAGGAATGCTAGGAATGCTAGGAGCTGTAGGAAGAGGGGACCACGCTATACCCGTAATACCATTGAACGCTGCACTGATATCTGACTCTGTGTAGCTGTAAATAGAATAAGACAATATAATGTTGCCGGTCTGCACAGTACGAAAGCAGCACAGAATGGTATGCATTAAAAGTTTTGGTCGATTAACAAAACAACATCAAGCTAATAATAAACGACGAAAGCTACAAAACAAACCTTGCCAAACCAAGACGTGAAGCAATATCTCCACATTTCAGAGATTCCACATGAAGCACCGCCGCTAAAGAGAACTTGTCCGAGTTTTCAAGCACACAGAACCGTAACTTCATGTCCTTTATAGACGGGGTTGACGAGGCTGGGCGCTTCATAATCTAGGAGTACATAACATTAACATAACATGTGTTATGTGTGTTATGTGATGTTTACATATTTCTTATATTATATGTGTTGATAAATCGTATCGCTTCACTCGGCTTTATACGTATTTGCCTTGTAAACATGGCGAATTGCCAAAAATGGGAAAAGCAGTGACAGTTGAAGCTCAGGGAAGAACTTAAAGTTATTCTTTCAACACATCAATGCAATGTATTGTATAATATATAATATATATATATATTATTATGTGTAAAGCGTATCGAGTAGGAAATAACTGAAACAGGAACTGAAGTCTGAACCACGCTTTTTCTGTCTGACCGAACTTATTTGCGGCCATAAAATGGCATGTTTTGTGAACTTAATTGAAGGTAATAAGTAAGATTGCGTGAGCATCAGCTTGGCTAAATAGTGATCGCCATTCGACTTTACGAGTATAAGTAATGATTTTGATGAATGATTTTAACGGAAGCGTAATATAATTTCAACAGAAACGAATCTAACCAAACTGAACCCTAATTTCGGTCGTTTCCTAGTATTAATTACGTAACACAAGGATACATGAACAGAGGATGAGATACCTACTGAAATTCGACCACCCAAAGATAAGGTAGCACCGGGTGAATTCTCCGAATATTTAGTTTCCTGTATTGGCATGTTTCTTAAACTCTTGATATCACTCCTGAAGGGAGATCTCTCTTGCAGACAGCGTGCTATGTCATACCTGAAAGATGTACAGTAAAACAAATATTTATTGTGGAGTTTGGGGAAAGCAGTACAGGCGTCCGCGCTAAATCGGGGTTTTAGTGTACAGTGTAACCGTACTTTCAAAAAATAAAATCATTAGAATACAGGTTGAAGCAAGTTTACCATGAGATTGCGAAATGTCATTGTTTGAGTGGAGCATTTTGTATGAGTTGCAAAAAGAGAAGAAAAATAAATTGAAAGAAACATTTTATTATGATTGCGAAATGACATTGAGACAAAAGAAGATCTTGAGACTGCTAAAGATTTTACTGTTTCATAAATACTTACGGTCTGTAAAGCATAGATTCAACTTTTTCAATCCATAGTGTACCATCGTGATCAGAGTCAGCGAAATAGTCTACTGTATTCTGGAAATAAGATTTTGTCAATACGCTAACATAAAATATGGTACTTAATTTTGGATGAAAAGCTCGAATATCGATTTGTAATGCAGATATTGAAGAGAGAAGATAGAAATGTGTGCTGATAAAGATCACTCCCCAAAAGTTCTGAACTGTTGACCTCAGACCTATATGTTCTAACAAGTAACAGTATTAAATAAATTAGCAGTTAATTAATACCTCAGTAACAGACACAGTTTGCGTTAAGATAAAGTGTAGTCTTGTACTGCTATCGTAAAGTAGCTGTTTTGATAGCCTCCCCACTCCCGACATCCCTCCAGTCAGCTCCTTCTTTTAACACTTTTGACGTAGCCTCCTTACTTGGTTGCTTAGGTAAACTGTTGTATTGCAGTAGAGTGGGTGCCCCACAAACAAACAAAAATAAAATACTTTTGTCTTCTGAAATCTGAATGCTTTCATTTATTTTTCGTTGATTTGAAAATTTTTCCTAATTTTGTTCCTAATTAACAAACATCGAAACTTTCAGTATGTCATTGAATAAATAATGTGAATTTCAAGTACACAACTGCATAAATGCATAATATTAAATATTTAAAAATAGGTCATAAAAACATTGTAATATTAAACTTATATAAGATTCATAAAAATGATTAAAATATGATTAAAATCATCGCTTAGAATGTTAGTTTCAGCGATGCGGTTACCGCAACTAATTCAAAATTCCGACTCTAAAAACTGCTGTAAGATTTTGGGCTCTACAGGAATGTAAAGAACCTCGGACCCATCAACATGACGTGTCTTTATCAATCTGTGATCTTTAAACTCAGTTAGCTGTGTTCGCAACGTAGCATCACTGTTAACCAGAAACTTCTCACGGCACTTTATGTAAAAATCTTGGAATGTTATACCCTGAAAATCGGGTCCGGATTCCTGCTGGAAAGTTGCCAAAAGTTTGAAAATACCACGTGCATTGGGAGTGAGAGAGCGCAGCACGTGCGTCATAGATGACAGAGCTATCGCGCCAGTTTGTTTTACCATCAGAGAAGTCTCAATAGAAGTCTCGTCAGAGTATTTATCAAATGTGGTACAGTCAAACCATAACCAGTTAAACAGCTTCGCTTTCTGTTCGTCCCAGAGTAGGGGTGCGTTAATGTGATCTATAGTAGCGATCACGTGCACGTGTTCAATAGCTGATAACTCTGCTAACACTTGCTGACTTTTATCGTTTCTCAGATTAGAACCGTCTATATTATTGATAAGAAGGTACAATTGGTTGTGTCTGCTGTTTCTGATGTAATTGAGCTGATCATTAGTTGATCTGAAAGTTGAGCTGCATCCCAGCATATCATTAGAGATACTGTTGAGGATGTCTCTAACTGTAAGATTAGGAAAATACCCGTTTATAACAACATGATGATCGTACTTCAACATTTTCTTAGCAAAGTGAATGAGGAGTTTCCGTTTAGATCCCACACCGTAACACACCAAGTTGTATCCCTCAGTAAGATATATCAACCACTGTGTAAAGGACTGGGTGTGTTCAGCAAACAGAGCCGCTTGCTCCTTATCATACCCTGTCTTCATCTTAGATAACAGTTTTGTTATCTTATTGTGATCCAACTCCTCCAGTGCTAGATCATGTAGGGTTTTATTGGATGTCTTCCCAGCACGCCTCGTGTGAAAGTAAGACTCGATATTCTCCTTGTTTGAGACATGCTCATCAAGCTCCTCAACCTTGCGACGCTGCCCCACACTCAGCTCCGCGTCATCAGACTCATCACTAGAGTTGTCACTAGCAGAGTCCGAGGAGTCTCCTGAAGACTCGTCCGAGTCAAACTGCTGGAGAGGCATGGTGTGGGCGTACTTGGTTTGTTTTAACTTGCGGAGGAGATATGGTGTGGAGATGTCACGTTTTAGCTTCTCCGGACTAGGAGATTTTAAGGGGCTTTCAGCCATTTCTGCCATCAGTACAGAATGTAACCGTACCAACCTGATAATGTTATGAAGACAAACTACGTCAAGACTCAAGAGGCAAGCAACGGATTTAAAGTTTTGTGGTTATACAATATAGAGTAGTAGTTAGGTAAATTATGACGTCAAACATTATCATACTGCATAAAACGGTAGTAAATTTATTCAATACTCAACAAATTTGATATATAGCAGGTAAGGTGAGCCAATACGCAAGTAAAACGAATATTGTTTACATTAACTTACATTTGATAATCAACGTGTCATACTATAATACAAATCGAATGAACTTTATTTGTTTAATCTAAACATCATCTACAATTCACTTAACAGTTAAGAGGGCCCGGCCACGGTGCATACAAAACGTTTCATTCAAATTCTATCTATACAATGAAGTATAGCAGTATAAACCAATTTCACGCATTTACAGGCACTAATTGGCACTATAAACTATAGAGCTATTATATCCGGCAGGGACAAATTCACTCCGTAAAACGAAGTTACACTTATTGTGCTTGCCTAAATCTGAAAACAAAACCCTAAGCACGCATCTAACTACTTTATCGATATAAATTACAAAATCAAGAATGCACAATCAAAAACAATCAACAATCATCTCAGAAAAGGTCTAATTCGCCCTTATTGTCCACTTCGTTGTAACCGACCCAGTCTCTAGCAATTGGTGCAGACAACATCTCGTCAGATATTGCGAAACTCTCGACTAGGTTCAGAGCTTGAGGGGTCAAGATCTGGCAGAGTCTGTCAAACTCTGCTGTTACCTGATGGGATAGAAGTTGAAGTTGCGAGTAAAACTTTAGGCAAAATATCTGGTGGTGACATTATTAACTTGACATTTTACAAGAAGTGGGTATTGAACTGCGGAGTCATTATCGCAACCCACATTCTGGGATTTCTCTAGAAATCACCCAGCTATACGGTTCAACAACTGAAAGTATTACAGCTTTCCAAATTCCAAAGTACCTGTTTAGCCTGATCTGGTGAGATGAGTTCCTGAGTTAGGAACCAGGCTGAGTTATCTTTAACGTAGGAAGTTAAGTGGAGATCTAGTAGGTCTTGTAGTACTTCCTTAGTAGAGCCCTAAATTAGATGGGGTTACAGATAAAGGAAATTATAGATTGGAGAAGGAGGGACTTGGTTTAAAGAGTGAGTATGAGTGATTTATCACAGCATTATGTGTAAATTGTAAAAAATATAATAATATTTTATGTTTAAATATGTTTTATGAATGTCAATAAAATGCAATATTTTATGTTGTCATGTAGCTCACCTCACTATTATCAACTACACTTTTAAATTCGTCAGCTACAATACGCTCACCATATGTTCTTCCTGCACTCTGTAAAAGGTAAGGATCAAGGTATATTCATTTCAAACATATTAAAATAACCAGCATTACGTTCTGGATTCAATTCAGAAAAAAGAATTTGTATATTCCATGAACCTACCAAGGCCAATTAAACTTTAGCATAATAAACTGCATGATTGGTGATTACCTGCATGGCATGTTATAACATTGCACACTGCTTAATTAAACTATCATATCACATAATATTGTATTCTGTATATTGCATACCTGGATACTCTCATTCTGTTCCAACATCCACGTTTGAAACATCTTCGCTCGGCCAGCAGCTGCAAGAGCTTCACCAAGTCCTGTGAACAGAGCATTCTCTCGTAACTTGATCAGATTTATCATCTGATCCGTTGTAGCGATGTTATCTGATACCGGGACAGTTGCTTGTGGTTTAAACATTCCCAACCGTTCTTTCGCTACCTGATCAGGGAGGGGATTATAAAGCGAGCAGTGCAGTCATAGGTTTATAAAGTAACAAATACTGGGAAAGTGAACTTTAACGTCACCAGCTATTTATCGAGTACAGAGTAAATAGCAAGTACTCAGGTACTCCTTACCTTCTGCATAAGCACGCTATTATCTCCTTCTGCAGTCATAGCAGCATGCGCTAGCCCAATGAAAGTTCCAAAGCGGTTACAAGACAAGTAGCCCTGACCACCACACCTCTCCCTGCACACAGATACAAGGTTCTCTAAATGCCAGCTACAGATGGGCTTCAGCGCACAGCACATTGCCACAACCTCCAGGTGGTCCTCGGGGATCTGTTCCGCCCACTTCCTCTTTACTCGGTCAAGTCCGATGTTTAGTGCGTATGTGCGGGCTAGCAGGGGGAGGAGGGCGTGTTGTTGTAGTTGGTAGGACAGGATTGCTGTGTCACTCTTCCCCTTACTCCCTGAACAGTTTCAAATTAGAAAATTTGTTTGGATAGAAATGCACATCATAGAATCCGATATACGACATAATGATTCTATTCTTAATGATATGGCGACATTGAAGCTTTAACTTTAAGACAGCAACCCTACTCCGGTCTGAATCCGACCATAATACTTAAATTTATGATAATATCTGTGAGCAAATATTGTACGATATTGTACTACTACATTGATTAATAACTCACCCACAGTAAGTCTAGTAGCAGAGTATTTGACAGCTATAGCAAGACTAGCTTTAGCTCCACCAATACACATACTCGCAATACAGATCCGGCCAGCAAGCAGTTGGTCTGCTACTGCAAGAAACCTGCAAATATGTTTTGTTATCATCTGGGTCTGAACTGTGAACCAGCCGGACTGTCAAAACTGTTGGGAAAGTTCCGTCATGTCAACCACCGTTGTGTTTTATATAGTGCACCCCTAACAGAGACAACGTTTAAATGCGGTGGGTGCGGAAAAAGTTGGTATATTTTTGCCCTGGATAGTACTGCTGCGTGCAATGACATAAGATCGATAATCGATACGATATAATTGATAATTGATAATTAATACAATACAAGAGAGGAAGAAACGTGACTGGAAGGAACAATTCATCAATGTTGAACACAATACCCAACATGAACAGATTCAAATTGTGTCACTTAAGTAACGACTGGATATTTCAGTTATAAAGAAATTTAAATTTAAATGTATCAGACAATGTATGTTATTGCTATTTATTGTATGTTATTGTATGTTGTGTGTGTAAATCTGTTATACTTCTGAAATTTTCGGGAAACTCTGTGTAAAATATTGTCCTTGTTCACGTTCTTTGAGCTTTCTTTATTGTCTTAAATTGAACAATCACGTGATACAACGTTGTTACATAATACATATATAATAATACAGATAGGTCTGTATTTTAATTGTAAGCCGTGATCAATTGAGATGAATTTTGGGTAATATTATGTAATATGAAGTTAGTATAGTGATTATAATAAGGTGGTCGTGGCGTCCAGTATTTTACCGTAGTATTTTGGGGCATATATTAGTATAAGATATTTAATGCAGTGAGAGGGCAGAGAGGTTAGTTTAACATATGTTTGAGTTAATATGAGGTTGGTTTGTGGAGTGTTTAGGGATTACTAGAGTTACTATGTTGTGTCTAATGTCTATCGACAGGATAGTTAGGGATTGTTTAGAGATTGCTAACAGGGAGTGGAAGATTGTTTAAATTATCTGGGGGCGAGAGGGATAGAGGGTTAGCTTTTTGGGAGAGGTCAGTGACAGTTTACCCGATCGACAAGTGGGTCTATTTGATGCCGGATAGGTTCGGGAGCCAGAACCTATTAAGGTTAGGTCTTGGAGTTAGCTGGGTAGTGGTTAGTAGGTTAGTGGCGGTAGTGTTATAGTGAAGCATTACGGAGTTACTGTTATCAGGATAGAGGCATTTGTAGCGTAGAGATGGTCAACAAGGGTTGATTCAGGAGAGCTGACATAGGCAGAGATTGGCTTTGTTGTAGCCGGGGTCAACAAGGGTTGATCTGACGCGAGGGGGCGTCTTGACAACTATAGGGCTCGGGTAGAGCGAGAATCAACAATGGTTGATCTAGGACGGATATATTAGGGGTAAGGAAGTAAAGCAATGGTTGACTTCAATAGGTAATGCTAGTTTAAGGGTAAGACTCCGAGAGGAATGGTCAGCGAGGGTTGACTTCAATAGGTAAGGGTAGAATTAAGGGCTGGAATTGTGTTGTGTAGTATTTGAGGTAATATGAATCGGAGTAATTAGGAGTTTTGTTGTGTAGTATTTGAGACAATATGAGTCGGAGTATCAGTAATGAGGAGTTTTGTTATGCAATTAGTCGATTATTCGTTGTTCAGTTTGGTACCTTTGTTACCATTATTATCCATCTTGTTTCCATTGTCCAAGCCCTTAATTAAATACGAATAAACTTCGAACGGGAAGCAAGTGTCCACTGCTTACATAATTAAAGAAGATACTTCAAACAAAGCCGCAAATTTAAACTTATGCTGCGATCAAGCCCCAATATTTGCCAAATTTGCCGCACTCTTGCAGCTTGCTGCATATAATTTAGGCAGGTGCAGAATCGCAGTATTCACAAAATTGTACCGCATTTATTAAGTTGTCTCTGATCCCTAACATTGTTAGGGACTCTCGTGCGTTGTTAGGGCCTAACAACGCACGAGAGTAATAATTCAGAACCCGGTCCTACTCCTCAGTGCTGGAACTTCTAGTTACGTTTGGTTCTAGTGATAGTTCCGTATAGTTGTATTAAATATTTCGTTGTCTGAACTGTCTCAAGATGGATTGTGTTGCTCTTATCGTTCCTTATATTATTTAGAAGCAGTCAATTATTAAAAAAGAGATGAAAATATGTGATCATGTATAATATATAAATGACAATTCTTTGTTAGCTTGATTTTCTCCGTAAAAGATTTTAGTACAATAATGAATAAAGCACATTTGTCATACAACGAGAACTCAGCCGAAAGGAGAACATGTGTAAACTGACAGTTCCACCACATCGGAGTGGACATGTCTAGAGTGAACACAATTAGTCTATCCTCAGTGCCTTGTACTTTGGTGTGGTTTTTAGTTAATCAGTTCCGTTGCAGCCTAACAAACATTAAAATGTTAATATTTTAGGGAGTATACAGCCTGTCGGGCTGCAGTATATTTATCGTACTTTCTCGTGCTCTTTATCATTTGTGTGCAATTAGATTAGGTGCCCACCAACAACTGATATCACTCATGGCTTATATAACCGAAACACTGATATTATTGATTAAATTATTGATTTTAAACTAATTATGTTATTATTATTGATTAAACTTATTTTAGAATAGGTTTCATAAAAGGTTATTATATATAATACGGAAAATAATAACAGTGGAATAATCTCGCTGCTAAAAGTAAAACATTGCAGTATTAACCTGGCTCTGGTTGATTTAATATCAGAAATTAAAGTTCCATCCTCACTCAGTTTACTGAACTTATCCAGTAGGTTATCTATCGGTACTGAAATTAATAAGTTAAAGTTCCATCCTCACTCAGTTTACTGAACTTATCCAGTAGGTTATCTATCGGTACTGAAATTAATAACCTTGTCTTAGATTTATTAAGACAAGGTTATAATAAATGATAAATTATAGTGGTATAATGTATTGTAGCGATTGTTGAAACTTCATAATATATGATATATTTACAAATCTAAGACAAGGTTACAAATCTAAGACAAACATATTGTATAATATATACAATATCTTTGTCTCAGCGGCTCTCCTCAAAAAACTTTCTCTCCTCAAAAAGACATCCAATCAGATGATGAGTGCTGCATAATGACATTATCATATTGTTATCTTGCTGAGTTTATATGCATTACAAAAGGGTGGGAGGGGTGGGGCAGGAGGGTGGGGCAGGAGGGTGGGGCAGGAGGGTGGGGCAGGAGGGTGGGGCAAGGTAGTGGTTGCAACATTGCACGTCTTCCTATCACTTATAACTTAATAAACTAAATAAGGGGGAGATGACTATACTTGTACTTTAATATGGTCATCCCCCGCCTCCCCCCCCTCCCCACCCGAAATAAATATTATATCTTATCAGACCAGCTAGCTTACCTCTGACATTGTCGAATGTAAGTTTAGCATTGTCGACACCATTGAGGCCCATCTTGTAGCCCATCTCCTCCACCAAGACATCGGGCAGAACGTTCAGTTCCTTATCTCTAATGGGGACCAGAACAGCGTGGATACCTGCAAATAATACACATTTTAGCTTACTCTAAATGCCGGTGTACACTATATAGTAATCAAATTATATATTTATCGTGTCTATATTAATTATAATATAGTTATTCAATGTTTTCTACAGAACTTATGTAAGCCGTGATCAATTGAGATGAATTTTGGGTAATATTGTGTAATATGAAGTTAGTATATGATTATAATAAGGTGGTCGTGTTGTCCAGTATTCTACCGTAGTATTTTGGGGGCATATATTAGTATAAGATATTTAATGCAGTGAGAGGGCAGAGAGGTTAGTTTAACATATGTTTGAGTTTGTACGAGGTTGGTTTGTGGAGTGTTTAGAGATTACTAGAGTTACTATGTTGTGGCTATCGACAGGATAGTTGGGGATTGTTTAGAGATTGCTAACAGGGAGTGGGAGATTGTTTAAACTATCTGGGGGCGAGATGGATAGGAGGTTGGCTTTTTGGGAGGGGGTTTTTTTTTTTTTTTTTTTTTTTAAGAGAGGCTGGGCCTGGTTGGCCCACGAGAGGATAGCATATGGATGCTTTGCCTACCTCTGGGGTATGGCAGTCCTGTGGGAGGATGCCAGTGGAATCAAGATGTGTAATCACGGATGATGGTAAGTGTTGTGGGGTGTGTCATAGATAAACGCTTAATTGGTGGTTGAGTGTGGAAGAGAGAGGTGAAATAAGACGGCGTTAAAATAGTCGCTATGTTACACCTGTCTGGTCCAACTCCTCCAGCACCACTAAGCGTTTAGTGTGGTTTGTAAAGTTGACAATGGTGGAGATGTGTTGGTTGTCGAATATGTCATTGACAGAGAGGTAGTAGTCCCGGAAATATTGACCTCTTATTTGGGCAATAGCCGGTCACTGTCCGAGAAAGTGTGAGACAGTCTCCTCTCCGTCGCCGCATTTAGGACAAGCACTTGCGTCTGATTTGTGAATGGTGTGTAGGTGTTTGTTGAGGCCACAATGTCCCGTGATGAGGTGCACTGCAGTTCTGTAATTTTGTCTGTTGTTACTGAGTGTAGTGTTGAGATTTTTGATGATGTTGATGTTTTTATGTCCAAGTGTCAGTTTAGTGTGTCTGGGACCATTAGTAATCCATGATTCTTGATTAAGTTTTGTGACTTTGTCGTTGATCAGGCGTTTGATGTAAGATTGTGGAATTGGGCAATTCAAAGTGGATTCACTGGTTGTGCCATTTTTGGCCAGCTCGTCTGCTTTTTCATTACCCCACAATCCGATGTGTGCTGCTATCCATCTGATCTCTAAGGTGTTAGTGGATCCGAGTGTATTGAGGGTGTCGTAGCAGTCTCTAGTAGTTCTACGTTGAAGGTGAGGATATAGCTTGAATAGAGGAGAGACTGTCTGACCATATGATGATATGTGTGTTTGTGTAAGTTGATAGATATTTACAAGCTTCGATGATGGCAGTGAGTTCTGTTTGATAAACGGTGCAATAATCATTGGGAGGGGGTGACAGTTTACCCGATCGACAGGTGGGTCAATTTGATGCCGGACAGGTTCGGGAGCCAGAACCTGTTAAGGTTAGGTCTTGGAGTTAGTGCAATAGTTGAGGCAATATGAATCGGAGTAATTAGGAGTTTTATCGTGCAATGTTTGAGACCAGTTTTGTTGTGCAATTAGTCGATTATTCGTTGTTCAGTTTCGTACCTTTTTTACCATTATTATCCATCTCGTTTCCATTGTCCAAGCCCTTAATTAAATACTAATAAACTTCAAACCGGGAAGCAAGTGTAAACTGCTTACACTTATAATTATTGTGATGAGGAATTCGAAAACCATTGTATCGGAAAAGAAATGAAAATGAGGTCAATTGAGTATCATTTCGCCGTCCTTCTACTGATGATGTACCAGACCGGTTTTGATCTAACTAAAAAAAAACTATAGTTTCTAATCTAATCACTAATGACTCTACAATCTTGCCTCGTGAGGCTGGAGATGTTGAAAATATTCGATATCTACATTATCTAGTGCAACTGCAGCTGTTATACACCCTCTTGGTTCAATGTCACAACATTCAAACTTCGAATTATTTATTAATAAACAAAGCTTAAATTGTTTTGCACGTAATTTAATAAGCTCGACAGCTGGAAGCTTCATGTGATGTACTTCATCATGGAACCAGTGTCTGAGAAATGGGTCTTTTATTCTCTCTTAGTTTATTCTGCAGTCGTGTCACATAGTAAATAGTTGTGTTTGTTAATACAGGGTGGCCCAGAAGTAACTGCCCAGCGGGAACCCTTTAATAACTCACGTAATTCTTCTTAGAATTGCACAGAAATTTCAGAGATTATAGATATGGGTCAGACTTAGATTTCCTGAAAATTTCGTCAAATTTAATTACTTACAGTGGGTGTGGCACGCAACTCCCTCTTTTTCACTATTGTCACCATAAAGTGAGAACGCTTTCAGCTAGGAACTTCAAAGTTTTTAGACACATTGGGTTTGATAATTGAAGTGCTTTCCCAAAATTTCAAGTTGGTTGTTCACAATTTAATCGAGTTATGACCCTTTTAAGATCTTGCAGATACGTGATCCAGCACTTAATCAGTGATATCTTTACTCAATCAATTCCCTGATTGGTTGGAGACTGCTTTAAATAGAACAGCAACCGAAGCGCTATAACGAGAATTTCTTCGGTTTTAAGGAACGTCACTATCAGTATATTTTACTCAAAGTGATCATATCGTCATCCACCAACATGCTCGTTACCGCCTAATGAGGGTCATTGTTGCTCGCTAGCGAATAGCTTCCGATGAGATTACTGATAAGGTGACGCGTAGGGAGCTATTGTCAAAGTGGTCATGTCACACACACTCATATAGAAATATATATCTAATATAATAAGAAAAGTAGAAAGATGTTAACTGTTTTAGTACTCTCTATTATAAGAAAGTTAAAGGGAAGTTATAATGCACAACTTTGCATGAGGATGTAAGAAACGGTAACAAAGAAAGGCGACGAGTCCACCTGATAATTACAATATGGGTGGTTACCTAGTATTCTATATACCTTTAGATTAAGTTTGAGAGCATTTACGTTTAGCAGTGTAAAGTAGTCGCAAATCTTTTAATTTGTACTGTGGAGCAATTAATAGCAGTTTCTACTTGCAATTGAATATTGATGTCGCCCCATTATGAACTAAAGTTTTAAGCTTCTAGAACTGCGAACTGTGAGTTCAGAGAGGCAGGTTAATCTGTCTTTCCTCTGGATGTGGATACTAGTGGGGAGCCAAACTGTGTAAGAAATGTTTCGACAGTGACAGTGATTCTGGGTTTTGATTGGTCAGTATTTTGTTAATCACTGTCACGTGTTAGAAACAATAAACTTTCCACCAATATTCATATCTATGATAATATAACATTTTATTGTTACAAAAACTTAGTACCTACACAACTCGTCAAAATATATCGGGTATATCATAACAATCAGTATTATTATAGATTGAATTGAGGTTTTATCTGCATCTGATCACTCATCTTTCTAAGTTATCTTTTACCCAAGATTTAAACCCCTATTCTATATCGACAGATCTAAACATTCCACCAGATAAGTTAACATATCATTATCCCAGGTAAACAAGTATGCGATATATTCATGCCAAAGACTTCTCCTTCATAATGGTGCTTGCTTGCGCTCTGTACATGTTCACAAGTTTATTGTTTAATACCCACACAGTTACATTTGAAGAGTTGAAGCATGAACTTGACTATTATAACCCCATCTCAGAGCTCAGCCTAGTGATATTTCCAGAACATGAAACTAGCAGTGAAACGGTTCCAGACAATCATGTAAATGTGGTACAAGAAACTGCAAGGTCTCCTGCCTCAGATGATGAAAATGGGATGTCCAAGGTAAAGCACAACTACTTCATGGTTATATTTATACCTTCCATGCCTAAATCATCAATGCAACGCCAGTATCTACGAACAAAATGGCTCAACATGTCCAACTGGAATGAAAACGAATTCAAAGGTATAGAGAAGCAATACCTGACTTTCAAACTCATGTTTGTAATAGGAAAAGTCATAAACAAGGAATACTCAGAAGAATTCTTGAAAGAAGTCTCAGAAACAGATGATATTTATCTAATAGACACAGAGGAAAGTAAGTTAATTCTATCAGTCAAACTGCTCTGGGGTATGAAGAAAAGTGTAGCGCTCTTCAACTACACCTACTTTGTCAAAGTGGACCATGATACGCTTATTGACCTTCCCCACCTTATCAGAGGTCTTTCAGTAGAACAAAGGGAGAATTTATATACGGGGTGGTGTAATAAGAGGTTGCTAAGTACAATTTACAAGAGAACATTTAAGTACTGTTTAGGGGGCGGGTATATCTTATCACGTGATCTGATAGAGAAGATTTCATTGTTAAAAGAGAACGTGACAGACATTGGAATGCCCATGGAAGACGGATATGCTGGCTATTTAGTATCAAAAGTTGTCAAACAATACAATATCACTGGAACTATACCACGCCATACTCCTGATGGACTCCAAATATATGCCAAAACAAAATTTTTGTTTAACAAGTATTTCTACCACTGGCTGAAGAAATTTGGACATATGGATATGGTGTTTGAATGTCGAATAATAGCTAATAAAACTATGTGCCCCTCTATGAGGTATGAGTTTCCAGAAGGGATGGATCATTGTATGTGTATTGTGGAATCTACAATACAGGAATGAACAATATAGGGTAGCATTATTATTATAGTATGGTTTTTATGATTTACAATTTGGAAATATTTTGATGTTCTTTATAAATACAAAAATATAAAATCTGTCAGTGAAAATGTGCACTGCAAAGAAAATGGTTTTTAAATCTTGAGTGATATGAGCCAGCACGTGTATCTTTGAAATACACATTAAAGTAACCAATTACGTTCATTTTGAGAAAGGGAATTAAACGGTAAAGGAGTTGGTTGATTTTACTGCAAACAAAAATAACCAAAATAGTAAATACATACCATAATGATAAGATATCCGTCCAAAACTTACCATGGTTAACTCCATGAGTAATGAGATGTGCAAACACCACCACATGGTGAGCGTGAAGTGCTCCATTTGTGATCCAGTACTTCTGTGCAAGAGGATTTGGAGTGTGGACTATCAGCTCTCTGTTGGAGATAACAGTTTCTTAGGTGGAAAATTTTATCAAAATTGGATTCAATATAATATATATAATACTCCAATACTTGGTAGGATGGTGCGAATAATCCCTCTTTCTAGGAGTAAGGTACTAAGGTATGGTAAATTTACAAATTCACAGACAAAGATCAAGACTTACTTGGTATCAGGATCAAATATTGCAGTGGTTTCCATTTCCACTGCATTGTTTCCATAACCAAGTTCAGTTAGTCCAAAACAACCGATATCAGCAAGTGAATCAATGCCTGTGAGATAAACATGTTATGTTCAATAGTATGAAGTAAACAATTTACACAGATAAAACCACTGGGATTTCACCACCAACACAATGCAATGAATATGCTTATAAAAAATTAGTTGAGATACTACAATTGATTCAGATAACAACCTTCAAGAAGCTGCTTATGATGTTTCTCTGTGCCTAATTTGAAGACAGTACCACCAAATAAGTTAAATTGAACGGTCATTTTTGTTGTCATTGCTGGGTCTGAAATTAAAAAATGTTATTAGTATTTTCGTTCCGAAAGACTAGATGGTAAACAAAAGCAAAAATACTGATAAAGAATTTATTAAGAAATCTAATATCATAATATATGATTCACACTGAAACTGTTGTTAAAACGACGAGTTAAGTTCTGAAGCTAACATCTATCATGAAGACAAACATGTGATGATTATAACAAACCTATTATAGCAGCCAGTTCGTGAGCGGCAAAAATACGTAAAGGATTATCACGGAAATCTAACACAGATATGAAGTCATTATCACAAATACGCTGGAGACGGTCCAAAGCTAATTGTCGCTCTTCAGCCAAGGAAATGTTGTATCTGGGTTTCATCACAGGATCTGACATAAATTTTCGAAACCTGGAGAGTAAAAAATCATAACCTAGTCATCAACACTGGTCTGGTGCATGTATATTGTATAGGCCTTAAATTTTTTCCATATGAAAATGACAGCGATGACAATAAAACATACTTTTAATGCATAGCAATACAGACCTAAACGATTTCAAACATCACTATATTTATCATTAAAAAGGATAAAGATTGATTTACCTTGCTCTCATGTCATGATTATCATGGTCAAGCAGTCGAGTTAAAGATTCTGTGCTGTAGTCTGGTTTTGGATATTGTTTCTGCAAATCTGAAGAATTTAGTATCTTTAGACCCTAGTATCTTTAGACCTTCCATAAGTATAAAAAGTAAAGAATACAGGAACATCAATTTTGCAAAACAATAACAATATACAAGTGGATAAGTTTCATCAAAGGTGCATTGGAGAATCTTCTATCATCTAACCTGGTGGAGAGGTTTTGTTGGAGAGGGAAGGCATGGTTGCTGACATGGAGGAAAGCAAACATCGGCTGTTTGCATGATTGAAAATTGGGCGTAGGTGGAACATGCCTAGAACAATGAGTTAGGTCATTAATCAATATTTAATCTTACTTATAATTCAAAGAATAATGTTTGTATGTCTGTATGTACGACCGCCCACGTGCAAATTAGATAAGAAATAGGAAGTTGCATAGTAACCATGGTAACGGTGTTCAAAAGCGCATGTGCAATCGCCATTTTTTATCACGTGCGAGCGCCATTTTGATTGGTTACATTTTCAGCTACATTTTTATCAGCTGTATCTTTGTTTGTGAGTTGTGATGGATATTTTTTGATGCAATAAAAAATGACTACCAAAGAATAAATAATAATACTAGCTTCATCTCTGTTAAAACAGGCTTTCTAGTATTATAGAAATAGCTGCTCAAGCCATTTTATGTAACATTTGTGGTACAAAACCATCAATTAAACCACTTATCACCGGCCGATTTAAAAAATTTGCTTATGGGCTTCGTCAGAGTTTTTTTGGCACTATACCGAAAAAACCAGTCCCGTATTACCGTTTTTTAATATAACCGACCGGAAATTACACACGCACAGACAGACAGACAGACAGACATACAGACAGACGATCAGACACACACACATTCTTAGATTATTGTTTAAGATAATTATCAATTTTTTGAGTTGCCTGCATTTCAATGCTACTCAAAGTTTAGCCAGACAGAATTCTTTCAAGTACAGCTCCTGCCAAATTTCAGAACAATCCTATGAAAAAATATTTCCAGAAAGTAGATTTATTAGAGGCAGGCTAATAAATTACAAATCCAGTCCTCAACAGCGATTGAAATTTGTATATTTAAACAATGACGCTTAACCATCCATAGCTTTTAGTGGGATCATTATTTGGATTAAGCGGGAAATGTCATTGTTAGATCTCACTCTCATTCAGTGAATATTATTTTAGTCTATTTTGAAATTCCATTGACCACACCCTACCTTCTAAAACAAGCAACAGATTAGTTGTGCTAATGCGTTGTACAATCATGGAGAGCAAGATTAGAGGCTAGGTGGCCTAAGTGGTTACTAGAGGTTCGAATCCCAGTCGCACATAGTCTAAGGAGTTAATAAAACAAAAAATTATGTCTCCTCGATCGATTCAGCTGAATGATCTGATAGGGATCGGAAATGCGATTGGGGGTTAAATGAGGTGGGCCCTGCCAAATGATCAGAAATATTCTTATGATACCCTTTCAGTACATATACATTGTACAGTGCAGAAAACATACCTTTAGTATGGACAAATATCGTTTCAAAAAGTTGGTCCTAAATTATGGAATGAGCTGCCTTTTGAATTTAGGAATTTCATGTTGTTGGAGTTTGGAATCTTTTATCTAAAACCGTTTCTTTTCAAATTTACTTTCGATTTTGTTTAAATTTATTGCATCAAATCTTTAAATTATGGTAATTGCCTATTTAACACTGAGTGCATGCATGCTGGCTTCGCAAGCTTTTTGCTTATTGAACAAAATTAATTTTTTGTTTCACAGAAATTAAACAACACATTTTAACATTTATTACTGCATTTGATTGACGATGTCAATCTTTCACATAACAGTTTTTATATATTAGTAGTTTAATAATGCGTCGCTATAATTTGGCGCATGTGGTTGAAATGTGCAACCTGCATGCAATGAACATTTTTAATGCGCAGTGCGGCAATTGCTCTATCCAAAGCCCTTAAGCACTTGCAGTGAAACAAGTGCGCCTGCATTGGCGCAAAAGCACATGGTTTGTCATACGTTGTATGACCCGCCACGCATTAACATAGCCATGTGTCTACGCGTACTACGTGACGCGCTTGTTTCACAAGTAGAATCCTTTGCCGCCTTCGGCGGTCGCGCGCTACTGAGCTGCAAGCGAAAGGGCTCTGGTTAGAGCAACGCCGCGCACGAGTGCGCGGCTCCCCTGTATCGTCGAAACTCTATAGTGAAGCAGCAGTGGGGGTCACCACGTGATACAACACATGGTTAGGTGAAGTACGGCAAAACAGTGCGCAGTGCACTACGAAAATTACTATTACAATATAATGAACAAAATGAGTTGACACAGAATGTTTGTGAATAAATGAATGCAGATTAAACAAATCTACCGAAAACAGGAAAGGACAATTGGTATTTTGGGCTTTGTTAACAAGCTGCGCCGCGCGCCTTAGCTGCGCTAGTCATTATATAGATCTGCTACAATTTTGTAATTGTTTATTAATTGTTTTCAAATACTTGTTACAGGATTTTAATCAGCTCAGTCGTACAAAATTATAAACGCCAATTTTATTAATTGAATAAATATGAAATAACTTTTTGAAAATGATTTCAATTCACTCAAATAAACGGCGTTCTAATCCAAAGTTTTAAAAAATTGATTAAAGCCGTAAAAATGTGCATGTGTAAAAATAAAAATATTATCAACCGTGGAATTAACAAGCGAAAACTGGAAAAATGAAAAAGTGAACAAAATTTTCAAAAAGTGCGCGTGTCGGCAAGCGCTGTGCAGCATTTAAAACATTTTCTGCTTATGGTGGAATTATAAAGCAATGAAAGGCATTAGTTTGGTCAAATAAAACAAGTTTTATGGCACAAACAAGTTTTATGGCACAAATTTATTAAAATTAGAAAATATATGCCAATTTTGGCATTCACAATTAGAATTGTTTTTAACTTGAATTATTTTAAGATTAGTACTATTGAGTAAGTATTAACCACTGTTATATTTTTGTCTCCTTAGTATAGTAGACAGAGGTATAGAGACAGGGGTGCGAGAAACAACTTTGTTGATATGAATAGTTTAGATTTGAATTTGGAGCCACAAGGCCAAGGGTGATTTTCAAATGTTTCTCCCAATATTTGAGATAGGGAATATATGTAATAAAATTATTCAAACAATATACACATAATATAGCAATGACCCTATATAAAATCTACCCTTTAAGAATTAAAAAAGTTTTCTAAACAATCAAAAATTACCCTTGGCCTTGTGGCTCCAAGTTAAGATCTAGACTGTTTATATCAACAATGTTTTTTCTCGCATTTCTGTCTCCACGGAGAGAAATCACTGTTGTTCTTAGGATTTCAAAGCGAAGGCGCTTTCTAATGTATCCTACAGCATCCGAGTACCTCTGGCCAGTGTGGTACTCCATCTTACTGGCCAGCTTCTTAACCAGTCTTTCAGCTTCACCACCCATTCCACCAGAAGTCGAGAAAACTAAAGGTGCGAAGCTTCCTTTCTCCACTTCAAGAACCCTTGCGTTGTAACATCGCTTTTTCTAATTTTCATGGGACTGGTACATCGCTGGGATTGATTTGCTTGCATTGGAGGGGGCTGGGGCATGAAATACCCTTACAAAAAAAAAAAAAAGGAAGCAACTCACGGTATCACTCTCAGAAGAGACATGTTTCATCATTTACCGGAATTGCAACCAAATATACACAATAAGGTTTGGTACTTTATCCGTACATCCCCTTTAATAGCTACAATAAATTGTCTATAAAATTTACATAAACAAACTTAAGAGACCTCAAAGCTCGTCTTCTGAGGAATGAGATTGAAGGATACGTCATCCAGTCCAAGGTGCTGGGCTTTTTGTCTTCCTCTGATTCCCCTGAGTGCTATGAGTGTGCTTCGTAGCAGATCAAACCTGAATCGTGTTCTGATGTGATTTTTGACCTGGCTCTTAGCTTCTTTATTGTGGTCAGCTATCCTTTCAGAAATACGATCTACAAACACAGTGCAGAGTGGGCCCATACCTCCGGATGTTGTAAAAACTAGTGGGACAAAGGACCCTTTCTCTGACTGAAATACCCTTACATCAAAAAATGCCCTCTCTGAAGCATTCCAAATCGATCTTGCAGAAATGTCCAGCCTAGCTTGGTCTCCTAGGACTGTTCCCTTTGGTAACTCTAGACCATCAACTGGAAGAAGAACTGGCTCAGTCTGCACATCCTTGCATTTCACAGTTCTCATTAGTTCTGCAAAGGTTTCTCTCAGCGAAGGTGTCTCTCAGGGAATATATTGATTTTTGAAGGGTTGTTTTTATATAGGGTCATTGTGACAATTATGTGTGCAGCCAAGACCAGCCAGGACAAAAGCCTCATCATGGCAAATCTTAGACGTCGTTTGCGATTTGAGCTACTTAAAACAGTTTTGATTGCAGTGAGAGGACACAGAGGACGGTATTATAAGAAAGCAATACCTGTTGACAAACTGGACCTAAATCTTGCACACACCACCAGCGATGAAGACAGGGGTGATGATGTTGATGATGAAGATGAGGAAGTTGATGATGAGGTTGAGAATATAGATGAAGTGGTTTCAGCAGAGTGAGCTGAAAAGAAGACAAGATTCTATTCTCATTTATTGATTATTATATTTATTGAAATAAACATATAATATCCATTACTCCAGGAGTGATGACAGGATATATAAAAATTTAAAAAAAGTTTTTTTACAGTTTCTTGTTTCACACCTGTCTAAGGTTAAGATGCACAACTTCTCAAGTTTAAGTGTCTTTTAGCGCTGAGCGTAAGGGTTGAATCTAATTTTTATTTTAACTTTTTGGTGCTGTATATAAATAACATTAATTAATTATCGTTATTATTGAAAGTGTGAGAGGAATTTTGTTATCTTTAATTACTTTGAATGGTGTTTGTGTTAAATAAATACTGAGAATGTCCCTTAGCAGCAATGAAAAGAAAACGACCATACAACAATCATGCTCAGCAACAGCGCGATGTTCAACATATTCCTCACAACAATCCAAATGGGCAACAAGACCGCTACAATACACCTGGACCAAGCATTGGCTCCTCATCGTGAGTTCTCATGTTAAATTATATAATTGTTATACCTTGAAAATATAACCTTTGATTCCTTGGTATGATAATAAAGTGATTTAAACTACATTGTAGGAGCACACACTAACATTCATTTAATTAAGAATTTTGATTTGATCATATTGCTTGAATTTCAGCGGATTTATACCTCTCAGCAATGGACATCGTGCACCACAATCGCATCCTCCAAGTCATGACTCAAGGATGTAAGTATCCATATAAATAAATGTACTGTCAGGGTACATCTTTGCCAAACCAATTTTCTTAATGAGCTGCCTAATTTTATCCTTCAAAATAACCATAACATGATTGACAAGAATGTCATTTACAATCATTTACAATCATTTACAATCATTTACAATCATTTACAATCATTAACATGTGAATTAATTCAGGAAAACTCCACGCAGAACTAACCAACCACCCTCGCGATCGCCCTACAACAACAATAAATCTAACCACCATCACAAGTCAAAAAAACAGGTTGATAAGCCAGCTGCTGTTATAAACTCCTCAGCACCTCTTAAAAATTCGAAAGGAGCTCCTCCTGTTCAAGTTACCAATACTACGCGGAAAAGCATTATTGATAAGAAGGATGATATTGATAAGATAGACATAATTGATAAGAAAAGAAGTGTTGAAAAGACTGACAGTAATGAGGACAAGGATATCATTGTCTTAGATGAACTGTCCTCTACCTCTCCGGATCATGATAAATCATGGTCAAAAAGAAGGAAAGTTATATCCATTGCGAGTGATGATGAAGAAAAAACTGATGGTGTTGAGGATCAGGCTTCTAGTTCAAATCAGCATTCTTCCGGGCCCAGTAAAGATAGTGAAAATGTTCTTCCACATAAATATATCAATCATGTAAGTATTGTTGCATTTTCAGTCACCTTTTTATTTGGGTATTTGCTAGGACTTAAATAAACTGTAAAGAAGCCATCTAAACATGTGAATGATGGATTTAGGAACTGATTCATGATGTGGTTTATTTCTGCAGTTGACATCTGCCCTGCGAAAGTATCATACGAACCAAATGCAAGATAAAGCATTTTTGGACAGGAAACTCTTTCTTCGAGATGGAATTCAACGAATTGTTGGCCAAAATTTTGGAGGTAAACTTTGTGTGGCAGCTGCTTGTTTCATTACTTTCTTTGACTCATGATCATGTATCATTTTACTTTTGGGGTTGTTATCTGCAGCTGCTTATTTGTTAGCCTTTTCTTTACTTAATAATAATATCTGAATTTCATAAATTTTAGAGGGAGTACTTCACTTGACTGGTTCGTCCATGTCTGGTTTTGGAACAATGAAATCTGATGCAGACTTTGCATTGGTATTTGACCCACAACTCAACACAATATCCAAGAAAAAGTCTCGTAATGTCATTACACGTCTTGCATCATGTCTAAGACGGCAAGGTTAGTCTAACTATTACAAAATTGGGTCACATAATATGTTTATTGAGATATGTATAAATGCATATTGCATGTAATATTTTTTTTTGTAACGATTGTTATAGTTTGGTCTTTTTGGGAGAAGTGTTGGATTACTTTCGACGAATGTCCCCCGTAATACGAATTACACAATATTCCACACTGCAAGTACAATGCTGAAAATCATTTGAACCAATATACACATAATTTCAGCATTTTGCGCAAACGTTGAGATGATATTTGCAAAGGTTCCTATCATCAAGTTTTTCGACAAAATCAGTAGCTGTGATGTAGACATTAATATCAACAACATAGTTGGTATCAAGAATTCTTTTCTACTGCGGTCTATTTCATTAGGTAAAGAGAGTTGAATTTAAAATTTGCAATATTCTTTGAATTAAAATTACTGCAAAATTATTATCATATTTCATCAATTATATGTTTGTTAAAACTGATTCTTACTCAACCCCTGTCCCAGCTGATGACCGTATTCCACCACTTGTGATAGCCCTAAAAGCCTGGGCCAAGTCACATGACATCAACTCTGCCTTCATGGGCTCTCTCTCCTCCTACCTCTTAGTCACAATGATGATCTACTTTCTACAGAATGGTGTCTCCCCTCCCATGTTACCGCCACTGAAACAATATGTAGACAGTCTACAGTCTGTTAATGTCAACACTCAACTTCAGCAGTTTGTGCCAAAAACTTTCCTAAAGTTCGAAGTGCGTAACAAGGAAGAAATTGGCGAGATCTTTGTGAAGTTTTTCAGGTTTTGGGTGAAAAAGTTTAGACAGAACAAGGTGTTTTCAGTGTACACAGCACAGGAAAAGATAAGAACGTACAATACTCCTTACTTGGATACCAGTGCTTATGTGCTCGTATTAGAAGGTAGGTCAAGAGTCAATAACCAATTAAGTTTTTAAATTTTGTATTCCGTTTAGTTTATAGTTCCGATTTTCCGATTAGATGAGTTTGATGAGATTCCAAATATTTCATTGTAAGTTGCAAACTAAGCTGACTTATTACTTCACCTGCAGAACCGTTCCAGAAGGACAACATTGCTAGAGCAGTTCGACCTCAGCAGTTGGGCGAAGTCAAGGATAAGTTTCAACAGGTATTTAGCATTTATAGATAAGGCCTTCGGATACTAGTGTTTTGATAAAGTGTCATTAACGTTGTGTCATAAAGTTCTTAATCGGGATCGAGATCATTTATATTTTAGTATTAAATTGTCCCATAAGTTACATATTTATACGCAGGCTTTAATCACAGTGCCTATTCATTGATCTATACCTTCCCTCCGTACTTCAGTATAATCATATTTGCTTCAGGCATGCGACCAGTTTAAAGATATTGCTAGGTTTGATGAGTTGTTTGGTGAACTGACTTAGTCGTTGGAATATTCACATTGTTACCTTCAAGAGGTAATCAATTCTACAGAAATAAAGAAAGCATGAAGTAGCTCCGGAGTGTCGACTTCTACTGAGATTTAAAAGATACAAGGTTCAGACCAAGAATCTAAAGAATTTTTTTATGACGACAGGTTATTTACAGCTACTAAATTTCAGCCAGTCGAAATAAAGCAGGGCCCTTTATTGTCTGGTTCGGGGATTTTTAACGTTCTGTTTTTTAATTCTATGACAGAAATCATGAGAACGGGTTTATAAACACTACTGTGCTTATTTATTATGTTTATAGATGAAACGAGATATATTAACTTATATATTTTCATCGATCTTTATTATGGCCTATTTTTATTTATTTTAGGTACCGTATAGTTTAATTCAGTGATATTTTTCATTGTATCGTGATCTATGGGCTACAGTTAATTTATTGTAATGATTTCAACCGTTCCACGTTATCGATTAACGAGGCCAGGGCTGCAACAAACCATTTTGACCAACAAATGTTTTTGCCCTGTTAACGTTTCCTTTCTCTTCAAATATTTGGAATTTTATACATGTTATGACCCAGAAAGTATAAACTTTTCATCTAATATTGAACTTTCATTCCAATAAACTGTACTTTGCTCTCGTCAAATTGAACACTAAATCCGATATTAATGTTTCACAATTCCCAGTTTTACAATCACCTCAAAACTCACCACACGCTCCTCAAGAACTAGCACGCTGATGTGAAGCAGCGCCCCACACCTAGCAGCGATATGACGCCCAAACAAAGCATGTGGGGAGAGACCAGTGTGTTCGTGACTAAGTCGTTCAGACTCAACAAGGTCCTCTCACATCGGGTACCCAGCCGGATTACTTTTACTGAGGATGATAAGAAGATGTACTTCCTGGCGGGGAGTGGCAGGTCTTGTCTCTACAGTGTCGACTTTGAACAAGGTTTCAGTTTATATCATGTGGCATTTTTTGTGATGATATCAAATTCTATGTTTGCCGGTTCAGTGTCAAATTTAAATAGCTGCAAGTTTTCTTTAACTCATTGTTTTTCAGAGGTGGAAGATATTGACAAACCTCTTGAACCGACACAGTTCTTTGATAACGCCTACGTTCCAATAAGCCGCGAAGAGGAGGTTAGTTTAAAACTTGCTCCTAATTTCAGTTGAATAAGCTAATCAACAAGTCAGTTAATGAGTTAACTTAGATTCCCAAACTTACTGAGAATACATAAAACTATTAAACAATGGCCTTGTTCAGCTATTACGAGAAAGACAGAGAATCTGTAAGAATGGTATTACCACGTTTGAGTACTGTAACAAAACTCTTCTAGTCCCCCTGGGATGTAACCTCTTCTACCACGACATGACCATTGCAGAGGTAAACATTAAAAACACTAAATTAAGACCAGATTATTTAAATTTAAGTCACAGTGCATACTTCTTTCTCTACATGAGGTTACAGCATATCAGAATCACGTGACATCACGTGACAAGTGTATCCTATTTATAACCACTCCAGAATCAGCCAAGTCTAATAAAAGAGAGCGAGCAGAACATGTACTACGACACCAAGCTGTGTCCTACAGACCCGCGACTCATCAGCTTCATCAGAAACAACGACATCTACATCACCTCCAGTCTTCTCCAGGAGTACACTGCTATCAGGCTCACTGAGTCTAGTAATCCTTCAGGTTAGACACAACAGCTACCATACTCATCGTTGCAAATATATAATAATAAAATGGGTGACACAAAATTTCAGACAAATTATAGACAAATCTTCTGAAACAAAATTAAATCTTAAAAACAAAAAATTCGAGAAAGCAATCCCCTGTTCTCATTTCTCAACAATTGTACCCGAAAGCGCTCCAATGCACGTCACAACGGCTATAAACCACATGGCACATCATCAGCTGAAATGTTCTCCACCGTTTGTACATTAAATTTAAATTTAGTAATGAAACCTCGCTCTATGAAGATAGACGGGCATCTACCCTTATAGTAACCGCTCAAAGTGACAGTAACAACAGGATTTGAAACGAATCCACATCCCTCATAGCTGATAAGTTTATACGATTTTCCGAAACTATACCAAGCGTGCTTCCCAGTCTGGTCGTATCTTGCAACTCCAGAGCATGTCAAAGCACAGGGTTCGGGATGGGTTGCTCCGTCGGGGCTGCTCAAGATCTTCAACTCACTCGCGAGAGTGGGGTTCATTAGCAACATCACAGTTAGCATATAGCCGAGACGTTTCATCTTGGGCAGAGTTTGAACGATTGCAATATTTTGTAAAGCTAATAAAGTGACTTTCGAAGGATTATATAATGCCCGGGATTTTATGTTTGCAACAACCATATGTCACTCTAACTTTGTCACAGATAGTTAGAGTGACATATGGTTATTTATTGTCAAGAATACATGGGAATAAATGTGATTAAAAGAAGGCGAAAATGAATTTTCACTTTTTAAAGTTGTTAGGTAGAAGGTGTAATATTTGACTTGCCATTTACAAAGATGCTGAAAATCGATCCTCCAATATTTAATCAATTATAAATATATTGATCAATTATAAATTTTCATGATGTGTGAAATACATTCGATACGTATACAGTGAAACAAAACAAAAATGTGCAATAAAGTATAGTTAGGATAGCAATAGCTAAACCTCAAAATTAAAAATACATTATTTCTTGGTTACTAAGTTGATAACTAAGTTGATTACTGAGTTGATAACTAAGTTGATTACTAAGTTGGTTACTAAGTTGAAAACTAAGTTGATTAGTAACTTAATTTACTAACCGTTCAGAGCTGTATAATGGAGTACCGTCCTTTGTGGTCCAGGAAGAGTTTGACAGATACACTGGATACTACTGGAGACCTATACAGGTAGTTTAGAATCATCATTGTAATTCAAATTGTAATCAAGGCGCCGAAGATAGAGCGCTTTTTGTTGTTTGTTTCCGCCTGTTTGACCTCTAAAACGTGTGGTACCTACTTTTGCTTATAACATCCACTGACTGTGTCCAGGACGCTCCGGAGACGTATCACGTGTTATACGAACAAGTAGACGAGACAGGAGTACCAAGTGTGCGACTAAGTGCGGCTAGTGAGGAGAATCAGAGCTACA
Source organism: Bolinopsis microptera (assembly GCF_026151205.1). Taxonomy (NCBI): domain Eukaryota; kingdom Metazoa; phylum Ctenophora; class Tentaculata; order Lobata; family Bolinopsidae; genus Bolinopsis; species Bolinopsis microptera. The sequence continues at coordinate 15,025,986 of NC_087073.1, forward strand.
AGTTCCCACTAGCAGGACAGTCTAACGCTGTAGCTAGCCTTAAACTTGTCAAGTTTACCCTTGATACTGAGGTTAGAGTCGCTAGCCTGGAAATATTAAAAGTTACTTTTAAAGACAGTTATTCATTGCTTTTATAATGAGCTGGGGTTTAAATTAAATTTTTATATGTATTAATATATTATATAAATAATGGTCGAAATCTTAGTTTTCCACTACAGCATACTCCAATACGACGAGAGGAATTAATATGGTAAATAATCAATATTTTCATCAGTCTAAAAAGAATGTAACTGATAAATAACATATTTTGTTATGTAACGCAGGCCAAGACTGTGGGGCAGATAACAAGATATAATCTGTTGGAGGAGCTTCAAGTGACATTCCCGTGGGTAGAATACATACCTTGGTTTAACTGGCATCCTTCTGGTATGTCAAAACATTATCAACAATTTTCTTCTATGTACCACTTTAATAATGGAGTAGCAAAGAAATTTGTTAAATTCTTTTCTCATGGATCGTTCTTTGAATTAAAGTTTTAAGCTGTCTAAACTCTTTTCTCAGACAGACTGAGAAAATCTCAATTTTCAAAACAAAGATAACTGGTCTTCTAACGTATGTTGGCCTGATTAGAATGACTAACTAGGAATATATATTTTACTATCTATCTATTCTAATATTAATGAAAAATCCGTGGTGTGCGTGTGTAATTTACAAATGACTTAATCAAGAAAACATAAAAGAGTTATGGGACTGGTTTTTTCGGTATAGTTCCGACCCCGTTCCGACAAAACTCCGACGACCCCAAACGATTACTTGGTTTTTGTGAAATTGAAAACTATATTAGACTGTTGTCATTTTTTATAGCGGTGGATTCAATCTGAAATATATACGAGGTCTACTTCGTTAACAATACTTTGCTCCCTGGCCTGAGTGAGAGAACAGATTTGCCTTCATGCTACTTAACTATGTTTAAGCGTGTTCTCTTCATCCTCACTGGTAACGTTTCATAATTTTGTTTTAGGTATGTTTTTCTGTCTATGACATTTTACAAACATATCTTGATCGCTTGATGCGTGTTTTCGACTTATAGCGGGTTTATACTTTTGCACCGTTTCAACTGCAATAGTGGTGTTCCAACAGTAGGCCGGGTTACTCTAATATTGATATATTATACTGTGGTTATTACTGACATATGTTTTGTAAGTCTTTGGAATAGTAGTCAGAAGGTATAGTATCGTATGTACACTTTTAATTCCTTTCTTGAAATTTTATTAAAGACTCCTATTCTGTATTTGTGTATTTTAAAATGAAAGTGTTAAATTCTCACAGTCACTCCCTCACTCAGGGAAGAGTATTTGGTGTATGTTACTGGATCGACCTCAACAAAAGTTCTCTCTCATTACACTCCCTTTGGAATACTTCACAAAACTCACAAATGGAACGTCGGAGGAGAATGAGGTAAAACCGAGCTCATCGATCACCACTCTCGTCTCCAAAACATCTCAGACTTGGATTAATGTGCGTTACTGGTTAGCAATTTTAGCGACTTGAAACATTTTCTTCAGTTGCGTTAAACTTTTTATCGTTGTTTTTTATTTCCTTTCAACTGAGTTGATTGATTGAGTTTTATTTAAGTTTTTAATTGTATCAACCATTAAATCGGATTTAAACATGGCTTGAGCAATAAGCGTATGTTTTGTAACTTTCAAGCGAACTGAAATATATGAGAGTATAGACTTTAAAGTTTACATCATAGCTGATATTCAATCATTGGAAAGATAATCTCCATTCCCCCATTTATCTGCGAACTTAGTGACGGCATAAAAATGTTGGTACATGAAATGAGAAAAGCAGTAAGTTCCACAATCTCCTTCAAGGTATCAGAAGACATAAAGTTCCTACCCTCTGAAGAAGGAACATTCGACTTTGTGTTCCTGCACGAGGATAAACACAACCACCTGTACCGGGTAACGTGCACCGGCTCCACCACTACAGAGACCCAGCTGACTGACGGAGACTGGAGTGTTACCTCCCTCCTCGCTGTTACCCCTTCTACCGTGTACTTCCACGCACAGCGTAACCCCATACAACAGCACCTCTTCAAGATGGAGCTGAAGACTCCGGGGGTGGTGGAGCAGCTTACTCCGGAGGGGTTCTTCCACACTTGCACTCTCAATAACTCTCTCACTGAGTTTGCTAGTGTTTACTCAAACTCTTACACTCACTATCAGTGCTCTGTCTTCTCTTTAGGTGACGTGTCATGCTTGTTGTTACTTTGATTATGTTACGATCTACTGTTTTAACAAGATTTTCTAGTAAACCTCTGTTGATTTATTTCACTATACACTGAAGTACTGAACCTCAATGCTCAGTATCTTCACAAAAGTAAACGGAAATTGTAATCTCAGATACGGGAGACAAGCTAAGGACAGTAACCTCAACTCTAAACTTTGGTGAAGTGTACCTGAAGAAGACAGGAGTTGTACCTGAACCCCAGAAGGAAGGGGGACAGATAACCACGTACCGCTACGATACTCCCATTATAGATAAGATAGATTTGGACGGGAAGGACGTGTATTATGTTATCTACCCTGCTAAGGGTGTGGATCTAACCCAACCTCAGCCTGTATTGTTGTACGTGTACGGGGGTCCTGCTATACAGCTCGTGGTTGATAGGTCCGTATTCAACATTATAATAATTACATATATATACAATAATTACATCAATACGTTATCCTTGTGATCTAACTTTTTTTATTGTAATATACATACAAAAGTATAAAGTCTAATAATGTCGCGTATAGCGAACATTGACATTAATAGAACTTAGAAGTTGTCATAATTTTAAACAAGTAATAGAAGACCCTCTCAAGCCTAACCACAAATAAGCTAACATGTATTAACCCCAGGTTTAAAGGAATCCACCACCGACAACAGAACCTGTTTGCTACACTAGGTTACAGTGTCGTAGTAGCAGACTGTCCAGGATCTGCTAACAGAGGTAAAGAGTGGGCTGAGGTACTCTACAAGAAGATGGGCAGTGTCGAGGTAGACATGCAGATCAAAGGTACCTTTCTATAAACTATGATATTTTCTGTTTTAATGAGTGCTTGGTTGGTCAATTTTTTTAAAACTATTCCGTAGAAATTGTGCCCAATGGATGGCACCATTTATAGACTTTTCATTACATCTTCTCTTTTTAATCTTAACCTCTTCAGTTCTGGAGGCCCTATCACAGCAGCACACTTATCTGGACCTATCGAGAGTAGCTGTGATGGGCACTTCTTACGGAGGATATGTGGCGCTAATGGCACTGGGACAACGTCCTGATTTCTTCAAACTGAGCATAGCAATAGCGCCTGCCATATCATGGCATTTGTACGATACGGCGTACAGTGAGAGGTACATGGGCCTGCTTAACGAGAACCAGGACGTTTACTACGGACCGAGCTCTGTACTTCACTACGTACCTAACTTCCCGTCTGAGTATGTGAATATTTTGTTTGGTATTATTCCCGTTTGTTAAGGGGAGGGCGATTCACTGTTAAATAATCGCAGATCAAGGGTCTGCTTGAATTATAACAATAGACTAATTTTAAAATCTTTTACCGTTGAATATTCGAAAATGCAGCATGAGCACCATATTGAGCTTTGTCCCTTCAAGTATTGTTAGATATGACGTTTCAATCTTTTATAGCCTAATAATATGAGTAACTGTTGCAGGGAGCACAGGTTGCTGATAGTACATGGTTTAATGGATGAGAATGTGCACTTCACCCACACTACCACCCTTATTAGTGAGATGATATCTGCTGGTAAACCCTACGATCTACAGGTACTTACCCTGCTTTTAACCCGCTATATTTGATTCTTTTAAGAAATTATTTGGCTCTGATTCTGTACGTGACTTTACTGAAATGTCCCCTCACTTTGTTCTTATCACCAAGAATTCAATTTAGATTGACGTATAATTTGTACAATAACTCATGCATATTATCATAATAATATGTACGATCTGTAATTCTTCTGTAATCAACATTTTCTCCCTGAAACTGAAATGTAATCTAACGTTGAGTGTGATATCAGGTGTACCCAGAAGAAAGGCACGGAATAGGGCGAGGAAACGCTCCAGCTCACTGCGATACAACTATAGCTGTCTACCTCAACAACCACCTAAAACATAGAGATTAGCACTTTCATTTTAGTAGTCCTGTCTTGAGAGGTCTTCCTACTTGCACTTGAGATGAATTGTAGCGTTAGGAAATTGTCAATATGTACCCTTCTTGTTGAATGTTTTGCCAGTGAGCACACTTTATTGGTGACGTAAGTCTACCGTACTAGATGATTTTTAGCCGGGAACGGGGATTTTGCTAAATTGGTTGTTTTCTTTGACAATTTGTTGTTTTTCTTAGCTTGAAGCGGTAATTATCCAGTAGCGGGAATATAACCGCCGCTGAGCGAGAAACAAGACTCAGACATCAACTCTTAGCAAGTAACCCGAGTCTGAGTTGCAACATTATGGTAGATTTAAAACAGTAATCGGACGATTATTGGCCGGGCACCGAATGATCCTATTCGGCCATACTAGTTGTGGAAGACACGATAAAAATAATAAATAGACATTTATACATCGCTTTATAGCCGAAAAGAACTCAAAACCCAAAGATTCAGTTCAAGCCATCTGAAGCGATTCATGAACATGTACATAAGCACTAAGAATTTTATGAACCATGAATTTATACGAGAAAGTTATTATACGATGACCCTTTAATGTGCAATATCATTGAATACATTTCCAAAAAGGTCTTAAGTTTCATTTTAAACATTAGAATATCATTAAAAGTTCTCTTCTTTTTTGTCTTGAAAGAAATACAAATTAAATAATAAATCGTCCAAATTGGATCAAGGTGATAATATAAGACGTGAAACACGTTTATATATCTAATAAATAGATTAAGATAGTTTGAAAGCACTTGTTAAACACGAGAAACAAGGTGTTGTATATCCATCTGCATCATATATGATATGGTTTGAACTTCGCCGTCGACACACAATAAAAAGACGACGAAAGATAAAATAACTTACATTCAGAGTAAGAAAAAAGCACACTTACTCTGTTCGACACAAAATATTTTGGGACCTTGTGAATTTGTTGATGTGGTTTTGATATTTCTTTGATATGTATTTGATAATTATATCTTTGCTTTGTTGTTTGCGTTTTTCATTTACTCATAATTAATCTAGTATGGCTTAATTATCGAGTCTTACTCCAGATTGATACAAATATCACAATTAATTGTGCTACCGTGCTTCAACGATGACCTTATAATTAAAACTATGAATCGATTACTTATGTTTTTATGGAAGTGGTGTATGTATTACTAGCGATATAAAGATCTACCATTTATTTAGGAGGGAAAAGTGGGCACGATGAACGTCCAGAATTTAGTGAATAAGAAAAAGAAGGCCTTTATCGGGATGACGGCGCCCCCTGGCTATGTGCCAGGATTAGGTCGAGGTGCCACAGGTTTCACTACGCGGTCTGATATCGGTCCAGCACGTGATGCTAGTGATATTTCTGATGAGAGACACAAGAACTTCAACAAGGGAAAGTCTGGAGAAAGGCAGGAAGAAGAAGAAGAGGATCTTAATGAGTCTAATTTTGATGAGTTTACAGGTTTGTAGCTCATACCATTTGTTAGCCGATTTAATTTTTCGGGTGTTTTCTCTTGACGTATACAAACCTTAACAAAACCAGTTGCAGTTCTGTAAGATTTAAAAGCTCTTACCAAAGTGGAACTTGATAATCTTTGTTCTATCAGTTAATCATAAAGTCAGCTTCAAATTTACAACACTCTTTACAGGCTTGCTTCTTTAGTCAGAGGTAATAAAACTATTATCTCCTCAACCAACAATAACAGTTTATTACCTATTAATAAAGGATATTACAGGATACGGGGGTAGTTTATTTGGAGGTGGAGCGTACGATAAGGAGGACGAGGAGGCGGATATAGTCTACGAGAGTATAGACAAGCGCATGGACGAGCGGCGCAAGATCAAGCGTGAGGAGCGTCTCTTAGAGGAGATCAAGAGATACCGGATGGAAAAGCCCAAGATTCAGCAGCAGTTTGAGGATATCAAGAGAGAGTTGGGTACGATGAGCTCAGATGACTGGTCTGCTATTCCTGACGTCAGCAATATGACACGTACTAAGAAAAACAAGGTAGGATTTAGTGAGTTCCTAAATTGTCAATGTTTTCAAGCAGTACTTATATTTCCCAAAGCATCTGTCTAAGACACCATACTTGTTTAATTATTTCAGTTCGGATACCATGACTCTAATTTTATCTCAGAACACAAGAGCAGAAAGGTTTACCCCTGTACCAGATAGTATGATAGAGAGAATGGCATCACAGCAAGGCCACAACACATACGCTTCTAGTGGCCTCCAATCAGCTTTACCTGGCGCACAAAGTACGCTCGGTATGAAGACTCCCGCTCCAGGCGAACTTGATTTACTACAAATCGGAGTTGCCAAGAACTCTATGTTGGGAGTGAAACTTGATCAGGTTTGGTTTGGCCCATTTTAACATGTTCCGTAACATCATACTCGCAGTATCATTGTCATTATTGTTACTTGTTAGAGAAAAATAGCAACCATCACTTATGAATTTATGAGTTATCATTATTAAATACCTCCAAACACAGGCTTCAGATAGTGTAACGGGGCAGACAGTTGTAGATCCTAGAGGTTATCTTACAGATCTGAACTCCATCACACCTAGAAATTTGGGGGATGTTGGTGACATCAAGAAAGCAAGGTTAGTACTTAGTATATTGTATTTAGCAAGTATGACATTTTACATTTAACTCATCAATTTATATCATGACTTTTTGCTCTGATAATACAACCATTTTAAAACTCGCTTCATTAAAATGTGTTTAATTTCAGATTGTTGTTACAGTCCGTGACAAACACAAACCCTAAACATGCTCCTGGCTGGATTGCAGCTGCCAGATTGGAGGAAGTAACAGGAAAACTTCAGCAAGCCAGAAATATCATCGTCAAAGCATGCGAAGTTTGTCCAAATAACGAAGATGTATGGATTGAGGCAGCACGACTTCAACCGTCAGAAATGGCTAAATCAATCATAGCCAAAGCGGTAAGTATTCTGTCATATAGTACAGACAGATCCGTCTGAAAAAATCGATCTGCCGACACACAAAGCTTACAAAGGATTTTTGACGTTTTTGAGTCCTAATAGATGTCCTTTATGGCTGACCAACTTTTCCAAACTTTTCCACGTGTCTTAAGGCCACTTTTTGCCACTTTACCACTTTTTACCACCTTTCTTGTTTGTCGAATATCTTTAGTTGTGAACATCGTAAAAGGTTGCGGATCAATCGAGTGTGTTTATATTACTATAAAGAAAAACTTTTGTTCTAGCAATTTTTACGTCAGATTATCAGTTAATTGGATAATTATCAATTAGCTAATTAGCAAAATTCTAAAAAAAATTTATTGGCTCAAAATGATCGGAATAGCTTAAAACACGGAGAAAAGTAGTTTTTAGAAAAACTTTGAAAATTTTTCACTTACATTTTTTTTCGAGACTTGGAAAAATTTCGAAAATTTAAAATATTTTTTTCCGCCAAAAGAGATCAAATCGCATGAAACGCGGAGAAAAATGCTTTTCAAAAAAACTTAGTGAATTTTTCGTTTCAAGAATACTTAAATCACCAATATTTGTAGTTGGAGTTCAGTAAATCGCGGCAGATTTTAGTAATCAGGAATTACTAAGTGGAAAGGTCTGAAACTGAAAAACGTTAACCATACGATATATAAGAGTTTCATAACTAATTACAATACAGCCTTATCAATTTTCACAGAAACTGCACCAATGGCTCAGTCAAGATCGAAAGACGAAACGATAGCCTGCTGTACTATCATTTTATTGATTTCAATGATGAATCAGTGGGGTTAAGATAATCACATTTGTAATAAATAAAACCTCTCTGTACCGTCAATTGTGCTAATCTAAACCGGCCTACCTGGATTACCAGACCTCTTCTTTTCTTCAACAATCAAACCAAGTTGTTCATATAGCATTTGGTGGGCGATGTAAGTACTTATCGAGCTGTATTCAATCACAATACGACACAATACGTGTATATTATATGGCTCTTGATGAGGTTTATGAAACGCTTAAACGGTCAATACCGTGAGAAACCCGGTATAGAGACGTTTTAACAGTTTATCACGAAAACTTATACTTGGCCTCATGGCTCATTTAACAGTTCGAGAAGGCAAGAACAGACCAGGGAAAACAAAGGAACAGCCGGGGGTCCAGAAAGCAAGTGTAAATTCACCTACAACATCAACTGTGACTTGTTTTGTATTGTACTGCATACCGCTTCATTTGCTATGCTGTTATAAAATCACCCCCATATGTCAGGGGTCGGCTAAAATTAAAATCAAGCAAGGGTAACATACGGCAAGGGTAAAATACGGCAAGGATAAGATTTAGATCCGAGCGTCGAGAGAAGGGGTAGTAAAGAACCGGTAATAATTCATTCAGTAAAATGTTCCACGAGAGTCAGGATATTTTGAAATTGCTAATAGTGACAGATCCTGATCAGGAGGATTGTTAATGTTATTGAGGATGTTGATTTGAAAATCTGGACGTTGTGAAGTAAAAATACAGATTCTTCCCGCAGGATATTCGGGGGCCCATGATGATCAGCTCGGGATTAATGTGGGACAGATCGAAGAGCATTGAAAGAGCGAGTTGACATTTTTTACGCTTTCTGGTCTTTTCTTGCCTTCTCTTGAGCTGTCAAAGAGTCATGAGGCCAAGTAGACGTTTTCGTAATAAACTGTAAAAACCTCTCCATACCGGGCCTCTCACGGAGAAACGAGAAGTGTACGGTATAGAACGTTTCATATACCTCATTAAGGGCCATAATAAAATATACACGTATTGCATTGTGTCGTATTGTGATTGAATACAGCTCGATATAATGTACTTACATCGCCCACCAAATGCGATATGAACAACTTGGCTTGATTGTTGAGGAAAAGAAGAGGTCTGGTAATCCAGGTAGGCCGGTTTAGATTAGCACAATTGACGTACAGAGAGGTTTTATTTATTACAAATGTGATTATCTTAACCCACTGATTCATCATTGAAATCAATAAAATGATAGTACAGCAGGCTATCGTTTCGTCTTTCGATCTTGACTGTGCCATTGGTGCAGTTTCTGTGAAAATTGATAAGGCTGTATTGTAATTACTTTATGAAACTCTTATATCGTATGGTTTAACGTTTTCAGTTTCAGACCTTTCCACTTAGTAATTCCTGATTATTAAAATCTGCCGCGATTTACTGACTCCAACTACATTAATATGGTGATTTAAGTATTCTTGATAGGAAAAATTCACTAAGTTTTTTTTGGAAAAGCATTTTTCTCCGCGTTTCATGCGATTTGATCACTTTTTGGCGGAAAAAAAATTTTTAAAATTTTTTCAAACCAACTCAAAAAAATTTTAATAAAATTTTCAAAACCCAAAAAAACACTTTTCCCCGGGTTTAAGCTTTTCCGCCAAGCCCAATTTTTTTTTAAATTTTTGCAAATTTTCAAAACTTTAAAATTACCCCTTTAACAAAAACCGAAAAGCCCCCCAAAAAGGGCCCCAAATTAACACACCCCGGCCCCCCAAACCCCCTTTTCCCCTGCCGGGGGGGGGGGGGGGGGGGGGGGGGGGGGGGGGGCCTCCTTAGCCGCTTGTCTCATAAACCAAAAGCGGACTTTTGGGGACGGGGCGGCCCCATTGGACGGCAAACCCATACGGCAAAGGCGGCAAGCCGGGGGGCCCAAGGCGCAAATCCCCAAAACAAAAAAAAAAATTTTTGTTATAAAAAGTTTTTGTCCGCGGTCCCAAAACAAAACCCCTTAAAAAGGGGGGCCCCCCGCCCCCAAAAGCCCAAAACGCAAAAAAAAAATAACAAATGCGTTCCTCTCATCCTACTCTTCCTCCATCCTCCCCTGGCGGTCTTCCTGATCGTTCCTCAGTCCTCTTCCTCCTCCCTCCTCAGTCCTCCTCCTACTCCTCCTCCTCGTCCTCAGTCTCTCATATTTCCTACAACAGTCCTACTCCTCCCCAGTCCACCTCCTCCTCTGAGTCCTCCATCTGTCTGGGTCCTCGCTCTTCCTCGTTGCATCCTCCTCCTCTTCGCTCCTCGGTCCTCAGTCCTCCGCCTCCTGGGTCCTCCTCCTCGATCCTTCTTATCAGGTCCTCCTCCTCCCCAGTCCTCTTCGCCAGTCCCCCTCCTTCTCCTCCTCCTATTGCAGGCCTCCTCTTCTCCTCCTTCATTCTTCTCCTCAGTCCTCCTTCTCATTTCTCCTAAGTTCTCCTGCTGGCTCTCCTCCTGAGTCCTCCTCCTCCTCCCTCTCAGTCATCTCCTTCAGTCATTCCTCCTCAGCCCTCCTCCCAGCCATCCTCCTCAGCCATCCTCCTCAGTACTCCTCAGTCCTCCTCCTCTTAGTCATCGTCAGTCCTCCTCCTCAGTCCTCCTCAGTCCTCCTCAGTCCTCCTCCTCCTCCTAGGTCCTCCTCCTCCTCGTCCTCCTGGGTCTTCCTGATCCTCCCCAGTCCTCTTCCTCCTCCCCTCCTCAGTCCTCCTCCTACTCTTCCTCCTCGTCCTCAGTCCTCCTCATCAGTCCTCAACAGTTCTCCTCCTCCCCAGTCCTCCTCCTGATCCTCCTCCTGGGGCATTTTCCTGGGTCCTCCTCCTGGGTCCTCCTCCTGGGTCCTCCTCCTGAGTCCTCCTCCTCCTGGGTACTCCTTCTCCTCCTCAGTCTTTCTTCTCCTCCTCAGTCCTCTTCCTCCTCTTCCTCCTCCTCCTCCCTCTCAGTCATCCTCCTCAGCCATCCTCCTCCTCAGTCATCCTCCTCAGTTCTCCTCCTCCTCCTCCTAGGTCATCCTTCTGGGTCCTCCTCCTCCTCCTCCTCCTGGGTCTTCCTGATTCTTCTCCTCCCGGAGGACGGACATAGGCGGACATAGGCGGACATAGACGGACATAGGCGGACATTAATGGACACCTAAATTGCTAAATAAAATGTTCAATTTTTGCTGTTATAGGGGGATCATGTTTTTTGTCCGTTCGGTACCCTATATTTTCAAAACGGACAAAAAATAGAGCGGACAAAAACGGACAAAAATGGACAAAAACGGACAAAAATGGAAATAACATTTAGATGCTTCCTCCTCCTACTCTTCCTCCTCCTCCCCCTGGGTCTTCCTGATCTTCCTCAGTCCTCTTCCTCCTCCCCTCCTCAGTCCTCCTCCTACTCCTCCTCCTCGTCCTCAGTTCTCCTCATCTTTCCTCAACAGTCCTCCTCCTCCCCAGTCCTCCTCCTCCTCCTGAGTCCTCCTCCTGGGTCCTCCTCCTGAGTCCTCCTCCTCCTCCCTCTCAGTCATCCTCCTCAGTCATCCTCCTCAGCCATCCTCCCCAGCCATCCTCCTCAGCCATCCTCCTCAGTACTCCTCAGTCCTCCTCCTTCTCAGTCATCGTCAGTCCTCCTCCTTCTCCTCCTCCTATTCAGGCCTCCTCCTCCTCCTCCTCAGTTCTCCTCAGTCCTCCTTCTCATTTCTCCTAAGTCCTCCTCCTGAGTCCTCCTCCTGAGTCCTCCTCCTCCTCCCTCTCAGTCATCCTCCTCAGCCATCCTCCTCAGCCATCCTTCTCAGCCATCCTCCTCAGTACTCTTCAGTACTCTTCAGTACTCTTCAGTCCTCAAAATGTTTGTCCGCTAATGTCCACCAATGTCCGCTAATGTCCACCAATGTCCATCCAAGTCCGCCAATGTCCGTCCAAGTCCGCCAATGTCCGTCCGAGTCCGCCAATGTCCGTCCGAGTCCGCCAATTTCCGTCCGAGTCCGCCAATGTCCGTCCGTGTCCGCCAATGTCCCAAAAAACACGTCCGTTGTCTCATAGAATCAAAAAAGGACAGGACATAGGCGGACATAGACGGACATGACACCCCCCCTTCACAACTAAAGATATTCGACAAACAAGAAAGGTGGTAAAAAGTGGTAAAGTGGCAAAAAGTGGCCTTAAGACACGTGGAAAAGTTTGGAAAAGTTGGTCAGCCATAAAGGACATCTATTAGGACTCAAAAACGTCAAAAATCCTTTGTAAGCTTTGTGTGTCGGCAGATCGATTTTTTCAGACGGATCTGTCTGTACTAATAATAGAAACATGTTTATTGTTATTTGTTTACCTTATTACATTGTTAGAATAGGTTATTATTGTGCAAGAATTTGTTTTGTAAACATGTCTTATTAGAGGAATTCTTATCGTGTGTAAAAATGTAAAGGAGTCAATTTACAGGTCAGGAATCTGCCACAAAGTGTGAAGATTTGGGACAAGGCAGTACAGTTGGAAGATGACACCATGGCAAAGAGGCGGGTGCTACGTAAAGCGCTAGAGAACATTCCTAATTCTGTTAAATTGTGGAAAGATGCTGTTGAACTTGAAGAACCAGGTCTACCGTCTTTTAGTTCGCATTTTGCCTGGTTTTGAAAATGGTCGAAACATTCTGAACATCTGCTACAACAACAAATACATAACAATAATAGTATCCTGTTATTTTGATAATATTATTTTATTCAGGTGATGCCCGGATACTGCTAGGAAGAGCGGTGGAATGCTGTCCTACTTCTGTTGAACTGTGGTGTGCTCTTGCTAAACTTGAAACCTATGAAAATGCCAGGAAGGTGCTGAACAAAGCTCGACACAAGATCCCAACAGACAGGAAGATTTGGATTAATGCTGCTCGTCTTGAAGAGGCTAACAATAACAAAGAAATGGTGCACAAGGTGAACTATATTAACACTTTCGGAAAGACTTACTTGCTTTTTGTTCATAAACAAAAGGAATTATTGTACGTATGACAGTTGCCAAGGGCCAGTAAAACCAAAGCTTTCACCAGTATTTTGTTTAGAAGAACTACTGGGATAATTAATATTTAAGTGTATTATTAATTAAAATAGTTTAAACTTGTTTTCAGATAATAGAAAGAGCTCTAACATCCTTGAAGGCTAATATGGTGGAGATAAACAGAGAGCTGTGGCTGAAAGAAGCTGAAGAGTGTGACCAGGCTGAATCACCTATCACATGTCAGGCTATAGTCAGAACTGTCATAGGTATGATTTGAGGATGTTATGATTCAGAATTTTATTCAGAAGAGGGAGTGATTCGTGGTATTTCGGCTTGTCGCATTGGAATTTGTTATAAATTGTAACGCGCTTGTCTTAATGCATATTTCTATAACATTTGCTGCACGCAAGATCTTTTACGCGCATTGTAGATTTCATGTCACTACACTTCATGCAGCAAGATAGCAGAACTGGATTGTTTAGATTGGCGGAGTTTGTTTCGACAAACGGCTAATTTAGCCCTTAAAATAACGGAACCGATAGATATATTGCTCGAGTGCTAGTAAACAAGGTGCCAATTTTTCAACTTCGATCCATCAGATAACAAATCTCTCTGTTCAGCTATTGGTGTTGAAACTGAAGACAGAAAGCACACCTGGATGGAGGACGCTGACGCGTTTACAGCTAACAAGGCGTATGTAGCCGCACGTGCAGTGTTCGCTTACACGCTCACAGTATTCCCTACCAAGAAGAGTATTTGGCAACGAGCTGCGTTCTTTGAGAAGAATCACGGTACTATAGAACAGTACGAGAGTTTGTTGCAACGTGCTGTCACTTACTGCCCTAAGGTAATTAGAAAGTCTAATTTACTTTAATGGAGTTCATGGGAAAATGGCAGGCTCTGACCTATTGCTCTCGATGTAATGATATCATATTTGACATACTTATGCATTCACACAAGTTTACTTAGTAATTTTAATATAAAATGGTTCGCTGCTTGACGGTAACTGACTGATACTATACACAATAAGTAACTAATAACGCGCAGGCGGAAGTATTGTGGCTGATGCGGGCTAAGAGCAAGTGGCTTGCTGGAAACGTTCCTGAAGCCAGGTCCATTCTGAACGATGCTTTCGGAGCTAACTCCAACAGTGAGGAGATATGGATAGCTGCTATCACTCTGGAGAGCAAGAATAACGAGCATGAGAGAGCTAGGAAACTACTCCAGAAAGCAAGAGAAACAGCAGGTTAGTTATTAGACTGTGGATACACTGCTGTCTAAAGAGCAGTTATCAACACTGAAGTAACATAATGAGAGCGATATAAACCTGGTGGACATTAAGATATACCGGCTTCTTAAGATATCACTCATAGATATAACTCGTGCAGTAGATGATGAGATACTAACTGTAAACGTTAACAGGAACAGCCAGAGTGTGGATGAAGAGTGCGAGGTTGGAATGGTGTCTTGGTAACCTTACTGGAGCTCTGCAGACTATTCAGTATGGTCTTGGCAAGTTTCCAGAGTTCCCTAAATTTTATCTCATGAAAGGACAGATAGAACTTCAGCAGGGACACAAAGAGAAGGCACATAACACATACGATCTGGGTATAAAACGTTGTCCTAGCTGTATACCACTGTGGGTGTCACTGGCAACGTTAGAGATTATTGACGATAACATTACCAAAGCTAGGTCTATTCTAGAAAAAGCTAGGGTTAGGAATCCACTGAATGATGAACTGTGGGTCCACGCCGTCAGACTGGAGGTAAAAGCAGGTAATGACAACCCGGCCCAGGCACTTCTTGCACGTGCCCTCCAGACGTGCCCAAAGTCTGGGATCTTGTGGTCTGAGTGTATCTTTATGGCACCGCGGCCTGCAAGGAAAACGAAGAGTGTTGATGGTCTCAAAAACTGTGACAATGATGCTAATGTAAGTTATTTTGGTATACATTTAATGTTGAGCACTGCAGATCCTATTTGAATGTTAATAATACAGCGTCATGCTTGTTTGGAATTCATTTTCAATAGTTAGCTGTTAACATTCGAGCCAACAATAATTCTAATCCTGTATTTTCACCTCTCCAGATAGTTCTGGCTGTAGCTCGTCTGTTCTGGCTGGAACGGAAGATGAAGAAAGCAAAGGAGTGGTTCATCAAAGCAGTTAAATTGGACCCAGATCTAGGAGACACGTGGGCAACATACTACAAGTTCACAGCTGCGCACGGTACTGAAGACGAGCTCAAAATTCTGGTCAGTTTAAAATATTGAAACTAGGAACTAGAACATTCATTATGTTATACTCTTCAGGATATTTTGGTACCTATTAATGCGGAATTCATAAAGTTCACACCATGACACAAATATAAATTACCCAGGTAAACAAGTGTGTGCAAGCAGATCCTCACCACGGCGAATACTGGTGTAAAACCTGCAAGTGTATTGACAACTGGAGAATAGACGGGAACACTGAGCTAATGTTGAAGCTGTGTGCCAAGTCTCTCCCTGAACTAAGGTAAGATAGCTGGCAGCTTTGTAGTACACATTTTGAATGGAGATACAACGGCTTATTTTGAGGACAAACATTTGCTGTCATTGAGTCGTTTTCAAGTTTTCAACATTAGTATTTAGGCCCAATTTTGACTATGGCCCATTTTTCTTCAGGTTTCAAACTGACAAAATATTATTTTCAGGTGAAGACATCAAAGCATTATGCAGCAGAAGTTGCATTGATGAACTAATTTGAGAAGACGCTAATCAGAACATGCTTGTACATTGTACAAGTCCTACTACAGTACTACTGGACATAAAAAACTGAGTTAATTAGATTATCCTGAATATTCTCATTACATTATCCTGATTTGACTAATTCTTCCTACCTTTGACAGGTCAAATATTAGCTTATTTATGAGCAAATCGTTTTAATATAATATATGCAACTTATTCCAATGACGTAACGATTTTTGTCTACGGACGGAAGGCGGATGGTATATTTATTAACCTTTGGTATTTAAACAGACTAATGTTGTGTACAGTGTACACACTACACGGTATAATTTTATTTGCTTTTTTATCGTAACTACGTCGTTTTCTTGATCTAATCGAATGGACCAAACAATTGCTGAGGTGAGATAAATTGTGCTTTTGCTAAAAATCACAGCATTTATAAAGAAGCAACATAATCTGTTGACATCTAACATAATCCTCTCGCTATCGGATAAGTGAACAAGTTCATCAGCTACACTGTGGACAGACAAAAGGGGTTGTTCACATATTACGTAAGCCGTTATCTGGCCATTTTATACCCTCTTTCCTCCACTTTAGACATGGCTGTTGTGTAGAAACTACAGTTTTCCCAACTCCCCTCCCCCTGGCTTACCTAATGTGTGAATCCCAATAATAACAATGTGTCTCATGCTAGATGTCCAGGAACGGTCCTGTACTGCTGGTCCTGATGGGTAGCTTCAACCCCCCACACATGGCCCACCTCCGGACGTTGGAGATGGCTAAGGATTTCCTTGTTCAACAATCACAACGCGTCATTGGGGGTTAGTGGTCTCTGCAATCTCCTTTTAAATCTCTGGTCAATATCCGGTCACTCTATTTTGTTGTTGATCGTTTGTTCATTGCTATGCAGGCAACCTGCGTTATAAAAATTGTGGTCACATGGACAATGAGGATTTCCTATTTACATGGCGTGCAAATCTCTCTCCTCCCAGGTGTGATGTCTCCAGTGCACAACGACTACAAGAAGTACAAGAAGACTCTGATAGACTACCAGGACCGGAGAGCCATGGTGGAGTTAGCAACACAGAACACCTGGATAAAGTGCAGTGTGTGGGAGGGCAAACAGAACTCCTGGACTCCTACCCGACAGGTATGACGTCATATCAATCTGAATCATTGTCTGCGCTGTTAGACAACGGATTACATTAGGGATCTCGGGGATTTAAATAAGTAAATTTAAATAACTTACTTGGGAAATGTGAGCTCAATTTCACATGGTATATTTCATTTCTTCCCTCTTCTTATGGAAGAATCCATCCTTTCAGACGTTGGAAGCGCTACAAGAGCAAGCTAGAGTTGAGCACAACGAGCCTAACCTAGTGGCTAAGCTAGTTTGTGGAGCTGACTTGCTGGAGAGCTTTAGTGTACCTGGTTAGATCTTTTTAGTAAACTTTCTTTAATTTTCCTACCTTCTCTGTGTCACCCATTATTGGATGAAATATATTATTACTGAAAGATTTAATCTGTTTGGATCAAAGATCTACCAATATTGCAATTGTTTGGGGAAATTGGTAGATCACCGACCGGCTATAAGCCGGTTATAAGCCGGCTATAAACCGGCTTATAGCCGGCTACAATTTTTATAGCCGGCTATAAGCCGGCTTATAGCCGGTTAGTAGCCGCTTACATTTGTTGTTGAGCGACGGCTATTAGCCGGTTATAAGCCGGCTATTAGCCGTTTAGGTATCGGCTATAAGAAATTCAGTGAAAACGGCTATTAGCCGTTTAGGTATCGAAAGTGGTTATAAGCCGGCTTATAGCCGGCTACAATTTTTATAGCCGGCTATAAGCCGGCTTATAGCCGGTTAGTAGCCGCTTACATTTGTTGTTGAGCGACGGCTATTAGCCGGTTATAAGCCGGCTATTAGCCGTTTAGGTATCGGCTATAAGAAATTCAGTGAAAACGGCTATTAGCCGTTTAGGTATCGAAAGTGGTTATAAGCCGGCTATAAGCCGGTTATAAGATATTAACTCAACTTCATCGTACTGAACGATAGTCAGGAGCCGGCTATAAGAAATTCAGCGAAAACGGCTATTAGCCGGTTATAAGCCGGCTATTAGCCGTTTAGGTATCGAAAGTGGTTATAAGCCGGCTATAAGATATTAACTTAACTTCATCGTACTGAACTGAGTTAATATCTTATAACCAGCTTATAGCCGGCTTATAGCCGGCTTATAACCACTTTCGATACCTAAACGGCTAATAGCCGGCTATAACCGGCTAATAGCCGTTTTCACTGAATTTCTTATAGCCGGCTCCTGACTATCGTTCAGTACGATGTAGTTGAGTTAATATCTTATAACCGGCTTATAACCACTTTTAATACTAAAACGGCTAATAGCAGGCTTATAACCGGCTAATAGCCGTCGCTCAACAAAAAATGTAAGCGGCTACTAACCGGCTATAAGCCGGCTTATAGCCGGCTATAAAAATTGTAGCCGGCTATAAGCCGGCTTATAGCCGGTTAGTAGCCGGCTTATAGCCGGTCGGTGATCTACCAACTGGCCATTGTTTGATATTAAGAGATAACATCTATCGTGAACCCAAACGTCTGATTTCTAGATTTGTGGAAGTGGGAGGATATTGATAAGATACTGGGTAACCACGGAGTTTTACTATGTCGGAGGCAGGGCAGCAATCCAGATCAGTTCATCTTCAAGTGAGTTTTAACTTTTTTAAATGCTTTCTTTTATAAAGTTTCGTGGGGCTGGACAGAATGCTTTAAAACATCACAGTACCATTAATACCATGGGCCTAGCTGTGCTTACTATCAGTGACTGAGTGACCTGTTAGAGGTGTTCAATGTTAGTCTTAGTGAATTAAGTCATTGCTCCCCCCTCACAAACCCCTCCCCCCTCACAACCCCCTCCCCCCCCCCCCCCCCCTCACACCCCCCTCCCCCCCCCCCCCCCCCCCCCTCACAACCCCCTCCCCCCCCCCTCCTCCTCTACAACCCCTCCTCCCAGACACGATCTGTGCTACAAACACCGCAGCAACATCAAGATAATCTACGAGCCTGTTAACAATGACGTCAGCTCCACCGTACTGAGGACTTTGGCTGCCCGGAACTGCAGTCTTAGATTCCTGACTACAGGTGCTGAAGCAGAGAAAAACGACTATCAGCACTACTGATACTTGTTTCTCTCTTTCTCTGTTATGGCTCATTATTGTGATCTATTCGTGTGATTCATGTGACTTGTAATACTTTGTTCGTATAGTTTAAGTGTGGAAGTGGATATTTTAATAGTGATATCTTACTACTACACTTAAACTTCTGTTAATGGTCCATTCTATTAATATCACTCTTTACAAATACTGAATTTGGTTCAAGTTTACTTGATCTGATAACTCATACAGTCAGTGCTTAATTTTTGGTGTTTTTTTGAGCTCAGACATTGTAGCTAAATACTTAAAATGTCGCTCGAAATCTTGTACACAATATTATTGTGAACTACACATGCTTTATCTTGCAGACTCCGTGTGTGACTACATATCAGAACGAAAGTTATACTGTCCTGACCAATAATGTGCTCATTGGTTTCGTAACTGTTTTCTCCCGGCACCGATGCAAATGATGAGCAGATACCCTTATATGGGCATACTATGATGTTAGGATGACTGCATCTTATAGCAGATTGTTGTTTTGAGGTTTACTACAATTATAGTGATTTAATTCCGGAGTATTTACCAAATAGTTACAGACAATTTATATGAGTTAGGACGATGGTGTGTTTTGAGTGTGTTCTACTTTTATAAACGTTCGTTATCTAACACAGCGTGATTTTTAAGCATATTTCAAAATTCCAATTTATACCTTAATGTGGATATCGATTGATCTTTTTGTTGATTTTTTGTTTTTCATTGAATATTTTATTGCGATTGCACTTTTTACCTGAATTTAAGATAAAAGTTTAAGGAGTAAAATGTTATAGTTGTACAGTATCATACCCTGCAATTGTTTAACATTTAAACCAAATATATTAGTGCCTTATTTTTCTGAAAAATCAGTCATTACTGCTGAATTTATCCGATAAACAAATAAACAGACAGAATCCTTAAGTATGCTTTTAGTTTTACGCCAGCAAGGACAGAAACGGTGATGTTCAGTTTTCCGTACCATTACAGCTTACAGTGTGTTGACTCTCCGTATTTATTTGAGCTCCACCCTAGCTACACGAACAGCTTAATCAAGTGTGCTCTCCTCTGAGTCTGACAAGTCTGCTCTACTCGGTGAGGAACCTTTCTCCACCGCTCCCACTAAATCGCTCGCCTAAATTTATAACAATTCTTGTGAAAAGGCCCTGAGGGTATTATGAAACTGAAAGCAATTCAGATCGGTGTATTTTTGGACGTTACCTAGCTTGCTATACTAGTCTATTGCTCGCTCCTCTGATATCTCACGTATCGGTATAGGAACTAGGAAGCAATTGAAATCGAAAATAGCGCCGCGCACAGGGACTGGCGTGCACGTGCCAGGTAATTTTCGACGCTGACATGACTAGCTAAACCCCCCCCCCCCCCCCCCCTGACGTAGGCACAGGGGGCCGGGGCAGAAACCAGATTTTCGATCGCAAACGCTGCTATTTGTCGCCAAAAGCAATTAACCTCATGACACATAACACATAACAGTTGCTTTCGTCAAGTGTCAACGGGTGATACTCGTAAAATATTTGTTCTGCATATATAATTATATATATATGTACAGTCGCGTCGACGAGTCCAACTCGGCGCGCGTCCTGGTAGGTTGTCAACCTACAAGTCCTGGTAGGTTATAAACCTACAAGTCTATATGCTATAGCTGATAATCGCTTCTTTTGCAGATCACGTGTTCAGGAAGCTTGAAAAGAACGGGGCCGCGCCACGCGCACAGGTTGATACATGTTTCGTATCCAAATATCAAAAATAAAGTCCGATTTCCTTCATGGTATGCCCCTTTTTCCGCCTTCGGCGGCGCGCACTTCGCGCGCGAAAAGTGGCATGCAACGTATGTCATTACCTGAGGACCCCAGGCTTTAATGTTGGTAAATAGAGATTAGGCGGAATGACAGGCTGAGCGCGGCCCAGTAACGTATGTCAACGCACAGGCTAGGGATTGTTGACCAATGACCATTGCTAATGGTCTGGCCCGGCGCGCGCTACTTCGTAGCACTTACTGCATACTGGGCCGCGCTCAGCCTGTCATATCATTCCGCCTAATCTCTATTTATGAACATGATAGCCTAGCTGAGGTCCCCAGGTAACGTAGCACTTGATGCATGTTTCGTATCCTTCGGCGGCGTGCGCTTCGCGCGCGAAAAGTGGCATGCAACGTATGTCAACGTAGCACTTGCCGTCAAGAAGAAAGCGGCGCGCGCTACTTCGAAGAAATTTAGACGAGTAACATCCGTCAATAGGGATTGCACTTGCAGATTGGCGAGCCGAGCCACGTAAAGCTCTTTTAGCTCTCGTCGTTGTTCTCCGGGCAGTTATAAAAAACTGTAAGTGTACTACTCACTACTCCATCTCACAACTGGGGTCAGCTCGTGGTTATCAATTATAAATTTATTAATTGATAAGTACAACTGTTTCGGATTGCAGGTTGCAAGCCTATATTTTTTTGTTTATAATTATACTATGTCGAGGCGGAAATTGTACAGGAGACATGGAGACGTACCAGTGACCACCTACTCCACAATTGACAATGGCATCTGATACAATACCAATAGGGCAATGCAATTATATGCGAGTGAACAGTGGTACTGGTATGATTCAGGATTCTAGGGTTGGAGTCTGAAGACAGTTGGTATTAGCGATTTGCAGAATACTTTTCAAA
Source organism: Bolinopsis microptera (assembly GCF_026151205.1). Classification (NCBI taxonomy): domain Eukaryota; kingdom Metazoa; phylum Ctenophora; class Tentaculata; order Lobata; family Bolinopsidae; genus Bolinopsis; species Bolinopsis microptera. Next base: position 15,047,524 of record NC_087073.1, read on the forward strand.
ATTTGGGCTCGGTCATATCGGCCTTGAAGTTGAATCTCGTCATCCGGCACTGTAGTGCCACTTATTGATTTGAACAATAGCTGAATAGCATAGCATTAGCAAGACCGACCGCCGGACCGCACTAGTCTACAAGATACTGATAATTGCACAGCTTTACCCTAAACAATAAACATGGACCATTCATTGAGTACAATTAGACTCTGTATTCAACAATACAATTATCACCGTCCAGTCCTGCCCCCTGCATACTCTATAATCAATTTGATGTGATAGACTAGCATCACATTTGGTTTGTTTGACTTCATAGTGAATGGACAGTAATACTACGAAACATGACAGAAGTTCCTGCTATTGACTCCGTTACTCAAGCTGATATCACTATCAGTCCTCCACACACAAAACTCGAGTTTTACTTGCTTCAAGCATACTTAAGTCTGTGTACGGTTTTGGTGATAGCCTTGAACTCACTGCTCTTATTTCTCCTCATCACTAAGGTAACTGTATTGTGGAGCCTAGAATAGTCACTCTTTCGTTTAAATTCAAGTCTAATCAGAAGAAAACGTACTGATATTTGAGCAAAACATCCCCGGTACGTAAACCCAAGCTCTATAGAAAAACCTCCAACTTTCTAAACCAAAATCCCTTGTTTACTACAGGTGAAGATCTCCAGATGCCCCTCATGTATCCCCGTGATGTTGATGTCTGTTTTGGGTCTGATAGAAGGTTTGTGTTCCACCCTACCTATCACCGTATCTCTGTACGGGCTGCTGGATCTTGAAAACCACCCCACCCTCTGTCCGTCAATGGTTGTGTTGCAAGGTCACGTGATTGTTGTCTACATTGTGAACAGCTGTAACGTGGCTCTGGAGGTAGGTTTGGGACTATGTTATCTTATTAGGTAATCCACTTTCTCGTATCCAGAAAGTTAAAAACTTTCCTCCGAGCAGTGACACCCCACCCCTGAACAATAAATTTCCTGCACGTCAGACTTGTAGACTCACGTACTTGTTTCCGGATGTGGGTCCGCTTTAGCAAGCAGCCAGACGAAGTACGAACACTATCGGCTCAAAGTTTTGAAGTTTGCCACCCACCCAAAACTACAAGCAGACTATTTTTCCAGAAATTCTTCGCGAAATTACCAACATTTTTCTACAATCTTAAACTCCACTTTTCCTCCTCCAGGCAGCGTGGGCCATGTCACATCGGTTCACATATCAACCGGGACACGGACTGGTCTATCTTATCTTATCTGGTGTTATCTCCCTGATCCTTCCTATTCCCTTAACTGCTGTCCACCTCTCCGGTGGTTCACAAGGCACGAGGGGAGCAGGTCCTAGCTTCTACCTGAACAAGAGAGTTGGACAGTGCGTGAGAGACTGGGGTGTTGGAAGTCGTGCTGGGTTTCTGTTTTACGTCTCATTCTCTTTAGTGCTGGATGTGATGGTTATTGTGTGTCTGTTCGGTTGTTCTGTGGTAGTTTACGTAAGTTTTAGCACCCAATTTATAGCAGAAGTAGAACACAATTGATGCAAAATCTCTTTTTGACAAATCTATATCGTCGGTTTTAATACTTAACCAAATTTATGACCAGGTCTACATTTGTAAGAGCAAGAAAGAGTTCCACAGGGAAACGTTCCAGGATAGCAAAGCAAGGAAAAGAGCGCAAGATGTGGGTATAGCAAAGTCTGCAATGTTCGAGACGGTGGGAAGTGCGTTACCATGGTTACCAAGTGTCCTGGGAACAGTAGCACTGGCAACTAACAGATCCGGCATGTCACTCCTTCTGGAGATTGGGACATGGTCTTCTCATTCCCTATACTGGATATCACCACTGCTCTGTCTCATTCTCAACACTGCTCTTAAGAGAGCTCTTGGTTGCCTCCGGATGGACATTGCCAAGATTCTCAGGCGAATGAAGAGCTGATCTGTGTGCTAGACGTTGAAATACAGCCTTCTTGATGAAGATAACATGCGAGCCAGGAGGACACTCATCATTATTTATTACCATAAACTGACCAAACTCGACAACATTCTCAATGTTGGTAGGAACATAATTTTCGTAAAAACAATGAAAACTCATCGATATTTATTATGTGTAACGTCAAACAAATGATTAAAACATGAAGAAAACAGACAAGCTGGTAACATCTGTAATACTATGACACTGGAAACGGGAGTATTAAAGTCTCTTAAAAATTATCTTATTGCAGTCCAGAATGAACATAAAAATCAGGAAACGAATTAAAATATTATGTATTTTAAGCAAAAAGTTTGACAATGAATTATTAATTGTTAAGATTAATAGTCTTGTAGCAAATGGAATTTTCAGTTCATATTATTGTTTCATTAATGTAACCGTAACCGTTATTGGAAGTTTCAGTTAAAATCCGTCGGTTAGAATTGGTAACCACAAACAAAATACTGGTACATCAATATTACTTGCATGCATACAAATCGTTTAATATGTATGTTAATGAATTATGTCATGATACGAATACAAAACAAATTCTATTCAGTTCATCTCAGAACAACCGATTACAAGTTCGATTAAATTATATGCAAATAATTACCAAAACATAGTATCCAAATCATCAAAGAATTCAAAATAAGCCCCTTTAAAATCATAAAATATTACCAGGAATCGTCATTGTACGTGATTCTGTAGTGTTACCGATGAAATGATTATGGAGTTTCTGAATGATACCTGTGTGAATGATGTGATATTACTCTAGCGTTCTTATCATATCAATGAATGAACGGCCCATGCCAATACAGATTAACTTAAGGGTGTATTTCTGATCACCTCTGATCACTTTTCTAAATCCCAACCCTGCTCAATATTCCACAATGATAAAAAGTTTTAAAAATTTCATCAACAAAATATTATACTGATATTACAAAGAACGCAACTTGGAACTGGTAAATCATTCCAGCAATTTTAGAAAAAAATTGCTTACTGCATTATTTAACAACCAATAAAGATTAAAAAATGGGGAAATAATCGGATAATGAAGCAAATCAACACTTGTGGGCCCAGGAAACCAATATATATAATATATATTAATATGTATTTATTGAGGTACTCATAGTAAATACTGTCTGAAGCGGTTTGAAAAGTTACTGTGAAATATCTTAGAGCCTTTTTTTAATTTTATCGGTGATTTTAAAACTTCACAGCCCGATGATTGGTGTTGAAGTATAAAAATATCAGCTGACGTAAAAAAAACTCCACTGTACTACAAAAATGAAAAATGCGGATAGCCTCTAATCCTAAAACCGATTTCGAAAGATTTGCAAACAGGAATACTGCAAGTTATTTGAGTGTATTTAAAGAAATGAAACTGTAAAAATTATCCCCTACAAAAACTCAAAACTGTCACTCAGCGGTAGAACCAAGCAATTCCACCAACAAATAGTTAGTAAAATATGCTGCGTGCTATACCACGAGGACAGCCCTCTAGGGCCATTTTCACACCTGAGATTATCTACTGGCCTGATATAATGATATAACTACCCGAATATAACTAAGTTCCTGAGTACAATGATTATATTTAAATTAAATTATATACAACAAAAAACGAGTGAGAAATAATCAGTAAAAACATTAAGTTAGAGCCCGGATAACAATTACCAAACAGAGGCACCCGTATTTCATATGGTGACATTTTAATTATCTAAAATGAATCATCACAAAATTTTCCAATCGTAGAAAAGTAGAAAACAATGGATTCATTCTTGTTGTACTGACGAAGCGAGATGAGGGTGCCCCCAAGAGCTATTTCACAAACCGAAGCTAGATAGCAACATGATACAAAAGATCAGCGAACATCAAGGTAAATATGTCACGACTCGATTGCAGCGTCAATCATAGCGTCAATCATGACGTCATACGTGACCAGATCTGCGCCACTCTGGCAGCGTCTCTTGGGGAGCAGGGGTAGCCCGTTACTGTCAGTCAAACTCAGATAGTCCGGCATACTCATCCTGTTTTTCTTATCGTACGCCTTCCCCTCCCTCTCCGCTTGTCTGGCGATCTCCTCGCTGGCACTCTGCTTGCTGTATTGCTTGTCCGGACGAGGAGAGAGAAGACGTTCTATTATCTTCTTGATGCTTGCACAGATCTTCTGACCTCCTTGTCTCAACTTTGTGTGATCTTTTTTCTGTTTCCGGCCCTGCTTCGTGTCTGAGGGTAATCAGATTTAGGTGTTCTGTGTTTATGCTTTTTATAGTAGCCTAGATTTAAAACGTACGGTTCTCTCATTGTTAAAGCGTGACCATGATAAAGAGGTAAAGGTTCGTGCCAGAATTTAGAGATTCATCAAGCAGTATCATAGTTGAACTGAGAATACTGTTTAAGATAAGAGTTGAAATTAGTAAATATCACGTGACACTACTAATCCTAATATCACGTGACACTACGAGCCTAATGCTAATATGATGTAAAGCTTACGAGCGTGGCGATAAACCTTCTTCAGAATCAAACAACTGATATATGTTAAATTTGAGCCTATCGAAAGATAGATGCTTCAAAAGCAAAATAATCGATGCTTTGCTTAAAATAAATAAGCCCAAGAACTGACGACACCGAATCGTTTCTGTCGTCAATACATCCGATATAATGATTCTGTCGTTAATACACCCAGATATAATGATTCTGTCTTCAATACATCCAGATATAATGATTCTGTCGTCAATACATCCAGATATAATGATATCTGTCGTCAATACATCCAGATATAATGATATCTGTCGTCAATACATCCAGATATAATGATTTTGTCGTCAATACATCCAGATATAATGATTCTGTCGTCAATACATACAGATATAATGATTCTGTCGTCAATACATCCAGATATAATGATTCTGAATCAAATACGAAGCAAAACTGCTTTCTCAGAACCTCAGAATACTAGCTTTAAAATAATTGTTGCTAATGAAGAAGATGTTTAGAATGTTCCGAGAGATTTTTTGTTTTTAAATTTAGAAGTAATCATAATCTACTTTTTATCTACGATGAGATGACATAATTGTCATATGACTATGCTTTATTGCTTTAATGGGTTACGAAAGATATCGCATCTTGTCTTTGGGAATTTAATCTATGGCAGTCTTGCTATAGTTACCCAGATTTTGTCTGTATTCGGCTGTATCATTGTCTCTGAAGTTTCATCCAAATTGAAAAACAGTTGGATAAATAATATGACTTTATATACGTGGCTGAATGACCACTTAAGTATCAGTTATATTATTTAATCAATTTATTGGCATTATCCCACATTATGATTAATGAAACTATTTAAAGAAAAGCCGTGCAGTTCAGTATTTTCAAATGAGCCGTAAAATAAAGATCTACGGCCATTGAGAAACTAAGTCACACAATGAAATCAGATTAAAACTGTCCTCTCTTAACTTAACTTAAAATAGGCTAGAAAGCTGGTGTCAAGGCATACCAGTATCTGGAATATGGTATGTGGAAAATTCTAATCGCTAACAATAATATTAATATAGATCTGATAATCACAATCAGAAGTGTTAACTCGTTGAGTCCGAATGGGTAGAATCATTCACGGCACACAATTATTTGTTGAAATGTGCTGAAGACGTGGGAGTGAGTTGAATCACAGAACAAAATAAGACAGCAAATGCTACAGATTTTTACCACTATCGGAATACATCGTCAACCAATGATGAGTCCTCCTCCTCATCCGCTAAAATGAAAACAGTTCCAGATCTAAATTAACAGTTTCCGTTCTTCTCGAACAATTCTATTTGTGGAACCCAAATATTTAGTTAATCAAGAGAATCAGAGGAGTGTACTAAACTCGCAGCTTGTGAACTCACCTATGCTATTTGGCGTTGTGTATTCGGCCCAGGACTGGGTTTGCTTTACTTTCTTGTTACGTTTGGTAACAGTGGTATTACTTCCAGCACTACGAACCCTGTCACGAGTTTGTTCGACCGTGAAGAAGTTTTCTGCCTCATTTCTCACCTGAGGTTAAAGAATTTGTGTTAATAACATGAAGCTGCACCGTCAAATGGGAACAACGACAAATGGTACAAACGACAGTTGTTGTGATGCTGCAACGTTGATGATTTTTCTAAAAAGGAAAAATCCGCGTAGATTTCGTTAGCAGGTGGCAATTTTGACAGGTTATGTTCATGCATTTGCAGAAAAACGGGACACTTCTAGATATTTCACAGAGCTGCAGCTCTCATGGTCACACACTATATTCACACGCACACACGGAGAAGGAATGATTCCTGTTGCAGTCTTCACACCCATATCACACATCATGCAACTTAGCTGGGCTATTACCGGACTCTGAAATTGAGCCTGTGATGAAATATATAATTGTATGTGAATTTAAAGTTTCATACCTTCCACCAATCACCATAAAGATAATCCTACGGCTACACGGGTTAAAAATGTGTTTGAATCAGGAGATACTGTAAGGTAAACAATAGTCTCACCTCAATCTGGATAACACAACTCCTTACATGGACACCCCCATTAACAGCACTGCGTCTGAAGCTCTGGCTGGTCTTCATCCGGTGAACTACCCGTTCAGCGATCTGACTCTGTATCTCACAGTCACCCACCACCCCACCTGTAACTGCTTCTACCTCGTGCTCTAGATCAGCAGGACTGTACGGACCGTCAGCACTCAGCTGGTCGTACGGTTCAACAGTGGGTTCCCCTTCAGCACGTGGGGCATGAGCCGCGCACATATCATGTGTGACGTCATCAGCACGTGTGCTGTCAGCCGCGCAATCATGGTCATCTGGCTGAGTAGTTGGGGACAATGAGTTAGCGGTTGTTATGGTTTCTGGTGTTGTAGAATAGTCAGTTACTTCACCGGGAGTGATTATCATCCCCCTTCTCATCAACGAGTCGCTGAGTTGAACATCAAAACCAGTCGACAGCTGAGGAGATTGGGAGTCTGGACGAGATAGGATTAAAGGGTCGCTGTTGTTATCTTCTCCTTTCTTTAGCTGAAACAATATAGTGGAATTAGTTTAGATGGAACGCCAGCTGTAGTCAGTAATAGCTGATAATCTATTAAGTAATTTAACTGAACTTTAAAGTCCAAAAAGATGATCAACTGGTTTAATATGTTTGGGCAAAACAAGATCGAAGCATGGCCAATATTAATTAAACTCCGTAGGAGCTCCTCTATTATTATTGATACGATTAAACTTATTGGTCCTTTGAGGAATCGTCAATAATGGGAAATAATGGAGTAGAGATACACTTTAGTTTGTGAATTAAATTTGGACCAGAACTTTGGAACTAACACATTTAGCAGCATATTTAAGCAATAACCTCTCTAAAACCTCAACAGATTTCAGTCTCTACAAAATGTTTCGTGTATTAACAGTATTAATAGTAAGCGCTCTGGTGTTGTCAGTGCTCTCTTTGGAGCAACACGTGCCAGGAGGTGATCAGGGATGGTGCTGGGACCCTTGGGACAAAGTGTGGCACAAACAGGGTGAGAGTTTATTGTTTTGAAACTTGATGTGTAACGAAATATGTGCCGTTTGAAATGGCGCTGTTTCTTAAATCGGAATATTTAGATCATGTTTGGTTTTTTTCTATCAATAGAAAAAAAAATAGCTGTCGTGGTATAGATAATAAATATAACAGGTGAACAATGGTACGGAAAATGTAGGGTGTGCACATGTGATGGGGAGGGTGGTACTATGTGTAGTGATATTCCCTGTAGAACACCACAGATACCTGCTTCCTGCCCGGATACAGCCATACTGGTGAGTTGACCGCTGATCAGGACTTTAAGCAAAAATTAGGTAAATACTAAACAATTTGATCACCATCCCAAATACTGGCATCTTTATAAGTTTATAATATCTGTTCTCAAATCTATTAAATGCTCTTTTTAGGTTAACGATGACTGCAATTGTCCAAAGTATGTGTGTCCTTGAGAAGGAGGAACAAGACCGGATGACTTGAAGGGCAGTTTCTATAACCTCTCCATTTGCTTGGTTCAAATATAGCCCTTCATTTCATTTTTATTCAACTAAAGAAGAGTTTTATTTGTAAATTCACAGTGAAACCCATACAAATCACCGTCTCTCCTCTTCTTTAATACATTGTAGGCGGACGTCGTGAAGGTCGTGAAACCACGTGACACTGCCCACTGGTATCCTAGCAGGTAGCTGAGGAAGAGCCTCCTCCGGTTAGCCGGTATTACGGTTAACAGGAAATATTGTCGAGCATGTGTTTTAATTCGTAGTCAATAATTCTCAAATTCATATTTCTGTACACCACGCCTACAGGCTGCATGTTGCGATGTGAAAATAACATCAGATGTAAGAGCCCGGAAATTCATTAGAACTTAACTCATCTCCTGTAATAATATAATAATGAACCGTGTAGGAGCCCCTGCATGTTGTACACACACACACGGGCAGGTAGTCTCAGTAGAGTGTGGGAAATTTAGAACCACTTTAGAATACTCTGTCTGGCCAGAATTTGGAGTGAGCCCTTTTACATAAAGCCGCTGACAGTAATGCACTTTATCAATTAAAGTAGAAAGCCATTGGAATTTTCAATGAATATAAAGCTTTGTGTTTTGTGGTTATAAAAATTATAAAAACCCTGCATACGAGTTCGGTATTCCCAACCCCGCGAGAAATCCAGACCCAGACCTAAACACTATACTCAGCCTCAAACAGGTTGTATCGAGATTCGATAAGGACCTCGCACCCCCACCAAAAGCCATACCACCTGTTGAGGAGACTATCAAACAACTTAAGTGCTCCATGGAAGGCCTAAAACACGATCTGAGGAAGATACACATCCCCAGGAACTACCTTAAAGAAGATCTCGAGAGCCTAACAGAGGCGAAAACGCGGGAAAATGTACGGATTATCCTGACCGACAAAACCAACAATATTGCTATCATGGAAAGAGAACTAGTGGAGCAAAAGCTAGCTGACCACCTGCGAGAACCTGCTTACAAACTATTAGAAGAAGATCCCACTAATAAGTACGAAACAGCAGCAAACAACCTGTTTACCGACATATGCATAGATCTTGGAATAGATGTCACGAAACCCCCCATCAAACACGTTCTAAGCAACTACTCGTCGGCCCCAGAACTCTACCCAATGGCTAAGGATCACAAGCCCAGCTTTCCCAACACCAAAGTTCGAGTAGTACAACCTATCAACAACAGTGCTATAGAAAAACTCGACATGGTAGTGAGCAAAGTACTGATACAAATTAATCAGCTCCTCCCAAACCGAGTCAAAAGTACAAAAGATTTTCTCACTAAGCTCCGCAACACTTATCCTGACAACATACCGTAACCAGTAGTGTCAGTTTCCAAGCATCCCTTGATGTGGAGAACATGTACCCTACTCTACCCACTGACGAGAGAGCTTTACAAGTCATACTATCGTACATTGAAGATTACAAAGAAAATATTAACCTGTACGGATTTTCGCCCTCACATATTGTCTCCATGCTCGAATTTGTCCTACACCACACTTACATCAAAGCAGGCGACAAATACTACCTACAAAAACAGGGTATCGGCACTGGGTCCCATAGTTCAGGCGCATACGCAGAAATCATCGTCGACTACACCTACAATATAGCAGCAGAAAAGAGTACCCACAAGCCGGAGTGCCTTTCCACGTACGTTGACGACGCCTGGTTACTCTGGAAGTCAAGCGCCGAAGACTTCGAGGAATTCAAAGCCAATCTGAACTCTGTTTGGGCCTATGTAAACTTCACCAGCGAACTTCAAGAAGATAGAAAGCTCATTTTCCTTGATCTCACCATTGAGCTAAAAGAGAACAATGAAATATCCTTCACTCACTACCAAAAACCTACGGCTTCTGGAAGATATTTGCATTACGACTCACACTGTAGTCTAGTCACCAAAACAAACATCATCAGGTCGGAGACTAGGCGGATAGTTCTCAACTGCAAATACAAGGATGACAGCTGGGCATACCTCGAAAAACTGAAAACTCACCTGATCGTAAACTCCGGATATCCCAAAGAAGTCGTGACAAAACACATGTTACAAGCTCTAGAGAGACTAGAAGTACTAACAAGCTCGACCCCACGAGAACCCCGGCCAGAACCCGACCTTATCCTGAAGATACCGTACATTAACGAGAGCTTTACCAGGAGAGTCAACTCATCGATCAAGCAACTGGGAATAAACGCCAGAGTAGTGACACAGGCGGGGAAAGCTGTCAGGAGCATCATCAGCACACCATCTAAAGACGAGATATGCGAGTGCGAACTCTGCAAGGCAGATCTCAACTGTACCACCCGACACTACGTGTACAAAGCAAAATGTAAGAAATGCGGAGATCTGTACATAGGAGCTTCAAGACGACCTATTAGAGGTCGAATCTACGAACACGAGTCTAGCTTCCGACTCAACAACAGCAGGACCACACTAGGATACCACGCTGCTGAACACCGCAGAGCAGACGACCCACACTACACTCCCATATCGGGAAAAAGAGACTTAGCAAAATTCTTCGAAAACTACGAATTTAGCATATCAGAACAATGTAAGGATACCTTAGATACCTTTATAAGAGAAGGCTTAGCAATAGAACACACTAAACCGAAAATCAATAACATGTGTGGAAACGGTTTTACAGACTAATTTCTAGTACACTTTTACTACGCTGATCTGAGGGTTGTAAACTTTCTCTGTTGTGATTTTTTCTTATTGGTAACCCGATTTTTCTCGCATGGATGTGTACACCCCTTTTCTATAAATTTTGCTGAAATTTTCTTCCTAATGGTAACCCTGATCTTTGTCGCATGTATGTTTACTTTCCTAACCCAATTACCACACTCTCTGATTCAGAGATCAAACCTCCCCTTTTCAGTGTAACCTTGATAAAGTCCAATGCGTGACGAAAATTTGGTTTTACAGTTTACTTAGTTCCTTGTTTCACTTTGTTCGCAGTTTCATTTCGGGTGACGTGAAGTCTAAAATGAAAGCTAAATTCGTCTCAAACTCACGCTCAGCCTTAAGATCTATTTGATAAAAATTGTTCGCAGAATGTTAGCCAAAATCTTGCGTCATACCTAACATGCCCATCCAAATTTTAAAATGTAGTAAAATGGAGCGACTAAATGTGTATGGTATTAAACCAATATCAAATATCAACGTTATCGCTTCCTTCCACAAATACGCTAGTAATCTTGTTGAGGGTTAATATTATGTTCCTATCTGTAAGAAATAATTGAAATTTATGATTTAATACTTTAGAACTTAGCAACAGTAATATTTATCGTTGAGTCTGCCCACAATTCAATGTTTTCGCTTCCTTCCACCACTGCACTAGTCATCTTCAGGACAGTATATTCTTATCTGTAATTACTCAGATGCAAAATAAATGAAATTTAGACTTAAGAGCCCTCTAGAACTAAGCAACGTGGACAGATTCCTCTAAAACCTACCATTTCTAACGTACCCCTTACAATTCGTTCGCCAATATTAAATCATGATCTTGTTCTTTAACATTTTAAGTCTGCTGATCGTGCAATCTTTTGAACCACAGGGCCTTTCCTAAAGATGACAGCTATAATGTTTGACACGATAAATAACGATTATATCGAATATTATCCAGACTGGAGTGGTCTGACAACTGCCGTGTCTGCTTGTGGGTGGATAAAAGACTTAGGGTCATTCCAGTTCCCTACTATATTCAATTACCATAGTAGTGAGCTGGTAATGATGGCAGATGGACAATACACTCGCATCTTCAGTGTAACTCGACACTTGAACAGCGGGTTCCCTGTGCCGAAAGGCACTTGGTTTCTAGCTTGTATGACGTGGAGTATGTCATCAACAGATCAGCGATACTACGTAAATGGGAAAGTTATCGGATCGCAGCAAACAGCATCGGGCAGATCACTAAAGACCGGAGGGAAACTAAGACTGGGAAATTGGGGTGGAGGTAACAACAATTTTGGGGGACAAATGATGTACCTTAACTTTTACTCCAAAGAATTTTCCTCCAGTGAATTAGCTAGAATGGTGCAGAAAGGAATGTGTGCTCATATCGTGGAGGCTGACGAGCATGAGGCATCTAGAGTGATAAAATGGGAGGACCTGGTGCAGCTTGAAAGGAGTGGAGCAGCCACGAACATGTATGTAGGAGAATGTGTTGATCTTCTTAACGAGCAGTCCGAGCGGAGGCAGAATGAAACTGCTGAAGAATTGAAGGACTCCCGACAGCAACTCGAGAGCGTTCAGTCAGAAAAAGAAGAGATAGAGGAGGAACTCTCGACTAAAGTCAACGAGCACGCTTGTAAAGGTCAACACTAGGCTTAATTCTACTGTCCGTGAGCTAGAGGAGATGTCGACCAGCCAGAACCGAACGTGGGACTGGAATATCTTCCTCGCGGGAGAATTCCTGAACCGCACCTTCACGACTGAAGACGCCCAACTTCTTCGCTCCAGCTGGGAAGATGCAGCAGGTACAAGGATAAATTCCTAGTAAAAATGGCGTAAACAGCAGCTAATCAAATTTTTATCAATACGGTATAAGTCATCGAATTATGGTTATGACATCAGCATTTTGTTTAACTAATAAATCAGTATTTTAGCAACCTTTTTTCGCTCTTATGAGTGGGTCGATCATATAACTCTCTCTCTTCGTTCCCAACTATCAAATTATAAATCAGTATTTTATTCACATTAACACACCAACTATTTCAGAGAAACTCGTCGGATTAACTATCACAGATAAACTGATCAAAGCATTGGACTACTTCGACTCTGATGAAGACAGGCCCTGGCTAATGTTGTACTCCGAGAACTACTTCAACAAAGTTTTCACACGGAAAATGGCAAAGGGATTAGCAAACGTCTGGGATGGCATCAGTGGTTATTACTTTATTAGAAATCTTATTCAAATTCTTTCTACTTCACACTCACACAGCTGGAATAAAGCTTTAAAACATTTCTCAGTAGAAAGCATCTAGACATTTGACTAGGTATTCTAACACAAATCAGGTTACGATAGTTTTTATATTTTCTAGTTTGTACATTTCGTTATTTCAGGGAAGTTGGTGGGTGTACCGATGACAGAGGAGGTGATTGAACTCCTAAATCACGTCACGGACAAAACAAATTGTGGTTTCTCCTGATGCCACATCTCTCCTCGGATACTAACAAGGAACTGCATCACATTTTTCCCCCGAAAATTTCACCAATTTTAAAGAAACCTACGCTTTTATTTTTTATTCTTTTGGCAAGCATGATTGTTGTCTAAACAAAATGGATACGGGTATATGCCTCACAGAATGGCTAGCCTCACAGAATGGCCAAATTTGTAAATGTTTTTGTAACTAATTTTTTATATAAGACTGGTAAGTTTTGTGGATACCATATGAAACAAAAGTCTTCTGGCAACACTTCCTGTGGTGAAATCATTAACTAGGACCACATTTTCTGGCATAAATATGACTGTTTATGTAAAAATTTTGAGCACTGAAAATTTGTTTTCAAATTTTTGAACTAAGTTTGCATTTTGGTGAGAACTTCTGGCACCAGTATGACAGAAGATGTTTAAAGAATAGTATTCATCTAACAAAACGAACATTGTTCAATATACGAAGAAAAAAATGCTAAAATGGCTACACGCCTCACAAAATGGCCAAAATATGCCTCACAAAATGGCCAAAAACTCCTTTTATTGATGTAGACATGTTAGTTTTGATGGTCTAAAGTATTCACAAGCTATTTATCATACAATAACACCCCAGATGGAGTGTTTTTACAGCCGAATGAAGGTTATAAATCATGAAATCAGGGAATATATGATATTCCCTGAATAATATGAACAACGCCTCACAATATGAACAACGCCTCACAAAATGGCCATTTTTGGTGTAGGAAATTATGCCCTTTTTATTCAGTTCTAAGAAATTTCACCTATATGGGGGTGTTAACAAGGCATATTTATACCAGCAGCATGCCTGAAACAAGAGCCAAAGGTTTTAGAAAAATAAAATTTTCTCGTTTTCTTTTTTTTTTGGCCATTTTGTGAGGCATTTTTTTTGTGAAATAATTTTTCACAGCTCAGTTTTTTCGTGAGTTTTTGGTTATTACCCCATTCCTTAATAGGTTTTCTAACAACGTGTGGTGATAGAAATTTAAAAAGTATCTCCATCAAAAAATTATAGAAATTCAGATTTGGCCATTCTTTGAGGCATGTTTTTTTGGAGGAAGATTTTCCGGCCAATTTTTCTCAAAGAAAAAATGGTTATGAGATTAAATCAACCCCCGGGAAGAAAAATATGAGTGTCAACTTAGCTTCTTATGAGATAAAAACTGGAATAAAGTGTGTTTTGTGATTTTGAGAGACCTTCCTTTTGTTTGGCCATTCTGTGAGGCATATACCCGTAATACTTTGATATAAATATTTAAAATTCCCATTGAATCTGATTAAGATGGTCAAGAGATCTGACCAAGCTCGCAAGGTTCTTCCTTGTAATTTAGCCAGGATCTATATATTACTCAGTGCTATCGAATTGATTTAATACATTTAATTAAACGACACAGCTATTTGTTTTCGCTTTGTTTGTGTCCATGAAATTGAAAATAAAATATTGCATCAAACTTCTGACTGCTGACGCAACCAAAATTCGCGCCAAACGAAGTTACTCTAAATATTTCTAGCATGTGTTGCCAAATTTCAGAATCATGCCAATTAAAATGTTAGAGAAGTAGAGATACATTTTGAAACTAGAAAAATGGCTACATTGGAGAAATCTCGACTGAATATTGTGCCTGAAATTCAATTTAACATACATACAGTATAAGCGATATCCTTCAAATAGCCGCAACTTTGCTCGATCAATAAATTTGGACTTGGAGGTAAAAAGCATCTAGTACATCTCGATTCTCGCTCTCCTTATTTCAGATCCACGATTCACCACATCACATTAAGATATAATGTAAGATAAAATAGCATTTAGTTTAACCTGGACAAGTAGGTCGGGTTGTATGACCCTGTGGTCGAGTTCAGGAAGAGGAGATACCGGATCACAGCACCCTCCTCCACTAACTTTGTTCCTTTCCATCCACTCTGACACTTTCTCGTTGCCATCTATCTCTCGTACCATCGCACTGTACTCCTCGCTATGTGCCTGAAATGTGGTGGTATTTAGACATAAACGTGTCTGTAAAATAAAATGCGTTGGAGGTTGGAAACACCTGGGCTTTAGGGTGGATAACATGTTATCGGTTTTATTTGGTACATATTAATCAGCCGAGAGGGGGAGGGGTTCCCAAATGATTATGGTTGATTACGGTGGGGGAGGGGGGATTTGGTTGTTGATTACGTAATACAAATGTTCTTTTTTACCCTCTAGGATAATAACAATTTGACAATATTTTAATTCAAATTCCACTCAATTTCACTCTGATAGTGATACAATTTAGGAATGGATCGGGTATCCGGCTGCTAAAGTAATAAGTTGGGAAGGTGCTTGGCCGGATATCACAACAATGATTTCGGCTCATAATGATCAGGGTAGCATGAAACGTAGAGAAGTGTTTTCCAGGGAAAAAATCGAAAGGGGGAGGGGGGTCAGGCCATGATTACGTAAGTTTGCTCTCAGGAGGGGGGGGGTTGATTACGGAGGGGGGAGGGGGTCAAAATTGCTAAAATATTGATTACGTAATATGTGAACGACCCCTTATGACGTCACATGATGTGATGACGTCACGTGATGTTATGTATGGACTGACGTATATACTTGGGGACTATGAAGCATGATAACATTTGGTATTACACGCAATTGTCTTAAAATACCTTGTTGGTGGATTGAACATTTCATTTTCTTATAATTAGTGATTTGTCAGATGAATTTGCTTTAGTTTTTAAATTTATCTTTATTTTTAATTGATTTCATTGTTCGGGGTTTGTGCCTTTTAAAGGAATACATTTATATAATGTTGACACTTAACATCAATAATTGCTGATTAATTAAATTCTGTGTAACGTAGATTTCATTTTCCAGCTTAATTTCCAGCTTTAATTTTTCGACTTAAAGTTAAGGCCAGAGGGGGGGGGGGGGGGGGGTGGGTGGGGTAAATGCTCAAAAAAATTTACAAAAATATTATTCATTTTTTGGTGACAAAAATTTTGCTGCCATTCACATATTTGTAAGTTGTAACTGCTTATTAACTATTTTTGATAAATGAGGTTAACCGATTCTTACTAAATTACCTAAACAACATTGAGGTTACTAAAATTGAGGTTAAGATGTTAAATTTTCACTTCAAGATTTTTGAAGTGAAAGTGCTGATTTACTTCATTTTATCTCGAGAAAGTGTTGAAAATGAGGATAACCATCACATTTGGTACTGTAAGAAGTATTTACATACGATTCTTACTTTTGTTATGTACCACATTCACAATATCGCAGTGAGGTATCTATTTGTATTCCAATGCCTCAAATATGATCATGTGACAAAGGTGATTTGGACTGACCATATTTAAGTAGAAGAGTTCACCCGTTAATGGCTAAAAATGAGGTATTACAATGTATTGATAAACCAATCCCAGTGTAATATGGTCTATAGCGAGGTTAACATTTAACAATCATATTTTTACTACTACTACAAGATATCATGATAGTTAACCTCATTTTTTAGACACATTTTGGTTTATGATATTGATTTTCCCGACATAAAGTATCTCAATAAACATCTTCTCACCTTAAAGCAAAAATTGTATGGAGACGCTACTAAATACGGAAAATAATGCACAATTTGAGATTTTGGCAGTGAAATAAAAACACTAAAACTCGTTTTACTTGAAATGGCTATTTCCGTAGTTTATCTCTATCTGGAAAAAACATATTTAGAGTTAAAGTTAAAGTTTTACATGTAATTACAGGTAAACCTCAAATTTTGGCGCGCAATCTCTCAGCAACGCAAGGTCAGGTTTTTATGCGGTTTTTTCTACTTGTTCATCTCCAGCAGCTCGATCACATATGTGAAAACTGGAAAAATTGTCATTTATCCCCCCCCCCCTCTGGCCTTAAAGCTGTGACCAACTGATTGTGTTTGACCATTTTGTTTTCTGACAACTTAAAAGCTCAAAATCTATCATGCCCCACACAAACCGTTTTTAACGTCCTACGTACACTAAAAACCCGATTCACTGTACAGTGTACAGTTTGCGGGAAAACAAAATAGTAAATTGGGGTTTTACTGTACGTGGTTTCGAGAAAAAAGAAATCGTCAGGAACCTGTTCAGAGTGTGACGTCATGGTCGATATTGTGAAATCCTTATTAGAGGCCATTCTATTTCTACTGAGCTGCATGGGGTTGACTATTAAGTTTCTATAAAGGAGGTGGTTGGCAGAACCACCTGTATTTAATTGCTATTGTTAGAATAGTATTCTACCTATTCACAAACTTTATAATGTCATTCTATTTAAATATCACTATGATTTTAGCTAATGATAATCTACAAGCACTTACCTGGGGACCCCAGGCTATAATGTTCATAAAAATATAATAAAGATTCCGCCGAATAAAGCACCTGCTTAAATTGCCTTTGAAATTCGATCATTAAATCGATTCAATGATTTCTCTCATAACAGCAGAATAGGCATTAGTGCCATAATATATTTGATTTTGTTGCCATCACAAATATACATAATATACTAAATACTAATACAGTAACAAGTAGTATTTCGTGAACTCTCGCTTAATTAAAGGTTCATGTAGCAAATTATTCGCAGCTAACAAACCTGATAATGAACACACCTGGCTCAGATTTGAAATCTTTGACAATAAAAAGCGCGAGCGTAATTTTTCTTTGCCAATTATACATGACTACTATACATGTGGTAAGCCAGTTTCTGTGCAATTCGAAATTGCATCGATTAATATCAGGAATCGACCGGGATTGGCAATTTTGAGCTATCCCGGTCCCGGTCCCGGTCCAAGTCAAATGCTGATTTATGATCCCGGTCCCGGTCCCGGTTAATTCGGGATTCTTGGTCCCGGTCCCGGTCCCGGTCCCGGTCAATCACTCAAATTTGCCGGGATTTTGACCGGGATCTTTTACATAATTTCATTCACTGTGATTTTAAGTTTTTCCTTTCATTCATTGTGAATTTCATCTTTAAACATCCTCTGAGCCAAATAAAACAATGTTTAAAATTGCTAAACAAGTTTGAGTAACAAATTATGATCACTTCGAGATGGCCAGGCCTACTCTCATGCTGTCTATATGTGATGATTAATTCTGAAAAACTAGGGACAACTGGGGAATGATCCCAGAACCTCGAGATTTCGCGTCTCTTGCTCTACCAAGTGTAGTTGGTGTTGTACACACTGCGCTGATAATGATATCACGTTGAACGTGTAATGTAAATATAGTGTGGATACATGCGAATATATATCCTAAATAACTAACAAATTATGATCATGAATTAACCAGTAATCGACCGGAATTCCCGGTACCGGGAATCCCGGTACCGGGATTGGCAATTTTGAGCTATCCCGGTCCCGGTCCCGGTCCCGGTCAAGTCACATTTTTCATCCCGGTCACGGTCACGGTCACGGTCCCGGTCACGGTCCCGGTCACGGTCCCGGTCACGGTCCCGGTCAAATGCTAATTTATGATCCCGGTCCCGGTCCTGGTCCCGGTTGATTCAGGATTCTTGGTCCCAGTCCCGGTCCCGGTCCCGGTCCCGGTCAGGCCTGAAATCATGTCCCGGTCGATTCCTGATTAATATTTTATTTTTGTTATTTTTTATTTAGGGGTCGTTCACATATTACGTAATCAGCGGATGGGGGAGGGGGTTTAGTTCCCAAGTATAGTTCCAAAATGATTGTACGGTGGGGGGTTGGGGGGATTTGGTTGTTGATTACGAAATCTTTTTTACCCTCTAGAATAATAACAATTTGACAATATTTTAATTCAAATTCCACTCAATTTCACTCTGATAATTATGATAAAATTTAGGAATGGATCGGGTATCCGGCTGCTAAAGTAAGTAGTTGGGAAGGTGCTTGGCCGGATATCATAACAATGCTTTCGGCTCATAATGATCAGGGTAGCATAAAACGTAGAGAAAAGTTTTTTCCAGGGAAAAAAGTCAAAAAGAGGGGAGGGGGGGTCAGGCCATGATTACGTAATTTTGCTGTCAGGAGGAGGGGCCGGGGTGGGTCTTGATTACGGTAAATTACGGAGGGGGGAGGGGGTAAATATTTCTGAAATATTTATCACGTAATATGTAAACGACCCCTATGATAGAGGAAGCGATTTATAATAATACATTTTCGACAATTTGTACCGGTACCCACAAGACACCTGGCCACCAGAATATAGCATGATCTGTGGTGGTAAAATATATATTTGCAACAGTAACATATATACAGATATTGATAAATAAATGTAATCTACAGGACTGAAAATATAGAAGTGGCAGTGGCAGTAAAATCATCTCTCATTTGGAGACCCACACCACTATGCGACGTTGCTCATTTATCTTGTTCGCCTCACTCTTTCTGCCATATTGCGCCACCAGGTAAATAGATTTTAGATAGGAGTAAATAATTTGACACAATTTGAGAGGGATCTAAATTTTAATGGAAAAAGGATTTTGATTTAGATAGTTTATAGTAGATGCAACAAAGGACTCTTAAATAATGATTAAAGTGAGTATAAGGGCATTTTACGAAGCAAACTTTACAGGTACGGGTCTCGTAACGATCAAATAATGGACTTAGACATGACGGTGAGATTAGTGAAAGCCTTCCTTTGTACTGGTGACAAAAACTGGCTTGACAGTCCGGTGGACTCAAAGGAAACATATACCCACTCACATGCTGGCTTCTTCAGAAGGGTAATTGATTTACCGTTACACTGTTACAGTTATGAATATTTTTACAAAACTGATTATTTAATTAAATCGTGCACTGTTATTGAGTCTGTGTATTCGAGTCCCCTTAATTTTACTAGAATTTAACATAACTCCTTAATTTAGCCTAACTTAATTCGTGCATTACGAACTAACAAGTATTACGTTCAGGTGTATAGGTTTATTGCTGCTGGGATGTGTGGCTATTCTAAAGAAACCTACTCTAGACTGGCAAACATAAACATCACGGAAACCAGAGAGTGGTTCCACTATAAATCACCAACAAAAAGAAGAGAAATGTCCTTGTGTTTGGGAGAAAAGCTGAAACATGACATGAAACTGTTGGTATGCTGTGGTGAATACTCAAGATATCTCACAGGTATATTTATGGACAATGTGGCTGAACTATCCTGCGCGCTGGGTGTTCGTGAAGAAACTACCTCCTGCCGCTTCATGAAGCTTCTGATCGAACCGGAGCAGCAAGATCTGATCTACAAAATTATCAGAGTGTCTGGAATATGTGCGGATAATTGCCCTCTAGACTAGACGAAGTTTAGAAAATCCAACGAGAAACTTAAACGGCACAAGAGGCAATTTGACACTGCATCAACGATTGACCTTTTCCAAGATAAAATCTGTAAAATTTCATATGAAGACATTTTGCAGCCACTTATTCATGGACCCAAACAGAGGGAAAAGGTTGAAGAATTCTTCACGTGGCTTGTTATTGCACGAGGTCCCCTCTGCTGTCTACTATGACGAATACTATTTGGGGGGGGGGGGGGGGCAACCATATTAAAGCATATTATTAAAATGTAGGATTTTTCCCGATTTTGACCCGGGGATATACTTTAATATACTTTAATATACCTACAATATACTTTAATATATCCCTATCTCCTTGGAAGCCTACATCAAAAATTGTTGCCCAAAATAAGCTTGAAATGCAATTCTTAATCGATTCCAAAAAGTTCTTGAAAAAATATTGAAAAGTGATAGAGTTATTTCAATTTTAATGAAGTCATTTTGGCTAGTATTCCGAACCGAGATATTATGTGCAATTTTCCCAATTTTGTTCATGGAGGTCTTTTTACTTAGTATCCACTATATTCAACAAACACTGAGTTATATCTTTCACATAGAGTTAGTCTCATTAAAAAATATTGAAATTTTATCGAATTTGGGCAAAAGCGAATTTGGGCATATTTTTTTAAGCTCATAGCTCAGCCAATTTTTGACCAATCTGGATGGAAATTCATGTACTAGTCCTAAAACAGGCTTATCTTGCGAATCTGAGTGAAAAATATAGTTCATCATGTAAATCTTAATGAAGAATATAAATCTTCTAATTGTAGGTTACATATTAAAGTATATTAAAATGTAGGATTTTTTCCGATTTTGACCCGGGGATATACTTTAATATACTTTAATATGGTTGCCCCCCCCCCCCCCCCCCCTATTTAGAATTAAAATACGTTATCATAAGGAAATTACCCCCATTTTCTCAGACATTAACAATAAATACAAAAAGGGAACTCACGGGTCCAGTTGACACTTTCTCATCATCCTGCTGTCCGTACTCTTTCAACCAGCGCTCCGTTATGAGCTTCTGCTCGGGTATTTGGGGACAGCGGGTCATCCTCCTGGCGTGAATACCGTATGTGTTGTTGTACCTGGGAGTGGTGAGTCACATGGTGAGTCACGTGGTGAGTCACGTGGTGAGTCACGTGGTGAGTCACGTGGCAGCTAGTTGTAGGGCACCAGAGCAGGCAAGGGACGTGACATAGATTTTTGGATGTGCAAAGTTTAATTTAATTTCAAAAAGGGTAAATTCGCTCTAGTATTCATTATTTCAATTGTATAATACGGTGTTATGAATGTATCACAAATTTTGTTGCGGGTAATAATTTAGCTGTTTCTCTTCTCACACATTGAAATGTCATGCATGAGGTGAATATTATGTGGTTTATCAGCGTAACGTTCTCGAATACACTTTGAAGATGTGTTTAAGTACACTTTGAAGATGTGTTTAAGTACCTAGCCTCAAGAATCCCGTTATATTCTTCGAGCTGGTTCGCGAATCCGGGATTTGGATTGATACAAGAGCGTATCTTTTTAACATACTCTTGGGCGACTGATATGTTCATTGAATACTCCTTCATAATGTATGCGATAACCTGAAATACGTTTTCGTCAGTGTTGATGTACCCAAGTAACAAAGGATGTCACTTAATATATTAAGGAAATTAAATATTATAGAGTAAATCTAAAACTGGGAAAACAGACAAGATAATGTGGTAGGCGTTAATAAAGATAAAATTAAATTAGTACAATGTTAAAGTTATAATACAATATGTTACCGGTCGCGGTGTAAAGTGGAATAATGTTATGTAGTCGGTGTTTCAAATTGAAACTTCTCCAAGTAACAATTAAAGTAACAGCGTATTTAATAATTAATTAACAATTAAGGGGGCCGGGGGGGGGGGTCTTCATCAAAATTCTCTCGAAATTGATTTTATAGTTGTTTCTGATAGAGGGGAGTGATATCTATCAGCTGCTTTTGGTCCCATGGAAAAATATTGTTCCTAGCCAAAATTATCGCCAGTCAAAGGTCAGCGCTTATGTGTAATTGTATTGCGCGAGCGATTTTCAATCGCGCGCCCTGAAAATCGAGTCTAAAAATCTATCTTCTCCTACATTTTTTGAGCAATCACCCTAAAACTTTCAGGATATGTTCTATGGATCATTTAGAAGATATCTGTCGAGCCGAATTTTGAGATAGGCCTTAGAAGATTTTTTATTCAATTTTGAAAATCTTGGACCTCATTTTTTTACGATTTTTCCAGGTCCAAGATTTTCAAAATTGAATAAAAAATCTTCTAAGGCCTATCTCAAAATTCGGCTCGACAGATATCTTCTAAATGATCCCTAGAACATATCCTGAAAGGGGGGGAATGCAACGTCAATTAATATCAATTAATGTCAATTAATGTCAATTAATGTCAATTAATGTCAATGTCAGTTTTGCAAAATTTTGGAATACTGACATTAATTGACACGATATTTTTCGACCAGAGATTATGTAGTTCTACCATATTTTTAGCACTTTAGAACGTTTATATCATCAATTTATTCACTACTATCACATATGGAAATGTGAAATGTGAAAAAATTCAGATCATTAAACAATAAAACTAAAATAATACGGTTTCCCGAAATTTAATTTTCTTAAGGGGGCCGGGGGGGGGTCTTCATCAAAATTCTCTCGAAATCGACTTTATAGTTGTTTCTGATAGAGGGGAGTGATATCTTTCAGCTGCTTTTGGTCCCATGGAAAAATATTGTTCCTAGCCGAAATTATCGCTGGTCAAAGGTCAGCGCTTATGTGTAATTGTATTGCGCGAGCGATTTTCAATTGCGCGTTCTGAAAATCGAGTCTAAAAATCTATCTTCTCCTACATTTTTTGAGCAATCACCCTCAAACTTTCAGGATATGTTCTTAGGATCAGTAAGAAGAGAACTCTAGAGCCAGAATTTTGAGATAGGCCTTTAAAGATTTTTAATTCGATTTTGAAATTCTTGGACCTTAATTTTTAGAGGTCCAAGAATTTCAAAATCGGATTAAAAATCTTTAAAGGCCTATCTCAAAATTCTGGCTCTAGAGTTCTCTTCTTACTGATCCAAAGAACATATCCTGAAAGTTTGAGGGTGATTGCTCAAAAAATGTAGGAGAAGATAGATTTTTAGACTCGATTTTCAGAACGCGCGATTGAAAATCGCTCGCGCAGTACAATTACATATAAGCGCTGACCTTTGACCAGCGATAATTTCGGCTAGGAACAATATTTTTCCATGGGACCAAAAGCAGCTGATAGATATCACTCCCTTCTATCAGAAACAACTATAAAGTCGATTTCGAGAGAATTTTGATGAAGACCCCCCCCCGGCCCCCTTAAATGGGCGTGGCCATCCAAGGGCGTGGTTCTCAACATCATCAGAACTTAAAACCCACATTAAACGAAATGCCTTCATGACATTTATATTTGAATAACGAATCTTAAACAGCTAACATTACTCCTTCATACTAAAAAAGCCGATTCTAGATATTTTACCTGTATAAGAAACCAATAAAATATGGGCGTGGCCGGTGGGGATCGAAGATGGAAGAGTTCGAAGCTGAAATCTTTTTTGGTGGTCTTTGAACCTAAGGATCAACAGATAAGAACATACTCATAATTATTCAAGGACATTTTGTTTTTTTGAACCGGTCTAACTTACATAGACGTGAATATCTTGAATATTTATCGAATAATGATAATCTCAAATTTCATGACATATTTATGTCAATTAATGTCAATTAATGTCAATTAATGTCAATTAATGTCAATTAATGTCAATTAATGTCAATTAATGTCAATTAATGTCAATTAATGTCAATCAATGTCAATGTCAGTTTGGGGTTTTTATGGAATACGGACATTAATTGACGTTGCATTCCCCCCCCTGAAAGTTTCAGGGTGATTGCTCAAAAAATGTAGGAGAAGATAGATTTTTAGACTCGATTTTCAGGGCGCGCGATTGAAAATCGCTCGCGCAATACAATTACACATGAGCGCTGACCTTTGACTGGCGATAATTTTGGCTAGGAACAATATTTTTCCATGGGACCAAAAGCAGCTGATAGATATCACTCCCCTCTATCAGAAACAACTATAAAATCAATTTCGAGAGAATTTTGATGAAGACCCCCCCCCCCCCCCGGCCCCCTTAAAGTAACAGGTTTATTTAATAATTAAAACTCACACAGGAGGCTGATCTGCTGACCCCCATCCGGCAGTGCACGAATACTTTCTTGTTCTGCCTCTTAGCGTCTTTGATGAAGTTGTAGGTGTCGTCCCAATACTGCTGTAAGTAACTAGCTTCCTCGTCCTTTATCCTGGGAGTTATAAGTTTGATGAAAAGGAAAATACTAAAGATATTATAATAAGTAAAAGACAATTTAACCTGCAAGAAGATGCCGGCAAGTGGATATGGTCAAGAGTCTGATTCTAGGAATCACACAAGAAATTATGAGTGGCACACACCTGATAGTTTTATAAACAAATTCATGACTGAAGAAGTTAGCAATCTCCATGGTAACGTTCAGAACATGGGTGACTCCGTACTGCTTGAGCTGTGTCAAGTGACTGGCATTCCATTCGTTACCCAGGTACAGGTAGTCAAATATCTTGCTCGGACTCTCCGTCGATTGGCCGAACACTTTCACAATCTGAGGGCACCCGATACTGAATATCTTTTTAGTGAACGGTGTAAAGTGGATTAAGTTATCTTGACAGGATCTGTGTTCTATGTAACTGAATTAGGTTGTGTCCTAATAAGGTAACATTAGGTTGTGTCCTAATAAGGTATCATTATTCGATATAACATAAGAAATTTATGAATAATATTATGTGGGACTAATATTGTTCTCTTTGATTCTTGAATAATATCAAAGGATCCTCTGAAACCAATATTTTTACACATTGCAATATTTTTAATATTATGGAATTAAAAATCAACTTAAATATAACGCCAAAAAACTTAGGCCTGTAAAGATGAAATACCAATGTATTATATATTATTACTATTTGGGATTCCATTATTGGATTTATCTTAAAGGTTTTCCATTGCATTGGGGCACAAAAGTTATGTTTTTAAAAATATTCATAGGTATCGTTTTTAGTTGTGTCATTTCATTTCCAATGTTACACTTTGTAGGAACTGATATTAACCGAGTTTCTGATTCAGGATGTTACTGAAGATAGTAATGAAACTGTTTTAACACCTCAGTACTGTGTTTTACTACAGCTCAACCTGCTCAGTCTGACTATTTGGGAATTTAAACTCTTGATATTATTACTATAATATACTATTATATTATATAATGATTAAAATAAACCTGCTCATCTATAAAGCGTTTGTAGGGAGTGAGATTAACATTAAAGTCGGACTCCAGCTGTTTACGGATTTCCAGGCAGCTCGCATTATCAAGATCTATCGTCATTATTATCTCTCTCATTCGGAACAGGATCTTCTCCATAATCCTCTTTATCTTATCACTGAAACAGCCAGGTAATTTACAATATAGGAGTTTTTCTTAACGGTTCAGAGAAATTATTCCGCTGACTGCTGAAACATAATCCCCAAATTCCCCACAATGTATACCCTGGCCTTGTATAATATTACAATGAGAATTCTCGTGACTACTTAGTTAAAATAAAATAAATATGTTATAAATTCAGTCATATGTAAATTTTACTTCCGTGTGTACAGTACAGTATACTGTGTAGTGTGTACAAATATACATACACATTACACTGTGTGCAGACAGTATCTTAGCTTACACGTGGGGATGTATACTGTACATTGTACATTGTACATTACATACACTGTATAGTGTAGAGTCACGTAGGTCTTCCTATGATGCACATTAGCACCATGTTCACTAATCACTATCTCCACTTCCACTACCACCATTAGCAAACCACGCATGTACACTACACACACCACGCACACCGGCATACAGTGTATAAGGCATGAACAATGAACATTGCGGGAAACACACACTTGGCAAGGCGAGTGTAAACAGTGGTTTCTGCTTGCAAATACCTTTTCAACGTGGTCGTGTAAACAGTGAACATTGAAATAGTGTAATTTATACCGTTCCAAGATATGTATTCCCACTAAACTTATTTATATATTAAATGTCCCTGAGGGTTTGGTATGGGCTCCAAAGGCTACAAAAGGACCCTTCAATTTGGTCATGTGGTCAGTACCTCTAAAACGTGAGATTA
Organism: Bolinopsis microptera; assembly: GCF_026151205.1. Lineage (NCBI taxonomy): Eukaryota > Metazoa > Ctenophora > Tentaculata > Lobata > Bolinopsidae > Bolinopsis > Bolinopsis microptera. The sequence continues at coordinate 15,074,260 of NC_087073.1, forward strand.
GTGATTATTTCAACATACACCGTCCTCATGATATCCCTTATTTTACCCCTCATACATGTTACACAACAACAAGGGTATAACTTTAACAAAATACAAAGGACCCTAATTTTAAAGATACCTCTAATTTAAATGTACGTTTAACCATTTAAACACGCGTGTTTAATAGACACACATATTTATGACACGTTAAATCTTACATAAGACACCTGCCTCCTCTCTCCCTCTTCTCACCGCCCATATTATTTGTTACCCACTTTTTTGTTTTGTTTTGTTTTGAAACCCCACGGTGGAGGTTGGCGTGTGCCGCAATTTATTAATCAATGGTTATTACATAAATGAAATTATAGAAGTCACACTAAAATATAATAATGTAAAATAAAATATATTAAAATAAATGCCCTACTAAAAGTACTATATAACTAACGGTCTGCAAAACTGGTTGAAGTCGCAATTTGTGAACATGCTAATTACTATTTAATAATAATAGATAAAAAGTTTTGCGCGGCAGATGTAAATTCGGCATTGCATAATGAGATAATGGCAGTGAAATTAAAATGATATGTTGTTGATAAAAGATCATAGTCATTTGTCGCGAGTGATCTTTCTTTACGCGTTGTCGCTTACTAACTCGGTGCTGTAGTCTATTTGCGAGCGCCCTTCTCTTTGAGACTTTCTTAGCCCAGGTATACTATAAAGTAAGAAATTTGGCCAATTTTCATCGTCTCCTGAGCTTTGCAGCTTGAGGAGTTCGCGCTTAGCTGAATTTTTAAAGATTTCAATCGAAAAGGTAGAACTTGGAATAGTTATATCCTTACTTTGTTTTGTAATAGAGAGCATGGGTCCTTTGAAGAAAAGAATATTTCTAAATGTTGGGCCGTTGTAAGTTGTGAACCAAGAAAGGTTATGTTCGTATGTGGAATTATAGGTGGGAATATCGTGAGGGAAAAGTTCTTTGATGGATTTAGGGAGAAGGCTTGGCATGTTCCTTACTTTGTGTAGTAGAATAAGAGCGTTTTTTACAATGACGCTATGGACTGTTAGGATATTATGCAATCTAAACGCACTTTTTGTGTGCTCCGGGGGATTGCCGTCTTTATATCTATAATTTACATATCCTGACATAACAGCTCTAATTCCCTGCTTTTGCTTGGTGAACAGAGATTCAATGTGACATTTTGAGGCAAATCCCCACACTAAAGAGCAGAAATTTAGATGGGATTGGATAAGGCTTTGGAAAATGTTTAGGCGGGCTTTGATAGGTAGAAGGTGCTTTAGCTTATACATAACTCCGAGGTAGCGACCCATCTTTATTCTAACTGCCGTAATGTGTTTTTGCCAAGTGAGCTTTTCGTCTAGGATCACTCCTAAAAATCTTGCTTCAGTCTTACGTTCGATTACAGTGTTGTCAATGGACAAATTAAAGCCGCTGAAGTCGATTCTTTTTCTAGTGAAAATCATGTAACACGTCTTTTTTACATTTAAAGATAGCCCATTAGCACCTACCCAATCTACAAGACGTGAAATTAGCTGATTAGCTTTTAATTGTATTTCTTCTAGGGTGGTTCCACTAATTAATATGTTTGCGTCGTCGGCATAAAGGATGAACTTTGCAAAATCACTAATTCCAGGTAGGTCGTTTATATAAATTACAAATAAGAGAGGTCCTAGAATGCTCCCCTGAGGTACGCCGTAAACTATGGGCATGCTAGAAGAGCAAGTTCCGTTTAAAGTTACGTATTGAGATCGATTACAAAGGTAAGATCTAAACCATTCGTGCGCGACTCCCCTGATCCCATAATGGTCAAGCTTCTTAAGCAAGGTCTCATGATCAAGCACTCAGAGTAGGAAGTAGTAGGAATAAGTAAAGTAGATATGGGGAAAAGATATTCGATTGAGATGATGAAATAAAGGAAGCTGTTTCATACGGCTTCAATACTGACTCTTTAAATCATGTTTAGCGACTTGGTACTCAATACTGGCTCTTTAAAATCATGTTTAGTGACTTGGCTCTCAATACTTACTCTTTAAAATCATGTTTAGCGACTTGGCTCTCGATGAGTGAGTTGTCCTCCCAGTCGTCCTCAGTTTCCAGATAATCAGGTACTTTAGCGGTGTAACATCCTGCCCAGGTGTGGTGGTTCCTGCTGCCCGGGAAGAAGTTGTGTCTCCGGGCGTTCTCTATGTCAGGGTTCAGGTAGGAGTAGGCTACCCTGCGAACATTACACACGTGTCATCATGGTATTATAGAATATAGTAGTAAGAGTATTAATATAGTAGGACTATAATAAACAGATAGTTAATAGTCCTACAGCAGTACAGTACTACAGTATATTATAGTAGTAGGTATAGTTTAGTGGTTCAGAGCACTGAATTGGGTGCTCTGAGTGGGGGGACTTTTTGAATAGTGGTTCTTTCAATTGAAGTTCAATCGCAATTTGATAGTGTTGCCGATTAAAAAGGAAAGGAGACAATTTTAAGAAGCTTTATTTGTCCAAATACTTACCATAAAGCTTGCAAGTTGACAGGCTTGAAAATATACTGGCCATGATTCTGAGCGGATCTGATCTTGATGCCACCATCACCATCCATCTCTATAGACATTCCTTTAGTAACTGGCAGTGCCATGGCGACTGTTATATCTCCTTGACATCCAGAAGGTGACTGAAAGTATGCAATAATATCAATATTATTGAATAACATAGGACGCATCTAGATTCTAGATACAAGTACATTCAATGTACAATTTGTTTGCTTTCACTAAAAAAATAATGTTTGATAGAATATAAATTATAAAATGCTAGTCACGGAACACACCTCTCGATGGTTGGGACAAGCAGTAACGTTCTCCGGCAGATTATTGCCGATGTTGATCCCTAAGATGGCGTGCTCACGTACGTCCTCCCCGTAACCCGGGTCAAGATGAGCACCTACCATGATCACCATGTACCTCTTCTTGCTCTCGGACGACTTCACTGCTCCAGGTACCACCTGAAGAGGTGGTGGTTAAAGGTGTGTACCAGTTGAATCTTGTCTGTGTACATTGTACAAGTTGAGCAAAATCTAACCAGTTAAATATTCATTTTATTCTGATATATCTTCTACTGATCATATATTGACTTTCAGGCCTACTGGTTCACATGCCAGTTACCATTATTAATTAACAGTTTCAAACCAGATAGCTGATATATGAGCTACATAACTGTTTTTGTTTACAGATCTAAACTTTGTGTAAACAAACTAAATAATCCTAACATTCTTGGCATGACCGTTCTGAACACTCCTGACAATTATGTCATTTCACCAGCCATGCTGAACTGACTCTAATCAGCGATAGCCGTTACGGAGTGCATTAAATGTACCGATCATCAGAGTATATTTAGCCCAAATAAGTATTGATAGCTAGCGATTAGTATGAAGTCTATAAATAATCTCTGCTTAGTTGGTGCGAAATGCAAATATCCTTGTATAGTATTTACCGCTATACACCGTCGTGAACTATTTTAATTGCGCTGATCGCATCTCGGAAGACAATTGAACAGAAATTATGTAGGTAGAGCGAAAACAGAATGTTATTGAACATGACTAAAATGACTATAAATGGAAATAAAAGTTGTCTCAAAAAATGATTAAAGCTATAGAAGCTGTATGATGAAAACAGAAAAGTGGGATCAGACTAAGATCCAACAGAAGTGAAAAACATCAGAAAAAAGCAGAAAACTTACCAATTGAATGGAATGTTCAAGGTAAGCTGGTCTCTGAGCGGAGGGATGTGGCATGACTTCATCCAGAATACGTTGAGTAATACACTTGATCAGACCTGCAGTTGAAAATAGTTTAGTTGCAGATTCATCGAGAAGCTTTTACAAACTTTCTGCGGCCCCTCAGCAACACACGTCTGGCTACTATACGAAGCACAGCTTTGATCACAGTGAATTGAATCTGATAGAGCTACAGTGCATAAGACTTTGAACTTCGCTTCTTACATGCGTGGCTCCTGCAGCAATTTAAAGAGATTCTCTACACATTTTAATTGTGATTATTTGTATAATATTTCCTTTAAAGCAGCTGCCTTTTTAAACTAAGTTTGATAGATAAGGAATCATGCCTACTCAATGTGAAACTGTTACTTGGGATCAAATGTGATTTTACAAGAGAAATAAGGGGTTAAGACAGAATCTCATGCCAGAAGCATCTTTCATACAGAAATGGCACGATGTTATCAGTATGTCGGTACTGTCATTGATCTTGACATAAAAATCACTTACGAACAAAAAGCACGCTCATTTACTTACTGACATATGGAGGTAAAACTAGAGAAATAGCAATGGTTAGTGAAAAATTAGACTTTTAAAAAGTTTATTATGAAGCAGTCGGAATATTTTGTATTTTTAAAATAAGTTCAACAAGTTTTAACTTACTCTTTTCCTGGTCCGATAAACTTTGAACTAGTCCAGGGATGTTCCTAGCAAAACTTTTGGCGGTGAGTATGCTCTCGACACTATGGCTGAAACAGTTTTTGATCAGGTTAGGATACATTTCAAACTCAGAATCAGTACCGATTAGAGTAATCACTAACCAAATTAAAATTAGGGTATCGCTATAGCTTTGGCCTATGTATTATGTTGCATCATATCGAACTGTTTCAAAAAAGCGCTCCTTTGTGCGCGCGCGTCCAGAACTGTTGCAGTGGCTGCTGAAAAATTGAAGTTTGCACTGCGCTATTGTAAGAAAACCAGCAAGCATGTCCGAATTTCAATCCCCGCTTTCGATGATTTCACAAACAATAACAATGAGCAATTCCTCCAATCCCTGAAACCAATAAAATGTGGGTAAACCGTAAAATAATGGTCGGAATATTCGCGATAAAAGTTAACGAACATTAACAATGCCGAGTTAAAGTTTGATATTCGACGGTCGGAATATTGGATACTTATTGGGTACGCTGCAATGACAGTTTCTTTATTGCAAGACAATTAGCAACGACTACCAACACTTACTGCAGACATTTATTGTGGCATAAAGGAAATTTTGTTAAATATCAGCTGTGAAGTTTTGTTTGTGCTCTGAAGTAGACACGTGACACAGCATCATCTGCTGAACTTGAACTTTAAGTAAGAAAATCAAGATTCACTCGTGTTAACAGCACTAAACTGTTAAACTAACATTTATCAGTCGATATTAATCCGATTAAACATTTTACAGACTTCCCTCAGGCTCCTGTCTGCTCCGTGAACACCTTCTTTTAGAAGGGTTTATATTCTCTTCAACATATGCCAGACTTTTTAGAGAGGTTTCGATGATAAGAATACTTCTAAATGTTGAACAAATCATAATCCAAAAGTGATGTGTGAGCACTTAGCAGCCTAACTTAATAAATTGTTAACCTCATCTCCCAAAGATGTTGCCCTGCCCCCAATGTAGTGGTACGCTCGTTAAGCCATTGTGTGTATAGTGTATGTAACTAGAGCTGTCTTACCAAGTCCACCAGAGAAGTTTACAGTTACAATAAGAACAACCTCCCCGCCTGTCATTCAACTGTTATTGGATATAAGTCGGAAGAATAATCGCACTTCACTTCTCGTACCACAACACTGCCATCTAACGATCTATCCTACACCTTGAAAGCATGATAATATGTTCATCAGAGATATGTAAAATATAGTCAAAGTTTTAAGTTGCGCCCTATTCTCAAACATGAAGAATGCGAATACGTCTTCGATAGGAATCTGGTTACCTAACTCGAAATATTTTAAACAGTTTAATTTTTCTTCAAAGAGTTGTAAAGCCATACAACTTGAATTAATATGCGATAAATCGTATGCGATACTAGAGTGGTTAAGTGTTAACTTACTCTGTGAAGGCGATTAGAAAAAGGGCTCCAGAAATTGTTCCGAAATGCGTAGGAGGGTTTAATTTACTGCAAATACTCGGATTAATATTAAACATCTTGACTTAAATGAAGCTCACTGTACTTGTGAAGTGTGTCCCACAATAGTATAAGTTCACAGTGCCCTAAAAGCTAAACCGAGCCTCTGGTCACGTACAGGCTACATCTTGTAATCTGATCCCATAAAATGTGAGTAACATATGGTGCAAATCCCTTCATCAGCTCAAAACGGATATTGTACCTACAGATTTTTGGGGTACACACGACACCGTACGGCACCTCTCACACGACAGCATACGGCACCTCTCACACGGCACGTGGGTCTCACACGGGCGACACGCCACCACGAAAACGATAAACGACACCTCATCAACACGTCTAAAATTAAACCCCAGCTACAAGCGTGATTAATAAGGAAGTGAGCAGAACTCATTAATAATTTGGGAATATCATATGCAGGGACAAAAGGATTTCGCGGCATGTACGAAATCGCGAAATTTCCCATTCTCCGCGACAAATTTTATGTATAGTTTAATGTATAGCCTGTTAAATTTCGCGGTACCGCGAAATTTGGCCAAAATAATCGCGAAATCCTTTTGTCCCTGATCATATGGGCTCATTAAATATGAGAGTTTACTAGTTTTAACTTTATGCTTAAAACCTCACAAACATTAGATAAAAAGAGAGCGTGAAATTTGAGAACTTCCTACATTGAGGTCATATTATATGCCTATTTCAATAATTTGAGCCGTTATCGGATAAGACCCGAGACCCTGTGCGTATGTAAACATTTCAACCAGTGAGGTTTAGAAAACATTTATAATTCACGAGTAACACTCTATATTATCCAGTATTACAATAAATATAATAATCAGTACCACTTTTGCCATTTATATTTGTAGTTAATAGGTTAGAGGATAATACCTAGTCGTAATTTATCATTTGAGTTGTCAATGCCAATAATTGTCACTCACAAAGCTACTCCAGTGCAAGTATCGATAAATCATGAAGGTGTTACATTGTAATTTTGTAATTTCCCCAATAGAACGAAGTTACCTAGGACCTTCAGAGTTACTACATCCAGAACTTACGTCCGAATGAAAATGACCTAACAAAATTTAGAAGACCAAAGACATAGAGTTTCAAGTATTAACCAGGCGACGGGTGGTAGCCGATCAAACCATAAGAGTGAGTCAGCCTAAGTTGTAACTAGTGCTGATTCTTTAATTACAATGGTTATATACACAAGTACACATGATTCCCCTGTACATTAAACCAGTGCGAAGTTTACGTGCCGGCACAGTGCTCCAGTTTAATAGTTTCACGCTGTACCAGATTTAGGGAGTTATAGAACTTCTATAGTAGTAGCCAGTAGCCAGTAGGGGGTGGTGTAGTGATGTACGCGTTCGGAGTAGCACTCTGGCTGCAGCAGGTGTGCGAAAATAGATGGACATTAGGTTTGCTCGGTACAGATAAGATTTAGGCTGACATGAGAACGAATAAATCACGTACGATACCCTAGTCTTGTGACAGCCCCTACCAACATTAAGGTAACATTTAGGTATACTTCTAGGTCTGACTTCTCTGAATGGAAGTTTGGTGTTCAATACGAAGAGTCCAGATTTTATAGTTTAGTGTAGAGAGAATTGAGACAAGTGGTTGCTTATTTATATTTAGAGCAATCCAGTTTTCAGATTTCAGCCAAACTTTCGACCAGTGGTTTTGTACCGATGAACCCATATCCGGGTGTACATCAGTACTGAGTACATGTCTCCATTAGGGGGAATAAAATAAGCGAACATAAGAGCAGTGCGTAATTGACTTCCCCAGGCTAATCTACCGTTACCCACGTTAACGCACTCAGATAGTGCCGGGAGAGGCCTGGTGATAATTTCCTTAAAGTGACAGTTTCTGTCACTGTAGAGTGAACTTTGAGCAAATCGGCATTGGGCCTTATCGTTCGGACCTAGTACTATTTGTTGAAATGTAAGAGAAATATGGTGAACATTTCCACCAATTGGAAAACAAGTTAACATTTTAATACTGTCGCCATCAACCATATTACACCACCATGAGCTGAGCGAATTCGTAGAAATTTAACAATATAATGAATATTAACTTCTTCATAATCCATATTACTTGACTGCCTCTTGTTTTGACCTCAAAAGGAGTAAAGGAGTGTAACTCTGAAACTACTTCTAAAGACTCAGCTTTCAAATAAATATTAGAAACAAACCTGCGTGCTCGGCTGGAAGCAGACATGACATCCTCCATATCATTAGAGGTATCACTTAACTCTGTGTCAAGAGTGTGACTCTCTACTCCATCCACAATTAAACTACTGACATCTTCTCCTTCTCCTCTGTCTTCAGTACCAATCACCTCGGATTGTACAATATCATCTGCTGTCTTCACTTGAGGTTCTACATTTTCAGTCATTTCACGAGCACCTCAAGAACTTTCATTTCTTGAGCTCCCACACAAAGGTTACATTTATTTGCTGTAAAGAAAGAGACTTTGGTTAGATTCAAGTCTCACGGTGAGATCGTCATTACATTTTTAAATGGATAACCATTACGGTAAATGAGAAGACGTCATTTCTTTGTACAATTATATAGCCAAGCATCGAATTTGATGATGCAAAATGAGACAATGTAAAGAAACATTGTTCAATGAGGTAGCCCATCGGTTGCAAAATTACGTAATCTCGGCAAATATTTCATCACGCTCAATTAATGCGGGATGGAGCAGTCCTGGTTACCAAGATTACAAACATTAAGTAAGAAAAGATTATATAGAAAAATCTGAGTAGATCCTAGACATAAAACAACGAGAGAATTATAACATCACGTAATTTTCAAATTGATGCAGACTCAAGCAGGTATGTAATTGATACAAGTATGTGAACTGCTTAGGTGATATAATGGAATGAGCATTCCAATATACCAACACAAACACTGAGATAAATTAAAGCTATAATGTGAAGGTTCAGCTATTTAAAAAACAGAGCGTTGTTTTCTATCCGTATTGTCTGGAATCTGGATGGAATGACATAATTACGATATCATGGCTCTAATTTTGTGGCTATGTATATTCAGTACCAAATTTCACGATTCATGGTTTCTGAATGAGCTGCTATAAAAACACCCTGTTCACATTGAGTAATAATTTTAGTTCTTACACTGAGTATTGTTTCAGAGGTCAAATTATATTGTGAGCTGTGACTCAAAGGACAATTTGATATTGTACACTAACCTAACACATAACAGCTACAGACAGTGGAATGTACAGCTTAGTTTGATTTGTGTTTGGTAGTGAAACTTTCAGATATGCGGTATGCCTTATCTTCTCTAAGTCTTCAGAATTGAATAATGACAATAAAATATGATCATAAATGAAGCACAACTAATGAATGTCGAATGTCGTGCTATGTATTACGAGACATGGATTTTTTAAACTTAAAAAACCCTAATACTAAATATTAGTTTAAAGTCGAAAAGAGATCTTGTTAAATGTAGCAAGCTAAGCAATCAATTATATCTGGGAAAATTAGAGGGAAAAATACATCAGATTTTCCAGTGAGTTCAGTGGGAGCAGTCCAGAAAAGATTCCTTAACAAACTTGTAAATATTTTGACAACCAGACAGATTCCAGAGTTTTGAAAAAGATAAGAAATGGAAGGGAAGATGATGCCCTCATTGGAATTCTTTTTTTAAGTGTCAAGATGACAGCAAAAGTATGGCACAACAAGCAGCTCATGCCAAATAATACATATTAGTATAAGGAATTAATGGCACTTCAAAGAATATAGAGCTATTGAAATATAACGAAAGACGTGTCATTAAGCAGTAAGCAACAGTCTGATGAGGATTGTGGCTCGGCCTCAACAATCCTCGTCAGACGAACCAGCAGATCTAAAGGTCCATGTTCTGAATTTGAAACACGATACAATTCCTGAGCATGCCACAGTAAGGACCATATGCTTTGAGATGTTTTGTCGGGAGTGTGTCCATTCTCTAGGGGGCATTAGAAGCTTCAAATTCTCTAGTTAAATCACAGAGAGATCCCGATAAAAACAGGCGAGAAGGCAGCAAAATGTACATATTATGAAAGTTACACTGATGACTGATCACCCCCTTTTTGTTCACAGCCCATTTAAAGTTATCAAAACTGAATAGCACACACAAAGCATTAAACTCCTAGCAAACAAAAACGCGCCAAAATATATGTGAAACTGCTTAACACCATGATCGCAAGCTCAACAACAATAAACAGTAGTGCATCATGAATGAATTAACTGAGATGAGCGCTCGACTTTAGATTTATAATAATTGTGCAGCATTTGCGCGGCGTTTTTACACACGTTGTACACCTCTTTTCGCGCGCGAAGCTCGCAGCGGCCCCTGTACTGGCCGGCCGCAAGATATTTCTAAGATGGGATTCTAAGATAAAAGATATCTTATATAATATAAGTACAACGTGTAGCAAGCGGTGTACCTTAATTTTTTAATGCGTGTGCACCTTAATTCTTCAAATTGCACAAATTTCAGTACATTTTATAAAAACTTTTTACCATATAATAGACTTTTCATACGTTGTATGACCCGCTGCGCGTACGAGTGCGTGGCTCCCCCTGTATCGTAGAAACTCTACTATACAGACAGCTAGTGGGGGTCACCACGTGATACAATAATAAACGGGTTGCTCTATCCAGAGCCCTTGCGCTTGCAGCAGTGGCGCGAAAGCACATGGTTAGGTAAAATAGACGGGTAATTCATAATATAATAGTCGTGAAATATTTAACCAAGAAAATTGTGACAAAGTGAATTATGGCTTTTGTCAAAGTTTGACGGATTATAACGTGCTATATATTACTGGGCATATGGGCCGCGCTCAGCCTGTCATTCCGCGCTCAGCCTAGAGCTTACCTGGGGACCCCAGGCTATTATGTTCATTAACATAATAGAGATTAGGCGGAATGACAGGCTGAGCGCGGCCCAGTAAAGCTTAGCCTGTCATTCAGCCTGAGGTCCCCAGCTAACATATCACCAATCACGTGATCGATACAGTTTTTTGCCGATATCTCGCTATCCCTACTATATAAGGGGAGCATTTTAACTTTACGTCATGTGGAGTGTTATGTGGTGATTCGGAATCGATCAGCGTTGAAATTAACGGGTGATATTCGTAAAATATTTGTTCCATATATACCGTCGACGAGTCCAACTCGGCGTGCGGGTAGTTTGTAAACCTACAACGTTGAAAATACATCGAATGAGGGATATTTATATTTCAACTGTCCATGTCAAGGGCCCTTTTAGAAAAATCTCGAAGATCGACTGTAGACTAGTGATTTAGCACGCTCGCCAGTTACTTTGACGGATGTTACTCGTCTAAATTTCTTCGAAGTAGCGCGCGCCGCTTTCTTCTCGAAATGTTGGCAAGTGCTACGAAGTAGCGCGCGCCGGGCCAAATCATTAACAATGGTTTAACGGGTGATATAGATACTCGTAAAATATCTGTTCCATATATACCGTCGTTTCATATATTGTATATACCGTCGTTCCATATATACCGTCGACGAGTCCAACCCGGCGCGCGTCCTGGTAGGTTTAGCTGCTAATCTGTACGTTTTGAATTTACATGAGCTTTGATGAGGGGAGAGACAAAATCCTAATCTTAAAGTTAATATCTCTCAACAATCCAGGGTATGGTTTAAATATCAGTCTTAACTTGACACACGCTGCAACCCCTTTTGATCGCGTGCACGAGAGGTATACAACGTGTAGCAAGTCTTAACTGGGTAGTTTGCAGGTGCATTGTTTTTGGTGAACAGATTTTGACAAAGATAATTTCAGTATTTTAACAGCGGAGTAACAAAGCTGACAACTTTGAAAAGACAGCTTTCTCAAAAGCTGCAAACCACCATGCGGTGAACTATTGAAACTAGGGACACTGATAGTGATATAATATGTTTGAGCAGTTATAGACCGGACAATTGGTATATTTTGTTGACCATTGTTAATGATCTGGCCCGGCGCGCGCTACTTCGTATCACTTGCCATTTCGAGAAGAAAGCGGCGCGCGCTACTTCGAAGAAATTTAGACGAGTAACATCCGTCAATATATTTTTAAAGCAAAAGCATACTCTGATAATTATACCCGTTGGCGTTAATGGTTAATTTCAAACATAATTTTTTTCGCTCGTATAAATACAAAATGTTTGTTTCTTTTCCTGCAATAAATTGTTTTTCTCTGGGTAAATAATTTTGTGTATGCTTAAATGATTATTTAAGCATACACCAAATTGTTTAGTCAATATTTAGTTTTAGTTACAGTTTGCACGTAAATTAAAATTTGCATTATAAATTGTTTCAGTTTATTTCGTGGTTCGTATAGATTCTCACAGTACATTTTAGTTTGGGTTGTAGGTAAAGTTTATAACGCTAGAAGTTGGAAGTAGTATTAAGCTTTTGATGGACTTTTGATATAATATTTTGTTAATTGAAAAAAATGAAATGCGTTATGGCAAAAGATTTCATGCGTAACTGAGATAATGCTATATTGTTAGTTTATTACCTTTTGCCCGCTCGAGGCTCCCCAAATATCGCATTCGTTACTTTGACCAACCACCAAATAATAACTATAAGCTGTAAGATAGCACTTTTCGGTCAGTGATCCCAATCAACAATAAAAGTAGCCCTCATATATATAATAATCGGGCCATAGTTTCAGCCCAATATTGCAGTGTATAAGACATGTACCGTTAGGAAGGTTAAAGCAGTTTGTAGCTGTCATATCAGTATTTGAAGCGAACAGACTGTATTCTCTGAATATTATAGTGACCTGCTATTTACCGGGATTGCTATGCGCTAGCAGTATAGCACTCTTGATATGAAGGACAGAATTATCTTTTATGCCAAGGATTTAGTACAGTTTAAAGTGCGTCCAGCACTAGCAGACTGGGTGATCGCTTTTGTACTGGCCAACTGTTCCACCACTTCAATTATTTAAGGTACCAAGTTGCTTGGTAAACAGTTAAGCATCTCTAAACCGTCGTGAACAGTGAGTACCATGTTAATGAGCATACTAGTTTATAATTATACTGTTTTAATGAGGACATACCATTAGTTTATCATATTAAGATTTGTTCCTCGTCAAAATTCCAATGTCATGACCCAAAACTAGCCAATGTCTTACTCTTACTACATCATAATTTGTGTTAGTGGTTAGATTTAAGCAGGTCGCCCTGCCCTCTACCCTCTGCCAAAACCGGCCAGTTTGCCTCAACTTTTGAGCAAAAATATCTCAACTCGTTGAAGTTTTCATGTTTTCCTTTGCAGAAGGCAAAAATATCGTAGGGAATAAGTATAGTAATTGGGTTTAAATATATAAGGTGGGCAAACGGGCTCTTACTATTTCGCTCGCCCAAAAATTTCGGCTCTTACTAATTCGCTCGCCCAAAAATTTCACGTGACTTTGGTTTTTATGGTTTTGCAGCCGTACAAAACGGTTTTTACATAAACCCTAATCCCAACCCTAACCCTAACCATAACCCCGAAGCTATACATAACCCTTACTTATACTACAACCCTAACCCTAACCAGTAACCCGAGCCCTAAACAATCGAATTCATGTTTTACTAGCCTGTCACGTGACCAAAACGGTTTTTTGCCCATAACTATCCAGGGAAGCATTTTTACCCTACGTCATGGGGGATGATTCAGAATCAGCGTCCAAAAATACACCGATTCAGATCAATTTCATACCCAAAGGGCCTTTTCACAAGAATTTTAGTAGGAGCGGGGCAAACGTCGCTACGTTAATATTATATTAGTATTACATATTACGTTATTAAAGTTCTAACACAGTAAGATCAGATCTCGCGACCTATCTCAACAGACTTCGTCCTACCACCTGCCAAACTTCACTGAGATAGGAGAAATTCGTCCTCTTTGACGGCGTGACTGACGATGGATCCAGAATGATTCTCTACTCCTCGGAACCTCAAAATCCTCGGAGACAACCCTAACTGGATTGTCGATGGAGCGTTCTATGTCTGCCCTAGGATATTCCGACAGAGTTACTCCATCCACGCTGTCATCGATAAGAAGTGCATCCCTTTGGTGTACTCTCTACTTTCTGACAAGACGGAGAATACGTATATATTTTTGTTGAATATTATAACTAAAAACCAGGCAGCAGCTAAACTAGAGCGGTATTTGGAAACCTGTTTATCTGTTAGTTATTTCTAACTCACGATTGGGTTCAGTTGTCGTTTCAAAGTTAATTAGGTAGACTGATTGGGTTTAAGATTATTGAATTGGGTTCAGTTGTCCGGTAGCTATCGTATTCTCCGTCTTGTCAGAAAGTAGAGCGTACACCAAAGGGATGCACTTCTTATCGATGACAGCGTGGATGGAGTAACTCTGTCGGAATATCCTAGGGCAGACATAGAACGCTCCATCGACAATCCAGTTAGGGTTGTCTCCGAGGATTTTGAGGTTCCGAGGAGTAGAGAATCATTCTGGATCCATCGTCAGTCACGCCGTCAAAGAGGACGAATTTCTCCTATCTCAGTGAAGTTTGGCAGGTGGTAGGACGAAGTCTGTTGAGATAGGTCGCGAGATCTGATCTAACAAGCTTACGTGTTCACGAAGCGTGCCAAAAAGGATATACGATCCACTGCTCCTCAAGCAGACTCGAGATCTGAACCATGGCAGGTCCTCCCAAAGCATTAGAATACACGAGATCTGAGCCAAGTAATCTGAGCAAAGTAACCTGAACCACTTTATTGGCTAGTTCCCGAAGTGGTCTTACCAACGAGGAGGATACTTTGACTTATTCTACCTTAGGGGTCGTTCACATATTACGTAATCATTTTCTGGAACATTTTTACCTCCCCCCTCCGTAATCAGTTTTACACATAGCTATTGTGTCAATTGGGTTCAGTTGTCGGTCACCCCGACCCGTCATACGTCCTTTACTGGACAAGTAAGCAGTGAGCTACTAGTTCACTAATGGTATTGGGACAGCTGCAATGACACGGTTTACTTGTCTTTGTGAGCAGTGAGCTACTAGTTCACTAATGATATTTTGACAGCTTGGTAATAATAATATTGACCCCAGGCAAAGACCTGCAACATATTCGCCCCATTCACCCGGCCTCATAACATGGCGATCTAACCCTTTTTAAGTGAGTGGGCTTACCTCAACTAATGGTATTGTAGTAGCGAATATCCTAGGTTGAAAAGTGATCTGTATGCAGGATTATAGAGAAGCAATGGTCATAGTATGCCCTTGTGGTCTTGGTGGCTCAACAGTTGTTGTTATTTTATAGCTCAACAGTTGTTGTTATTTTATAGCAGGAACCATTTTATTACAAATTTAAAAACAAAATCCAGCAAATTTTCAGGCCAAACATCATATCTCCGACCCAAGACTCGAGATCTGAACCATGGCTGGCCCTCCCAAAGCATTAGAATACACGAGATCTGAGCCAAGTAATCTGAGCAAAGTAACCTGAACCCACACTAACAGCCCAAATCCTGTATTTTACCTTAATTTTTGTGCCATTGCTGAGGAGAGTGGAGACTTTTTACAATCACAGTTCCTCTCGGCAGTGGCGTAACGAAGGGCCCCGCTTACCCCGCTGTAGTTGTACAGGGGGGGGGGGGGGGGGGAGGGGGGGGGGCAAAATCGTCGTTGAATGTGGGACAATTTTGAAAAACTTAACTGAGGTACTAGCAAAACTGCGCGTTTTGCTCTAGAAACACACTATTTTAGAGATTTTACCGGCATAATATCCTCTAAAAGTAAAATCACCTAATTTGTTCAATTTAAAGGAGGGGCGCCAAAAGGGGAGGGGGCGCCAACAGTGGGGCGCATTTTCGGCGGGGGCTGGGGCACCAACAGGCAACGTTACGCCACTGCCTCTCGGGATGTCTGTTTAAGTGTTCAATAGCCTGATGTTAAGTAGAACTAGAAAGGCAGACATTTCTTTAATCCAAAAGCTGCGTAGGCTAAAACGGTTCACGTACTGTAGTGCGACACGTACTCTAGTGCGACACGTACCCTAGTGCGAAACCTCCAAGATCGACACTGTCGCAGTAGAGTACGCTACCTGGATCGTAGTGCGACACGTACCCTAGTGCGACAGAGAATTTTCAAGGCCGACACTGTCGCACTACAGTGCGCTACCTGGACTGTAGTGCGACACGTACTAAAGTGAGACAAAACACTTAACACATTCAATACAAATTTTACTTACCATTTTTAATGACAAGAGTGTAGTCGTGTATGAGTAATGGGGTTAAATATAAAATCAAAGATTGCAATCACTATATTCAATTCAAAATCATTGTTCCAACACACTTCAACTAATCCCTTCTGTCATAATCATCGTAGCTATCAATCACAGCGTTCAAGCGACGGTCGTAATCAGTCCACTCCTTCAGTCGGCGAGGAGGTAGTTGTCTGACTCTGAGCATCTTCATTCTTCTGGTTGATCTTCCATTGGGTAAGATCCTGCTCCTTCTTCAGGACGTCGATAAATCGCCAGATAGTAGGGTTGGTGCAGCCCATCAAGGGGGAGAGGAGGTTTGTGTTCCGACCCAGGTACGTTCGTAGTAGTCACTAGGCAGCAAAGGAATCCATCTCCGAGGGAAGGGTTGCTTTCAGCTGCGTCCAGGTCACAGTAGTGCTGTTCGTCAGACCATGAGACGTCCGGAGCAGGTCTTCTCAGTGCATCGCCAGTAGGTCTTGTCGTCGCGATTCTTAACGTTTCTTGAACCAGTAGTGCGTCCAGGAATGAAGGTGATTGAAGAAGACATGTTGATGTTGTTCGATGCTTTGGTAGAATCATGGTGACCTTATTTATGACCCAAGCATATGAACTTGTTATCCCAATCGGAGATATACCTTCATACGATGCGTGTGATAGGAATGAGGATCATATGCTGCTTAAGAGTTACCCAGTGGATCACACACTGCATACGTGGCTTGAACTGACCCGAAGGAATTATGATCTGTGGATAACTTCGAAACACGTGATGTGAACCGACGAATCGTATTCGCAAGATCACTTCGAAATAAGTGACGTGAACCGACCCAACGAATGACTTAATGGTCCATATGAAGGATAAGATGTGACCTGAACCTGGAAATAAGTCAGGATATTTTGTCGCATTAGAGTACGCTACCTGGATCGTAGTGCGACACGTACTGTAGTGCGACAGAGGGTGTTTTTGTCGGACTTCGCACTAGAGTACGTGTCGCTCTAGAGTATGTGTCGCACTACAGTACGATTACCGGCTAAAACCAGTGTGGGACGTTAAGCAGGTCGAGAATCGGAGCCTCACAACTAAATATGTGAATACTTTGACGATTTATAATCATAACTTTATATAACGTGAACGTTGACATGGGGCAATGTCATACAGAAGGGGAGAAATGTCTTTAATTCAAATCTTTATAGACTAAAACCTGGGTACGAACGTCAAGTAAGCTGAGAATTGGAACCCTCCTCTCCGATTATAATTGTAATGTCTTATGTCATGAAAGCTTTAGCCAACAGCTTTATTGCTTCGAAGTTGTCAATTTATATCAATTATGTTATTGTTCGAGGAGTAGAAAAAGTTTAAATTCAAAAGCCGTATAGACTATAAAATCAGGGTAGACAACCATATTAGGCTGAGGATTTGAGTCTCACAACTGATTTATGTGAATAATTTGAACAATATGCCAATTTATAATGCAAACAGTTCCAAGGAACAAGGGGATACATGGCCATTGGCCATCTGTGTCAGAGACGCAAGCAATGCACGTAGCCGCGCCATCAAAATGTTCCTGTTATTTGGCCACGTCTTTTGGACAAGGAAACCGATTTTATCAAGGCTTTTTTTTCAAAAATAACAATGCATTTTATCGAGGATACCTGCAGTACGCATAAAATCGAATCTGCTGACATAAACTGAAAATCTATTGAAATTATAACGCTTAAATATATTTAATTTTATACTTATAGTTACTATGCGCAGAATGCGAGTAGTGTTCATGAACATATCATTTTGAATAGGTTTGTGAGATTAACACTTTAATCTGATTCTAACCGACAATTTTCATTTCTATAGACAAAGATGTCAAAGTTTCTCCGATTAACGCTTCAGCTATATTAACGCTGACGATTTCATGTTGTGGACTAACATTTTCTGCTTGTTCTAATTTTGTATCGCAATGATTCTCAAAGACCCCAGATCATACTTTACATTTGGTGTGGCATTATTCCAGTAGAGGGCAAACATTGGCATAAAGTATCTTCATCATAGCTGCTAGTCTGTGTTCTGAATTTACATGAGCTTTGAGACAAGGGGAGTGACAAAATTCTAATCTTAATATCTCTCAACAATCCAGGGTATGGTTTAAATATCAGTCTTAAGTGGGTAATTTGCAGGTGTATTGTTATAGTCGGACCTAATGCATCATAGAGACACCACACTAAATAGCTCTTCCTTTGTCCACACAAGGTAAGACAAGGATCTAAGAAGGCCACCGTTTAGCCTAGCTCCAGGTAATGACGCCCGCGCCCTAAAACATGAATATTAACTTTTCTCATTCTGGTTATTAACTTTGTGACACTCCGAGAGCTAATAAATGGTAATTGGGTTTAATTTTAAATATAAAGTGGGCAAACGTCGCTAAGTTAATATTAGTATTAGTATAATTACGTTATTAAAGTTCTAACAGCCCAAATCCTTTATTTTACCTTAATTTTTGTGCCATTGCTGAGGAGACTTTTAACACTCACAGTACCTCTCGGCAGTGGCGTATCGAAGGGCCCCGCTGACCCTGCTGTGTGGGGAGGGCGCCATCTTAGGGGGCGCAAAATCGTCGTTTGAATGTGGGACAATTTTGAAAAACTTAACTGATATGAGGTACTAGCAAAACTGCGCGTTTTGCTCTAGAAAAACACACTTTTTTTAGAAATTTTACTTGCATATACCCTCTAAAATCACCTAATTTGTTCAATTTTAGGGAGGGGCGCCAAAAGGGGAGGGGGTGCCAACAGTTAGGCGCATTTTCGCCGGGGGCGCCAACAAGCAACGTTACGCCACTGCCTCTCGGGATTTCTGTTCCAATGTTCAATAGCCTGCTGCCTGATGTTAAGTAGAAAGGCAGACATTTCTTTAATCCAAAAGCTGCGTAGGCCAAAACCAGTGTGGGACGTTCATCAGGCCGAGAATCGGAGCCTCACAACTAAATATGTGAATACTTTGACGATTTATAATTATAACTTGAACGTGAACGTTGGCATGGGGCAATGTCATACTGATACAGAAGGGGAGAAATGTCTTTCATTCAAATCTTTTTATAAAAACCTGGGTGCGAACGTCAAGTAAGCTGAGAATTGGAACCCTCCTCTCCGATTATAATTGTAATGTCATGAAAGCTTTAGCCAACAGCTTAATTGCTTCGAAGTTGTCAATTTATATCAATTATGTTATTGTTAGAGGGGTAGAAAAAGTTTAAATTCAAAAGCCGTATAGACTAAAACCAGGGTAAACAATCGTATTAGGCTGAGGATTTGAGTATCACAACTGATTTATGTAAATAATTTGAACAATATGCCAATTTATAATGCGAACAGTTGCAAGGAACAAGGGGATCTGTGTCAGAGACGCAGGCAATGCACGTACATCTGCGCCATCAAAATGTTCCTGTTATTTGGCCACGTCTTATTTGGACAAGGAAACCGATTTTATCTGTTATCAAGGTTTTTCCAAAAATAATAATGCATTTTATCGAGGATACTTGCAGTACGCAGAAAACCGAATCTGCTGACATAAACTGAAATCTATTGAAATTATAACACTTAAATATATTTATACTTATAGTTATTATGCGCAGAATGCGAGTAGTGTTCATGAACATATCATTTTGAATAAGTTTGTGAGATTGACACTATAATCTGATTCTAACCGACAATTTTCATTTCTATAGACAAAGATGTCAATATTTCTCCGATTAACGCTTCAGCTAGTGCTACTCTTATCTCTAGCTCAATGTGGTAAGTAACAATATATTACTGACTGTTTTGTTTTCAGTGTTCAGTTTCTCACTTGTCAGATTGTACAAATAACGCAGATTTATAGTAATTGGGCCAGTTGGTAGATCACCGACCGGCTATAAGCCGGCTACTAACCGGCTATAAGCCGGCTTATAGCCGGCTACAATTTTTATAGCCGGCTATAAGCCGGCTTATAGCCGGTTAGTAGCCGCTTACATTTGTTGTTGAGCGACGGCTATTAGCCGGTTATAAAAACTCAGTTCAGTACGATGAAGTTAAGTTAATATCTTATAACCGGCTTATAGCCGGCTTATAACCACTTTCGATACCTAAACGGCTAATAGCCGGCTTATAACCGGCTAATAGCCGTTTTCGCTGAATTTCTTATAGCCGGCTCCTGACTATCGTTCAGTACGATGAAGTTGAGTTAATATCTTATAACCGGCTTATAGCCGGCTTATAACCACTTTCGATACCTAAACGGCTAATAGCCGGCTTATAACCGGCTAATAGCCGTTTTCACTGAATTTCTTATAGCCGATACCTAAACGGCTAATAGCCGGCTTATAACCGGCTAATAGCCGTCGCTCAACAACAAATGTAAGCGGCTACTAACCGGCTATAAGCCGGCTTATAGCCGGCTATAAAAATTGTAGCCGGCTATAAGCCGGTTTATAGCCGGCTTATAACCGGCTTATAGCCGGTCGGTGATCTACCAATTTCCCAGTAATTGTAACGCTACTGGTATAGTGGTATGTTTCTTTTACACAGCTTGTTGTCATGTTCGTTGTAGCCAAAAAGATCTTTATCGAACAATACACAAATGTTATAAACAAAGGTATAGTAGAAGTAATACGTGTTATTGCAGCTAAGAGAGAAAGACTAGCGGATGAGTTAGTCCCAGTCAGTGCTGAACAGTTCGGAACAGCTGTGGAAGATTACGAGGAGGATATTGGGGCTGCTAACGCTATAGACCTAGAACTAGATACCCGTTCCAGGTTAAATACTCTTTCTCATGATGATCCTTCCTGGTTAAAGTTAACTCTAGACCAGGTTCACTGTGTTGAACAAGTGATATGGATTGAATATGGTGGCATGGGCACTACTACTAGTCGTACTTTCATCACCTGGACCTGCTCTGATGGAGACTGTAGTACCTGTGAGTGTGAGTGTGTACACTGCAGCGACTTCATACTCACAGTGTACACAAAGGGAGCATCTCTATCTGGCTCTGACTGCGGAGACACGGTGAAAATAGAGGGGATCAAAGTTGATCTATATTATTCTTTAGCGGAGATAGTGATAATCGGGAGACAAGGTGAGATAAAATATCAGCAGGTATGAAATGTGCACTGTTCACTGTAGTGTTATAGTGTAATGTTAAACAAACCAAGATGAAGAAGTGGGATAGTATTCATCAGTCGTTCAGTAAATTGTCAAATAAACGTTAATTTAGTTCAACATCGAATGAAACTTGTGATAATAAGCATTACCTCATTGGACCTTATTTAACGGACTGCTTCACAGCAGTCGTTAATCAGTAAAAATTTGGATATAATTTATTTCGATAATAGAAATTGAAATTGACCGAAATTAAAAAGTAGTCATATAATATCTGGAACAATACGTTCGTAGTGAACTTTGTTCAACGGACTTTGACTTGGACGTAAACGGGCAAACTTTATTAGAACACACATTAAAATAAACGCTATGGCGTCCAATTAATATCCGTTCAAATAAATTCCGGTAAGGTACCTACTACATTAAACACTCTAATTATTAATTTAGAAAACTGTAAATTGAAATTGTTACATTAGTAGAAAAGGTATTTGCTATTTTCAGAACCGTGCGATGCAGGACAACGCCTTGACCAGATGAACGGTTGTGTAAACTGCCCGGAGAATCAGTGGAGCTCGGATGGAAATAACGCTGCTACTTGCTACAAATGTCGTTCAGGGAAAGGGGTGGCAGCTGGAGAAGGGAAAAAGGAAAGTGATTGTGCTTGGGGTAAGTTCAGTTTTTTAATGTGATTGTAATCAGAACTTATTTCCATCAAATCTTGTTGGAGCAGCATTCAATCGTAATTTCTTGAAGCCTTTCGACAAAGGCTTGTTGGAGCAGCATTCAATCGTAATTTCTTGAAGCCTTTCGACAAAGAGTTGTGGAGTGTAAACGCTAGAAGTTGTAAATTACGATTTTCAAGGTAATGAACAATTATTACCATCCTTCTTTTCAGAGCCGTGTGATGCTGGACAATTCCTTCATCAGAGGAGCGGCTGTGTGGAATGTCCGGAAGATGGGTGGAGTGTTGCTGGAAATACGAACCCATCTTGTACAGCCTGTCCAGAAGAAAAAGGTGTTGTAGCTGGGCAGGGTAAACAAGAAAGTGACTGCACATGGAGTGAGTTAGATCACAATTCACACTGTTATAACAACCCAGTTCATCAAAAATCAACTTTATTATTAACTATAGTTATAGACGTAGAAAGCTTTTTTGATCACTGGAAATTGAAAGCAAACAAAACTTTCATTTTTTCGGCAGATTTCGATTTGAGAGAAGTTGTAATTTGGTCTATTAGTATTATATACTCTAATTATTAATTTAGAAAACTTTGTAAATTTAAATTGTTACATTGGTAGAGAAGGTTTATATCTGTTATTTTCAGAACCGTGCGATGCAGGACAACGTCTTGACCAGATCAACGGTTGTGTAAACTGCCCGGAGAATCAGTGGAGCTCGGATGGAAATAACGCTGCTACTTGCCAGGAATGTCCTTCAGGGAAAGGGGTGGCAGCTGGAGAAGGGAAAAAAGAAAGTGATTGTGCTTTGGGTAAGTTAGGCTCTTCTATTTTACTTGTAATCAGACCTTACCTTATTGGACGTCATTTTACCGGACATTACGTGAACGGACATAATTTTGAACGGACAATAAAATAAAAGCTCGAAGGCATTCAAAACCATTTAATTAAAAATCTGAATTTTTAAAAATCTAATTGGGCGTTAGTCCGATGATAGAAATTGAAGTTTACCGAAATGAATAATTAGTTATATCTTGGACAAACTTTAGTTAAACAGACATTAAAATGAACGCTAGTGCCTCCAGCGTCTAATTATTGTCTGTTCAAAGAAAGTCCGGTAAGGTAATTTAATTGTGTACATTCATTAGAAGATCAAGAATTACAAACTAATAGTACTTGACTTAATTGCTTTAAACACTACCCTTAAGAAAACCATTCAGCAAATTTGATCATGTACCATATTTTTTTCTCAGAACTAGAATGCCAGACACTTGACTTAACTTGGAAAAACGTACAGACAAACGCGAATTTGCCAGCTCAAAATGAAGAGGAGATAGAGTTGACTTGTCAACTTGCTTTCATCAACAAGGGGGGCAACAAGGCAACTTGTCAGAACGGTGTTGTAGTCCCAACAACCCAACCTCCAGCTTGCTCTATAATTGGTAAGCCCCAGCCCTTGGATAAGGGTATTTATCTCTATTAGGCGCAAAATCTAGAAAGTATTTATCATGACGTGATAATTCCAACCAAGACCCCTGGTTGCATTTTAAATATAACAAACATGGCATACATGGCCTTGTACAATTTCATGGTACAAGTGGGTTTACTGTAAATTGGGTATAGTAAATTGGGGTTTGGTAAATTGGGGTGTGGTAAATCGGGGTGTAGCAAATTGGAAGTCCACTCTGTATAATGATTTCTTAACTCAGATATTTGTATACATTATAGTCTATTAAAAATCCACTGTGTACACTGTAAACTATAAAAAAGTTGAAAGTCAAAATTTTGAAACGCGGGTTTAAAATTTACCAAGCTTAACGAACCGGAACAACTATAGTCTATACTCGACCGTGAAGTTAAGCGGAAGATAGTGAACTGGATTTTCATCGAGGATCGTCCAAAGTAAGAGTAAAAAATTCATGACTGCACCTCATCGCTGGAACCGAACTCTTGATTGCCCTCTTTGAAACAAAGGGGTAACATGATTCACAATTTGGATATTTCCATCTACTTACTAGCTCGAAATAAATATAACGTAGTCGTAACAATCTTAAATTTAATATAAACAATACAATAATTTAGGGCGATCATATCAATATCCAGACAAATCGTTTCCATTTTATTTCAGATTCCGAAGATTGTGACTCAAGACTAACACTAACAGATTAACAGATACCGATACCTGATGGATCTGAATCAGCTTCCAATTAGGTTTGTTTACAGTTCATATCTGAATTGACGTTAATGTAGCTGAAAAAAAAAAGATTCATTTATTGACTTACGTGTTGTGATTTGTGAAAAAATACATTCTGTCGTTTCGTGACATTACATTGGCGATTAGCCAAGTTAAACTTGCAATTAGCCCTTAAACACTGACAGTGACGATTTCATGTTGTGGACTAACATTTTCTGCTTTTTCTAAGTTTGTATTGCAATGATTCTCAAAGACCCCAGATCATACTTTACATTTGGTGTGGCATCATTCCAGCAGAGGGCAAGCATTAGCATAAATTATCTTCATCATAGCTGCTTATAGTCTGTGTTCTGAATTTACATGAGCTTTGAGACAAGGGGAGAGACAAAATTCTAATCTTAATATCTCTCAACAATCCAGGGTATGGTTTAAATATCAGTCTAAACTGGATAATTTGCAGGTGTATTGTTATAGTCGGACCTAATGCATCATACGGACACCACACTAAATAGCCCTTCCTTCGTCCACACAAGGTTTACTGGGCGGCGCTCAGCCTGTCATTCCGCCTAATCTCTATTTATGAAAATGATAGCCTGAGGTCCCCAGGTAACACAAAGTAAGACAATCTACTTAGGACGTCCGGCAAATAGGGAGGGGGTCGTTTTGGAAATTCGGACAAATCCGGACAGGGGGAGGGGGTGGTTTCTGGAAATCCGGATGTTCGGAAATTTTGGCAGAATTAACGAAAAAGTTTCATTTATTTCAACTCTTTGACCATAAATTTGAGTTGGTTTTATTTGTAATTGTACTCTTAAAAGTAGCTGGAAATCCGGACGTCCGGGGGAGGGGGTGGTTTTGAAAATTCGGACACACTCGGACAGCTGGGAGAGGGGTGGTTTGAAAATTTGCGATTTTGGCGAACGTCCTAAGTAGATGGCCCCTAATTGATGTATGACTATGATTATTTTCAAATTTCATTGGCGAATAGAAAACTGAAGCCTACAATCTACATATACAGTCTTATATTACATTTATAAATTCGTTTGGTAATACAAATAGAACTTTTTTTGAGTACATCAGGTGAACAGATTTTGACAAGGATAATTTTTGTCATACGTTGTATGACCCACCGCGCACGAAGTGCGCGGCTCCCCTCGTATCGTCAGGACGATACGAGATCACCACATAGTGAAACGACCGTGGGGGTCGCAACGTGATACAAAATAATTTCAGTTATCTAACACCGGAGTAACGAAGGACAACTTTGAAAAGACGGCTCTCCCAAAAGCAGCAAACCACCATGATGAACTATTGAAATTTGAAACTAGGAAACTGATTTATTTGTGCAGTTATTAACGGGTGATACTCGTAAAATATTTGTTCCGTCGACGAGTCCAACTCGGCGCGCGTCCTGGTAGGTTGTAAACATACAATTACAATGCAGTTATAGACCGGACAATTGGTATGCTTTGTTTCAAGGACACTTTTAAAGCAAAGGCATAATTTTGATTAACCGTGGCCGTTAATAATAATTTCAAACAGTATTTTTGTCGCACGTACGTGGAAGGGGTATAACGATTTTTGTTTCTTTTTCAATAAATTATATTTTTCTTGGTAAAATTTTATCTATGCTTAAGTAATTATTTTTTTAGGTGGTCAATATTTGTATCACGTCGTGACCCCCACGGTCAGTTCAATTTTTTGGTTCGTATAGTTTCTCACAGTACATTTAAGTTTGGGTTGTAGCCGTAGGTAAAGTTTATAACTTTAATATTCAGCTTTTGAAGCACAAATATTTTGTTAATAAAAAAGTAAAAATAAAAAGTGTAATATGGCAAAAGATTTCATATGCGTAAGTTGAGTTAATGCTATTGGCATTGCTATAGTGTTAGTTTGTTACGTTAAAATATTTGTCACATGATATGTCACGAGTTTTTCAAAAGTATAAAGTAGGATTTTTACTAATACTATTTACTAATGGCCCTTGAGGCCCCAAATATCGCATTCGTTATTTTGTACCAGCCACCAAGACTCAAGCTACAGAACGCTATCAAGCGAGTTTAAAAATTCGAATTAAACGTTTGGCAATCGACTCTTAAATATTTTAAGGGCAAGAATTGTATATTTAGTGAATCATTACGCTTTTCCCATTTATTACAGGTAACCGTAAAGCTGCGAGGGAGAAAGAGAGAAGGGGGGGGGGAGAGAAAATTATTCTATATGGACACGTTCATTCGAGTTTGAGGATATTGGTAAATATTAGTGGCCCTATTAAAAGGCACAGTGTAGTTGACTTTGTCACACTATGAAATTATTTAAACCCTTGATGGACGATGGTTAGGATAACCGTTTCATCCTCTAGGCAAACTTTGTCACATAACGATGCGATATCTTAATCGGGTGATATTGATAAGATATCGCCTAAATACGGCCGGCACGGAAATGGTTATTTTGTCACACTATAAATATGGCCCCCGTGCTGCTGTTTTTGACCAAATTTTCAAGTGTCCAGTTGATAAGATGGGTACATATGACCATTACAGCATTACCTACATATTTCTATATTTGACGACTTTTTCGTTAAACGGTGCACCCAGGTTTACTCCGTCACACATTTAAGAAAATATATGAGGAATGTTTAGGGCACTCTGACAAGGAATGCTCAATAGTGAGTAGTGTAGGATTACTTGATGACCTTGAAGGTATGGGCAAATAGGGCAAATTAAATAATATTAATTTCGTCACATAAGTTATTTTAAAAGTTTGATCATTTTTCGTTCACATCGACATTTTTATTATCATGGTTGGAACTTGGAATTGATTGATACACGAAATATAGCAGCCCATACTAGTTTTCGGCTTAAGTAGTAGTAGTACTACTACTATATACTTCTAGAAGCACATTTTCAAATATGAACTTTCCTGGAACGAAATTTCGGACTGGTGTCGGTTGTTGGATAGCATCTTTCGAGTGTTATATCTCCACTAGTTTTATTTTTGCACCTTTGTGATAGAAATAAAATTATTGTTTTTCAAAATCTGTGTTCATCTGATATCAAAATATAATGCATAATTTACAAAAATAAACAATATATTGGAACGAGACTTATCCAAGCAGTCACTCAGTTAGAAACCTAAAATTTGTCAATTTTAAACTTATATTGATGAATAACATCGATAATTAATTTAAAATCTTTCTGTCAAAGTTTCATACTATTATTATTAGTACATAAATACATAAATATTAAATATCTGTCAATTACTTCAACTATAAGCTACTAACTGCTAGATGATAATGGCTAGAGTCAATGCAAATGTTCTTTATAACGGATGTTTCTGTGTGTTTTTTTCCAAGTCACATTGCATGATAATTCATTCTGCCTTCAGACATATAAACGTATCCTCAGCCTGATAACGTCAGAATAATTAATTAATTATTAATATCCATCATTCGTTTCCCTGTTATTACGATGCCACAAATAAGTTCTACAGTTCCCGATTTGGTGTGTGAAGAAGATTAAACTTGGTTTCCTGGACGGATGTCATGTGCCGGATCGTGGATGTGGAGATCAGGAGCTCAACCACCACAAATAGCAGGAGTATGACTTGTACTGATACCTGAAATGAAAGGATATTAATAATAATTTAATTGTGATTATGATAATTGATAACAGCACATAATAGCCCCAATTCACACCTTTTGTTATGATATTTTTTGCTATGACTCTTTCAGTTCAGCCCTACAATAATAGCATACGTTTGTTTAATTTGATCTCTTCTGATATCATGGTTTTGTATCATGATTGAAACATTTATCTGACTCAACCGGTCGTTTCATTTTGAATCTAGCTCTCGGCTTGCCGATTGAGCACTGTCAGCAGACGACGCCATCCACAATTAACATTTTATACATATATATATATATCACATAAGCATAAAAAGTAATAACAAGTACAGAAAAGGAGGACATGAGGTAACATCACATGGAAAATCGAGCGAAGATAATAAGGGTTAATTAATTACTAATTCAAATTCTCAAATGAATTAAATAGAAAAGGAAGAAATTCTAATTGGGTAGGAAAATGGTCTAACATGCGAGTGATGAGGTGTAGTAGTCGTGGCGCCGCGCAGGGTAAACGGACCTTATAACTGATAATTATAGTTCATTTATAACTGATTCTGATAGTGATAATTGTTTCCTGATAGTTGCACCATATTTGTTTGAAAACGTTGTACAGTTATACTGGCAAAAGTCATGTCGACATTTTCTGTCGACTGTTTACAACCCGGGGCTGTCTTAAACCAATTAAGAAATGTCCTGGATACTATTTTCATGGCAATCGTGTAGTTTCCTACCTAGCACGGCCACCCGTAAATTTATACTTCTCGTCAGTAGAGCTACTATGATTAATGAGATCAATCATCGGCAGACTTATTGGTGAAAGTATTAAAGCTTGTGTAACAACCCACTTTAGGGTAGAAACATCTCCCTTAAAGATTGACAACTTTTTCCTTTTTTACTTTTCTTAAAATTTTATCCGTCGATCTAGCGAGCTGTGAGAAAACGGCTATTTGTTAGACCACTTCACTCACACATTAATTAATACTAATAGTCCGCTTGTTCCTTTATTTCCTTCTTATATGCTCTTGATTCTGCTTACATCAATACAATAATATCGCCTACGTGGGAGATGGTGCCGGTGAAGTCGTGGACATTAGCCAAGTTTAAGAGAAGAGGTGGCTAGTGATCAATGCTTTAAAATCATGCTATAAATGGTTGGCCCTTGTCACCAACACGGTAATGATATAGAAAAGCTCTCGCTTCGCGTGTCACGTGATTGTGACGGGTACCATGTGTTTTGGCAAGCGATATATCCCTTTTAAAATTAGTTATGTCTAATTTATGATTATTATTAATTATCTAATATTATGCCACGCTCGCCAAAAGCTGCCATCTACATTTCGAGCTTCTGGTATAATTGTATTGTGAGTTTGAGCACTTAGAGGCGCGCATTTCGCGGTACGTGGTACGTGGTATAGCCATTACTCTAGAATTGTCAATGGTATTGGTGACGATATTCTGCAGAGTTGTAGTGCAAACTCAGATCTAGTAATACTAAATATTTAACAGGCCTAAGCTTTAACAGGCCTAAGCCTTATAATTATGCGTAACAAGAATATGCCCTAGCTCTAAATCAAGTTCTAAATCAAATCTGATGAGTCATGAAATGTCGTGTGGTACTGGTAAAGGTACCTACTTCAAACGATACCTACATCTACTTGAACTAGCGCAACACTTCCTTGCAGTCACTATTTCACTAATCATAGTTACAACAAAACTTTAACTTTGATAATAGGACTGATTTATTAAACAGATCACTGCCTTCTAATTAGAAATTAATAACAGTAAAACGCAAATGTACCGCGCCTCAATTTACTGCAAGGGACGTTGCATAGACGTTGCATAGACGGTTCTTTTGTTGTTGCACGGACGTTGCATAGACGTTGCATAGACTGTCCGGAGCTAAACGACCAACTTCCCCAATTTACCGCCCCCCCCCCCCCTCCATTCACCGCGGCTTTCCTTTCTTTCCTCCAAATTTTTACTTCAAAATTCACAAAAAACTTTTTCGACAGTTTTGATATTTTCAAGTTGGCACATCTTTAAATGTTATAATTATCTTCGGAATCAGTGCCAGGGCCGCCCTGTATACATATCTCATATCTATCCATGTCTGATTGTTTCTTCTCCGTGTATAGAACGGTTGATCCTCCGTTGCAAAGTGTTTAGCATCTGAAATGGAGGGAGCCCGCTCTTCAGCATATGAATCACTTCTCACTTAGACGTTTACATTTAGAGACGGGTGATTATCTGGTAGAAATAGTGGACTTTATTGACTCGATACTGGTCCTTTACAGTTCTCATGACGTGACACTTTACAGTAAACCAGACTCAAGGCGAGCTCATTAGCTTGGTTCAAGTTGTCCTTGTTAGATCGTGCTCTTTACTGCTTCAAAATCCAGATTTACCGTGGACCCCGATTTACCGCGGCGTTTTATCTTTTCCCCAAACTTCACGGTAAATCGGGGTCTTACTGTATACAATAAATATATATTATAGCATATGCCCGTTCCATTTTGAGTTTGTGTTCGCTATTTTGCAACCCATGATTACATGCGTCTATCCCAACCATGTTCCAATAAGTTACCACTAATTGCCCAGGCTCGTCTATCTTGTGATAGTACACAGTTGTCCAGTCTGCAAACGTGGAAACTGGAACTTTCACGAATTACATCTCTGTGTCGTAATTATAGCAGTAGAGTTTAATGCTTAGTTTTTTGTATGTTTAATGTGGATTTAATGCCTTCATCTTAGTGGCTTGGAGCTTGTAATTAGGGGTAATTAGTATGATTAAGTTTTAGCGTTCTAGTTCTGTCCAACTATCTTTCGTAGGTACAGTGGTTCCTTAGACAATTATTTAGAAATATGATGCAGCGGTTTTTTATTCGACTCGGTTCCCGGATGAAGAGATTAATTATTTCAATAATTGCTTATAATTGCTTTATAATTGCTTTATAATTGCTTTATAATTGCTTTATAATTGCTTTATAATTCTGTTTTATAATTCTGCTGAATTTGAAAAACTGTGAAAACAGAAACGTTTATGTCTACCCTTCCCTTTCTTTCCGACTGGTTGTGAGCATCATATTTTTCTCGTTGGTTGCAAAACATTTTATTGAGGAAAAAGGCAATTTTGGTTGCGCTATTGAATATCAACTGCGGCTTAAAGATATTACCTCACAGCACCACATTTAAAACTTGTTGTTTTTGCAAAATATTTATTATAATTGAAAATCAAACGATTTGGATTTTGGGTGGTATCAGATGATTGTAAATTTAGAAATGTACAAACTAAAAAAGAAGTCACGGCACCGGGTGGGCGACAATTGACCCCCCGACAATTGACCCCCCGATATAATTTAATACAATTAACCCTGACCCTGACCTTGACCCTGACCCAGGACCTACGACCCTGACCCTGACCCTGACCCTAACCCTAACCCTGACCCAGGACCCAGGACCCTAACCCTAACCCTAACCCTAACCCTAACCCTAACCCTGACCCTAACCCTAACCCTAACCCTGACCCTAACCCTAACTCTAACCCTAACCCTAACCCTAACCCTAACCCAAAACCCTGACCCAGGACCCTGACCCTGACCCAGGACCCTAACCCTAACCCTAACCTTAACCCTAACCCTGACCCAAAACCCTGACCCAGGACCCTGACCCTAACCCGATCAATTGACCCCAGTGTAATTACATGGGGGGTCAATTGTCGGGGGTCAATTGTCGGGGGGTCAATTGTCGTACTAAACCCTATATTTCGCGACAATCGACCCCAGTGTAATTACATAGGGGTCAATTGTCGGGGGGTCAATTGTCGGGGGGTCAATTGTCGGGGGGTCAATTGTCGCGGTACCACGGCACCCACCTCTAAAGGAAGTAAGTTAGCGTCAGTATTGAGGAGGGAGAGTAGGCAGAGTGGTAGTTGTAGTACCAGAGTGACCATCCAGAAAGCAGCTAACTCGGGTACCCGCTCCTGTAGGTTACCAAGGTAACCAAAGTAGAGTCTGATAGCTTCACACACCTGGTAACAAGACCGGTTTTTTTTGAGTGAGCTGATCGGTTAACCGTTGAGGGCGACTAAAATGATAACTTTTATCATGATTTCTAGAAGCCATTCATTATATATGAATAAGAAAGTGTAGTTTTAAATTAAATTTTAAACTGAAGGTGAGAACAAACCGTCATAATGCAGAAGATAGTGGGAGTAACGAACTGGTATGTATCTGGTAGTGCACTGTGCTGAAATTAAAGTTATTTAGATTCACCTTACATAACTTACATAACTTAGGGTGTAACATAACTTTGGGTTAAGTGGTGGATCCTGAATACCATAGAAACTAGAAAGTAAGTTTTAGGCATTATGGCATTATCATTATCAATAGACTTTTTATTTCATTTAATCGGGGGATTTATAAAAAAAGAGCTAACTTTGGGAGGAAATAATAGCGAGTAAATACTCGACATTTTGCAAAATAGATTAAATGATCAACATTACGGCCAAAGTAACCGTATTATACCCAATTACTATCAAAGACCCTAAGTAGCTAGACTGTACGTGATGCCTTCGCAAGTAATTGGCTATCAAAGACCCTAAGTAGCTTGACTGTACCTGATGCCTTCGCAAGTAATTGGCTAATGGACATCGTTAACCAAATAACATCCAATTAAGCACGATACAAACGAATTTTACGAAAGTCGATACGGAAGTATTTGTTATTTAGAATGTAGCCGCGAAATATATATAGAGCTCGCCAGGACATTGCGTTGCGATCTAAGAGCGTAATAACATTTAATTTGCAGGCATATTTTGATTTATACCTTTAAATTGTTTACTGTGATATAACGGGTTAGTTAATCTGATTACATATAGTCAACGAGTTTACGAATTTTAGTTTATTGTTGTTAGCCTTACTTTTGTAAGCAGTTACGTTTTCAGACGCGGGCGGTTTAGCTACCTACATATTATGATTAGATACTAGAACTGACATTGTCAATCTTTAATTGTGATCAGCAATGTTATAGAGAAGTCCTCAATTACGAACCTTTTACTAGCCAGCTATAAGATACATGTCAGTTCTTTAAGCGACCTTGTCATTATATTATGGACGTTCCTGTAGTGAGGAAGTGGTAAAATGGGGACTTGTCATCCCATGGCAACATTTAAAATATTGTGGTCGATTGGGCCATAATTGCTATCCGTATTCCGTATCATCCCGAGAATCATATCGCACCTTGCAAATTTTATCGCACATGTTCCAGCATCCAAGGTGCAACATATTCCTAGTATTTGTTCATCCCCACTTGATACGTTTTGCCATTAGATTTAGGCTGAAGTAATGTATGTTTCCAGTATTCTAATAAATCAGTAAAATTTCTGGCACGAAAATTGCATATTTTTAACTAGATTTAAATAGTTCACCAGTACTGCAGACCACCTCCAGTTGCCCAATCTCTTTTGACATGTGGCTTGTGGAGTAGGGCAATAATATTTTCCAAATATTTAACGTTTGAATGTTAACTTCATGTAAATACGGTATACCAAACCTTTGAAAACGTTCGGTAGCGTATTTACATAAATTCAACATAAGGTTTATGGTCTCAAATATTAAAGCCATATGCATATCGTGATAGAAATATGTAGCTACACCATGGCTTCTATGGTATTATTAGAATATCTTATGTTTAATATTCTTCATTTAAATTTTAGTTCTTTGACGGTGAAAATACTGAGTTGAAATATTTTTCAATTTGTATATTTTTATAAATTCTGAGCGAAATCACTTATTTTTAAATTATGGAATTTAGAAAACAAATGGGTTTAATCAAAAGAATATTTTCAATATTTTGGCGTGCATACAAAGTTTGGCTATCAGTCTCCAGGATTTTCTTACCATGGTTTGGAATGTTTCTCGACGCTAATTGGTGATGCCCGTCAAACTTTTGACTAGTTGAAGTAAAGTTAATGTTATCCTTTAATTGATGTTAAATGTTCCATTTCTATTTAGCTAAGCTATGTAGGTAAAATAGCTGGTGACAGAAAAACCATAACCAGCGATTAAGAAGTCGCCTACCTAAAAAAGCATACAGCTTGAATTTAGAATACCACATACTGTAGAAATTTTAACAATTATGGAATGGCAGTGCTAATACGAGGCAAGGTTTATACTGATGGTCGGAGCTAGTTGATAATTAACACAGCTTCAACACTAGAACCTACCCATTAAGATACTCGCTTTCTTTCCAGCTTCAACACTAGAACCAACCCATTAAGATACTCGCCTTCTTGCCACCACTCATTGACACGTGACAAGCGTTTATTCTGGGTAGACTGAGACACGGTGATTGAAATTAATTATACGGTATTCGGTAATTCTCGGGGTGCTCAATTCTTCTTGGAATAAAACGAGATGGTTTATCAACGCAAATAATTAGGGTCAGATAAGAAGTACCGTGAAATACAAAAATCAGGTACAGTTGTTACCAATACCATTAAATGGTAATCATTTGTCGCATCTGATTTCGGGATCTTTTGTTACATCATTAAAGATAGTTGCCAGAGCATTCGGTGAGGTGCTATGTGTATCGGTGGAATCTACACTGGCAGTGGCAGTGGCAGTGTCTTTATCATTTATATAACATTTCTATTGTTGTTAGTCTGTTGTAGGTAACCGACATATCTTGGTGAGGTGAGACCGTGCTTACCGTGACTTGTACCCAAGCAGTCAATATTTCCGTGCTTTCAAATCAGTTATTAATCAAACCTTCCGCTTCCCTCGGTGTCTAATATTCGTTGACAAGTTTAAGAAGCCCAAAATCTTATCTCCTGGCATATTATTATTCCGGACAACTAGCAACTTCCTGTGTTTATCCGCATTTTTCGTCTAAATTCTTCTTGTCAATTGTCAATAATTATATCCTTATTGGTAACTAATCAACTTATCAAAATGACGCCGACTACATCAATTAAGTGTTACTATCACTGAGTTATTTGATGTGTAGTTGTTATTGACTTAAAGTTAAATCCACTATCAGCTCTCGTTTAAATATATTATAACAATGAGCTTGTCTAGAACTGGTTAAATCAGATGTAAACTACTATTTTAATTTTGTACTAACGATAACAGGGCGGCAAAACGTCGAGGAATGATGCTTAGGTCCGGTTTTTGATTTTATAGCGTTTTGTTGCACTATAGATTAAGTATAGAATTAAAACATAAATGTTGCATCGTTTTTTAAATCTAATAATTATGAAGAGGCTTTGACTTGTCGATAGTAACCAACTTATTAAATTATACAGGGTGGCCCAGAAGTAACTGCCCACACGCAAACACCAACGGGGGGGGGGGGGGGGGGGGGGGTGGGGCAATGGCATAAAATGGCATAAAATGGCATAAAATGGAGACTTTTTCTATGGGGAAAATGGAAAAACCCTTGAGTAATTCTCCATTTATGCCATTTTATGGGTCAAACTTAGATTCGCTGAAAGTCTCGTTAAATCTCGTCGATTACAGTTGGTGACACATTGTACATATCAAAATATTGAAAACGGATAATTTCTGCTGTCTCAGTTTTAGGACTTAAAGAGTAGATTATATGTGAAGTCTTGATCTTTTAATAGTCTCTCGAGTCTCGAGGATAAGTTGGTACCGATTATCGGTATGATGTGTAGCTATTTGGGATGGATATCGACTAATTGCCTCCGTTACCTGCTCTTTTATAGACAAGTTATGATATTGCTGTCTCACATTACTCGGCGGAAAAGGCGGATATAGCTAAGTTGACTCTAATACCAGTTAAAGTTAAAAGACACTTTTTCTTAAGATGTCAATAACATGAAATTTTCCTTTTTTTCGTTAATTAATAAAAATTTCCTTTTTTCATTGATTGATAATACAGTAAACCCCGGATTTACCGCGGAGTTTTGGGAAAGGAGACATCCGCGGTAAATCGGAGATTGCGGTATATCAAATGATATCATTGATGATAACTTACTCAACATAATAGATAAGGATCACAACTACAGATTCGTTACAATTGATAACAGTATTGATTACAATTGATACCTAGTGAAACTATTGAGGGTTACTTACTCAACAGTCAACATGACTTACCATATGTATAATAAGTAAGGATAATAACTGCAGATTCCTTGCGAAACTACCCAATGTTACTTTGTTGACTGGAGCCCGCTGGTCTATAACGCAATCTATACCGTAAAACACTAAATATCAGAACCGAATATAATATAGTTTTATACTTTTTCCTGATTCTAATTTTCCTGATTCTAATAGTAATAGTCGGGACCCTTGTTATTGAAACCTGAGAAGTTTTATGTGATTATTATATTAGAGGGTCGTGAGACTCGTGACGAAATTTTTAAAACGAATTTGCGTCGTATAATTCAATTCTTTGCTGTAAATTACTTTTTCCAAGAAAGTACCAGACTTGTAGTTGTAATTTTAATATGAAATTTTGTCTATCACTCTATTCAGTTGTTGTGTTTAATTGGACGAGTTCATTAAACGACGATTATCGTAGTTTTAAACTTTATCTATCTGTTCTTATACCCCCGTACGCGTCTGTACTTCTCATTTTAGTTCTACCATTTACCTCTATTTATCGGGTTTAATTACTCCTCCCCAATAAAGTAGGCCAATTAACTTTACTAACAATACATATTTCTGGAAATTTAAGCTTATATTAAGCTTATATTAAGCAATGTTGAGGAACTTTTCAAACTGCCATGAAAAAATGGCGGTGAGCACTTGCTATAAGTTAAACATGCGGGATTCATTTTAATTATATCATGCTTTCCTGATGTTGGAGCAGAGTAAACTTAATTTGACAACAGTCAATTTGGCGGAACAAGCATGCTTTCTTGTAGTACGCACGTATCTTAATCAGGAACCGGTCGAGAAGGTGGTTTTATCTTCTACCCTGCTCCAAAATAACCAGATTGCAAAATGGACAAAGGCTTATTATAACACTATTAATGCAACGTGTGTTTGATTGATAAAACTCATCTGTAGGCAGCCAAAGGTGCAGGTTTTACAAAACATTTATTTGTCTGTTACAAGGAACGAAGAATTAAGTTGGGAGCGGCTTGTAATAGTGCGATTATTCATTGTACGGCAATGGTCGAAGAATGTGAAACTAAACCTAATTAAGCAAGATTAGTCTGTATCAGAGGAGGGTAGCGTCAAGCCTTTTGACCGATTTACATATATAAGGAATATGACTTATACTGGACTTATTTTTCTGAGTAGTTTAACCCAAACCCGTAACCAATTTGTTCCCTTTTATAATTTAACCCTACACACGTGATACTGATGACTGATGAATATGGTGACAATTACAGTTGTCAGTTTTGCCAGCTGTTGCGATAGGACTAATTACACCAGCTTTCTGGGACACAAGCGATTCAGCTAACGAAAGCTCTGCCAAAAGACTGACCGCCCAAAGTGCTATCAGAATGATTGACAAGTACGACATATGTACTACCATCTATACTGACGGATCATGTAAAGGTGGAACAAAGGAAGGTGGAGCAGCAGCAGTTATCACCACAGGGTCAGCAGCTAACCCCGTTATACTGGAGACCATAAAAAAGAAGGGAAATAAGTTCACCTGCTCCTATGGTGAGGAGAAAACTGCACTTACGGAAGCCCTGAAATGGATGACAGAGAACCAGAAGTATGATGACACCATCATATGCTCTGATAGCCAGGCATTACTGACTAGCATCGATAGCCTGAACCCAGACACACAGGATATCAGGAAAACTCTGGAATCACTCCATGGGACAACGTACTTGCACTGGATTCCCGGCCACTCCAACATTCCTGGGAACGAATACGCTGACAAAGCAGCAAAGGAAGCAGCACAACTCCCGGTCCCCGGACCTGGGCCAAGGACAGTCTACAATCTCATACGGAGTTGCCAGAGCAGTAGCAAAGGCTCACATCAAGGATAGCGACCCCCAACACCACCTGGTCTCCCAGACTTACAAGGGATACAACAGAAAAAGAGCGGACAGTAAAATAGAGAGCAGGAAAGACGGAGCGCTGCTAGCACAACTCAGAGCAGGCCATTGCCTTCACCTGTCCCACTACAAAAATAGGATCGACTCTACAAAGAGTGCAACTTGTCCCCGTTGCGGAGAAGAAGAAGAAACGGTACCACACTGGATTCGGTGCCCTGCAACGATCAGGACGAGAGAAGAAATCTTCGGAAAATCTGACTTAAACTTGGACATACTAACCACCAACCCGATAGAAATCCTGGCGTTTGCTAAGAAGACCTTGCTTGAGGGACCCTTAGACGCCTAGCCCATCACCACCACCACCACACCAGCTTTGCCATCTATACTGGAAATTTCAAGAAGAATTTATTTCTCATGGCTGCACTTGCACGACAGATATAAATGTATTTTGGTGACTTGTACTTTTGTACCCAAACTCCTTGCTTACGAATTTCAGAGTATCATTCTATATTAGATATGCTTGCTGTTGCAGATGAAACTTAAAGTCCAGCTTAACCATGATCCACGTATATTTAAATAAAATACGAACACGCATTTAAAAATTTGAAAGACTGTAGTTAAGCTGGACTTTACATTTTAATATAAAATAAAATATATCAAAATGAAATATATAAACAATATTTAAATTGAAGTTACAAGAA
The DNA here is from genome assembly GCF_026151205.1 of Bolinopsis microptera. Lineage (NCBI taxonomy): Eukaryota > Metazoa > Ctenophora > Tentaculata > Lobata > Bolinopsidae > Bolinopsis > Bolinopsis microptera. The sequence goes on from NC_087073.1 coordinate 15,112,739, forward strand.
CGTTACAAGCTCACAGTACATTTAAAGTATTTTATTCCTGCACTCCACCTCACCTTTCATCTTACCTCTTACCACATACCAGGCTATTATATTTATGAATAGAGATTCGGCGGAATGACAGGCTGAGCGCAGCCCAGTAACTTACCTCAAGACTCCAGAGCCGTTTGGATACATCTGTTTAAACATATATCTGTTTAATACTTCAGTTAGAGTTTACTTTTCATTTGCATCGTTTAATAAAACACATACGTTAGTAACACTTGTTTCTTTTTTCGTTCAACTTCGTGGTACGTGTTATAAGGAACCGACTGAATCTGGTTACAGCCGGAACGGGATCACGTGAACCAACTCAGAGGATCCAATATGAAATTTGCTTACCAAAGTGCATAAGAGGTCTACCATTTTGGATTAGTTAAGAAACATTATTTGTTGGGGTCCTGTTTAGTTCTTACTGAGACACTTCCGCAAAATCACAATTCACATTGACGGAATTTCAGTGGAATTATAATATAATTTATACTGATTCTTTGTCACAGGGGTGTAGGAATGATTTTCTTCATGGGGGGGCCAAATTCTAAATATTTGTTGGCGCTTCGCGCCACAGCCTAAATTGTTTGGCGCTTCGCGCCAAAGCTTGAATTTCGAGGGTAAGGACAAAAGGAAATTGCAGCATGTGCGGTATCGCGATTTTTCACGTTTGCCGCGACAAGTCGCAATTTTTCAGATCCTGGCCTCACGACAAATCGCGATTTTTGCAGTTCTCCGCGTCAAATTGTGCATTTTTCTTTAAATCTGAGGACTAAATTCGCGTATTTTCCTTCAAATCTGTGGGCCAAATATCACGTTTTCTATAATTAATATATGAAACCAATCAGTATTACATCCACAACCTTTCGAATGTAGGTGCGGACTTCGGAAACCGAAAAAAATATTTTCGGCTCAGAATGATCAGGGTAGCATGAAACATGAACAAAAGAAATTTCCAGAAAAACTTTGAAAAATTTGGACTTAGAAAATTTTCGGTCCGAGTCATTCTCGATACGTACCTCTGAAAGCAGAGCTCCCTCTTCCGAGCTCGTATTGCGAAGGGGAGGCCTGCCTTTCAAGATCGAATTACAAAGGTGAACCCTCGAGTCCAAAATCGTATATCGAACTTCGAAAACCGAAAAAAATATTTTCGGCTCAGAATGATCAGGGTAGCATGAAACATGAACAAAAGTAATTTCCAGAAAAACTTTGCAAAATTTTGACTTAGAAAATTTTCGGTCCGAGTCATTCTCGATACGTACCTCTGAAAACAGAGCTCCCGCTTCCGAGCTCGTATTGCGAAGGGGAGGCCTGCCATCCGAGATCGCATCACAAAGAGGAACCCTCGAGTCCAAAATCGTATATCGAAGTTCAAAAACCGAAAAAAATATTTTTGACTCATAATGATCAGGGTAGCATGAAACATGAACAAAAGTAGTTTTCAAGAAAACTTTGAAAATTTTTGACTTTTAAAAATTTTCGGGGAAATTAAAAAGTTGGCCCTTTTTGGCCCCTTGCCCAGATTTCATGGGGGGGCGATGGCCCCCCCTGCCCCCCCGCTTCCTACACCCCTGCTTTGTCATATCATTCTAAGGACAATTATAAATAATAATATGATTACACAATATCGAGTATCCACCCATGGGTCCCTTGCATACAGATTAATTGCACGGAATTGCATGACGAAGATAAGAAATATGTATCATCATCATAACGTCCTGTTCTCGACAATCTAAATGATCACTATAATAACTCTGGAGTCTGGATATATAATATTATAATATTGCCCATTTCTACTCTATCATTTCCGTTAAATTTTACATTTTCTCGTTCACTCAAGACAGCGTGGTCTGTGAAGTGAACACAGCATATAACATCGTTACAACATTTCCAATATTACAACGATGTACAGTAAAACCCCGATTTACCGCGCCCCGATTTACCGCAAACCCCGATCTACCACGGCTTTTCTCTTTCTCCCAAACACCGCGGTAAATCGGGGTTTTACTAAACTTGGTTTTGTAATTGTAGGCACGTCTCTTGATCGCGGTAAGACTGTGCTTGATATTAATTGGAACTTACTTACTTTATGTTCAATGTTCATGTAAGTTAGTAACGATCCTACATACTTATCATGTTCGATTTGTCCAACTGCTTTGCTGACAGCTTGAATATTTATGTTATTAGCAATGTTATGTATGGTTATCCACTTTCGCTTGTAAATTATAACTACGTTGTCATATGTATTGACTAAATTAATTATGTTTTTTAGCGTTCAAAGATGCTTACTGCTGGAGCTAATGACACTGTAACGGATGTAAAGGAAGTAAGTGACATTGTAACCTCAGAACTCAAAAACGAAATAACATGTATAAGAGACGTCTCAGAACTCAACACCGTTATAGTACTCGATGTAGCCTCAGAACTCGACGACACTTTATTAGATGACTTAGAGTTCGTCAAAGCGCACGGCTACGTAAAATCTCAAGTGTGCTGGATTTGCAAGGATCCCTTCAGCTCTGTGGCCACCATAGAGCCCTGCTATTGTCCTCCTACAATCGGCTTAGCACATCCAGCATGCCTAATCAACTGGATGAACACATATTGTAAGGGGAGATGTCCGAGATGTGCAGCAATGTTCCGAGTGAAAACTGAGCAAATACCTCGCAGTATGTGGCAGACCGATCCGTTGTTCAAAGAGAGGAAGCCGAAATATATCATGATGGTTACACTTAATCTGACTGTCACAATAGTTTGTTTTGTGTCAATAGGCCACCTGCTTTCCACCGAACGATCACCAGAAAGAATCGCTATAGCAGCGATAATAGGGGTCATATATTGTATATACATATTTTATCTATCCAGATTGTACGTCAGAATTTACGAGAGGATAAAGATTTACAATAATAAAGTTGTGCAGGTTTTTGATAAGGAATATCAAGACGGGGCTGTTGAGAGACATAATCTGTCCAGTTACATTGATCAGTCTGAGCTGTATTAGTAGAGTATTAGTAGAGTATTAACAGAGTTATCTTTTCTCTTAATTATCGAATTCAGACAAAGTTTAAATTCAGTATGCTATTGAAGACCTTTCTGGATTCCTTAACATATCAGTTCGGATCAGATACCCATCAGAGAGACCTATTGAATGCTAGCGGAACTGGCAACTGGCAACTGCAATTGTTGCAATATTACAACTTCTTGATGATTTGAGAAGAACTTAAGAACTATTCAGTTGGTTTTCAAATCGATTGGACGAGGGTAATATACTGATATCTTTAGAGCCGATTCTTGAGAGCAGATTCTTGACAATTTTAAAAAATTGGGAGTTCGTGTCAGACCTTATTAGGTCCCTTAGAAGGGATTATTTATTCTTTAAAAAATCTTTAGAATTTAGATTTGTCTTATTTTCAATTGAATAGAAATCATTAAAGTTTAACAGTTATAATAAAACACGTAAAAGAAAATTCTAGAACAAGACTAGTTTTAGTTTCTAAATAGGGACAGATAATGCAATATGTCCTTGTGTTGATATTATTATCTTTTTAATAGTTTTAATTATATGCATTTGGTTAACAGTAAATCGAGTGGGAGTCTAAACAATTTCGTTTTACTTCCATCATTCGCGTGATTTCGACAAAAGCGATTGAGCACCTGTCAAATGATCTAGTAGAACCATAGTAAGCTATTTTTACCGTTTTGAGCAGACTTTCCCTTGCTTGATACAGTATCACTATTCACTATTCACTAGACAGATCGTGCTCCAGACGATCTGCAGCAGAGCGTCAAAATTATTGGAGCGCTAAAATTTTGCGCGAAATTTCATCTTACTCAAAAGCTTTCAAAAACAACCATATAACTTGGCTTCTGAGAATTAAATCTATTTATGATTTGAGTTGTTGAGGAATATCAACAGTCCAGTATAACGGACTGCAAGACATATCTTTTAGCATCATTCCTCAAAAGACGGTCTCCTAGATTTGTCCATGTAAACTTTCCAGACAATTAATTGTAAATACTGTATAAATTTACGGGCCAAATGATCGCCGGGGGGACTCATAACCAAACAAGAGGCACTTTAGTCGACTTGCTGTGAGGTGCCTCAGCTGCACAGGTTGGGGTCGGTTAAAGTATTCTTCGAGAAAGTTTACAAAAGTCCTCTGGTATGTTGGTTTGGATACATCACAATTAGAATTAAGATTAATTTTAGTTCAATTTGATCCTTTTTGAATAAATAAATAAATACAATAATAATAATATATGATATATATTATATATATTTGATCTTGCCACACTGAGTGAAAGCAACGCGATGCTTATATTTCAATTTTTGCATCGCGCGCTACGTTTAATACAACAGAAAATTATTCAAAATGACATGCCCGTCGCTGATGCGGGGAAGCGATATATTATGCACGTTGATCTGATCGTTTTTGTCACAAGATACTACAAATTAGCAGGCCCCCTCCAAAACTAATTAGATACTATTATTGAGCGTTCTGTTAGCGAAAAGGAGGACGTTTGCAAGTGTTTGGGGCTCAACAGAAAAGTATGGAGCTGAGATGTTGGAGAATTTTCGAGCGTGCGTAAAGATGTTTCTAATTGTTTCTGGATATAAGGAACTATTTACTATGGAATGAAGTATCGATGCAAAATGAGTTCAATATTAACATTGCAAACAGCAAAACCCACTATATATATATATATGGAGTTCAATCTGTTACTTGCAACAAGTTAATTTGTCAGGTGTTCAGGTTCTTGTGTAAGATTAGGATAAGAGAAATCTGAATTCAGAGGAATAGTGGCACTGCATCAACTGCTCTTGCGTAAAAGCTACCACAACTTCCTGATATTAAACTGTAAACCATCAAATTCGCAGGCTATTTTTAAAATATCCAATTCTTTTAGATTTTGAATTGATGTCCCTTTAAAACTTGACGAATTGATTTCAGAGTGGTAGCGCATAATAATGTCAGATGAAATATTGCAATGGTTCAGAAATATTGGATTACATGTTCCTCAAAAGCAATAGTAATGTCGAGCATAAGAAACTTGGTGTTCATAAAATGATATTATAATTCAATTGCATTACGTAAGGTCATCCGATGTTCCTAAATAAAATGACATCGAGATTTGAAGTAATGCACTGCTCTTACCAACTGTTGTCACCTATTACAGATTTCACTATTTTAAGGTGGGACCATGCTATTTTAGTTATATTGCAATAGATTTTTAAAACATTTAATAAAAATCAACATTTCGAGGTTCCACGGCCTTCTCTGATTTTTCGCTTTGACATTCAATACCAGTATGGTTGTTTTGCAGATTAAAAAGTATTGTTTTCATATAGTAGGTTCAAAATCTCTCGAAAAGTGAGCATAATATTATATATATTATAAGTAAATATAAATACCTTGGATATGAGCGCAGTAAGAGTTGCAGTGAACCAGATGGGGGAGAAGTAGAAGTTGTAAAAGAGGGCCATTTGTAGGGGCAGACTGCTGATTATCTCACTACCTGCAAGCACTCAGTCAAACGGAAAGCCAACAAAGCCAAAAACATACCTAGGTATCGACTATTGAAAGCATTTCATATATTGGTGGGCTGTGCTTCAATAAGCGATATCGGTACACGAACTGAGTTACAAGCTTGCTTAATTTATAGCGACGACAACAGATTTGGACAATGAAATTCTAAAGCAGATCATGCTAAATCATCATCAGTATCTTGGTTATGTGATAAAATAGTCAGAAACCAAAAATTACAAACCGAGAAAATTATCTGATCTGGAGTCTGTTCGGATCCCAAGTCTGTTCTGAACCGACTGCACGATGTTAAACTCGCTCATCTTGGACTAACTTTCTTCAGAATTTTCCGGCGTATCAGTTTGTCATTCACAACAATTACATACTTGAATATCTGGCAAGGATAAACGGTAAATTATACACAACACGAGTAGACGCAGGTACTCAGCCGCAGCCTGTGTATATAATTAATAATTAGCAGATCTAATTGGAATCATACCAGATTTTAAATTTGTAATCCATATTCATGTCTAATCACTGAAGACGACTTAACCATCAAAATTATTATTCCTTTCAGTTACGAGATGTTCTGACATCCTGTCTGGCTTGACTTGCCTGTTTACTTCGTAGATCTCAAGTAATTTGCAAGGTTAGGTAAGCGACTAAGCGAGCGTAATTACTAATTATATCAATTAAATTATGTTAGATCATACAATTAGATTACTTTATACAGCATACAGTGTTTTCATTTGCCGGGAGACTTTTAGTAGACACTGCAAGCAATGCGAGGCACATCATGTCATATGATTCAAGTTCGTGATCCAGTATTAATTTAGGGATATATGGTCAAGTGGTAAAACTCTTATGAGATTTAGTTTTAGTTTTGGAGTAAGTATGATTGACAACATTCCTACGTAGGGATCTAATCCAGTAAACTAGTTCTAGATCTAAGCATTTAAAATCTGAACTGTAACAGACTTTTATACGGTACCTGTTATACTAATAGATGGGTTGTAGCTATAGTTATAGCGATTATACTGACATAATATTATATAATTTAATATAAAACTTGCTGTCAGCATCAGCAATCCCAAATCAGAATTAGGAATATACATATATTTAACCAACGCGACCTATGACTGGCGACTATAATTTTGCTGCGATAATCACCGTTTTATGGGAGTGGTAATTGCAGCCTAGGCTATGGCTGTCTAGCGACGCCCTAATTCATTATCAAGGCTCACCTTAAATAAAGACCAAATCCCAATATATAAACATGCGCCAGTACAGAAAATCATTTCTGGACAATGACTCATAAGTTGAAATCAAACCTCCGTCTTACAATTAACGCCCATGATAATTCATAATTTCTTACCATCAAGTTGCCCGAACATTCAACAACCGCTCACATCTGACTGCCATCCAGTTGCAGGAGAATAATAACGTAATATACGTATTATAATGATAGATGCTTAAAGATGCGAGCATTCTTGACATTTCCGAGCAACAAGCATGATGCACTGATGACAAATTAAAGACGGCTGCGTGAGAGGGTTCCTCAAGCATACCTCCATCATATCACTCTGTAGTCTATGTACGTTGGGTGTGTGAGGATACTATCTCACTAGTTGTATCATGATATTATTATCTAATTCGTAGTACTGACGCTGAGGTCATAACTTTTCAGATTACGGTCTGCTCCTTGTGGTACTAATCTTACCACAAATCTGCCACTAAACAGTGAAAAATACAGCATATATTATCGAGGCTAAATTGATAAAACTGATGAGGTAGAGGCATTATACTATTATAGATCGCGGCTTAAACTTAAAGACTGGCAGTAGGTTTGAACGACAACTGGGATAATTCAAGACATTTAAATGAAGGTATGTTCCTCATGTGATCAACCAACGAGACTACCAATAGTTCAGCTGCGGCGTATAACACCTTACTACGCTTAAAAACATTCTCACAAACTCTTAAATCATATTATCTCAGTTACACCTCAACATCCGCTGTAAGTACTTAGCTGCCACTTCAGTGACCACAATTCTGAATATTCTATTCTCTTCTTTTCAGTCGGCTAACAAGCACAACAAGCTCATCTCCATCCTCACCACCTGATCTACACACTGCATCACGTGACTTACGCACTATATTCTTACTCCGTGTACAATGTACACTATATATCCATACATTTCATTGTCTCATTACTCGACTGTATGTTGGGGAACAGGAAGAGATCATCTCTCTCTCTTTAACGAGAGTGGAGCTCCGCTTGCACCGTCCCCCAAACAGAATCCAACAAACTATATTATCTCGACATCTTAGCAACGGTAATTACCTCATCTTAGAATTATCTAGCAATTAGACAGACCGTTGCCATGGAAATGACAAAATTATCAACAGTACTTAGTTGAGGAGATCATATTTAGCAGGTCAAATAGAGAGGTGCTCTGTGTTATTTATGTAGTTCTCTCATTAATATTTGTAATTTGGTATTCAGTGAAAATGGAAATTATAACTATTCTGGGAGCAATAATTGTTAGGGCAAATTGTTCTGAAGGAAAATTGTTCTGAAGGAATATTGTTTGATGAGATAAGCTGCAGTAAGTTCTGATTTGTATTCTAACTGTCATGGTCATTATGTTTAAATGAGAATAACCACATAATTCTGATTTAAGAGTTGAAGCTAATTTAACAATTTTATACATCATCTTGGTACTAGAAGATTGAAGAAGCAGTAAAATAACAATTTCAAACAAAAGATAAAAACTCGTAAATTTTGTGTACATTTGAAGAAACTGAAAATTATATAATATGTACTTTGAGAATCTGTAATTTAATCTAAGCTTCACAAAGCTAACCAGACTGTCTTATTTACAAAAAGGATTGGAACCTAAAATCTGCTGTAGGAGTGAACTGTCATAATGATAAATGATCCAGCCATAACAAGAAATTATGCCAAAATTAATCGTCTCTTTCGTGGCTCTTTGCGCTAAATCTGACATTTAAAACAAAAAAGTTCCATGTCATTTTATCAGATAATAGTTTTTACGAATTACGTAAACTAAAAACAAAACGTTTGTAGAGATATTTACATAATGTACACGATCAGATAATATATCAATTTACCACATGCACTAGGTAGTAAATTCTACAATTATGAACAAATAAGTTAATATTGACGTACATTATATTAGGAAATATAATGAAGATCAAGGACTACAAAATTTACTTTTTCAATTAACAGAGGTTGATTTCCTGTGTAATAGAATGTCCTATGAGTTTGTCGGTTTGTCTGTGTGTTCGTTTGTCAGGAAGTCTGTGTGTCTGTCTGTGGGTCAGTCAGACTTTCTGCCAGTAAAGAATTTACTGACACTGTCTAGTAACGTTGATACAGTTGGACTTTCGCAATCTGTAAAAGATGAAAATCATTAGATTTGGACTAACAAATCTGCGAAATCTCTGCCCTATTCCGGTCAAGTGACATAACATCTTGAATTAAACTCTTACTAAAACTCTATATAATTAAAAAACGTTTTCTCAACATGGTAGTATTGACAACAAATACACACACATTATTATTATTATTCTCTGACAAAATTAAAATCAAAATGTTTGGGAGCCACCGTCACCACTCTTCTTTAAGAGCGTTTCTACCAATCTTATCTTAGCTTTAACTTGCTTGTAATCATTATACTCCAACTCTTTCGGACCTCGGTCCTCTTTTAAAACCTTTCTCCCGTGTTTATTGAGAAACGCTTTCTCATAATCACGTAAACTTTTCCTTAAAATTCTCTTATTATCTTGTAACTCTGACATTTTACGGACCAGTTCATCCATTGTAAGGTTGATAAGTTCCATACCTGAGGCTACGGAGGCAGTGTTGCCCATGGTAACGTTCCACGTGTCCCCCAACTGATTGTTAACTCTGGTGGGAGTTCTCTCACCCCCACTAGGACCTGTATCGTTCTTTTTGTTCAGGGCAAGCTTAACTTTACGATATCTGTCATATATTGGTCTCATAGTGTCTTTCTGGTCTTTTGTTTTGGGCCGACCGTAAGTTTCCTCAAAATGTAGCAAGAGCTTCTGGATGCAGAGTTTCTCATCTGCCAGCTGAGAATGATTCATAAGCTTCAAATCGTGAGGCCGTCCCGCTAACTTCCTTTTCTCGTCCATTTTAGAGTGAATCATTGCATGCTGATTCACTAAAGTAGACTTGGGTCTATTAGAATCTACAGCCTTAGCGTCCAACAAAAGTCGTTTTAATTCGTTTAGCTCTTTGATTATACTAGCGATGGGTCTACGTTCGTTTCCAACTGGGGGTCTATGATGCGCCTGCTCGAAACTCGCATCAAACGCAACTACTTGCTGTTTAAGCAGAGCTATTTTACTGCTCAAACTAGCAATGCTGTTGCTACTGGAGGGAGACGTCTTGGGTGACACATTCACACTCGGTACACTGGAGATCTCAGATTGACAAGTTAATGAGCTGACGGACTCAACCTTGGAGAGTTTCTTGAGGTTTAACTTGGGGACAATGTCCCGTTGTGGTGACTCAGGACCTGTTTGAGTTTTAGATTTGGAGATTTGCCGTCGTTTCTGAGGCGAGGCCCGGCCTTTCGTTACAGAAGCTAGGGGCTGGCAGGTTGCCAGATTGAACATGCCGTCAGATGAACGTCTGTTAAAAGGCGGACTCGGAGACGGACTTGGATGTCTGTCAGATTTACCCTCCTTAATTTCGCTGTTATAAGAACCCGTTCTGATGCTATTCATGGCAACACAGCTGTTCCTATTAGCATGATAATCTGGTTTTGGTCCTTTCCGTCTGATCCTCTCTCCCCCATTTGATAACTTCTGTTCATTCGAGTTGTTCTTATCATTGTAGATACTGAAACTATGATCACTCGTAGTTGGAGCAGGAATGAGCATCTCCCAGATACACTCCTTGATAGTCTGTTGGAGGTTGAATTGAATGGAGAGGTTGCCAGACCCAGTGAGAGGAGACATAGAGGAGAGGGAGTCATGTGACCGAGCCAGGATGTCCTCGGTCTCCGGAGAAGGGGAGTCTTGAGCCAGACCTGATAACCAGGTATCGTCCCAATCTTTCGCTTTGTTGTTAGCCACCTGAAATAACAAAAAGTTTAATTGGTGAATACTATTATGATTTAGGAGAAACATTTAATTGTGAGTCTAAGGAGCTTAGAGCTTCGACCATGGAGGAGCTTAGAGTTTCGACCATGCTGTAAGTTTCCCTCGATAAATTTAATCATTCTTCCGATTCCATTATTTACGAATACAAAAGCTCGCAGCTGAGTCGATGAGGTAAAAATACATCTAAATATGAGTATTGAGTTTCTTATTAAATTTACATTTCAGTATCTTCGCTTTGAATTATTGCTATTTCATGACCCCACTGTTTTTCATGATGTTAGTTAAACACGTACAATATTATGTACGTTCAATTTTGAAAAAATGAAGGCACCGTTTGCATTTTTATTCTAGATATGGAAATATGATAGATAAGTTCGAATCACGGGACTTGTAGAGAGCCAACAGGAAGTTCAAATTCATGCAGATCTAATCTTAATAGCTGCAACCAAATTTACAACCAAATCATTTGGAGAGATTTGGCTGCTGACCATTTTAATTGCCTTGTCATTGACTGTCTGTTAAATTTATCGTTATGATCATAAAAATCATGTTATGTAATCTCGATATCAAATCACTGTAACCTAGCCAGGATTAAGCTATTTATAGAATTGTTGAATGATCCGATTGTTTTGCCGACATAACAAGCATAATAGGATTGAACAGAGATTCATAAATCCGCTAGTAGTAGCACAGTACTACAATCAGAGCAAATTTGTTTGTTATATTTTAGGAAATAATCATTCTCTGAGGGCTGTGCTGAACGGTCGGTCCACATTTTCAGATAATTTTCTTATTTCCGGCTAATCACAAAAGACAATGGTCTATCTATACACAATATAACAGTAATTGAACAGTTAGCAGGATCTGGCAATTGGTGGACTCTCTTTTTAATTGCACTAATCGGCTATCATGTTAAATGGGGCCAATGTATTCTGTTCAAAGGTTTGGTAGCAGCTTGCAAATGGTAGTATTTGGTTGGTTCAGGTTCCAATTTGTAACAATAAAGTTACCAGGAAACAGTTACCAGGAAACAGTTACCAGGATACAGTTACCAGGATACCTGTAATAATGCAGTTACCAGGATACCTGTATTCACTACATTTAACATCAAATACTATTTAAAGCCATGAATTTGGAATTACTATTGAGCTTATATTCTTTTAGGTAAGGTTAAAGAATCACGATTCTTCATAATAAATTGTAGGTACAGAAGCTAATACTGCTAAGTCTTTCCAGTACTCTATAGCTATGTAGAAACTTCCTAAAAATAATTTCGGACTGAGTTATGTTCAATTAAAAACAATGGACCATGATACAGGAGGGACTATATATACAGTATACACCTGGCACTTACACACAACATTACCACGTACAAACTACACATGGTCCCAAACAACACGCATGGTCGGACTGGACGGGGACTGGACTAACAGTGGCTTCTTGATAGCTGATATTATGTGGCTAAGTTTGGTTTTTAAGGCACAGTGAGCACTGACATTTTCTAATAAGCACAATATCTAATAGATGGCACAATGTTGGAGCGGGAATGTTACTAGCTACATAGTTGCTTTATAAAGATCATGAAATAGCCACCCTTAAAAAATGTTCAAAATTAACTGAAAGAATTTCAAACTTCAGGATTAGTTAATGAAGAATTTAGCTGTTGGCACAATTTTTAAAAGTTATTTCATTTCAGTAAAGAATGCAGAATGCAGATGTCACATGTTAAAATATCACATTACTAAAATACACAGTACACACCGGGATCATTGCATGAATATCTAAGAACAAATTTGAAAAAAGTGTAACCAAGACGCACGACTGCAACAGAAATCTATAAGCGATATACACTATACAGTTGACTTAAATAGTTAGATGAAACGCAGCCGTATTCAATGTGCACCTTTAATATGGAGGAAATACCACGGCGTGCCCTACCGTACTAATAAAATCTGCGGCTTTTGTTTGCCACATATTTAGTTCGCACCAATTTGACCGTGTTTTTAACTCTACCGATGGTGATATTTAAAATTTAAGCGCCTAAGGAAGGTGTAATCTCTCACCTGCCATAAACTATACTTAATTTTTCACCCCATTCACTGTATATCATATGAAACCAGCTGTAGTTGCTATGGTGGTCATAGCAACCTGTAAAACTCAGAAATCGTCATTAATATTTCTAATTTTAAACTTTTTACAGAAATGAATTATCTTGAAACATTTTGAGAAATTGTTTTAAAATTGTCAGAAAAGTAATGGCGGACATTTTTGGATAATACTGAATTTTAAGTTCCCATAAGATTTTGTAACTCAGACTTGAAACTTGATCTATGAACAGAAGAGTAATTATGCGTCACATAACTTTAAATCTAATTATTGCTCCATGTATACTCTTCTGATGCTGTCAGCTGCAGTTTATTCACAGATGGTGGTTGCTATGGTTACCGACTAGATATTTGATATTCAGTCAACATGATACGGGACAAATCGTGCTACACCCAAGATAATGTTATGAAATCTTGAGAGGTTAAAGATTTTACAAAACTCGAGCGATTTGGTATAGCCGACTTCATTATATTAATTTACACGTGTCAGTAAGTGTCAGGTATGGCGACAACTTTAATTAAAAATTACAGCTATCAGGTTGCGCTATGTTCGCTGACTTATAAAGAAAAGTTCAATATAATGGCCATGAATTCTGCTTCGATCAATCTTGACATCTTGCATTTTGACAAAATACCCGCCGCACACTTCATTCGATTTAAATGCGATGGCAAATGATTTGATAGGTATGAATCTCCCAATAACGGAGTTATATTAAGAGAGCTTTAAAATTTAAATAAGTTTTCTGCCCACCTTTTTTTGGTGGTTAACCGCCTACCTTATATTTTCCTTACCAACGAGCTCATAATTAATTAATAGATTAAACTTTTGGATATATGACCTAATACCATGACATAACGGTCTAACCCAGGTACCAGACACACTTACATAATTTTACAACATACCAATGAAACTCTCAAATGATTAATTAAATCGTAGGCTGAAGATCATGAAGTTGGCATGGCAGTGGCAGTGTCCGATTTCGTCATGATTGAAATTTATATTTGATATTTCAAAGGTATTATGATCTCCTTCATTACTGGTATAGTTCATAAGTTGTATGAACAATAACACCTGCACAGTACTTAACAGAAATAGAGATATGATCGGTTGAAAGTCATCTCTTATTATCTCATAAATCGTGAGGTGTTTCCAAATGTAACATTATCATCCTTTCAATTTGGTGAACCACATAATGATCATTGATCAATGATCAGTAGCTGCTTCCTGTCTTAGTATCGATACAACAGTTTTCATAATATTACAGTGAGAGAATCGTTATTCTTGTTCATTACTCTTTCAGGTGGCGAGTGAGGGCATCTTCAACGCTAAAGTAGGGAAAATTTACGATCGTGCCGAGGCCGTAACGTCATAATACTTTAAAATTTCGAGATAGTGCATTTAAAATAAATACTTGTTTAACCGCATACTCGCATAGTTCGATTAAATTAAGCTATTTTAAGGTTGATGAACAGGCCTATACTTTTACAGTCCTTACATGGACATCTCTTGAGATATAACAGGCCAAATCTACGCACTATTGTAGTTAAATGACTTTACTGAGTTGGTTGTAAATTAGTGAATATCATTGCCCACAATAGGGAACAATTCGCATGACCAACCGTTGTCAAACTATTTGGTTCGTAAAATTTAATTAATACAACTGATCGTGTTATTTAAACTTAATATCTAATGATTTCGCATAGAATTTTATGCTGGCATGGAAATTCGAAAATCAAAAACATCACCCCAAAAACTCGCAGAAAAAAAGCAACAAAACTCACTTCTACACAGACCAGGATGATCCGAAAGTTCTTGTAGCTGGCAGAAGTGACATAGGTCGCCATACAGGGTAGGAAATTAAAAGGGCGCCCGGCCGGCACCAGCAACCACAGTATTATATATTTACAAGAGGCGTAACTTACAAGACTAATTATTGGTACATTTCCTGGACTTATTGTCAGATTTATAATATTATATTGTTACGGAAAAATGGAAAATAATGGATATTATTACGGTATTCACAAGAGGTAACTGGGAAACAAGATTCGATGTTGATCTAAACTGAATAGATCACCGATTAAATGGATTTCTGTTCACTATAATGATAGTACACCCGATTAGTCGTTCAATTAACCTTCAAAACATGTTAATTGATAGCGCAAGCTGCGTCCGGATGTAATGAAAAATTATGCAAAGTATGGTCAGAATATTATTCTCTAATTGAAAAGTTAATTGTGTGTTCCGCTCTTCTTCCAGTCTACACCAGTTTCAAACTTAGATCAGATTTAATGCAATTTAGTTAGATATTACCAACCAGTCTGACACAAAGTTAGATATCACGAAACAATTATTAAAGCAGCAATGGTTCATTATAGTGTATTATATTAGTGTAATATACTAATAGTGTATTGCTGATAATCGCTGATTTAATTTTAAACGGCAGATTGACCTAACCAATAATATGATCTTTAGTGAACTGAAAAAGTAAGAACTAAGTATAGAAGCAAGCAGTTTTATTAGTCTGGTGGATATCACTAACAAGTGTACTAGGATTCTGAGGAAAATAAAACCACACATAAGAAGAGTAACAAATTTTAATACGGACATTATAATGAAAGCAGATGCAACGCCATGGCCTAATTATGGCTTAAATCGTCAAATAAGCAAATAACGGAAATTATACTTGTGATTCACTGACGTCAGTCGGCTGATACCCTCAGAACAACTTACTAAAATGTTTGATCGTAGGTAAATATCAGCTGTAAGGTGGAAGTTTCGCCCAGTTTTAAAAACTTCCAGCCTAATTAGCCAGTAATTATGTAATTATGTAATCGCCTCCGCTCAGTTGGTGATTAGTGTGGTGGGCGATACTTCAGCACGCGGTTCATCATTAGTATTAGAGATGGGAAATTTCGTGGTCAGCGCTCATCACAGGTCAGACACAATTGATTTTGAAACTCTAATTGGTTACAGAGGATTGCATTTGCTTAATTGATGACGCCCATATCTCATTTCCATGTAAATTCCGATGTTTATTGTTTATTGTGCAATTTAAGAGCTGTAACACGTGTTGTTTGATAAAAGCAGGCACAAGCACAGAACAATTAAACAATTTTTTCAAGAACTATTATCGACAATCGTGATAGTTATTAGTAAAACGTTGAGTTAAATTGGCGCCAAAACCATGAAATTAAAACCGTTGAGTAAAGGTCAGTTTAGAATATTACACATGTACACCTTACCATTTAAGGTATAATGGTTCCAGCATGTACCCCATTAATATCAGTTTACTATCCGCTTTTATACTGTTTAATTTAGAAAATTTAGAGGGATATTATTAAAAATGTATTGCGCTAAGGGGGGGGGGGGGGGGGGGGGGGGGGGGGGGGGGGGGAGGGGGCAATTTAAACCACTGACCGTGTTTATGTTTTCCTTGTTCATATTGTTGTTGAGCGGCTTGCCGTTATCTAGCTGGTCTGGTAAAATAAAGTAAGGAGCAGCCGTGTGGTTGTTGTTTATGTTAGCACTCTCCACTTGTATGAGGCCCCCTGGAGTTGGGGTGGCAGGAGCGGGTTTCTTATCTACTGTACTGTAGATAACCTCGCTTGTGCTGAATATCTGGGGAAGGGAGCTGATAAGTTGGATTGCAGAGATGGAGATAAGAATATTAAGTAGAAAATAAGCTGGAATGAAATAAAATTATAGGAAAACCAAAATTTCTTGATGCAGCAAATAAATAAGGCGAGTACTGAGTATGATGGCACTAACAATAACAAATAACAAATACCTGCTGATGATGAGTAATCATGCAACTCATTGCTTTAGTAATAGAGGGCTGCCTCTGCAAAGCTTCCAGATCACTCTTTATCCGGAAGAGATTCGGACCAAACACTATAGCAAGAGAAGAGTCGGTCATCTTGGTGACGGCCACGTTCTGTCCCACATCGTTGAGAAAAGAACAGAGATACTTGAGGAGGTTAAGGTTGACGGGTGGGAGAGTTTTACAGTAAGTCCTGATCTTGTCTACCAGGTGTGATGTGGATAGTGTCCTGTCTTCTGCTGCAACTAGGATCTCCTGAGATACCTAGACATTTAGTTGTTAGTTTTGTTATATTTCAACATATTGCCTGCTCAGTGCTAGTTCAAGATCATCTGCAAATATTTCTGCTGCAGTTTGTTAAAATAACCATTAATTCTACAGAATTTCCCGGATGGGGCATGCAGTTACCTGATCAGGAATAAGAGGATCGGGAAGTTCTCTAAAGAACATCTTGAAGATAGATGTCACCACACTGACATCATGTACAGAAGTGAGGTTGGCAGTGCCGTTCTGGTCATACTCCAATCTTAACCCATCAATAACTCGTCGGTTACCACTAACTCTAAACAGTCCTTCTTCTGGAAAATGTGACAGGGTTAATTTTATGATAATTGTTTGCAGATCAACAAGATAGTTGGTTCATAATGCTGAATAAATTTAAGATCACATATTTTATTACTCAAATGAAACGACAATCCCGTCACTCATACGTCATTATCACGCAACTTAAGGGGACAGGGGGGTCTTCATGGAAATTTTCTCAAAATCGACTTATTAGTTGTTTCTAATAGAGGGAAGTAATATCTATCAGATGCTTTTCATCCCGTGGAAAATCGTTCCTAGTCGAGATTATTGCCAGTCAAAGGTCAGCGCGTGTGTGTAATTGTATTGCGCGAGCGATTTTTTTATCGTGGACCTCGAAAAATCATCAAAAAACAAGGTCTAAGATTTTCAAAATCGAATAAAACATTTTTAAAGGCCTATCTCAAAATTCTGTCTGGCTCATCTCTTTTAAATGATCCCTAAAACATATCCTGAAAGTTTCAGGGTGATTGCTCAAAAAATGTAGGAGAAGATAGATTTTTAAACTCGATTTTCAGGGCATCTGATAGATATTACTCCCCTCTATCAGAGACAACCAAAAAGTCGATTTTGAGAAAATTTCCATGAAAAATTTCCTGCGGCCTGCCCCCTTAAATCACTAGAAGATGTGACATAACGATCATGACGTGTTAAACGACAATAGTTAAACCTTTAAAGCCATGACGACGGATGAAGGCGACAAGTTGATAGACGATGTTGGGGACGTTAGCACTGTTGTCACATTTCTCCGTTAGCTCTGAGAGTGGTACACCGAATATCCGACCTTTCGTCGGCAACTGAAAGGCATACTGTGAACATTGTAGTCTAGGGAAACATATAATATATAATAATGTGATCTTTAAAAAATAATCGTAAAACTCTGAGGTACAAATATTCTTGGCATACTTTTGGTGCTGACTGCTGATTTGACTAACCTGCTTTTTTCGTACATTAGGACTGAGACCAACCCGTCTAACTAAATCCATCAGACATTGTATTTACCTCATCTTGCTAACGGGATAAAGTATTATTATCTTTAAACTTTAAATAAATAACATTACAAAGTAGTATTGGCACGATGACGAACTGTTGCTATCGGGATAGAATATTACTATCTTCAAACTTTGAATAACTAACGTATCGGAACGAACTTTTAATGAATTAATAGTCAATATCCACTGCCACATTGTATCATATCAAGAATCACGTACATTTTTCTTGAACAAGAATCACGTATATTTTTCTTGTAAATACAATAAGGCTATTCGGTAGAAATATTTCAGTCAAGAAAATAAAGAAAAACAATAAGTAAAGAAATGTGTCAAAATGTCAAATAAAAATAGAAAATTACAAAATTAAAAAACCCAAAATACAATGCATCTCCAGTCTCCACTTAAACGTGAAATTTATAATTTCTTTAAATTACGTAGCATAAAAAGTACAAGGAGCGACGTCAGACATAGCTGTTGCCAGCCAATACACTGTAATTACAAAATTACTGTGATTTTCTGTACAGCAACATCGACAAAATACAATAGGCATGATAAAACATACGCATATCTAAGCTGTGTCCTCACTAAAACTTTCCAGCGCAAGACCGACGTAATCTCAAAAGCTAAAATATTCTGGCGAGGTAAATAAATATAGTTGCTGGCTAGTTCAGTCGGACGAGAGGAAGTAAACCCATAAAAGGGTACAAATAAGCTAAGTTTCAGTGCAGTGCACACAATGACCAATGCGTTAACTTAAATCATATATTTCACCAAATAAGTAGATAAAGATTACGGTACGAAAGCTAAAATTGAATCCTGAAGATTATTTAAATTCGAAAACTGTAGCCTTGTTAACTCATTAATTAATAATCTATCCAAATGTCGTAATGCAGTAATTTGTCTAAGATGTCTATAAAGATTAAAATAAAATGAAGCGATTCAACTGAGCGTTTCTCCGTTACCAATGGTCCATTGCTCATAGTCCCAATCAGGAAATAGGATCTTAGATTCTTTTACAAAGCTTTCAAGAGAGTCAGATCCGTGACCAGCATTGCGAGTGTCTGACAAACCATACAGTGCCCTGATACTAAAATAAATAAATAAATTAGGCATCCAATATATTGAGCCCTGCATCCATATCCCTTTTAAATCTACATTATAGCAGCTTTTTAAATTTACCATCACAGGAATTTAATTTGTGTACCCCTGGCCTTAACTATATAGTTAAGTGATCTTTGACCCCAATGAAAGTCCCACATTTACATATCACAAGCAAGTCGAAATTTTCATCTGAAACAAAATTGTGGACAGTATATCACGAAGAAAATACTTTACATAGAAAGGTATGGGCGCTCTATTATAGTAGACTACAAAATTGATGAATTAGTAATGTACCTGTCTGGGTTCTTCTGTCTAGTCTTGTAACATTTAGTAAAACCAAGTAAATTCCTCCACTTAGTCACAGCATCTTCTGTTTTATGAGCCAGTACCAATGCATGAAACTCCCCTGACGACATAAACTCAACCAACCTCTGTTGGAAAAATTTACCTCTGTGTTCCTCATAGAACTTATCAGCCTGCAAAAGAACTTTAATAATAATATAATATCTTTGGTGAATGCATTTTGAAAAAATCTTATTACAGGAAAGCATTATTCAATGTGAAAGACAATTTTGTGTTTTCGATATGAAACCAAACAGAACTCTAATTTAATATATAATAGGGTCAAACATAACATTATTTTGAATCTTATTATCACCAAAGCTAAGCAAGGTTTTCAAAGTTAATACAACAAATTCAGTAAAACATACCTGAATTCGATTCCACGAGGTTACAGTTTCTTTGGCAACAACAAAGCCCTCCTTATGAATGAGTTTTAAAATTCTCTGATGATGAATAGGATGAGCATAAACATCAGGTTTTAAAATTGCAAGAGTCATAGTGAGTCGCTGCATACTTTACTGTTATGTCATTCACTATGATTCTGAATTATAAAATGTTAAAATCTAATCAACAGGTCTCTAAAATCGTCAAAAATAGTGGTCCAAGATTTTGAAATCAGATAAAAACTTTTTAAAGGTTTATCTCAAAATTCTGTCCGGAAAATCTCTTCTAAATGATCCCTAGAACTTTTATTATATCCTGTAAGTTTCAGGGTGATTATTGGAAAATGTAGGATGAGATAGATTTTGTAGACTCAATTTAAAGTATGCGAGATTGAAAATTGCTCGCACAGTACAATTACTAAGAAGGCGATTTCGAGAAAATGAAGACTCCCTGCCCAGTAGTGTAACAAAGGCCCCACAGACCCCACTGTGCAAAATTTAATGAGGGGGGCCACTGCATAGACCCAATAAAGTCTGCATCTCACCCCAGTCTGTATCTCACTACCAGGGATTGATGACACATGAAACTGTCCACTTAACAAATGAAAAGAGTTGCATAATCGAGGTAATAAAGAGTTGTATAATCGAGGTAATTATAATATAACCATAATAAATGGTGTTTCAAAAATGATGTTTATAATATGATGTAGAATTATAGCTATTTCCGTACAGCCGTTTGAAGGACTATGAACATGCTAGCTCTTTTTATTTTGTTAGTCGGGCGGCATCTTGGGTTGTACTGGACCTAACAAGTTTATTATCGGATGTCTACTTATATTTAGTATGATATCATTATTTATATTCATTGTAATGGCAATAAAATTTAAATTTTGTTTTCCTTAAATTTTGTTTTCCTTAATAAAACTAAAGTTGATAAAACAAAAGTTAAATTTATTACCAATTATTCATTATTTTTTTAATGACGAAGGCTGTGAAATGTTCACAGTTGTGATAATGAGGAAATCAGAAAGAATGTTTAAAACTAGTGATGATGTTTATGTCATTATTCTTAATCTAATCTAATCTAATTTAATCAATCAATACATATTTTATATTAATACTTTCAACACTACTATATAACAAATAATTTGAGCATGAATGCGAAGTTGTTACTTTGAAACGGCGTTTATCCTAACAGTGCAGTATCATTTGTTGCAAAAAATCAGAATAATCAGAAATTATTTGGAACTCCCAAAAACTGTCATAAATTCTAATATTGGAAAGACTGCGCAGTGCGCAGAATGGATGTCTTAAACTATAATCTTGTTGTCACTAATATCTATTGACTTTCAAAGTTTTATTTTAGTTAAGTATGAAATGCCACCACATCATAGGACGAATAGACTAATTTTTTGAATATACATGTATACCTCTATGATCTATTATATTTTAAACTTGACGAAATCTTCAAAGCAGAGGCACGAAACCACAAAAATTGACAAGATGTGACCTTTCACAAGGAAACCCATCTCACTAGAGATTCAAGCAAAGCTAATAGAAAAGCGTGATGGTAATGGTTAAGCCTCCTTTGAATGTAGCAATTCAAAATGAAGTTAAGTCGATTGAAGGTGTAATTGAAACAGAAATGAAAAGTTGCTCGTCTGCTCTAATATAACGAAAACCTGTGACGCTGCCTAAGCACCTTAAAAGATCTGTGCAAGAGCTGTAAAAACTGTTTCTAACAAAACAGATCTAAGCTATAGAACGCTGTAATTTATAAACTAGTATGTATAAAGATCGGAGACTGTTACCGGCTTTTAAAAATCGGACACACAATGACCTCCGAGAAGGACTTCGCCACTTCTTCGACGCACCGCACAAACTATCATCCATGTTTTATTTCGCCATTATATTCGCATCAAAGATCGTAAATCCAGAATCCAAGATCGCTGCTCTACATTTTTCCATTTGCAGAGCAACAATCTCAATGGGCATATGGCCAAGCTAGCTATGGGTTTATATTTCACATAGCCATGTGTATACGCGTACTAATACTACGAAGTAACGCGCGCCGGGCTAGCTTCCATATAGCTATTAACAATGGACAATTTAATCAATAATGCTCATAAGCATAAAGTTGATTAACGATGTCCATCCTAAGTTGTAGGTTTATAACCTAATAGGACGCGCGCCGAGTTGGAACAAATATTGTACGAGTACAGTTTAATTGACGGTGTCAATTCATGGCAGTTCGGCGCGGCACAGTAGCGCATCTCGCCGATATAGCCAGAAGAAGCCTTATTGAGTAAGAAGCCTTATTGAGTGCGCGGCGCGGCACAGTAACGCATCGCGCTACAAGAGTACAGTATCACTCATTAAATCCTATGTAGCTTGGCGTGGATCAATGGTGCACCTTGCCGGCCGATCGTCGCGTGATCATATCTAACGAGAAGTATAATCAATTATTTGATACACCGCGCGGCCCAGTAGTTACCTGGCACGTGCTGCTCATGCTTGCTTTATCCAGCTAGCCCTTGCGGTTGGGAGTCAGGCAGTGCATGGCGGCGCGCGCAAGTACGTGGATAGGTGAACTTGTAGGTTTATAAACCTACAAGTTCACCTATCCATGTGCTTGCGCGCAAGGCTAATATTAAATACTAGTGGACTCTATGCAGGTCTCCCAGCGCCCCTAATTTTACTGATCTGGAGGTCACATTTTATTGAGCCAGTACAGGCTAATATTAAATACTAGTGGACTCTATGCAGGTCTCCCAGCGCCCCTAATTTTACTGATCTGGAGGTCACATTTTATTGAGCCAGTACAGGCTAATATTAAATACTAGTGGACTCTATGCAGCTCTCCCAGAGCCCCTTATTTTACTGATCTGGAGGTCACATTTTATTGAGCCAGTACAGGCTAATATTAAATACTAGTGGACTCTATGCAGGTCTCCCAGCGCCCCTAATTTTACTGATCTGGAGGTCACATTTTATTGAGCCAGTACAGGCTAATATTAAATACTAGTGGACTCTATGCAGGTCTCCCAGCGCCCCTAATTTTACTGATCTGGAGGTCACATTTTATTGAGCCAGTACAGGCTAATATTAAATACTAGTGGACTCTATGCAGGTCTCCCAGCGCCCCTTATTTTACTGATCTGGAGGTCACATTTTATTGAGCCAGTACAGGCTAATATTAAATACTAGTGGACTCTATGCAGGTCTCCCAGCGCCCCTAATTTTACTGATCTGGAGGTCACATTTTATTGAGCCAGTACAGGCTAATATTAAATAATAGTGGACTCTATGCAGGTCTCCCAGCGCCCCTAATTTTACTGATCTGGAGGTCACATTTTATTGAGCCAGTACAGGCTAATATTAAATACTAGTGGACTCTATGCAGGTCTCCCAGCGCCCCTAATTTTACTGATCTGGAGGTCACATTTTATTGAGCCAGTACAGGCTAATATTAAATACTAGTGGACTCTATGCAGGTCTCCCAGCGCCCCTAATTTTACTGATCTGGAGGTCACATTTTATTGAGCCAGTACAGGCTAATATTAAATACTAGTGGACTCTATGCAGGTCTCCCAGCGCCCCTTATTTTACTGATCTGGAGGTCACATTTTATTGAGCCTATGCAGTATATGCAATTCTGTTTTAGACATTGAATTTATTTAAAAAAGGTCACACCCTCTAAAAAACTCCAATTGGAAATGTTTCTATTAATTTCACATTGGAAAACTTTTCATTGTGTTTGACCTCAACTTAGATGTATTTGTTTTTTTTTGCTATTTTTAGCAACTCCAATTCTCTTTTGTAGAGCTGATTCTTGTTATATAATATAGAAGTACACTCGATACAGTTATCTTATATAAGAAAATATATTGGACTGCCAAACTACTGGTATATCATTCTATTGGGAAGAAAAATAATACAAGTTAGTATTCTTCTAAAAATAACTGTTCATAACATTTACTTCATTTGTAAAGGTATGTGTGTGAAACATCAGAACTGAATAATGGACCAGAGAATTCAGAGATCTTTGGTTACCTGTTTCCGGTTTCGTCGGTTCACATTGCTGCGTTCCTGACCTAGCTTCGCCTGCATCATTAGATCATATTATAATATGCATTATAGACTATAGTTATACAGCTTGAATTTGAAAGAGCTACATGGTCGTTGTTTCGAGTGCTTTTTCATCTGCTGTGACAGACAGCATCAACGGTTACCAACATAATAGGTGCATTGCAAGTTGTGCAATGCTGAATGCATACGTTTCGTCAGTGACTTCCTTCTGCCTCATTGATGCGAAACTGATAATAAACATGCAAGAGAATACAGCTATAGTTACTCTGGACTGCCATGATAGAAACATTGAAACAGATATTGACTGGCTTTAGGTATGTAAGACGTAAGTATTGAAACCCCAATTTGTTATGATCAGGTTCAACATACTTGCTATGATCCTTTATATAATAATATTAATATATTACATAAAATATAATATATTACATTGTATATTAATCTTGATATAAAATCCTCGCTTTTTGATGATTGTAACATGTTCTGTTTCGTTGTAACCTTGTCCCCTACATATTTATATAATACATCATTACTTCCATTTTTCAGGTTTTTATTGGTGTTGCAAACGATGAAACGATCACTAAATTCTGTGCCTATGTGAGATTTGTTGGTTCATCGAATAACATCAAACTTACAGTGTGAGTAATTCAACAATCATGCACTTCATATTTTATGTCCCCCTACTCATTGTTCACTCTCTGTCTTCATCAGTGTTACTCTACATTTCTCTCAGCAGTTATTCTTCCACTCAGTATTAACTCTCTGTCTTCGTCAGTGTTACTCTTTATTTCCCTCAGTAGCTACCCTCCCACTCAGTATTAACTCTCTGTCTTCATCAGTGTAACTCTACATTTCTCTCAGTAGTTACTCTTCCACTCAGTTTTAACTCTCTGTCGTCATCAGTGTTACTCTACATTTCTCTCAACTTAGTTATTCTCCCACTCAGTATTAACTCTCTGTCTTTGTCAGTGTTACTCTATATTTACCTCAGTAGTTACTCTCACACTGAGAGTTAACTCTCTGTCTTCGTCAGTGTTACTCTATATTTTGCTCAGTAGTTATTCTCCCACTCAGTATTAACTCTCTGTCTTCGTCAGTATTACTCTACATTTCCCTCAGTAGTTATTCTCCCACTCAGTATTAACTCTCTGTCTTCGTCAGTGTTACTCTACATTTCGCTCAGTAGTTATTCTCCCAGTTCCCACTTAGTATCAACTCTCTGTCTTCATCAGTGTTACTCTACATTTCTCTCAGTAGTTATTCTCCCACTAAGTGTTAAATCTCTGTCTTCATCAGTGTTACTCTAGACATTTCCCTCAGTAGTTATTCTCCCACTCAGTATTAACTCTCTGTCTTCATCAGTGTTACTCTACATTTCTCTCAGCAGTTATTCTTTCACTCAGTAGCAACTCTCTGTCTTCGTCAGTGTTACTCTATATTTAGCTCAGTAGTTATTCTCCCACTCAGTATTAACTCTCTGTCTTCATCAGTGTTACTCTACTCTCTAGACATTTCCTTCAGAAGTTATTCTCCCACTCAGTATTAACTCTCTGTCTTCGTCAGTGTTACTCTACATTTCGCTCAGTAGTTATTCTTCCGCTCAGTATCAACTCTCTGTCTTCATCAGTGTTATTCTACATTTCCCTCAGTAGTTATTCTCCCACTCAGTGTTAAATCTCTGTCTTCATCAGTGTTACTCTAGACATTTCCCTCAGTAATTATTCTCCCACTCAGTATCAACTCTCTGTCTTCATCAGTGTTATTCTACATTTCCTTCAGTAGTTATTCTCCCACTCAGTGTTAAATCTCTGTCTTCATCAGTGTTACTCTAGACATTTCCCTCAGTAATTATTCTCCCACTCAGTATCAACTCTCTGTCTTCATCAGTGTAACTCTACATTTCTCTCAGTAGTTATTCTCCCACTCAGTATTAACTCTCTGTCTTCATCAGTGTTACTCTACATTTCTCTCAGCAGTTATTCTTCCACTCAGTATTAACTCTCTGTCTTCGTCAGTGTTACTCTATATTTAGCTCAGTAGTTATTCTCCCACTCAGTATTAACTCTCTGTCTTCATCTTCTTCTTCGTAGAGGGCAGTGGTCTTTACTACTAAGGAATAGATCAAAACCACTATAAGATGGAGCATTGAAGCCCTGTGCTTACCCCGGTACAGTTAATCTGTGAAGAAAGCAAGGTTAAGCCTTGTCCTCTCCACATTTGGTAAAACGTTTTGTTGCTTGTATGAAGCCGATGATCCTTGGTAATGAGAACTTGTCCACTATATCTGTCACACTGAGGTAGAAGGAGTCAAAGTATCCTCCTTGCTGGTAAGACCATTTCGGGCACTGACCAATAAAGTGGTTCATTGTCTCCTCTTTCATGAGACAGTGTGGACAGGTTTTAGGGACCGTTGTACTTATTGATATGGTAGTTTAGTTCACAATGTCCCGTGAGGAATTGTGTTGCTGTTCTTGTGCTCTCTTTGCCAAGTTTCGGGATTGATCTGGCGAACTTTTGTCTCCATAATCGTTTAAAGTGAGTGTGGGGTAAAGTTCTCCATCTTTCCCTCATCTTCCGATGACTTATACTCCGCAGTGCTCCCTTCCATAATACTTTTGGTATTGGTAGTTGCACTTGAGCGGAGTCCAGATTGTCGGAGCCTTTTTGGCAAGAGAGTCTGCCTTTTCGTTGCCATCGTAGCCTTTGTGAGCTGGTATCCATCGTAGTAGGACTTGATTGTCCATTGCTAGTTGGTTGAGCTCACTTATAGCCGTGCTGGTGCTTTTAGATTTGACTTTGATGTTGCTCATTGCCATTATTGTCGACTGGCTATCGCAGTTTATGTTTATTTTTCTAGTTTTGGTCCCAGATTCCCGTAATATTTTTGCCGCAGTGCCTACGGCAAAGGTTTCGGCCTGGAAGACGGTTGAGTTGATTCCTAGGTGGTATGACTCCTCACATGTGGGGTGTCGTTGTCCACAATGTACACTCCTGCTCCAACTTTTTCATTCATTTTGGAGCCGTCTGTGTAACATTGTATAGTATTGGTGTCATTCTCGATTACCTCATACTCAGAGAGTCGGGGAATTTCTGTGTTGAAACCAATGTCAACATTCAGTGATGTTGTCTGTTGATCTTGTCCTTCAGAGTTGAGACTGATAGCCTTTAGTAACTGTTCATTAAGTTTTGTGTGGGTGGTTAGGTTGCCCTTCTTGTTTACCATCGGCTCATATATCCACTGGTTGTTGGATTTGAGTCTGAGAGCTCTGCTGCTTCCTCTTCCATCACCAGATCAATAGGGATGATTCCGGTGATGATGTCTATACTAGTGCTGCTCCAGGAGTCGATGGTAACCCTCCTGTTATGAGGATGTTCCCCAGCCGCTGTACACTGCTAAGGATTGTTAGGTTATGTTTTTTGGACACACCATTGAGCCAGATTGTCGCAGCGTATGTCAGAGAAGGTCTGACAACGGCTGTATAATATATATACTCTGTCTTCATCAGTGTTACTCTAGACATTTCCTTCAGAAGTTATTCTCCCACTCAGTATTAACTCTCTGTCTTCGTCAGTGTTACTCTACATTTCGCTCAGTAGTTATTCTTCCGCTCAGTATCAACTCTCTGTCTTCATCAGTGTTATTCTACATTTCCCTCAGTAGGTATTCTCCCACTCAGTGTTAAATCTCTGTCTTCATCAATGTTACTCTAGACATTTCCCTCAGTAATTATTCTCCCACTCAGTATCAACTCTCTGTCTTCATCAGTGTAACTCTACATTTCTCTCAGTAGTTATTCTCCCACTCAGTATTAACTCTCTGTCTTCATCAGTGTTACTCTACATTTCTCTCAGCAGTTATTGTTCCACTCAGTATTAACTCTCTGACAAGTGACAAGTAGTAACGCTCTAGTTCTCTTCAAAACAGTAGACCAAGGGTTTCCTTCTCCTGAGAACAGTAAGTACTCTCTGTCTTCGTCAGTGTTACTCTATATTTAGCTCAGTAGTTATTCTCCTTACTATATTATATGTGCAAGGCAAATTTCTGGAGAATCGAGTATTTTTTTTGTAGTAATAATTTGAATTATAAAGCGACAAAATATTATGTGTTCTCTCTTGGTTTGATTTTTTGAATAACAGCCAGTAATTTTAGAAGGTAAACGGTCAAGCAAAGTGTGCAAGGTCGTTGATGGAGTATTCCATGTGAAATCCTCTCACCAGTCTGAGCCCCACCAACTGAACATCAGAGGACCAACTTGCACCTGCAGAAACTTCAGCAGGACTCACATCCCCTGCAGACATATTTTTCAAGCTATCGATGATGGTTTAATGAAATGGGAGGACCTACCTGAAGATTACAGAAACATACCGTTCTTCGTAAAAGATAAAGGTCTGTTAAATTGATCTGTATGCATGTTTACATTCCAATTTGAATAGACAAGACAAAATTGAGGTTCATAACTCGTTCATGTGCTATGGCCGTGCGTCCGCGTCGATGTAGGAGGTGTGGAGCCTGCTTGTAGAGAAAATATGAAGTTTCCTACAGTAAATATTATTATCAATATCAAAGGCAGGGCATTACTTCGACCTCCGAGGCGAGGTATCCGTGTGGACTCTGGTTGTTATCAGGGTTGGAAAGACAAAGATAATTTTGTCTGTTAAAGTGGGTTATCACTCTCTGCCATCAGAGTCATAAATCACATCTCCGCAGGGTTTGCAAGGTTTTCCCTATTGCTTTGCTTCCAATTCTTATAATAGTCAAAATATAAAATCCGATATTATTTTTGCAGGAAGTGATATTGGGATATGGCCAGCTGATGCAGATGTAAACAAATGCTGCGATTATCCAGCATCAGAAGACGAGGATGAAGAAGTAGAAGATGATGAGGTTGGAGGAAATGGGGATAAAAGAAAGAAGAAACGGGACATAGACTATATAAAGGAGATTGGCGGGAGCTTTCAAACAGAATAACTTCCTTCGTTAATGATCCCGAGTTTGACGTGATGGACGATGATGTCCGTGCATTATTATATAAGAAACTGTCAGATACCGCCAATGATGTGGCATCCTATATTTACAAAAGAAACTAATATAGATAACATAGATAAGATTATGTTTGATAATATATTACTTTAAAAGCCGTGCAATCATTTTAGATATTAGATATTAAACTAACCATATTATGATATTCTCCGTCTAACTATTCGATCTGTCACCATCTCACTATTCAATCTGTCTCAACGTTCATTCTCTGTTTAACTATTCAATCTCTGTCTCAGTGTTCATTTTCTTGTTTAACTATTCAATCTTTGTCTCAGCGTTCATTCTCTGTCTCGACATTCATTTTCCGTCTGACTATTCAATCTGTCTCGACGTTCATTCTGCGTCTCACTATTCAATCTGTCTCAATGTTCATTCTCTGTCTCGACGTTCATTCTCCGTCTCAATATTCAATCTGTCTCAACGTTCATTATGTGTTTAACTATTCAATCTCTTTCTCAGTGATCATTCTCTGTTTAACTATTAAATCACTGTTCATTCCTGTCTCGACGTTAATTCTCCGTCTCATTATTCAATCTCTGCATCAGTGTTCATTCTCTATTTTAGAGTTAATTCCCTGTCTTACCTTTCAATCTTTCTCGGTGTTCATTCTCTGTCTGACTGTTCAATTTCTGTCTCACTGTCCATTCTCTGTCTCGCTGTTCAATCTTCGTGTTTCTTTCAAAGTGTTACAGTGACAAGGAGACCGAATGATATTGTTGTAAAATAAAAAGCTTGTCCGCTTTAGTTATAGTGATATTAAAACATATACAACACCATGTATTATGAAATTTTAGATTTTGTTACAAAATATGGAAAGTGAATTTGATGTTGTTGTCTAATGAGGCGATGTTTTCGCTGAATTTGTATCGTATTTGTATCATGCCCCCATTTCTTGCCCCCACGTTGTATCGTCTGCCCCCATCATGATCTGACCGTGCCAATCTAATTAAGTTTCCTTGGTGATACGATTTCTTGCTCGGTCGGATATACGTAATCGAATTATGCATACCAATGACTGTAGTCCACAGGTCCACAGGTTAGTGCAAACAACAATACGAACCGTGAAATAAACCATCTAGAAACCATTTATTCTGTTATAATGTAATACTGTTAGTGGAATAGTAGAAAGGACGATAAGAACCGCAAGACAAACCATCAAGAAACCATAAGCTAACTTGACTTACTTGACTTAAGGCGGGTGGTATTCCCGAGATCCATTGACAACAGTTCTCCACAGCTTTCTGTCCTCCATCAGTCTAGCTATCTCATCTACTGACTTCAGCCCAGTATCTGCTTTTAGGTTATCTAGTAGTGTTAAATGAGGTCGCCCCCTGTTAGTATGCCCATGACTCGGCTTCCAGAGGATCAGTTTGTTCAGTGTCAGCTCCGGATGTCGGTGAGCATGACCTGCAAGTCTGAGCCTTCGTTGGGTTATCTTGGAGCTGACTTTGGGAAGATCACCGTACAGGCTGTGGTTGCTGACATGGTCTCGATATTGGTTGATGTTAAGGGCCATTCTTAACATTCGCGTATAGCAACCATCAACCATCTTCTCTAGCCTTTTCGTCATTGTCCAAGTCTCGGAACCGTACAGTAGCACCGACTCCACTAGTGCTGTAAACACTCTGATCTTGATAGACTTTCTAAGCTTAGAATTCCAAAGCTTTTTGAGTGTGTGGCATGCTCCCCATGCTCTTCCTTTCCTAACCCTGATATCACTCTCACTGTCTCTGATTCTAGAACCCAGATAAGTGAAGTCTTCCACATGCTCTATTGTACTGTTACCCAGGGACTTGATGGTATCAGGGTTCTCGATGTTCTGAGTAATGAATTTGGTTTTCCCATAAGCTAAGATGTAATGTAAGGTGGCTTTCAGTAGTTTTATCAGTGCAAGTATTCTGTAATACTGTTAGAAATTACTAGAGTAGTGTGAACAACAATATAAACTATCAAATAAACCATTTGGAAACCATTTTAGGGTTTTTTTGATCGAATGTATCGTAATTAATATTTCTGCCCCCATTTACTAAGATGTAATTTAAGGTGGTTTTCAGTGGTTTTATCAGTGCAAGTATTCTGTAATACTGTTAGTAGTTACTGGAGTAGTGTGAACAACAATATAAACTATCAAATAAACCATTTGGAAACCATTTTAGGGTTTTTTTGATCGAATGTATCGTAATTAATATTTCTGCCCCCATTTACTAAGATGTAATGTAAGGTGGTTTTCAGTAGTTTTATCAGTGCAAGTATTCTGTAATACTGTTAGTAGTTACTGGAGTAGTGTGAACAACAATATAAACTATCGAATAAACCATTTGGAAACCATTTTAGGGTTTTTTTGATCGAATGTATCGTAATTAATATTTCTGCCCCATTTACTAAGATGTAATATAAGGTGGTTTTCAGTAGTTTTATCAGTGCAAGTATTCTGTAATACTGTTAGTAGTTACTGGAGTAGTGTGAACAACAATATAAACTATCAAATAAACCATTCGGAAACCATTTTAGGGTTTTTTTGATCGAATGTATCGTAAATAATATTTCTGCCAATTTACTAAGATGTAATATAAGGTGGTTTTCAGTAGTTTTATCAGTGCAAGTATTCTGTAATATTACTGTTAGTAGTTACTGAACTAGTGTGAACAACAATATAAACTATAAAATGAACCATTTGGAAACCATTTTAGAGTTTTTTTGATCGAATGTATCGTAATTAATATTTCTGCCCCCATTTACTAAGATGTAATGTAAGGTGGTTTTCAGTAGTTTTATCAGTGCAAGTATTCTGTAATACTGTTAGAAATTACTAGAGTAGTGTGAACAACATTATAAACTATCAAATAAACCATTCAGAAACCATTTTAGGGGTTTTTTGATCGAATGTATCGTAATTAATATTTCCGCCCCCATTTACTAAGATGTAATGTAAGGTGGTTTTCAGTGGTTTTATCAGTGCAAGTTTTCTGTAATACTGTTAGTAGTTACTGGAGTAGTGTGAACAACAGTATAAACTATCAAATAAACCATTTGGAAACCATTTTAGAGTTTTTTTGATCGAATGTATCGTAGTTAATATTTCTGCCCCCATTTACTAAGATGTAATGTAAGGTGGTTTTCAGTAGTTGTATCAGTGCAAGTATTCTGTAATACTGTTAGTAGTTACTGGAGTAGTGTGAACAACAATATAAATTATCAAATAAACCATTTGGAAACCATTTTAGAGTTTTTTTGATCGAATGTATCGTAATTAATATTTCTGCCCCCATTTACTAAGATGTAATGTAAGGTGGTTTTCAGTAGTTTTATCAGTGCAAGTATTCTGTAATACTGTTAGAAATTACTAGAGTAGTGTGAACAACAATATAAACTATCAAATAAACCATTCAGAAACCATTTTAGGGGTTTTTTGATCGAATGTATCGTAATTAATATTTCTGCCCCCATTTACTAAGATGTAATGTAAGGTGGTTTTCAGTGGTTTTATCAGTGCAAGTATTCTGTAATACTGTTAGTAGTTACTGGAGTAGTGTGAACAACAATATAAACTATCAAATAAACCATTTGGGGGCAACGATACAACTCAGTGAAAACATCCTCTTGTGTCTAATAATACAAAGATACAAGACGTGAGGCGCGGCGACATTATAAATTTTAGAACTGCCCGCGCATTTTGCTACTTTGCCGCGGCTCCACTAGTTTTTAACGTCTACCTGCGCGCAACCTACAACCTACCAGGACGCGCGCCGAGTTGGACTCGTCGACGGTCCCAATATGTGGAACAGATGTTTTACGAGTATCACCCGTTAATCAATCCTTCGCATCTCGCCGATCTGCATAACACATAAGGTGTTGCTAGAAGATGCGCGGCGCGGCCCAGTAGTGCATATCGCGCTATAAAGTAACATCCGTCAAAACACAAAACACGTGAGAGAAGCGAGTTGCTCTAACCAGAGCCCTTTCGCTTGCAGTAGCGCGCGACCGCCGAAGGCGGCAAAGATTCTACTTGTGAATGGTGAAGCAAGCGCGTCACGCAGTATGCGTATACACATGGCTATATTGTATATGAAAGAAGCGAGCAATACTTAAGGTAATGCAGGAGATAAATGTCAAATAAAAAGCTACCGTTCAAGCGGGGTTGAGATTATATTATTATTAAGCTTTTTGTACTTTGCTATTTCGGTATCATCCGTGCGTCAACGACTCAACATGAGCTGCCACGGTGTTTAAAATGTCATGAGCATGCAGTACAGTAGAGTTTTTCGCGCGTTTCTGTGGACGTACGTGCGCGTGCGATGAGAGAACTACAACTCATTTTGCTCGCACAAATGCATTTCGCGCGTTCCATAAAGTTTAAACTCTAGTAGATTTTGCCCGCCACAAGCACTTCGAACTCATACTGGAGGTGGGCTGGCAGTGGGTCATCGTCAATCGTTCAGAAAATTGGTCAGTCTAAATGGATTAGCACTTAATTCTAAGAAGGAAAACTCATCATTTGTAATTACACGATGCTTAGCAATCCTCAAAATGTATCATATTTTAAAAACAGCAAGTAAAATAAATGGCTTTGGAAATTGTACTATTGACACATCAATTTCGCTGTGGCACACAGGCCCAGAATAAACTGAATACTGATTGACAGACAGCAAAACTTATAAAATCCTTCTATAGTGCGAAATTTCGCAGTCGTACCCTGGGTAACTCATGAAAATGTGGGATCACTGATTAGTGAGTGTCCAAGGATATATAGAATAATAACCCTGGAATTCCAAGATATTTATGATATAACTATTATTCTATCTAGGAAGTTCCAAAACTGAGTAGGTAAAATCGTTAATTTAAATTCTCTTGATAGTGTGTTGTGTGTGAAGTGAACGAAAATAGCATTATAAATTATTGTTAAGTGACTACTGACTTAGCCTCCTTGAAAATAATACAAAATGTGGTTTACATATCAAAAATACTTTTTTGCTTCAAAAATTTACTGTACTACTACGACTGCCCGAACAACCTTAAAATTCCTGCCGCTATTCTAATTTAATACTGGAAAAAAAAACTTCGTTAGAACGAATATCCCAATTCTTGAAGAACATTCGAAAAATTTAACCATAGTAATATTATATCAATACACAACGTGATAAATTTCATAGTCTTTCCACATTCACAGAATTTTCATAAAGCAAGTTATCAAAACAAATCAATCATGTTCTAGAATTATATAATAAAGATCTAAAACTTTCAAAAAATCACGATTTCTATTATAGTAATTTGTTATAAATTAATAGTAGCCTCGAAGAATTTGTTCTGTATTAATCATGATAATTGAGCGGTTGAGTAAAGCAAATTCTGTGTGAAAGGGTCTCTCGAAAACCAAAGTCCAAACACGTTGCTAGAACAAGAATGA
Source organism: Bolinopsis microptera (assembly GCF_026151205.1). Taxonomy (NCBI): domain Eukaryota; kingdom Metazoa; phylum Ctenophora; class Tentaculata; order Lobata; family Bolinopsidae; genus Bolinopsis; species Bolinopsis microptera. The sequence goes on from NC_087073.1 coordinate 15,147,305, forward strand.
AACTGAAAAGGATAAAAAGCTGAGCTAGCTACTGAAAAAAACAGGAGCTTTTACACCTCAACCCTTAACATTGTCCACATCGCCGGTTTGCCCGCCGAAACATGCGGTGATACACGATTGAGGGGGAGGTTTGGGTGGATGAACTTTAACAGCGCCGTTGTCAGGGCGCTCGCGCTTTTTGTCCCTGGTGCTGAAGCGCCGTTTGATGGAATGTTTGAGGTTGTAAGTGAGGTTGTGGTGAGGGGGAGAGGGGGGAGGCTCCGTCAGTGCAGTGGGGCTCTCTTTTAGAGAACATATAGAGGCCCCCACCGAGGAGTACTTCTTGTCTAGTGTGTTTTGTGAGCGCTGCTTCTCTATGTTGGACGCACTGAAGAGAACATTATTATATAAGCATTATTATTATCAGGGTTGCGAACTATTCTATTTTAAGAAATCGGTACAAGTGCTGAATGACGCCTATTTGAAGTAGATAAGAATTAAATAACTAATTTGTCCCAATTTCTCACAATGCGACAAGCCCAAATTAATGATGCAGATGATCTAATTAATAGGGGTCATTCATAAAAGTAAGTATATACTCGAGTATATATATACCCGCAACATTACATTGGCTTCCTTTTATGAATGACCCCTATTATGTAATTAAAAACTACCCAATCGCCGCCCAGGCCAAGGTTACCTGGCAAATCTACGATGAACGTTGAAGCACTTCTTCAAGACTTTCAGAGATTTGGAGCTTTGATTGCTCTTGGTGCTTTTTAATGTACTAGTGGTGCTACGACTGCCCGGTGGGGCAGGTGATACAGCGCTCTCCTCGCTGGCGAGGCGCTTCCGTACCGCCTCGTTAGTCCCTGTTACACTGAAAGATACAGAGATAAGGATTGAAAGACTACAGATAGCGAATATTAACAAAATTTTAACTGATATCACAAATTTAGATCATACGTAATGATCAAAATAAGATACAATAAAATAGTTGAAAAACACTAAAATGCACTTTATATTTTGATATCTAACTGTGAACTATTTCTCTCAACACGTTAGCCTAAAAATTTTACATCCAGGCTAAATACATTAACGCTAAAAATAAATACTGGAAGGGCTCTTCTTAATGCAGTTAACGTAAATCCGCATCATCGCATTAATGAAAATACAGCAAGCTTTCCTCTTCTACTCGTTTTAGCACTAGAGTTGTGAGGCTGCAAATAAATCTCTGCTGGACAAACATTTTTCATCGTCGTCATCTTCACTAAATTTAGAACTATTTATATTCTAACATTGTTCCCAACTAAAACTTGTATAAACGCTGCAGAACCATTATCAGTGAGAATGGAATGCAATCCGTGGAGAATGCTAGGTATTGGGTGAACTGTCCAACCTTCAGCCGTATTCACTTTAAACGCAATACTCAAGCTCAGTTGGGCGAGTTGTAAGACGGCAATTATTCCTGTTATCACTGATGCATCATGATTTACCATGATACTGAAAGTTTACAAGAATTTACTTATTTAAGTAATAATTAAAACTTAAAAGCCTTGAACAAGACACATTAAAGAAGTATTCAGTGCGACTGTTTGTGAGAGATAATGCTGCAGAGTTGTTGATTCGTGTCTTAGAACCTAATTATATATTAACGACTACAGTAAGATAATACAAGGGTATCATGATCTTGATAAGTATTCTCATAAACATGTAATCACACCATCTTCCTGGTGAGTAGGCAATGACTAGACACGGTCTTTGTAATGAAAAACATTATACAATTATTATGATATTTGGGCTTAAGTGTTAGATGGCCCGATATGTTGGCATAATGTACAGAATTAAATCATACATTCCCTTAGAAGTGATAATACAAATCTACCACAGTTTTATCCAGTTACACTTCAACTATTGTTGCTTGGTCTGAGGCTTCGCATCTAGGACCAAAATTAAGTGCTTATTCCGTCAACAAAAGAAAGGAATGAGAGCCGAAATGCCAGAAATGTAAATTATTTCTATAAAGATGGAAAGCTTCCTGCCGGCACTGCATCTTTCTTCAACAGCCATTCGATTTTAACAATATTTGGTGTATAAAGTTCATCACATATTTTGTTCTTAAACACATTTTCTTAATTGTAATAGAAATATGCAAGGTATCTAGTAAAGATCGAGGGAGTTAAAGCTGGTTGAAATGCAGGATAGCGTTTAAATGTTATTAAACATGCCAGATTAAGTAAATTACTGATTAGATAGGGTTACTTACACGGTTGACGTGGCCGCCTAATGCTATCATTTACGAAAGCTGTTTACAGTGGTGTGTAGGCATAACGTCAGTACTCAGTGCAGAGTACTCAATATCATTTAGAGCTAAGCATTTGGTAAGGAGTGGCCGGAGTTAAGGTTATACAATATACAACATATCTCGTGCGCACAGGGAATGCAGAATTGGAGAGAAATAAAAGATTTAAACTATTATATAATATTGTTAGTACGTGATAAAAAGCTTGGAAAGCAGGATCCAGCTCAATTTACACGTCTGAGTTTCTCTCGGAATTGTACAAAGGTATTCCAAGTTAAGAGATTCCAGATCAATTGCTTTATCTCGACTTTTCAAATTTCAAAACGTTTAAAACACATTTTTGCAAGTGCCTTTATTAGTAGGACCACCCATGTAGATTTACCAGGAGGAAGTTAGAGTCATTATAACTAAATTTAAGTTTAAACTTTTCACAAGATCGATTACACAGCAACATGTAGGGGCATCACTGTGACGTTTAATTTGACGGTAACCGGTAATGACTGGATTTATTGGATTTTAAAAGTCACAGCGTTTTATATTGTATAAAAATAGTTAGCAGTACAGCAATAATCGAGTTGGATTAATTTCGTTACGACCTTTACATAGCATCCATGTTGATTGTTGGTTGTCAATCATAGGCCATAGCCAACTTTTTATACCCGTTTTTTACGACTTGATGCGCCAAATAATGCGGGATGATTAACGGAAATGTGGACACAAGGTCGACTAAATTATGCGAATTAAACTGGACATAACACATCTTATTATTGCAGTGCGTAGTTCTTTAATGCTTGACTTATTGCAAACAATAAAACTAACAACCTGTTGCTCACTCTTCCAGGACCAAAATATTTATTTCTGCTTTACATAACGAATTAGGTTCTTTACTGAGCAGGTTAGGATAATAAAAGTAAGAAGTTACACATAATATACACATAATATACACATAATATGCTATAATATACACATAATATACACATAATGTTACACATAATATAACGTGCATTGTTTTCACAGTAGTTACTAGAACTAGGTTAGTGGACACAGTTGACCGAGTTGCCAACATGTTGAAATTAAGTCATAATATTACGGACCTTCGTTATATAATAGCATAAATTTGATACGGCAAGGGTTTGTAGATAAATGTATGTAGCCTTTAGATAGTTTTAACTTTTAATGGTATTCGAATGGTTCAAGACGGTTTAAATGTCTGTAAGGCTACTATAATTAATATGTTGTTAACCTTTTGCGAGATAATTCTTTACTAATAGTATCATGTGCACTCTAGCCCAAGGCCAAGGCAAGTTAAGATATCTAAATAACATACCTGGACAATCTGAAAACTCGCTCCGATTTAGGGTACTGAGGGATAACTGATAGGTACTTCCAGATCAGGTACATTTTACTGTCCTGAAATTAAGAAAACTGTAATTTAACTGAATCTTTGTAGCAACTAACGTAATCATGTAACGAATAGGTCATAATTGTGAGTTGAGTCAGAAAGTGAAAGTGTGAGTCAGAAAGCAAAAATGTGAGTCAGAAAGTGAAAGTGTGGGTCTGAAAGCAAAAATGTGAGAAAGTGAATGTGTGGGTCTAAGTCTGGAAGCAAAAATGTGAGTCAGAAAGTGAAAGTGTAAGGCACAGGGCTTACACAGAACTCACGAATCTTGCCATAATGCTGCGACTAAAATAAAAATGTACGAATCTCTTGTGAAATAAATAAATAAAAAATGTGCGAATCTCTTATGAAATAAATAAATAAAAGTAATTCTCAAAATCCTTCATTTCCCACAAGACTAACCACATATTCGGAGTTCTGCTCGTATCTCTGTCCAGCTTTAGTGAGGTAGTTAGCAAGAAGCTCGGTCTGGTATCCTGGTCTGTGAGTGGGCAAGGTTATGTCCACGTGGGTAAACTCAGCTCTTATCTCCAGCTGTTTTGTCAGGATTGTCGTCTTGCAGACTATCAAATACCTGGAGAAGAGACGAAATTATTTTTTCGCTGCAGGATCAAAGGAATGTTGGATAGAAATGTGGCGAACCAACTAGTACACTTTCTGTAGAAAGCTCTTTATTTTGTCATATGACTTTTGAGAGCTCGCATGTAGAAAATCCTTATCATATTACCGATTGCATGTTTTCAGAACCCAATATAGTTTATTAAGTGAAGAAAATTAGAGGGTTGTAACGTAAATAAATTAAATAAATAAATCTATTTATAGAAATATACGCCAACTCCAGTAGCTAATTTAAAATAGCTAGCTACATAATATATAACATCATAATGGCTAATTGTTGTAAATCGTAAATCCCTAATCGCTAGACGAAACACACTATCCAAATTTAAAATGATGATGTAACCATTACAATATCAAGTCATCAAATTCTTCACAAGCAAGCTGTTATCGTATAAACGTGATAACTAGGAATGAACTCGGAACATTCATTGTATCGGTTTTATCGCAACTTCAACAATTCAATAGCACCTTTTAACATTTACTCGTTTTTCTTATTATCAATGAGACTGGTTTTTAAAAACCACGACCGGCTGCTGCCTATTAGGCACACATACATGGTTGTACATGTTGAGATTTATCTGACCAGTCGAGTACTGCGTTTCAGAATAATATGTAAGGTACATTATAAGCAAAATTGTAGTTCAATCATCTTTGATTTTTTACATTATGCAGAGGGTCCTACAAGTTAAAGCTAACAAACTTTTTCCCACAACGTGGAATGATATTCCCATGTCAGTAAAAATTGCCATTAACCATGCCACCTGTCGTGTGAGCTTACACCTTACATACATAGGGATACATACTAAAGACAATAGTAACGCTACTCTTAAACACGAAGTAGGATCCCTCAAACCACATTAATTATTTACTTTCTTATCATAAAATGGGGAGAACTCTCCCCTTGCTTACAGTACTTTAATTAGAACTTTTGGCGGCAAACCACACAGTTCCGGCAACTCGGCTTGGTGAACCATATACCACCATTAACAGCTCGGTGAACCGCATAGCACCAATACCATAAGCTCAGCTAGGTAGAAAAAGTTCCCTTGATAGTACTAAACTATCTAAAATATTTACTTGTGTTTCGGATGAGTTATTAAGAGAATAATTTATTTGTGATTGGCTGATCAGAAATGATCTGCATATTTTTTCCCCTACTCTTGCGGAAGGCAAAAAGATCGTAGGGAATAAGTAATCGGGTTTGGATATATATGAGGTGGCCCGACGGTCCTGCGGTGACGACAAAAGTCTGTTGTGCTGCGTGCGACGCTAGCCACGTGTTAATTAATTACAGTGAAGTTCCTCCTTCGCAAAGTATTTTCCGCAATTTTCTGGATTCATTTATTGTTGATGCGCACGGCGCTACATTGGTCAAATAAATCGTCAATTTTTACCATGCGCGAATCCCACTCATTTATTAAAAACATAGTAACGCTTTGTTGCCCCTAGGGACGACATTTGGAAGGAAAAGTTATCTTAATACTGCCAAACTATCTAAACAATGCTTGGCCGATCAGAAATGATGCGCATATTTATTTTTAATCGAAATCTTATATTGCGTAAATACGCAATAAGTTTTAGATTTTTCTTTTTCTTCTACTTCTTTAAAAATGTTTGCATTTATGATAGCACATATAATATTGTATGTGCTATCTTAAATGCAAATAAACAGTAGTAGAAAAATATGGTATAATTTCGGGGCCTGACGTCAATTGACCATCCTTTAATCTACATATATTAGCAAAATCTGATGGTGGGGAACCAACCAACTTCTTTGCAGGCAAATTCCCGGACATAATGCTGAGAAGCTTACCTTTAAGCTCAGAAGCCTACGCTCTATGCAGCTTAATAAATTAGAAAGGACAACTTTGGGACACAAGGAAAAGTTAAACCATCCATTCCAATTAATCTGTTATTTCATCAAAACGGGGAGAACTCTCCCCTTGTTTGATAGCTTTAGTCATTGACATTTTCAAGCGACATCAGATTTGTATCTGATGTAATCTAGATTTCTGGCACTGGCAGCTGCAAGGAATAAGTCCCATCGTACAGTGCTCAGAAATCAACCAGGAAGTGCAGTCCTGGACATGTATAAGGTGCAAAAGTCAACTATATAGTAGACACACTTCCATAACTTTTGCTTTTGTTTGAATAGGGAAAAATGTTGAAAATCAAGAAACTGATCAATTGAAAAAATGAACCAACAAAGTAAAAACTGACTTGTTAAGAAGTTCTTCAACAGGTTGTGGTGAGTCAATATCGGGATCATACGCAAAGCGTACGGGGAGCGCAGCTAACATGCAGTCAACTAGGGGCACAAACGCATCTCCTTCTTCCATTGGCAACAGAGGACAGAAGTGCGAGCTGTCGTACGCGAGCTGTCGGAAATACAGGGTGTTACATTGGTCTCTGACGTGCAGAAGGTGGTGAATGAAGCATATCATCATAATGTTAAAAATAATGTTAGCAACAACGACCCCAGTGACGTTGAACTTAATTTTAAAAGTAACATAAGCTACATTTCAATTTTATGAATTTAAAAAAATAAATATTTGCTATAATATCACAAATACTAACGATGAGAGGAGTTTTGAAGCTGAGTTCGGGATCCCTTTCGAGAGGCAGATAAACACCTCCAAAGTAGACTGGAGCCAGCAAATCCTGGTTATCTTGCGAGTATAGGTGACTGAAAAACAAGGTTTAGAGCGATAATCCTGGTTATCTTGCGAGTATAGGTGACTGAAGAACAAGGTTTAGAGCGATAATCCTGGTTATCTTGCGAGTATAGGTGACTGAAGAACAAGGTTTAGAGCGATAATCCTGGTTATCTTGCGAGTATAGGTGACTGAAGAACAAGGTTTAGAGCGATAATCCTGGTTATCTTGCGAGTATAGGTGACTGAAGAACAAGGTTTAGAGCGATAATCCTGGTTATCTTGCGAGTATAGGTGACTGAAGAACAAGGTTTAGAGCGATAATCCTGGTTATCTTGCGAGTATAGGTGACTGAAAAACAAGGTTTAGAGCGATAATCCTGGTTATCTTGCGAGTATAGGTGACTGAAAAACAAGGTTTAGAGCGATAATCCTGGTTATCTTGCGAGTATAGGTGACTGAAGAACAAGGTTTAGAGCGATAATCCTGGTTATCTTGCGAGTATAGGTGACTGAAAAACAAGGTTTAGAGCGATAATCCTAGTTATCTTGCGAGTATAGGTGACTGAAAAACAAGGTTTAGAGCGATAATCCTAGTTATCTTGCGAGTATAGGTGACTGAAAAACAAGGTTTAGAGCGATAATCCTGGTTATCTTGCGAGTATAGGTGACTGAAGAACAAGGTTTAGAGCGAGGTTTGTACATAGTCGGATATGTGATAGAAGGTATAAGTACTAAGTAGCGACTAAGACTTGATTAATGTCTTGTAAGAATGCATGCTTTTGAAGATTGTTGTCTATTTATATAATCGAGTATTTATATATTGTAAATTGGATTTGCATTGTATGTCCAACAACAGACATGACACACCCTTTTACTGATTTTGCGGTAATTTTAGACGGTACTTCGCAGAAGTAGCCACGTCATGATATGACGCTGTACAGGGTAATAACCACATTGTATTATAATTATACAAGATAATTATGTAGGATAATTATTAATTATAATACAATATTTCAATTCATACACCATCATACAGCTACTACATGCTAATGTACGGTAAAAATGTGCATTACATCGTGGAATTATCGGCACACATACGTGGTGCTATGAAAAGTTGAAATTATGCATGAAAACAAAAGTGTTGTAATGCCGTGTTGTCACGCGTTTCACTGTACCAAGAATCACCGTGTGTTAAATTGTATTAGTTTTTAAAGCTCGCGATTTTATTTGATTAAGTTGCGTACAATATAGTACGTGTACCAATACGTGTACAAATACGTGTAAAAATACGTGTACTAATACGTGTACAAATAGCTGGTGAGAAGGTTGGTGTATGTATAATAGCAAGGCGCTAAACTCAGCTGTGCGATATACCCAGGTACTACCTACACAATATACCCGGGTACTACCTACACAGCACACTGAAGGTGTGAGAAATCACACTATTCAGCTGCTTTTAACCAGCAGCCCTGACCACACACATTTAAACAGTTGTACTAGAACCTGTTTTTTAAATTAGCATCACGTATTTATTTGTCATTAAAATGTACAGTTTATTCGATTATTATAATAATAACAAGCTGGATTTAGCGTTGTCAGGTTGAAATTATAGAGTTTTATTGATACATTTTAGCGGTACAAATTATGGAGAATCTTAAATTGGGAATAGCGTTAAAGCGGTCTGAGTGTTCGATTTAGCATTAAACTGTAAATATTTACAACCCCACGTAGATTATCGTTATAATACTTTGGTTTAAGTTAATCTTATAACATCAAACTAAGTGGACGTTTCCTCAGTCCTCACATTGCCCACTTGCCAGTGAGGCTAACGTTGTAATAATGTAACATATACCGACTTATACTCTATCCAAATACTGGCAGTTCTACAAACACCCAATATAACGGCAGCTTTTGTTATAACAGTAACAAGTAAAGGCGGTTACCTAATGATCATTGTAGACTGCACTCTGGCGCAGGGTTAAGATTAATTACAACAAGTAAATTCAGAGAGAAAGAGGGGAAGGTTAAACTTGAAAAGTCACATACGTTATATAAATGTCACAAGTACAGGGTGGCCCAGAAGTAACTACCCACACGCAACCCTTTAATAACTCACGTAATTCGTATCAGAATTGCTCAAAAATTTCAGGGAATATAGATATGGGTCTAACTTAGATTTCCTGAAAATTTCGTAAAATTTCATCGATTACAATTACAAAGGGTGTGGCATGGTAAGTATTTAGTGGACAGCAGAAATGTCAATGGTTGACCTTCAACCATTTGATATACGGCAATACTGATTACTTTAACTACGGAATTTTATATAGTTAATCTGCTATATATGGAAATACATTCGGGGATTAAAAGCATCAATTATTTATGAATTGTCGCTAAATTGTGTGCATGCTTTTCGTGTTGAGTTGTTGCAAGTGGCTGCAAAATAGAGAACTTTTCTGCAGTTACTTTTTCCACTTAGGTAATCTTGATTCCAATCGATTTGATAAGGAATTATTTTGAAAGTTTTAAATGTGAAGCATCAATTCGAAATTGAATTATTGCTTTCTTGTTACTCCACAGCACTCTTTCAAGTAACTGTTGTTAAAAGTTAAGATCCACTGATACCTCAGGACCAGGTAGCTGTTGTTTAAAATTATGATCTATATTCTCTGACTCTCTGCCACGCAGCAATCCACACAATTGCAGAGAACCCTGGAGGGTACAACATAATATACCTGGAGCTGGGAGACCAGTGACCACCCTAATAAGCCCGCACATAATACACTGGGAACCCATCTTGTATTCAAACACATCATGTATAATGTCATTGGTTCTCCAATATCGCATTACAATTTGAACCCAGCTAATCAAATTACAGGAACAACAGGACCTTCTGTAGAAGTGGGCATTAAGTAGGCTATACTAACAATATCATTCCTGGATAAGGCACAATGAGGGGGCCTGGAGGGGGTGGTGCTGTTTAATAATACAGGAGAGAGGGTGCACTGGCACAATATGGATCATGTTGCAATGTTATTTTTAATATTATTACGAGCTAGGCCTTTGATCTATTTTCAGATTTATAGATAACGGAGCATCGATTTACAGATTGCAATAACGTTATCCTTTCTTTTCTCATAATACTCCGATACTCTTAATACAATGAACTCTGATACTCTATAATATTAACAGCTGATGGAGACCAGTACATTGGATTTATAAGGAGCTGTTAATCTTACTTTGATTTGTCTCATGTTATGTACTCTATAAACAGTACAATGCTAATCGTTATGAGAGATGGTAAACCAGATAAAGAACTAGGTGTGAAAATATTCATGAGACATTCAAAGTATTCATTCAATTTTTATTGAATAATGATATTCACATAAAATATGTAACCCCGACGCGGCTGTTCCCCGTACACTGTACAGGGATTGTGTTAAGAGTTATACTACAATTCCATGCCAGGTGGGCAGTCTAATGAAGGGATATGTAAACGTAAGGTAAACGAACAAGTACACCACACAGCTGCTGGGTGGATTTATTGGGTTATTTGATTACAATTCTGTAACATCTGGAGGTGTTTTACTACTTTCCTGTCTCGCCAGGTAGTCAAAGATTCACATGGTGCTGGAAAGGTTTCAGGGTAATTACCAGAGATTTACACAGCAGTTAACAGCTGCAAGCGTGTGTTACAGTGTCGTCAGGACGGGAATTATATAAATTGGGAGAGATTTGCTCACTTTTAAGAGTGTTTATTGAATTCATACATGAAAGCAATTAGACGCGAAGATTAACTCATGAAATCCAAAAATCGTTTATAATCCTCGCAAGTTCAGGAATCATTACTGTCAGTGCAATCTACCTGCAACCATATGTGTATGACCAGGTACATACGTGACGTATGTTGGATTTACGCCCATGCTGGATAGCAGTATTCAGCTTGTAACACTGAAGGTTGCTTTCATTTCATTAGGGAAAATTCAAATGTGAGTCATTACTGCGGTTATACTCCAGACAATTTCTAAGGAATCAACTTTACTCATGGCATGGCATACCATAAATTCCATTAAAAATGTCCCATTTCTTTGTCATGATTACTGACAAGAACAAGTAAAATATACTTGCACTGAAAGGTTTGAAATCATGCCACATTCGGACAAATATAAACATTGAACTAGAACCATAAGGTTACATGTAGGCCTTTCATAATTTGTTCTGTCATATTATACCGTTCAAATAAATTGCATCAACATTTATTGGACGGATTACGGACAAATCGTCTTACCTCATAGCTATCACAATGATAGGGCGATAGAGCACATTAGCTAGAACATACACGTGGAAATCTTCCAGAGATCGGTACTTCACTTTGTTGAGACTGTCCATGCTGTAGTAATCATTATCACTTGATTCTTCCGGAGGTGTCGAACTGAAGAAATAGCCGAATATTATAAACACTTTGAACAATTTAAAAAATAATATCGGCTTGTGATCTATTGTATTGTGTACAGTACAATACTGGACAGGTCAGCTAGCTCGGGTACATTACAAAATTTAGATTATAAACGGAAGATATCTAAATACAAACCAAAAGAAGATGGAAAGATATGGATCTCACCTGTCAGGAGGTTTTGAGAGGGGTGCAGGGGAGGACATCTTGAGAATATCTTCCCACTCACTCGACCACTGCTCATCAGTTAGTTCTATGTCAAAACCAAACTCTTTGAATCTCAGCTCCATCTCATGCTGCCACCTTCTTCGTAAACCTGTGGATAAAGCTCTAGTTATTTTCTGGATTTGATTTATAGAATTATCATCACGTTTGCGATGATTAAGAAATTACAAAGTCAAATACATATCAGTTTCTATCATTCCAGCATAATTTAGATTGCATATAGGATGATGAACTGCCCAAGAACGTGTTGTATTGAATTTGTTGTATTGAATTTGTATTGAAATACAAGTCATGTGAGTGGACTTACTTGGTAGTTGAGGTAGAAGTCTGTGAACTGATCCTCTGAGCGTGAGTTCCTTATCATGAACTCCATAAATTCCCAGACTAGCAGCATGCAGCAGGCAGTTTCCATCACCACGTGTTACAATTGGATATAACCGGTTCTTTGGCTCTTTTACTGCCCACCAATTGAGATGGTGAAAGTGCTCCAATCTTTCTAGCGTTTGTATATCCACCAGATCATCAAAAAAGAAACAAAGTATTTCAGCATCAAGTGATAAGAGGTTAGGCAAGTAGAAAAGGTCTTTTGGTACCACTATTTCCTCCACTTCATCTACAGGTGGAACGAGATGATTGAAGTCATTCTTTATTTTTTCGTGTAAAGATGTCAGCAAGGTTTCTGGACTGAAGAGAAAATAGTAATGTTAGGATTTCAAATCAAGAATCTTGACACTCAAAGATCACAATGAATGACACTCAAAGATCACAATGAACTCAAAGATCACAATGAAATTGAAAATTTAGTAGGAACAAAGAAATTGAAAATTTAGTAGGAACAAATAAATAAAACTTATTTATTGAAGGAGAAAGATTATGGCCTTTGTATCATTGGTTAACAAGTAGGCTATATCAAATCACCTGCAGAAGGAGAATCCTCTGTGATATCTGTTGAGACGCCTTTCATCTCCATTCAGGGGAGTGTCAGCTGATCCCCCAGCAGTGCTCGTCACGTGGGGAATGCGTGTCACCGGCTGTGGTAATGTGTAGCTCTGCAAAATATAATGCTGCTGAATAATTTGATCTAATATTGTTACATGTTCATGTACATTGTACATTGTAGAAAGTGAACTATCTCTGTCGATGGAAACTATCTCTATTAAAGCAGGAGGAAGCTCAGAGTTTCTTCTTGTAGGCAATAACACGTGTTTTAAACAAGTTCATAGACTAATTACTAAATTAAGCAATTATCTACATATACTTAAAGTTACCTTTTCATCAGATATAGAATGAAATAGTTGCACTGCATCATCCACAGAATTCTCAGTGATCTTCAACAAGACTTGGGCAACTGAGCTGTCAGCAGCTGTTTTTGAAACAAACTCGGCAACACACTCTGCATTATCACCCATTAGACCTCACATCCATCTTTTTTAGAATAGACTTTTTAGATTCAATTCTATTCAGATAGTAATATTAGTAATTTAGTAATATTATATTTGATGATGGCTATTTGGAATAAAGCCGTTTCAGGAAACTGTAAACTCTGCAGCAAACAAGGGACACTTAATCATATCCTCACGTTCTGCAAGGTTGCACTAAGACAGGGACGTTTCAACTGGCGCCATGATCAGGTCCTACGTGAAATCATGAAGACTGTTTCATCACAGATTGACGAGTTTAATTCCGACATCGCCAAGGAATCGAAGAGGGCACCGTCGGTCTTTCACAAGGCAGGCAATAAGCGCGAGAAGGTTACCTTAGCTGACCCAACTCATCATAATATAAGACCCAAAGATATTTCTTTTCAGATGCCAACGACTGGAAGATAATATTTGATGAGGATGAGAGACAGAGGAACTTCCCGCAGCACATTGCAGCTACACCACTAAGACCTGATGTAGTGATCTATTCAGATAAAGCAAAGAAGGTTTATCTAATGGAGCTGACTTGTGGAAATGAGCAGAACTTTGCTGATCAAGAGAAGCGAAAGATGAAGAGATATCAGCAGCTGACAGAAGAGATAGAAGCCAACGGATGGGCTTGCAAGCTCCAGACAGTAGAAGTGGGAGCTCGAGGCATTTACAACTATAGCCTCCCAACATTTATGAACCACCTGAACGTAAAGAACAAAGAGAAGAAGAAGGCCTGCATGAAGATCGCTGAGATCAGCCTGAGGGCATCGTATACCATCTATTTGTCCAGAAACACTACCATATGCATATGGACAGATGATTGGGAGTTAGTCAAGAGACCAGTAATAGCATAGTAGGAGCGTAGAATGTTTGGGCCCAGAAAAACATGTTTAATACCGCTATGAACCCGTCATAAGCCGGGGACTACTATTAAAATGATGATGCTGTGTTGTTGAAAGACCTTCGACCAATCAAAGATGTACCTCATCACGCCAAGCAGTTATGCTTGTAGGTGAATATACACTTAAAGAGTACAACAACTTTATAACACTCCTCCTGAGAGAACCAACAAATTGTATATCATTACGGCTTTTATACTGTAAGGAATAGGAAATATTAACCATTCGGATCACATAGCTACAATCTGTAACATTCGCAGTGATTAGGCTGAATTGCTGATATTATATTCTAAACCAAATTGAGATACAATTCTCGTGAAAGTTTCTGACAACCTTACACTGCAACTGGCAGTAGCACACGATCGAAGGGCCTTTCTGATTCAAAATTTGCTCCTTTTTCAAAATTTGCTCCTTCATAAATTTTAAAGTGTTGAAATTTTAATAATTAGTCTTAAAATCCCAACATTCTTCTTTTTTCATCACCCTGTATATCTCAAAAACAATATACACATATTTGTCACAATGACCCTATATAAAAACAACCCTTCAAAAACTCAATATATTCCCTATCTCAAATATTGTGAGAAACATTTGAAAATCACCCTTGGCCTTGTGGCTCCAAATTCAAATCTAGACTATCTATATTTTTTTTGTAAAGCTAGAACAAAAGTGTGTCAAACAGTATATATACATTCAATTAAATCAAGTGTTGCAATTGGCAGAGCACAATTCATTGCTACCAATGATTTTTTCAAAAACATTTTAACAAAACACATGATCTACTCCATTATAGGGGCAGGGATGAGGTTGTATGAAACTTCTGATAGCTGAATCTCACGTTTGGTGTCCACCTTCTTTCCTCGGTACCCTCGTAGATCTATCTATATTAACAAAGTTCTTTCTCGCACCTATGTCTCCCAGGAGAGAAATCACTGTTGTTCTTAGGATTTCGAAACGAAGGCGCTTCCTTATATATCCAACAGCATATGAATATTTTTGACCAGTGTGTATATCTCAAAATGTTTGCTTATGCCTTGTGATACCTTCTCACAGCCTAGACTATGGTCCAGAACGTCCAAAAACAAATCAAAACATCTGATCTTTGAAAACATTGTCAAGATCGAAATAGTGGTTGATGCAAATGTACGTCGAGTTCAGTCGAAGTCTGAATGTGGATTGGCTGCCTCTTTATACTATATTATATTACCTGAGAAGGCAGCTCCATATTATGACTTAGCTAGAGTTATCGCCTAGAATCATCAACGAAACGTGTCCGAAACGGGATGGAACTCAGACCTGACTACAACGGGCAACCTTTAGGACTTATTCAAATCTTTGTTTGCTCCCACAATTGCGGTCGTATTTTCCAAAAAAAAACTTATAACTTCACTTTTTAAAAGTAGAAATAGCAATTATATCACATTCAGATTTGGTAAAATTCAATCTCATCACTGTAAAAGGATATCCTCATCTGAATTCTGAGATCAGCCCTCCCTGCGGTTTCTTTGCGTTCGCGACTATACCCATTTGTGATTCCACTGTGTAGACGCAGGTATGACAAATCATATATCTTCGTAAAGTACATCCTCTGACTAGGAGATCACAAGTTTAATCAGTTCTGGAGACTGTTCCTGGACAGAGTTATGACGGTTTAAAGCTTCCGTGCCGTGCAATAGCCCCAAAATGGTTAAACATGTACACCGTCGTAGAATAACTTTGCATAGGGAATGCGCGAGCACGACAATATGATAGTTAATTTTGATTTTTGGCCTCCGGCACTATAGCCTAGTTGGCTAAGAGGGCGATTGACCGTGCTAGCTGAGGGTTCGAATCCCGGTCTGACCTTTAATTTAGTTTGAACTGAAACAAGTTGTTTACTATTTTCATCAAAAAGCTTCTCTAGCTCTAGTGTTAGGTTAATATTGATTAGTTAATCATATTACAAGTTGTACTATAGGATGAAATGCACAATTAGAAATTGGAAAGCAGCCATACGCAAAGCGTCTTTATGCTACAATATTATAGTAATAACATTGTTTGTCTCAGATAATTTTTAAATAAAAGAAGCGACCAGCATCGCATCTTCATCGATTAGTTCGGAGTCGTCGCTATATTCAGCTATAACATTGATTTTTAATTGATGCTATAGCAGATATGAGCAGCTTTTATCAGTCTGATTTGGTAGGTTTTGGGCTGGGCCCAGTTTGCTAAGGATTCTGTTTCTATCTGTTGTAAAACTTGATGGTCTGCTGTGAAATGAAGCTCTGGATTGGTCTTTTAAATGCCTTTCTCAACGACAATCCCTCCTTAGCAGTTACTTATATTATTATATAACTTTATTCAAATCAAAAATAGAACATAAATGAACATCTTAAAGATCTGATAAGTAGCCAGAAAAAAAGAAAAACTGATACACAAGCTATAACAACTTCTTCCATCCCGCTCTATCAGAGGCTAAAAGTCTTAAATTGTACAAATCGTCTGTATTTACAAATGGAATGTTCCTGCTACCTAAATCAAATTTTATAGTCTTAAGCAAGTTCGACTGGTGTCTACCTACTCTACCCTTTTTAGTACTCTGACTCTCTACTGCAAAGTGTAATGCAAGCTGTGCAGGTGAGTTGTTATCACTGCGAAGGACATGTCCGAGCATCCTCCATCGTGCACATGCAACACGCTCACTGAGTGGAACCACTTCACATCTCTTGTAAAGGGTTTCGTTTTTGATTATATTAGGGTAAGTCATTCTGATGATCTGCCTCAGATGCTTTCTGTGGCAAATATCCAGTTTACTCAGTAGCTGCTTTGAAGCTGCCCAGCAGCTACAATTATACATTAAGACGGTTACTTATATTAAAACTTTTTATTCGGACTATTGTCTATTGACATGTAGTGTCTGGAGAAGGAGGGCAACGAAGGAGCACTTCTCAGTTGTACAGTGGGCATTTCTAGACGCTGCTATCCATTACCTTCGACATCTGAAACAGATTTTAATATAAGCAACTAATTAATAATACGGGTGAGACTTAAGTTTCAGTAAAATTAAATCTGACACTTGAGTGCAGTAACGAGAGAAATCCAGTGCATCTCAAACTGCTAAACTTGGCTTACTGTTTGAGAATCGTGACCTGGAATTGTTGAAATTCCAGCCTCCAAGATCAGAGTTGCTTTTACGTCCTCTTAAGAGGCTATCGAGATTCCACACTGTGTATGCTCTGTTCTCTGTACTTCCGGAGGTTGTATAAACCTGAGAAATCAAACAGTTCAATACCAGAGAGAATGCTGAATACTCAGAAAGTTGTCCAAAAAATACACAAATCCGAATTTTTCTCTTTAGTAGCGATTTGAGACAAAATTTACCTTCTTTCGGACTGAATTTTTAACTGAATTGAAGTATAAACGATTACCTCTACAATAGTATTAATTACTTAGTTAAGTTATCATCAGAAGTCAAGTTATGGTTGACTTTAAAGCTTGAAAAGGCTAAAATTTAAAAAAACTTTGCTCAATGACGCGCGGCTCAGAAATGCGCGTGTTATGCTCGCGCAATTATTGCTTACAATTTTCTTTCATTCGGCAAAAAAATAACTGTGACCAACATACATGTTATAAAACTCTGCTATAAATCCTGGAATGTTCTGGAATTATAGAGGGTGCAAGGATTTAGGATCGTCATCAATGTCCCGCCAAATCCAAACTTTTTCCTGTAGCATATTATCACAAATACGGCGTGTACAATTTTTGCGCGTAATAAACCTAGATTCGTTCTGGCGAATAACGAAGCCTCTAGTTCACATCCAATGAGCGGGCTTATGAAGGAAAGATTTCGAGTTGAGAAGACGTCAGATGGCATCTTGGGTTCTTGGAGTATTCAAAGACAGAACAACACCTGTAATGCTCCAGCTCTATAAATCCCTGATAAGGTCCAGAGTGGAGTACTGCTGCCCGCTTTGGAATCCAAACAAGATCTATAATATCCAGTCTATCGAGAGCATACAACGACAGTTCACTAGACGGATTCTAGGGCTCAGAGACACCGATTATTGGAATAGACTGAAGGAACTGAAACTTACATTACTGCAAAGACGCCGAGAACGCTACACCATGATACATCTGTGGAAAGTTCTCCAGGGTATATGTCCAAATGACCTAGATGTACAGTTCAGAGAGAATGCCAGACTGGGAGTTAAAGTTATACTCCGGGAGTAATACTCCCTTCTCTCACAAAAAAAGCATCAGCTGGTGCACGCTCCACCTACGATCACTCATTCGCAGTGAGAGCTGGAAGACTCTGGAATGTTCTCCCCGAAATTGTCAATACTCAAAGGACTTTGACAAGCTTCAAGACATCTCTTGGAAACTTCCTAGACACCCTACCAGACAAGCCCCTACTCCTGGATACAGTGCAGAAAACTCTAACTCGATAACATTACCTTGTGTCTCAGATCTAGAGTTAACATTACCTTGTATCTTAAATCTATTGACTATATTTAACATTACAATATACTTTACATCTATAACCTTATGTTATAAATACCAACATTCACATTATCCTGTACCCTATAATGTACCTTACATCCCTTATTCCGTATATTTGCCATATACCGAAGTCTTAATCACGTTATTTTTCGTAATATATATGGACACTGTTCTAATTATTGGTCTGCAATGTAAAGTAAGTGAAATTATAATAGCTCTTAAACTTAAACTTATAGCTCTTGGTGACTCCCTGCCAGTGGGTTTGTGACAGGGGTGTTGCCATGAGAGGTTCAAATCTGACAATGTTTAACGATTGTTCATGTTGTTAGCTATAATGAGATGGTAAGATGCACAACCACAAGTTAAATCTTGTAGATGTAAGATTGCCCACAAGGACGAACCTGGGAACACAACTAAACACTGGGCAGTGCCTTCAAGGCAATGAAGACCTAAATCTTACTTACTTCATTCTATTGACATAATAGTAAGATGCTGTTAACGTAGCAGAAAGATTAGATAATAGCTGATTTTACATTTTCCCGAGTATAGCTTTTGACTAGTATCTCTTACAATTACCAACAAGCAGAGGGTACCATTCAGAGGTTACTACAATTATAACGTGCTGGTGCAGTGGCAGCTGGGTAAAGTTGGCATGGAGGTAGCAGAAAGTAACTACTAGAAACATCTACTAGAAAGTAGACGTAGAATTTACGTCTACTTTCCAGACTAAAAAGTGCATGTTAGGATGGAAAAAATAATCAGGGAACTTGATTTGCGAACCTAACCATGGAAATATTACAATGAGTCGGAGTGTTCCAAGGATATTGATGTATACACTATACATACATTGTAATAACTATAGAATGTTCTGTACTCTCTGCACTATATAAGGTCACAACAATTGTGACGTCAAAATCGCATCTGTTTTCTTTTGTTTCAAATCTAAGTTTCATGAGACTAATCTAATTTAGACCTTCGAAGGTAATGACTTGAACTTGTGTGTTCACTGTGTAAAGAACACACACAAAAAGTAAGAGTTTAACAAACTATTTGAAGTGTAGACAAACCTTTGGTTTCTCTCCCAAGCCAAGAGTTCGGCCGAGTGTCTCAGTCCACCAAACCATGAGGTAGGAGAATACTGCGATCCACAGGATGGACATGATGAAGGTCACTGGGAAGAACATCTTCCATTTCTGAAACATCAGGTTATTAGCTTGCCAGATAATACCTGGTTTAGATCACAGCTGTGTTGAAAGCATTAAAAGGGTTTACTTTCAACACTTCTATGATAATGTTGATTCCTACATTAGAATTTACTGCTTACAAATTGAGAAGCAGAATATTGAGGATATACTCATTTTGGCAGTACTAAAATCTAAAATTAGTTGACAAGAAAAGTTTTACCGTAGATTCTGCTACGGATTGGAGTTCACTTGCCATAATAGCCAAACAGTACTATAGAGAGCACAACAAGCTATAATGAGATGGTTAGATACATTTGAGGATTGCTGCACTATATAGGGACAGGACTATATAGTGACAAGCACTTTATAGTGACATGTGAGACGGCTCAAATTTACAAAATTTTGTACATCCATTCAGACTTATTAAACAATGATCTACATTCTACATAAATGATAGAATAATATCTCTCTGGATCATTATTAACCGCCATTTTACAGCACTTCATTATTATCAGTACAAATGAATAATGAAGCTCGTATCATGACATGTGAGTATACAGATAGATAAACCACCTAAATAGCCATATTTTAATAAATAAATAAATAAATTCTAACATTTATTACACGCTTCGACATTAAAATATGCCCAACAAAGATGTACATTTAAGTCATTCAAGCGATGATTAAGCTCTGAAATTCAACTCAGTACGTCAGAATAATTGTTAAGGGAGGATACGTATCAAATGTAGATACGTGGTTTCATATGTGGGTAATTGCACGTTTCAAACCAATTTAACCGCTGTTTTCAGCACATATATGGTATCTTTTAAACCACATTTGGTACACGAATTACAATAAATTGAATAAAATATGTGACTAATTGTTAACAAATGGTCGGTTTTGATCAATATTAACCACCAATTATCGACACCTTAGAACTTACAGTAATAATCAATTATGAAGCTGCTATGACTATGGTATAGCAATCAAATAAACCACTAAAACAGCCACTTACGCCATAATAATTGATACCAGGCTACATTAGGCTCAAAATTGAGTTTGTCAGTTTAAGATGCATTTAAAATGATCTGATAGGAAAACTGGCTCCCTACAAAATGCAAAAACCAAAATGAAAAATTCTGGTCATAGATCATACAAGGCTGGTCGGTCGGAGGTCGGTCGGGCGCCGGTCGGCGGTAGGTGAACGCGGTCGGAGGTCGATCGGGCGCCGGTCGAGCGCTGGTTGGAGGTCGGTCGGTCGGAGGTCAGTCGGGCGCCGGTCAGAGGTGTGTTGTCCACCTCGCAGATGTCCATGCAGCCCCTCTTAATCCCTTCCAGCCGCAGTCCTCTCCGACACAGCCCATCATGTTTCCAACCGCCAACAGGACGATGAACACCAGTGCTGGTCAAGCCCTTACGCTTCATGCTCCAGGGACCAGGTCCAGCTCCACTATCCCGGCCAGCCGCCTACTCACGAAGCGATGTAGTGCAGAGTTCGATAGACTTGTACAATAAGATACGACTGACAGTAATGGATCCTCCGACCGACCTCCGACCGGCGCTCGACCTGCGCCCGACCGGTGCCCGATCGACCTCCGACCAACCTCCGACTGGCGTTCACCTACCGGCGCCCGACCGACCTCCGACCAACCAGCCTTGTCTGATCTATGACCAAAATTCCTTACCGTTTAACTGCTACGCGGCCGCGAAATTTGCGATTTTTCGCAAACCAATTTTTTGGCTTTTTGGCAGCGAAAAATAGCTCTTAGTTCTTACTCTATGTCTGTTACACAAATGAGATAATATAGTAAGTTGACTCCTTTCATATCTCCAAACAACTCTCAAATCTTAATTTATTTGAAAAAACCTTAATAGGCTATCTATACTAATTTAGCTGATTTTTGACATGAACCTGAGTTTTTGCCCCATTTTTAGGCAAATTTTTGGCCTTCCAGCCCAAATATAGTTGTGTTGCCGGCATTTGCCGCCCTATTCCATAACTC
Organism: Bolinopsis microptera; assembly: GCF_026151205.1. NCBI lineage: Eukaryota > Metazoa > Ctenophora > Tentaculata > Lobata > Bolinopsidae > Bolinopsis > Bolinopsis microptera. Next base: position 15,168,909 of record NC_087073.1, read on the forward strand.
CATCTAAAAGCCTAGAGTATTCCCTACAATATACAAAAAAATCATCTTGGGCATTTTTTTTAAATTGCAGATTTTTTACCAATTTATCGGCTAAAGCTATGTTATTTGGGGCTTGTGCCCACTGTGCAGGTGCAAGCTTAAGTATGATGGGGTATAATAGGCTATTTCAAATGTTAAAATATGATTACATATGTGTTTAATACACGTTTTCGCACATTAACAGCTGTTTTTAGCACATTAGTGTTATCTTAACCAATTGTTAACCACCAAAAATAAACCATTTATCTGCATATATTGTAAAATTCATGGCATTACCACTAAAGATTAACCACTGATAGAGATCACAAGGTTCACTGTCAAAATTTAAGGCAAGTCTAGACAAGTTAGCCAATGTCCACTAAGTTTCCCCAGATTTGCTGCTATTGCTGTGTTGTTTCCAGTTACCAAAAATAACTAACTTTCGACATAACATACACTGCTATGAACTGTCGTACAGTTGCAATTTTTTAAAAAATGCCAAGTACTTACCTACACAAACATAAGTCACATGGGAGAGTGTTTCAAGGCTAAAACCGTCGGTATTCGTTCTGAAAAAATGTCCATTAGTATTGCAGATCAGCTGGATCAATGAAGCTATCATAAGTTCTCATTGACTCAGTTAAAGCGCTCTGTTCTCAAAAGTTTAATTTATTGACATTTTCCTGATGCAAAATTTTTACAAAAATTGAAGTTTGTAAAGACTATATTGGATTAAATACAGAATTACAGATAGATTATATTTATGTTAAAATACAAATTATCCAATATTCATGATATCATGTGCCAACTTAGGTAAGGTTTAAAAGCAAATTTTTATGAAAGTAGTAATTACAGAGCTTTTCATAGATCAAAGTATAAACGAACTTACGAATTATAATTATAAGTTATAAGTGATTAGTAAATACCTCATGATTATCAAATAATCTGAAGAGTAAGGGTTATCTGCTGATGCATGTTATCTGCTGATGAATGCCAAGGTTGTCTTTCACCGTGTGAAGTGCCGGTCGTGTGTTCATTCTAATTGAAGATTTATTGGTTTTACAATAAATTAAAAGCACTTAAGTTTTCTTGCCACATTGATCTTTATTAAATGTAGTTAACAAGGGCATGAATGAATTTGAATCCTAAAATAGAGTTGATCCCGTAAATTAAATCAACACCAAACGGTTCTCAACTTTTCATAACCAGCTGCACACATACAGCTGAAGATAATAAAATTACGGAACAGAGCCATTTGTACACGTTAGTAGAATTACAACTTTATTGCAATGAGTAACAGTCTTTCGACAGACTATTACTTTGTTTTACTAATGAAATATAAATTAAAATCCGTTTTATCTGGATTTTAGTCATTGAACATTAATGAGCAAAAAACGATCAAAAAAGGGAAGCTGCAAATAATTTAAATTTGACATTCCAAAACACATGAAGTTCCTGGCAATAGTTTAAATTTGCACCATCTAAAGTCATTCCAAAGGCCCTGTAGCAATACTTGAAAATTTTCATAAAACCGATATTTAACTAACGTTTTGACTTGTCAAGTCAATAGAAATAATTATTGAAAAACAACAAACGCAGTTAAAATGAATTTAATCAAATTTGTGTTTGACAAAACAGGTTTTAAATTCGTTGCTACTGTACAGCTAGCAGCACACTTTTGTAAATTCCAAGCCGAAGTTATGCGGAGGATATTCCAAGATTGCAGATTGTAAAATCAAGCAAAACATGCGCGCATCTGAAAATAAAAAACCAATCTTGGACTAAAATTTAACGAATGATACTTGGAGTTAATATCAAATCATTATTTCACAAAAGTTATGTTCAATACTAATTATAAGAAAAATGAACTGGGCAGAATTTGTGGTATTTAAAAAGTTGTTATAATGACAAAATGCCGTACAAATCGGCGCGTGGCTTTGTCATTTGTGTTTTCAGTTTACAGTTTAGTGATTTGTAACTTAAATATGATTGCAGAAAAAACATTTGTTACTTCCTTTTTGATGCAAAACCAGAATTATATATTTATATAATTCTAATGTAATGTAAGAATGATACTTGTGTCATATATTTAAAATCATATTACTACCATATTTATCAACACACAACATTGAATTGAACGCGTATTTGTCAATAACAAATAACAAAAACTATTATTACTCATCAATTTAAAACATAAATTGGCTCATTATACAAAAAAATCTTACAACACAATATAATATTAAATTGTAAGTGTTGACACATAATTGATCGCTATGCTATTCATATTTCGCGCGGCGCAAGTGAACCGTCCGTTAAACACACTCGATGCTTATAATGTATGCGTCTAATGCATCATTAATGGAAGGCGCGCCGGTGAAATTTTTGCGCGCGAATTTACGATTTAAACGAAAAGAAACTGCAGGGCTTTTCTGATCAGAAACTGAATAATTTTGATACAAATGGTAAAGTATAAAATTCAAAAGAAGGTTTAGTTGAGTGAAAAATGTTTTTAAAAACAACTTCAAAGCTAACATTAATATTTTGTATTATATTTTATAATATGTGTATGATGGATACCTGACATGAATTATGTTGACATACGTTCCATGCCGCCGAACGCTTAACGGGTGGTACTCGTAAAATATTTGTTTCAAGACCTTCTATTCGACAAGTCCAACTCAGCACGCGTTTTGGTACACAGTAGGTTAAAAACCTACAGCAAATCATAAAACACGAATTAGCTCGATATAGTTGATGCAAAATGGTACAATTGCAAAATTTTTACTTTTTTTCCCGGATTTGCATGAATTTCCTTTAAAGCTATTTTAATTCATTTAAATTATAAATTTGTACTAATAAATAATAAGAAAAAACAATAATTTGAGGATTTATTAATATTTTACTGTTCTTTAACGGGTGATACTCGTAAAATATCTGTTCCAACTCGCGCGCGTCCTGGTAGGTTGTAAACCTACAAACTGTTCTTTAAATTTTATATTCGATACTTATAATCTATAGTACTTGAAAAAATATTGTTGTATAAAATAAAAATAATTTATTTCGAATTTTATTTTCAGTTTTAAACTATTTTCACAACTACAATTAAATACATTTATTGAGGAGAAATGTCGAGTACTTTTATGAAAGAAGAATCTAAAGACTTATTCTATGGTCAGTTTGAGAATGTGAAGTCTGAGAAGTTGGAGTATGTTTACGAAAGTATGCCAATCACCCTTGTTCCGGACAGTGTTCCAGGTGATCACATTCCATTAACTCTGTCTATAGACTATGCGCCTAGAGAGGGCTCCTCCACTGAGATGTATGTTGAAAAACGGTTTGATTGCAATCTTTGTGACAAATCATTTAAATACAAGCATGGTTTAACTGACCACATGAAACGAAAACACGAGGGAACGTCCGTTGTTGTAGACTTTGGTTGTAATTATTGCCAGAAGTCGTTTGCAAGCAGTGCAGCGCTGCACCGGCACACTCTTACCCATACCAATCAGCAGATCCCTTGCAGGAAGGAGGGTTGCGGTCAAGTATTTGCATCTGAGAGTGACATGAGACAGCACATCGAGCAGGAGCACCTTGACAAGAAGTTCAGTTGTCGTGTCTGCAGCAAGATGTTCACCAGAGTCTCCAATCTCAACAGACACATGAAACTTCATCAGAACATACGAGAGTTCCCATGTACATTGTGCGGTAAAGAGTTCACACAGTGAGTCCACCGTGACAAACACATGATGATACACTTCAGATCCTCGAACCAATGTCCAAAATGTTCCGCTGTTTACACAAAACTCAAATATTTCAACAATCACGTGACCCCAGTGACATAAAGTGAGGAATCTAAGAATCTAATTCCTAGCCATATTAATTTCCATAGCCAACTTTAAAATAGTCGCTCTCGGTTGTTACACACTGTAACGCCGCGCACTGTACTTTAATTCTATATTTATCCGAGAAGATGTTCGAATCGAGCGCAAATGCCAGATTCCTGTCAGGATCCTAGTTCTTGCGCTTAACTTGCGCGTTACCAAATAATCCAAGATATTTCTGTCAGGATCCAAGATTTTCCTACTACCAGTATGGTAGTATGGACTGTTTGGTAGTATGGTAGTATGGTAGTTGCAGGAACGCGCAAAGACCTATATGTAAATATTACAAAAACGTACATGAAGTCGTAGCCTAGTTGGTTAATCCATCGTTACTACATTAGCAGATCGTGAGTTCGAGACCCGGAAAGGAATTCTTTCACAATCTTTTGGCAATTATGAATAACTATACTAATGAATTAATAACTATACTAATGAATAACTAAACCTCTGTAATATAACTAGCAAAGTAAAATGAAATCGTTATCCGGCCGCGGAGCGGCCGAAAAATTTATGGTAGTCGTTTTAAAAATATATGGTAGCCGTTTTTTCTTTCCAGACTGGATTCCTAGTCCCTTTTTAAATTTATGTCACTGGGCACGTGACCAATGTATGTTACAGTCACACCACAGTCTACAACCCTCCAACTCTAGCTGAGAAACTGACCACAAAAGTCCAGATTACCGAGCCAGTTCCCTACAAAGTTCCTTACAAAGTTCCCTATAAAGTTCCCTACACCACATACGCAACACACACCTCAATACCCTTTCCCCCAACTAATTACACGATGATGTGTCCCATATGTATGGCCTTTCAGCAGGATTTAAAGCGGTTACGGGGGCACATCATCAACGTGCATCATGTGGACAACATTTGCCCGCAGTGCAATACCAAACACAACGATTTCAATGAGTTTGTAACACACCTGCGGGAGTGTTATGTAGAGGATAAGGAATCTTCGACCATGCTCACTGACTTTGCTAACTCTCTTCTGGATAGCTTCCAGTTTCATTGAAACTTTTACCTTGTAGCTATTATATATTTGTGTAAGTAAATGTCACTATATGTTTTATTTTATGAAGCTGGTCCATGTCCATACACCGTGGAACACATACCTTGTTATATGTTTTATTCTTTATTTAACGAAATGATTTTCACAATAGTTAATTTGATTGAAGCATTTCTTGCTAAATATTTTTATTTTCAGGATTCTGTCCTGGTATTGTTTTATATTTCTTTTACAGCTATCATAGCAGATCAAGGTAGGCTTATGTGTACAGATTTATCATTTAAAGATGAACAGGTATCATCTTGTGTAGAACATGTATTGTGCACTGTATTATTTGATTTATATTTAATTGGAGCATTTCCTGTGTGCTTTCGTGATGTAATGCATCTCGTTCAAAGTTTTTTTCCTGTTTAATACAGAAGATGGTGTCTTATCATACAAATTACTTTGAGAATACATGCTGGCTTCGTAGTTCTGCTAACGTCTCCTGAATTATTGGTTTACGAAAGAATCTCTTTTAGTGCCACTTTTAGGCAAGTATTAGATATTTGATTTTAGGGGCTTACATTTCAGAGAATCTGATTTCTAAACGTTAAAAATGTAGCATATTTGTAATATGAGCTGATTCATTTCAAGTTACTAGATTGTGAAACTGCTCTAAGTATGAATTGCAGCATCTCATCTCTCATCCATATCTTTTGGTTCTCACAACTTCAATACAAGCTAACTATGTCCATGATCTGGTCTTTGTGAAGGTACAACAAAGTTCTCAACTTAAGATATGATATCAATTAAATAATGATATGATAGTCTCGCGATGTATTTGATTCGTGGCCTTCGTTGTTATACTATCATGTAGCCTCATCATAGATTTTATGTGATTTGTTATTTGACCAAGATTTATCATTATTTTACCTAGAATATATAAATTATTGAACTCTGCTCGGCAAATTCAGCAACGTTTTCGTCCATGGGCGGTATTCTAAATCTCGTTTCAGGGATATCTTTCGTGTTTAGTTACATTTAAGTTGATCTGAAAAAGTAGCTAGTCATTTGCAAGATGAGTAGCTCCGAAAATGTTGCTGTATTGAGCATTTTAATTTACTGTGATTATTTTTAACTGTCCCTTGGTTACCCATATAATTGATATTTGTTGGATGTTTTTTAGATCAGCGTTACGTGTATGATGTTTAGAATATGTAGCTTTTTAGTCATTTATCCTTATCATGAATTTACATTACGAGATTTCTCTGATGACACTCTTGCAGAAATTTCAAGGCACGGTTTTTAATTTCATGCTGGCTTTTGATTAAATCCGTATCAAAATAATTATAATAGAATGATGTCTAAAACCTTACATATTTAATATTTCCATGGAAAATACATACTCGATAATGATATAATATATTTGACGCTGTGTAGCTGACATAAATCACACTAAAAAATCATACAAATTAATGAAATTATGAAATCATCATCAATTATATAGTAAAAGTCCCCTGACAATTGACAACATGAAACTTATAGTAAGAAATTCACGCTAGTTTGATTGTTATTTGTATATGTGAATAATATTTTAAACTCTACTCTCTTTTTCAACATCTTTTAGTCATGGATGGAATCGTTACATCATCAGAGTTCAATAACCTAAAACAGGATCTTCTCTCAGTACAGGATACTATCGGACAGGTAGTACTGTTAATGAGTGTTGACCTAAAGTCTCCTAGAAAGTTTTGCCACATACATCACCATACTTAACTCGTTGATATCCTTAACACTATTATAAATATTGACATGCAAACCTTATAAGCAGTTGAAATCAAATATTTCGTTCATGAAATTAAATTATTTCAGATATTTGGAAAAATTGGAAGCTTACAAACGAAATCATGGAAGTTGAGAGAAGAAAGTGGAGATTTGCCAGTACAATTGCTGAGTAATAAATGTCAGTATTTCTCTTCAGATCTACATGCTACAAGAGCGAGCCACATTATGCTCCTTGAACTCATTGTGGACAGGTTAGTAAGGACAGTTTTTTGTAAACCCAACGGCAAACTGATTGTGTAGGGTCCTAGCCAAGAAGGAATCAGATTTCTTTTTACATTTGAGATTGTTCAAAGAAAATAATGTCAATGAATATGTGTGCCTGATGCACAGTATTAGAGCATATGTCGGCCATGTTGTACCGGGCCCCCACTGTGCAAATATATTTAGGCAACCTTTCTGCCCTTGATTTTTGTTATATAATATTGTGTTCTATTCCACCAGTTTTATGAGATGACCAATTTTAGGTTGGCTCTGATGTTGCAATCCTACATGTACTTCTCAGACAGACTGGTGGGAAAGCCAGCCGGTAGAATCATTGAAAAAGCTCCTAATCTAGGGCCCCTCTGCAAGAAGTATTGGAAAAAAGCAAAGCTATTGCGACAGTTTGTCACCTCCTTACAGGCTGAGGTATTTATTTATTCAGTTAGCACTAAGCGCTATACTACTATTTATTGTATTGCATTCAGTTTGGTTCATTTTATTGATCAATCAATATTGTGGTGACATTTTAGACCGTGCCTTAGTAATAATAGTTGATATTATTTACAGATACAGAGGAAGAGTGAAGAGCTAGTGAACATGGGACTGACTCTGGACCAAGCATACGAGGAAAACACCCTTCTCAAAGATATGGTTGTGAAACATGGCCTTGCTGGAGGATATGATACACCACAGAGAAACCAGCAGAATTCCGGGCCTAACCAGGCACCCAAAACAGCGGGCAGTGTTCCATGGTCTGATTTCGGAATGCCAGGTATGTAACCAAAACAGTTTGATAAGATCACGCTATTCGTCCAGAATTGTTTATTTTAGTGAGATTTCATTTTTGTTTGTGGTCTCATGTCTAATTTGCGCAATTATTTCAATGGCTTTTGTTCAAACACTCTAAGTGATTGCATAATACTTGGAAGCTCATGTTTAGAAGCAATGTTATTGGATATTCAGCACTTGAAAACTTGAGCACGACAAGTCGAATAATCTTGAAAGCAATTACTTAATTGAATGTAACTTGAATAGCCTGCAAAGTACATTCGTTCCAAAGGTTATATCAAACGTTCATAACATTATAATATTACTCATATATAACCAATCATCTAAAAGTGAGCATTTCTATCAGTACTAACAATAAATAAAGATAGAGAAGACAGACTTTTTGTTCACAAAACACCATTTGAACTTGATAACGTGGGTACATTGCTCGTTGCAACTGCTGTTGTATTATTTGTTAATCACAAAACGAAATACTTGTTGGCTATATGGTTTATGTTCATCAGTAACGATCATAATGCATATAAATAGGGGGAGGGGAACTCGTTGCCACAAAGGAATGTTTCTTCTTTGTAAGGTTGACATCCATGATCCGAAGGTAAAGTCCGGCATTGACTTTGTCAGTCACATCAGTATACTTAAGTACACATGAAGTAACGTGTTTTAAATTATACACATCACATTAGCATAAAAAGTAAGTATATTCTTTAAATTAATTACCCAAAACGTTGAATTACAAGAAGGACCGTTTCCCCATGAGGTTCCTGTTGCTTAGTTTAGTACTTGTTAAACCCTCATGAATCATGGCGAACAACACGTAACAGTTCAATGAGTGGTAGACTCTTAGTTGTGGTTTGTTTTAATTTGATTGAATCATTATTTTGAATCGAACACGATTCACCCTGATCGCTCATTCTTCTAGAACCTTACATCTAGTACATAAAATTCTTTATTCACTTTGCTGCTAAACTAATAATTCTGCGCGACATACAAATTGTGAATAATACTTTTATATTATTATGTGACAACAGACGAGAGGGACAGGCACTGTTTGACACTATACTAATGGTACATTATTATGTATTATATCATTATTGTATTATTAGGTATTATATTATATTGTTACTATCTATATTATACCGTACAACGCTAACGTTACAGAACAAAGGATTTGCATTTCTATCTGCTGTGACATATGCTCACGATGTTTAGGAGGGGACAAATATGGTATCATTAATGCATTATCAGTCCTAGAGGTTAATAGCGTAATAATGACTGTTTTCCTCGACCTTGCTTAGTATATTCTTGTTTTTATGCTATCTATCAGTGCTTAAGAGCTGATCGTCATCTTCAACATGCTTGGTACCAATGGTACAGCCTAATGAGGCTCATTGTTACAGTGAAATTATGAAACGACTAGCTTCTGATGAGATCTCTGATTGAGTGACGAGATCACGTTCATAATTCAGATTAATTTTTTGTAGATTGAATGGAATACATAGGAGCAGGGTAGTAAAAACTTTGTTTCTTTTCGTTTCGTATGATTAACCCTGATCGCCAGGGGTGTAGGAATAAATATCTTCGTGGGGCCGGGGGGGGGGGGGGGTTGGCTGAGGGGCCAAAATTATAGAGTTTTTACAATGTAGTGCGCTGTGCGCCTCAATGTCAAAACAACTAAACATTCAGTGTCAACCATGCCTGTAAATAGTTTAAAGTTTATGATAGGACCGTCGGGCGCCGAGCGGCCGAGAGCAGCATCCTGTCCAAATTCCAGATGATTTTAATGGAGAACAACAAAAATGTGCATAGGGAGCGTTCACACTTCACATATGACGTCAGCAAGATTTTAGCCAATTCTACCCCCCCCCCCTCCCTAGATCCCTCTGTCAGCAACTGTCAGCATTGAGTGACCCCCCCCCCCCTAATGACGTCAGCATTCGCCAGACCCCCTTGCCTTCTTAATCCCCTTACTTAATACTTACCCCCTCCCGTCAGCCAGTGAGGAGGTATAGAAATGCTGACGGGTGTAGGCAGGGACAATTAGTATGTGACTGATATAAACAGTTGGTCAACAGTATTCAGTTCACCGAACTACTAATATTAAGGAAATTAGCGAAGTTTTATTGTTAATAAAATTGATTTGAAACAACAATTTTTGCCATAATTCACGTTACATTTCTGCTGACGTCAGCAAGGCTCAGACCCCCCTCCCCCTGTCCAACATTTCTAAACCCGCCCCTCTCCCCTCGGCTGCTGACGTCATAATATGCGAACGCTCCCATACCCACAACTCAATTGTTCAATATTCCAGCTCAAACTTTTGAAGCTATCAGTATAAGTGTAGACTGCCCTCATCACGTCGAGACCAAAGGAATGGATATAATTAGTTGATGCACACTGCACAATAATATCAATGGTGGTATGTCAACTGACTCCGAAAAACAAAGACGTGAAAGAGTTTACTATATACAGTACAAAACCGAAATAGATAAAACTTTGAAGGAGAGCCAAGTTTGACAATTGACATTTGTATCTGATGAGGGCGGTAGTAAACTGACCACAGCTATACTTAAGGGGACATACACCAAAAGCTTTTATGCCGTGGCCCTGTTGTTAACTTCATATTAAGAAAGTATACATAAAAACAATAAGATTTGATACATTAAAAATTATTTTTGAGAGTACTTACTTACTTGTACTTGATTAGGTCTCCTCAATCATTCGAGTGGCCTGCACCAATGAACTCCCGTTTGTGACGTATCATCTCCCTCCAAAGTTTTCGGTCACTAGCCATCTCGCTCGCTCCTTCTAGGTCTATGTCAGTGTTTCCTGTAAACGATGCAGCATCTTCCAGCAAACATTTCCTCCAGTTCTTTCTTGGACGGCCCCTAGATCTTCTCCCATGGGCAGGGGTCCAGTTAAGCAGGTACTTAGGAAGCCTAGTGTCTGGCATTCTGGTGACATGGCCAAACCAACGCAGGCGGTTTGCTCCTATGTACGTCTCTACTGGATTTATCTTTGCACGCTCCAGCACTTCAGTGTTTCTAACCCGATCGAGCCATCTTATCCTAAGTATTCTCCTCAAGCAACGCTGATGGAACACCTCAAAGCGATGTAGCTGCTTTTTGGTTGTGTTCCAAACCTCACTACCATATAACAATATTGTCAAAACCGCTGCCTTATAAATCCTGATCTTTGTATAAGACTGGATGTTGCGGTTTTTCCATATATTACTCAGTTGATTGAAGGCTCCGGAAGCTTTCTGAATCCTAGCTGACAGCTCACGGTCGATAGTACCGTCGCTGGAAATAATTGTACCTAAGTACGTAAAGTCACTAACTTGCTGCACTGGCGTGTCTTCAACAGTGATGTTCACTGTGGCTTCTTTCGTGTATGGCCGTTGAGAGGTTGCTTTACCAATGACCATAGCCTCAGTCTTTTTACCATTGATTTGAGAGTACGCACATTTGAAAAAAAATTATTTTCTTTTTCCAAAGTTTTGGAAATTTTGAGAAGTCTGTCACTGTAATGCCGATATTTCAGTCATTTTAAACGTTTTTTGACTGATTTATTTACTGAACATTACTTACAATCCGTACAAGAAGCCATTGAAAGGATTATATAATTAAACAATAAATGACGAAGTTACAGGACAAACAAGGTCGAAAAAAGAAAAATTGAAATTTTTGCCTACTTCTAAAGTTGTACATTTCACCAATCACCCGGGTCAGCAGATATCGCTTCAAAAATTCTTGTGAGTGTAGCTGATGATCATATCAAACGTTTTGGAGTAGGATTTCTCTCAGATTTGAGTTTTAATACATATGAAATGTGGCCTCAAACGACTTAGTAAAATTCATCGTAAAAAAGGGCTAACAATGGCAGATTTAAGGCTTAAAATGCCTATAACTCAAAAAGTATTAGTTTAAAAAAAATGATTTTTACAGAATCGTAATCAGCTTAATAAGACAAATCTTTTAGTACCAAAAAGGTGATTTTAGAAGACAAATTGTCTTAAATAATTTTCTAGCTCGAACACAAGGGTCCCCCCTTGTATAAATTTTGTACAAATTTTTTTACAAATTTTGTGTCTTTAAGTACTATAAATTTAGTACTAAAAGATTTGTCTTACCAAGCTGATTACGATTCTGTAAAAATCAATTTAAAAAAACTGAAACTTTTTTAGTTATAGGCATTTTAAGCCTTAAATCTGCCATCGTTGGCCCTTTTTTACGATGAATTTTACTAAGTCGTTTGAGGCCACATTTCATACATTAAAACTCAAATCTGAGAGAAATCCTACTCCAAAACGTTTGATATGATCATCAGCTACACTCACAAGAATTTTTGAAGCGATATCTGCTGACCCGGGTGATTGGTGAAATGTACAACTTTAGAAGTAGGCAAAAATTTCAATTTTTCTTTTTTCGACCTTGTTTGTCCTGTAACTTCGTCATTTATTGTTTAATTATATAATCCTTTCAATGGCTTCTTGTACGGATTGTAAGTAATGTTCAGTAAATAAATCAGTCAAAAAACGTTTAAAATGACTGAAATATCGGCATTACAGTGACAGACTTCTCAAAATTTCCAAAACTTTGGAAAAAGAAAATCATTTTTTTTTCAAATGTGCGTACTCTCAAAAATAATTTTTAATGTATCAAATCTTATTGTTTTTATGTATACTTTCTTAATATGAAGTTAACAACAGGGCCACGGCATAAAAGCTTTTGGTGTATGTCCCCTTAATAAACCATATCATTTCCAATTTATTACTAAACTTTGAACTTATTTTCGATTTTTCACGTTTTGAGTACGCCTTGTTCAGAGTTCAGTACGATTAATAAGTTTTTTAAATCGTCAGCAACTGTCAGCATTTCCAAACCCCCCTACCCCCTCGGCTGCTGACGTCATAATATGTGAACGCTCCCATATTGTATTCTTTGGAAGAATTTCAGAAAGTTTGCTTTCAGGATTGAAATATAGCAATGTGAAATCATAAAGTGAAATCATAAATCAAGCAAGATTTTGGCGTTGCTGTGCCAATTTAGGGGTCAAAGGATAAAGTCCTTTAAATTTTGAAAATATACTTACAGTAATAGGTCTCAAAAAGGGTGTCAAGAGGGAGAATCTGCACATTTTTTTTTGGACAATTTGGAATTCTAGCAATGAGGGATGTAAATTTGGACTACACCTTGTCTTTAGCAGTAAGACAATTTGGATAATGCAATGGCGGATTGGCCAAATGAGCCTAAAGATGTTGGCCCCTTTCCGCTCCTTGCCAAGATTTTATGGGGGAGCTGTCGCCCCCCCCCCCCCCCCACCCGGCCCTACCCCCCCTCCTCTTCCTACACCCCTGCTGATCGCTCATTCTTCTAGGACCTTCCATCGTCCCATCGAGGACATGTTGAAATTCTTTATTCACTTTGTTGATAAACTATCGGATCCTGCGTCCTATGCGAGGGCAGTAGACTAGTTTAACACATGGTGACATGGTAACTAAGTTTGAGTTTCACTACTTCAGAGAAATTTTATAATTTTGTCGTTTTTTAATGTTTCAGGCTCAGTCTGTGAAAATCATATTATTTGACAAATTATCTCCTTTTTACTTCACATCTTATCCGTAATGGTAGTGCATCAAAGAAATGGTGAATGATCACTCGATAAGAAGAAAGTTTAGCGCCATATTACCGGCACGAAGATGGATACCTTACAGTTTAGTAACCCTGATAGTTACATCGGCTCTCTTCTTGTCTCGCACAAACCTACAATTTCAAGACTACAGTAACCTCCGTCTCTTTCTGGACAGCAGTCCGGTATTATCTTACCGGATACAGCTGTGGTTCGAGGGAAAGTGTGTTGGAACCTCTCCAGACGGCACTTTACAAGTCGTGTTCTGTAATCCTCGGGAGGAGCAATATTTCCAGTTATTACCGGACGGGAGGTTGACTTTTGAAAACATTGGTAGTGGCTTTGAAGGGAAATGTTTGCAACTGATCAATACCTCGTTGGTGATCGGTGACTGTAATTCAGCGATCAAGTTAGATCTTGTTAACGGTTCTTACCTTCGATTACAAGATCCTCAAAAGTTACACGGTAATGAGAAGCGGTGCGTATCACCAATAACCGTTTCTAACGAGGGCCTGGTACCCAATCCCAGCCCTGCGAATGGAGACCCTGTATCTCTCACCACCTGCCACAATGAAGCTTCCATAATAAATCTTATCGAAGAGAACTATTTCCAAAAAAGCAGGAAATATCTGCTGCTCCCTTTACCCCAAACGGAGGCTAAATGTGATTTTCCAGCTTGTGGAATCAACAAGGTAGCCCCTCGTGCGACCCCCCTCCCTCCAGAGATGGTAGATAGATGTTATAATTTGTCTCAGTGTGTTACTGTAGTTACTAAAACTGCTCGGAGGCCGCATTTCGTTTTGAGAATGTTAGAGTCCATGAGTGATAAATATCCGGATCTGCAAGTCGTAGCCTATGATGATGGAGTCGGGGAGTTTTCTAGCGAAATCATGGACGGTATTGCAAGTTATCCTAATCTTAACTACATAATTGGAGACGAGGAAGACTTAGGCATAGCTCGGGGTAGAAACTTAGCACTGAAACACGTGAAGACTAAATATTTCTTCTTAGTGGACGATGACAACAAGTTCACCTACCAGACACATTTAGAGTTACTTTCGGAGGTTTTAGACACGACAGATGCAACTTTGGTCGGAGGAACTTTTGCGTTATATAAGGATTTCGCAAGTTATCTTACATTCGGTTATACTAAAAAGAAACGATATTTAGAAGTAAACCACGGAGATTGTTTGAAGGAGAACGTGACTATTCCCAACTTCCCAACCTGTGTACGATGTGAGCTAACTTCGAACGACTTCATGGCTAGAACACGTGACATTGTAGAGGTTGGAGGCTGGAGTCAGGAACTGAAGGTTATGGAACACAAGGATTTGTTTGTCAGACTAAAAGCGGCTGGCAAAAAAGTTGTGTACTGTCCCGATGTTAAGGTGTATAATGCTAGACCGAGCAAGAAGAAGAGGGGAGAAGAATATGCGAAAATGAGATACGGGAGAGGAGCTAGGATGAAACAGTTATTTAATAGTAGGTGGAATATTGACAGGTATTCTTACTAATAAAGCTCCCAATGGGATATTTGCTTGTTACAAAATTAAATTTTAAATGGGATAATTTCTCATTTCTGTTTAAATTTTTATGTTAATACTTATATGCAATATGTTTTTACCGTGCAAAGTGTTTGATTACGTTTGGGGATGATAAATAGATAAAACCGGATACTCGCGAATATTAATTTACACGAAAAGAAGCGATCATCGGCGTGATCTGAATTTGCACACCCAAATAGGTGGACGCTTTTTTCTATCTGCTGCAACTTACTTACTGGTACATAACAAATGAAAACTTAAATCAACATGTACTCTAGAATTATGTTATTTTCAGCTATCATTGCTAAAAAACCACCAACAAAACTGTGGAGGCTTTGTTCCAGAAAACTGTCGGCGTAAACGTGGAGCACGGCTCTGCCCCTATCTTAACATGCATAATACCACAATATACATGTATGTATGTACATAGTTACCATTAAATTAGCACATCTACCCCAGTCACTATTCCAACCATTGCATCACCTGAGTCGTTTAAATACGTTAAAATAGAGGCCATATGAGGATCGGCGATGTTGTCCTAGTAATGAAAATTGAACGGGTTATAAAAATAGGAACAGTTTTGACGATCCCAAAGCCCCTGGTCCCCTTTTGCCACTTATAAGCTGTTTATTGTTGAACCAGGTGACAATAAAGTTACATGGTGCAATATACCAACATGTTGAGAGTACTACTACCATAGCAATGTCATGTGCTATGTACCCTGCACCTGGGCTAGCAGCTGTTCGTACATCTGTATACTTCAGAGCTAGCCTTGTTACTTTATTTTCGATATCTGTACACCTTAGAACTGGCAATATAACCTACTTAATATTTATTTTTGTATTAAACTTCATTACTTGCAAAATCAATTCGTAACTAATTACCTCAGAACATCTTAGAGATCTCGCCTTATTACTTTCGAGTGTAGCTGTTTTTACCTGTTGCTGGAGCTATAATAACATGTAGATTGTAGCATCAAGTAGCATGTAACAAACGTTATACCGCCTTGCCAGGGGGAGCCGGGAGCCGGGAAAACCAATGTTTACATACTCAATACTCAATCAGTATTACCATGAACTAATCTGTAAATTAGGCGAGTAGCTAAGGAGCATGGTAAACACGTGCAGCACGTCAGAAGAAGGCCGGCAGTGTGTCGTGCACTGCATGTTCAGATAGACCCCCTGGGGAGCTTGTCAGAGCACTGTCTTGTTTACTGTACAGTGCATGAAATACTTTCTGTAGTCAGACACTTGTCTCTCTTATCTCTCTCTCTTTTCAAACACTTATCTCTCTCTCTATCTTTCTCTCTCTCTCTATCTCTCTCTCTCGTTTGATGCTCTAAGTTCCTCCTTTGAGGTGGTCACTAATTGTGCTGCCTCGTGGAAACTCATATCATAGCGGTGGTGTGTTCGTTAGTGCGGTATTGCGGTCTATTGTTGCATTTGTGCTTCAGATAATATGTTTATAAACGTCCAGAAACAACGATGAACTAAAATCTGTGCATATATTATATACTAGGTTGTTCTGAACTGATTTAGGGCACCAGATTGTTCACTGCAACTACCCACCCAACAGAACTCCCCCACCCAAGATAACTCCCCCAATTACAAGCAATATGATGGCGTACTTATCAATATATCTGTGCTTTGAAGATGTCACAACTTTTCAAGGATTACTTGAAAGTTCACATCTCCATCTCGAACGGTTCTTTGCTTGTTATTCCGAGCAGACAAGCTTGATGTAATTGTTTACTGTAACTGACACGTAAATAATGATGACGGAGTTACGTTATTATATCAACTTATCAAACTTTTTTGTTTAATGAAGTCATTTTTTCAGCAAGAAGTTTTGGATAAGTTTAAGCTTGATAGTTGATCAATGGCTCATTATTCTGCAGACTTATTTGTAAACATATTTTGTTATTCGTGCCGCAATTGCTGTAAAATAGATAGCATCCTCATGCTACGGTCGCGCTTAAAAGCTCTTGTGGTTTTTCTAAAGTATTCATATTTCCGCAAATTCATCTTCTGAAATTATTTTGTCTCGTTTATATTTGATGGTTTCTACTTTGCCAGTTAAAGGTGAAGAAGAGAGTATGGCTGACAGCGCAGTCGACATGGTCCGATCCTCTGCTACCAGGTATGTACTTGATACTTGGACAGTCACGAATTTAAACCCCGATTTATCGGGATTGTTGAAGGAGAATATGGTAACTTTTGGGGATATGAGAAACGCCCGGTAAATCGGGGTGTTTGACTGCACCTGGTGTCATATCGTGAAATAGAATACATATTAGATTAAGTCGTATCTATTTGTTGATTAGCTAGGTATGATAATGCACTGTGTTGATAATTTGTCTTCTTATTTCAGCTTGGTATCTCAAGTGAAGCTGCCCACTCAGATAACAGTAAACAATATGAAGACGGTCTCCAAATGGCTGATGCAGGGAACTTCATCCGCCGAAGCTAAAACACAAACGGTTCAATCAAACTTTACTTTCTGTTTGGATTTCATAATTCTTTGTCACGTGATAATTTTTAATCAACCATCATACTGTTTTTAATCTTCATATCTTACAACATTCCAATAAAAAGCGCTGAATCCACAGGTAGAAACAGCGTTTGTGGAATGTAACGTGTGTAGCTCAATACAGGACCTACTAGAGGTCCTGGGAAGTAAAGTTACCATGACCTGGAACATGTTGCTCCAGCACGCTAAACCACCTAAGAGACTGATAATGTCGCCCCCTCGGGAGGCTATCAAGTGGTGTGAATATCATGTGAGATACTGTTTCTTTAATGTTTGGACCAATGATTCATGGAAACTGAAGTCATTAATGATGAATTCTATCATTTTAAGATACAAATTATTGAACATTTGCATTATTTCCCATAACTTGCTACAGAGACTTTAAATTGTATAATGACACTGAACTATTACCCATAATGAACCCCTTCATACTCACCCCAACCAAAATCAGACGACACTGATAACAGAGGTAGACACTAAAGTAAGACAAGTACAGAAGACATCAACAGACCTACAGCGCACGTGCGAGGAGCAGAGGAACAGGATCCTCAACCTGGAGAGCGTTAACGCGGTGTTGAAGAGTGAGGTGGACTCGTTACAGAGTGTACACAGTGGGAGTGTTACTGAGAGTTCTAAACGGGAGGAGATGCTCAAACAGCAGGTTTTTCTTCGGTCTATTTTTCTGTTGTAAGATGAAGTTTAGAGAAGGTTCTAGAGTGAAATATGTGAAATATTTAACTTAACATTTTATGTTTTTTAGCTGTTCTTTGCCATCTGGGGAGACCGTGTACTTGAGCACATGACACGAAATCTGTTCATTGACACCTCAGTACAGAAAGGTTTCATGAAGAAAACCCCTGGTTGCCTAGAACACACTCAAGCCCTCCTTGAAGAGATTAAAGATGCTAAAAGCCACAGAAGACAAGTCCACGTGATCTGGATTGACCTTATGAATGTGTATGGGAGAGTCCCGCACAGCCTTATTATTTATGCCCTACGCCGTTACCACCTACCTGAAAGCTTCATTAAGCTTATAATAGAGTATTATGGAAGCCTCAGTGTCCTAGTTAAGTGCAAGAAATGGACATCCAGAACATTCTGGTATGAGCTAGGCCTGTTCCAGGGAGACCCACTGTCCGTGATCCTGTTGCTCATAGTATTCAACATCCTACTGGAACTTCTAGCTGTACTGGGCAGTCAAGTTGGGTATGAGCCAAGCTTCAGTGATAGCAAGACCTCAAAGAAAGCATTTGCTGATGACCTAACCCTGTTGTCGAAGAGCGAGAAAGAGAAGGAGATGAAGAAGATGTTGAAGGCTAGGTAGTAGAAGAGTTCCTGGACTGGTCGAAGAAAATGAAGGCTAAACCATCGAAGTGCCTGTCTATGTCTATGAAGTGTACTGGAGGAAAGTACAATACCTATGATGCAGAGTGTGTACTAAGCGAACAACAGGTGCCGTCGGCAAGTTTCCATAACTAATTTTTTGTGATCAGCGGTAATAACCGCTTTTTTTACGCTAAAAAAGCGCTCATTGATAAAACCCACCGTTATTTGGCGATTATAAAGCGATTATAAACGGTCCCGGTAATAAACGGTTAAAAACGATTATAATCGCTTTTTCCATAAAATATTTTTGCAAAAGCGATTATTAGCGCTTTAAAAGCGATAATAAATCGCGAATTAAAATTATTAGTGATAAAAAAACGCTTTTATTTTAGGGTTGTCGATTATTATCGCTCCGTAAGCGCTTTTCAAAAAAACGCTTATAAACCGTTTTTTTGGACCGTTTTTAAAACGCTTTTAATCGACTATAAGCGATTATATTCACTAGAGATGAAGTTCCTAGGAATGTACATGTATGTAGATCTTGACATTCTTGAGGCAAAGGAAATTTGGTCCATGATCAAGAAGAAGTTAGAGGACCTTTTGGAAACAACGTCTAATGATGAAATCACCGGTCCAATGAAGGCGTGGGTGTATAACCACCTCATCATTAGTAAGATGTCATGGGGGTCTACTGTTTATAACCTACCCATCACATTTGTGAGAGAGCTTGAGGCACTGTGTAACAGATACCTTAAGAAGTGGCTAGGGATTGCGCATCCTTGTACCACCACCGTCCTCTACAGGAGTAGAGACCAGAAAGGATTGCAGCTGAAAAACATCTGCACTGAGTACAAAGTCATCCAACTTATTAAGGGACACCAACTTTGTAACTCAAGTGACCCCTACATCAAAAAAGTGTACTCTAACCATAAGGCTATTGCAGACACACAGAAGATGTGGTCTTATCCCAAAGAGCTGAAAGACCGTCAGCGCCAACTTTACTTCCAAGAGTTAGTTGGAAAACCTGCAGTTGGTACAACTGGCCTCGGGTATGGGACAAGATATGAGGACACATCAGAGAGGAAACTGCTAACCAACATGGTGAGGACCTTTGATGAAGAGACACTTATTTGTTCACTTTTTGACAAAAAGCGGCAAAACCTCTTTCTCACATGGGAAAATACAATGACATTTGACACCACGTGGAATAACTTGATCTATCAACTTAGTCCGGAACTGTTAAAGTTTCATATCAATGCTATTCATGACACTGCGTCAACACCTAGCAACCTAAAGCTTTGGAATAAAGCCGTTTCAGGAAACTGTAAACTCTGCAGCAAACAAGGGACACTCAATCATATCCTGACGTTCTGCAAGGTTGCACTAAGACAGGGACGTTTCAACTGGCGCCATGATCAGGTCCTACGTGAAATCATGAAGACCGTTTCATCACAGATTGAAGAGTTTAATTCCGACATCGCCAAGGAATCGAAGAGGGCACCGTCGGTCTTTCACAAGGCAGGCAATAAGCGCAAGAAGGTTACCTTAGCTGACCCAACTCATCATAAGACCCAAAGATATTTCTTTTCAGATGCCAACGACTGGAAGATAATATTTGATGAGGATGAGAGACAGAGGAACTTCCCGCAGCACATTGCAGCTACACCACTAAGACCTGATGTAGTGATCTATTCAGATAAAGCAAAGAAGGTTTATCTAATGGAGCTGACTTGTGGAAATGAGCAGAACTTTGCTGATCAAGAGAAGCGAAAGATGAAATGAAGAGATATCAGCAGCTGACAGAAGAGATAGAAGCCAACGGATGGGCTTGCAAGCTCCAGACAGTAGAAGTGGGAGCTCGAGGCATTTACAACTATAGCCTCCCAACCTTTATGAACCACCTGAACGTAAACAACAAAGAGAAGAAGAAGGCCTGCATGAAGATCGCTGAGATCAGCCTGAGGGCATCGTATACCATCTATTTGTCCAGAAACAATACCATATGGACAGATGATTGGGAGTTAGTCAAGAGACCAGTAATAGCATAGTAGGAGCGTAGAATGTTTGGGCCCAGAAAAACATGTTTAATACCGCTATGAACCCGTCATAAGCCGGGGACTTTTATGAAAGTGATGATGCTGTGTTGTTGAAAGACCTTCGACCAATCAAAGATGTACCTCATCACGCCAAGCAGTTATGCTTGTAGGTGAATATACACTTATAGAGTACAACAACTTTATAACACTCCTTGTTGGGGCTATAATACTGGAGGGCATCTCTATTGAGTTTATACCGCAGATATCAAAACAAGCGGTAGAGTATCATCACAACTTGGAACAAAGAAGAGTCGAAGAAGAAAGATTAAAAGAGAAGATAGCTGGGTTAGAGACAAAATTAGCTGATTACCAGGATAAATATTTCTGTGAAGGTAAACGTTTTGATATTTGCTACTTTTCTTAGTAAACCAATTAAATAACAGAATATTGTTAAATATAGATCAGCCCTATTTCATTTAAAGAATATTGGTAAGAGTGTTAGTAAGGATGTTAGTAAGAGTGTTAGTAAAAATGTAACAACGGTAACCTCGTCAGCTACATCTAAACGTGAGATAATGGACCAGCTATCAGAAGTGCGGCGGGAAGCAGAGAAAGCCAAGTTAATGAACCAAACATGTAGGAAACTGTCAGAGCAGATCAGAACACTGGAGTCGGAACATCACACTGTTCAGGATGAACTGAACAGATATCAGACTAGAAACGATCAACTCATTAAACAGAATAAGGTACAGTTTGGTGGTATCTAAATTCGCCGAAATCCGATTTTAATATTTGATCGATTGGATTTTACTATCTTAAACTCGAAAACCTCCCAAGCTTTATGTTTGATAAGACTCTACATGTTAAATAATAGCTTAAACCACATACTTTTCAGATGTTGACGATAAAGCAAGGGCAGCTGCTTTCCCAGTTGGAAGCATTTGACCAGGAGTGTGAAAACATGAGAGACCAGTTAGAAGCAGCACGTGACTCAACTTCAAACACCACGTGTGAGCTTTCTGACGTGGTCAAGCAAAAGGAGCAGCTTTACAATGAAAACACACGACTACTGGTTAGTGATTATATCTGTATTATAATACTTCAGTATTTTATCGGGTAAGTGACTGGTTATGGACGTGGGTGATCGTCGGTAAGTGTAATGGTCACATCAATAAAGTAATCATGAAGCAGCAAGTAACATTTACCCTTTCATGTTTATTTCATTTTGTGTAGCTGAAATATGCGTCACCTCTCCGCTTCGGCTCATGTCAAATGACCGGTGGTTGATCGGTAATTCCGTCGTATCGCGCGGTAACTACAAATTGTGGTATATATTGGACAGCGCGACAACACGAAGCTATTAAACTTCAACTGTTCAGCAGCTAGTGAATTGTGCGCGTGAGCGCAGCATAACGCGCGCGTTCGTTTGTTTTTCGATCTAGCTAGCTGCACTTTTAAAATAAAAGTTAAATGAAATAATCCTGATCGAATATTAATAAGCCATCCACATATTATCGAACGTTTTGAATAAATTATGTTTTACTATGACAACTATAAAATCATGGTAGAGTGAAATAACACTTTGCAGTTTGCAGTAATTTCACTTTCGAGGGCCGCCAATTCTTTATTTTGCTTGCATATTTTAATTTCACTGTATATATATGTCCAATGTGTGTGCATTAAGTTGTAATCTATGATCCGGAATACAACAATTATAGAATGAATTAATCTTAAAACTGACAAGAATCCGCCTCTCGGTTGAGATTTGAAATTCTTTTCGTTTAATCAATAATCTACCATCACTAACAGTGAACACTAATTCAGGAAGCGATCGAAGTTATACAAAGCGACATCTCAAATCTGACGAAAACACTAAGTAAAAAAGACAGGCAATTGAATGATGCCCAGAAGATCATAGAGGAGGAGAGGGAGAAGGAAACTACTCTTATCAGTTACCCTCTTCTGGTTGAGGGGGAGCGGATACCTAAAGAATTGAACCGATTGGTGGGTTCAAAATATAAAATACTAGCAGGAACCCGTGTATCAGTATAGGGGTGTCAACAGAATTTATTTATTTTGCGATTTTGACACCATTCGTCGGCCCAAATTTCGGTACATAAACATATTCACCTTTACGCTCTAGAATAATACCTATTTGATCATTTAAAAATTCAAATTCCCTCAATTTCACTCTGCTAATGATAACATTTAAGAATTGATCGGATATCCGGCCAGCTACGCGTGTCTGTAGACTGTACAATTCTTCGTGATACGTTCTTCTATATACATATAATATAGCCCCAAAACGATACTTTTTACCGCATCAAAAAATTTCAATCACAACCAAAGTTATAAATATACAGGGTGGGCCAAAAGTCAGTGTGCAAACGATGGCCTTAATAGCTCAGTCACTGAGTGCCCAATTGAAATAATTTGTTCTGGTATGACTTACTACCATCACTGGTTCGAGAAATTTGTCAAATCGAAACATATTTGTGTTCATTTTTTTCAAAAGAAGGTTCATTTTCGCATTTATTTGATAGTTTGGATAGTCGGATCGAGCCAAATTTTATTGAATTGTGTTTGGCCATTTAAATTACGTTTGCCCTGAAAAAATGAGGGTTCTAGCTTCTCAGATGACCGAGATATGAACCTTAACGAGGTTATTCATTACGTGTGATCAGGTGATTGGTTTACCTAATCACGTGATTAGGTGACCCCGTTAACCTCCCCGTTAAACATTATGGGAATCATGAAGGCTGCCCAATTAAGGTGTCGTGTCGCGGTGTCACATAATCACCCAGTTAATTTTGTTAACGAGATACAGAAAATGATTGATAACTTCGTCATTTCCAATCCGTTTTGCCTCATATTTTCAGATCATATGCAACATTTATTAATCTACTGTCTCTGAAAAAATTAGACATCTAGAGTACAATATAAGTGTTTTAATATTGAATGGGCGTGGTCTAAAATATTCGAATTTTCAAATTTTGCTGACGGAATCCTCGAACCAGTAGGTACAGTAAACCATCTGCAAAGCAACAACCCTCAAATATAAAACACGGCGGAGGTATATATATATACTAAGACCCAACGTTTGCACACTGACTTTTGGCCCACCCTGTAGGTATATAGCGTCATGAGGGTAAATGTTAGCTAGTTGTGAAATTCTGATATTTCAATCGAGAATGACAGTCAATTGAATTATTGCCAGGCAATTAAAATGTTTAACTGCGCAAAGTTATTTGCGTAATTAGAAAACAACAATATTTTTGTTGATTGTGTGTGCGCGGCGTAATGTCAGCATTGTGTGTAGCTCTAGCGAATTTAGTATCGAAAAAAAAAGTATCGATACTTTTTACTGCATCAAAATATTGCAATCACAAACAAAGTTATAAGAAGTCATAGCGTAAGCGTAAATGTGAGCTAGTTTTGAAATTATGACGTAGCATACAGCATAACAACGCGCGTTGTTAATCTGTTGCTCGCGCACGTGCATTTTTATCGTTGCTACGCAACAGCGCAGTAAACCTTTGCTAAAATAACGCCATTATTCTAACGATTATATAACCTCACTTCCGACGTTAATTATAAAAAATCTAAAGCCTAAATCAAAATTCTAAGAATGCTATAGCCTATTCCTATCCTTTTTCTACAACCCTGCTAAAAATGGCGAGGTTTCAACTCCATTTGCGAGCTGGGTTTGGCTTCACCAGAGGGTCATTTTGAGGTCGATTTTCGGTGTTTTTTCTTCTATGTCCCCGTTGCCGGGGAAATTTCGTCAAGTTTAAAATATAATATAGATGTATAATGATTGAATTTTGATAACAATAACATTTCGAAATGATCAAAGACTCTATTGAATGAAAATTAGGGTTTCTTTGTTAATTCACGAATGATATAGTAAGCCAGCTGAACGAGAAAACAACATCCGATTATTCATCTACTCAGGTGCAAGCAAACAATATCAGGATCCTGCGACTAGAGGAACAGAATCGGTTACTACGCGACACCTCGTTACAGCAGGAGCTGTACAACGCACAACCACCCAAAGAACAGAAACCTAACCCCCAACCTCTGTGGAGCAACAAGTGTTTTAAGGAGCTGGTTAAAAGTCAGCACGTTTTTGAGAGGGTCTTCACTCCTATAGACTATTACGATGGAATCAAGTCCCTTGTTGATGCGTATGTATAGATTTTAAATCGTTTCATTCAGTATAATAGTGCCAGCGTAAATAATATTTCTAAATTTTTAGAAAATTTTCCTGTCGTTAACAACTCGTTGCCGACGTTTGTATTGTCTAAAAAGTTTAAATACAAGGAGATTGAATAATCCCTTGGTTTCAGGCACGGAAAGGTGCGGCCAGGGAGCTGCCCTGAGGGTAAGAAAGGAGGAGGACTATCACAGAGCCCTGACAAGGTTATACCACCTCACAACTCACCTCTTCCTATCAGCAAGTCTCCTCATCCTACCAATCCTGCCTGGAACAAAACCAAGAGGTTACTAATCTTGTTATTATTTGATCCAAGTGCATGAGATAGGAATGCTGATATATTTTTGCTGTTTGCTGGCATGTGGAATGAGAATGTTTGGCTGTTTGGGTTTCTAACAGAATTTCAGTCCCCTGCCAGGGATCAAATCTCTTAACACTAAGAGGACTAAAATGAGAAGATAGGAGATTGTAATATGGGTAAATTTGCCCAAAATGTGCATATTTCAGTGATTTACTGTGATTGTGCTAGCATGTTTTTTAAATCTACTTCTTTGGACTAGAAAATCCAGATTACAATAACTGTGCAGGGTTAAATTGAATTCTACAAGTTCATTAAGACATCTCTACTTCGGGTGACAAGCCTATCTTTGACTTTACAAGCCAAGCACTGCGTTATGTTTTATGCAACAAAAACAACCTGCACAACTATTTGCGAAATATTTAAGCCGGGCCCAAAACTTGTCATTTCAATAATCCGTCTATTCGCAGGTTAAATTACAACTGTCTTTCTTGTGGAAAAACGTTTAGTGCCGGCTCTGACTTAGAGATACATCAGATTTACTGCCAGTAAAAATGGAGATACATAAGATCTTCTACCAAGAATTATAGGATTACATCAAATCTCCTGTCAAGAACCATGGAAAACCATCAGATTCACTTCCAGCATTCGTTGAAATAGATCAGATCTACTGCCAGTAACCATGAAGATCTACTGCCGTCTGCCAGTAACTATGGAAACTGTCATCACAATTCAGATCGTTTGCCGGTGCTATCTATCTTTCACCGTGGACAATATTAAAGGATAATAGGGATTATTGATCTTACCAACATCAGTTTTTACCACCAATGGTTAAATTATTTCATGTCGTTTGATATGGATTTCATTAAAGAGAAATTTGTTAAACCTAGTACCTATCTTGTAAAATATGATATTGTGATGATGTGAGAAACTCCTGGTAAATCAGGGATTGTAATATGTAGCACAACAATTTATCGTGTTACGATATGCAAGGAATCTCTTTTTCCTACAGCTTAATTTACACTTGTACTTAGTTTAAATAAAAAGCATGATTTTAGATTTAACGAGATGTTAGCACTTTTCTATTCACTCAAAATCCCAGTGGTCGATTATTTTGGGTGCTATTGAAGATGCTTAGTTTCAAAATTTAGTTAAAAAGGTCCATGATGACCCTGTGCACGATGAATTTGCATGCCATCGAATGAGAATTTGTAATAATTGGAACAGTTTGGGTTAAATTTTGACGTGAGTTATGAAAACTGAATCCTGTTAATTTGCATTTTTGTACGTTCTTTATTAATTTATATTCACATTAATTGTGGTTCTTACTAGTTTTCATATAACCTCAAGGTTTTAGACGTAAAAATATTCAATTATATGAAATATCAAAAAGGAATTAAAAATAAACGGTTCTCAATTATCACAAATACATCGAGCTCGCTGAGCGAATGAATTTCTCTGAAATGTCACTGCGGTCTTATCGAGCTTCTAGTTCTATTCTCCTATATTGGTTCTATTGTCCTTATTTTGCGTTTGATTCTGATCTACAGTTTTAATGATGGCTACTTTCTTTCTTAATTCATCCATAGTTCTCATCACATCTTTTTGTTGTCTTATCATGGGTTTCATGGATTCGATGTATCTTTGTTTGGGGGATGAGACTGCGTCACTAGCACTCGTAATTGTTCCGTTGCTAAAGTTACTGACGCCGCCGTTGCTACAACTAGCGGTGCCAACAGTGTTGACGTTGTTATTCATCATAGCCACTTTCATCGCTAAACCACCCAGAGTTTTCCAGTCTTTTGTTGGACCCGCTCTTTTCTGGAATTGAGTTTATGGCTAGGTAAGAATGATCAATAGTTGTTAGTTTAATTAATTTGTTCTAGTCGCTAAACTATGAACCCCTGGGAGGTGCTCTCAGCCCAAATCTGTGGGAATTATCTTGTAATTGTAAATCTGCAAATGGTTAAATTTTAAATAAAGATCACTCAATAATAACAACTGTATGGAACTTATTGCCGATTATGGTGATGGTTAAGGCAAGGTGGGGGGGGGGGGGGGGGGGGGCTCAATATCTTAGCAATTCACAAGGTCAGATTTTTATGCGATATTTTCCTACTTGTTCGTCTCCAGCAGCTTTGAAAAATGTTAAATGATCCCCCCGCCCTCGCCCCCCCCTCTGCCTCTGGTCTAAATTTTAAAACCATGCGTTTATAAACTGATAGTTTTAACGTTTAACCATTACCATCATCTCTCAGCAATGAATTAATAAACCGGAATCTTTCTTAAAGTTAATGATTTGAGCAAATAGCGAACAGCTTGGTCATTGGTAGTGGTACGATGACAAATTTCATATTTTAAAGCTTTCTGATAATCCGACCAACTTTAAGGGGGCATACACCAAAACAGGGGTTTGTGTCGGCCAACCCAAATGACCTCATGGGAGTTCAGTGACCATCTAGCGCACCGTTTCCAGTTCCACACCAACAAATTTTTTTTGGGGATTCCCATTTTTGTAATCGAAAATTTGGTTATCTGCAAAGCCAAAAAATTACATTTTCTCCCATAGGCATAACTTTAAAAGGAAGCATTTTAGGGTATTTGTTATTCATAACTCATATATAAATATGCTAGTTGCGGTTATTATGCACTCTTCTAAAAGTCTCTAGCGCATTCCTATCGAAATTTTATAATAATCTGTAAATATGAAAAACAAAAAATGTGCCTAAATTTGTTGAGGTGCAAAAGACTTTCCAGTTGAATAAACACATTTTTGAGGGGATCAAAAACTGCGCCAGAATTCAGAGAACAATTTAATGTAAAGCATTAAAACAATCCGATCTTTGACGGACTTTCTTGTCAAAACAAGCCTGAAAAGTAAAATTACCACTCTTTGACCTTAAAAATTTATAAAAACGCAGCCTTTTCAGACATAATACGATATCAAGATTTTACACATCTTGAACAAGATATGAATAAACTTCGTGCAAAATTTCAGTTCGACATCACAAGAAATTATTGACTTATACAGCCTTTCGAAAAATGCACTTTGACCAGGAAATGCTCGATAACAAAAATTAGAATCCTCAAAAAAATATATTTTGGTGTGGAAACGGTGCGCTAAATGGTCACTGAACTTCCTATGAGGTCATTTGGGCTGGACATTTTTGGTGTATGCCCCCTTAATAAGTAATAACCATGAAACTATACTCCAAGAAAATACGACCACTGACGAGGAAGCATTACATCTATAAATGCAATGCTTCCTGGTCACACAAATGTTAAGGTGGTTGTAGTGGTACTGGTACTGGTAGATAAATACACTAATATCTCACCAATGTCATAAGCAGATGATAAGTAGGTGAGACTGGGACCGGGTCGTATTTTAACTGACAGATAAATTGATGTCTGAACACCTTGGTGAGATTTAAATTTTGCTCATGTCTTGATCAAAAACCCATTAAATTTTAGGTTATCTAACTGTCACCAAGATATAACTTAAACTAAGTCGAACGCAGGAATAGCGTCCCACGCAGGCGCGTGATACTGATATATATACAAATAGCCTAAATAAAAAGCCGCGCCTACTTGAGATTGAGAATGAGACCTAATTCCTGCGTAAGACCTAATTTTTCCGTTCGACCTAGTTACATCTTGGTGACAGTTACTACTATACTATCTATACTAATAATCCCAATAAATGTGTGTATTACTATTGTTAACTAGCTATCCAAAGCCGCGTAGCACCAGCAATTCATGGTGTGATAGTATTTCTAAAAATATGCTCAAATATTTAATGTTGTGGTGAGGAGATCTGGCAATGATGGACAGGCTCTTTTAAAAAAGCGGCAAGTTACTTCAATAAATTAGTTCAGCTGAGTTGATATGTAATAGGTCTGGATACTGGCGAGGAGGTGAACCATATTTGTTTTGGTGACAGAGATTTTGGGATTGGATCATTCAATGCTCCAATTTGGTTGGTAAATCACTTCCTCGTGTCAGAAAATGTATGATTCACACCACCAGTATCTAGATTTACATAAGGCAAATTCAGCTCTAACAAGTCGCTCTTCTCACCGCATCAAAACATACAGATGGCCATGTTTTATCTTTTTGAGTCGAATTCCTTGCTCCAGGTATTCCTGCATTTCATGATCATGACACTATTAAGCAGGATTATCGTTCGAACTTACGTTTTTTTTACAGTTTATACCAACAGCGGTGGCACATCAATAGCGTAGTTCAATAATGATAAAATAATTAGACACTTATATTATAAAAAGATTCCTTTATAATTATAACCCACGTCATACCTTAGCAGCATCTCTGATGGAGTTGATGAGAGTGGTAACAAGAGTCAGCCCGAGGAGGAAGACAGCGAACACTCGGACTAGAATGAGAGCGTTGTGGTCCACCATACTGATGTCCCCAATACCAGTGGTGGTCAGTGTAATCACGTAGAAATACAGCGAGTCTATCATAGAGTCCTCCTGTGGGCCACCGGGTTAGTTCACACACTCAGGTATCTGTTACTCATTATTTTGATGATCAATGGAACGAAAGGTATTCAGGTTTATATTTCAAAGTGATATTTCAAAATCACAAAATCTGTTTGATAAATTGTTTACGTTCCATTAAAAGTTAATGAAGCATTTAAAAAAGCTTTGATATTATTCGCCCGTTAAAGTTAAAACTTTAAGGAATATCAAATGATGGAGTAGTTCGCTGTTTATTAGTCTCGTGATTGAGAGTATTAAAACAGTTTTAAAACTTTAACGGGGGAACAATATCAAAGCTTTTTTAAATGTTCCATTAACTTTTAATGGAACCTAAACAGTAGTTTATTAAACAACGGTTGATGTAAAGAAATCTATGATGGATGAGATATAAATATCTGACCTTGCTGTATAGATGAAGAATAGTACTCATAGTCAGTATATAGACGCAGAGTACCGTGAAAATTATGCACACTTTGATTATTCGTATCGTTTGTAGACCTGGAGGGAGAAATACCGAGTAACAGTTGAGCCAGGTCCTACATGATTCATCACAGTGTGTCTGAAACTTTGCAGACGCCGACGTGAAATTAAATTTAAATCGGTACCTTGTGGACCAAGTAATTTGTTGCGAAAGGTTAAAGAATCGCGTTTGACCTCGTTAGAAGTGTAACGCGTTATAATATAATTAAATGATGTCCATATAAATGCTCCTTCGCAGTCTACCTTACAGTTACAAGATATTAGATACGTATCTATTTACTCGACCCAATATACAATCCGCAGTAATGAGACTATTCTAACATCAACTAAGATGTAAGATACGTTTTACCCCTGCACGATTCTTATCCAACCATTAACCCGAGATTTAGCCAGTGCCCAGTACATAACGTACCACATGATCGATTAAGCCATATTCTGGCATCATGTGGGTTCTGGCACCATGCGGGTTCTGGCACCATGCAGGTTCTGGCACCATGCGGGTTCTGGCAACATGCGGGTTCTGGCAACATGCAGTCGGGATCGCATAGTTTGTAAACCCGTTCACACATGGTGCTCTTCTGGTCATAATACCTTTTTTGCCGCAACCTTTTCATTATTATTTAAATCTAGTTTTTATTTTCCATTTCTATTTTACCTACTTATCGTCCATCGATGGGCGTTCCCTTCTTGTCAGGGGTTCGGGGTAATATACATAATATGCATGTGCCATGTATATTGTATAATAATAATATGCATTATCTAACCAGAGAACACAAAACACGAACCTATTCGTCTACTAATCAATCTGATGAGAGCTGAGACACAGCTGGAAAGAGCATCACAGCACACATTTAGGAAACACAGCATGAGAGGTATACCCACCAGAGCGTAGAATATACCCACCATTTTCCCCAGTGTTCTGTCAGGGAATAGTGACCCGTATCCTGTAATTTTACCAACCTCAAATAGAGTCCCAATTTTACTGATGACAGTAAGTCTTTGTGGTGCATGGTTCTAGGATCCTTAATATTCCTTATATACATGATAATAATAGTATTCAAAAGTTCCATCGAATCCAAAAGGCCAAAAGTGTCCAGTAAATTATAAGACATGTTTGGGTAATGAGTCAATGAACAATCGACGCACCGTTGGAAATAATAAACATTCTAAGGTTATCCACAATATTGTAACTCTTTTGCCTTAACCGTGCGTCAACTGTCAACTGTCCATAGACATATCACTAAGTTTCCTATTTTTGAATAATTACCATGACATGCAATGCCTGAATAGTAAATATCCTCATACCTATTGTTGATATGATGGTAGAACAGTAATCAAAGGATGTCCAAAAGTTGAACCTTTCTCCAACTGCGAATTCGTTGTTGTCTTTAAAACATCTCGGCTGGTGAAGTACCAGCAGTTTCTTCCACTCATTATCCTCCAAAACATACGAACCCCTTTGGTCTGATAATTTGAAGTTTGGTTGCGATTAACCAATCAATATTCTCTTTTGAAATACTTGAACTTGCACAAGAAGGGGGAGGCAACTCTTCTCTGCTGTATGAAAATAATTTGCAAACTATAATGCACTTGCTCACCCATCCATCCTTTAAGGTCCTGAAAACGTTGCGCACTTCGTTTAGCTGTGTCTTCAATGTTACTATTCTCCATCTCCTGATCAATAGTTTATATTAATTTGTTATCCCTAATTAAATTAGTCACCAGACTGCTGAATGTTGATATGTAGAATTTCGTGCGACAAGACATTTATTTTGAATTTGGATTTTGGAAATATCGAAGGCATTCTCTTACCATGAAAACTATGGCTGATATGGAGATAAAAACTGCGTTTAAAGCCACCAGGCCCAGACTTATAGCCAGACCATTGCTCTTTAGAGACTCTTTCAGATCTGAAAATAAATCAGTTTATCATAACGATCTCCAGCAATATATCGAAATAAAGACTAAGAGTGGTCCAAAGTACGTTTATACGATTAATTATATGAGCACCGATTTTAAGAAAGAAATAAGTACTCAAATTGTGAATAAAAACCAGCTGCTTTAAAATAGGCCTTTGGACCATGGAAAATAAAAATAATATAATGATAGTTAAATTTAATATGGTGTGGTACTGTTGATATTTGTTTGACCAAATTTTCCTATGAAAATAGCATCGAGTAAAATGTTTTTAGCATTCATTTTCGATTACAAAATGTTCAAAAAACCTTATGTATTATGTTCTGCTGTAAACCCACCACTTCACAGAAACAGGGATTCATTCCGTTAGAGATTGTATAGTCTCTGGCTACTTACCTACAGAAAAAAATGTGCAAACCCAATGAAGCAATGAGCTCCAAAAGCCGGTAGAACGATTATGATCAGGAGATAATTTTTTTTTCACTTTGGTCGGTTCACCTGGCCTCTGCACTCATTCTGCTATACTTCGTGCCCATAATCATCAAGTTAAATCCTGCAGCTAACATCTTGACCCCAACAGTGTAACTATACTTTTTTACCCCGTACAGAATTTATCGCGGCTGAGTTTTGAGCAACTTAAAGTTAACCATGTAGGCAGCTCCCTCTATTTGGGGATCTCAGTCTTTTAATCAGTGGCGTAACGTTGCCTGTTGGCGCCCCCCTGCCGAAAAAAGCGCCCCCCTGTTGGCGCCCCCTCCCCTTTTGGTGCCCCTCCCTAAAATTGAACAAATTAGGTGATTTTAGAGAATACGCCGGTAAAATCTCTAAAAAAGTGTGTATCTAGAGCAAAACGCGCAGTTTTGCTAGTACTTTAGTTAAGTTTTCGAAATTGTCCCACATTCAAACGACGATTTGGCGCCCCCCTAAGACGGCGCCCCCCTGCACAGCGGGGTCAGCAGGGCCTTTCGTTACGCCACTGCTTTTAATAAGACTAAGTAGCTCTAACCAGAATATAATTTAATTTTAAAGCGATGCTTATATTACCCTTAAATTACCACTTACTGAAGATCGAAACTCTAATAGTCTATTAAAATTTAGATAAACCGTTTAAAAATGTTGGTGCCCCTCCCTAAAATTGAACAAATTAGATGATATTAGAGGATACGCCGGTAAAATCTCTAAAAAAGTGTGTTACTAGTACCGTAGTTAAGTTATTCCATTCAAACGACGATTTGGCCCCCCCCCCTAAGATTGCGCCGGGCGCCCCTCCTTCTCCCCCCCCCCCCCCCCCCCCCCGTACAGCGAGATCGGCGGCACCCTTCGTTACACCATTGCATGGCAAGTGGCAACCTTTTTATTTGGAATTGAGTGCTAATTATAAGTAATGTTTTCTAAAGAAAAGGAAAAGATATTGGAATATATTAGTATTAGTAATCTAATAGTTTTTTTTAATAACATTGATGCATTGCCATTAGTACGTTTCATGGCTTGTACAGTTGTAGCGCGATGCACTACTGGACCGTTCATCCAATAAGGATTCTCGCTTCTTCGTTAAATCAGCGAGATGCGCCACTGGGCCACGCCGAGCTATGTGAAGGATTGACATCGTCAATTGACGTTTTGGCTAATGGATTTAAAAAGCGTAACACCCTCACACCCTAATGCGTCACGTTGACGTACTAAGCGCGTTTGGTATTAGTAAAGATTTGTACAAGTTAGAGTTAGTATATGATATTATTATAAAAAGGATTTTAGCGACATTTTACTGATTATTTTTTCCCGATCCATGACTCAAAGTGCTAAAGGCACAAAAGAGTCAAGGACAAAGGTTAGCGATCGAGGTTTTTTTTAAATGTGGTAGCTTTGCGACCGTACCTGCGAGTGTGCGACCGTACGTGCCTGCGAGCACTGTTATCGCCCACGTGACTACCTGCGCAAAGTTATTTTGCGTGATAATCTGAATTATATAATTGTTGGCGCGCGGCGCTGAACCAACCAAGTACATTATTAATTTCAACATGTACGTATCCCACTAGGCACTAATTGATAGCATATTATTATTATTTCGAGTTAGTATTACTATTTTGCACAGATCCGTGTCAGGTTGCATAAATAATAAACATATGGTTACATAGAAGTATTACTCTAGTAGCAGGGAGGAATTGAGTGTGCACTTCGATGTACAGAGTTTTTTGCTGCTGAATCGGGTTAAATAGGCCATTGGTAACTCAAATCACCGAGGGGCAAATATTGTCTCGCTAGTCCCAACCCTGTGGAGCCACGCCCATATTTCATATTAGGCGCTTATTTGGGAAATTCCTATCTCAGCTTCTGAAGTGCTTAGAGACTTGAAATTGGGCTTAAAATGACCGCAATACACATGTTTATATTAGCACTATGAAGGTATTAAAGCTCTCAGGGACTTACTTTTTGAGAAAAATGAAAAAAACTAAATTTTCACTGAGGCGCGATGGCAATGCCAGGCTTTAAGCTACTAAAATTCACGAAGTTGAGTATATAATATTGTGAAAGTTAAATATTTATTTATATTTTAAATAGTTCTGGGGTTTCCATGTAAGATTTGATGGTGCCAGGTTTGTTCAGGCGTACATGGAAATTATGCGATGAATATATAGGTATATAAAAATCATATCAATATAAAAATAGATCAAAAAATAGATCTAAAGATTCACACGGCAGTCAGGGAACTTCCAGACAGGATGCTTTTGAAACAGGTATAATTAGCGCTTTTGTAATACAAAGTAGAAATACCTACTTTGTTGCTGTCGTATTATATTCCACTGTGAAACATTGTTTCTTGATTGTACCGTGCTTACTACTAAATTACAATTTTTGAGTTATCTTTCACAACCTTTGAGATTAACCTACGTAACTGGATACCCTGCCTCTGGAATTCTCAACAGTACTCGACAGTTATTTTGAAACGTGTACCAATTTCGCCTACTTCTTGGTTCAGCAGTGAAACCTTGTCGTGAATATGAATGCTTGGTTTGTTGTCATTCCAGTTGTTACTCTTTGGGGTCTTTGTGTGATACTTGGTAAGTTTCAGACGTTACTTTAGCGATTATATTGTTGCTTGAAGTTAGTTCCTATAATCATCAGTGTATTTATTGATAAGTTATTAGTATCTACGCAGTTTGTATAATAAAGCAATATCGAAGAGCTAAGAGCATCGACTTTCAGGTTGTTTTGTGTTGATATTGTGGTCACGCAAACAGTGGCTTTTGAGAAGGCAGAGTGCTAGGAGGGTGACATATCATCGTGTTTCAATCAATGCTTTAGATGGTGTAAGTTTGATGGTCGACTCAGTTATTTCGAATTTCCTTAAATATTAAGTTCAGTATTGCACTTACTATGAATATCTCTTTCGTGAATATGATATTTTTGTATTTAATTACTTCGTGATGATGGGTCTAATAAATTTAGGACCTAGAGATTAGTATATCAGAAGATGCTGTTCCCAGAGTGTCTTCTCCACCTCCTGTTGACGATGAAATTCCAGGAGCATCAGGAATAAATGTAGGTTAAAACAGTCTTCATTAATTACCTAATCAGTTGAGTAGGCTAACCATTTCAAAAATTCTATTCTGGAATTAATTAAATCACTATGACGTAGCTTTTAGACTCCTATAATTTACTCATTCGTGCTATTCGGATTTTGTAACGAAAAATGTGTCCTTCAATGTCATTATTTTTTAGATTAGTGAAACGGGTCCTGAATCCAAATTCAAAGGAATAAGCCTCTTAAAAGAAAGAGCAAAACTTGCAGAAGGCACGAATGCAAACCGAGTATGTGTTTTATGTGAAAAAGAAGAAAAATATCCAGAGCGTGATTTACGAGGTAAAATAAATTTACTAAATTCTTACAGTAAAATTATAGTAAAGATAGTTACATTTTAGTTAAATACGAATCGAATCACGTTTAATTGATCTATGTTTGTTACTAACAGAGTAACTTAAAAGTAGTATTGAGCTTTACTACTGTTTTAAAACGTGACGATACTTAATTCTACAGGAGATGACGATAAACGAAAGCTAGTATACGAAGCTGCCATAAAAATGGGAGATAGTAAAGTTCTAAACAACATTGCTAAATGTCCTGACACTTTTCGCTTCCACAACCAGTCTAAGTCCAATAAAATGAAAAGTCCAAAGCAGTGTTTTAAGAATTATATGAGAACAACCAAACGATTTAAACCAAAATCAACACCGAAAGATCAATCTCCAGAAGAAGAAGGAAGTTCCTGTGAAACTACAAAGAGAAAACGTGAAAGCACCAGATCTAGATCAGCAAGCGGAGAGATACCTGACCAACTGAGTAAAAGATCAAAAGCAACAAAATGTTCCATCTGCCAAAAGCATCAAGCAGGATCATGGCCAAATCAAACCTCACATCTATACAGAGTTTCTGAGATGAAAATGGGAACCACACGGGCTTCAAAATTTTTGAGTGCAATGGCCTTTAACGAAGATCATCTCTACAGGCAATATATTTATTGCCAATCCATAGGTGACATCCTTGCAGCTGACATTTACTATCACAGTGCATGCATGTGCTCATACCTGCTTTCTTATGAGAGACAGGTTGAAAAACTTATGAACAATTTTCTTAGAGAAAGTGAAGAGAATATTCACGACGACGGATTGAAGGAGGTATTCGAAAAGCTTGATTTCCAAACTCAAGCTTACAAGCTGACTGATATCACAGACAGTATAAACAATGTTCTAGATCTTAATTTCAATAATCGAGCTACAAAATTCAATCTAATTAAATACTTTGGAGATGATATATCATTTTCCTATCCTAAAGACAGATCTGTGTCTCAGATAGTGTTCAAGTCATCAGTTCCAGTATCTGGAATTATTGAACATAACCTTAGAGATCGTGATGCAATTACGGAATGTGCAAAAATCTTGTCAGCTGAGATCAGTTCATACAAGTTTGAATTGGAGGACAGTCTGTGCTTGCCTAGTGATCTGGCTATATCTTTAGAGCGATTCAAAGATGCAAGACCGCCTCAATGGTTTAAGTTTATCTCAAAACTTTTCTCTGGCAGAAAAGTGACGCAGGGAGATTCGTGGTTTCTGAAATTTGATGCATCATTTCAGTTCTTTTCTTGTTGGATCTCTGG
Source organism: Bolinopsis microptera (assembly GCF_026151205.1). Taxonomy (NCBI): domain Eukaryota; kingdom Metazoa; phylum Ctenophora; class Tentaculata; order Lobata; family Bolinopsidae; genus Bolinopsis; species Bolinopsis microptera. Next base: position 15,206,257 of record NC_087073.1, read on the forward strand.
TCTTAAGACACCGATGCATTGTGGCATAACACAAGCTGTTCACTGTCTGACTAAGTCAAGAGAACTTATTGATATCATCAACAGGTTCGGCTTTGGAACAGGCTACGATTCAATGAAGAGAGACGATATTGAAATGGCTCAGACAGATATCGATACTGCGGGGAAGGATCGATGCCCAGTCAATAATTCCATAAAACGTGGAATTCCAATCCAAGGAGCTGTGGATAATTTCAACCACAGAGAAAGAACTGATAGAGGAGGAGATGTCAGCAACGACACCGTTCTTGTCATATGGCAGAATGCAAATGGAAAAGATGAAGATATGGAACCAAGGACTATGAGTAAGCGTGACACGACCAAATACGCTGTGGACAGAAAGCGGAGTTTGCAGCACACATTACCTTGCCAGCAGCTAATGACGTCGCAGCTTGCTAAAAATTCAGGAGAAATAAACGAGGAGTTCTCGCCAATAACTGATCACATACACAAGTACTCAATGTTGACTGAAGTGAACGACGATTTCTTTGCATGGTTTGTTTCCAGACTCAAAGGTGCAAATGATATTCCCAATTTTACTGCTTTGCTCAGTAAACTAACATCTAGGGAAGTTAGGATGATGACAGCGAAATCATTTATCCCGATACTGCCATATCCCGCAACCTTAATGGACAGCTGCATCAGAGAGGCGAAACTTTTGGAGCACTATGGTGTGATGAAGGGGTGTACTGTCTCGCAAAAGACATACAACTACTAAAACCGGAAGTTTTCGGGTCAATATTTTTAGGTCTTGGCCCGTTCCATTGGAGTAAGATAATCATGGGTGCAATCGGTAAGTGGCTAATTCCCTCAGGAATTGGAGAAGCCCTAAAAAAGTGTGGAGTCTTTGCAGCTGATGTTGCACTGTCAAGTGTTCTGAAAGGAGGTGATTACATCAAAGCAAAAGACGGTATTAATATGATTGCGGAGTCTATTTTACGCCTCCAATATGAAGCTTTTCTCGAAAGCGATGAATTTATTTTATGCAAGGAGGAAATTAATCTTGACGATATAGAGTTTGACATTGAACAAGTATTAAAAAAAGTCTATGATAACTCTGACGAAAACGACTTTGAAAGCTGTTGGGAAAGTTACAAGGTTTCATTGGACAGACTACACAAGGCATTTCTTCAGTTTAAAGGATCTAATAGCGGAAATGAAAACTTTCTCTACTGGGAAATTTTTCTGAGAGACATGTTCCCATGTGCAAGAGACTTTGAGGTATCCGTCCGGACTGGAAACTGGGAGCTGTTTCTCTCTGCAGTGGAAAGGAGCTTAGGAATCTTCTTTGGCACAGGAAAGCCAAATTACAGTAGATATGGAGCCCTCTTTTATCAAGATTGTTTGGATATACAGAGAAAATTCCCAGCCCTACACAAGCACTTCAAAGACGGGAACTTTGTCTGTTACTTATCAGAGCGCAAAGGAAGTGCAATAGGATTTGACCAGGCCCTTGAAAAGGCATACAATTTCACGGCTAAGGCATCTGGTGGTATCATTGGATCAACTCGTCAGAAAGAAACAGTGGCTCTCTGGAATATCATCAAACATCACAAAGACTTGTTCGTCTCTTTCCTGAAAGAAACAGCAAGCATTGGTGAACACCAGGGAGAGCTGAACAATCTCCACCACGAGTTCAATCCAAAGTCAGCAGAGAAGGGTAAGTCCCGAGCAGATAAACTGGTTGCTTACATCAAAACTGTTGGCAATCCGTTTAAAGTTGATAGCCCTGATCAGCTGATTAATCTGACAAGTCGTGAAGTCGTGGCGAATCGAGAATACCTACTAGACTGTGTCGAATTTGGACGAGCAAACTATGGCGAATTCGTCCAAGACCGTTTATTTGATAAAAGCAAGAGCTTGCATGCCTCCATAAGCTTCAAGTATCAGTCTTCTTATATGTCCATTGAATCCAATGTAATGGCTAAAGAGAAGAAGGTTAAGGTGCTCACAGACGACCAACTAAATACATCTGCAGTGAACTTTATCGAGTATGCAGCATCCAGGGGATGGGGATTGGAGGAACTGATCATTTATCCTTTAACTTCACGTCCAGTTTATCTACTAGAGAAAGATTCACTGAAGCAAAAGAAAGCCCCCAAATCAGATCTTGCCAAACAATTGTTACAATTACTTGACAAGGAATCGATTGTGGTTAACGAGACCAATCAGTTACCTCATGTAAAAACGACAGCAGTTGTAATTGATTTTATGGCGATTATCAGGAAATGGACATCAGTCAAGTTAACAGGTGTCAAAACCTTCGGCTCGTTCTGTGAGAAAATTCTGAATAACGTGACTTCATATGGGCAGCAAAGTGAGCAGATACATATTATTCTAGAAAACTATAAAGACATGTCTATCAAAGGAGCAGCACGAGTAACCAGGGCAACCAAAGACGGCAATTTGAATGTAGGTGCTGTTTGTGAGGTGGTGTCCGAGGAACAGTCCTTACCATCTCCTTTGGATGATTTCTTTGACAGACAGTCCAACAAAATCAGTTATCAGAACTTTTTTGTAGAATATTGCTCTTCTCACTACACATCAGAAAAGCCACTATACTTGGCAGGAGGCATAAAATCGGACCCAGATAAATGCACAGTGATTTCAGATGGTGTTATAAATGAAGCGATAGAATTTAGGGCATCTCACGAAGAGGCTGATGATCGTATTATGTTTTCGATCAGTAAGATTCATGCTTTGTCAACAGAAAGTTGCTGTGTCTCTGTTGTGTCACCTGACACAGACATTTTCGTAAACCTTCTTTACTATCTCCAAAGTGCATGGCATGGTCTTAATCTTTACTTGCTCAGAAAGGGTGATTTTAAAGTAAAGACAATACAGCAAAAAGAATTACATCCTTTACACTTGCTACTGAGCAAAGTCGATTCTAGTCTAGTGAGAAGCCTGCCAGCAGGACACGCATTGACAGGTTGTGACACTGTCTCAAAAGTTGGCACAAAGTTGGCTTTGTTGAAAGCTCTTAAGCAGTACAGCCATTTCATTACGGATTTTGGATTGGATGTACTTGACGAGGACATGTTTGAAAAGGCAGAACAATTTTTAGTGAAAGTTGTAGCTAACAAGGCATTCATGAACTGTGCAACTTTTGACGAACTTAGACTAAGAATGCGGCAGCAAACAAGAAACGTAAGGTTTGTGGATCTTCCATGCTCGTCTAATGAAATAAGGCAGCATATTCGAAGGGCATACTTCCAAGCAAGGTTGTGGCTCGAAGCTGCAACAGGGGATGCATCTAAAATCCTTGATGTTACAGAATACGGATACGACATCAACTTATCTCCCACTTGGTTTGTGCCTCCACAAAGACCAATTGATATACCTGAACCATGTAAATGTAAATCCTGTGTCAGGATCACCTGCCCATGCAGACAGAAACAATATGCATGCTCTAATTATTGCAAATGTGGTGAAATGTGCAAAAACCCAATCAATAATGTGGAATAGGAGATTGAACTTATTTTGAGTTATATGGGCAGATATTGTAATGTCTCTTTGTAAAAGTTCCTAAAAGATGTGTGTGTTTCAGTTAATCAGTTATTTTCATTTGTAAGCTTTTGTTAATGTTGTTGCTCTTCTGGCAGATTAAATCAGCACATTGGTTTCTTTTCACAATATTATGTACTCAACTTTATGAATTTTAGTAGCTTAAAGCATGTCATCCTCATCGCGCCCCAGTGAAAATTAGTTTTTTCCATTTTTCTCAAAAAGTAAGTCCCTGAGAGCTTTAATACCTTCATAGTGCTAATATAAACATGTGTATTGCGGTCATTTTAAGCCCAATTTCAAGTCTCTAAGCACTTCAGAAGCTGAGATAGGAATTTCCCAAATAAGCGCCTAATATGAAATATGGGCGTGGCTCCACAGGGTTGGGACTAGCGAGACAATATTTGCCCCTCGGTGATTTGAGTTACTAATGGCCTATTTAACCCGATTCAGCAGCAAAAAACTCTGTACATCGAAGTGCACACTCAATTCCTCCCTGCTACTATATACACGATTTTCAAATTCAATATAGAATTATATTAACTGGGCGGCGCTCGGCAGTCGGCATGTCACTTCGCCATATTGATATTTGCATGTTTATATAAACAGTAAAGACTGGGCCGTCCCCAGGTTGTATGGGATATGATAAAATACGCCATCACGGATCGGGAAATTGAGCGGCCATCCACAAAAGAAAAACGGCCGCATTTCTTGTTCGTTGTGAAGCTAACTCGTTGCATCACCGTCCCCCTGGCCCATAAAATAATTGACCTTTGATCAGTCGTTCTTAAAGGATTCACAATTTCACATTAATCTATATAATTATAATAAAGTTCAGTCTATTGCATTGACCACTATCAGTATGTTCAATTTTTCTATTAAGGTGATCTCAGTAATTTAAAATGCCGTGACTTAATTCGTCAATTCATAAAAAATTATGGTTTTTTTTCTTTTTTACACTATCTTTGGAGAAATATTTATCCCAATGAACAAATGAAATTTGTCCAACTTGCCAAAGACTAATTTTACCACATGCTATATCATAAAAGATAAGATATTATTATCAATGCAGTACCAACCCGCAGCTTGAGCTTGACTGAATATCATGATCTTTATCACAAGACTTAGTTATCAATAGGTTAAAAAATACTATCCAAAAAGCACTTAGACATCGTCACGATAGCATATAATATAATAATATTAACTTTAATCATACGCATAGCACAAGACAGACAGTTACAACAGATCGCAAATTCAAAGATATACGTGCAAGGAGGTCTACAAATAACTGTGTCGTCGCTGATTTTGTTCGTTAAAAATTTGTCGTTAATTGTAAGTTAATTAGCATTATGCTGTGTATCAATTGAGCTTCTTGTTCAAGGTTAATTTAACTGCTGTTTTACCAATTGGAAGTTAGGATCTAATGATGTCGTTTTCTTTATTTTTAAGTCAACATTTCTCAGGCGGAAGTTTTGCAAACACAAATTAAACAAGAATATAAACCTGTGTATTATGATAATTTAGTAACTATAAATTGTGCGTGGTTGCAATTTAAGGAGGATTTCACAAAATCATGGTATTTAATAGCGTCACCTCACAATTGCTTAGTACACAGCTGTATGAGACACTGAGACAGCAGCCTCAATCATTACTTAACAGTCTCAATATCTTGCCTGCTTATTGTGTGATACAAGTTTTTGACGTTTGTATAATAGACCTGATTTAATTCACCTGAAAAGGTAGCAAATGTGTTCAGTAATGAGTCGTCCATTCTCCTAAAAACTGATGTTGAAGTAAGAAGTTGAACTTTACGGTCATACGGCATTTGGTGGCATAAGTATAACTACTACTATATAATAACTAACGAACAGGTTAAATTCGTGGGGAGGTATATTTGAATCGGGCCGTAACTACTAACAAGTGAACAAGCAATACCGAAATACGCTGTCTTAATTGAGCCGTTTAAGTGATGTTTTAACGGAATTTGGTCGGTGTTAAATAATTCTTAGGCTTTTTATAATTATACGGATACTGACGATACATGAATATTTGTAATTTGTTGTGACTCATGCCACCTGTACTAAACAAGAAGTATTGATTTACAAATTTAAATGTCAATGATAAAATTAGTTATTCTATCATGTATTAGTACTTGAGTCGTGGCGAGGCAAAAAATAAGTAAGCCATATTATCGAAACTATTAACCAACCACGGACCACCAATCGACAGTAATCTACATTATACCTAACAGATATTGTAATAATGACAGGGCAGGGCTGGAGGGAGCGACATTAGGGCGGGACCTTATGAGGGAGGAGGTTTGATAGTGTAATTGAAACTTGTTACCTTGTTGGAGCTTGAACGAACATCTACCACAGAAAGAAAAGATTACCATATCTTCCCAGGGGAGTGCCTATGATTTTATTGAGGTGTACCAGTACCAGTACCAGTACCAGTACCAGTACCAGTACTAGTTATTGGGGGAAAAGAGAAAAGATGCTGCACCAGATTAAGCTTCATTAAATAGAACTGCGAACCGGATATACTCAGTGGAAATTATAATTTGGTGCCACCAATCAACAGTTGATCAGATTAATCTGGTTAAAATGATTGCTTTACGTTAACAGTAACACCCATTGGTATTATTTTACCAGACTTCCCAGTGCAAATGAAACGGTGATGATGTAGGGAAATGTGATAGACTTAGAGTGAAGATAAGATGCATCAAGCCTTTATATGGCGGTATGGATGAGGGGTGGGTTGAGAAAGGAGGAGAGAGGGGGTGCAGAACCGCACGATAGATTTCTGGGGATAAAGCTAGGGTTCAGATTTGAACTTGAACGCTATTTTGAACATATTTTTCTAAAAACATTGTTTCCGGTCACTACAATTAAGAATTAAACACTTGATTATTAATTTTAGTTACTTGACCTGTATCCTTGTACACAATTTACAATTAGTTCATTCAGACTAATTTTTCAACTTTACTTACGTTTATCCTCAAATTGGCCCATCATAGTTTCAACAAGACCAAAAAATGACTGTTAATTGACAGTCAGCTCAAACTACAAATATCTACATAAAAGACAGTTTGGTAGTCTGTAATTACGGGTGTCGATAACAACTTTATATCATCCTTCGTAAATGTTTTGTGTTTTGATGGCAACAAATATTAATAGCTGTGTCTGGTGTCGTAACAGAATTGTGACTGCCAGCAAGGCGGAAGGAGACATACTATTAGTGGGCGGCACAACATGAATTGAGTTCTCTATTGTATCTTTATTAACTGTATTATCATTATGATTATGGGATGTGATCTTTACATAATATGCATGGGCCTCACTTTCATATCATGAGATTGGCCTGCTTTACTGGAACACCATTTTAATACACAAAAATTGACCAAAACCCATAATTGGGTAGAGTGGACCGCTGCCATAACTGGGTAGAGTGGACCGCTACCAGTGTCTCTCTTTCCCAAACAAAAGGAAATGATATTAATTTGAATAACTGTCCGCAAATGCAAAATGATACCGATAATGAAATCGGTCGCTCGCTTTTCCCATTCATTCACGGCTTACGAATTTTAATAATGTTCGATTAATTCAAATTGCATCAATCACATTCATGATATGCTGTAAAAATCTAGCTTTGGGTTGATTTCGGGTCAATACCTAATATTTCGGGATAAGGGCGGTAGTCAGTGTCCAATTAGCTGATGTTTATTGAATCGTTATTTCCTAATGCAGCTGCCTTCGGGTAGTTAATGGGAACTGTCCACTCTACCCGAATATGGATTTTGGTCAAATATCATCTCTTTTTGATTAATTTCAGGGTCCTTGACAAAGTCGAAATGTTAACTTCATACTGTTTGTTTTAATTCCTGTTTACTGATAAACTGATAACTTCATTTAAGTAATAAGGAGGAAATTTCAACGATTTCGAAATTTTACCTTTGAAAACATTTCCTTGTGTTTAGGTAAGCATATCCGTCGATCACCGACTGAATATACCACTTTATAAAGTTGATAAAAATCGTGAAAATAAAAATTTTCGGTGATTTTAGCAATTTTCTATCAATTCGGGCGTGTCCACACGAGTGCAACTTTTTGATTTTAAACTTTTAAACTAGCCTAATGCACAATATAGACCAATAGGAAGCAAAACTGACTTATATTAATGTCACGACTGTAATAATCAATCACGAGTTGTATCTAATCTGATTTCAATCTTCCTACCAAGTCCGCTCTACAGTCCGCTCTCAAATTTCTAACCGCTCTAAAATCTGCTTGTGGGTACCGCTCTAGAGTCCTCATAGTATGGGCTCCTGTAAGGGAGATCCGCTCTAGAGTCCTACTCTGACGATTTGACTCCGCTCTATGGTCCTACTCCCGAACTGAGGTCCACAACCCAAAGGATGGCCCAACACCAGTGACCAAAGAATACTAAATCACAAAATTGTTTTTTTTATAAAACGATTCTTCAAAAAAGCAATAACTTCAATAGCGAATATCGTTATGAAGGAGCAAACTATGAAAACTTTATGAAGGAGCAAACTATGAAAACTTTCCGGTAGATTTGCAGAAGAAATCCCGATAACACTCATGTGACCATTTAACCTTCACACAAACATCGAACGCTGTAAGAAGATGACGATCGGACCTCATTAGATTTTCAGAATGCTTGAACAATTATCTAACCTTATTAAGACCTCAAATTTTGAATATAATAACCCCTTAATTGTGTAAAATCCATTTGAAAAGTTGTTACTTTGTCAAAAATCAAGTTTTAAAAACAGTAAATAAAAATAAATTAATTATTTTTTCATATAATGTAAACTAGAGTCTTTAGACACGATTATCTTCAAGGCCTGTTGTCCGAGATGGCTGTATCTTTCATACTTTTGAATCTACGGACACTTGAATGTAGGCTACAATTGACTGTCTTAAAACAGGGGTTCCAGAAAACACACTTTCAGAGCTCTAACCCACTTTAAGGCACCTGAATATGGCGATTTTGGGTTTTTACCGAATTTCGTATAACATTGAGTGCTGGCGCGTATTTTGCGCAGATTTCTTAAAAACCTCCACATAACTATTTCTTATTCCTTTCATCTTTGACATTGAATTAGAATGTTTTGAACTTAAAATATGCCTTCTGAACGACTTTCGATGAGTCTTAATGCCTGAAAAAACAGTAAAGGGGGTATAAATTATAATAGTATAGGGGGTAAATAGTATAATAGCCAGCACTGTGATAAATATATTATGCAATTTTAAATTATGAACACTGAACAGCCGTATCTGCTATGCATACGTGCCTATCACTCTATTTTTAAATATACCGCTTGGGTATTAGAACATGGCTTAGTTTAAAGGCACTGATCTAGTGCTGTGTATAAACATTAAACAGCTCAAATTAATTATTAATTGAATAGTAGACAGAAAAGGCTGGTAATTATAAGTTGTGCGTGGTGGCCACATGCACTGCATGAATGGTTTTAATTAGTGGAAAGAATGGTTGACAAATTTATCAATTCTGACATGAGAACCTATAAAAATTATGGAAACTGTGGTTCGAGTCAGGTATTTGTACTTTTAATGCTTTACTGGCCATCATAAGATTAAATTAATATTTTTTAAAGCAAACTAACGAAAATACCCTCAAAATGTGAGTCAAACAGTGTGACAGATTGACCAAGTTTAGTTTCACTGTTGTAATACCACTAAACCTAAAATAATCTAAAGTAAGTAAATCTGCAGCTTGATGGATTTCTATTTCCATTGCCGTGGCTCTGCCCTGTTTTGATCTTTTACTATAATTCGTGAGAAATGACTTTTGAACAGAAATTTGTTTCTCAAGAGGGTCAGTTTGTGAGGAAGTTGGGAGATTTGACTGGCTGAACTATTTCTAAATTCTTGGTGCATGTTCAAATTATGAAGTTACTGTCTTGATACGGGGGAATATGGTGAAGGAAATTCATTAATATTCTCAAACTGTTTTGTACCTGTTTTAGGGCGCTCCCACAAAATCGCTTGCGATCGCCCAAATTTTTGAAAAATGTTGAGAAAAGGCACTGTGGGTATAAAAGTAAATTCGATGTATTTTTGGACGCTGATTCCGAATCACTTCCCATGACGTAAGATAAAATATGCGCTTGCATCTTGCAGTTTTTAAACGCATACAAGTAGAATTAACTTTTCGAGTAATTTGGGGGAAAACAGAGAAAATTTGCACAAAATAGAGCAAAATTGGTTTTATCAGCCATTTTTGCCTCCCGTTCTATGTTAATAACACGAAAAGTAAGCATTTTAGGGTATATGTTGCTTCATAAGTTGTATATAAACATAACTATTTTGCACAATTTGCACTCACTTAAAAATCTCTAGGGCCTTCATAGCCCAATTTACCAGATACCCATATTTTTGCATGATTTCTGGAACCGAAAATCAGTTTTTCGCCAATAACTGAAAAAGTAAGTACTTTAAGGCATATGTTTTTTCGTAAGTCATATATGAATATGCCAATTTCGGTTCTTTTGCACACTATCCAAAGACTCTATCACGATCCTATCAAAAGTTAGTAAAATAGGCTCAGCGCCACGCCCAAAATGGGTTTTTATTTGGCGAATTTCTCGAAAAGTTAGAATTTTAGGCCATGTGTTGATCAATAACTCCTACATAAACATGCATATGCGGCTTCGTTTAAGCCTATTTTGAAGTCTCTACGACCTTCAGAAGCAAAGGGTCAGTTACGTTATTGGGTCAATATGGGCGTGGCCCTCCTGGGTTTTCCCCACGGTAAAAAAATGTCTCCAACCGAATATCGTTTATTCATACCTTTATGAAGGTCTGTGCAAAGTTTCGTGAGTATCTGAAAATTTGCAGGTTCATTTCCATAAATGTCCATATATGACTGGACTACGTGGGCTATCACAGTATAATCAGCTCACTGCTCAGCATCTAAAAATTCTTCGATTAAATTGTAATGAAAACCAGTATAATTTCACCTTATAGTTTGTAACAGGGTAAACCTTGAAGTGGAAGTAAATCATAAACCATATATAGAGAGAGAGTGAGGTCAGAGAGAAACCATATGAATTGATACAAGATACCGATACAAATTGTTGACTTTGATCCCAGACAGTAGTTTATAATAATGGCATTGCACTGCAATTCGCAGATGGCAAATCTTTGCCGTCACCACGCGTTCGGCGTTATATCATTGGTTATTTTAATTTTCCGAGTTGAACAAATATACAAATATGTATTATTATTAAGTTTTTAATATCGTTTTAATGGTGTTTCGGAATCAGCATAAAAATAATTAGAATGATGCTACTTTCATATCCTCAGGGTCATTCTGTAAAAAAATTTAAAGCCTTGGTGGGACCGGCCATGCAACAACTTGATATTGTCAGAAATAATGATTATATTGTCCTCGATCATATTCATAAGCGTCGCCCGGTCTTTTATCTTGCTCATGTTCGAAGCCAATTTGAGAATTGCTCCATTATCTGGCGCCTTTTACTAAATGATCACTTAATGATCAATTAGAAAGCCTTCAAAACAGAGTTGTTGAATAAATTGTATCAAATGAGGGCCGCTATCCACCTGATCTATATATTAAAAGTCCATTAAAACACAAGAGAGCTATTAAAAATTTAAATAGATGGCTGCAACTACCCACCTGAGTTATATGATAAAAAGTGCAAGTTTGTTGACACTCTTTCTTCATCTCAAAAGTTTGACTTGATTTTATTTCTTCCACGATGTATTAAACAATTTATTTTCTGTGTCATTGCTCCACTATCTGTCTTTCTACCAATTTGGTGCCTTGCACTAAATCACTTAAATTTTAATTAGAAAGCCTCCAAAAGAGAGCTGTTGAATAGATTTTAATATCTGAAGAGGTCCCCAGGTCCCCAGATCTATATATTACAAATTCCATTAAAATCTAAAACATTGTCCGTTTCTAAGCAATTCGAACACATTGAGTTTAACAAATACAATCACGTTTGTTTGATTGTTTCATCAAAAGAAACTTTCTGATTAACATAATAACCTGGGGTCCCCAGGTAATGGATGACCATAAGTAAAAATAGGCGGCACCTTGCGCACCTCATAAGTATATCACAGGGAAAGCAAAATATAAAGCTGGGAAAGCTGTATATATATACTGTATGTACAAGCTATACTAACATTATGACTCAATTTAGGTCCTAAGTTTTCGTTGAGGTGGTCCAGCCACTTCCTATATTATTTTTCCGTTTTGGTGATTGATAAGACTTTATAATCGTATTCATAAAAATGTTTATAAATTAGCAAGCTAATATTATCAATTATTAGAGTATAATCCGTTACCCTTCATTATCCAGCCTCAAGGTAAACTAGGATGACACTCAGCAAATCCCCTCTCGTTGACAAGTACAATATCTTTGCGGACCATATCCTTGGGCTGGCTCTCGCCCTGGTATCTCTCACAGGAACTGTCCTTAACATTTCAAGCTTCATCTACTTCAAGAGACAGGAAAATGCCCGGAGAAACAGCCGCTACTTCAAGAGACTCTACCTGGTGATAACTCTAAATGACACTCTCATCTGCCTGTCTCTGTTACCAGCTATTCAAGCTGTTTTCTCTCCTAACCGAGGACAGAGTGTGTACGGTGAGAAGAATAACAGTTTGATGTTCTATAACAAGATGTTTTGCAACGTGTGGGTTGTATCCTGGTGGATGCTTTCCCAGCTCTCTACTGTCATGGTTGCGTTTCTTAGTCTCTCTAGACTGTTTACTCTCACATTTCCCCTTAACGAGATCAAGCTCTGGCTCTCTTGGGTTATCCCTACCGGATTTGTTTTGGCTTTCATCGCGTTTTGGGCCGTTCTTGAAGTGGTCACTAACACCACTGCCTTCTACGCTCAAGAGGTATTAGCTTGCTTCTTATTTACCCTACCAATCTATGACATTATGGCTGTGGTAACGAATTCAGATCTTCTGGTAGGGGTATTAAGCGTGGCTGCTTACAACATAGGCCCAACTTTAATCTTCCTCATCACTTGCACCTCCTGTGCCCTGTCTGTCGTATCTCTCCGGAAAACCAGTCACAGGGTCAGAGGTTTGGGTAACACTGGTAAGCGTCTCCAAGAAGCTACCAAATCTACCATCATCTTCACTGTCATCTACATTCTCTGTAACATACCGCTGCTTATCTTCGTATGGCTGTACCTTGCTGATGTTTATAGAGAGATGGTAAATCTCAAAGAGGGAACTGTGATGATCCAGTTTTTGATTCACTGGAACAACAATGCCAGGCCACTGACTGCCGGGAACAGTTTCCTGAAGCACTATATGTCAGTTCTGATGCACCAGTTTGGTGTGGCCCTCAACAGTACGATCAACCCTATTTTCTATTATTTTAGGATGAAGGAGTTCAGGAATATGATCAGAGGAAAGTCTACTTGAGTACTTGTTTCCGCCTGTGTGGGTCTACTTGAGTAATTGTTTCCGCCTGTGTGGGGCTACAATATTTATCGGAAACATTTTTCTAGAAGAAGCTGAATAATATATCGAAAAGTTTATTTGTACCATGGGTCCGTTATCCATGTCAGCACTGGAGAAGGTGATTAAGAGTTTTTCTCGTGCAATCTTTCAAATTAACCAAGTATTATTTGATTTGTGATTGTTGCTATAACTTAATAATGTTTGCTCCGATATTTTCAAAATTTTTCAGAGGCGAATCATGAATCAATGATGGTGGTTGATAGGCTGGTTGGTAATGGTAGGCTGGTTGGCACCAAGTTTACTGCCTTTAGTTATCAGTATCTACTTCGATACTGACGTCATTTGGGATATGTCTACTGTATAATTGGGAGCTTAAATTGACCGGAATCATTTACGTTGTTATTTTATGTCCATAATTTATTCATTTTAAAAATGTGTTTTTATGTTGCTTTACAATAATGCTGACCGTCGTATTGTTGTACTAAACTCAAATGTTTAAAATGATTTCAAATCATTAGAACAGAAAAACGTACCTTTTTTCGTTGTACATGTACAGTTGAGCAACTTTTGTAATTGAAAAGTCAACATGACAAACTACAGCACGAATAACGAAGTCAAATATACGAAATGCTAGTTTAAGTCTGGCTTTAAAATTTTCTAAGTTCAAATTTAACTCGACAATATTTCGACGCTAATGACCTTATATCCGAAACAAAAATTAAACATGTTGAAAATTTAAACGAGCCACTAAAATGTCCATATTATTTAATTACCCTGTAGACTGTTATAGCTAGTTATATCGGCTCTACAGTGAGCCGATATAACTAACTAAACTGCCAGCATATATAATATCTCCTCGTTGTTGTGCATCATTACCCACGTGACCTGCTATATAACTACCGCCCTAATCCGTTAATAGCGTGAAGATTTACGCAGCAATTATACTCCTAATTTATAACCAGGAATTGAACTTTTACCACAGACAAGTTTTCACGGAAGTGAGTCAATTTTCGTGCAGGTTTGCGATATTTGACATTACTATAGTGACATAATTACTAGTTACATTACTACATAATTCTTCATCAATGCTGAAATCAGGGTTTGACTGATTCGAATTTTGTATTGGCAATGATATGAAAAATGATGAAAATGTGATAATATCGTTGAAGATAAAAACAGTCTAAAGGAAATTGCACTTACCGCAAATTTGGGCGAATAACATAGTTAGGAACTACAACGGGTTTTCTTCAATCATGGTTTCTTCTCTTCTTTCTTCTCGTTCATCGTCATTATTAGTTATTAGATAAACTGCTTAAAAAGAACGTGCTTACAGAACATACTATAATATAGATAAAAAAGTTCGAATAAGATTGAAATTAACGATGCGAACAAAACATAATGGCTCATATACAGTATACACACAGTACCCGCATAGTGTGGGAGTATTATATAGGTACGAGGTGCGCAATTAAAAATTGAAAATTGAAAATTACTCCTATTCCAATTAGAAGCGTGCAGGCGAAAGTGATAGAAATACTTGTGGAACTTCCCAACACATTCACCGCCACGAAATGTGCTATATTTGAATTTTCTAACATCAGTTTTTTCAATTGAAGACTGCGGTTGACCTTGCCAGTTGCCATACAATTATACAAATTGAAAAATAATGAAATATTCAGTAATATGAGAGGAAGAGACTATAAGTATAACTATATTTGAGAACACTACAAATGACGTGTCTACTGTCTAAGAAAGGAAACTCAGGAACTATTGCATCCTGTTCATTAGAAACTGTTTTTTTCGGCCAAATGCAGTGTCAAAAACACACCTCTTAATGTGACAATCTTACAATGAACGGCAAACGCTATCCGGTATAAGTACTAATACTATTAGGTTATAACTTAAGGAAACTGGCAAGCACTCCGAACCTTTTTCTGTTAAGTGTGAACTTCGCAGTCGACTGTAAGTGTAACCTTCTCCTTTGACAGAAAGTGAGAGAAAGTCCCAAACTGCTGAAGTCTAGTTGTAATACATTTGAACAAGGTGTAACATTGTTCCATGCATTTAAATCGAAACCTGCTACCACTGACTAGTAAATTTCGCTTAAGATAACTACAATCAGCCAATTTAATGTATCACAGCCGAAAGCATGCGTTCCTCTAGAAGGCACTTATAACTGATACCCATCATGGGTAACGACCTAACCTAAACTGTTGCAATTTACCATTAGCACAATACAATCAATACTAAACAGAATTCAATAACCATTATTATTATATAGGAAACGCTTAGCTGATCGGCAATCCGAAAATAAACGTTGATAGCGATTATCCACCGGTCAACTTTACCTGCCGATCTTATTTAGAATTCATTTTCTGTATTGAAAATAAACCTAAAAAGTGAGTTCAACAGTGATATGAAGATATGCGTAACAGTGAGTTGTATCTCACGAGCGCCTCACAGCGGGAAACGATTAGTTGTATCCGTGTGTAACATTAGATAGTTCTGCTTTAAAGTTTAAATGTCGCTAAAAGTGAGGTAGCGGTGCTAAGTTTGACACGTGACAGTAGGCTGTGTAACTGTATTGGTACCACTAACCACCCCACATAACTCCTTATACTGGCAGTAACATCTGTCTATAATAATTATAGGGGTATATTTTACAATGGATTAGTTTATTCTGCGATTATTGTTAAAACATGTGGTCAAGCTTCTCCTCATTTCACCACAAATAAGAACCGGAATCTAATATTAATGATATTTCTGCCGTAGAACTAATTATTTAATTATTCCTGCCTTTTGAGTTGTGAAGGTACATACAATATACATATTGATTATTGATATATATATACCGAACATCCCTAAACGCCACTTTATCGTCCCAAAAAAATGTATGACGACTAACTTGGTATTGGGTTAAACCAAGAACTTAACCAGCTAATTATTTTCAGATGTTTGCTTACAACTGATGTGTATAAACACGGAACCGTTTATGTACGAGGTAGCTACGATTACTAATTCACTGATAATCGGCGGTGATGCAACCTGCAATTCCTGCAACCGCTGTACGGTATACGGAACACAAGTACTTAAGTCTAGTCCTTAAACGTGAGAGCCAGTCTCTGGTAGATCTTTCCTTTAATTGCACCACAAATATCTAATTTTAGACAATTTCATGTTGAATCGCATTTTACGTAAGAATTGTGTCTGTTGTTTTGGCCATACTGGATGGTATTCGAACTACAAAATATTTTGTTTGAACAACATCTTACATCTTACTTGACTGTTTTCAATCGCTCTTTAACTACTATAACACTGGCAGTCAAGACGATGCGTACTTGAGGAATCTTAAGAATGAGTGGGCTGAGCAAGCAATCCTTGATACAGATACAGTACCGACTGGTGAGCGTCCATTATTTTTCTATGTTTGGTACAAAACATCATTTGAAGACTTACGCTTTTTTGCAGGAATCATGCCATGTGCCAGGCGATCTAGATGGAAATCAGTAGTGACTTGTTGGTCTCGAATAGCCCTAAAATATTCTAGGTTGGTCGCATGTATGCATCAGATGTGCACTTGATATCACATCCCTCCACAGGGATCACTTGACATTATGTAACCCTCTGCAATGTCAAGTGATCCTTGCGGGCGCAACTGTCGTTTTGATAATCCGACATGACGAATCGGATCACGTCACTGATTGGGAACCTGTTAATGGCCTGTCGGTATAAGGCACGTTTTTCATTACAAACTTACATCTCATTATCATCTCATTCTTGTGTCGATTTGATCGCAATCCACTTCTACCAGAAACGTACGTTTTTCTCTGAATTTCCACATTTACCAAATTGCTTTTAAAAAGAACAGCAATTAGTCAGCAAGAACATCATATGGTTTTTCATTGGTTTTGGAGGTAAAGGTGTTGTAACGATGAGTAATTCCGCCCTTAGTTATAACACCAAACTTAACCATTCCAACATTTCAACCTTCATAACAGTAATGCTGCCAGTCTCGTCCAGTTGCGGTCGTAACTGATGAATGGTTTTCATCTTTCTACCACATCTTCTACCGCATTTCGACAAAACTCGTTATATTCTTCAATATTCTATCGTTTATGGTTAATTTTCGAGAGTCGACGATGACCGTGACGTACATAACCACGATCGATTTTTCGCATGATTGTTATGGTAAGTATTTCAGTATATTCAATAATCCTGACGATTTGAGGATGCAACTTGTTAATATTCCATGAAATTCTCTATTCAGTGTCGTTACAGTTATACGTTTTAGTTAAATTAGTGAGGTCCAAATTTAATTTTCATTGCAGATCGTAATAATTTACGAGAGACTTTGATTTTGTATGTGCTTTATATGTGTAACACACTCGTGCTACTACTAGTGGTGAGCTGTAGGGCAAGTATAAAGCTTTGACAGCGATTAACTTATCAGCTTGTTTTATGGTGACTTATCAAATCCCTGCTCTGTTAAAGTTTGGACCCGTCAAAAAATCACCAAGACCATAACATCCTGTTCGGGGAAATCTGAAGTCGTGAAAAAGAGGCCAAATGAATTAGTGACGGTCTTCGGAACATCGTTTAGCAGTTCTGAGAGTTTTTAATGAGACTATTGAGACTTTAGGAGGCCATAAACTTGTTTTGAAAGTGTGTCTCTGTATATGTATCTCTATCCCACGCATATTAGCGTCCATACATTATGGCCCATTTTATATGTATGTTCGAATTGCTTAACATTTGCTATTTTGTAAAAGTTTCAAATCATCTGATTTTTTCACGGGCTGCTTATCACCACTATAAAGGAGAAATAAAACGAATCAAGGATATTAAATCATCATATTTATAATACTGAATTTCGGGACACAAGGGATGACGTCAGAACTACTTGGGGACACATCTTTAGTCCAGCTAATCTGTCTCCGTTAGATCAAAATTGCGTTGCTTTTCGTAAAAATTGCCCATTGTTCTGACTAAAATTATAAGCTGATCAATCAGAGAGAACTGTAAAAAACAATTAATTTTCTCGAAATTCCAGTTTGTCGTCATATTAGGACCGGAAAAATTACGGCCGATAAGGTAAGTATGTACTGTAAGATGCTGAGTAACTTTGATCAGTA
The DNA here is from genome assembly GCF_026151205.1 of Bolinopsis microptera. NCBI lineage: Eukaryota > Metazoa > Ctenophora > Tentaculata > Lobata > Bolinopsidae > Bolinopsis > Bolinopsis microptera. Next base: position 15,224,433 of record NC_087073.1, read on the forward strand.
AGTACGCTGACGTAAAAATAGTATATCGTATGATGGCTGTACGTACATTATCCATCACTTAGGTTGCTTCAATAGGACAATAATCATCGGTTTAAGCAATTTAACTTGTGTTACCACGGAAACGATGGTAATCATTTCGTTAAGCGGCCGTTGTTTGGTTAAAATCTTTAACGTTGCATACAGACACTCTATAGTACTAGTAGCTATTGTTAGCCATCCATTTCATGACTTTATTTTCTTGAATATCGTTTCTGATTGTCGTTCGTTTCGAATCTGCGATGGATAACTATAAGGATTTCGATAATAAATCCATGACCAGTTCCCATGGTCAAGTTCCCAATCTTACGGGTGTCGGAGATTCTCACTTCCTGTTGGCTGATAGCGATGCCAGTCAAATGAGCAAACCTTCATATCTTCAGGATAAGTTCAAGCAGGTTTCTGTTGGACTTGAAGACAAACTTTTGTTTTGATCTAGTGGTGTCACAAATTTTTTCCACAATGCTTGCACTTTGATCTTCCTTTACAGCCACAAATCATGAACATCACGAATTTATAATTTAAACACAATAATGAACGTATTTCAGGAGCGGAAGATAAGAAGGAAACAACGAGAGCAGACAAAGGGACCCTCTATACCAGTAATCCGGGCTCCTATACCTCAGATCTTTACTCACGCCGCTCAACGAAACGCCTATTTTACTTGTCACAACGCCTCAGAAATGCTCAAGATTAGAGGCTTCCCCGCTAAAACTTATCCACCTATCGAGAGCCCTGAGGGTAGTGACGATTCCGATTAGTAACGGTTCAATATTTACAGTTACTGGTGCTCATAATTTCCATCAAAATGACTGTTTGCCAGTATGAATGATATTTGAAATTGAATGATCGCATTCATATGAATACAACTCAACTTGAGAAGAAAGCTGTATGCTGTAAGTGTAACATCGATCTATAATCTATATCTTTCGCAAAAGATATTTCGCAGTGTCCATTGTCCAGCCTCAGGACCTCAAATGCAAGTTTTTAGCCCTTTAATTATCACGTGACCGATATATTGAGACTCCCGTGAAGTCAACGCTCCACACATCACAGCACCTCCTGCTTTACCAACCTGGTCACCCTGTATACAGGTACAGGTGGGTCCCACTCCCAGCTACTGTACTTAACTTTCTCTCAATGCTTTACAACCTTGAAGTTGATGTTTTGTTCATAGTTCCTGAGGTCGTGTTCAGTATAAGTGGAGCGTTTGAAGAGGAGAGGACGCCGGACGGTATAAATCATACTCGGGTCATAGTTTTGACATGGACAATACGTATATAATTATATACATAGGGGAATTGCTGCGTTGGGATTCCGATTAGCGCTAGGAGTGAGGAGGACTGAGTCTGAATCTCCATTTTGGATATATCTCACTTGTCACTGCTGCGAGACGTGTTGGGTCAGATGTCACTGCAAAAGTGAAAAGGTTTACATATCTTAGTCTTACTGTAAGCTACCTGTCAAACCAATATCTATCACCTATGCGCGGCACTTTTTTCAAGCTTCTTGAGACTAGCACTAGAGACTAGCAAGCGCAAGCTAGGTAAACAGTAAAACTGAGAACAAGAAGTAAAAGTCAAAAGATTTGAAAGTTCAGAAAGAATTGAATATTTGATGGCTAACTTTAATTTCTGAAAACAATAATAAGGAATCGTTTTAAAAATCAGTTAGAACCCGAAGTTTAAAATACATTCCTCGACACGACTTACGACTAGCTATGGACTACGAAAGACCATTTCTGTAATTTTGGGCCCATGGCCATGTTGCAATGCTGCATTGCTGCATGCCTGTAAATGTAATTTTTATACATGGTACATGGTAAGTATTTTTATGTAATAATAATATTGTTTAAAACTATATTTTTATTTAAATTATTGAAACCAGCAAGTTTATAACTTATCGGGCTAATTTTATGGATGATACTCCGATACCAAATATACTCGTCTATAAGCTAAATTTCTTCGAAGTAACGCGCGCCGCTTTACTTTAAAAAAATACATTACGACCCAAAATATTATGACCAGACGCAAAGGAAAATTAATGACACATGACAGGTGATACCCCATACTTGTGAAATATTTGTTTCAAATATTATATTACTGGGCGCAGGGCGGCGCTCAGCCTGTCATTCCGCCGAATCTCTATATGATTATGAACATAAACATGATAGTCTGGGGTCCCCAAGTAAGACATTAGGTTAATATGCTCCCCTAGTTCACTGGCGGGATATTGGCAAAAAACTGTCTTGATCAGATCACGTGATATGACCGTATAAAGGAAGTTGGTCGAATTTCTCGTTAGGGTTCGAGTTTAACAGGATATGCTTTTGTTAAAGGCATAATTGGGTTTGGGTTTGTCATACGTTGCATGTATGGGCTTTTACTAAATCGCTCGCCCAAACCATGCCAACAGTGACAACTTTTGCGCGTCTCCTATATGCGCGTTAGTTATCTATGATAATTTTAGCGCCGGCGAACCACATGGTGTGGCTTGCAAAGTTCACTCAAAACGTTCCGTGCCCGCGGACAAGTCAACATTTGTGGTTTTCAGATTGCTCTAACCAGAGCCCTCTCGCTTGCAGTGGCGCGCGACCGCCGGAAACAAGCGCGACCGCCGGAAACAAGCGCGTCACGCAGTACGCGTATACACATGCAACATGGCTATGTGAAGTTTTCAGAGACCAGATATTGCCATCTTGGATCATAAAAAGCCACTTGATAAGTCTATATATAGATTGTAGATATCAAAACTCTTTTTATCAGTAGTCAGAGTGGTTCGTTGTCATTTTACTTTTAGTAGTAGTACTTCTTTATTGCTAATATTATTTTCCAATGTTGAAAGCATATAATTGGAAGTTTATTATTCTGCTTTTCCAATTAATTATTAGTAATAATTAATTGGAAAAGCAGAATAATAAACTTCCAATTATATGCTTTCAACATTGGAAAATACAGTTCACGTATCTCTGGCATTATTGAAAAATACAGTACACTTATCTTGTATCTACAGTATTATTGAAAAATACAATACACTTATCTACAGTATTATTGGAAAATACAGTTCACGTATCTCTAGTATTATTGGAAAATACAGTACACTTATGGATGATAATTAATCACTCTACACTCGACTGTCACGTGACTTTTTCAGCCCGTTCTCTAGCTGGTCCTAAACGACTATTCGAAACCCTAACCCTCTCATCTGATCCCAACCCTAACCCTAACCCAATCCTTAACAAAAGCATATGCTGAAACCCTAACCCTAACGAGAAATTAGACTAACTTCCTTATACGGTCATATCACGTGATCGAGACAGTTTTTCGCCTATATCTCGTCAGGGGAGCATTTTAAACCTATGTCATGGGGGGTGATTCGGAATCAGCGTCCGAAAATACATCGATTGAAGTTGGTTTCAACTGTCGGGGGCCCTTTTAGAACAATCTCGAAGATCGACTGTAGAGTGATTTAGTACGCTCGTACACTTATTTCTTTGCTCTAACCAGAACCCATTCGCTTGCAGTAGCGCGCGACCGCCGTAGGCGGCAAAGGAAACAAGCGCGTCACGCAGTACGCGTATACACATGGCTATGTTATGTAAACTTATCTCCAGTATTATTGGAAAATACAGCAAACTACTGAGAATAGAACCAGCACTCCTGACAGCCAAACCGATTTTGCAATTTATCCAATGCGAAAATGCGCATTACCAGTTAAATGAAACAAGTTTGGGCGAGCGATTTAGTGAGCGCGAGAGTTTCTACGATACAGGGGAGCCGCGCACTCGTGCGTGGCAGGTCATACAACGTATGACAAAAATACAATACATTGCAAAGTAAATTAGCTCGATTCATGAAGTTTGAAAGAAGTTACAGCAATGCTGAATGCGCGCAATTTGGGGAGTGTGCTTTTGGCGGAGATATAACCTGCACCACCTTCAAAAGGCAAATTGAAGAGCTTCAAAGTAGCGGGTCAAACTTTTGATTGACGATGTCAATTCATCGCAGCACATCGGCGAGGCACAGTAGCGCATTTCGCCGATCTGTGAGAAGCCTCATTGAGTGCGCGGCGCGGCACAGTAACGCATCGCGCTACAAGTCAAACTTCAGCTTGATGATCTAAACATTTACAATATGTAATTGTTCCGATATTATATATAATTTGTAAGTACACATTACTACAATATGCAGCATGCAACATTCACTTGGGGACTCCTCACATATATCCTAATGCCCAGGCTTAGTTGTTAGTGATGTGATTAAAACATCGACAATATGGCAGACTTTACAGTTTAGCGTGTTAGGCGGTACAGGGTACTGGTTCTGATAATTTTACTATCGCGGATGTTTTTTTATATTCATTATGATTTCAATTTTGTTTTCCTTAACATTTTTGTTATCCTTACCTTAGGATTCTCCCCCAGTACAGGTGGGCCAAAAGTTGACGGATGTTACTCGTCTAAATTTCTTCGAAGTAGCGCGCACCGCTTTCTTCTCGAAATCTGGCCCGATGGCAAGTTGCAAGTGCTACGAAGTAGCGCGCCGGGTCAGACCATTAACAATGGTCAAGGCGAAAAGTCGGTGGACATACGTTGGCCTTAATAGTTCAGTCACTAAGTGCCCAATTGAAATAATTCTTTCTGGTATGACTACTACCACTGGTTCGAGGAATTTGTCAAATCGATAAATATTTAACGGGTGATACTCGTAAAATATCTCGGCGCACGTCCTGGTAGGTTGTAAACCTACAAATAAATATTCGAGTTCATTTAAAAAAAATAAAGGTTCATTTTTGCATTTATTTGACAGTTTGGATAGTCGAATCGAGCTAAATTTTATTAAATAGTGTTTGGCCATTCGAAATACGTTTTTCCTGAACAAATTAGAACTGTAGCTTCTCAGATGACAGAGATATGAAGCATAACGATTTTATTCATTACGTTTGGAGTAATGTGTCAGGAGACTTCAAGCCCGTAAAAAGCTCCCATCCAGATATTCAAGCGGTGACTTTTTGCCCCGCCACTGATGATACTCTTAAGTTCACAATAATCAACGTATACGACTCCCCAGAGCAGTCATCCTACAAAAAGAGACTGGGGAAATCCTCACTACTTCTGTATCTTTGGTTAAATTACGCTGTAAAAGTATCATCCTGGGATCCCAATCCATCAACAATAATAACACCTGGACTTACCACAACTTTCACATCGCCCCTCATTCAGTCACAGACCAAACCAGTTCATCACTCACTCACCAAATTGCCGACCCAATATCTATTGAAGTGGCGAAAATTTTCTAGACAAATGACATATCGATATTGCTGCAGCAGATACAAATACCAACATTATTATATTCCCAAACGTTTGAACCATTAAATTAACTAGGAAATTCAATCCTCAACTTAACATTTTCTGTTTTAAACTGATATGATGATATTAACTTAACTTATTTTTTTTATTACATACTCCTTCTTAGTGTGGTGACTTGGGGTCCATAAATATAACAATACAAGCTGATAAACCAAAAAGAACAACTGGGGTAGGTAGGTAGCCCTGGTGGGTGCGTAAACTTTACGGTCTGCTCTCTCCAAGATCAGCCTGCTTCTCCATTTTACCGTGAAGCCTAATTTCTAGTTTTTATAAATACAATGCAAGTGCAGGTTTACTAATCTTAATCTACTTAACAACTCAATAGCCCAAGTCACCATACCCGTAGTATATTCCATGGTAATAGAAGAGTAGAAGAACTTTAAAGTTTTTCAAATTGTTGCTATAATTGATTTAAATAAAAAATTGTTGTTTTCTTGAAATTGTTGTTTTCTTGACTGAAAAACAGCAATGGTGGACCAACCCAGTCAACACTCGAATCCATTATTGACTTTGTTGCTGAAAACACAGATCTCGGCGAGAAACTGGTTCTAGGAGACTTCAATGCAAGAACAGGGGACCTCAACTTTAACTTTGATGATGAACCTCCAGCTGACATCGAGGCTTTCTCAACAATCGCAAGCTTTCCAGAAAAGTCAACAAGATCAAGCAAAGACTCTGTGGTAAACCTTGTTAGTATTGCCAGTAAACCATCCTATAGTGGAGTGACCAGTAAAGCAAGTAATGCGAATCACCATCAATATGACTAGCACTAGTTCCTGTTTAGATATGGGTAGAAGTAAAAATAATATCCTAGGAAAAATATGTACTATCAACATCTGTGGGCTCTCCCAGCGAAGCCACATGATGCTAAACAAATATGTGTTTGATAATGATATTATTCGATTGAAATAAATTTTCGTGCACATACAGAATGAATGGTTAATAATTTAATATATATGTAGACCGAGCTCTGTGCACGGGATGCTTCCTGGAAGAATCCAGTTCTTTTAGCGGGGCACCCTACCTAAAGCCAAATTTTAATTGAGATATAATAATCATATTCCTAGAGAAATAATCAGAAATCGAATACCAATCAAATAATATGATATATATGAGTAGTAACCATATTTACTATGCAAAATGCCCCAACCACATAGTGTAAATTTATATAGAATTCAAATTCCATATCATCATTAAACCTCAATACCTAGTCAATATAATAGCCCAAGCAAAATTAAATAACTTCTTATATACCTTACTGTCATACTACAAATTAATTAAACATTTGAAATCTGTTGACCAGAGAATAAATTTCTAAGCCTAATGCAAGTGAAATAATTTAGATGCAATAATGAATGCCTAATGTGAGTATCATTTGTCAATGTCCTTGTAAAAAAGTCTGTACAAGAGATATGAGTAACTAATATAGAAGAAAAAACAGGAAGTTGTCGTCTGTTGTAAAATAAATAAAATATCTAGAATATAAATTAGAATATAAAATAACATTCAGTCAATGTGTCGTCAATAAACTGTACAATTATCAAATGTTAAAACTGGGTGATACAGTCACCAAAAAAAAATACTAAGTATGATAAGTTAATAAATTAAATGTGGTCTATAGGAAAGAAAAATTTTTTTTAGGAAAGAAAAATTTTTATTTACCACAAATAATCAATACATAATGTTATATTCATAAATAAATTCAAATTTCAATTTCAAACACATATACAGTACGCCGCGCACACAGCCACAATTTAAAATTGTTCAGAAATTCGTAGGTCAGCTGTAGGCGCCGCGCACAGGATCTATTTAATTGTTAACTTACAATTACATGTCACATTTCTTAATTTGTAATTACTAGAGCCAAAATTTCAGAAGCAAAATAATTTAAAAGATATTTCTGTCGTTCACGCAGTACAGGCCGTGAGCACTGCGATCTAATTAATATAATAATGGAGAGATTCCAAAAAACCGCGCGCTCGTTATTCATTGTGATTAAATTGAGTGCGCGCCACTGTGAACAGCAGTACCGCTCAAGCATGAATTAGTACTGAGCGGTACGCAGTTCTGCGTGAGGCGTAGACATTTGTAGCACACGTTTCATTCAACTAATCCTTTAATCCATGTGACATGTACAATGTAATTATATTAAAGCAAAAAGAATATTAATTTTAGTAATAATTGACGTAAACATATGTGTTTAAATAACATCTATAATCTAGCGAGTTACTAATACCGTTCGCGTTTGTTTGTATTCTTGATTATATATCTTTACACTAGCCTATATTATGATGGAGATATACATTAAATAATTGCTCCAATATTCAACACCGCTAAACAACAAATACCTACTCGCCCATCGATGAAGCAGTCGCCAAAACAAAGCTCAAAGTTAATATATCTTCGTACTTCGTTTTGGAAACTGTAGAATTCTAATAAATAATTAGTGTTTCAATCGTGTATTCGATGGGCAAGCACTCGCCACTTGAGGCCGAGACAAACGGCACCAGCTCCGCCCCGCAACCGTGAAGTAAGGCGGGGCGGTGGTGTGCGCCGTTTATACGGCCCACAGCACGAGACATTTTGAGCTCCAAGACTTAAGACTATAAAAGTCCCGAATTAAACGTAGCGACTTACCATCGTCAGCCGTCAAAAATTTAGAATTTGTATGTTATAAACTCTACACCTGCTATCAGTCTAACATGTAATTTAGTTTGTTATTGGCTAAATTTTCAACTCGATTAAGCGATGCAGACGGATGAACTAGGCTTCTCCTCCGTCAAAAACACAATGAGAGGGGATTGTGGAAGGACACGAACACTATTCGTTAACTCGTACCCCGGGTACCCCCTAGAACTGTGTCCCATCAGAGAGAGCCCATCACCCGTCAGATCGAAAACAGTGTTTTAGTTTTGATATATGCTGTACCAATTACAATAAATGGTAAGTCAAGGCTGACGTTGGTAGCAAAGTATAAAGTGACACGTCACAACAAAATAACCACTACACACTACACACACTATACGCTATAACTATTGTACACAGTACACAGTATAACTAAAATATAAAATATAAACAAGTTACAAGAGACAAAAGAGTTTACAGAAGAGTTTTACATCGGCTCAGCACCGCCAGGACATTGGCTATACACGTGGGTCAATTAGTTTGATTTGGTATGGCTCGACCGGGAAAGTGGTCGAAATTAGTGCTCTTAATGAGTCATCACTGTCGTCTGAATATTAGAGCGGGAACTTCCCAAGTTTCGGCCGACAACGCGCACAGCATGGGCGCGCAATGCTATGCGCGGTCTCATATTACTGTGTCATTCGGCGGTTGCGCTCAGCGTTACTGGGAATGAGTTGTATGTTGTTTACCTAAATTCAAGCATGGTATTCATAGATAAGCTTGTCAGTCAGTAAGTGCTTAAGTGGGAATAACAGGCAAATGAATATCACTTCATAATCAGAATTCAGTGAAATTTCTGTCACACCACTCAGTTCCATACCGGTTTTGAGCTCTTAGAAGTGACTGTTTAAGTAAATTCTTGACAGATCCGCATGTGGAGGTGAAATTTAACGGGCCAACTTTACGGAATTCGTTCCACAGCCATGCAGATTTATAAATAAATTGATTAGTTGGAGAGGGTGTAATGAACAGATTATCTTTCCTATTTGATATGTTGAATAAGTAGTATAACGAAATTGGTACTCGTGACTTAATGATCTTAAAAAGTTCCATTAAACAACGGTATCGGTACAGGTTCTCTGTAACAAGTAATTCATGTTTTGTGAATAGAGGCTTAGTGGACTCTTTAACATAGAATTCAGATCCTAGACGTTGAGAATTAATTGGTCTTGCTCTAGCACATGTCTTGAATTTGTCTACATAAGCTTCATAGTCTCCAAATAGAATCCTGATACACTTCTTTTGAGTAATAAATAGTGGTTTTAACTGATTATTGGGAATACCTCCCCAGACAGAAATAGCATAACCTAGGTGTGATTCAAAGAGAGAATGATATATTTGTTTATATAGTGATTCTGGTAAGCATTTCTTAATACGGTAGATACGTCCACAAGCACTTCTTAGTTTCTTGTTGAGGGATGATATATGTGGTAAAACTACCACTAAGTATAATAGGTCAATAAATTAAAAGTGGTTTATAAAACTACCACTGTGGGAACCCCTTCTCCAGTTAAAACATGTCAGTCATGTGCAAAATCAATCAGAATGGTAAGGTGGTAAAAAAGGGAATATCTTTTCGATACATCAATTATATATGCCTCAGATTTAAAAGAATTAGAAGTTACTTAGTTATCGGCGACTATGATTGCAGTGTAAAATTTGTCATATGAATTGTCGACGGTATAATTAGGGTCTGTTGTTATAGATGATAGTAGCTGTTTCTTATACGAATCACTAAAGCTTTTAACATCGGGCAGATTTCGTAGATCTGTTGGAACATTATTCCAACATTTTGCCCCCAAGTATTGAAAGTTTTTATGTGATGTTGATCTATTGACATAAAGGTTGCAGCTTTCGCCGCTCCTACTACCTCCTGATATGTAACTAAATTTGTTCATAAAGTTTGTAGGACAATTGTCATGGATGATTCTAAACATATAATTTGACAGATGGAGTTGTCGTCTAAGATGGAGTGGTAACCATTTCATGTCTCTATAAACATTAAGGCTGCTCTCTGTTTTTGGAACGTTGAGAGCTATTTTGGCTACCTTTTTGTACAGAGTGTCAAGTTCAGCAAGTTTTGTCTTGCCAGCTCTACAATAGATCGTGTCTAAATAATCGAATTGTGGCAACATGAGTGCATTGGCAAACATTTTCCTATATTTAATGGGTAGCAGTGCTTTACTTCTATACATGGCACCAATTCTCTTCATGACCTTCCTAATAATATAATCTACATGGCTTTTGAAGTTTAATTTACTATCTAGAATGAGGCCAAGATATTTTGTCTCTTTGCACTCCTTGATTGTGAAAGTTACCTCATTACAATCAATGGTTATTTCATCATGTTGGTCAACAGAATCAAACAATAGGAATTCAGTCTTCTTTTCATTGAGTGATAATTTATTAACACTGAGCCATTTAAAGATTGTCATAAGTTCTATTTTCATGTTTATAAATGTGCTTCTGCAGGTTTGATCAAAGAATAGTGCACCATCATCTGCAAATAGAAAGGGCTTAGATAGGTTACAGGCATAAATGATGTCATTTATGAAGATACTAAATAATATAGGCCCAATGATGCTTCCTTGTGGTACACCACTCAGAACTTCTAAAAATGAGCTTAGATTGCCATTGATCTTAGTGCATTGATATCTACAAGATAAGAAGTTCTTAAACCAGGTTAAAGCAATGCCACCAATTCCATAATATGCCAATTTTTGAAGCAATATTTCATGATTCACTGTGTCAAAGGCCTTCTTAAGATCAAGAAAGATGATTCCTGGTTTATAAGACTTAGATTTACTCATATATATTTCGTCCATCAGATCGTACATCAGATAAGTTGTGGAGTGATTTTTCCGAAAGCCATATTGATGCCGGATGAAAAGTTTTTTCTCTTCCATGTAATCAGTGAGTTGCTTGCCGACAAAGTATTCTATAAGTTTTCCTACAAGTGGAAGGATGGATATTGGCCTGTAATTATTAGGATCATCTTTCATTCCTGCCTTATGGATGGGAGTTACTCTAGCTTTTTTACAAAGGGTTGGTACAACACCTGTATTAAGGCTCAGATTGACAATGTGGGTCAGTGGCTCAACTATGTGTGGTACAGCTTGCTTAAGTAAAAATAGAGGCACATTGTCATATGAGGCCTTGTCATTCTTGAGCGTTTCGACATACATTAGGATATCAGTTTCATTTATTTCTTGGAATCTATCAAATGAGATATTAGAAGTTCTAGGAGGTAAAAAATCAGTAAAACTAACTCTTTCAATATTGGGGGCCTGATTTTGTAATCTTGATCCAACATTTGCAAAATGAAAGTTAAATAGCTCAGGATCATTCTCATTGATAGTTTGACAATTAGTTGTACCAGGGGTCATATTTGATGCCAGTTTGATAGTTTTCCATATCCCTTTAAGATCATTCTTGGCACTTTTAACTTGTAGATCATCGATTACATTAGCCTTTTTGCAGGTTTTAGCTAATTTATTTCTAATATTTCTCTGAATCTTGTAGCAATCCCAGGCCTCATTACACTTTATACATTTGCTACATGTACCACATTTATTGCAATTTCCATTGTCTCTCTTATCCTTCTTTTTACGGAATTTCTTTAGAAGAAAATGTGTATGATTAATGGCATATAAAAGTTCAGTAGAAGGTTTATGTATGAACTTTTCATGCCTTTCTATGGTCTTGCAAGGGAAGAAGGTTGCATATGCCTGTTCAATATGATGACAAAGGCCAGCTGTGATAGCTTCAACATCTGTACTTTCCAATAGTGGACTGTAATCAGAACAGGTGTCTAGATAGTCTAAGAATTGTTTAACATTACGTTTACAATGATTTCTAATTTCAACCTTCTCAAATTTAGGAGCTATAGGTACTTTACAATCTATCTCACACATAATAGCTTGATGATCTCCAATACGTTCATCAAGAACAGAAGATTGGACAAAATCTGCATAACAGTTAGTGAATATTACATCAATAGTAGTAGTAGTAGTAACGGCTTAGTGGCTCAGTTGGTTAATCCGGGCCTGGTATTGCTTGAGGTACCAGGTTCGATTCCCGACTCTGCCACTAGCCGTGGGGTGAGCGTCGTCGACGCTCAGCTAAGGATCCTGAGTGGTCTATGCAGCCCCCCGGTCCACTCAGCCAAATACTCGAGAAATCGGGTGTGAGGGTTAAATGAGGAGCTGCCCATTGCAGCAAAGTCTCGGGCGAAGAAAGTATGGTACGCACTACCTTAACCGTCACTGGCCTAATGTATAATTGAATCCTTCGGCTTCCTGTAATTGGCTGGTTACACACTTGTGTAACAATGTGGCTGTTGGAATGTCCGAAGTAAAATAAGAGTTGAGATAGTCTGGGTAACATTGTCTCCACGTATTAGTTATTAATTATTCTCCTCTCAATCCAAGAAACTGGCAGAAACCAGGAATACAAGAAACTGGACAACATGAAAACTTACGAGGACACCAACAACCAGACCAACAAAGGCTGTGCTGTTATGGTTCGAAATGATGCAATGTTCACCCAATTCTGTGACATCTCTAAGTGTTCAAAGAACATTGATACTGTTTGGGGTATGCTGTGTTGGAGTGGAAAACGGTACATAATTGGTAATGTCTATCTGAAACTGGACTATCTATCCGGTGTGAAGGAATTTAATGGAATGCTTGACAAAGCCTATAATCTTGCCAAGAAACACCAGTGCTCAGGAATTATTACCATGGGGGACTTTAATGCTCGCCACATTATCTGGAATGACTCAGTCAATAACAAATATGGTAAGTGCCTTGAGGAATGTCTAGACTGGTCAAAGTTTAGTGTTCATGCTCCTTTATCTAGGACCTTTCTAAAAAATGGTAGCAGCCTCATTGATTTCTTCATTACATCGAATGACCTAGACTACAATCTGGGCACTCCTTTCACTGATGACAAAGCCATTCTGTACAGTGGAGCCCCAGTAAGGGGTCATGTTCCTGTGACAATAACTATCAACCCCAGATGTCCCAGAGATGCCAAAAAATCGGAAAAGAAACTGGATCTATCCTCCATGAACTGGGACGACTGGACTAGTGATATAGAACAGACACTTTCTGCAGAAGCAATCGAATCCTTAGCTTTTGACAACAGTATTGACAACTTATGGAAGCTAATTGAAGATACAATAAATGAAGCTACAAAAGCAAACTGCTCACTAAAGCTGGTAACAAAACACAGTAAGCCCTATTGGACAAAAGAGCTGTCATCTAAATCAAAAGAACTAAGGGATGCGCTTGGAACCTACCTGACCAGAAACACAGATGAAGCCTTTGAGAGGTTTCAAGCAGCAAAAGAAATCTTTGAGGAAACAAGGAAACAAGCATGTCAGCAGTTTATAGTGAACAAGACCCAAAATCTAAATGTAGCTCAAGCAAACAAATTCTGGAAAGACTTCAACAGACTTTTTAAGCCTCCAACTGACCAACAAGTGGAAGCTCTGGTTAATGAGGATGGGACAGTCATGACAGAGAATAAAGAAATAGAAAAAGAGTTGTTTGAGACATTCTTCATGGGTAAGCACATTGTAGAAAACATAGATAAATTTGATCAGAACTTCTATAATGAAACCAACAAACTATACTCAGAAATCAAAGAGGATGGATTTCAGCCATTTGCTGATTCCATGGATAACTTTCAACACAGCTCAAAGCTTTACTGCCCAGTTACACACGGGGAAATCCTTGGTATAATTAAGGGAAATAAATCCACAGCAGGAAGTTTCGACAACTGCCAAGTTCATCCATCTATGCTCAAACACCTTGGTCCAAACGTATTGCATGCCCTGAGTATACTTTTTAGCCTCTGCCTGAGAAATGGAAAATGGGTTTGGAATGCATCTAACATAATATTTCTGAAAAAAGAAGGAAAGAGCAGTTATGCAAAGCCTGGTTCTTACAGACCAATCTCAATCTCTTCATATTTAGGCAAACTCTTTGAACGGATTCTTGCATGCCGGCTGGAAACATATCTTTTCACTATCGGACTCATTGATAGCAACCAAGAAGGCTTCTCAAAAGGTAGAAACACTATAAGGTATCTGCACAGGCTAACAGCTGGAATTAAAGGAGACATGATGAAAAAACTGACCGTTCTCTGCCTATTCATTGACTTCGAAAAAGCATTTGACTCGGTGTGGAAACAAGGCCTGATAGTGAAACTATGGAAGGTTGGTGTGCATGGATGCTACCTAAGAACAATTGATAGTTTCCTCTTTGGGAGGACGGTAAGCCTCCTCCTAAATGGTTTCATTGGTCCTGTTAGGATGTGCCTCGATTATGGGCTGCCACAAGGCTCTGTTCTGTCACCAATCCTTTTCAAATTTTATGTGTTCGACATGGAGACCCTGTGTCAACTGTATGAGCAGATTCAGGCCTTCAAATTTGCAGATGATGGAACCATCAAAGTGACTGGAAAAGATCTTGAAGAATGTCTCTTTTACCTAGAGCTGGCGATGGGATTCATAGGGGAATGGACTTCTCAATGGAGGATGGTCATAAACTGTAATGTGAATAAAACAGAAGTTATATGTTTCCAATGCCAAGATGCTTCAGCTGTTCCCAAATCCTTTGATCTATGTGGAAACACCATCTATCTCACAGACAGCAGCAAAGTACTTGGTATAACACTTGACAGTAAGTTGAACTTCAAGCAGCACAGCCAGGATGTATACAACAAGCTAATCTACCGCTGGGTTTGTCTGAGCAGGTATACAAACCGTAATTGGGGGATGAACCAAAAGGTCCTAGTGAGGTTGGCCAAAACTGTGATGTTTTCCTCCCTCTTCTATGGCTCGTTTATCTGGCAAACTAATGCCAACATGCTGGAACTGAACAAACTTTGGTACAAGGTTGCAAAATCTGCTGTGGGAGCAGTCTTCAATGTTCAAAATGCCATACTAGAGGTCATCTTGGGAATACCCCCACTCCGGGTTACAAACAGAATAATATCGGTAAAGCACTACCTGAAGGTATTCAGTAGTATACATATCGATGTACACCATGACTTCATATGCAGAGAGATCCGGAAACACAAAAATTCTGGGCCAGATGCGGGATGTGTTGAAATTTCTAAAGTGGAAGGTTGAAGTACATGCTGACTCTGTTCTGCCAGGTGATGCAATAATAATTGGACTGAATGATGCCTCGAAATTGTTCGAGCTCTCTAGGAAAGCCTGCCATTACACCAAGGTCTCTATCAAACAATTCACTGAATTCGTATGGCAGGAATCTATTAAGAACCAGTTACAAATGGAGGGCTGGTCTCAAATTCCCGTGGTGTCTACCACCCCCCTGAAGTTCCCTTATCATACTAGCAGAGAAACTGAGGTTCTAGTCATGAGCTTGTTTTACAAAAACAATCTTCTAAACTCATTTCTTTTTGTCCTTGACAGACTGAAATGGCCATCTCCCTATTGCTCCTGTGGTCATGAAGAACAAACTGCAATTCATATACTGACTAGTTGTGGTCATGTTGACGAAGACCTTAGGGACCAAGCCTCATATCTTCTCAGTATTGGTAACGAGGTCTCCAATCTGGAAGATCTGGGTACTCCACACTTGGCGATCCTAAACTGCTCCAGAGATCCAAAGTTCATCCAAATCTGCAGTGAATGTGTGAATAATGATGACCTCAAGCTAAGAAGGAAGATCTGTATTTCTACAGGGCCCACCCACGCCTAGCTGGGGAGTCTAGTCCCTACACTAGACGGCCAATGCTCTATCCATTGGTATGTACGCGGCCTTACCCAGGCCTGTAATAAATGGGGAGTCCCTCTTAGGACGACCAGTGCTAGACACTGTTTACTACTGACTGAATGGAAATCTACTTTACTCTTCGGATTGGTAGAACCTGTCTGGTTACATGAACATTGGAGCTAGTTTTATATTAACTCACATGATATTATTGTCGACTTAGACTGCTTGGATGTATCACATCTCAACCATTGTTGGGTGTGTTACTTTGTTTTGGGCTTCACTTTTAAGCTTTATTGATTTTATCTATAAAATTGCATCTCCATTGATATTTACGTAACTCGAAAAACTTTTTCTACCAAAAACGTTTTTGATCGGGAATCGTCTTTAAATTATTTTGGGGAATATTTTGACTTGATATAACGACGTCGTCGTAATGACACAAGTGACTGATCAACCACCTTATTTGATAGTGTTTTTAGAAATAAAGTATTTATATTTTTAACTTGGGGTGTAAATATTTTTAGGGTTTTTATTTTTTAAATTTCAGATCTTTCATACTATTTGTTACTAAAATGCTCATTGTAGCCTATAATATTTAGATTTTCATCATCATCAATGTGGTAAACCCAAGGGGAAAACTTTTTCTGGACTTCATATCCAGTCTGAACCTTAGCATTCTTAATGGTGATACACTAGGAGACATCTTTGGGGAACCCACCTCAATTAATTACAATGGACACAGCGTTGTAGACTACGTAACAGCATCCCCCATGCTAAGGGAATCGGTGCAAAGTCTTAAGGTCTTAGATCTTACGAAATTCTCAGACCACCGCCCATGCTTATGCACACTGAAACTGAGTCATAATTATATAATTGATCCGGACGAAATTCTATCCTCACTCCAGCCAGCCCCAATGAAACACAAATGGGACGAGAATGCTTCAGAGAATAAACAGCAGTTCCTAGATGTCCAAAAAGAACCCCAGTTTGCAAGCAGAATCACGGAACTGGTTGAAGCTGTTTGCGTAAAAAAGGAGGATGTCATTAAGCTCAATGAAAACATCGTCGGCATTTATCGTGATATGGCTGATCAGGCTCTACCAAGACATAGAAAACATAAACAAAAACCCCTCAATAGGAAAACTCGGGGATACAAAAGGGCAAAACCGAAGTCTCCATGGTTTGATATTGCCTGCATCATCGAAAAACGTGAACTAAATCGATTAGCTAAAACATACGGTAAAAGTCCTCTTGATAAAGAACTGAGAGACAGCTACTACAACAAACGCCGCGAATATCGAAAGCTTGTGAGACAGAAGAAGGCCAAGTTCGTGGAATCTCTTTGTCGTGATGTTGACGAGGGGCGCGACATAAACTGGAGTCGCTTTAAGAAACTTAAAAGCTTCTCCTCAAATGGCACAAAGCTGGACGTTTTCGATATGATGAATGAAGAAACTACTGACTTCACGGAACGCAGAAAGACTGAACTTCGTGTTCATGAACTCGTGGAAGTTCTGGACAAAGATATCGAAATAGAGGAACTTCGGACCGCCATCAAAGGCCTTAAGAAAGGGAAAGCCATCGCCGAAGATAAAATCCTGAATGAGTTCCTCATTTCGTCAGATGAACCAATGCTGTCAGCTGTTCTTAACCTGTTCAACCACTGTTTGAAACTCGGGGAGTATCCATGGACGACCTCTCTAGTTACCCCCTTGCACAAAAAGGGGAGTGTATACGATCCGAACAACTATCGGGCGATAGCTGTGGCGAGCAATGTTGGGAAGCTGTTTTCAACTATCTTATTACAGCGCCTACTCACATTCCGGTCACTAAACTGTCCAGACACCATAAACCAGCTAGGGTTCTGTAAAAAAGCACAGACGAGTGACCACATACTAACACTCTCAACTTGCATCCAAAAGTATGTAACGCAACGGAAAAAGAGGCTATATGGATGCTTCGTCGACTACGCGAAGGCGTTCGACTCTGTGTGCCGAGATTCCATGCTCTATAAACTCTGGGAGCTAGGAGTAAGAGGTCGATACTTTCAATGTATCGAGCAGATGTATTCACATTCCTCAGCAAAAATCAAACTGTTGAACAGATTGTCAGAGACAATCGACATTCACTGTGGGACTGAGCAAGGTCACCCGATGTCTCCTGAGCTGTTCAAGTGTTTCATCCACCAACTCTCCCTAGATCTGGATAACGCTGAGGAAGTCAACGTCCCTGAACTGAATAATGTTAATATCACTCATCTCCTCTGGGCTGATGATCTTATACTTCTTGCCCTTGATCATACTGGACTACAGAAACTTCTAAACGTTTTACACAGTTACTGTATCGAATGGGGACTAACCGTTAACATCGGAAAAACGGCAGTGATGGTGTTCAACCGTTCCGGGAGGCTCCTTAAAGAGAGTCTGACATTCCAACTCGGCGAAACCAACATCACATCAGTTCGAGAATATTGCTACCTCGGGATAACCTTTACCCTCAACGGTTCTTCAGCAGTAGCACAGAACAAACTGAAGCAAAAAGGTCTCAGAAGCTAATTCGACAGAGCTGGTTGCACAAGTCTAGCCAGACAGGCGTTCATAGAACAACGCACACTCAATCTGCCATGGTACAAAGGTATAGAAGATCTCCGACAAAGCCTTCAGTCAGTATCATCTCGCAGGTTGACCTACCCCAACCAATTCAAAACAGCACTACGTAGTACTTTTATTAACTGTTGGAACGAGGAGCGGCAAAACAACCGGAAGCTCAGTTTCTACAACACTATCAAAAGTGAATTTACAGCTGAAGCGTACCTGAACCTGCAGCTCAGTGGAGAAGAGGTGAAGCGGCTGGCGCAGTTCAGAATGAGTGCTCATAAGTTCAACATCGAGACCGGTAGATACACCATCAACCGTGAAAATCCGCTCAGTCGCATTTGTAAGCACTGTTCTTCATCAGACCTTGAAGCTGTCGGTATACTGGCCGAACTACCAATGTTTGAGCCGATCATTGAAGATGAGAAACACGTTCTCACGGATTGTTCGCTTTACGACGACCTGAGGCGAAACACGGGTCAGCAGGCGAGAACCATGATCACCTCTGGAGCGGAGACCTTTGCGGACCTCTTCAAGGATATCCTATTGATCAGAGAAACTGCCAGATTCTTGAGTAAAGTGAACAAGCGGAGGTTCCCCCGAGTGACAGAAAAGAAAAGGAAGGACTAACAACATGACTCACGGACTCAACATGCGTGGATCCGACAGTGTGTTATTTTTCGTGTGCGTTTCACACTTTTGATTTAGTGTGGAATTTATGTGTGGATCTTAGGCATGGACACAATGGACTGGTTGTTCGCGTCATGAACATTCCTTTTTAGAATAGCTCGGTTTTTAAACTCTTTAGACTATAACCGTCAACCGTGCATTTTCAGGACAGGTTTCGGTTTTTTCGTTTTTGACTTTCATTTTATCTTTATTTTTTTAAATTTAGATCCGACACAATGTTTATTGTAATGATCATTTTATTTTGAAATCCTTTGAAAATCCTTTGAAATCCTTTGAAATCCCCTTTGAAATCCTTGAAATCCTTTGTGATCAGGTGATTGGTTTACCTAATCACGTGATTAGGTGACCCCGTTAAATATTATGGGAATTGTTAAGGGTGCCCAATTAAGGTGTCGAGTCGCGGTGTCACATAATCACCCTTACCTGGGGACCTCAGGCTATCTAATCATGATCATAAACATAGAGATTAGGCGGAATGACAGGCTGAGCGCGGCCCAGTTAAATCACCCGGTCAATGTTGTTAACGAGATACACAAAATGCTTGATAACTTCGTCGTTTCTAGTACGTTTTGCCTCATGTTTTCAGATCATATATGCAACATTTGATAATCTACCGTCTCTAAAAAAATAGGCGTTCAGCATGTTCAGAAAAAACAATATAAGTGTTTTAATATTGAATGGGCGTGGTCTAAAATATTCGAATTTTCAAATTTTGACGACGAAATCCTCGAACCAGTAAGTACAGTATGCCATCTGCGAAGCAATAGTTCTCAAATATAAAACACAGTGGAGCTATTAAGGCCAACGTATGCCCACTGACTTTTGGCCCACCCTGTACAATCATAGTACATCTACATTGAAGTGTACTGTCAACATAGTGCTAAAATATACTATGCTTTAGATTACATTTGAGGTGTACCTCGACAAAAGATGCTTATGCTATTGTGCTTTTTACGTTCACATAGCCATGTGTCTACGCGTACTGCGTGACGCACTTGTTTGGCCGTGCGCTACTGCACGCCAGAGGGATCTGGTTAGAGCAACTTTTTACGAAGAAATAATACAGCAGCGTTTTTTAGTTTGTTATTAGGTCACTTTAGAGGATAAGCCGGTAAAAAAAAAAAAAAAAAAAAAAAAAATCTTACCTAATACGCCATTATTTGATCGAAGCCTCTTTTTTCACCATGTCCTGCCAGAAAGCAGAATGTTTGTAAATTTTATCTTTGGTGCCTCCTCAATCAATCCTCATCCTAATGACACTTCTTGGTGTATCATGAGTTTTGCTGTGCTTAACTTAAACCATATTTTTAGGATTGAAAATAGGTACATGATGGACACCCAGATGAAACCATCAGTATCACTGCTGATTACCCTATTTGGTATGGGTAGCTGGATTGCTATTAATGGAGTTATGGCAGAGCTTCCTTTGCTGGTTGCAAAACTACCTGAAGGATGGAATCTACCTACATATCTCGTTCTTATAATTCAGGTTTGAGCCAGTGTTACATTTTTATAGATTTATATTTTAAAACACTTGCTTGGTAATTTTTATCCTTCATAGCCCCCTCCCAGATTGCAACATTACCATGTTACAAAAATTATTTCATAAGGAGGCGAATATTGTGGCATGAAAAATTTGCCTTCTTAGTAAAGTATCAGACAAACGCTCAAATGCGTATGGCAAAATATTTGCCTCCTCATGATTTATTTGTTATTTGTGCCAGGGTGTAAACTGTAACTCCTTATGAAATATTTGCATCATCGCGCGCAGCATTGCAAATAAATCATAACATGGCAAATATTTTGCTAAGAATGGCGCATATTTTGTTAGCGCAGCGATTATTTTTGTAACATGGCAATGTTGCAATCCGGGAGGGGGCTCTTCATAATGGTTGTGGAATATTCAAAATGAAGACGTAGTAATTGTTTGCGGTACATACAAGAAAAAAATAAACTGTATTGTACATATGTCAATATTTTCAGGTAGCAAACATTGGGCCGATATTTTTTACGATTATGCGTCACTATAAAAGGAGTTTTGCAAGTCTGAAGTACACTGCATACAGCATCCTCCTGCTAGGTTTTGTGACAGCAATTCTACTGTCACAATTCTGGGATAAAGTGGTTGAAATAGGATCCAAGAAGTCAAGTCTCCCACTATTATTCCTGTCATTCATATTTGCTCTTTCGGACTGCACTTCATCTGTTGTCTTCCTCACCTTTATGGCAAAGTATCCTTCAGGTTACATGGTTCCCTTTTATATTGGTGGAGGTATGAGTGGAGTCATGCCTAGTATGCTGACTTTAGCACAAGGAACAGTTGGCGGAACATGCAGTAATGTCTCTACCAGTGATTCATCTGATGAGCCCAGATTTGGAGTTAACTTGTATTTTGGTTTACTATCAATCTTTGTTGTCATCTCGGGAACTGCATTTTACCTGCTAAATAACTTGGATTTCAGTCGAAATGAAAGGTATAGTAACATACAACCAGATAGTCCCTCCATCCAGTCACCAGAGCAAGATGGTTCTCCAACTCTTGAAGAGAATGCTTCTTTGTCTCCAGATCCTAATGAGATAAAGTCTACCAACATTCGAGTCTATGATGTGTTTTTTGGAACAAGAAGTTTGGAGCTTACTCAAATTAAATGGACTTTAGTTCAGCTATATTCTGTCATCATCATCGTTTCTGCTCTTGGTAATGCAGTTATCCCTGCCATATTGTCGTATGCCTGTTTGCCTTATGGTCCTACTGCTTATCATCTGGCTACTGAGCTGGGACTTATGGCAAACCCAATTTGTTGCTTCCTGGCTTTCTTTGTAGCCTGTAAAAGACCTCCTATCCTTGGAATGCTGTGCAGTGTCTCAGTGATCTTTGCCACAGTCATAATTTACACAGCCACACTGTCTCCGAGTCCTTGGCTTGTTGGTACCACAGAGGGGTCTGTCCTTATCATCCTTCTCAATGTCTTGTGGACTGGAACCATATCTTACATCAAAGTTAACGTGGCGAGTGTGCTGCAGCAGTACGGTGAGAATGCTCTCATGTTTTGTGGAATAGTCACTCAGTTAGGAGCATGTTTAGGTGCCATCACAATCTTCTTGATCAATTCCTACACTAATTCCTTCACACCTTGTTAGAATCAGATACGTTTTAATGTTGACCCTCAAGAGCAGCATTTTTATATTTTATTGACCCTTTTATGTTATTGCTAGACACACTAGCCTGGATTAATAACTGTGAGTGACCATCTCTGTTGGATAGTTATTATTTTATTCATAAAGACAATTTAAATTATTCGTTTAATGTTTTATTATTAACTAATTATTATGTGATGTAATTATTATGTTTTGCTATGGTAATATTATCCTTGAGTCAATGTGATTTATAATTGCTGGTTATGGTATTTATTATTCTTATGGTTTTGGTAGTTATAGTTTAATTGATTTCTTTAATTCACAAGGTACTAAACTGTATTTAACGACAGTAAGGCGCCACAATCAAATAATATAAATTTATGTGAACGGTCTTTAACCGTATTAAATGATAATTGTCGTTAATTTAATCATTCGAAAAGTTTGAGCTATTTCAGTTATTTTCAGTTACAAATTTGTTGGTTATATACGTCAATCCATCACAAGCTTAATTTATGTAACCTCACTAGGATTGGTTAACCATGGCTATGCAGATGAAACCATCGGTATCATTATTGATTATCCTGTTTGGTATGGGTAGCTGGATTGCTATCAATGGAGTCTGGGCAGAACTTCCTTTACTGGTCTCAAAACTACCTGAAAAGTGGGATCTACCAACATATCTTGTTCTCATAATCCAGGTTGGTTTCGATGTCTTTCTACCTTAGTATTAACTTAATTTATAGCAGTAAATAAGCATTATATTTGTGGTTTGGTTGGGTACCACTGTGCTATGAAATTCTTCATAGACTACCCGTACATGCCTTTCAGAATGTTTCTTAAAAAATATATGTTAAATATCATCCCTGTTTCTATAACAACCAATATCTTGGCTGTAATGTATATGTTTCAGGTTGCAAACATTGGACCGATTATATTTACCATTATGCGGCAGTACAAAAAGGATCTGGCTAGTCTGAGGTACACTGCATATTTGATCCTTCTGATCGGTTTTGCTGCTGCCATTTTGTTATCCCAATTCTGGGACAAGGAGGTTAAGATAGGGTCAAAGCAATCGAGTCTCGCGCTTTTATTCCTCTCGTTCTTATTTGCTTTAGTGGATTGCACTTCATCTGTGGTTTTCCTTCCCTTCATGGCCAAATACCCTTCGAGCTACATGATTCCCTTTTACATTGGTGAAGGAATGAGTGGTGTCATGCCAAGCATGCTAGCTTTGGCTCAAGGAACTGGGGGAGACACCTGCTACAACGCCTCTGGTAGTGCGTCCTCTGATGGACCAAGATTTGGGGTAAATGTATACTTTGGATTAGTATCTACGTTGACAGCTGTCTCAGGAATCGCATTTTATTTCCTTAATAATTTAGATGTGAGTCTAAATGAGAGGTATGACAACATTGCTGTGTCAAGCACTCTTCCTGCACAATCACCTGATCAGGAAAGAGCTGCAACTCCAGAAGATACTGCTTCATCTGCTTTGGATCCTAGTGAGACAAAGTTGGCCAACATCCGAGTATATGATGTGTTTTGTGGTGAAAGAAGGTCGGAGCTTGTTGATACTAAATGGAATTTTATCCAGCTTTACACCATCATTGCCATTGTTTCTGCCCTCGGAAATGGAGTTATCCCTGCTATATTGTCGTATGCCTGTCTGCCTTATGGTCCTACAGCCTATCATCTGGCTACTGAGCTGGCGCTTTTTACCAACCCAATTTGTTGCTTCCTTGCTTTCTTCGTTGCCTGCAAAAGACCTCCTGTCCTTGGAATCCTGTGCAGTGTTTCAGTGTTCATTGCCACAGTCATCATTTACACAGCCACACTGTCTCCGACTCCTTGGCTCGTTGGTACAGGATGGGGTTCCTTCCTGATCGTCCTGCTCAACATTCTGTGGACTGGATCTACCTCCTACATCAAAGTGAACGTGGCAAGTGTGCTACAGAAGTACGGCGAGAACACGCTGTTGTTCTGTGGTATAGTCACTCAGTTAGGTTCATGTTTGGGTGCTGTCATCATCTTCCTCGTCAACTTCAAGACTAATTCTTTTACACCTTGTTGAGGTGGACATTTTTTTAGGTTCTGTGTAACTTATATAGTAGATCAATAGCAGCTTCGATGAGGTCATTTTGTTACATGGTAACTATTTATAAAATCAATGGGAGGGTTTTAAGAATTATTCTCGTGTCAAATTACAAACCTTTGACATCATATTTTTTGTGCATGTACATTTGATTTCATATCATATTCGTCCAAATATTGAGATAAAGGGGTCTTTTAAAGATAAAATGGCTTCATAGGGCGTCATCCTGAAATTTATGTGAAAGTGCCCGAAATTTTATTTTGAGATAATAGTTGGCCAACAAATTCACGTTCATGACCAAACTAAACTTTTGAAGGGATCACAGACCCCATACGCCTAACAGTGCCTGTTGAGTGACCACGCCCAATTGTGGTCGGCCTAAAAATTCCAAATCAACCCAACATGGGCGATATTTTTGTTGCTGCCAATCTTATTATTTCATATAAATTTGGCGATCAAGTTCTGAAATTTGTTAGAACTAGTATATCTTCAGTGGGCAAGATCAAAAATATTTCTTAAATGTTTTTGGTCGCATATTTAATAATGAAGCTCATCAAGTCAAAAGCTGTTCAAAACATTAGGAATGATCTCATTTAAATTGCTATTGATCGTTAACATGATGTCTACTTTGGCACAACCAATTCCCCCGGCATCCTCCCATAAGACTGCCATACCCCAGAGGTAGGCAAAGCATCCACATGCTATCCTCTCGTGGCCCGTGGGCCACCAAGGCCAAGCCTCTCTTTCTTTTATAAATTTTTTAAATGATGTCTGGTTATGAATTTATATTAGTTTGCTCTCACAAAATGGTTCAATAGTTATGTGTAATAGTTTAAATTATGTATATTATTATTATGATATGTTAAGTGAGTGACCCTCACACATTTTACTTTTTAGTGACCCTTTTAAATTTTCGTTTATCACATGTATCACGTGTATGTTTAAATTATGAAGTTTTCACTCATAAAATACTTAAATAGTTTTACAATATAGGTATTAGTTATTACATATCACGTATAATTAATTATAATGATATTATATTAAGTGAGTGACCCTCACACTGACCTTAATATAGTTTACTTTTAGTGACCCTAATTATTTTCTATTATGATCGCAAAAACTATTAACTTGACGCATTGAAATACCAGCTAAGAACTATCCCACGCCCCTGTCGCCCTTAGATGTTTCCTTTAGTATCAAGTTACTAACTGTACCGACATGATTGTCAACTGATTGCATATAATATCATGCTACTTAGCTTGTATTTGTGAATTGTGAATTGTGATTGTTTGCTATCACTAGGTTTTGTTTATCATCGAATCATTTTGTAGGTGCCAACTTTTATCTTGTACAACCAAACACCAGACCTGCTAATCCCGGACCAAGTTTCTTTAGCGGAACATTAAGTTCATTTAGAATTTATCTAACTGATCAATTAAACGTCCTTCAAAATATTGCGTCTGGGGTTAGAAGAGTCCAAGACATGGTAATGATGATATTCATTTTGTAACGGATGTAATTGATATCACAATCCCCTGCTAGTTTAAATTTAATCAAATTATGGCTTCCATATTATGTGATTATGTAATTTGAGTGCTGCAGGCTGCAGCCTTTTGATTAGACATAATAAGCTTCATGTTTATTGTAGATAATTTATTGAACAGTAGTAATTTATTATTCATCAAACCATTAATTTATTGTAGAAATCTGATTTATCTATTGCGTATGTGTTAGGTGTATATTATGTAACCTGTTAGCTTTTGAATTTTATTACCTTTTTTCTTTAATATTTTTGTTTAAATCGTTTGATTGATTCGACGTAATTAACAAAGTTTATGGTCGATCAGAATTAATTTCGGAATGTTAAATTACTATGCCCCAAAGTTGGGGGGGGGGGGGGGGGGGGGGGGGGGGTCCAACCCGATGTCCGATATGAGGGTTGATGAGGCCAAAATCGGAATCGGAAAATTGAGAAATTTACTGAATCAATCTCTAAAAGCTCTCAGAAGTGACATAATTTAACCAGAACCCCTACATATGCTATGTATGCTATATGAAAACGAAACAATTGGACATTCCAATAGTATGTTTTATGTGTATTTCCACTGCAGGGGCTAGTATGCTCACTACTAGTTGGAGTTATCATGTACTCCCAGACCCGAGTGCTTTGGACTTGGTCTCTTGTGAGATCGATTGTTTCTGCTCATTGATTCTATCCATGTTACTTGTTATTATGTATTAGTACAACTACAAACTAACAGTAACAACACTAGGTACCGGGTTATATTTTGTGGTCCGGTCTTCAAACATACCATAATATCACTAGTACACTGCACCTTAAATGTATAGTCAAGTACATTTGTATCGTAACACATGCTTGGCTGGGGAATCATGTTTTGTGTCCGTTCGGTAACCTATATTTTTAAAACGGACAAAACGTAGGACGGACAAAAACAGACAAAACATTTAGATGTCCTCCTCCTCCTCCCTAGTCTTCATCCTCCTTCTCATCAGTCCTCCTCCTCCTCCTGAGTCCTTCTCCTCAATCCTCTTCAGTCCTCTTCCTGACTCCTCGTCCTCCTCGTCCTCCTTCTCCTCAGTCCTCCTCACCCTCTTCCTCAGTCCCCCCTCCTCAGTCCTACTCCCAGTCCTCCTCCTCCTCCTTCTCCTTCTCCTCCTCCTCCTTTTCATTTCTCCTCCCTAGTCTTCCTCCTCCTTCTCCTCCCTAGTCTTCCTCCTCCTTCTCATCAGTCCTCCTCCTCCTCCTGAGTCCTTCTCCTCCTGAGTCCTCTTCAGTCCTCTTCCTGACTCCTCGTCCTCCTCCTTCTCCTCAGTCCTCCTCACCCTCCTCCTCAGTCCCCTCCTCCTCACTCCTCAGTCCTACTCTTAGTCCTCCTCCTTCTCCTTCTCCTCCTCCTCCTCTCATTTCTCCTCCTTCTCCTTCCCATCAGTCCTCCTCAGTCCTCCTCATAGTCGTCTTCCTCCTCCTGAGTCCTCCTCCTCATCCTCCTCCACCTCCTGAATCATCCTCCTGAGTCCTCCTCCTCATCCTCCTCCTCAGTCATCCTCCTCTTACTCCTCAGTCCTCCCCCAGTCCTTCTCCTCATAATCGTCCTCATCCTCAGTCCTCCTCCTCATCCTCCTCCACCTCCTGAGTCCTCCTCCTGAGTTCTCCTCCTCATCCTCCTCCTCATAGTCGTCCTCCTCTTGAGTCCTCCTCCTCATCCTAGCCTCCTCCACCTCCTGAGTCCTCCTTCTCCTCTTCATCAGTCCTCATCCTGTGTCCTCCTCATAATCGTCCTCGTCATCGTCCTCATCGTCCTCCTCAGTCCTCCCCCAGTCCTCCTCCTCATTCTCCTCCTCCTCCTCCTCCTCATCCTCCTCCTTCTCCTCTTTCTTCTCCTCCTAATCAGTCCTTCTCCTCAGTCGTCCTCCTTCTCCTCCTCGTCCTCCTCAGCCTTCCTCCTCAGTCCTCCTCAGTCCTCCTCCTAATCATCCTCCTCCTCCTCCTCCTCAGTCTCCTCCTCCTCATCCTCCTCCTCAGTCCTCCTCAGTCCTCAGTCCTCCTCCTACTCCTAAGTCCTACTCCTTCTCCTCCTCGTCCTCGTCCTCGTCCTTAGTCCTCCTCCTCCTCTTCCTCCTCCTGAGTCCTCCTCCTCTGGAGTCCTCCTCCTCCTCCTCCTCATCAGTCCTCCTCCTCCTCCTCTTCAGTCCTCCTCATCCTCCTCCACCTCCTGAGTCCTCCTCCTGAGTCATCCTCTTCCTCCTCCTCTTCAATCTCCTCCTTATCCTCCTCCTCATCAGTCCTCCTCAGTCCTCTTCCTCCTCCTCCTCATTCTCATCCTTATCCTCCTCCTCCTCAGTCCTCCTCCTCCTTCTCCTTCTAATCAGTCCTCTTCCTTAGCCCTCGTTATCATCCTCCGAGTCCTCGTTTTTAGTCCTCATCCTCATCCTCCTCAGTCTTCCTCCTCCTCCTTCTCCTCCTCATCAGTCCTCCTCCTCAGTCCTACTCCTCATCCTCCTCCTCGTCAGTCCTCCTCCTCCTCCTCCTCCTCCTCGTCCTCCTCCTCCTTCTCCTCCTCCTCCTCAGTCCTCCTCCTCCTTTTCCTCCTACTCCTAAGTCCTCCTCCTCCTCAGTCCTCCCCCAGTCCTCCTCCTCATCAGTCCTCCCCCAGTCCTTCTTCTCCTCCTCCTCATCCTCAGTCCTCCTCCTCATCATCCTCCTCAGTCCTCCTCCAGTCCTCCTCTTCCTCAGTCCTCCCCCAGTCCTCCTTCTCCTTCTCCTCATCCTCAGTCCTCCTCCTCAGTCCTCGTCCTTCTCCTTCTTATCAGTCCTCCTCCTCAGTCTTCCTCCTTGTCCTCGCTCTCGTCCTCCTCCTCAGTCCTCCTCGTCCTTAGTCCTCCTCCTCCTCCCCGTCCTCAGTCCTCCTCCTTCTCCTCCTTCTCGTCTTCCTCCTCCCCCTCCTCACCAATCCTACTCCTCTTCATCAGTCCTCCCTCTCCTCTTCAGTCCTCCTCCTCCTCAGTCCTCCTCCTCCTCAGTCCTCCTCGGTCCTTCTCCTCCTCCTCAGTCCTCCCCAGTCCTCCTCTTTCTCCTCAGTCTTCCTCCTTCTCCCCCTCCTCCTCAGTTCTCCTCCTCATCCTCCTTCTCCTCTTCCTTCTCCTCCTAATCAGTCCTCCTCCTCAGTCGTCCTCCTTCTCGTCCTTAGTCCTCGTCCTCATCCTCATCGTCCTTAGTCCTCGTCCTCATCGTCCTTAGTCCTCGTCCTCATCCTCCTCGTCGTCGTCCTCGTCCTCTTCAGTCTTCCTCCCCAGTCCTTTTCCTCCTCCTCAGTCCTCCCCCAGTCCTCCTTCTCCTCCTCCTCATCCTCAGTCCTCCTCCTGCTTCTCCTTCTTATCAGTCCTCGGTCCTCGTCCTCGCTCTCGTCCTCGTCCTCAGTCCTCCTCGTCCTTAACCCTCGCGTCCTCTTAGTCCCCCTCCCCGTCCTCAGTCCTTCTCTTCCTCATCCTCCTCACCAATCCTGCTCCTCTTCCTCAGTCCTCCCTCTCCTCTTCAGTCCTTCTCCTCCTCAGTCCTCCTCCTCCTCCTCAGTCCCCTCGGTCCTTCTCCTCCTCGTCAGTCCTCCCCAGTCCTCCTCTTCCTCAGTCTTCCTCCTTCTCCTCCTCCTCCTCCTCAGTCCTCCTCTTCTTCAGTCCTCCTCCTCCTCCTCATCAGTTTACACAATTTATTGTTACTAAAATGTTTTTAAACGCATTTGAGTCTGTAACATATTGACATGTTACTGTTACTGACTCAAAATGTGCTTGAGAATTTTTTTGTTTAACAGAGTTTTACTCTCCAGTACTATGTAAAAGTTGTTACATGATAAATAAAGATTTTGATAAATAAAGTGATTTTCATCCCTTTTAATGTCATTAAAAATTGTGTAGACTATTCTTTGTATCTAACTGAGGATTGGAAGTTTGAGAAAGGACCATGGTCATTAACCGTGCTTCCCATTTCTGCAGATAGCCTGTCACAAATTGTGGTGACAATTTAAATCAAAAGTTACTAAAGCGTTCGCTATTTGTTACGATTGTTATTACCAACCGTACCTCTTTCAATTGTGGACCGGGGTGGATGTTTCTGTCAAACAAGAGTTGGTACGACAGTGTGTTGTTTTTCGGACGAAACGATTCTTGTTTGGAACAAGAAACCATTTTGGGGTTCTGGGACCACCACCAATCGATTTCTTGTCATATTTAAGTACAGAAATAGCTACCTATATCGCCTAGAAACTCAGAGGGAAGATTTAAATTTTCCCGATTTTTCCGATATGAGGGTTGATGAGGCCAAAATCGGAATCGGAATCATCGGAATCATCGGGTTGGACCCCCCCCCCCCCCCCCCCCCCCCCCCCCAAAGTTGAATAAGTAAACTAACAGTGGCCTAGATTTTTGGTCACCTAAAAATCAAGGAACATTGTAAATATTACAAACATGGTATGTAATTGAGTCAACAATAATCTTCAACAGACTAACCATTCTGAGATTATATTCCATAAACTTTTTCCATCAATAATTCAGCTAAATTCAATAACTTATCCTAGGATAAACTGGTTATTAAGAAAGTTCCAGAGTCGAGGGAAATGAGGTACCTAGTTATTGGAGGGGGTGTGGCGGGGACAACTGTAGCTGAAAACCTTCACATCTTCGATCAGCACGCCGACGTGACCCTAATCTCTGCAACAGAAACGGTCAAAAAAGTTACAAATCTGGAGAAAACGGGCGAAGTAATTAACACTTTTGATGTGACCGACTCCACGCCTAGGGGCCAGTATTACCATTTTATCTGTGGTGTGGTCACTGGGTGTGATTTGAAACAACAGACTGTTGTCCTAGCGGATGGAAGATCAGTTTCATATGATAAAATGTGTATAGCTACAGGAGCCCACCCTAAAGTGCTCTACCCGAACAATGCCCACGTGGTAGGTGTACGGGACACAGAGAGTGTTCAGGATTTACAGAACAGACTCAAACATTGCAAACATATAACTGTGGTGGGTAACGGCGGAATAGCGTCGGAACTGGTTTTTGCAGCTAAGCTATGTCATGTCAGCTGGGTTATCAAGGATCAGACCATCTCGTCAGTATTTGTTGACAGTGTTGCCAGCAAGTTTCTTTTGGACTCTTTACAGAGTAAAAGTGGTAGTAATAATGACAATGACGAGAGCAGTTCAGTGTCAAAACGGCAAATATTTTCAACTAAAGTAACAGATAATAAGAGTTGTGTAATGGGCTCTGCTTTAGGTCCAGATTGGTATAAAGGATACTCATTAGATGGACCCTCGTCTTCTAAACAGCTTGAAATAGAATATGGGTGTGAAATTGTTAGCATTGATACTGACAGTAACGATTTCAATCTAAATATCAAATTAACAAACAGTAAGACACTACAATCAGACGTTTTAGTCAGCGCAACTGGTGTAATTCCTAACTCTGAACTTTTCAAAGATAAACTTGAAGTTTCGGAGCTAGATCACGGTATAATAGTAAACAAGAGAATGCAGACAAATGTACCCAGTGTGTTTGCTGCTGGTGATATTTGTAGTATCCCCTGGAGGGAATGTGAGAATTGGAAGCAGATGAGGTTATGGACTCAAGCAATGCAGCAGGGATTTTATACTGCTCGCAGCATGGCTGCCTCTGAAGACGATCTCATCGAGCCAGACATGTCGTTTGAGTTATTTACACACTCGACTAAACTGTTTGGGTTTAAAGTGATATTGTTGGGGAGGTTTCAGGAGTGGGAGGGGTGTGAGTGTTATTTTAGGATTACTGAAGGAGTAGAGTTTGTTAAACTTGTTCTTACCAATGGTAGGATACAAGGTGCTCTCCTCATCGGAGAAACTGATCTGGAAGAGGTTATGGAAAATTTGATACTCAATCAAATGGATATTTCACAGCTAGGCGAAAGCATTTTAGATCCAAACATTGATATTGAAGATTATTTTGATTGACGTTTTGTTACTGATTGATGCTATCTTTTTAACTTGTTTTGAGTTTATGTTAAATTTCAGATTTTCTTTGGTTTATTTAGAAACACATATTGTATTTTCATTCAATTTTCTGAATTCGAGCAGTTTGATATAGGACAATTTTCTTTGGCACTACATTGATCTACAGAAAAAATGTGAGCTGGACACTAGACAGCGACAACAGATTATCAAAAAATTACCTTCATCAGTTATCAGCGATCACTGAAAACATATTGAATTACCCTTAACTCATTTGTAGACCAGTATTTCAGTTGTAGATCATACAATAACATGCCTCGCTCCAACCAAGACGGAGATCAGCTGATGCAGTGCCCATATTATCCAAATCACATGGTAACACAGATGAGATTTCCTTATCATCTAATTAGGTGCAAAAAGGTGTGCATCTTAATCTTACCTACAATTTCAGACGGGAGATAATAAATTATAATGGATAAGTCGTTTGAAGAAGATAAAAGATGTTTTTATCCGCCTGACGGGACAGAGTTGGATTAAATAATGTCGACCTTTTTCTCCATAAATCTCCCCGTTTATTTATCTCCACAATTCCCTCACAATCACGAAGGAACGGAACACCAACAATGTCCGTACGACGCAAAGCATGTTATAATACTAAGGAGCCGTTTTGAAGATCACATTAGGACCTGTGATAACTGATAAGAGAGCTGTCATTGAACCTCAGCTGGGTTCGTCAAATTGTTATGCGATTTTGAACGAAATTCAAAAATCAGATTTATTAAAAAGGGAGCGGCCAGACGTTCTAAATGCTATGAACATGTCTACATGTCTACCTCTTCCTTAAATACCCTACACATGGTCATTGGTCGCGTCTCCACGGATGAATTTGTTAGAACACCACCTTCTTATCTGTTTTGGGGACCTACTCAAGTAGAACATCCAAGTTAAGTGCTTTTGTGTGGCGGAGAGCGAGGGTAAATAGCCGGTAAATAAATTTATTTATTAAACAAGCTCTGAAGCGATTACGCATCTAATAACATTAACAAATATTGGTCTCAGTTGGGATTCTGAGCTGTCGTTTACACTCCTATTAATCTGCGTGAAAAAATGCTTTTGTACAATTAATGTATGTTGAATGTTGATGGCTAAGTTGCGATCTGAATGTGCTCTGAATGTGCTCCTCGAGCAATCGTTACAGTTTCTGGCAATTTTACCAAGTATAGTCATTACAAGTTCTCCGGTTCTCTTTAAACACGAAAATTGTTTCACAAAATGAATGCAATGTAGATATCTGAGTTAAGTGCCTCCCTATCTCTCACTGTGTAGTTAGTAAAAAGGTAGAGGCGAAAACATTATTATAATATGCACAAAACAATTCAAATTTATGCTCAAAAATGTTTGATCCTGTTTTCTGGTCCTAGATCTGAACCTTGTGGCCTTAATACCACTATTTAACCTTTTACATCGAATCTACCTTGTAAACTGTAAAGGTAATTATAGGATCATCTTTACATTGTTTAGACCATTGAAATAGCTATAATATATGTTCAGTTTACAGTTACTATACAGTATACAGTATACATACCCGAACCCCCGATGAGAATTATTTCGTATATGTTCTGCTTGAAGCCTCGTGTTTCAGAGAACTGAACAATGTTCCCCGTTTTGCAAAGTGAGCCTCTCTTCGTCACTCCTTCTGGGGTTATCTTTACTATCGCATTATGTACAAGATAATCCGCCAAATTTGTCATTTTTCATTCAATTTTCCCATTAGAATAAGCATTGAGCAATTCATAGACCAATAGAGATTACAGAAACATGACGGGTAAAATAACAGCCGCCTTTACTGCCTCTTTTAACATACCGGTTTCTACCGCATTACAGCTGGCAAAGGACTTGTTGGAAGGTAAAGATAATAAGATTATACCCTACTAGTTTATAAGTTTAAACCAACGGTTTAAAATAACTAACGCATACGAGAGGTAACACTGAAGTCTGCTCTACAGTCTTTGCCTACCCATATCCTCTCTTCGTCAAACCCGTAGCTCACTCCCAGGGTGCAGGCAGCATTTGACAGCTTCTTCTTGACTGTCATCTCTGTGACTCCCGTTATCTTCATTTCATTGTAGCTGTGACCAAGGCTCTCTATTCGGATTGTGGAGGTGCAGAGTGTGCCACTGTCTGGGAGGATATTTATATCAGCACAAAAACCGGAGTAAGCCTCAGGCCTCTACTTTCGGCATAGAGTTGCCGTAGAAATGGCAAACAATTTTCTTAGTTAAAGCCTTTTGAGAAAAATTTTGTATTTGCTCCAAGCAACCCAGGGCCACCCACCTACTATTTAATTAAGTGCAACTTATAACAGTATAACATGTATAATATGAAAAAATACAAATCATTAACTAGGACCAAGTACTTTAGTTTATTTAATTAAATGTAAATTGTAAGTAAGGTAAATTAAAAGTGTGTACCTGATGAGGTATCGCACTTCGTCTTGCTCTGGTCTGGTGATGTGATCTCCTGACTGGTGAACACTGTGACAGTGCCTCCCCAACAGTCCTCCCCCTCGCACTTACACTCTTCTTCGTCTCTAGAACACTGGTAGGTAGAGTAGCTACTCTTCCAATAAATCAGCACTTTGTCTATACAATCAACCTT
The DNA here is from genome assembly GCF_026151205.1 of Bolinopsis microptera. Lineage (NCBI taxonomy): Eukaryota > Metazoa > Ctenophora > Tentaculata > Lobata > Bolinopsidae > Bolinopsis > Bolinopsis microptera. The sequence goes on from NC_087073.1 coordinate 15,258,941, forward strand.
GGGTATAAGATCCGTGAATAGAGATGAAGTGTTAGCTTGGAGAAGCTGAATAGTTTTTCCAAAAAGATTAGTGTGATCTGTGATAAATATTGAGTACCATTCGTTTTAGCATCTTTAATCTAACCTGATACAGCGTTATTCTAAACCAAGCGTTGTTTCTCTCGTCAGGGACAATCGTAGCTTTTGTGAGCCTGTCTCCGTCTATTGCATAAGAGCCATTACTTCCCCCATACAATCCAGAAACTTCTATCTCACCGTCCGATAGACTCAGTATATTTGTTCCTGCGTAATTCAGTGTTTTTGAAGTCATCAGCCTTTTCTATTTCTTTCTGTGCGACTAGTGATTTAAACATGCATACAAATAATAGCAATAGTTGTCTTAGATTCTATACTAGAACAATCACAAACTTTCTCGTATTCTATATTTTCTTACCTTCTACTAAACAGAAGAAAATGAGGAAAATGTCAACTTTTACTACACTCATTAAGATTAAAATCTTGTCAGATTTTACATCACGTAAAATCTGGCATCGAATATATAATACGGAATATATAATACGGAATAAAGAAAAGCTAGGTGGATATGACTGATAGAAATTTCTCGCTCAGGATGCAAATCTTTTGTCACGTGTATAGCTGCGGGGCGTGTATATTGTATAAGACCTCTATACTTATAGGGAAAATTGTTCGGAAGTTAAATGCTTTCCTTTCCGTATTTATTTTGACAGCTTCTTCTAAAGAAATTTGTTAAGCAATATTTGCTGTGAGTAGGTGGGCTAGAAGATTCCGCAACACGGTAGTCAGTATTCTTTTTCAGTTCCTTCTTTCAAGTTTTTACAAATTTCCAGTTCTTTAGAACCATACTATCACCTGATGAGATATATTCTGGCAAAACTTCAGCTCACCATAAAAATTGAATCCCAACTCAAGTACCTAAAAGATGATAATATGGTAGGGTCTTCAATTCCAATGAATCAATTGTATACTGTATAGGACGAATGTTGTAACTTTTGGCGGTAAGTTTTAAGAATTCGAGAAGCTTCTATAACTTTGAGATTGGCCACCACAAAGCAGAAGTCATATACTACCGCTTGATATACGGGAAGTCAAACTACCGGTTGTTACGCGGGAAGTCGAACTACCGCAAGCTAATTGAGCATGCTGACTATAATTCTCTCATTTCTTATTACTTCAGTGCTAGATAATCAGCAGAGAAACAACCTGCCAGCAACGACCTCAAACACACACGAAATAGAACAAGCCCTGTCAAATGAATGGGACATAGGTTGGTAGTTTGTCATCGCTATTATTTAACTAACAATGCATGTCTTTGTATTGTAATTGCATATCTCTGTGCACTGTGTACACTATACGTGTCATTACTTTTGCCCGTCAGCTTTTGGAGTCAACCATGATTTATGCAGAATAATACACAATTTGGTAAGCATGATCTCCCAACCACGGCCACTGAGTTGTCATCAGCAGCAACGATTAGCCGTCCCCATCGAGACTTGTGTATCAAGTTGAATGACCCTTCCTGTCGTTATTAGACACGTGTACTAATCTTCTAGAATGTGTTGCTCGCTCTAGATTGTTCTAGAAACCTCTCCATAATACACGCTGCATAATAGTGTGCAGAATACTGAGCCACCACAGTTGCTCCACTGATTACGTAAGCCGCTGTTTATAATTATAACCTGTTATGTATTGCAGAGGCGCCTGCTGCAGTCCAGACAGCAAATCAGAGACCGTGGTTAATTAAATTGTAGCAAATTGAACTTATATGTACATGTAGTTTTATAGTTAATAGCCGTGTACGGTATTAATCTGATAGTTTAAACTATTTACCAACAGCTGTACAATGAAATTCTTGACAAATCCTTCATGTTTTACCTCTTCGGTCGAGTCATTTGTAATATGACACTTAGCTAGAAGGCCGATTTAACATCCAAACCTCAATTAATTAAATTGTTCCGGCAGAATCTCAATGCTCCAAGTATGGAATGTATCATAGTGATCGGGTGATAATGATCGGGTGATGATGATCGGGTTTGGGGCTACGATAGTCTCTTTTATTAAGCGAAACAAAATGGAAAATTAAAGGATCCAGATTAAGGGTGATAGCCACAATATGAAAGAAAGAACCACCTTCCACCATAATACACATTACCTGGATGATCCACCGATGACTCATAGTTTTTCACCTATGAACTCCATCAAGAATATAACTCTGAAAATTATGATAAATAATCCCAACTAAATTCGAGCCACTTTGAGTTAAGATTTAGGTTGCATTTGTATTGTTGGGTAATGAGTTACGGATATGATTACTGTTAGTTGCTAGTTGCTAGCTATTTGGACGATTCATTGCTCCGATGATACTGTTAACTTAGTGTCGATGCAATTGTAATCGAAATATTATTTGGAAAACTGACCCTGAATGGACACTAAATTTTCATTGAATGAAGAAAAGGAACGAAATATTGGAAAATTTCCAGAAGAATTGACGAAGGACAAACAGGTGATACATGACTTGCTGCTGTATAATATACTCTCTGCAGCATAGGGCTGCATTGTGCACATCTAATTACAACTCTTATATGGTCACTAATGGAAATACCATTATCTGTAACACGAGACTGTCAGGTGAGGTCTTTGGAGTGCTGACATGCTATCTCGTGACCCTCACATGTCTCATTAGCCATGGCTCAAAGGAAATATTTTCCAACTCTGGCGCTCTTGCAAACTAGGAAAGAGCTAGGTTGAGGAATAAATAAGCAAGAGACCAAACAATCAGCAGTTTTAATACTTCCAACATTACTTTATAACACATACATTAAGGTGAGGCTTAAGTTTCAATGTGTATCTGGTTTTCTCAGGAGACCAGACCTCACACCTTTGGATATGCCATTCGCTAGGAGGGCTCTAATAAATATGTAAAAATTTTTCCATTTGAATTTGTGATTAAGACCTATGTTCATTGTTTATTACCGATAATGTAATCTCTTTAAGTCAGTGACATCTCTTTAATTCAGTGTAAACCGAAGACGAAGAAGACTGTAATGTGGAAAAAGCAGATAAAGAGACCTAGGACTGAGCTGGGGGCTATGCGTGAATACGATAGAGGGGTCGAACTGAACACAGTCACACAGTTACAGCTCAACCCGACTTCAGAAGGAGTGACAGTTGCTGCTTTTGACTTAGAAACCTGCGGACTCGAAAAGACTAGCGATATTTTGCAGGTGACATACGATCTTTTCAAGGATTTGCAGCTGCGAAAACTTCCTACGCTTTGCGTTCTGTTATAAATTTAGCACCTCTTCCAATATTGTAATTCAATGTAACACCTGGTTCCATTTCAGATAGGAGTAAAGAAATTCACCTTCAACTCGAATGAAACAGATGTTGAGGAGTTCAATCAGTATGTAACTCCCTCAGGCGATATACCTTCCTCAGCTTCAAGAGTAAACAACCTGTATCGTGAAGGAGACCGCCTTGTTAAAAGGACACCTTCAGGTGATCAGATAGCACTGGAAACATTACCCATAGGAGCTGCCTTAACAGAAATGTGGTGTTGGTTGTTGACGGGTTGCAGTCAAGTTATCCTTGTTGGATTCAATAATGCTGCCTTTGATGATCCCGTCTTGCTCTACCACTCAAAGAAACATTGTGAAGAGGAGCTCATGCTCAGAGTGAGAACTGCTACATATAGTGCTGATCTCCGCTCTATTGTTGGGTGGAAGGGCAAACTAGAGGCCCACTACAACTCTTGTCAAGGACCGCCTATCCAGTTTCACGATGCTCTCGCTGATTGTATGGCCGTATGCCACATCCTTAAGAGCAAAAATGTATCATACGAACAGTTGAAAAAAACAGCAGTTTCAATTGAAAGCATCGTGCAGAAACTTACACATCCTCTTCTGAAAGCTAAATTGGTGACTCCCATTGTGGCAGAAAAGATTGGTGCTTTTACATGTGCAGACTACTTTAATTTATCAGAGAACGAACTCATTAGGTTCTTAAAAACACACGGGGTGCCCAAGAAATCAATAACTGTATGTGTAAAGGAACGCCTTAAATACAAAGATTTATTAAGTTAATAAAATTTTATTTTCAATTCAATTTCAAGCTTTTGCCGAGATTATAGACAGTGGTATGTTATAGAAAATGATAATATTCAATATGTAGTTACCTTTTCAATTTAGTTTACCGAAAATTGTATCGTTGCATTCTACTTGTGTTGTAACTCAAAAATGTAGTCAAAATAAAAACAAACGCGATTTTTGCTTCAACACAAAATGCCCATTTTGGGCATGAGTGTATTGTACGATCTGGCCAAAAACTTTTTGGGAGTAAGGCCCTTATATAATATACCTTCGGTAATCCGTTCATAAATCGGTGGGCACTCGACGTTATAAAATTTACTGAGAGAAAAAATAATTTCAGGCAATAGATGACGTACTGTTGTACCATAAAATACTCTCTTGCTGCTGTATTATATACTCTCTGCAGCATAGGGCTGCATTAGTGTATTGTGCACATCTAATTACAACTCTTATATGGTCACTAATGGAAATACCATTATGTTTAACACGAGACTGTCAGGTGAGGTGTTTGGAGTGCTGACATGCTATCTCGTGACCCTCACATGTCTCATTAGCCATGACTCAAAAGCTCAAAGGAAATATTGTCAACACTTGGCTCACATACAAACTAGGAAAAAGCTATGTTAAGTAATTAATAGCCCAGAGAGCAGTGAATGTGAAGTTTTAATACTTTCAACACTACTATATAACAAATAATTTGAGGTAAGATTAAGTTCCAATGTGTAACTGGTTCTCTCAGGAGACCAGACCTCATATCTTTTGGTTTGCCTTCCTCTAGGAGGGCTCTAATAAACAAATAAATATACACTTAAACTATTCGGTTTTGTGTCTATCACGTTGATTCATACATTACTTGCTTGATTGATTACTGTGCTCGACTATACTGCAGTAGATGTCTCAAACTTGATACAAATCCAACATATATATACCGGATCGAAGCATTTGAGAGTTGAGACCCAACAAAATCCGAAGTTCTATTTGCGGACTGAAATTGTGCGACTATTACTATAAATCTGGATCCCTTAATTTCCCATATCAATTTGCTGAAATCCCGTCCTAAAACTGATCAGTCCCAAAACTGATAACAGCTAAATTTACATGTGGGATATTATTTAGAGTTTATTAGCTTCTTTGGCAAAACACATGTAGTGATCCACACGATCTAGGTCCCGAATCCTATCAAAAATTACAATCATCATACTTCATCTGGAACCAGACGTAACCATACATAACATGACGATTGTGATAATTACTCACTCAAAAGGATTAAAACGCCACTGTCACGATGGACATACATAAGTGTATTTCAAGATATTTCATCGAGTATTTGATTTATTATAAATGTGATTATAATTCAATTTAATTATGAATTAACTGGTGAACATAATATTTCATTCAGGTCAAACAGAGTTACGTCAGAGAATGTATCATGTAAGTTATAAATACTGTTATTTTCACTTCAGTGCACAAGCCTGGTTAGCTCAGTCGGTAGAGCATCAGACTTTTAATCTGAGGGTCACGGGTTCGAGTCCCGTATCAGGCTGCTTGACTTTTGTCAACGGCCTCTCCACAGAAATACCTTATTTATACTTTAAGTTTGATCTATCTGGGGATTCTAAATTGCAGCGAAATCTTAATTGTTTATCTAAGAAACTAAGAACACAACTTTCGGAGCACAAACCAAGTAACGAGAATCTACGAGTGAGATGAAATCTACTGTCCAGTGTCCACAGTTCGTCCTAACAGTCCCTATAGCTATCAGACCAAAGTTACTGCTAGCAACTGATTCCATTACAAATGTAATCAAATAATTTCATGCTTACACAGTTCACAATTGTTTTCTCATAATAAAACAGACGTAATTCTCATCCCTATGTAGTTGATCACAATATCACCTATAAGCGCGATAACGTGTCAATTTTTGGCCGTTTAATTTGTGAAAGTACAGTTGTGGATGGAAAATATTCGTGGTATTGTGAAATTAAGATACAATAGTAAGCAATAGTTGTATTGTCACAAGGAGACTATAAGAATGTTTTGATTCTGTATAAATATTTTAAGTTTTACTGAAGCATATCTCCCACGTGGTGTAGGGGCTAGCATCTGTGGCTTTCACCCACAAGACCCGGGTTCGATTCCCGGCGTGGGAACGTGTTTTCTCTTTTTTTTCTCTACCAAACTGTCAGCTATACTGAACCATTTGCAGGTTAGCAAGTGTTAGAAGGAAGGAACAACCTCCTTCCTGGGGCCTATTTTTCGGCAGGTCTTCTACTAGTCGATAGCTATTGCATCTCTCGCATAGTTTCAGTAACTTGATTCTGTATCAGCTCATTGGATATCTCTAAAAGCCAACATTGATATCTGTAACTTTGGTAATCATTATAAGCCAAAATGTGACGAATTTTGCGTTTTGCAGGAAGAGGTCCAGGGACTGGATAGCCACGAAAGAGCGAATGCACATTCTGATGGTTGCAGTCCCTTGCCTTTACAGTCGGTTAGTTGCTAAGATATATTAATTGATATTTTAAATGTGCTTTTTCCCTAATTTTTAAATAGTTTAGTGTGGGATCTGGGATCAAATGTTTTTTGATAGGAGTATTAATTGTCACATGTTTGTCTGGGAAATAGCGCCCCGCAAACTATGTTTAACTTCTGGGCGCTAAAGACATATGACGTTGAAGTATGACTATTTGCGCGTACGTACCATCTTGTCTACATACATAAGTATAGCTAGCTAGATACGGCCACTGTACTCAGAAGGGCGATTTCAGCGATTTTAATCAGATACTGATCATAATTCATAGGGTTACCCTCGGATTTATCATAGCGCGTCGGAGATAGCTCGGATTTTTACGCCGATTCACGATTGGACTACCCGGTACCCCAGGAAACCGCCGACCAAATCGTTTCGCAGAGCGGCGAATGGAAGAAGGATCTGCCAATTCCAAGAGGCGATAGGATTTGCCCTCGGACCCGATAGGGAATTCGAATCCTATTGGATCCGAGAGCAAATCCGAGAGGAGATACCTAGTATTTGAAATATCGGAACCGATATTATTGAAAGAAGTTAACTTCAGGATCAGATCAGCTTCATTTTAAGTTGATCCAAGGCTAACAATCTTGATATTTTATTATGTCGCCAAATGAGGGTGTGAGTACTGAGTTGGGGGCTATTAGCTATATCGGTAAATGAAGCTAGAAGTGGATGCACATTACCATATCACTATCATTATTTTCCTTAATCTATAAAAGTATAAATCGTTATCAGAATTACGTACATTTTGGATGGGGCCGTTATCAGAATTACGTACATTCTGGATGGGGTCGCTGATTGTTGAACTTTGTACCAGAAGGATCTTTGCGACTTCCGGCTAAATCTCTTCCGAAAGGTTGATGACGTTATTGTCAATGATGATCCTTCATCAAGGTAAATCTCTTCCATATTCTAGATAACAATAATAATACTGAAATTGTATTAATTATTGTTGATTTTGTTTCGTTGTTCACCTGTAACGTATGACAATGTCTAGTGTGTTTTATATTCAGGTGGTTTCGGTTGAGCAAGCAAAATGTCTGATCTTACAGACGAGAGTCGGGAGATTCTATAGATATCAGAGCGGCCGGCGGCGAGATTCTAGAACAAACCCATATTTTAAAGATGAAAGAACTTTATAGATTACAAAGCGAACTCGATCAGATATGTAAACACTAAACAGTTGGATCAGTTTTAACGATATGATACGAATACTATCTTGTTTTCAAGGTCATGTTATCTTTGAGGGAAAATATCTCCTGTTATGTTCAGAAAACGTTCCTTTTTCGCATTATATTTGATAGTTATATGTATAATATTTGAACTTACAGCGGTTTATTATGAGGGATTAAAATATCGTTCAAAAATGAGCTCAGCTGGTATAAACATGATCTTCACGGTTAGTGTTAGTACCCAGTACCGGGTTAGTACCATGCAATCACTCTGAGCTTGATTTAGTTTTGCCCAAGGTTTGTTATTTATAATACTAATAAAATTATTGTGTCATTATTAATGATTAACGACTCATTGAGGTGGCATACTTATCACGTCGCAATTAACTAATTTAAACATTGAGGCTTATAACAGACATATTATACATGTACATATAATAATAGACATTTTGATTCCAAACTAACGGACGCCTTTTAAATATTTAAGTCAAGATGAGTACTGATCGGTGATCCATCGGTTAAATTTTATGTTTGATTTTATTCGGATCATGACTGCAGTAATTTCTATCCCATACCATCAGAATAAAAAACAATGGTTTTATATTATTCCACACGTAATCCTTACCTAATTCAAATGTAATCGTGTAATTTCAAACCGATAGGCAATAACTGGCATTGCAACAAATGAGTGTAACATCTTGTGTACTCCGCAGTTTTAATAATCCTTATCTTACAGCTAATATGAACGACATAGCTGCGCCTCTTCCACTTAGACGTTCAGATATCCCCCTGGAAGAGGCGTTTTTTATAACGGACAAACTCCTTCCTGCGTTGTGATTGGACGAAGCAGCAATGATTATCCAATCGGCGTTAAGAATGATTTGGAGTTATCGAAAATGGCGGGACGCAGCCACTTTACTAAAACTCTCGTTGATTTCGTTCTTGCTCTGTGATAACAAATAACGCACTATGTCGACCGAGGTGATCGCCCCCACTCCTACTGATCTTAATGAATCTAAAGGTTCTGAAAAGACAGCACAAGCAAAGCTCGTGATAAGGTAGAAAACTATTCCTTATCTGATTAGCCCTTAACAAATTAACCGTGCCGCTAAAGGGGATGTGCCGCTAAATGCGGCGTTTCTTTTGACACGTGACAGTGGTTAATAAATATTCGACAAATTCAAATCCGAGTAGCTATGTAACCTTAAACTAGATGAACTTGCAACGCCACCCCATTATATCGGCATCCATAATTACCACTAGCAAATCATTTTAGTCGGGATGAAAGAGTCGATTTTTGAGTTTCTCTGGCACTAAATGTTTAAAAGGATTTCTGAACGGAATATGGTACTTTGGGCTTTTTTCTACGAAACCCGACTTGTCTGCATTTTTGGGTCACTAAAAATTGCTCATAATTGGCCACGCCCTTTTACTATCTCCAACTATCAACTACAGAATAAATCCCTTCAGTTTACTAATTTTTAGACATCTAAATATTCTCACGTTATTCACTTCTACACTCTACAGGGAGGGACATCTACGTGTAGAACAGGTATCTGCAGCCGAACTGAAGACGAACGATGTTGATAGCATCATCAAACTCAACACCAGTAACATCAGCACTGCTTCCGGTTAGTTTCATATCTTACTACCTCCCCTTTTAGGTTGATTTAGAGACGTCTCTTGTATTAATGAAAATATAATTGATTCCACCTTTTATCACTTTATCAGGGCTTTATCCTAACTATAAAAGTATAAAATATTTGATTACCACTCATGCCCTCTTTAGAAACGCAGACAGCCCCAGTACCTCCAGCAGCTCCCCTGGACCTGCTGACCCTGATGGGAGGGTTTGAGGAATGTAGCAGCTGGCTCCTCTCCTACACAGCCTCCACCAACCAGTACTGCAGGAACGAGAACGATGTGTACAACAAGATCAAACGAGAGTTCTCTGTCTTCACTGAGAAGGAGGACGTTTTGAAGGAGCTCAGGGGTATTGCTGATAAGGTTAGAACTTTAATGAGAATATTGATATGACTTTTACTATTTCTGTCGCGACCGCTATTTGATTGCATCTTACTATATATAAAGCGAGACGATATATATGGTTCCGTGCAATTTTACTGACACCACGGCATCAACTTTAACGCGACTTTCCGCAAAAACCGTAAAAGATATAAAACTGAAACTTTTTTGGCTGGGTCAAATGCTTTAATGGCCTACAAATCAGCATGAAAAAATAAAAAATTGGCCAAGAACTAGGAGTTTCAGAGCCCAAAATTTGGACCCCCAAGTGGTGTCAAAAACGCGAGTTAAATAGGTAATAATTATTTTAGTCTCTTGAGTCTTGACACCATTTTAGGGTAATACGGGTTCCTGCTAGTGTAAATAAAGACTAGCGTGATTCATTTTTACATATATATATAATAAAAGTTCATATTTCTCAGATGCCACTGCTGGAGTACGACGAGGAAGGCACTGACAAGATGTACAGAACAGCTCACAGTATCCGTTACCTCATGGACAGTTGTGTCACTCTACACTTCTTCATGAAGGGTCAGATCTTTTTAGCTTTACGAGGTAATAAACTGTTAAAAGAGACCACCATAATCTTTCCAATAAAACAAATCTAGATTCTAATGTGAAATAAACCTGGAAGCCTTTCAAGAAAATGATATCATGTTGTAATTCTCAGGATCTGGTGGGGTAGAAAGAGTTATAAAGGAACACCACAAGTCTTGGTACGAGGACGAATCCTGGGAAGCTCTGAACCTGCCTTACGACTGTTTCCAGCGGATTCTCAAGGGTAAGGTTCACAAGGCAATGAACGGGGCTATTGCTGGGAAATATAGCAACTGGCCGGGAGTCAAGGAGTTCGCTCAGAGACACACGTACGGTGCTAACGGACATCAAATCAAGTTTACTGAACTCTACAGGTAATGTTAGCCTGAGAATTTGAAACATTCAAAATCATAGACTAAGAATTAACGCAAACATTTGTCCGGCATAAATTATGTAAGGTGTACTATACAATTTTATGTTGGACCGTCATTATTTATGACAAGAACATTCTTTATTTCTTTTACTGTTTTTAAAACCTCCTCACGTATTCAGGATGATGAAGAAAGATTTCGCTGCTCCTCACGACATAATAAGACACATGAGAATGGAAGATGTACTGGAGTATGCTATCACTACAGTCCCTGGTCTCAAGCTGGTCGGCCAGAATGAGGAAAGGAAGGTTAGCATTCAACAAAATAGCAGAATCTAATGTGCGGGAATTATTATGTCCGGTTCATATTTGTAAGGTCTTTTTCAAACTGAACTAACATTGACAGCGGGTTGTTAGTAAGGGCATGATCAAATTAGGTACTGAGGGATCGATGGTAGAATAGCTTTTTCATGACCTGTACAGTGCACGTAATACACGTATTTCTGAAATTCCAGACCAGTAATTAAGTAATTCATACAACTGCTTTAACTTTAATAATAATAATTGCTCAATAACGATTTCAGGTAGTAACGGATTCAGATGTGATAGACCTGGTGATGAAACTGAAACATCTCCAGCTATCAGGAGTTAAGAGCATCTCGAAAGAGTTCACCTCATTTCACCCCAGCTGTAGGGACTGGACCTCCTACCATATGACCTATCAGAAGTTAAACCAACACTTCCGGAATGTCTTGAACCCGGGGAATCGAAGGAGGTCTAAGTCTGCTCCTCAGGTACGTCACTGGTTACTATTATGTTTTACTGATTAAAAAGATGTTACTGATATTATGCAGTACTGATGAAAAACTTGATTCGGCAGTCATACTTAAACTATCCAATTTTTAAAGAAAATGTTTGTTCTTTTCAGAATCTGGTATCAAAACTGCATTAAATAACCGCTTATTTCAAAGCCCTAGTTAGTTATACCCGATGCACTATTTAGATTTTTGAAAGCACACCTGTTACTAGGAGGAAACAAAGACGGAGATATCATCTACTGTCCTGGACAGCTCCAACAAGATCCGGCACTCTTATCTAGCTATCGGTATCAACACTGCTGTGGAGAAGAAGTCACGCTCTAGATCTGAGGACGCTGATCGTCATGTAACTTATAATGAGCGAGGGGAACAGTCCAGATCTAGAACTAATTCCGGTTAGTTTTACTGATACTCCGTTATTACTCTAGAACTAAGCAACAGTGTAGAAGGTGTGATTTAGCAGTGTAGTTATCTATGGTGTTCGTGATCAATGAGATGATCAGATAATAATGTTTGTATTTGTATGCGCATTCCTTGTATTTTAACATACCTCCACTAACCCCACAACAACCCCTTAGAACGTGAAGACAACAGTAACTCGGTAGTGTACCTCAACACAGACAAGAGATCTGTAGTTCCTGTAGTAGGGTTACCAGGAACTGGTAAAACTGCTACTTTAGCTACCCTGCTGGGTAGAGCCCACAACAAAAACACTCCCTCTACAGGTGACTTATCTTTCGTTACTATCAGTATGCTTAGTTACTCATTCAGTATGCATTTGTATCCAATTTAAATAGATACACGCTCTGTGAATCTCTAGAAATTGATTTATTCATATTTGACGTGTTAAATGAAGGTTGAAGCTATAACATAATGTACATAATGTACAAAACTTAATATCCTCAGTTTTGATAATAAGTTCCAGTTGTAGCACCACAAACAAATTGCTCGAGTTTACCAGCGGAACTGTCCTGCGCGCCTGTCCCGCTATAAACGGGAAGACTAAAAAACGAACTATTTCGAAAACCTTCATCAAGGAGGACGACAATGCTGGTGAGGAATCAATTAACCTTCAATCAGAAATTGAGACAAATCTTAATGAATTGTTCGTACTCAATGAGTTTTCAGTCCCAAACCTCCGTTTTATTTGAACCATGTTCAGAATTACATGTTTTCAGAGTTCTCGAGTGATGATGAAGAGGCTGTTAAAACTGCAAGCGCGGACAACGAATCCACGGAGTTCGAAAAGGTGGAAGAACCCCGACACTCACCTATTGAAGTGATAGAGAAGCCTGACGCTCCTCTGGAGGAAATCGAGAAACCCTACTCCCCTACTGATAGCGTTGAGAAAGTTGAATCTTTCAACGGAATAGACGGGGAAGCTCTGGAGGATGGGGAGATTGAAGAGGAAGATAAGAAGGTAAAAACAGGCGGCTTCTTCAGCCAAATTTTCGAATCCCTCACTCTCTACTACAATATTTTTAAGGTTCGCGTTCGTCGGGTAAATCCCAATCAATACTAAGAGTGCTTTTTTGTTCTCGGTTTCATTCAAAGAGCTGTGAAAGTATTAGCTATGAACGTGAATTAAATTGGATACATTGCATCTTCAATCTATTTTTCAGGATGTATTAGCTGCCAAGTTCTCGAAAGACGGAAAGGTTGAAGGAAAGGTTGAAGAAAAGAAGCCCAGAAAAGAAAAAAGATCAACGGAGCCTAAGATAGAAGATGAGTTTGAAAAAACTGAGCTTCCTTGGATGGTAAGAATATAATACAAATTAGTTTGAGAATGTATTTACTGAATCAGTTTCCTAGATATTATTTCTTTACGGATTTATTAAATTGATGACCAGAAAGTTTGCAATATTCACATATTACATAATCACATTTTGGCCAATGTTTCGTAGAGATCACTTGAGACTTTGACTAAATGTAACAATTTTCCATCCACCGTTTATATTAGAGTACCACACTTTTATAGCTTACTCTGACTCTCAGGTATACGACAGTGTAAAGGACGTGTTAAACTCGGAGAGTCAAGGCATGATAACAGTTCTACATTACCCCAACTACGAGGACATGGACGCTGAGATCATCTGTGGGGCTCTCGAACAGTTCACCTCCATCTCCAGCAAGTATCCTAAATATCTGATCATAGATAATCAGGACGTCCTCACTCATCCTTGTAACAGCAAGTGAGTCTGAATTCTTGTACACGAAATGTGAAACTGCTCCCACAGTAAGATAGTTAATTTTATTAAAAGTACCATTTTGTGCACTTCTGTAGACTATATTTTCTATTTTGTGCAATACTAAAAATACTGATCTGACCCATGTTGACTAATAAAACCACGTCCCTTGCCAGTACTCTAGATAAGCTGGTAGAAGATCACCGGGAGAACAATATGAGTGTGTGGGTGGCAGGAACAAGTCCTAACTCTCTACCTATCAACCTACTGGACTACTCCACCCTTGCTATCCTTCATCAGTTCACCTCCAAATACTGGTCAGTCTGTTCACTTGGTTTGAACTGCCCTTTTTGGCGGTTTAAGATAAAGAGATAACTGATCACTCACAAGCGATGGTAAATCTAGATAGTAGATATTCAATTTGTTCAAATTCCGTCTTAATCAGTAAGTGAAAATAAGGTATTTCTCCACACAGGTATACGGAGCTAGCGGATCACCTGGCGGTTAACTCAGTGACATACCAACAATGTCAGGGACTCTCTCCTGGGAAGTGCATCATGGTGGCTCCCGGTGCCAACATGAACCATCCTGTACACTCCTCTTCCTACTGTTACCCCTGCACCATTGTTCCACCCAAACCCTTCAAGTAAAGACACCCTAACCATACACTAAGAGGTATCTCGCCCTTCGTAGGGGGCCGACCAGACTTTAAAGGTGCCCAATGGATATATAAATGATTTGCTTTTTAATTTCAAATTTTTGTGATGTATTTGTCAATTTGAGTGCTCTTTAATGATGGTATTTTTCCATATCGAAAATTCGCAAAAACTATTAAAAATCGTGTTTTCTTTCTCAATAACACTGTTTAATGATTTTAAAATATCAGATTTCCGGAGAAAGCGATTAAAATGGAAGGTCAATGACATTAAAATGAAGTCAATATTCCAGCTGTTAAATTTCGAAATAGTAAACTGCCCAATTCATGGATGCGGGCGAGAAATTCAGTCAAAACTGTACAATTTCATCTTCCAAAACTGGAAATGGGAAAATATGATTTTCCAATTTTCTTCAGGATTTTGACTTCCAGTGCCCCAATTTGGTTTCATACCATTATCAATTAACTGACTAATTGGTTTGCGGGCAAAAATTTCATCCAATCTGTCAAATGTGTGTTCAGAAATTTTCATATCTGAAAATGGGACAGAGTTTTGAAAATACAACTTTTCGTTTTGTTAAAATTTCTGCACTGAGCTTCTTTCGACCCGAATCAAACTTCCAGCACCTCAATCGTGTCATTTGGCATCTATAGTTGACTGACTAATTGGTTGCGGGTCAGGAATTCGGCCAAAACTGTAAAATTTCGGCCCTGGAAATTTCATCTTCAAAAACTGAAAATGGGACAGAGTATGGGACAGTATGATTTTCCAATTTTTTTCGAGATTTTGACTTCCAGTACCCTAATTTGGTTTCATACCCTTATAAATTAACTGACTAATTGGTTTGGGGGCAAAAATTTCATCCAATCTGTCAAATGTGTGTTCAGAAATTTTCATATCTGAAAATGGGACAGAGTTTTGAAAATACAACTTTTCGTTTTGTTAAAATTTCTGCACTGAGCTTCTTTCGACCCGAATCAAATTTCCAGCACCTCAATCGTGTCATTTGGCATCTATAGTTGACTGACTAATTGGTTGCAGGTCAGGAATTCGGCCGAAACTGTAAAATGTCGGCCCTGGAAATTTCATCTTCAAAAACTGAAAATGGGACAGAGTATGGGACAGTATGATTTTCCAATTTTTTTCGAGATTTTGACTTCCAGTACCCTAAATTGGTTTCATACCATTATCAATTAACTGACTTATTGGTTTGCGGGCAAAAATTTCATCCAATCTGTCAAATGTGTGTTCAGAAATTTTCATATCTGAAAATGGGACAGAGTTTTGAAAATACAACTTTTCGTTTTGTTAAGATTTCTGCACTGAGCTTCTTTCGACCCCAATCAAACTTCCAGCACCTCAATCGTGTCATTTAGCATCTATAGTTGACTGACTAATTGGTTGCGGATCAGAAATTCGGCCAAAACTGTAAAATTTCGGCCCTGGAAATTTCATCTTCATAAACTGAAAATGGGACAGAGTATGGGACAGTATGATTTTTCCAATTTTTTTCGAGATTTTGACTTCCAGTACCCCAATTTGGTTTCATACCATTACAAATTAACTGACTTATTGGTTTGCGGGCAAAAATTTCATCCAATCTGTCAAATGTGTGTTCAGAAATTTTCATATCTGAAAATGGGACAGAGTTTTGAAAATACAACTTTTCGTATTGATAAGATTTCTGCACTGAGCTTCTTTCGACCCGAATCAAACTTCCAGCACCTCAATCGTGTCATTTGGCATCTATAGTTGACTGACTAATTGGTTGCGGGTCAGAAATTCGGCCAAAACTGTAAAATTTCGGCCCTGGAAATTTCATCTTCAAAAACTGAAAATGGGACAGAGTATGGGACAGTATGATTTTCCAATTTTTTTCGAGATTTTGACTTCCAGTACCCTAAATTGGTTTCATACCATTATAAATTAACTGACTTATTGGTTTGCGGGCAAAAATTTCATCCAATCTGTCAAATGTGTGTTCAGAAATTTTCATATCTGAAAATGGGACAGAGTTTTGAAAATACAACTTTTCGTTTTGTTAAGATTTCTGCACTGAGCTTCTTTCGACCCCAATCAAACTTCCAGCACCTCAATCGTGTCATTTAGCATCTATAGTTGACTGACTAATTGGTTGCAGGTCAGAAATTCGGCCAAAACTGTAAAATTTCGGCCCTGGAAATTTCATCTTCAAAAACTGAAAATGGGACAGAGTATGGGACAGTATGATTTTCCAATTTTTTTTTCGAGATTTTGAATTCCAGTGCCCCAATTTGGTTTCATAGCATTATCAATTTACTGACTAATTGGTTTGCGGGCAAAAATTTCATCCAATCTGTCAAATGTGTGTTCAGAAATTTTCATATCTGAAAATGGGACAGAGTTTTGAAAATACAACTTTTCGTTTTGTTAAGATTTCTGCACTGAGCTTCTTTCGACCCCAATCAAACTTCCAGCACCTCAATCGTGTCATTTGGCATCTATAGTTGACTGACTAATTGGTTGCGGATCAGAAATTCGGCCAAAACTGTAAAATTTCGGCCCTGGAAATTTCATCTTCAAAAACTGAAAATGGGACAGAGTATGGGACAGTATGATTTTCCAATTTTTTTTCGAGATTTTGACTTTTAGTGCCCCAATTTGGTTTCATACCATTATCAATTAACTGACTAATTGGTTTGCGGGCAAAAATTTCATCCAATCTGTCAAATGTGTGTTCAGAAATTTTCATATCTGAAAATGGGACAGACTTTTGAAAATACAACTTTTCGTTTTGTTAAAATGTCTGCACTGAGCTTCTTTCGACCCGAATCAAATTTCCAGCACCTCAATCGTGTCATTTGGCATCTATAGTTGACTGACTAATTGGTTGCAGGTCAGGAATTCGGCCGAAACTGTAAAATGTCGGCCCTGGAAATTTCATCTTCAAAAACTGAAAATGGGACAGAGTATGGGACAGTATGATTTTCCAATTTTTTTCGAGATTTTGACTTCCAGTACCCTAAATTGGTTTCATACCATTATAAATTAACTGACTTATTGGTTTGCGGGCAAAAATTTCATCCAATCTGTCAAATGTGTGTTCAGAAATTTTCATATCTGAAAATGGGACAGAGTTTTGAAAATACAACTTTTCGTTTTGTTAAGATTTCTGCACTGAGCTTCTTTCGACCCCAATCAAACTTCCAGCACCTCAATCGTGTCATTTGGCATCTATAGTTGACTGACTAATTGGTTGCGGATCAGAAATTCGGCCAAAACTGTAAAATTTCGGCCCTGGAAATTTCATCTTCAAAAACTGAAAATGGGACAGAGTATGGGACAGTATGATTTTCCAATTTTTTTCGAGATTTTGACTTCCAGTACCCTAAATTGGTTTCATACCATTATCAATTAACTGACTAATTGGTTGCGGGCAAAAATTTCATCCAATCTGTCAAATGTGTGTTCAGAAATTTTCATATCTGAAAATGGGACAGAGTTTTGAAAATACAACTTTTCGTTTTGTTAAGATTTCTGCACTGAGCTTCTTTCGACCCCAATCAAACTTCCAGCACCTCAATCGTGTCATTTGGCATCTATAGTTGACTGACTAATTGGTTGCGGGTCAGAAATTCGGCCAAAACTGTAAAATTTCGGCCCTGGAAATTTCATCTTCAAAAACTGAAAATGGGACAGAGTATGGGACAGTATGATTTTCCAATTTTTTTTTCGAGATTTTGACTTTTAGTGCCCCAATTTGGTTTCATACCATTATCAATTAACTGACTAATTGGTTTGCGGGCAAAAATTTCATCCAATCTGTCAAATGTGTGTTCAGAAATTTTCATATCTGAAAATGGGACAGAGTTTTGAAAATACAACTTTTCGTTTTGTTAAGATTTCTGCACTGAGCTTCTTTCGACCCGAATCAAACTTCCAGCACCTCAATCGTGTCATTTGGCATCTATAGTTGACTGACTAATTGGTTGCAGGTCAGGAATTCGGCCGAAACTGTAAAATGTCGGCCCTGGAAATTTCATCTTCAAAAACTGAAAATGGGACAGAGTATGGGACAGTATGATTTTCCAATTTTTTTCGAGATTTTGACTTCCAGTACCCTAAATTGGTTTCATACCATTATAAATTAACTGACTTATTGGTTTGCGGGCAAAAATTTCATCCAATCTGTCAAATGTGTGTTCAGAAATTTTCATATCTGAAAATGGGACAGAGTTTTGAAAATACAACTTTTCGTTTTGTTAAGATTTCTGCACTGAGCTTCTTTCGACCCCAATCAAACTTCCAGCACCTCAATCGTGTCATTTGGCATCTATAGTTGACTGACTAATTGGTTGCGGGTCAGAAATTCGGCCAAAACTGTAAAATTTCGGCCCTGGAAATTTCATCTTCAAAAACTGAAAATGGGACAGAGTATGGGACAGTATGATTTTCCAATTTTTTTTCGAGATTTTGACTTTTAGTGCCCCAATTTGGTTTCATACCATTATCAATTAACTGACTTATTGGTTTGCGGGCAAAAATTTCATCCAATCTGTCAAATGTGTGTTCAGAAATTTTCATATCTGAAAATGGGACAGAGTTTTGAAAATACAACTTTTCGTTTTGTTAAGATTTCTGCACTGAGCTTCTTTCGACCCCAATCAAACTTCCAGCACCTCGATCGTGTCATTTGGCATCTATAGTTGACTGACTAATTGGTTGCGGGTCAGGAATTCGGCCAAAACTGTAAAATTTCGGCCCTGGAAATTTCATCTTCAAAAACTGAAAATGGGACAGAGTATGGGACAGTATGATTTTCCAATTTTTTTCGAGATTTTGACTTCCAGTACCCTAAATTGGTTTCATAC
Source organism: Bolinopsis microptera (assembly GCF_026151205.1). NCBI lineage: Eukaryota > Metazoa > Ctenophora > Tentaculata > Lobata > Bolinopsidae > Bolinopsis > Bolinopsis microptera. The sequence goes on from NC_087073.1 coordinate 15,278,194, forward strand.
CATTATAAATTAACTGACTTATTGGTTTGCGGGCAAAAATTTCATCCAATCTGTCAAATGTGTGTTCAGAAATTTTCATATCTGAAAATGGGACAGAGTTTTGAAAATACAACTTTTCGTTTTGTTAAGATTTCTGCACTGAGCTTCTTTCGACCCCAATCAAACTTCCAGCACCTCAATCGTGTCATTTGGCATCTATAGTTGACTGACTAATTGGTTGCGGGTCAGAAATTCGGCCAAAACTGTAAAATTTCGGCCCTGGAAATTTCATCTTCAAAAACTGAAAATGGGACAGAGTATGGGACAGTATGATTTTCCAATTTTTTTTCGAGATTTTGACTTTTAGTGCCCCAATTTGGTTTCATACCATTATCAATTAACTGACTAATTGGTTTGCGGGCAAAAATTTCATCCAATCTGTCAAATGTGTGTTCAGAAATTTTAATATCTGAAAATGGGACAGAGTTTTGAAAATACAACTTTTCGTTTTGTTAAGATTTCTGCACTGAGCTACTTTTGACCCGAATCAAACTTCCAGCACCTCAATCATGTCATTTTGCATCTATAGTTGACTGACTAATTGGTTGAGGGTCAGAAATTCGGCCAAAACTGTAAAATTTCGGCCCTGGAAATTTCATCTTCAAAAACTGAAAATGGGACAGAGTATGGGACAGTATGATTTTCCAACTTTTTTTGAGATTTTGACTTTCAGTGCCCCAATTTGGTTTCATAGCATTATCAATTTACTGACTTATTGGTTTGCGGGCAAAAATTTCATCCAATCTGTCAAACGTGTGTTCAGAAATTTTAATATCTGAAAATGGGACAGAGTTTTGAAAATACAACTTTTCGTTTTGTTAAGATTTCTGCACTGAGCTTCTTTCGACCCCAATCAAACTTCCAGCACCTCAATCGTGTCATTTGGCATTTATAGTTGACTGACTAATTGGTTGCGGGTCAGGAATTCGGCCAAAACTGTAAAATTTCGGCCCTGGAAATTTCATCTTCAAAAACTGAAAATGTGACAGAGTATGGGAAGTAGAAGGGAACTTGTGAAGGCCAGCCAACAAGTAGCCCCCAGCCACTCACAGCACGCCCCCAGGTCACGTGACAGCACGTCACAAAGGTCACGTGACAGATCGCATGACATGTAACCACGTGACCAACTCGTTAATTAAATTTCAAGGTCACGTGACAAGATAATTGACCAATGAGGAGCTAGAATGTCATGATGAATCAATCAATAATCCTGTCTAAAGGATCTAAAGTCTGATTAAACGGTTGCCAAGCAGGTTCCTGTCACTTGATTACCGGTCACGTGTTTAGCTTAAGCATCATGTGACATGAATGTTATTTGAACCTCTAGATCACGTGACAGGAGTCACTTGATTACCTGTCACATGTTTAACTTTAGCATCATGCGGCATGAATGTTATTTGAGCCTATGAATGTTATTTGAACTCCAGCTCACCTGACAGCTTGTCAATCAAGCCTCAAGGACATGTAACAGATTAACCAGTGTCATGTGACATGTTCTCTAAGCAGTATATAATTAACATTGTAATATTTACCTATTCTTAACATTTTGTAATAAGTCACATTGTAACTTTGTTGCATTGACGATTAGTATTATGTGATTAAGCTCATTTATTTTAAGTTGAACAAATGAAAAAAGAAAAATGTTGAAAGGGGTTAACAATCACAAATATTAATCAGAAATCTCAATTACTTCAATACAATTGTCTTCCTCAAGCGACATGATAGTGTCAAATAGAGGGGATTTCTCAAAGATGGTTTCTGAGTGGATATCCTGCTCCCCAAACTTTGCTGAGAAGGTTATTGCTTTTGAAAACTTCATCTTTTTCATTGAAATCGATGAGATTTCAACCTTCTCAGCAAAGTATTGGGGAACATCAGAGTCATCAACAGTGGAACACCAAGTACAGTGTACTTGGGTTTCCTCGAGTGGCAGTGTGCTTTTGCAGTGTGTGTAGTTGTACACCTCTTGGTTTTCCAACGTTACAAGCTTCATGTATCGACCCGCCATTCTGTATGAGGCAGATACCTGGGAAAATATCAATTTGTTACTAAATAAAGCCTCATATTCAATATCAGAAAAATACCATAAAATGTAACTCCAAACATAACAACAAAAACAAGTTCAACTCAATAATCAAACTAGTTATGTATCAGATTGTCAATATGAGGAGAATAAATTCAAGGGGTAGATTATACAAAAGATATTTAAAAAGAGTGCTTACCGTCCCTCCTACTAGTCGTTTAGCAGTTCGTTTGAGATGTCTGTCCCATACATTGAATTTGTGAACTTTCAGTTCAAAAGGAACCCTCGATGTTATTACTATTTTTACATATTGCTCCACAAAACAAATGTTCTTTATTGTACCACAGATTGTCATGATGGTAGCCATATTATCAACAAAATATCAATCGTATAAACAGCAGGATGAATTATCTCAGCATTAACCAACGTATTTATACCCACTCCGTTAATTACTGTAAATGTCCATTCGTGATATGAAATTACTTTTGAACAGTTACAATTTCATGAGGTAGTAGGGAGCTGTTGTGAGCGAGCGTGGAAGCCTTATACATAGATCTGACAGATGTGCGGGAAACCTTATTCATAGATATGCAAGGTAACCAGCTAAGAGGATTAATTTTTTCTGCTCGTCCATCCCACTTATCAGTTCCACTATAATGATGTGAAACTTGGTTGGTTTAGATCAAATTCATATACAAATTTCCTCTAATTACACCAGGTTGACAACCTGTTTAATTTTTGCAGCAAAAACATCATAGAAACTATGGCAGAGATCTGACAACCTTGATGAGGATTAATTTTTCTGCTCGCCCTCACTTATCAGTTGGAAAATAATGTTGCAGAAATTGGACAGTATAAACCAACTGGCGTCAATTTCTTACACTTACAGTTTTACCAGATTGGTAATCTTAAAAAATCGGTGTTTTTAATGAGTTCCTATTAAAGGAACCGTCAAAGTATCATTAATCTGATAAAAATTTGACAACAACTGTGAGAACGTTTCTGGAGTATAAGAAATTTCTTAATATGAAAGAGAATCTAATTAATATTTCCTGATAAACAATCAACGTCATACTTATGACTCAACCCGCTCACCTCCTCCCCTAGAATATAGGATCGATATATCTACCAATGTATGTGGTTAAGTCACATGATATCATGTGAGTGAGGTTCTTACTTCATGTTACGTAATATATTGGTTTATAAGCAAGTGCAACTAAGAAAAAATTTATTCTCGTTGTGACAGTTCTACTTTGCTGCTTAACATATCATGTTGACTCAACAGATTACTTGTGTTAGATGTGATAAAACCCTAGAATATCGTCGTTTCAGAAGAGATATAGAAACTGAAGACAGCAACTCAACTCTAGAACACCTCCAAGAATTCCTGGCAGATATACCGCTCAGCGAGGATGTCATTCTTCTCGGTGACTTTAACGCTAGAACTGGCACAATGGATGACATGATGTCTGACAATAGACACTTGAAAGACTACGAACTTAACGCCCATTACTGCAAACAGCTGACGAAACGCAACAACTCGGACCTTAAGCTGATCACAAACGGGCGACCCTTCATCGAACTCCTGCAAACAACTGATCTAGTCATTCTCAATGGTAGGACCCTGGGTGACATTTTTGGTGCACCCACTTGTATTCAACGCCACGGTGTTAGCACTGTTGACTATATCTGCGTATCCACGAGTCTCCACGATAAAATTCGTCAACTCAAAATCGAGAGCATATTCCAGTACTCCGATCACATGCCACTCTCTATGACTATCTCTACCAATCATCTAAAGAGGATCTCTACCAGTAATGACACTAAAGACATCCAGGATACACCCAAATCCTTCAAATGGAACGCTCGGCACAGAATGATCAGGCATTTAAGGACAAAATAGAACACCTCCTTAACCAACCAGCGAATACAGCAGACGAAGCAGCACGGCTCAATAGAGATTTGGTCGCAACATACCACAACCTTGCGAATTCGGTTACTACAACCAAACGTGGAACACGTACTAACAAGAAAAAATGGTTTGATCTTAGCTGCAGGCGTGCGAAAAGGGAGGCTAGCAGAGCTGACAGGAATGCAAATCGCAACCCACACAGCAAATGCAATTTCCTTCGCAATCAGCACTTTCTCAAAAAAAAAGGAGTACCGGGCTATTAAGAGCACGAAAAAGGGGAAATATCTGTTCGAGATGAATCAAAAGATAAACGAAAGTGGTAATGTTAACTGGGTGGCGCTCAAGCAACTGTCCGAACAACACAAACTCAAAGATGAAGAGCCATTTGACATCTATGATCTTCTCCTCTTTCATACATTTTTTAACGACCTTTACAACCGTAAGTGTAGTAAGAATCACCACTCAGATGATGACGTCGTCTCTACTCCCACAACCGACGAGCTGCAGAACACTAAAAACCTAGTCGACAGTTTGAATCGAGACTTCACCTTACAGGAGACAAAAGATGCGATCAAGAAACTGAAGAACAACAAGAGTGTGTCCGATGACCTGATATCAAACGAGATGCTGAAAAACTCCAACGAGCATCTCCAACTTGTTCTAGTTAAGCTTTTCAATGCCTGTCTTCAGTGCGGAACCTACCCTTGGAACAACTCTATCACAACTCCACTCCATAAAAAGGGTGACCGTCAGAACCCCGATAACTATCGGGCCATTACCATTGGCAGCTGTCTTGGCAATCTATTTTCGAACTTGCTCCTTAAACGGCTGATAGAATTTAGGGAAATAGCTTGTCCCGACCGACCGTATCAACTGGGATTCAGGAGTGGAGCACAATGTAATGACCACTTGCTCACCCTGAACACTATCATAGAGAAATATGTCAAAAAAGAGAAGAAGCGACTATTTGCCTGCTTCGTCGATTATCGGAAGGCATTTGACAGTGTATGCAGGGATGCACTTCTGTTCAAACTGGGCAACATGGGTCTCTCAGGCAATTTCTTCACTTGCATCAGCCACATGTATAACAACTCGTCAACCCGAGTTAAGCTGATCCAAAAGCTTTCCGCTGCTATCGACGTTACGATCGGCACAGAACTAGGGCACCCGATGTCCCCTGAGCTCTTCAAAGTTTATATCCACGAGCTTTCCATCAGACTGGAACAAATCGAAGAGTTGAATGTCCCAATTTTAAACGGCATCAAAGTAAGCCACCTCCTATGGGCTGACGACTTAGTCCTCTTAGCACTTGACGCGTTCAGCCTACAATCGTTGCTGAATTGCTTGCACGACTATGCAGAAAAATGGGAGTTATCAGTGAACATCAACAAAACCAGTGTGATGGTCTTCAATACAAGCTCACGAACACTTAAATGTTCTTATGGCTTTAAACTAGGAAGCCTAGACATTATACCAGTAAAAAGATACTGCTATCTCGGAATTCAATTCTCTCTGAATGGATCGTTTAAGCAATCTATCGACGAACTTAGGAAGAAAGCTCTACGCTCATTCTTCTCAATGAGGCGAATTATCAACACGAAAGCGCTCACTACCAGCACGATGCTTAAACTCATCGATAGTCTAGTAAAGCCTGTAGCGACCTATGGATGTCCCGTCTGGCTCTCATCAACAAACATCGTAAAGGCTATTCTGTCGAAAAAAGAAGAAGTGAGCCTGCCTAAATCTGCAGCTAAAGATCCGCTCGAAACAACTCATCTGAAGATTCTCAAATGGATACTAGGCGTTCACAAGAAAGCTAATAACAACTTCTGCTATGTTGACACTGGTAGAACCCCCTGGACAGTTATCGTCATTCCCCAATGTTCAGCTTACTTCCATCGGGCATCCCTGGCGGTAGAAGGTAACGTGAACACTCTTTTGCACCACACCTTTCAAGAGCAAAAGCTACTGAATCTAACCTGGTATGATTCGTGGTCAACTATTGACAAGATGAGTACCGTCTCCAAGCCGCAGTTATCACCCACCCCGCTTGTGAGTACATACATGAGACATTTGTTGACCACTGGAAGAGAGATCTCCTCAACCAGCCCAAAATGTCATTCTACACAGCGGTTAAATTCGAGTTGGGCGAAGAACCCTATTTACAGCTCCCCTGCAGGCTTAAAAGGGTCAATATTGCTAAACTCCGATCTAGCAGTCACGATCTTAGGATAGAAAAAGGTCGCTACACCAAAGATCAACTCAACACAGCTCCTAAAACGTGTCGCTTCTGCTGCTCCTCAGAAACGGATGTCATACGTTTTTTAGAAGAGCTCCCCTTCTTTGAAACTCCTATTCTAGAAACCGAAACCCACGTCTTAACTAAGTGCCCCTACTACCATCAACTCAGGTCCAACCTCTCTGACAACCTCAAAAGTCTGTTGATGCTAAAAGAATATGGAGCCATAATGAACTCAACCCATATAAAAGAGTTCGGGAAGTACCTTACAGACTCCTCAAATCTACGTAATCCTCCTGAAACGTCTTTTAACCCTCGCCAACAGATGTAGTACTCGAACTTTATTTACTGTATTACCTTAAATTATTATAAACGATCTTCTTTTATTTTCGTGAAATTGTAAACGGTTAAATTTTACTACTATTAAATGATTCAGTTTTGATACTTTTATTTATTGATTTATTCATTCTTGTATAGCCAAGACGAGTCCGTTAGTATTCTATTTGGTAATTTCATGTTTAATCCTGTTTAATCTTATATTTGATCCTTCGAACAGCTGTTGAGCAATGAAACGCAAACATAATCTTAGCAAAATGAATATATTTCTTTTATCTTCAGCATTTAATCAGTCACATAATCTGAGAATATCAATGGTTAGTTTGAAAATGTCAAAAATTCTCATCAAAAATGTAGTAAAGTCTCAAAAAATTAATTTAGCATCTCGTAAAAATGGAATAGTTTAAAATCGGAACAAAATTAATCGCATATATTATAATAATGTGGAGTCTGCAGTAATCCTGTTTAATCCTGTTAATCTGAAAATGGGACAGAGTTTTGAAAATACAACTTTTCGTTTTGTTAAGTTTCTGCTGTGAGCTTCTTTCGACCCGAATCAAACTTCAAACACCTCAATCATGTTTTTTGGCATCTATAGTTGACTGACTAACTGGTTGCGGGTCAGAAATTCGGCCAAAACTGTAAAATTTCGGCCCTGGACATTTTATCTTCAAAAACTGAAAATGGGACAGAGTATGGGACAGTATGATTTTCCAATTTTGTTCGAGATTTTGACTTCCAGTACCCTAATTTGGTTTCATACCATTATCAATTAACTGACTAATTGGTTTGCGGGCAAAAATTTCATCCAATCTGTCAAATGTGTGTTCAGAAATTTTCATATCTGAAAATGGGACAGACTTTTGAAAATACAACTTTTCGTTTTGTTAAGCTTCTGCTGTGAGCTTCTTTCGACCCGAATCAAACTTCCAGCACCTCAATCGTGTCATTTGGCATCTATAGTTGACTGACTAATTGGTTACGGGTCAGAAATTCGGCCAAAACTGTAAAATTTCGGCCCTTGAAATTTCATTTTCAAAAACTGAAAATGGGACAGAGTATGGGACAGTATGATTTTCCAATTTTTTTCGAGATTTTGACTTCCAGTACCCCAATTTGGTTTCATACCATTATCAATTTACTGACTAATTGGTTTGCGGGCAAAAATTTCATCCAATCTGTCAAATGTGTGTTCAGAAATTTTCATATCTGAAAATGGGACAGAGTTTTGAAAATACAACTTTTCGTTTTGTTAAGATTTCTGCTCTGAGCTTCTTTCGACCCCAATAAAACTTCCAGCACCTCAATCGTGTCATTTGGCATCTATAGTTGACTGACTAATTGGTTGCGGGTCAGAAATTCGGCCAAAACTGTAAAATTTCGGCCCTGGAAATTTCATCTTCAAAAACTGAAAATGGGACAGAGTATGGGACAGTATGATTTTCCATTTTTTCGAGATTTTGACTTCCAGTACCCCAATTTGGTTTCATACCATTATAAATTAACTGACTAATTGGTTTGCGGGCAAAAATTTCATCCAATCTGTCAAATGTGTGTTCAGAAATTTTCATATCTGAAAATGGGACAGACTTTTGAAAATACAACTTTTCGTTTTGTTAAGATTTCTGCTGTGGGCTTCCTCCGACCCGAATCAAACTTCCAGCACCTCAATCATGTTTTTTGGCATCTATAGTTGACTGACTAACTGGTTGCGGGTCAGAAATTCGGCCAAAACTGTAAAATTTCGGCCCTGGACATTTTATCTTCAAAAACTGAAAATGGGACAGAGTATGGGACAGTATGATTTTCCAATTTTGTTCGAGATTTTGACTTCCAGTACCCTAATTTGGTTTCATACCATTATAAATTAACTGACTAATTGGTTTGCGGGCACAAATTTCATCCAATCTGTCAAATGTGACTACTAACTTGGTAACTTGGTAAGGTTTATCCTCGTAGCAGGAAGGGTCATCAGATGTCTGACCACCGTGATGGCGTGTAGTCTACCAAGGAATTCGACCAGCTGCACGTATAACCGGAAACCGGAGGGTTGTCCGGTATCAAAACAAGAAACTTCGACAAACTGACTTTGAAGCTGGCAAACGTTTTCTCGGCTTTCACTTGACTCGGCACCTTATTCCACAGTTTGGATCCTTTTACTGCGAACGAGCTATCGTACAGTGTCTGGTTTCTCATCGAACTCGACTTTGATAGAGAAGGAACAACTGCTTTAGTGCCATATCTGGATGTTTCCACAAACTCGATGCTACAGCTATTTGGAACAACGTAATGGTACGTTTTCCACATCATCAAGATGATGTATCTCTCCCTTCTCCGTTGCAGGGACATTAACTTCAAATGAGCTAGCCTCTCCCAGTAGTTTAAGCTGTATAAACCACCAATGCGGCTTGTAAAGGTACGCTGGACCCCCTCCAAAAGCTGAATCTCTGTCGTCTTGACTGGGTCCCACAGCGGACAACAGTACTCCAATAAGCTTCTGACTAGAGACTTGTAGAGGGTCATCATAACCACTTTATCCCGTGTCTTAAACACACTGAACACCCAAGACAGTTTATTTCTAGCTTTGGTGACCATATCCCCGACGTGTTTAGACCAGCTCAGATCGCTTGACACTTTTACACCAAGGTCTCTAACGTTTTCTACGGGATAAAGAGTGACGTCACTAGAAACCTTGTAGAGGAGACTTTCTACGTAGAAGGGAAGTTCACTTGATAAGTTCCTCTTATTGTGTAGGTGGTTTAGGAGTTCGAACTTCTGCTCGTGTAACTTCATGTTGTTACATAGGGACCAATCTATAATGCTGTAAAGATCAGTCTGAAGAAGTTGGCAGTCTTCAAGGCAGCTAATTTGCTTGGAAACCCTAGTATTAGTAAGGGGAAAAGTGGCATTCCGTTGGATTCGAATGTTCACAAGGATTTCTCAACGGAATATGGTAGTTAGGACCCCTACGAACATAATTAGACTTGTTGCCAATTTTGTATCTCAACGGAAACACCACTTTTACCACTTTTTACCACCTTTGTACCACTTTTCTGGTTTGCCAAATATCTTTAGTTGTGAACATCATAGAAGGCTGCAAATTAACCTAGAATGTTTATCTTATCAAGGAGTAAAACTTTTGTATCAAAAGTTTTTACATTGGACAATCAGCTAATTGGATAATTACCAATTAGTTAATCACCAAAAAAAGTGAAAATTTTTTATTGGCTTAAAATGATTGAAATCGTTTGAAACACGGAGAAATGTAGTTTTTAGAAAAACTTCAAAAATTTTTCACTTACAATTTTTTTTCGAGACTTAAAAAAAAAAAGTTTGAAAATTTGAAAATATTTTTTTCCGCCAAAAGTGATCGAATTGCATGAAACGTGGATAAAAATGCTTTGCAGAAAAACTTCGAAGATTTTTAGATTGGGGAATACTAAAATCATCAATATTTGAAGTTGGAGTTCAGTAAATCTCGACATATTTTAGTAATTAGGAATAGCTTAGCGGAAAGGGCTGGACCTGAAAAAGGTTAACCACACAATATTAGAGTTTCATAACTAATTACAATACAGCTTTATCAAATTCCACATAAAGAAACAGCACAAAAGGACCATTTAAGATCGAACCGATTTTACCTGCTGTACTATCATTTTATTGATTTCAATGATCAAAACCTCTGTCAATCTTGCCAATCTATACCGGGTATCTGAATGTACCGGACCTCTTATTTACCTCTATAATTAGACCCAGTTGTGCAAGAAATGCGATTTCTCACAGGGGTTTCTTTAAACTGTGCACTTTTTGTCACTCTCGCAACTCGCAAGAGGCCTGGTATTATAGGGGGGGTATAGGAAGCGAGTGTAAATATACCTTCCATCATCCATTGTGGCTTTTTTGTATTGTGAATGCGCATGCCGCTTCGTTTGCTATGCCATATACCTCGAATAACCCCCATATGTCATTGCCAGGGTCGGGATAGAGCTGGAGATAGCATTGAAAAGTTGCTAGAAATAGCTAGATTTAGAGTAAACTGGTGGTAGCTGGGTGGTGCTAGCATGGATGTAGCAGAACGTAGCTACACGGGGTTTCATTGGAGTTGGTTATTTTAATGGCCAAAGAGTGCCGGAACTAAAGTTACTTAAGATTGCAGTTGAGGGGCAGTGTAAACCACGGTGTAGTCAGGGATACAGAGCTACAGTGCAGGAGTACTGCAAAAGAACAGTGCAAGTGATACAGTCTGCAACAGTAAAACTCCGAAGAAGGAGATAAGATTGTGGCTGCAGAGGAGGAGAGTAGCTGGAACCTGATTGTGTTTGTGTTGAAAGAAGAGGAGGAAGAAGAGTTTCCTGCTCTGGTAACTGTATTTTTGGAAGAGGTGGGGTGAGAACTTATTTTCAAGCGACAAGGGTGGGCTGGAAGCAACCAGATACAGCTATCCGACCTATTAAGATCACCGTCCTGAGCTTAACAGCATTTCATCAGAATCTTATGAAAACAGAGAGACTGATCACCCACCCTTTTTAGATCCAACGAAACCCTTTATATAAATCGACTTTTCTGCATGAATTACTTCATGGTATCTTCTTATCAAGGCTACAGACCTTGCCGTACCGGATTTATTGATCAAAGTGAGTCTCTTTAGCCCTCTTCTTCTTTAGAGCTTTAGGTTAGTGATCAAACTCTTCGCTACTCGCTCTTCACTGGATCTATCAGGACAGATTCACATCTTTTTAGGTCTCAACCAGCCTTAGTTTTCCTGTTTTCATCATGTAGTACGTTCTGCTACCTCCATTTTAGCACCACCCAGCTTCCATCAGTTCACTCTAAGTCTAGCTTCGTCGGCGTTTTACTGTTGCAGACTGTATCACTTGCACTGTTCTATTGCAGTACTCCTGCACTGTAGCTCTGTGTCCCTGACTACACCGTGGTTTACACTGCCCCTCAACTGCAATCTTAAGTAACTTTAGTTCCGGCACTCTTTGGCCATTAAAATAACCAACTCCAATGAAACCCCGTGTAGCTACGTTCTGCTACATCCATGCTAGCACCACCCAGCTACCACCAGTTTACTCTAAATCTAGCTATTTCTAGCAACTTTTCAATGCTATCTCCAGCTCTATCCCGACCCTGGCAATGACATATGGGGGTTATTCGAGGTATATGGCATAGCAAACGAAGCGGCATGCGCATTCACAATACAAAAAAGCCACAATGGATGATGGAAGGTATATTTACACTCGCTTCCTATACCCCCCCTATATTACCAGGCCTCTTGCGAGTTGCGAGAGTGACAAAAAGTGCACAGTTTAAAGAAACCCCTGTGAGAAATCGCATTTCTTGCACAACTGGGTCTAATTATAGAGGTAAATAAGAGGTCCGGTACATTCAGATACCCGGTATAGATTGGCAAGATTGACAGAGGTTTTGATCATTGAAATCAATAAAATGATAGTACAGCAGGTAAAATCGGTTCGATCTTAAATGGTCCTTTTGTGCTGTTTCTTTATGTGGAATTTGATAAAGCTGTATTGTAATTAGTTATGAAACTCTAATATTGTGTGGTTAACCTTTTTCAGGTCCAGCCCTTTCCGCTAAGCTATTCCTAATTACTAAAATATGTCGAGATTTACTGAACTCCAACTTCAAATATTGATGATTTTAGTATTCCCCAATCTAAAAATCTTCGAAGTTTTTCTGCAAAGCATTTTTATCCACGTTTCATGCAATTCGATCACTTTTGGCGGAAAAAAATATTTTCAAATTTTCAAACTTTTTTTTTTGAAGTCTCGAAAAAAAATTTTAAGAGAAAAATTTTTGAAGTTTTTCTAAAAACTACATTTCTCCGTGTTTCAAACGATTTCAATCATTTTGAGCCAATCAAAAATTTTCACTTTTTTTGGTGATTAACTAATTGGTAATTATCCAATTAGCTGATTGTCCAATGTAAAAATTTTTTGATACAAAAGTTTTACTCCTTGATAAGATAAACAATCTAGGTTAATTTTCAGCCTTCTACGACGTTCACAACTAAAGATATTTGGCAAACCAGAAAAGTGGTACAAAGGTGGTAAAAAGTGGTAAAAGTGGTGTTTCCGTTGAGATACAAAATTGGCAACAAGTCTAATTATGTTCGTAGGGGTCCTAACTACCATATTCCGTTGAGAAATCCTTGTGAACATTCAAATCCAACGGAACCCTTAAATCGACCACTTTTCCCCTTACTATATCGTTTGCGAAGAAGCTCACTCTAGAATGCTTAACCACGTCCTCTAGGTCGTTGATGAACAACAGGAAGAACAGCGGACCTAAAACACTGCCCTGAGGCACCCCGCTTAACACCTTAGCGCTGTCTGAATGCACACCGTTCACGACAACAACTTGGTCACGACCAGTTAAGAAGGATTGAATCCATCTTAAGAGCTTCTCCTGGAATCCATATCTTTTTAGCTTTAGAAGAAGTAGATCCAAGTCGACTTTGTCAAAAGCTTTTGCAAAGTCGAGGTAGATTGAATCGGTGTCATTTCCTTTCGTGAAACCTTCGTATATGTCGTCAAAGTGCTCCAACATTTGGGTGAGACAGCTTCTATTTGACCTGAATCCGTGCTGTTTGTCCGATAACAGATCATTAGAATCAAGGTACTGGGTCATGTGCTTTCTGACGACCCTTTCATACACCTTCACTACGTGGGAAGTCAGCGTCACAGGTCTATAGTTTACAGCTTCACATCTGCTACCTTTCTTGAAGAGAGGAGTGACATATCCGGTCTTGTAGTAGCTTGGGACGATGCCAGACGACACAGATTCTGTCCAGATGAGATAGATAGGGACCGCTAAGCTAGAGGTACATCTTTTCAGCAGGATGGAGGGGATGCCATCGGGTCCCGGTGCAGAGTCAAGCTTTAGTTCCGATATAGCGTCCTTTACGTGATCGAGAGTGAGGACAAGTTCTTTATCTCGACAAGTAATAGGCGGCACCGCAAATTCAGGCATGGATTTGTAGGGGCAGTTAGGGTCACTATAGACTGAGCAAAACTGAGTCTGGAGGATGTTCGCAAGATCCTTCTTCTCTGTGACAAGCTTATTTTCACTATTAAGAAGAGTTGTGATGTTTTGCTTCACTTTGGAGAACGATTTCGAGTAGGAATAAAAGTATTTCGGATTAGCTTTTATCTTATTCACCGCTCTCCTTTCGCCTTCATCAAAATGGTGTAGTATAGCTTCCTTAATCTCAAAACTGATTAATCCGATTTCGTCTTCAAGCTGTTTCATTCGAGCATGGTCGCCGCTGCACTCTGCCGCTGAAAGACGATTCTTGAGTCTGGACTTCTTCCTTCTCAGCGAGTTGTAGACATTCGGTTTTCCTTTAGGAGGGCGTTTCCTTGGGACATTTTCAAGACAAACGTTTAGCACTTTACGTGTAAAACTTATAGGAAATTCTTCAAAGGTAGTGGAATCTCGAACCTGTTTCCAGTCCACACTACTGAGAGCTTCGTTAAGTTCCTCGAAATCAGTATGGTTAAAATCTAGAGCCCGAAAGTTCATTTCGTCCAGATACGTGAGCTTAGCTTCCTCGAGTAATGCAGGGTTAAAAGAGAGGAGAGCATTAACCATGTTGTGATCGGACATTTCTGTAGCTTCACAGCTTACATTGCACACCAGCCGATCGTTGTTGCACATTATTAGATCCAGCACATTGCTCCCTCTGGTCGGGGTTGTAACCATCTGGCTGAGCAGGTGAGTGGACATAAACCGTATTAAACACTGAGCGGAGAGATTGGAGTCTGATCTCCCCCCCACTTCGGATCTGGAGCGTTTCCCAATCCACCTGTGGTAAGTTGAAGTCCCCTGTAACAAAGAGGTCGTAGTCGCTCGGAGCGCAGTTCTCAATAACATGAGTAAAGCTGTCCAACAGTTTTGAGAAACTGGCGGCCGTTGCATCAGGAGGTCTGTACGCCACCGCAACACAGAGTTTAGCAGAGGGGTAGAGATTGATGATTCCCTGACAAACACTATCATCAAAACTCTCTGATAGGGAGACTGGGATAGAAGATAGAGAGTACAGCATTACTCCCCCACCACTACTTTTACTGCGATCACACCGAGATAGAGAGTATCCTGGAACCTCTAACTGAGCATCATGGTGGTATGATTTCAGCCAGGATTCTGTGATGGCGATAAAAGGAAACAGGTGTCCGTCCTGTCGCTTCTCGTCTAAGTGACCTATAAGGTCCTGCAGCTTCCACCTCCCGGCACTCTTAGCGGAGGGGTTTAGAAGTAGGAGGGAAGAGAGAAGGGAGTCTGGTGCTGGGGTAGCCTGGGAACACCTAAACTCATCATCGCAGGAGCTGCTTGGGATGGGTAGAACATTTGTCCCACTGGTTGTGCTGGAGGGTGGCACACTGAGGACGGGGCACTTTGATCCATTTTCTTTTCTAGAGCTGCTAACTTGGCCGCCATCCCCGTGACCAAGTCTCGTAGCTCTAAAAAACCACTCGAACTAGAAGAAGAGTTAGACTTATAGTTAGAGGTTGTCTGCATACCGGATCTCTGATTCCTGTCCCGAGTGGGTTCTTCCTTTTTCTTCTTTCTACAAGAAAGGGGGTGAAACTTGGAACATTCTTTGTTGAGACACGATCCTCTTTCGAGTGCTACCTTGCAAATATCAGGGTGAAAAAATGCACAGTTTTTACCCTTTATACATCCCTTCTTACCAGTAAACCCAGACACTCTATACTGATTACAAACTCGGGGATGTTTGAGGGGACAACAATTTCCATTCACTGTCTTCTTTCCGCTAATTCCGTGCGGACAGTTCCAGCTCAAGAACTTCTGGCAGATTCTTTCAGTTCCTTGATTTGAATTCTCTTCAGAGAAAGACACGAATTGCTGTTGGGGGTTGTGGGTAGAGGACATCCCATCTCTACATTCCGCACATTTAGAGGGCATCAAAGCTTGGAAACCACAATAAAGACGATCCATAAGCGATTTCTTCGTAAATATCTTGAAATTGTCCTTGTCAGCGAGAGAAATTCTTAAGAATTCCGCACAATTTTCAAGTATTGGGAGAGAAAACCGATCAAAACGCTTAGTGTTAGCTGCACACGACTGAGAATTATCAAAAGCAGAAATAACCGGTCTAACGTGCATTTCAGCTTTATCAATAAGCTTCCCGATGATAATCTTAACTTTTTCACTGCCACCATTCTCAGAACTCGTAACCATGGTGTAATGTATATACAAGACAATATGTATACACACAGAGATAGCCGATGGTAACGCTTGCTCAGTAGATAAATTTGCTGATAAGCGAGCTCAATAAAACGATGCAAAAGCAATTATATATGTATATGTATGTGTTCAGAAATTTTCATATCTGAAAATGGGACAGACTTTTGAAAATTCAACTTTTCGTTTTGTTAAGATTTCTGCTGTTGGCTTCCTCCGACCCGAATCAAACTTCCAGCACCTCAATCGTGTCATTTGGCATCTATAGACATAGTTGACTGACTAATTGGTTGCGGGTCAGAAATTCGGCCAAAACTGTAAAATTTCGGCCCTGGAAATTTCATCTTCAAAAACTGAAAATGGGACAGAGTATGGGACAGTATGATTTGCCAGTTTTTTTCGATATTTTGACTAATTCCAGTACCCCAATTTGGTTTCATACCATTATCAATTAACTTACTAATTGGTTTGTAACTGACGGATCAAACTTCTGCGGGGGATAACGTATTTTTTGTTTTTTTCAAAAAACTACTTTTACCTAAACAAAAAAAACAAAGAAAGTTATCCCCCCCCCCCCCCCCCCCCAATTCTCAATTGTGATGCTATCTATAATAATTGACTAATGATAATTGGTTGCGGGTGATAATTTCAGTAAAAACTGTAAAATTTCGGTCCTTAGTCGAGAAGATTGTGGGTCAGGCAGCGACAAGATTAACAAAATAATTTTCAATTTTTTCCCTAAAACTGCTAACTTTACTGTTTGCTTAAATTATCCGGCTTCAGACCCCACTATCGTCAAAAATCTTCAAATCAAGTCTTCTCTTTATTTCGAGAAACCTGAAGGCCTTCAAAACGGCATTTCTTAAGTGAACGCGTATATTGGGGGGGGGGGGGAACTTTAATATACTTTAATATACTTTAATATACCTACATTTTCTCCATTAAAATTTTGAACCATATTAAAGTATATTAAAATGTAGGGTTTTTTTTTCAATTTTGACCCGGGATATATACTTTAATATACTTTAATATACTTTAATATACCTACATTATAAAAAATTATGTGAAAAATTTTGTTTTATTTAATGTATGGATTAGATTTACCTTTCATGTAAAGTTAGTCTTGTTCAAAGATATTGATACTTGACCAATTTATGAGCCAAAATATATGAAGTATGAGTTAGCAAATGGCTTATCTTCTAATCTACTAATTGTAGGTATATTAAAGTATATTAAAATGTAGGATTTTTTCTGATTTTGACCCGGGGATGTACATTAATATACTTTAATATGGTTGCCCCCCCCCCCCCCCCCCCCCCCCTATATTATTATTATTATTGGGGTTGGACTGTTCCCTGTACTGAGTCAAAGTGATTTTCCAGTTCCAAATAAACTGGATTCCTTGAATACGATCTTTTAAGTTCATTCTTGATAGCTCGTGGCATTGATAACAAATTAAAAACAACTTTCAATGATAAATGTAAGAGAATCACAACACAATTTTAATTAGTAATATTTCATCTTATTTAAAAGATGTTTGCCGCACTCATTCAATGAATTATCAATTATGTTGTTCCTAACACTAATTTAACTGGAAAAAGGCCTTGATTCCAAAACAAAAGCTAATACAAGTCTTTGATCATAATTTCATTTATTCGATTAGCTTCACCGCACTGAACATGACGTCAAAACAAATCATCATGACATAATCTCAACGTTCATTTAACAAGTACAATGTAACATACCGAGAAGGAAAATGTGACCAAAGTTAGCGACGAAATAGAAAATTTGCTCCTCGATTCCTACCATATTTCCTCTTAATAAGGGTACAGTATAAATTACTATACAGACAAGGAATGTAACTCTTGCCATAACAGAAATATTTTTAAAATGCATTGCTGCGTCCGTTATCTGCAGCTTAATAATAAAACACCTAGATAACTCATAAAAGCATCGCAAATGATCAGGGTAAATTCGATTTTTAATAAATTCGTCCTTTAGCTTCAAATGAAGTACGAACGGCATGACAATCTTCAGTCACAAGAACCGCTACTACTTATTAAAAACCAAATGCTATCAAAATAGTAATTTACCATTATTTAACGAGAGTCATATTATGCGTAGGTGTTCCCCACGCATATACCTTCATCCAAATTATATATCGTAACAGTAACACTACTTACTAGCATATCTTTATACAACATCAACGTCATGTATTTGAAATGAAAAACTAAATTAATTTTGATACCACGACACAAAAACTAAATTAACGATAATAATAATACAGTCCACATAATTTGAACATCCTCGCCTTTCGAGTGTCACACACAAACGAATCTCATGTAAATATACTATACATTTAGTGCAGTAACTATAGTATACATCATACTATATACAACAAATGTATAACATAGTAGTACTCAGTATCTAAAGGGTATATATAAACGTAAGGGGCGTCGCGAGTCCAGCTCACACATGCACATATTGTCCTCTCATCCTACACACCATCGGACCACGTGACTACAAACCACGTGGCTACAGACCACGTGATCTGATCACCAGTCTCCTTGATGTGTGTCGTGGTGTGATCCCACGTGTGGCGATCACCTGATCCCCCCTCCTCTAGTGACGTCACACAAGTCCGGATCACATGGTGCCTACGTAGCCGCCGTTGTAGAGTTGTTGGGGCATCTGCTGTTGAGGCATCTGCTGCTGCATCTGCTGTGGGGGTGCAGCGTACATTCCTGGCATTGGACTGTATGGGGCCGGGCCGCTCGTTATCATCAGTTGTTCCCCTGTGAGAGTAGGGTTAGTCACTAATGAGTAATTAGGTAACTGGTCAATAGGAGGGTAAATGCCGGGGATAGGGTTCCTATTACGGTTTAAACCTTTTAACCATTTGTCATAGATTGAACCTAAAATACACTAGCCAATAGTCATCAAAATAAGGCTGTAAACACTAAACATGTGATATCGGTTGTGAGGGCCAGTTACAGAGCTGTGTGCTGGATCAGACGAAGGAAACTCGAGTTTGTACATTGTACATAGATAATGTGTGTACATTGTACACAGATAATGCCACAGAATGTAAATACCAGTGCATACAAACCGGCTGAAGGGCCGGATGTTTGTGTAGCAGGAATGTAGCGAGAGTGTTTAAAATTGTATTGTGCTCACACAGATCCTGATACTCCACTAACATTACACACAGAGAATACCACGTATTATTATGAAATACTACAGCGCAATTCGAGTGTGTGTGTGTGTAATCTAGTTACTCAGTTACATCAATAATTTTGCAATATCGCCGGCTCTTTCCAGCTGATCCCGGATCATTTTATAAAAGTAGAAGCGAATCTTTGCTTTGAAAATATCAACAAGTTAGTAAAGGAAGGTGTAGTAAAGGTGTAGTAAAGGTGTAAACACACACTATATTACCGGTTTACTTCACCTCAAGTTTCTTCTGAAATGTGGACTTTCTTCAGAAATATAAACGCACGATACATTTTCACAACAAATTCCTTAACATTGGGAACATCACAAACACTTCATGGTAGAGAGAGCACGGAAAGTTTAAACTGCCTTTAAATTACTTACAAAGCTTCAGCTAGAATAATATCCTATAGCCAGTTGACTCTCTGGCAGATACAAACCCATTAATTAAGTAATCACAGATACCTGATTACTTCATTAACTTGCTAATAGACACGTGGGAATGGTATAACACATAGTTTCCATTAAACAGTATGAAAGTTTTGAGTAAAATTTATGTGTCCAATATTGCAAAAAGTAGAGCAGTGCTGTTTAGAATGGGTTGATTCAGCTTAAGTGCGGAGTTGCTCATAAAACATCGGTAGCTTTATGAGAAAATCAGTGTTGGGAAATATCTTTAGAGTCGAATGAAAGTAGGGTTAGCTAAAATTTATTATATTTACCGAGTACTAGTGGCTGCTGGTTGTTTGTTTCCGCTTCCTTCGTCCTCGTTTCATCTGACACTTCCAACTTATCAACCTGAAAAGTGAAAATATGAAATATTTGTCAGGAATAACGTTATAGGCATTTCATTACACTTTGGAAGAGGTATTGGTCTAGGATTCCTGACATTCCAAACTAAAATTCCAACACCAACCTTGAGAGTGTACTCTCGTACACACTGGATAAGATAAGGCATGGCAAAGTCCATGATGTTGTGTCTCCAGCCGAGCTCCAATATGACATCAGGTCTCAACATGTCGTACATAACAAAGGTTCCAGCTGCAAAGCTCTCGTAGTTCTCGTTGTCCAGGAACCATCCCATCAGAGTCTCTGAAATCTCGGTGTCACGTGACTCCGCTGCGTACTCCATCGCGTCCTTGTAGAGGTGATCCTTTTTGCACAGTTCCACAGCCTGCTTCCATCTGTTGTTCATCTTGAAGAGGTAAGCTGCAATTCGCCGGAACTCTATGAGCTCGTGTTTCTCCATGCGCTGAGCCAGTGCGATGTTGTCGAAGTTGTTGAAGTTGTCGATTGACTCCCGTAGGCTGTCGTAATCTTCGTTTTCGATGTAACTGTTGTTGAGGGCTTCGTTAATTACTTTGTTGTTGTGAGACTGGACGCTCTTGACGTAGGGCAGAACCAGAGACAGTTGGCCAACCTGAAAAAACCCATTATTATTTTCCAAATATCCGTCGCCATTTGACAGGTCATATCATGCTGCTTTATTATGGAGCATAATTTTAGTAAAGTATAAATTCCAGACAAAACCACGTGACCCAAGAGCACCTCCACTCGACCTACCTTCTGGAAGTATCCCACAGCACGAGTGTGGTCGAGCCGGGGAGTAAGGACCAATAGGAGGTCGTTCAGCAACATTGGCTTGAACTCCAGGTAGTGAGATAAGGCTGAAATGGGACACTGGTTACAACCCTACTATCAAGTTTCTAGATAAGAAATCGTTTGCTTTACATGCGCAAAACGGAAAATAATGTGGACTATCCGGATATTGGTGCACAAAATCCAGTCAGGATATGCGGCTAGAAAAGCGTGCATACCTTTGTAGTATAGTTCGATGTTAGCAACTTTGGTGATGATATCCTTGAACATGGCTTCTTTCCAGCATTGGGTAGGATGACTCATCATGGTCTGGATAGCGTTATCGTACTCTTCGTACTTATCATACAGGAAGACAAGTTCCGGCCACAAGTGGGCTTGTTCAGCTGCTCTCAATACCTAACATGAGGGAGTTTAGATATACACAAATGAAAGTAAATCCGATCAAAATAAAAGTCAATTGTTTCACTATTCGGTGAAACTAAGGCTGCTAAATGTCAACAATAAGATCTCAAAACTTCTGATATTAATTTAACTGTACCTTGGGGATGTTGACACGAGACCAGAACAGTTCGAGATGTTCCCTCATCTTAGGGGTGTTGTATTTGGAGTACAAGATAGCCAGCTCGGTAAACATGCCCATGTGAGCTCGTTCCAGACCCAGAGCAGCCTCCAGCAGCTGGATAAGCTCCTGGAAGAAGCCCCGGCTCTGGTAGTGTCCAATCAGTTCCTCAAGCTCATCAGCGTGGACCACAATGTGAAGACCACACATCTGAGCCATCCTGAATTCTCCAGCCTCAACACACGCGAAACAAACCTGGATGGTAAAGTTTGTTAGGTTTGATGTTAAATGTCGAGGGGATTTCAGCAATCTGACGTAAATAGTGGCATGTGCTTTGAAGGATTGGACAAAATTGGGCAAAATAAAGAAATATTGAAAAACCAAATGTTTTTAAAGTGTTTCTTACCTCTTTCCATGTCTTGGTACTGTTTGCCTTGCGAGCTCCGTCCACGGCGGCCTGGTATTCTCCCAGATGAACGAGAGTTGATGCAAGACGAGCGTAGTTGCTGACATTGTTGTAGAGAATCCTGGCAGGCTCGTACAAGCCCTCATCATAACATCTATCTCCTACTTGTTGGATCTGGGCAATGTTTGGAGAGGAGATAAACTCTTCCAAATCAGCAAGACGGTTAACTTTAGCGTAAGCGAACACCAGCTCGGTCTCGATGATAGCTTCTCTGGCCTTCTTGCGAGCCATCTGCAGGTATCTCACCATGTCTTCATAACCATCTGGGAAAATATCAGGTCTAGCTTTAAACAAAATCATATCTCGAGTGATTTAATGAGAGAATTGAAACACAATTCTGGCTTTTACAAATTGTTAGCTTAAAATAATAAAATCTCAAGATGTTTGTGAAGCAATATTTATCCGCAGACAGCAACATACCATTTGCTCTAGCTGCTTCAATAACATCTAGATACGCAGAAGGATCATCAGCCTTGATGAAGGAGTCGATGGCGTCTTTAACAGCTCCAGAGTTTAGCTGAGCCCGGGCAAGCTCAGACCATACAGTTGGGTCATTGCACCTCTCAGCAAACTCGTACGCTCGGTCTAGATTCTTTACGTGCTCAATCAACACCTGATAATAGTACATAGTTTATTTGGAGATTGGACTGAGCAAGATTAAACTGAAGGTACCAGAAGGATTATCTACACACCCGTAGATTGCATTGTGAGTACAAGTAAAGAAACCTGTAAAATTTCAATAGGGCGACTTACTTGGACGGCAGATGTGTTAACATCGAATTTCTTGAAGATAGCGAAGGCTTCCTCGAACAACTGATTGGTGATTGCGATGTTAGCAATGTCAGGAGCATCGTAGTTATCCAGCCTGGTGATGTACTCCATAACTCTTGTAGGATCAGCTTTCACAGCCGTCAAGATCAGTAAGTTCTGCAAGTTCCTGTGATCGCTGAATACAGAATTTTCCAGGACAATTTTCTCCAGAAGCTCGATGAGCTCGTTGGGCAGGTCAGCAGCCATGAAGGCACGGACAGTGGTGGAGACATCGTCAGCATCCTGGGTCTCACTCAGAGCTGTTTGGACGACCTGGACAATATTCGTGTAAGACAGTGGTATTTCATGAATATTCTAATCCATATCTGGACATAACAAAAGGAGCCGTGAAGTAAAATGTCTTGCTGATGTAGGAAAGATAATCTGACCTGGTCAATTAGAGGACGTCTGAAGGTATTCTCTGGGTTCAGGACATGTTCCCACAGTGGTTGGTCCCTCTTTCGTACCAGATGTCTGGCTGCGTATTTGAACAGCGAGTTCGCGTTACACACCTAAGAGTTAACGTTACTTTCTAAAATAATGAAACAACTTTCTATGAATAATTGTGCAGAGTATGGCAGGCGGCAGCCATCAGCTCAATTAATTCAACTGCTCAATTCACAGGCCTGAATAGATCTTATTTTGTTTCTTACCCTGATGAGCTCCATGTCGCAACCACCTCTCTCGTAAGAAACACATGCCAGATGAGGATCCCTTTTCTCGCAATACTTCCCGATAACCTCGCTATCGTAGAACTGGTTTTCTTTCAGGAACCTCTCCGGGTTATTGTTGCTATCAATGTAGATCTTAGCAAGAGCGTTGTGAGTAGCAGGCTCGTTGACTCCCTCGTGGACCCGCCCCTCCAGCCAGGGCATGAGCAGTTTCAGACGGTTCCTCTTCTCAACCTCCTCTACTAGCTCGTCTGTAGAGAACTGTCCTCGGACTGTTAGGATCAGGTTTTTGACGATGTCTTCAGCGCAGTCAACGTCAAGAAGTCCACCAACAACCGCGGGAAGACGGGAGGGATTGACCTGAGAAAGACATGTCAGACCTATTGAGAAAATATCACACTGTGAAATAAACTAGTAGTGGTAGGTAAACGGAAAGTAAGTAAGGGCCATTTTTAAAACTTTAAAACAAATTTTAAAACAACTTACTTTCTGGACGTAGATCTCAATGTATTTCTGCAAATTGTTCTTGTACAGATACATCACCAAATCGTGAACAAAGTTGAACCTGCGAAAATAAATGTTGTCAAATATATTGAATCCATGTAAGCGAAAGCTCCTACTTTTCCCTTAACGGACACAATCATATCTACTTCTGCGATGGATTCAAAGAGGAAAACACATAAAAAATTATGTTTGATCGAGTAGCTGTTTATATATCCTTATTTTACCTGTCACAGACGATTATGAGCGGAAGCTGATCGGCGAGTTTAGCCTCCTTCAAGAAGTTCTTCACCCTCTCAGGATCGTAGCAGCTGCTCTCTCTGCAGATTCTCTCAACCTCCTTGATCTGACCAGTTTTACAGGCCGCCTGTATGTACCGGAAGTGCACCTCCGCTTCTTGGCTGAAGTTCACGATACTTCCCAGGAAGTAGAAAAGTCCCTCGAAGCTCTTGAAGCTTTCAAAGAGCTCGATCAGCTTGGTGGTACCCAGCTGTTCGTGGTACTTTCCAGCTATCTGAACGCAGATTTGTAGGTTTTGTCGAAGATTGGCAGTCAACATGGCTTTCAGACATTCCAAACTGTCATCGACGCTGAGTGAACCGAAGTATTCCACCAGCCACTCCGGCTTGAGAAGATGGGTGTGCACAATGGCACGTTTGATGTCGAAGATGTCGGTGTAATGCTCGAGAGCACGCTGAAGAAGCTGAGCCTGCTCACAAAGCTGGGCAATGTGGGCTCGATCGTAGTGGGTGAACATCTGGTTCCCAAGAATAGCGTCGGCTACCTGAGATTTATGGAGACTATCAGAGATCTAAAATACAGCTGTATTTGATTGAAAACAAAACTTTATTTGATGAAACAGAACCGTGTTTGATCGAACTTACCTGTGTTAGGAGCATGCATGATGTTTGTTTTACTAAATCCAGTTTAGCTGATTAATCAGCAATCTCCTAACTGGTAAACAAAGCTTTGGTCTATTTATAGATCCTATTTTGAGATGAAATTCAGAACAAACCTGTGGGGCACTCATCAAGTTCATCTCAAGAAGTCTGGTTTGGAGATGTCCTTCTTCAGGCTTGTTGTGTTTCAGAGCATCAAGCAAGAATGATGTGCATTGAGGTATTAGGTTCTGTTCCATGAACACATTTGTAATCTGTAAAGATAAAAATCAGTTAATAGGATGATGTCAGCTCAAGAAAAGGCTATTTTATTTTCTATCTTCCAACCTTCAGTAGAGTCATCGTCAAACATTTTTAACACATTGACGAAAACGAGATTTTATCAAGATGAAGATTCACTCACACTCTCAATATCAGCTAGAGGAGGATCATCCTGAACGAGCATACCGGCGAAAGCAGCACCATTCTCTACATTACCCCGCATCACATTACGCAGAAGGAAGATATAGTCAGGAGTGTAGGCGACTTTCTTCGCATACAAAACGATCTTTTGGAACTGGTTTGTCTCGGCAAAACAGATAATGACCTGGATGAAGCATGTTAAGCTGAGGTAGAAAATTCTAGAATCACATTGAAATCTTCTGCAGTTAAAATTGCTGCTTCACAGAAATCAAGGTAATTATTGAATTCATCATATTGATTTCTTCGGTTGCAGTTGATACAAAGAAATGTATCTACTAGACAAAGAATAATGAGAATATATCAATGTGGTAAACAAATTGCGTTATCTACGACAGTAAAAGTACAAAAATACTCTGTAAAACATTTTCTTAACTTCCCTGATTTACAAAAAACTTAAACAGCTCAAAAATTATGTGCAGTAAATTACAGGTACTTATATAGATAGAAACATGCAAAAACTTCGATATAGACATTATATGAATGATAAACTATAAATTGCGCTCTCAAAACTGAATAATTGAAAAGTCTGAATGTTCCAACTCAAGGTCTTGGTTGCACTCTGAGTCGTTTCATCCGCTGGTCCCAGTTTCAATTGCAGAACACTTGACAGACCTATGAAACTAAAAAATAGCAATCCATGCCATGCACTTATTTTGACTCACTAAGCTCCAAAATTTCTCTTCAAGAAACTATTTTAGGAGCTGCAGAGTCGACCTACTTAGAAGTGAAAAATACTGTAAAACCAGGGGACCATGTGACCACTGACCTTTTGCGGGATATTAGCCCTCAGATAGACGGACAGAGCAAGAGTTGAGTCGTGAGCTTTGATGAGATCCCCCAATTCTTCACTGCATTCGAGCTGGGAACATAATTACTGAGCATTTTGGAACATCGTAAATATATACACGATAGATATTATTAATAACCAAATCCCAAGGGAGTAAGGAAAGTGCTGAAAGGTATTAAATTGGGAGGGTACTATTCTCAGTGATGATAAAAATGAGTAGGGTACTACTCATAGCTGTCTGCTGTAGCTGTTGTACTCACCTTTCCTTCAACGAGCCATTTCTCCAGGAGTTGATTTCGGCCTTGCTGGAGAACAGGTCTGGCGAGCTCCAGAGATTCAGCTTTGTTGAGTTGGCTGGTTTCCAAGAGGATAGAAAAGTATTGGAGTAAAGGAGAAGCTTGGCCAGGTTGTGCTGGACATTGCTGGAATCTTTGGATCGTTTGAGGTGTTCTCAATATACCCTGATAACAAAACATTGATTCAGACGCAATTCGTGTACAATGACAGTCTAGTTCCAATTTTCATGCGTACAATGTACATTAGATAATTAGAGTAAGTTGACGTAGTAATGTACACGCCCTGTCAGAGAACAATATGAATATTCAATATAATAGCTATAGAAATATATCCGTAACTGTCACCCACGGTAACTCTGCCAGAACCCCTATAAATAAGCTTTACCAAATATGTTCTGACGTGTTACCTTTGGAGCACTGGCAGCAACTTTGGCAGCTTCAGAGTACTGGCCCTGTCCGAACAGCATGTTGAACCTTCTGACAAACAGTTCCTCAGCTCCTGCCAGGTTACAGCGCACAGAGATCTTCAAGGCGAGTTCCGGGTTCTTCAATTGGTTGGTAATGTAACCAACTATATTGTCCTCATCTATGCTGACTGATAGTACCTGACATGGGATACATTTCATTGTACATACCAATAGGGGTGGGGAAATATGTAAGCCTATGTAATCAGTGATTTGCTCAAGATTAGCAAAGTCATTTTTAACGATTGCTTTGCACCGCTGCGCACAAAGCTACTGTCAGCATGATAATGTTGGAAATTAGTAGAGTTGTGCTGATTTCATCGCGTCTAGAGAATTATTTATGAGGACTGTCGTTTCAAAGCGTTTCAAAGCAGAGATATGTGAAGGAAATTTAGTCCGAAAATCCAGGTATCTGGTTTCTATTATGTCCAAGAAGTATGTACGTGGCCAGTTGGCGTATAACACGCTGCTTCGAAAATTGTGCTTTGTATGCGTTCGACCCGGAATTTGCTGACACTGTTCGCTTTATTGCGCTGCGCGCGGCTCAAATAATAAAATGTAAATGATTCCTGGATAGGGCGATAGCCAAGATACGGTCATTTCGCCACGTACATACCTGGCCCTTCCTGTTGACTCCCACAATTCCGTTACTTGCTTCATGAGGGGCTGTCACAAATATAGTGTCCCCGGAGATACGGTTCATGTAGATACAGGTCCCGGTCTCTATGTCGTACAGGTGGATGTACCCGTATTTCGTTATCATGTAAAGTAAACCGTGCTCCTTGCTCGCCTAAATTCCAGAGATTCTTGTTAGCGTTGGGTGTAGTTTACATTAATGATCAGTTTTATTAGCGGTTAAACGTGATCACTGCATAATTAAGGCATACATTTTTCAGATAGATACACGGTTACTGTACATTAAAACACTTTATGAATGTGGAAACTATGTGTCCAAAATTGGAATAATGCATATTCGATTAGGCTTCTCACCTGCATTGCAACCGGGAAATCGTTGGGAGCCTCAGCAGGGAAGAAAACATCAACAGTCTTCTTGGTGAAAGCAGTGTTTCCTTCTGCGGGTGCACCAACCTATAGGAGGATAAAACATTGGTAATATCACGTTACAATTTACATAAAGTAATGGACTTCAGTAAAAACATCTGTGTGTTTGTTCCATCTAGTTGAGCTGCGTGTGTATATTACGAAATATTGGACGAGTCACAATGTCACATGTACCATGATGTGTTGAACTTTAAAATATGTACAGCAAGTCTCATTACGTCACAGCAAGTCTCATTACGTCACGCTATATCTCATGATCTCCGCGTGACTCTCGTTTTTTCTACTGTTCTAAAAAAGTGGGGCTCTTTTTTACGGCAGTTAGTTCATTCTCAGGTTTCACACACTTACCTCTATGATGTGAAGTTTACCGCCCGTCTGATTCCTGACTGAGAAAGCGAATATGTTGCTGGGGTTTTTGTTGCCTTCAACCTGAGGAGAGGGAAGTTGAGGTAAACTTTAATAACAGCTATTCAATTCAAATAAGTATTCATAACAAATCTATATTGTAAATGATATGACTTTTGGGGTATTTATTATGTTTGCATTTCACCAATCAGCTCAAGCTTTTGAGGCAGAATTCAAAATATAATGATCCAAAATCTTGCGATCAGAAGGTAAGACAAATGTGCATGATCAACCCTGAATGACCACACAACAATAACTTAACAAATACAATAATTTAACAAAAGGCTAAGTACAAACACAAAAAACGTACCGTGAAAGGGACGAAAGCAGCAGCATGTCCCTCGATAGGTTGAGAAACATTCCTGTCCACCGAGTAAAGCTGCATGGCTCCCACCACACGTTGCTGTTGAGCCGAGATACCGACCAGAAGAAGCCACTTCATAGCTTCATCCGTCCTATAGTTTATTATCTGACATCCCTTCAATGTGCTGTGTCTATCGAATACTTTCTGTGGCAGGGCGTCCCCTGAAATTAACAGTGTCAGCTTATTTGTTATCTACAAAAAGTTACCAAGATGGAGAAAAGATTCAAAAATTGTACTTTCCCAATCAGAAGACATAATTATATGTGAGTGTAAACCATGGTAGTTGAGTTTGTCATGTAGCACAGAATAGAATGAATGGCAGGACGACCACGATGGTCTGTCTACGATGTAACTCCGAAATCCTTCATATTAACAAATAGCATGCATTGAAAGCTACAGTGGTCGTGATACCATTTTCAACCGTCTATTTTGAGCTGGCTGAGTGATGTAAGGGGCAGCTTTACATAATTTATCGTCAGAAATTTAACTTTAAGTTGTTTCTCTTCTAGGTTATGTATGATATTTTCCCCTTTATGTAATACCAAACGTGAACAAACTCTTAGGATAGGACTGCTTGGGTCAGAACGTTATCAACTATCGTATTACAGGCAGGTTAATGGAAAAAAGATAAGGAAATTTTATCAAACATGTGTCTGACCTTATGTTTACCGCTTTCCACCTTACAGATTACATCAATATGAAGCTAAGTTACTGTTTAATTTGGAACTACTCATCTCAATTTATATTTACACTTAATACGTCATATTGAAAGTGAAGTACAACCGTGAAATGTGAATACACTGTCATGTTAAGGGGATCTCTGAAGTCTGAAAACAAATGTTACATGATGTAAACAGTGAAATTCCATACACTGACTTAATTCGTCTAGAATTACAAGCGACGCTACAGATTAAATGAATGTACTGTGAATGTTCTCAAGTTCTCATTTGATAAAAGCCTGCCGTACCCAATTATAACATCCAGACAACACGAGGTACATACTATCACGTGACTATCATGTGACTATCTATTAGAGCACTGAGGCTTCGTTTAGTTAGATGTTACTAAGTTATACACTGCCATTCATACTACATAATTCATGACTACATTACATGACACTACTTCAAAGGAACAGTTAACAGCTGACTTCAGAGTTCAGACCAACACGCTAGATTTAGAAGCATAAAAATTGTAAACGAGTTACTCTTCCAATTGTGTGAATACCGCAAAACCATTATAAATTCGTCTCATGATATTCAAATTCAGTCTTTTTAAAGCAACTCCAGCTCAATAGGAAGGAAAAATACCAGACGCTCTTCAGAAAATCAATAAAGGGGAATGACATGTAGGAATCAGTGCTAGTACACGGTGTTACATATAATTAGTGCTTTTCATTAACAAATAAGACTCAGCCAAATTATTCCCATCAAAGCCTGTTACTTAATACTTACATTTACCCAGTAAATGTAATGGATATGTAGTGTTTTGATTAGTTTAAAACAGCTATGCTATAGATTGAGGAAGTCTTCTAAAAATCTTACATAAAAATTTGCAAACTATGTACAAAGCAAATGTAATGAGAAAATGTAGAATGAGTTTTTCAAATCATACCATGAAAAATAATTATAAATAAAGACACAAAAATAATCAGCATTTGTCTTACCTTCCATGGGCCAATGATAGACGGTGTTTTCTGTTACAAGTGCGATAGTGTTAACTGAGATCCACTTCCAAAAGATGACATCTTCATTTGATACGTGGGCTTTTATCTTACTTTTCATTTCCAAATTAAATATCTGTAATGTCCGACCAGCTGAAAGAATAGGAAGTGTGTTAGAAAATTTTAGTTTTAATCATTACGATTACTAATTAATAATGTGAGTTAAATTGCCATTTAGACAAAAAATCAAACATGAACACATTGCGCGTGTGTGAGGATACATGTAACAATATTATACATGGGCGGAAAAAGATGCAAAACAGATTAATAACTTTTTAAAACACCTGGTTGGCAGGCGCTGAGGTAGACAAAATCTAATTATTAACGACATGATATGATATGAAGCACGATGTGAGGCGTAAGCTATAGTTTGATGTAAATAAACTACAGTATTATGATAAATTAAAGTAAAATTTAATAGTACAAGTAAGTTAACACGTACCTTTAAGGGCTATAACTTTACTTGAGGGGTTCATAATAGCAGAATCTGCAGAAATTGGACGTCTTATGGGATTGTTTGGATCTGCCATATCAACTATTACTACCTGATCAAGGAAAATATCATTAGTAAAAATAGATTAGATGAGCAATCGGATTCGATCAGATGGTCTGATTGTTATGACAGACTAAAACTTCTCGTTGATTACATCAGTGATCAGTTTCACCCAATTAGGTGATAGGTATGAGAATTTCCAGTCTAGAACCAGTAAAAAAAGCTTAATTAATGATTTCATATATTACTTACTTGGGACTGGTCGCCATTTTTTTCTCTGATACATATGAATTTATCTGATTCCATGGTGATCATCGAAAAACCGATGTTGGCACTGTTAATGCCAATATTGGTGAGCTGAAATAATTTTACTGTTACATCAATTTCCGAGTCAGGAGTTTGAAGAATAGTCTGTAAGAATCAGAATTCAGAAAAGAAGCTGCAATGGAGCTCTTGTAAAAATATGACCAAAAGTTGGGCATCTAAATACAAACGAGGACATGATCAACAAACCTGCAAGTGCTCTTGAAACCGGATAGGCATCACTTGTGCCATGTTGGCTTCTTCGATTTTACAGCTACCCTACCCTATATAAAATATATCTGTGAAAAGAACAATTACATAATATGTAAATTTAAGCATAATGTACATATCTAAAGAAAGTTAGGAATTAAAAGATGCAGAGGGGCTTACACTTACAGCTATAAAAACTTGCTCTTATAGATAGATTTGAAAAGAGGGGTTTAACTGAAAAATAATATTAACATCACAAAATCTAAGCTATTCAGAATTGAAATTACAGAACTGGGTGGAAACCAGACTATGGAAATTATTCAGAGGACCACCACCCAAAACTCGCTTAAAAAAATAATTAAATCTTGTTAAATGAAAAGTACATATGCATAGTTTGGTAAATCTAGCTTGGAAGTGTTCTAGCACATTATTATTACATTATTAAATATTGGTTAAGCTATTTAAATTAGATTCTATAGATTATAAAATTTCTATACAGTACACAGTAAAACCCCAATTTACCGCACATTTTGGGAAAGAAAATAATATAATAGGTAAATTCGTTTTTACCACAAGTTTAGCTCCCCAAATGTTAAGGCCATCTTTTAGTGCACCCATCTTATAATAATAAAATTTCTCAAAATTTAAGCTATATTCTTCCTAGTTTTTATCCTGGTTAACAAGGTCGTTATTATTATTTAATCAAAATAGCAAATAATTATCCGCCATCCCTGTTATGTGGGCAATAATATTATCTTCATACAAATTTATGTTCGTTTATTTGATTCTTTCAATAGTCTTTTTGAAATCTATTTTTGGTCTTTCATTGTGTGAGTTTCCACATTTGTTGGTTGAGAATGCTAAAACATAACATACATGAAGCTTGACTGATTTATTCACCCAGGCAGGCACCGCGCCAGGGGTAGACATCCCAACATCAGTCTAGTGTGTTGGGACAACAAGGTCAGCAAAGCTGTCCATTTGGGGAGCGGGGTAGGTGGGGGCAAGGGGGCTTCAGCTTGATTTGTTTGTGAAACGTTTCTTTTGATTACTATTAAATCAAAAAAGCAAATTACTTATTATCCACTGCCCCCTTTAGGTGGGCAATACTATATTCTTCATAAAGATTGTCTAATACGAATTCATATTTTTTGAGATATGCAAGTCAACTAACAAACTATACATGTTCAGGATACCACTAGATACAATGCAAGTAAAGCACCCACAAGCTTGGTTTTGGGTATGTTTTGGGGGATTTTGACTTTTCTTTGGTATTATTTGTTTTCACTTCTGCACGTTTAGGCACAAGCGTTTCATGAGGAGATTTGCTGTGTTGATAGCCACCAAAACCAAGGAGGACTACAACCAGGTGATGTGTAACATCAGGACACGCCTGAGCATGGATATAATGAGGAGTGTGCTTGTAGCAGTGTACGTGGAAACTGGAAAGGTAAAGAAGGCATGGACCAGGCATATATATTTATATATATACTGTTTGACATTTTTCCGATTAAACAAATTAAACTGCCGGGATTACCCACCCCAACTCACCCACATATGACAAAAAAGATATGGAACAGATCTATAAAGCTCATGAAATGAGGAAAATGAAAAAGTACAACAACAGAATCATCCAGGTGGAAAAAGGCACCTTTACCCCACTTATATACAAATGGAAAAGAATATTCAAACAATATACACATAATATAGCAATGGCCAATTGGCTGACTATAAGGTCATGGCCTGCACAAACAATTTTATTAAATAGTCAAGTGATGCTAAAGCAGAGCACAAATGTGTAATAAGTTAATAGATTAAAAACTGATTCATGTGATGCATTACGCAGAGCACAGATAAAAATACTGATTCAATGATTAAAATTATAGCTGTGAGTGTCAATAAATTACTGTGTCATAAAAAAGGAACGATGTACACGTGATATGAGATACCAATATCTCAATATCAAAAGGATAGTGTCTAGAAACATTCATAGTCCATGGTGGCAGGTATCAAGTTAAACGAAGTTACACTGACTGGCAATGTATACGATTGCAGTCTCCCTCTCT
Organism: Bolinopsis microptera; assembly: GCF_026151205.1. NCBI lineage: Eukaryota > Metazoa > Ctenophora > Tentaculata > Lobata > Bolinopsidae > Bolinopsis > Bolinopsis microptera. Next base: position 15,311,324 of record NC_087073.1, read on the forward strand.
CACCCCTGACCGCTATCAGGGTGCTCCTGAGGATTATTATATAAGTGGACCCCATCCACTTATATACTCAACAAATGGCGGATGGGGTCCACAAGCCACAAGATACCACAAGAGACTCGCTGAAAAACTATCCCAGAAGAGAGGAGAAGACTATGCGGCTATTATGTGTTACATGCGCACCAGGATTAGATTCTCAATCCTCAGGAGCACCCTGATAGCGGTCAGGGGTGAGAGAGGGAGACGGCAATCGTATACATTGCCAGTCAGTGTAACTTCGTTTAACTTGATACCTGCCACCATGGACTATGAATGTTTCTAGACACTATCCTTTTGATATTGAGATATTGGTATCTCAGATCACGTGTACATCGTTCCTTTTTTATGACACAGTAATTTATTGACACTCACAGCTATAATTTTAATCATTGAATCAGTATTTTTATCTGTGCTCTGCGTAATGCATCACATGAATCAGTTTTTTTAATCTATTAACTTATTACACATTTGTGCTCTGCTTTAGCATCACTTGGCTATTTTTAAAAAATTGTTTGTTCAGGCCATGACCTTATAGTCAGCCAATTGGCCATTGCTATATTATGTGTATATTGTTTGAATATTCTTAATTAAACTGCCGGGATGGAAAGCCTCTAGGAGTTTAAGTCGTTTACTGTATCGAGTTCCGTCGAAATGGCGTGGTCCTCTTCAATAGAGGATGTCAAAATAAATGTTATGACTGGTCTGGTTTGTGGTTGAAGGCCATTGTATCACGTTGCGACCCCCACGGTCGTTTCACTATGGTAGCGTCTTCGACGCTACAGGGGGAGCCGCGCACTTCGTGCGCGGCGGGTCATACAACGTATGACAAGAAGGCCACAGTTCCTGTATCACGTGTAAATCACTGATGACCTGGCAGTAATTACGATAAAAATCAGTCATACTCCAGATCACACAATTTTTAATTCAAATTCAACAATACTGACTACTGTATGTAATGTTTACATTGTAGCGCGATGCACTACTGGGTCGCGCGCGCATCAAATAATGCTTCTCGGTAGATCGGCGAGATGCACCACTGTGCCTCACCGAGCTGCGAAGGATTGACATCGTGAATCAATGTTTACAAAACAAATTTATCTTCAGTCAGGGAAATTTGTTATTATTAAATATAAAATTATTCAAACAATATACACATAATATAGCAATGACCCTATATAAAATCAAACCTTTAAGAATATAAAAATTCCCTAAACACTCAAAAATTACCCTTGGCCTTGTGGCTCCAAGTTAAGATCTAGACTGTTTATATTAACAATGTTTTTTCTCGCACCTCTGTCTCCAATTTGTTATTAGTAGGAGCTGTTACGGGGATTTTCTGCTCGATACACCAGAGTCATCAGACATGTCTTAAAAGACGTATTTTTGGCCCCTGAATCGATTGGTAATAGTGGGAAGTGTTGAAAATGGGGGGAACCTGGTTTTATTAGAAAAAAACTGATTTTTGGCCCTAAAAATGGCTATTTTTTGAGGTTTTTCAGGATTATCGATAGGTTAATTTCAATCAAAAGCTTAGATATTTCGGTTTCTAATACATTTTGATATGCCGCATTAGCAAATATTAAGTTTATAAGCACACATAAGAGTTAACCCGTTCAAAATTTAAAAAAACTTCAAAAAAAATGTTTTTTTGCGCGCAAAATTTTTTTGGCTCTTTATACATCCACAATGAAATATTTTTGCCCAATAAGTGTTAAAATACTGTCCAATAATACTATTTGATAGTTTTGTAGTGCAAAATAGTTTTAAGAGCGAAAGAAAAAATATATATATTTCGCGGATCTGAGCACTTTGAAAATTTATGAAAGAAATCGAGCGCTACTGTAAAATTTTCATTAATACTCACCTGAACGTCATATCAGTTTTTGTACGGTTAGTGAATTGTTCCTTTCTCAAGTTCTTGTCTTCTCTGGTTTAATGTCGTTTAATTGGATATAATATTGTTTAATACAGTACAGTTGAGTGTTGTATAATAGTACAGTTCCATTTCTAATACTTCAATGCTATATTGTCGAGATACCTTTACTTTAGCAGATTACCTTTTGTAAATGCAATTTCACCGATTTAGTATTGCATTACTTATATAAATATTTAGATTTGTAATTTATTGATTGTGGGAATTTGTTCTCAATCAACAATGTAATGTCTACCGTGTGGTACCCTTACAAAATTAATTACTGATCTTTTGACAGGAACACCTGACTTATACACCCTCATCCATCACTCATTCCGTGCTGCCTGTTGGATGGGGAGTAATCCTACCACAAACTGAAATATTGTTAAAGTACCCTTCAGTACACATAAAGGGCACTGTAAATAATGTAGATTAATTACTGCTATCTTCTTAACATGATTTTAAGTAAATGTCAGGAATGCCTGACTTAAAGCCCCTCATCCATCATGTCACTCATTCCGTTTTGCCTGTTGGATGTGGAAGAACTCTACCACAAACTAGAATATTGTAAAAGTACCCTTCAGTACACACATAGAGCACTGTAAATAATATCACGGGAATTTGTTCTCAATCAACAATGTAATGTCTACCGTGTGGTACCCTTACAAGATTAAATACTGATCTTTTGACAGGAACACCTGACTTATACACCTTCATCCATCACTCATTCCGTGCTGCCTGTTGGATGGGGAGTAATCCTACCACAAACTGAAATATTGTTAAAGTACCCTTCAGTACACATATAGGGCACTGTAAATAATGTAGATTAATTACTGCTATCTTCTTAACATGATTTTAAGTAAATGTCAGGAATGCCTGACGTAAAGCCCCTCATCCATCACTCATTCCGTGCTGCCTGTTGGATTAGGAGTAATCCTACCACAAACTGAAATATTGTTAAAGTACCCTTCAGTACACATATAGGGCACTGTAAATAATGTAAATTAATTACTGCTATCTTCTTAACATGATTTTAAGTAAATGTCAGGAATGCCTGACTTAAAGCCCCTCATCCATCACGTCACTCATTCCGTTTTGCCTGTTGGATGTGGAAGAACTCTACCACAAACTGGAATATTGTAAAAGTACCCTTCAGTACACACATAGAGCACTGTAAATAATATAAATTAGTTGTTATTTAAGCCATGTCATCTCTCATATAAAATTTCTTCAATTCTGAATTATGTTGCTGAACAAACTTGACAATCACCATTAGAAAGAAAGTGACATGTTTATGGACCCAGAACTAGCTAAGACAGTTCTCTATGTACATGCGGATCACTTCAAGAATCTTCTCGATGAAAGAAGCTCGTATGGTTTGTTAAAAGACTTCAATCCGCTCACAGCCATGCAGATTAAGACGAATTTAGATCGACATCATTGTGATAACACTGAAAACTCAGATGGTTTGATTTTCAGCTAGGGGTAGTAGGGGTGATATCTTACCGATATGACCTCAATAAACTTCAATATTACAAGAGAGAGATGTCCAGGTTGTGATAGCAATGTACTAAGCCATCATAAAATCATAATATGTGAGAGTTGCGATACAATATATCATGCCAAATGTTCTGAACAGAGTTTTAAATTTGATCATGTTAAACAAATGTGGCACTGCAGTCAGTGTTACGCCTTCAAATCCCAAAGGTACAATCCTTTTAACTCAATTATTTATGACAAATATGATCCCAACACTGTAGAAAGAGACGAGGATATGGAGACTATTTCAAACATTCTAAAAGACTGTAGGTATTATAACATGACAAATTTCAACCGGCTGTCAAAAAACATACTTAACCACAACAAGCCGTTTATATCTATTGTGTTTAACAACATTGATGGGAACGCATCTAACTTTGACAGCTTTATTACTGATATGAGTCAATATGATGAGAAATTTGCGGTTATTGCGCTAGCTGAAACAAACATTGATGAGGAAAATAAAGATCTATACAAAATTGATGGTTACAGCAGTGAGTACAACTCCAAAACTGATGGGAAAAAGAAAGGTAGTGGCCTTGGTATATATATTGACAATCAGTACCAATACAGCCGAATCGAAAAGTTATGTAAATGCTCTGACAATCTTGAAACACTTTTCGTTGAGATCACTAACACAGAGGTTCCACAAATTGCTGGTGTTGTTTACAGGCCCCCTAGTGGTGATATTCAAGATGCACTTGCTGAGCTTGATGTGTTGATGAAATTCCTACCGTCTAATAATGTAGCCTTGACAGGTGACTTCAATGTTGATCTTTTGGCCCAGGGACGAAACATAGCTGAATTTGAACAAACTATCTACAGTAACAATTTAATCCCTTTGATATCGATTGCCACCCATGCCAAGCCGGGTTGCAACGAAAGCTTAATTGATAATATTTTAGTGAACTCTACTGAGCGTGTCTTAGGATCTGGAATTCTTGAATCCAAGATTTCCCATCATAACCCGATCTTCTGTTTCATATCGTGTAATATTAAAGAGAGTTCAAATAATGCCAAACTTAAACCTAAGTATGATTACTGTGAGTCTAATATAGAAAGCTTCCTTAATGATATTGGAAAGGATATCTACCAATCGAACTTTTCGTATGATGAGGAAGGTTTTGAAAAATTTGTCGAAACTGTCCACGAAAAAATCGAATTGAATTTCAAAGTGGACTGTACTGCCGGTTTTCAATCAAAACGCAATAGATTGATGAATCCATGGATCACTTCTGCGTTAATTAAATCTGTGTTTACTAAAGGCTTTCACTACAAGCGATGGAAGGCTTCGTGTACCAAAATCAACCCATTAGGCGAGGAAACTTTATATCTTAAGTATAAGGAGTATCGTTCTATCTTAAACAAAGCTATAAAATCTGCGAAAAAAGCCCACTATGGGAAAAAATTTGAACTTGCTAAAGGAAATATTAAAAAAACCTGGGAATTGATTAACGAACTCAGGGGTAAATCTAAAAAAGATATAAAAGCATCATTCTTAATTGATGGTAGAATTGTAACTGAACGCCGTGAGATTGCCAACGGATTTAACATCTACTTCTCGTCTATTGCTCGTAATCTTAATTCGAAAGTTCAATCTTCTGTACCATCTCGTACGGTAACTGATGGCAATTTCAATAAAACGAAGTTTAAACAATACCTCAAGGGCAGAGAAAGAATAGTGAACTCTTTTTTTCTCAGCCCCTGTGACGAGGAAGAGATAAGTAAAATTATTGGTAGCCTTGAAAATGGGAAGGCAAGTGATATCTCTGTTAAAGTCTTGAAAAAGAGTGTAAATTATCTGTCTGGTCATATCTCTAGATTCTTTAATTGGTTCTTGGACAATGGGGTCTTTCCAAACAATCTTAAAACGGGCTCTATTACACCAATTTATAAAAAGGAGACTCACGATGCCTTGATAACTATCGACCTGTTTCTACATTACCGATATTTGGCAAAATACTTGAAAAAATAATTTATAATAGGTTACCTCATATAGTTACCTCAGTGCTATGAACGTGATTTATGATCGACAATTTGGTTTTAGAAAACAACACTCAACATCTCATGCCGTAAACTATTCTGTCAATAAAATACTTTATGAGATTGAACAGAAAAATCATGTAATTGGAATATTTATTGATCTAAGTAAAGCATTTGACACAATTGAGCACGATAAACTCCTGCATAAACTTGAACACTATGGAGTAAGAGGTATTGCACTAAAAACTCTTGCTAGCTATCTAACAAACCGTAGCCAAGTAACTTCTTTTCAAACTGAACAAGAATTTCGCCGCGGTAAAACCACGCACGATCAAATTTCCCTACTGCCTACAATGTAATTGTTCTACTTTATTGTATCCCAGAGTTAGGAGGTGCACCATAAAAATAAACATGCTCGGATTTGAAAAATTTTTGTACCATTGTTTTCTAGAGACTGTGAGAATTTTCACAATACCAAATTTGTCATACCTTTTTGGAAAGATCAGTGAGTTTCGCCTAGGTGCCATATTTGATGGTGCGCGGCTTTTGGAGCAAAATTAGCTGTAAAAGTCGCGTAATTTGACCAAATTTGACCAAATTCGTTGTTTTTTGTCCTATTATTTGGATATATGTTCAGTTCCTTGAATGAGATCATTCTGAAAATTGGCGACGACCTTCCAATAGGGCTTTCACAACTGTCCGAAAAATTTGGTGGATATCGGAGTTGATATAGTGATCAAAATGGGGCAAAATACACTGCTTTTAGCTGTAACATAATGTCTGATGGTTGGATATGCTTTAAACTTTTCGGACACTTTCCTTGTAAGTCTATGAGTAAGCTTACCAATTTTTGTTGCAATCGGAGGTCGGGAAGGATACTTAATATCTATTTGTTTGAAGAAAATTGTGCTGGCCGAAATTAGCGCTAAAAAACCATCCTACAGTCGGCACGCGCGGCTCACTGTCGATGGCGCACTACCTACCAGAGTGGTGTTTGGCGCACATGTAACATGATAATCGTTTTCGATATATTTGGCGTGCCACGTGCAGAACTTGAAAATTCTGCGCGCATTTTTGTAGTGTCGCGTTGATCTGTGTACGTGTGGTTTGGTTGTAGATCATTTCATATTTTGCGCGGTTTGTTTCGTGTTAACGATGTGTATTATGTCACGTCATATTATTGCATCGTCGTAATAAGTATGCCAACTTTTTTGACTGGAATAGAATATTCTGTCTCATCTTAGTTATTATAACTATAAGTATCTAACATAAACTAATACATTTTGATGCTTACTCGACACATCTACAGCACCATCGACTATATAGGAATCTTTAAAAGCATACCGCAATCTTGATCTTAGTTGCTTCTTGAATGTAAATGTAAAGTAACATCTGTTCTTAAATATGTAAATGTAATCGCTTTTTACCATTCAGTGTCAATCAACTGTTAAATAATCGGCCACGAGTTTATCATTTGATGTAATAATTTAGTTTGTTCTGAATTTTATCACTCGGTAATTTATTAAAAAACTAGCGGCAATAGCGGATTTACTGGGCCGCGCTCAGCCTGTCATTCCGCCAAATCTTTATATGTTAATGAACATAATAGCCTGGGGTCCTCAGGTAATAGCGGATGAATAGTGGAACCTAGCGGATGCCTAGCGGATGCCTAGCGGAGAGCTAGCGGAAATTTAACAGTCGTCAAGCACCTAAAACTGGTTGCTATGCCTGCAATTAATTAACACATAACTGGCGTCGCGCGCGCAAAATAGGTTCCTTTTATACACATAATTATATGGGAGTGGTCTATATTGCGAAGGAGCAGACTTTTGTCATCATCGTAGGACCGTCGAGCCACCTCATATATCCAAACCCGATTACTTATTCCCTACGATCTTTTTGCCTTCGGCAAGAGCAGGGAAAAAAATCGGACAAGTGTTCAGTTGAGTATGGTGTACCCCAGGGGTCAGTGTTAGGACCTCTACTATTTCTGATTTATATTAATGATATTGTGAGCTCCTCAAGTTTGGCTGAATTCGTCCTGTTTGCTGATGATACAAATATTTTTGTGATAGGTCGTTCAGCACAGGAAGCTTTTGAAAAAGCTAATCATGTAATGAAACAAGTCAGTAACTATATGGAGTCTAACAAGTTACATATAAATGCAGGGAAAAGTTGTTTTATGCATTTTCAGCCAGGTTTGTCAAGAGCAACACAGACCTGTGCTAGAACACGGCCCTTTAACAGGAATCTAACGATTTCAATAGATGGCAAAAAGCTAGAAAAAGTTCAATGTACAAAGTTTCTTGGGGTGATAATAGACGAACAGCTATGTTGGGAACCACATCTTAATCATTTATCTTTAAAGCTGAACTCCAGTATTGTATCGATTAAGAGAATTTGAAAATTCATTCCCAAATCTGAATATTTGAAACTATACAATGCTCTTTTTATGTCACATCTTAGCTATTGTATAAGTTGTTGGGGTGGGATCCCTAAACATAAGCTGAATAAAATCTTTGCAATTCAAAAACGATGTATAAGACTGCTATTTGGTAACATTCCCAATTTTGATCATAAAGAATACTACTTAACCTGTGCACGTTCAAGAACTTATAACGAACATATGGCTAGCAAGAACTACTGTCTTGAACACACTAAACCGCTATTCACTGAGCAGAAAATTATGAACCTGGAGAATCTGCACATGTACCATACATTTATGGAGCTATTCAAAATTCTTAAATTTGATGTCCCCTAGTCGATTAAAGATCTTTTCAAGTTCTGTCCTAGAAATGAAAAACTTCGTCTGATTGTCCCATTACTGAGGTTAGATATCTCCCAACAGAACTTTTTGTACACCTCTACGAAAATATGGAATGATCTCATCCCCTATGTATTCGAAATATGTGATGCTAATGTAGATGGGATTATAATCCCGGGTTCTTCCAAAAATTCAGACTTATCAGCCTCGTCAGGTATTATTAAATCTAACCTTAAAAAGCACTTGCTATCCCTCCAAAATCGAGGTGACCCTAATATATGGTAACTAATCTGTATTTTATCTCAAATTCTACATCCGGTACGGCTCTGCACACATGATATCTCTCTCTGCCATGAAACATGGCTAACCTTTCAAACTATGATTTAAAACTAAACCTAAACTAAAACTCAACTGGGCTCTCCTATGTCACCAAACTAGACCAATAAGCAATTTTAGCTTAGATAATTATATTTTTCTATATTTGTATAAAAGGTATAGGTATTGACGTAGTGGATGGTTGAGGGGGTTTCAAGCACAGGTCACTCTCAAATCCTAAAGATAAGCAGTGGCCTTCGGCACTTGAAACCTCTTCAAACCTCCCCTGATTTATATATTATTGATATTGTTTGATTGTGCCGTAAAAATAAATATTTGTTTTATTAAATATTTGTTTTATCAAATTATCATAATTATTATAATTAATTATACAGGCTCATAATGTTAAATTTCACAAACTGAATCTGAATAAGTTGTAATTTTAACTCAATCTAATACTTTAGTAGTGGAACAGCAATACTAAGGTAATGGGACTACTGCGGACCCTCTACCGGCCAAACCTTGTTAACAAAGCCGCAGTCAAGGTTCGGTGAACGGTAGTTAAAAGCGCTTAAGGGACATAAGTCAAATTGGTAGAGCAACATCATGTAGTGGACATCTTAAGAAATGAGGAGTGGGTAGAATGTTAGGTTGCTCCTTTATAAATCGACTTTTTCTCCGATAATAAGTTGACATCAAGTCTTGAAAATTATTCGAGAAGAATCTCGAATAATTTAGTTGCAGCGTGCCACATGGCTATCTAAACTGCAAACCCTACCCATTGCTGAGCAAGGCCTTTATCTTCTCCGACGAGCGGGATCATCAATAAAGAAATACTCCCGATAACACTCAACCTCTGCCTGATCCAGAGGATATCACCATTTTACCTTCACACAGACATCGAACGCTGTAAGAAGATGACGATCAGACCTCATTATCAATCTAATACTGTTCAAACAGCTTTGTTGGATGATATTATCAATGCTGTGTAAGTTTAAACCTTTGATAATGAGAGGTACATGAACAAACCTATATTTAACAATACTACATTCCAGCTTGGAACGAAATGAGTGGAGTTGAACGACGCCCTGTTTATCGAAACTACATCGATCAACTTTTCAACTATGCAGGTTATTAATGAAATACTACTATTTTGTCGGAACTAAGTCCGATCTACGCCAGATAACCCCCTCCATATATCCCTGTCCCGCATCAGGGTTCACAGTTCCTCTTTTGAGTTTGTCCCAATTTCCTTCAGTAACATAGACAAGTAGCTTTGTCTTGGTCGGCCTTGCTGTGCTCTACCATGCATAGGTTTCCATAAGACTAAATCACTGGCAAGTAGCTCAGGATGTCTGATGCAGTGTCCCACCATTTTTAGTCTCCTGCTTCGTAACTTGTTTGACAGCCTTGGTAGACTACCATACAAAGTTATATTGCTGACCTTGTCCTTCCATGAGATACCCAGCACCATACGTAGCATCTTTGTGTATGTCCCGTCCAATACAAATGAAATAAATTATTTTTATCCCGCTTTAAATATTAACAATCAAAATTAAAAACTTATGGATGTATATCACTCATTATTATGTATCACTCTCTAACATCTTGTCCTCACTACAAAATTTGTAGTCATTAATGAACAAACGTTTCTTATTATGATATGACCCAGTTGACGGGGTATTCACATATCGTGAGATTTGAGATGACGCAGGAATGCAAGTTTTATTCCTCGCACTTTGTACTAGAAACAGATCAATGAACAATAAATGCAAGTCGCGGATAACGCAAATTTAAAGTGATATACCCTAATATACCGATAAGACAACTCCAAATCAGTGAATATCGGAAAAACCGAAGCCACCCATGTCCTTGACTAAACACTTATTGTCTGTTGTGTAAATTTCTTCTTGTTATAAATCAAACAATATGTTTTATTATCGAACTGAAAACTGGTAATAAAAATGCATAATTTCAATTTATAGAACTTCAACTATTATTAGGCAGTTCAAGTGTATTTTAAGATGTTTATATTGAGATGCCGGTGTAAATATGTTGTTAGATGAGTTGATGAGTTATGACAGCAGATAATATCTACATACTAAAAAATTATCCAATTTAAGCTATAATTCGTTACAATTTCCCGAATAAACTTTGCTCATTCGTGTTTCAAATTTATCAAAATAAATTACGTAGTAGTTAAAAATTAAAAACTATTAGAGCAAGAACACAACAATAGTCTCTTTAATTATGCAATTCATTATTCAAGTACATACTTAATAATTTGGAATATCTACTCTTTTAATCCATATATTCTAATAAATTATTGAGCCCTCATCAATAAAACAATATTAAACACGTTGAAATAGGGATTTTAAAAACAGTCCATGTGGGTTGAGTGTGAAAAAAACACATAATGTTTCAATTTGATTTAGAAATCAAAACAACAAGAGAACATGAGAACAACAACAGTCTCTTTAATTATACAATTCATTATTCAAGTACATACTTAATAATTTGGAATATTGAAGGGGTACAGGTAGCACTCACATAAGATTAATGATACAATGAATACTCCATGCTACAATGCTATCATTATGATAAAACGTTCAACAAACCATTCTCATAAAACCATCACTATATGTGATAAAAATGAATACAAACCTTTTGTAGGTATAAAACTTTTATTTGTAAAATTTGGTTATTCATAATGAAAGAATGAATAAATTCAAAATCAAGGAATTAAACATATCCCCCGGTTAATAAAATAATATTACTAAGACAGGGACGTTTCAACTGGCGCCATGATCAGGTTCTACGTGAAATCATGAAGACTGTTTCATCACAGATTGACGAGTTTAATTCCGACATCGCCAAGGAATCGAAGAGGGCACCGTCGGTCTTTCACAAGGCAGGCAATAAGCGCGAGAAGGTTACCTTAGCTGACCCAACGACTGGAAGATAATATTTGATGAGGATGAGAGACAGAGGAACTTCCCGCAGCACATTGCAGCTACACCACTAAGACCTGATGTAGTGATCTATTCAGATAAAGCAAAGAAGGTTTATCTAATGGAGCTGACCTGTGGAGTGTGGAAATGAGCAGAACTTTGCTGATCAAGAGAAGCGAAAGATGAAGAGATATCAGCAGCTGACAGAAGAGATAGAAGCCAACGGATGGGCTTGCAAGCTCCAGACAGTAGAAGTGGGAGCTCGAGGCATTTACAACTATTATAGCCTCCCAACATTTATGAACCACCTGAACGTAAAGAACAAAGAGAAGAAGAAGGCCTGCATGAAGATCGCTGAGATCAGCCTGAGGGAATCGTATACCATCTATTTGTCCAGAAACACTACCATATGGACAGATGATTGGGAGTTAGTCAAGAGACCAGTAATAGCATAGTAGGAGCGTAGAATGTTTGGGCCCAGAAAAACATGTTTAATACCGCTATGAACCCGTCATAAGCCGGGGACTAGTGACTACTATGAAAGTGATGATGCTGTGTTGTTGAAAGACCTTCGACCAATCAAAGATGTACCTCATCACGCCAAGCAGTTATGCTTGTAGGTGAATATACACATATAGAGTACAACAACTTTATAACACTCCACAGTGACAAGGTAAATCAAACTACCCCAGCCCATTTGTATAATAATATAAATAGATTTTTCATGATTTAACTGAAAATTGCCGCACGAAACAAAAAATTCCGTGTTCAAACTATAACCTAGTTAGAAATATTTAACAATGAAATACAAGAGTTGATCAGACTGCTGTGCTTAAATTAAGTGCACAAACGGAAACATGCAACTGATTTTAATCAACAACAAAATCAGTAAAATCTTTCCAGTGCACCCTTGCGAGATTTTCCTTTGGAATTCTTTACCAAGTTGTTCACAGTTACACTGGTCACTGATGCTACTGAGACTGGGTCTCTTGCTGCTCCTTCATAGTACGCCCGTGTGCCAAATTTGAACTTGCGTAACGCAACATTACCGTGAGGATCTTGTCGTCTGTCCAGATATGGAACGCCAACTTGGTTCATAGTGTCTGCAACTTTCTGAACAAACTGGCGGTTGTTACCAATAGGTGGTCCATTTCTCTTGACGAACATCTCCTTCTGTAGTCTAAGATCGTCGTTGTGGGGTCCAGCATTAGTGTACCGGTTGCTATGGTACATCTCCATCTCTGAACCGAGTGTCTCAAACAAAGCTTCAGACACTGCAGCTGTCAGGAGTACCGTCAACAGATGAAGCATACCAGGACAGACCATAGATCTCAACTGTTGAGTAATAAGTAGCTTCTTGCAGTAGTGTTGAAGACTACATGTCACGCCTTGTAGTGTCCGATCTCTATCCACCTCGTCTTTTGCTTTCTTCAACTGGAGAACGAGCATCGAAAAAGAAGCATCGTTAACTTGATTTGGGTCACGACTAAGTCTCTGAAGAGGGCCCAACTCGACCACCTTGACAGTTGTGAAAGCTGCCCCCAAGCTAGGAATATCTGTGAACTGTGCACCTAAGCATTGACCCTGACCATGACGATTGAGCTGTCTAGTATTGTCAGGCACATATGCATGACATAAGCTACACCGTTTGTTTTCTGGTATCAATACATCGACGTAGTCAATGTTCAGCTCAGCTTCTAGCTTGTTGAGGAAGTGTCCAGCAGCTGGTAGACGTGTTGCTGACTCTCGCCACCACTTGGTATTGGAATACCAATAATACCGGATGACAGCTCTCATTCTAACGATCATGTCCTGATGGCGTCTGTTTAATTCCAACATTTCTCTGTGCAGATCTTGTTGCGACGAGAGAGAACTTGTCGGTCTTTGTCTTGTCCCGCGACCAGGTGGGACGTATGCTCGACGAGATAGTAGGTCGAGATAGTCCCTGAACACATACTGGCATGCTGGTGAAACAGCATGTGTTCCATCTTGGAGGACACTCAGATGGTCGATCACAGACACAAGAAGTTCTTGCGTGTTCACGTAGGAATTGATCAGTCCCTGATCATCCTGGAACTTTAAAGAACAGCGCTTTAAGATCCTCGTCAGGCCACGCAGGAAGTGCACTGACATCAAGATGTCACTTCTTAACATGTTGTTAAGATGTCCCTGTGCCTTTGCCTGCGTATCCTGGTTAGTGTGGTTGGCAGCTATCTCATTGAGTGCCGCCTCATAAATGCTAAAATTTTTGATGTAGTCATCTAAAAGGTCGGCACCATGAGCCACAAACTTAAGGTCTTTCAGGGCTTTGGGCGAATAGAGCCTCTTGCACAGAGCCTGGGCGGCAGGAAGCAGGTACTCGTAGACCTCCGAATCCCGGAAAAAAACCGATACGTCATGCACGTGCTTCTTTACGGTCTGGAGATCCGAAAATTCTTTAAGACACTTCTTCAGGACCAATTCGAGGAGATGCGATGGGTCCCAGACTTGCATCTTTGTAACCTTTGTGTTGTTAACTACCGCAGGTGGAGGGTCCAGTTGCTGGAAGATGGCTTCCACAACCTGCGGAGATATTTAATAAAATAAAGCTTTTGATTTTAATGTATTATGTATGTATTATTATAGGAATGATCAATCATACATAAAACTAAAAGTTGGACGGATACTTTTACCACTTTAAATACATTTATACTGATATCAGAACGCAATTTTTATATAGGTCATTACCTTGCAGACGAGAAGTTGGCCATCGTAACATCCACCAGACATTGAAGATTTGACGATGGCGCGGTCAAATCCAAATTCCTCTAGTGTCGTCAAGATCGTACGTGCCATTCCCTGACCAGTGTTATCTACACTAGCTGGAGAGCCAATGTACAATGACATGATCAGCGGCAAGGTCAGATTATCATCAAGCGATAGCATTCGGACTGCAAGAACCATGCGTTTCCTGAAATGGGTTTCTGAATCATTCCATTGATTCATTTCAAGGGTACCGCGAAAATTGACCCCCAACAATTGACCCCCAACAATTGACCCCCAACAATTGACCCCCAACAATTGACCCCCTATGTAATTACACTGGGGTCAATTGAACGGGTTACAGTCAGGGTCAGGGTCAGGGTCAGGGGGGTCGGGGGGGGGGGGGGGGGTCAATTATTGGGGGTAAATTGTCGCCCACCCTTTTCGAGAGCGTTTCAAATAGGAATAAAAACCGCAAAAATTCCACAACATTTTAAATTGCTGACAAATAGGAGAAAACTCATCAGATTATTGGTCTACCTATAATGTGCGTTTGTCAATTATTGCTTATTTGATATTTTAAAATATTGCGGTCAAAACGTCCGGTTCAATTTTCTACAGAATTCTTTGTCAAATTTTAATATTTGGACTGGTTTCATAAGTATCTCGAAAACACCCTGTACAGTGTATAATCTATATTTTTCAATATACATAATATGTTATAGATTTTACCTCATCTTTGATTGATCTTTATCGCAAGTGATGAAAAGGGGGAGCGGGAATCCAACCAAAGTCGACCTTGCAGCTTCCAGAACTTTCTCCCGCAAGATTAGGAAGGCAGTGTCAACGATATAAGGGACAATTTCGGACGAGTGGTCCTGATTTCCCATCATCACTCCCTCCTGAATCCTCGCTGCTATCACTTGAGGAAATGATCTGAAACAAAACATGGCTGATTAGGCTGCATTATTCGGGTATTCTATCACAATTTCGCAACCGACTTCTAAACATGTAATCCTGAATCTACCAACGTCTGGTGATCTTGGTTGAGGGAATAAGTTGAGCGAAAAAACACTGAATGCTTTTAATTTTTATAGACATACCTGTGCGAGTGATTAAGCATGATTCCTGTTATACCCACGTTTACTATTCTGAATCGGATAGTAGCCTTCATATTGGTCACTACAGGGTTCACGCTCCTTACTTCCTCCACAAACGTTACATGGCTCGAGTCCTCAATACGGTCTCTCAGACTCTTATTCATTTTGATCCACTTCCTTGATCTAAAGAATGAATGGAACGTATTAATGTTGCAAGAATTTTTCAGTATCAACTTACTATTAATTTTAGATACAACAGCATAAAATATTTGTCACCTAATAGTCTTTAACTTGGTAACAGTTGCCCATGTAAAAGGAATGACGCGTGTTTTGTGACATGGTGATGACTTACTTGTTGGCTTGATTGGGAGGTAGATCATGGTACACTTGTACCCCCCAACCTTTGTGGGACCCCACTGGTTGTTTCTCTTTACATATCCGACATACCACTTTTGAACCCTCAACCTAAATTCAAAATGTTAATGTCAATTTTGAATAGTTTTCAACAATATTTAATCTTTTGTGAGTTTTCGACTTTTAATAGATAATAATTATATTATAGTTTTTTGAGTCCACATTGGCTGGTACTTCGGCCAGTCCCCAACAAAAAAAGAGTCATTTAAATTCCTCTAATTTGTCATAAGAAATATGTTCTTACCCTAAAGTACGCAGGAGGTTGAACATTGCATATTTGTTGCAGAGAAGTAGCATTCATCAAACAGCTTTGAACATGTGTTAACGTTAGGAGTGGCGGAAGTGGTGCTGCATGAGCAGGGGTTACGAGTGCTGGTGCTGTCTGTAGCAGAAACAGCTGCCTATCCCTGCTTTGATTGGCTTGAGGTAATTGTGCACCAACAGCAGGTTGTTGTGCACCAACAGCAGGTTGTTGTGCACCAACAGGAGGTAATTGTGCACCAACAGCAGGTTGTTGTGCACCAACAGCAGGTTGTTGTGCAACAACAGGAGGTTGTTGGACAACAACAGCAGGTTGTTGTGCACCAACAGCAGGTTGTTGTGCACCAACAGGAGGTAATTGTGCAATGTGCACCAACAGGAGGTTGTTGGACAACAACAGGAGGTTGTTGGGCAACAACAGCAGGTTGTTGGACAACAACAGGAGGTTGTTGGACAACAAAAGGAGTAGGTCGGGAACCAGAAGGCTGGATACCGAGTGAAGGAGGTTGGAGGTTCATAGGAGGAGGTTGGGAACCTACTTGAGGTCGTGCTGGCCCCGAATTTAGTAGGATTGCTTCTTTTAGGATACCATCCATTGCAGATCTCTCGTCCTGATTTTAAATTTTGTCATTTTCAACACAGAAATGTCATAACAGTTGTAATTTGTATGATTGAAATTGTTTGCCTAGTGAAAAATCAACTTAACCAAGAACACGCTACACAGTACATAGGTACATGATGTTTGATCCAGAAGAGATGTTCCGAGTAAAAAGAAAGAAGCCGGCTTTAACACTATTTTCATGTAAACTTGGACGGCATTTCCCTATGATTATTGTCTAAGCCTCTAGGGGTCGTTCACATATTACGAAATCAGCAGAGGGGAGTTTCCAAATGATTACGCTAGTGTAATTCTGAAACAATAGCTTAAGCTATGTGTAAAACTGATTACATAGGGAGGGATTTGTCCAAAAATTGATTACGTAATGTGAGAACGACCCCTAGACAATAATTAAAGACCCCCTAGAACCCCCAGTTCAACAACTTATGGAAGGCGCAAACTTAATATTATGGTAAAAAAGAAAATTAATCATCTACGTTGACATGACAGGAATGGTCCGCGCGCAGTTGTCATCAATCCCGTCCTCCTAATCTTTAAACCTATGACTTACTTTTATCTGCGACTGTAGCTTGTGGGATAGTGATTTTAGTTCAATCCTTTGAGCCGAGGAGGACTGGCCCTCCGCAATTCCCTCAGCAAGTGTAATCATAGCTACCACAAGGTCGTCTACTGACTTTGGAGGTCTCAGCATTTTCCTTTTCCCACTCTTCTGGCGCTGAAAGATATTGTAGAGTTGCTTTGCAGGAATTTACATTAATAAAACACCATCATTCTCAGAAACGATCAATTTAGCTGATTTCTATTTATCACCACAAGAAGTGCTTTAATTTTATAATTTGTCGGCATTTCAGTAAACTAGAGCATGGATGAATACAGATGAGCAAACGCTAGCATTATCATAAACTTTTATAAGCTTAAAGCTTATTCGCTAACATTATATTTCTCGCCTCGTCAGGGTAAAGATGTAGCTTGCGGGTAAGTTCAATTTAAAGCTATCAAAACCATGAAAACAGAAATAACGTAAATTATGTACAGTATAAATATTTAAAAATTAAAATCCGTACTGTAAAAACCTGTTATAAAATCATATACAATGATTTTTTCATCTCTTAAACATTCTGTAGTACGTTTGCCCTCGCTTATCTATGTAGATAACAGTTAAATTGCACTTGCTTGTGGCACGGACTGTGGTAACTACCTATCTACCAACCAACGACTGACAGACTGAGGCTAAGCGGTACGGGAATCAGAACCGTCCAATACAAAAAGCTGCTAAAAACTTTTGTTTAAAGTAAGTGATATGACAGGATTAGAAGATAGATTGATCGGTGGATTCTCCCCATTTACCTGCCTAGAGCTAATTGATAAGTTAACCGAAGAACAGATCATGAGGGAGAGCGACCTCATATTAGATCCTGATATCGTTAGCAAGCTACCTCGTAGAACCCGTAGCGACAAGGGAATTAATGGGGCTCGGGACGCCCTGAGAGGTCACTTTCAGCTTTTAGTTGGCCAAGAACAAGATGGTTTATTGAATCTTTTATTTAACACTGTCAATAATCTAACTGACATGATTACGAGGCACACTGAAGACTCAACAAAACGTGTGGAAAGCGCAAGAAAGCAGTTTGAAGAACTCCAGAAAGACATCGCCCAAGGACAAACGCTCGCTTCAACTACTACTGGAGCTACGAACACACGCTGCAGTCCTCCGCTGATCCCTTCCACTCCTCCTAGCCAACGTCCACATGGTAACATTACAGACTCAGAACCAGGTACATTACCATTTGAGACACTTGATGGTTCCTGTTTTGAAACATTTTCGACTTCTTTACTGAACGATGACGTTATATATGACCGCACTTTTCCTAATAGACGTGTTGCATACTATGGTCAGTTTTCTTATCGCTATTCCGGCGGTCTCCATCCAGCTAGAGACGTGCCTGAATCATCTTATTTGAGTGGAATTATCAAGGTACTTAAGACCCGTCACCCAGAATTTAATTTCAACTCTGTCATGGTCACTTCCTATGATGCTCCCCACTCGTGCATCCCACCCCACTCAGACAACGAAGCCAGTATCTCAAGAGATAGTAACATCATCACTCTGTCACTTGGCTCTCTAGAGAGGTGGTATTTCGGAGGAAGATCCCTGGTAAGTACAAGAAGGTGACTTTTACTGCTACTCATGCTTCACTCTATGCGATGTCAAGACGTAGCCAAGATGAATGGGATCACTCCGTTCCAACGACATCTGTGGAGAATTTTGAGGGGCCACGAATGAGTATTACGTTCAGACTGCTAGAGGACCCCGGACCAAACAAGAGGAACAGACGACACCAAGGACGCTTAATGTCACCAGGTCTGTCATCACCGCACCATGAGGATCACCTAACCCCGCAACGACATCTGCGAGTTCTCATTTTGTCTGACTCTAAGAATCGCACCTTTGACTGTTCACTTCTCAAAGAGCCGATCATCGCATTCAGAGAAGACCTATTCCATCTGAGAGACTTAGCTCAACACCAAGCATTAATTGAACAGTCCGATCTAGTCCTGATAAGTGCCGGAGTGAATGATCTCAGATACGGTCGAACTGATCCCATGAATTTGCACAACCACCTAAAGCATTTCACAAGTAAATTCAGAACGGAATTCATTTTTGACGCTATCACACCTCTTAACCTGAGTGCAGACCCCTATTTTGAGCTGAACGACAGAATTGACAACCTGAACGAACTGCTTCTCCACCTTTCTCTACGTTCGGCCAATTTTCACCTGTTTGACAACCTGAATTTTGGTCTGCCTCACCTCGCACGAGACGGCCTCCACCTAAACAACACTGGGAAATCTATAGTAACTGCATGCTGGGTAGACACTATTCTAATAAGCCTAGGGTTTCGTAAAGGATCATTACCCCTAAGACGTCCATTTTTAGATTTATACTATGACTATATGAACAGTTTCGGTTTCGGTTTCGGATGAGAATTGAATAAATAAAACTATTGTCAATACCAATACTAAACAAAAAGACTGATCTGCAAACATATTTCAAACCAAGTCAACGTAGCACGGCAAATTTAAAACCTAATCAGTAATTACAGTCCCCTATGTAACATTATTGGTAATAAACACTTAAACACTTAAAATCGAAATTTTGATACACTATCTACACAATAAAATTTATTAATATCAATTTTTCTTTATTCAGTTTTTATTTCATTTATTTAATCTGTTTTCAACTCTTACTTTATTCTGTCACTGAAAGTGGAGCGAAGTAATCATAGGCAACACGGCTCACAGCCCAATTGCGACAAATGCTATATTCGTATCCCTAAAAGTTCTCCTGACCTAATTTGTGACCTATGTGCTGAACGTAAACATTTAAAATGCCAGAAACTATCAAAAAACGATGCCCGGCACATTATAAATTCTGGGAACCCATGGTTCTGCTATGAATGCATAAGCTCAATTCTCCCAATCAATGCCTCTGATGTCCCGACGAATAAAAAAAGTAGTGTTAACAAGACCAATTTTAAAACAAAGTGCATGGCCTGTAACGGGTTTTGTTATTCTAGATTAAACATTAGGTTTTGTCCATGGTGCGATGAGTACATTCATAAAAAGTGTTTTAGAGATAATTTAGGCTGCATAAAGTGCTGTGAGTCGTTAATCCCAGGTTATTATGTGACATCTTATGATCTTTTTATGAACTGTAGCAGCCGAATCACTGCTCTTTTCAATCCATACGACCGCTCACATGGTTTAGATTTGATCGGTAACGCTTTAGATCAGGATAACGATGAAAGTTACCAATACTGGAACGAAATCAGCGATATATTAACCAATTGTAAGTATCAGCAGCCATCGAACATTAAAAGTTCCTCCCGTGATGAACTGAAAGTGTTTTCTCTTAATGTGCGATCATTAGTAAAGAACATCACATACTTCCATGAAGAAATCGACAGTTATACTAAGTATGACGTTTTGTGTCTTAACGAAACCAATTTGAAGTTAGATAAATTACCAAACGGAATCTCTGACATTAAAATCGAAGGGTTTCACGAGCCTATTGTTCAGGAACCATTTCGCAAATCAGGAAAAGGTGGTGGCCTTGTAATTTACATTAATAAGAGGGTTTGTGATCCCGAAAATATAGAAAATCTTGAGGCAACCACAGATCCTGAAGACACATGCGCTGAATTTCAATTAGTTAAGGTGCATAATTGCAAAGGCACAAACCAAACAAAAGTACTGATAAACTTTTACAGGTCCCCATCTAAAGGTACTCAGAACTTCTTAAATTCTTTGGAAAAGGTGCTACGAGGTCTTGACAGACATTCTCGCAAGCATATAATGTTTTTTGGGGACGCGAACATTGATCATATAAAATTCAAAACTGATATTTCTGGACAGAACCTCATAGACCTCCTTGCCAAGTATGGATTTGTTCAGACGGTTTCAAGGCCGACACGAGTCACCGATCATAGTGCTACCTTAATTGATCATGTCTACACAAATAATATAAATAACACAGTAAGCAGTAACGTTGTAACGGTGGATTTATCGGATCATCTTGCTATCGTTACCACTTTTAAACTAAGTAACTCTTCGCAACAACATCTCAGGCTACCCACTAACACACAACCTAAACTTAGTTATGAAACACGTGTCATAAATGAAGCCAACAATGCTGCTTTTAGGGAACTCATCGATGGGGAAACGTGGGACGAGATATTAAGTACAGACGACGCTAGTCTGCAATACGGAAAACTTGCAGATATATACACCAAGCACTATAACACTGCCTATCCACTAAAAATCAATCATATTCGCCGTGAACATGAGCGTTCTAATACTAAACCCTGGATATTACCCTGGCTTGAAGAAGCATGTGCGCGGAAACAAGAAAGTTATCATAGTAAAGTACTTGAACCTACAATGAATAATATAGAGGCCTATAAAAAGCTAAAACTTTTCTGTAAAAAACATGTCAACATTGCCAAACAACGATACTATAAAAAACAATTCGAAAAATACCAGGACTGCTCCAAAAAACAATGGCAAATAATCAACGGTTTACTTGGTAGAAGCAGGAAAACAGAGCAGTTAAGACTTAAAGGTTCGGACGGGTCGATTTTGAGTTCTGAAGATACCGTGGCTGAAAGGTTTAATGACTATTTCTCGAACATTGCTACGAACATCAAAACTCAGATAAGTGCCCGTCAGACCTTTGACCCTGGGGGGTTCCAGGAATATCTGCCCACATCCTGTTCTCAATCAATCTATCTCCAGCCTGCTGAAACGATCGAAATTCAAAGAATTATTATTGGTTTGAAGAACAAAGCGACCCTTGACACAAAAATTGAACCACTAAAAGTAGCCAGTTCCAGCGATAGTTTCCTTGCTATATTAGCAAAAGTTATCAACGAATCCTTAAGTACAGGCATATTTCCACAGGCCCTTAAAATTGCCAAAGTAACTCCCATCCATAAAGGAGGCTCTAAACTTGACGTTGAAAATTATAGACCCATCTCTCTCTTAGGTTCCTTCTCAAAAATCTACGAAAAACTGATGCACCGACGTGTCTTAGAATTTCTCAACAAAAATAGTTCTTTATTCGAAAATCAGTATGGGTTCCGTCCAGGAAGGTCCTGTGAACATGCTCTTCTTAATGCACAAAGTACAATTTTACACTCTCTTAGCAAAAACCAAATTTCACTACTGCTATTATTAGATTACAGTAAAGCGTTTGACGTCCTGGATCATGCTACACTGCTAAATAAATTACAGCACTACGGCATCCGGGGAATAGCTCTAAAGTGGTTTGAGTCATACCTAAGTGATAGAAGCCAATATGTAGCAATAAACAATTCACATTCGTCCCACAAGCCTATTGTGCATGGTGTTCCACAAGGGAGCATACTAGGTCCCTTACTTTTCGTCATATACATCAACGATCTTCCCGGTATTTCTAACATGATGGTAAAATTCATACTTTATGCAGACGATGCAAATATCATTATTAACGGTTCCAATGTCCAAGAACTAATGCTAAGGGTCAACCAACTAACGGAAACATTATCACGGTGGGTTAATAGCAACGGATTAGCACTAAATCTAAAAAAGACGTGTTATATGATTTTCTCGAAAAAGCGCATAGAACCATCATTGATTAAAGTACAAATAGAAAATACAGTATTAGAACGTAAAACTGAAGCCCGGTTTCTTGGTGTAATTGTAGATGAAAAGCTTAACTGGAGTAGCCACATAAAAGCACTGAGGAGCAAGATGTCAAGATTTATTGGGGTGATGTACAGGATAAAACATAAATTGCCAATGAAGGCCCGTTTACAGATTTTCCAAAGTTTTGTTCAGTCCCATTTAAACTTCTGCTCACTTGTCTGGGGATTTGCTTCAAAATCTCTTATAGAATCTCTTTTTGCTAAACAAAAACAAGGTATGAGGGCAGTTATGGCCGGAAATGTGAACTACTACTACAAGGACGGAAAACTGCCAGAGCACACAAAACTAGCATTTAAAGAACACGAGGTCTTAACCGTTCAAGGGGTTATCGTTAAAAACGCACTTATTTTACTGCACAAAGTTCGAAATATGTCTAGTTTGTTACCTAAATCGATTTCAGAACTTTTCCCTCCTAACACACCCAAACAAGGAACGACACACGAACAAAACTTAGACTGGTTATCAATTTACTCACAGACTGACCTGAGATCTAGCATCTTTTATAAAGGCCCAATGCTCGCTATTTCAGAGCATAACACTCGCATTACATGCCCATCCAGTATATTTTCTATCAACATATATAAGAATTCGTCAAAAAAAGTACTGCTAGACTTGCAAAGTGCTGGCTGCAACGACGAATGGCCACCATTTTTACTCCACAACCTACCTGGATTACGTAAATCACAAAGAACATAGTCAATAATCACTCAAAACCAAACTCATACAGCTCAAATTAAACAATCTGAATCAGGACAACATTTCAAACCACCTGCCATTCTAACAGCACATTCCTTATTTCACTGCCACATAGCGCATATCTACACTGATAACACACCTAATTGCGGTGAGGCAGCATCATAAAGTTACCAATATCAAATATGTTTGCAGATCAGGGCCAGTCGACTCGACCAATAAAATTTTAATCGAATAGTTTTAATAGATAACATCACAATTATAATCTGCGTGCCCCTCGGGGATGAATATTTAACTTATTTCAATTATATATTACTTTTGAGTAAACATTGGCTGGTACTACGGACCAGTCCCCCAATCAAAAATATTTTGTTTCTATGAGCGATTTACATTTCAAAAGCAAACAAGAATATTCAATCAAGACAATACAGCAGATACAGAAAAGATTGACAGTTAAACACTAAAAAGCGTGCAGTTAAGTACAAGTGTACCAGTTGAACAACAACTGACAGTGAAATCATTCAGCAAAGTTCAATCATAGGAATAATTACTAATTTGATTTGTGACTTACAGTTGCAACGATTTTCCCTTTTCCAGATTTATTTTAATTATCGTGGAAGTATGATTATAACATTTTCATCAATCAGCGATTCAGCATGGCATTTTGATTAATATCGAATGCGTTTACATCAGTATCAAACAGCTTAAATCCTAATCACAAAGAATAAACTGGATGCTGGTCATGGATGCTGGTTGCAAAGCTAAAGCTAAAAACAGTTTTTACGTTAGAATTGCTGGATGCTTTTTCTTACCACTATTTCGACATTGTGTCACTTTTATATTCTCTCTGAGTTAAAACAAAACATTATTTGTGCTTGATAACGGTTAGCAGGTTAGAGGTCTTCTTTGCAGTTAAATTCACAAGTTTAGAAGTTTTTATCACGGTAAATTCCGGTAAGAAGTAAATATTAAATAAATAATATACTTACAATCTGGTTCACGAGTCTGATTGGTGTGTTATTAGCAGGGTTGTCGGAGACTGTTGAGCTAGCGACTTGGGAAGTGCTCACTGGCTGTAACAACGAAAACTGCGAATCCATGCTTTGGTTCCCCGAAGGACCGGCTGTAGGCGATTGGGGGCTACCTGGAGTTGGTTGAAGGACCACTGGATGTGCGTGTCCCGATGAAGCTGGTTGTGGGGCTACTGGATCAGATAGCGCTGGACTTGATAAAGATGGTGTTGGGACCGTTGGGGCTTTTGCTGTAGATGAGCTTGACCTGCTTCCCACAGAAATAATCTGAAGAATTTCTCATTTAAAAGCAGCACGGAGATTGTTTTGAAAGTTAGTCATTTCCACTAACAACAGGTCTGTTAAACAAAATTATACGACTAAATAAGGACGGGATAAAACGATAAGTTGTAATTCTTAAGTTTTTTTGTCGTATCAACAATTTGTTCCTTTCAGTTAAAGTTCATAAAAGTCAAGCAAAACAAAAGTACTTACCATGGGGCGAGCAATCAAATTAAAATGGTCCGTCAGTCTCTGGCTCGTTCCTACTCCAAAGGGTGTCCAACTCATAGATTTACCCCTGGAATGAGAAATAATCATGTGATGTGACTTTTTATCAAATGTCAGAACGGTGAAATGTTTCGATTCTGCTGTAACCGTGGTAACTTTGAAACTCTAGAGTGTTCTTCAATCAGAGAACGGATGGTGATATACAGTATACACTATACAGTATGTTTGTATCTATATATTATACACGGTGTTTCGAAAGTCTGGATAGGATGTACTTTTTAAATACTTTTGTATCTTTTGGGTCGTACACTTATAATATTACGTAATCACTGAGGGGGAGGGAGGGCGTTTCTTTGGGATTACGCTTGTTTAATTTGAACGCAATACCTATAATGTGTACAACTGATTACAGGGGATTAAGGCGGGTTAAATATGGACCAAAAAGGAATACATAATATGTGAACACTGAACAACGTCTAATTGCTAAATGGAATCTTTAGTGCTTAACATTGGATATGTTCGGCCAATGTTTATGTAATATGTTAGTTAATTGTTTGATGATTATTGACAATTCTGTCGCCAATTAGTTCCCCTATTACTTACCCATGCCTACTCTTTTCATGACTCGTCTTATCGTTCTTCTTTACTCCATCCTTCTTTCTTCCAGC